>NW_027223758.1:41067978-42267978 GCF_028538775.1 Myotis yumanensis
GAATGTTCCTCTTTGCAGACCTCCTCAGGGTCTCTACCGTGTGGGTGTGCATTGTGCATTCCTGGGAGCGCACAGACTGTGTACCATTGGCTGTACTTACGTAATAATTCAAGTCTGTTTGTATGTTTTAAGGCATTAAGATCTCATTGGTGACCATATTTCTTTACTTTGAGCTCTCACTTTGAGCAGTGAAACCTCTCTGAATATCTGCTTAAAAATTAAGTTACATGCTTATATTATTTGCTCCTAAAAGAGATAGTTCTTTAAAATTGGAGTTTATCGTTACTAGGAGGCTTGAGAGAAATAAACCAGAAACATCTACAAGGAGCAGGAAAATAAAATAGAACAAGCTTCTTTAAAATCAAAGTGTTGAAATCATAGAGGACTCTTTGTTATCAGATAAGACATGGTTGCCACTGGCAGAGGGAGAAGTGAGGCCCTGTGAGCCCAGAGGAGTGAAAGGAGCAGCTAAGAATTAATGAGAAAGAACCAGGCTGTCCTCAACTAGACCCTTCTTTACAGTTTTCTTCCTCCTAAGTGGTCTCAGTGAAGATCTTAGTAAAATGCAAGAAACATGAGTAATTTGAATGTCGTATTCTTTTTGAGTTACTTGAGATGCACTCATTAATCAGACATTCTTTCTTAACAGGAATTTGTAATGCTATTGATATTCCATTTTATTTTCTGTCTACATTTGAGTGCATTTGGACATTTTAGTGTCCCCATGATTTTTCTTCTACCTCAGCTTCTTGGGTTTGATAGCCAAAGCTATCACTAGTGTTACATGCCTGAATAACCTTTACCTTCCAGCTCTTTGCAAAACCGAACATTACCCTTTTCTCTCATTATTCAGAACTGGAAACAAAGATAAATCTCTAAAATCAATCTTATAAATAAAACTACTTTGGCCAATTATATCCAATGACAAGAACTCTTAAGTAAGAATGATTCTCATTCTTTTATGGTATTAGTGTTACAGTATTTGAAATAAGTGAAGCAACACTTAAACCAAAATATACAAGTATAGTTGACATGTTTGGAGAGGATGTTTTAGAGTTGACTCAAGGGACCAAGGGTTTTGAACTAGGAAGCAGTATGACATTTCTGCAATTAGACATTGGACTCAGTTAACAGAGAGAGCGGGACATTTTTCCTAGCATGAGCAAAAGCATAGAGATATGCCATAAACAATGTAGAAGAAAAACTCGCTGGAGTTTAGGGGTAGGTGTCCAGTTAGGTGGGAAGGTAAGACAGAACCACCTAACCGAGGGGTCACAGCTGATGGGGAAATTGGCTGTGTCCTGGCTGCACAGGGTGCCAGAGGCTGAGGATACCAGGGCCCAGTGGAAGCAGAGAAGGGAGGATCCTGTCGGGCCCCTGTTGTTATCCATAGGTTGGTAGAGGAAAGAAGAGAAAAATTAAATCCCTTTCCCTTACCTTTTGGCATTGGCTTCTCCCATTTTTTAAAATAATTTTCTTTTAACCTGTTCTTCCTAAACAAGAATAGGAGATTATGCAAAACCAAAGGACAGATATCCAGCTCTATCTGGAACATGAGTTTTACTTATATCAAGGGTTCTCAAACTGCTGCCCAAATCTTCCTGCTGCCTGTTGATGTAGTTAAAGTTTCCTGGAATACATCCCCGCTGATTCCCTTAAGGATTGTCTGAGCTGGTGGCACGCTCCAGTGGCAGAACTGAGTTGTCGTGACCAACAGAGACCTCATATGGTCCCCACAGCCTAACATAGTTACTATGGCCCTTTACAGAAAAAGTTTGCTGGTCCTGGACATAGATAATTGAGGGGTAGATGAACTAATTTAACTGAAAAGTGATTTACAACAGTATAGCGTATTTTGGAGAATAATAATTAGAAACTTGTGTGGTTCACATTCCATCTTCACCATTTGTTAATTTTATAAACTTGGGAAAGCTTCCTAGCTTCTGAGCTGAAGCTCCCTCCCTTAAAACGGGAATAGAAACAGTGTATGTTATTGTGAGAAGTACATAAGATAATTGATGTAAAATTCTTAGCACAGGGCCTGCCCAGGAGCTAATATTCAGTAAATTATGGCTATTATCATCTATACTAGAGGCCCGGTGCACAAAAATTTGTGCACTCGGGGGGGAAGGGGGGGTCCCTCAGCCCGGCCTGTGCCCTCTCACAGTCTGGGACCCCTCGGGAGATAACAACCTGCTGGCTTAGGCCTGCCCCCGGGTGGCAGAGGGCAGGCCCAATCCCTAGGTGCAGCCCCTGGTCACGCTCAGGGTAGGGCCGATTGGGAGTTGGGGCACTGCCCCCTGTCACACTCAAGGCAGGGTTGATGGGGAGGTTGCGGTGCCACCCACTGTCACGCACAGAGCAGGGCCAATCAGGGGGTTGGGGCGCTGCCCCCTGTCACGCACAGAGCAGGGCCCATTAGGGGGGTTGGGGCTCCGTACCCTGTCATGCACAGAGCAGGGCCCATCAGGGGGTTGGGGAGTTCCCCCCTGTCATGCACAGAGCAGGGCCCATCAGGAGGTTGGGGAGCTAACCCCTGTCACGCACAGAGCAGGGCCGATCAGGGGGTTGAGGAGCTCCCCCCTGTTACTCACAGAGTAGGGCCGATAGGGGAGTTAGGGCACCGCCCCCTGTCACACACAGAGTAGGGCGGATCAGGGGGTTGGGGCGCCGCCACTGTCACACACAGAGCAGGGCTGATCAGGGGGTTGGGACGCCGCACCCTGTCACACACAGAGTTGCAGGGCGATCAGGGGGTTTGGGCACTGCCCCCTGTCACGCTGATCCGGTGCCGGGAGGCATATTACCCTTTTACTACATAGGATAGAGGCCTGGGGGCTGGCTGGTATGCCCTGAAGGGTGTCCTGGATCAGGGTGGGAGTCCCCACTGGGGTGCCTGGCCAGTCTGGGTGAGGGGCTGAGGGCTGCCTTCAGGCTGGCGATTGACCGAATCTCCCAACCGCTCCTTTTTTTCTTTTTTTTTTTTTTTTTTTATTCTGGGCCAGCTTTAGCTCTGGCTCTAGCTCTGAGGCCTCTGCTGCTGGTTTGTTTGTGTTCTATAATCAAAACAATGTATAACTTCAGCTCTGAGATCCCGGCTGGCTGTATTTGTTACAAAGTTTCAAACTGTCGGCTGAGAGTTGGAGTCTGCAGTCCCTGCAGCAAGCAAGCCTCATGTTCGCTTCCAGCTGCCTGGCTGCCGGCTGCCATCTTGGCTGACAGTTAATTTGCATAAGGATATGCTGATTAGCCAATGGGAAGGGTAGCGGTCGTACGCTAATTACCATGTTTCTCTTTTATTAGTGTAGATAATAAAAGTGCACTCCCACAGTGGGAGCACCGCTCAGCCAGAAGCTGGGCTTACGGCTGGCGAGCACAGCGGCGGTGGTGGGAGCCTCTCCACCTCTGTGGCAGCGCTAAGGAGCAGTGAGCAAGCGGGTGCTAAGGAGCAAGGGTCCTGGACTGCGAGAGGGCCCAGGCCCAGCTGAGGGACCCCCACCCCCATTCCCACCCCCCAGTGCACGAAATTTGTGCATTGGGCCTCTAGAATTTAAATGATCTTGGAAATACGTTACATTGCAATTAAATAAGTGACTTTAGACAATTTTAAAGCTAAAACTTGAGGCCTCAGGTGTTTATGGACTCTCAGGCTTTGAGTTCTCACTCCTAGTTGGGGCACTGTGGGGAAGGGAGGCCGCACTGCCTCGGGCCATGCGTAGATTTCCTGCTTAAAGGCAGCTCTTGCCTGTGGTGCTAAGTTGAATCTCTACTGATTATGGAAATCAGAAACTTTGATGCAGTTCAATAGTTAAAATTCTGCTGTGCTGCTGACTGAATTTTCACTTGGCAACTGCTAGCAATTTCAGACTATACCTGACTTGCATTTTGCTTCATTTAAAAAAAAAAAATAACTCCCTATGTAGTGCTTAAGTTTTGTTGGTAGGCAATGTTCTTGATAAGCAGACTAATTAAGCTCCGGGAACGCTTGGAGCTACAGGTGTGACTTTGGTTAAACCAGCAATGGAGATTCTCCCTCCAGCAACATTTGCCTCTGGTTTGGCAGACTTGATTTCTTTCTCACTAATTTTCGAGTTCTTTCTGAACGCATTCTGTGTAGTAAACAACTGCTGGCTCTGTGTAAGTTTCTCTCAAGTTCATGTTAACTCATTTTCCTTATGAAGTTTGCACTGTGTCACTCACAGGAATCTGATTCATTTCAGTAAATCTAGGCACAAGAAGAGTGTGGCTGATGTCTTACCTAAATGTTAAATTATTAAAAGAACTTTATTATTAAAAATTTTAAGTAAGTTCCTTAAAGATTAAACTCATTTTTTAAAGCCTCAAATTTTCTAGTTTCTGGTGCATAGTAAATGCACAGTAAAATGCATGTTGATCAAATAAAACACCCCGAGTCTTTGGAGTAAAACCTGTACAAAAAACAAAATGTGCCATCATTATATCAAAACTAGAGGCCCAGTGCACAAAATTTGATTTGTCCCCTGGGGGTGGCGGGGGTGTCTCTCAGCCTGGCCTGTGCCCTCTTGCAGTCTGGGACTGCTCGCTCCTTACCGCCTTGCCTGCTCACTGCTCCTTACTGCTCTGCTTGGCTTGCTGCTCCTTAGTGCTGCTGCTGGCGTGGAGGCAGGAGAGGCTCCCCCCACCGCTGCTGTGCTCACCAGCTGTGAGCCCGGTTTCTGGCTGAGCGGTGCTCCCCCTGTGGGAGCACACTGACCACCAGGAGCAGCTCCTGCGTTGAGTGTCTGCCCCCTGGTGGTCAGTGCACATCATAGTGATCAGTTGTTCCACCAGTCTGCCATTCGGTCCATTTGCATATTAGGCTTTTATTATATAGGATATATTTGTAATTTGGGTATAGTTATATTTTTGTAGGTCAGAAACACCTCATCAAAATATTGTTTCTCTGTAAGGGATGATGGGATATATTTTCAGAAACAGCATAGAGGGCCTCTTTCTTATGAGTCATGAAAGATATACCTACATTTCTGTAGCGGACTGTGGCCAGGCCTACCCTAGGCCAGATAATGAGGAAGGAATAGAAGCCAAGATTGATTGTATGTATAGAACTGTGGCCACTAAGGTCTAGCTATAATCCCTTAAAGAGCAGGAGGTGTATTCTGGAATGCTAGAGAAAGGGATGGGCCTGAAGTTGGTGCTTCTGTAGCCTCAGGGATTCCTTGCTCCCTGCCGGATGGATGCATTGAACTTCAGATCACCTTCATGGGGAAAGAAGGAGGCCATTGGACTCTGTGTCCACTTACTTTCCCCTCGCCTCCTGAGTGGCCTCTACTCTGCTTCTTCCTTGATTCAGGGGTATTAAAGTGAGAGCAAGCCCAAACTCTGTCCAAATCCATTTTACCACTGTTTAAACCTCGATTTATCATCGCTGTCCAGCCTGGCTCACTTCATTTTTCAACCAACAAGACTTCCCTGACTGGCTCAGTCATATTGTTATATTCAGGCCCCTGCCAAGCATCTAACTAGGCTAATGAGAAGCAAAACCACAAGTCCCTTAAAGCGAATATGGACTATGAGGAGGATGGCCTCATTGTTTTCCTGTTAAGCTCCTCTTCCCTCGATCCCATTTGTCCTCAACTGCAAATTTTGAAAATTAGACTTACTAGCATTTCACATAAGAATTGCACAAATCTTATGTGAAAAACAGTGATTCCAATAGATAAGTAGAAACACCTCTTGTGACTTAGGGAATACCAAGCCAGTAACATAGATTTTATGAATACAGTTACATAGTGTTAGCAAAGCATTGAAGAAATTACTGAATGCTGGCATTTTCCATAAATAATATTTTTTAGGAAAAGGGGGGCTTGGCAAGATATGGAAATGTTTTCAGCATGGGATTTAAAGCATTCTGATGACAATAATCCAGTGTGATTTTCTGTAATACATTTGATTCTGGCAAGCACTCTAAGGCTACTACATATCAGAAGAGCTAATTTTCAAGACCCAACAGAAATGTCAGCAAACACACCTATATTCATAGAAGTTTGGACAGCAATGTGTTCTTCTCTCTAAAAATACCAAAGCTTTTACTTCTAGTTAGGAGGAGCGCTGGACCTTCGGGAGCTGGTGGACAGTAAGATTGATGTTATTTTAAGGCAGAGTTTTGAAGCTCCAGGCGCAGTTTTCAACGCGCAGAATTCTATAACGGGCAGGCATCAAGGGCACTTAGGCGGTGATTGCAAAAATTGCAGTGAGAATTGACTGGAGTACTTAGTCAGACAGTGACATTTTAGGCATTTTCTTCCTGCTCTTTTCAGCAGCTGGTTTTCTGGCAGGTGCTGCCTGTGACATTCTGAAGCAGCAACCAGAAATACGGAAATACGGCGGGGGGGGGGGGGGGGGGGTGTGGTTAATAAGATGAATGGTTGGAGAAGACAATGGCTTCCTGACATCACGTTGAAGAATTACCTAACAAGCATCCCATTTTAAGAGTGAAATGCTATTTAGAGAAGAATCTCTAGGAAGAGAAACCTATCTGGAACAATGTTTGAAATTAGACCATCATTTATTCTGAAAGTTTAAAAAATTTTAAAGAATATTTTTAACTGACAGTGTAGAGGAGGATTTTTCTGTTTGTTTACTCCATCATTCAGTGAATATTTCTTATATCCATGTTATACTTTGAATGGTAGTATTTACACCAAGAAAGAAAATTAGATTCTTTCTATAATTGGAACTACATGAGGCAGAGAATTCTACTGTTTACCAACACAATAGTTATTCCAAGCATTTCAACATTCCTGCAAAAGCATTGGGTGGACTAAAAGTTATTATGATTCCCAAAATTCACATTTTATCTACATTTCTTAATGTCATTCAGTTTCCTTCCTAGCCATTCTCTTTTTTTTTCCAACACATAAAAAATGAAAGTATAAATGTCTAAATACATATATTTCATATATATTTAGTCCATACATTTAGAAAATATTACATGGGAGAGTCATGGTGCATCGAATTTATTCTGGATTCACTGCCTTGTATTCTTTAAATCCACTCTTGATATATAAGGTACTTAGAACAAGGCCTGGCATACGGTAATCATTCGATAAAAATGAATCATAAGTACTCTAACCCATATATTGAGGACAGGAGTCTGTAGTTCATGAAAGGAGCTAAAGAGATGTTGATGGTGATTAAAAGAGAATATTGTCAAAATTTGGTAGTTCCTATCTCAAATAAAACTTGGGATGGAGCTCATGGTTAGTGGGGGAGGTATCATAAAAGCCCTCAGATCTGGCACAATCAGCCCCAAAAGTTGCTCAGTTAATAAAAAATGTTGCTCAAGTGTGGAATCATAGAAAATGATATATATCTTAAATATTGTATTTTAAAATTACCTTATTTTCCATCTCTTGATGTGAGACCAAGGCCTTTTCTTTCTATAATTAGTCCACATTTTTCTTTCTAAATCACACCAGCTTCTGCTTTTTTAAGTAGATTGGGAAATTAAAGATACTTATAAAGCAATATAGGAGTATAATCCTAGATATTTATGCTTTTCCCAGTTTTTTGCAGTTATCTAACACCTGATATCAGGAATGTGTGTGTATGTGTCTTTGTAAAGCTGTCTTCCCATTCTTAATTTAAAATTTTATATCACCATAAAATTATGGCTAACTCCAGATCACAGAGCTCAGCTGGTGGGAGCAGTAGCAGGTGGGCCTCGAAAGCACTGGCGTTCCTTGTTTGGTAGGCATCAGTCAGGATGTTTTACAGAGTGAATCTATATATATAAAAGTCAAGCGGCTGGAATGATGGAATGACAGGTTGCTATGACACGCACTGTGTTGGCCAACTGGCCCAATTGGGGCCCCGATCGGTCTCCCCCAACCTCCCGCAGCCCCTCCCCGGCTGGTCTGGCCCCTAGCCGCCCCCCTACCCCAATTGTGGGCAGAGCTGGCTGGCCAGCTGCCCACAGCCCCTCCCCCCAGCTGCCCTGCCCCCGATTGGCCTGCCTCTCAATCGGCCCCCCCTTACCTCGATTGGGGGCAGGGCCGGCTGGCCATGAGAGGTCATCCCCTCCTCCCTCCCCCTGCCGGCCTCACCTGTGCACAAATTTGTGCACCGGGCCTCTAGTAGAGAATATTGGTTCACCCTAGAGTCAGTAAAGTAGAAGTCAATTAAGAGAGATTCTGTAGCGTAATACATACAATGTGTAGTGCTTAGACATATTCATGTGACACCATGAAATGCAGAAGGGAATGACTGCTTGTGTGGGCAAGGTATTTACAGTCCAGTAGGAATAACAAAGTCGAAAGACAGACACAAGTAGTAAAGTGTATACTGTTTGTTTTTTGTTTTTTTTTAAATATATTTTATTGATTTTTTACAGAGAGGAAGGGAGAGAGATAGAGAGCTAGAAACATCGATGAGAGAGAAACATCGATCAGCTGCCTCCTGCACACCCCCCACTGGGGATGTGCCCGCAACCCAGGTACATGCCCTTGACCGGAATCGAACCCGGGACCCCTCAGTCCGCAGGCCGAAGCTCTATCCACTGAGCCAAACCGGTTTCGGCAAAGTGTATACTGTTACAACAGAATGTGGGAGACAAGAACAGGAAAAGGTTCATGTACTGGGAGCAAAAGTTGCAAAGGAGTGTGGGAGTGTGGTGGGTGGGAAGCGAGACAAAGCTGGTAGAGAGAGGGGTCTGAGGCATGGGAAGCCCTTCTTGGCTAGATTGCTTCATAGTTTGTCAGCAGTGAGCAACAGACTCAGATGTCTAAGAGACCAAGCAGATAAATTCAGTGGTTCTCAACCTTCCTAATGCCGCGACCCTTTAATACAGTTCCTCATGTTGTGGTGACCCCCGGCCATAAAATTATTTTCGTTGCTACTTCATAACTGTAATTTTGCTACTGTTATGAATCATAATGTAAATATCTGATATGCAGGATGTATTTTCTGGGGTCGCGACCCACAGGTTGAGAACCTCTGGCTTAAATTAATAAAACAAGGTAAGCCCTCTTAATAAAACAAGGTAAGATTTATCTTTCACTTTTCCATTTTTGATAGCACCATCCAAGAAATATTCACCTTTCTTTTTAACACCGCTCTCTATAAACCACCAGCATAAGCCTTTAATAAAATGCCAGCTGCTATTGCACTTGAGTGTGAGGGACAGAACTGGGAGGGCTAGGGACCATGGCGGACTGGAGGGCACCTGCTCTGGTAAAGGCATCAGCCAGGTCTCAGACCTTGAAGGTGGGTGCCGCATGGAATCATGGACCTAGTGTTGCCTGCTCTTCTGGTTTTTCAAGATAAGCTAAAAATCTGAGTTTTTAAGAACCTCCAAATTTGTAATTGCTAGTAACTGATTTTAAAAGTTTTTAAAGTGCATAAGTCAATACTATGCTGAATGCATTCAGTACATTTAGAGAAACCATTTAAGAGTTTCAAGCAAGGGAGCAACAGGATTAGATATTCCATTTGCATAGTCAGGACTGCAGACAATGAATTGGTGATGGTTTGCTCCTTGAGGCTTTGGTAACAACCCAGGTAGCAGGTCTCGGGGTTTGGTTGGTATCTGGGGGGACTGGGTGAAGACAAGGAGTAGGAAGCATATAGAGCAAGTGGGTGATGATAAGTCTTAAAATACAGTATTTTAGATATATACACTAAAATATAGATTGATACCATAATGTAAAAGTAAAAGCAACATTTTCAGAAAGAAAAAAACAGATGGGCTGTGTATGAACTGGTAGGGAAGACAGACGTATAAAAGGAAAGATTTAGGCAAAGAGAGGAATTTTAAAAATAATTTTGGAATTGTTGGGAAGATTTCAAAGTTAGGATATTTTATGTGCAAAGTGGTGAGAGTTACAAAAGAGGCTTTAAATGAGAGAATTTATTATTTCCTATAACATGTAGGGGTAAGTGGTTCCCTCAGGGCCGCAGTCTCTCTGTTTCTCTGCTCCACTACAGACTGTGTTGGGCCCTTAGGCAGAACCACCTCAGGGCACAGGATGGCTGCCACAGAGCCAGCAGCCTCTGCAGAGGGTACCATCCAGAGCGAGAAAGAAGTTCTACATAAAAGCAAATGCACCCTCTGAGAAAGCCTGTTCTGTGTCTCAGTTGTTCAAAGTTGCATCACATGCCCATGTGCATTAGACCTGTTGCTGGCAGAGAATGGAATTATCATGACAAATTGAGATTTACTCCTGAGATTGCAGAAGGCTGTCCCCCTCCTGGGGGCCAGGGGATTGGCCTGAGGAAGGCAGCCACCCTTTGCCTCCCCAAGGGAATCTGGTAACGTCTCCCCTGGAGGGTTCTTAGCTATAATGACCAGGAAAAGAGGGTTGACCGCAGACTGCTCTTCCACTCACTGTCTTTGGGAACTTGAACAAGTTTCTAGCCCTCATTGAACCAGTTTCCTCGCCTGCAGCATGGGGATGCGTTTGGGTCTTCCCGATCAATTGAGCTAACGTTTGTGAGATACTTAGTTGTGTGCTTTTGCAGTTGAAGTGCTCAGTAAATGGTGCTGGTGGGTTAAGAGTCATCTTCAAAGGTCAGTCCAGTTTGGAGTTTCTGAATTTGAAAGAGAACTTTTTGTCTTGGTCTATGAATGAATCTCTTACCAATAGGAAACATTTAAACACCCAGTAGGCTGATAATAAGGTTAGTTTAAAGGTACGAACTTTCCCCTTTACTTCCACAGAAACAGTGAGCTGGGTTGGCAGAGAGCAGGAGCCGCCTCCAGAGATCTGGCTCGGATCTCTTCCCGGCACCGCCCAGGAGACCCTCCCCTTTGCTCTGAAGAGAGAGGTTGCCCTTGATTACCGGACACTGTCCCTCCTCTTCCCAGTTCAGCTGATGGCTCTCCTGCTTCAGAGCTGTGGCAGCTACGCTTGAAGACAGAGTAGGTGCTAGAAATAACTATTCCTTTGAATGTTTAACTGCTAAGCAAGTCTGCTCTTCCCCCAAATTACATCTTAATCTAGAATATTCATTCATGCAGGAAGTTATTTAAAAACATAGTTGACTTTCAAAGGAATGACAAGAGCAGTTAAGCACCTATAGAATGGCCACCACACCAGGTTAAATGCTGCTTTTTCATGTTTTCTGAGAGTGGCCCTTTGCAGTGCTGAGAAAGCCAGCTCCCAACGCCCCTTGAATTTCTCTGGATGCACATCCCAGCGGGTGGCATTGTTATTGTGTGGCTGTAATTTATGTAAATGCGTTGTCAGAGGTGAATGAAAACTTATAGTTGTAAATCTACAAGGACACCGCTATAACTCACATAGATTTATTACTTGTAGACATGTACATCAAGCCTCTGGAATTACTGCTTCTACTGTAGACAGAGGTTAAAGAAAAAGGTAACAAGTTACATGCCATTATACATACACAGCAGTTTGTCATTTATTGGTGGTGGTATGAATACAGAATGCAGCAGGTGACTGTCCTTCACCCAGCACAGTCTAATCGGCAAGTTTCAGCAAGGATGCTGAAGGAAAGACCGCCAAGTAAGTAGTCAGAATATTTAGTCTTAGAGCCAGTCACTCACTTTGTTACTTAACTTCTCTGAGCCAAAATTTACTAAGTATAAAACTATGTATCACAAACCTGTTGACACCACCCCATGTGTTCATTTATTCATTCAACAGTTATTGAGTGCCTACTGTATATCACACATTTTTTTTTAGGCTGAAAGAAAAAATGTAAGCCAATATCCTTATTTTTACCAAAAAAAAGCATAGTGAGGCCAGAAAGATGAGATGCTCTACAAAAGGATGTGGGAGGGCTTTTGAAAACGCAAAATGCATACAAGGGGAAATTATTATTAATTGTAATACAAAGCCAATAGTTCTTGTATGTCTATGTGTTTAGTTCTCCATAGATGTTTCTGTCTAGGAGTTCCTTTTCCATAAATTCACGGGGCATTGTCAGTTAGCATTGTTCTTTTCAAACCAGCTGACATCAGAATCATGTTGAATATTTCAAAATAGATCTCCTACCTCACACCTTCTGAATCAGAATCTCTGAGGCAGGGACCCAGATGTCTACTCCCAGGTAATGCTAATGAAAACTAGAGTTGGGAAACACTGGGTTTACCGAATAAAATCACAAATTATATAAGGAACAAATAATGTGTGAATTAACATTTTAAGTCCTCTGTGGTCTATAAAGTCAAATTAATAATAAGGAGAAATAGCCTGCATTAGATTTAGAATCATAAAGACTGAAATAGAGCCTTAGGATGAGTGGAATTTGCTTTGGGTAGGGGTATTACCATTGGAAAGGCAATGTAGCAACATTAAAGAAAGGTTTAGAGGGGAAAAATCATCACAACGCGCCCCCCCCCCCCCCCAAAGAGTTTATTTATATATACTTACATGTATGACTATAGTTATTTGCAGTCATAGTCTACATATTTCTATATTTGTTTCAAAACATATAAAATTATAAAAATCTAGTTTATGAGTTTTTAGTTATTTTTTTCTATGCAGAAATTTTCCTCACTGCCCTGAGCTGAGCTGAGGCCAGAATCCCTAGATTTTCACAATGCATCTGGGAGTTTTCCTGTTATGTTATACCAACCCCCCGACAGAGCTTTAAGCAACTGCTGTTGGGAACACATATAGCCTCCCTTTCTCTCCACAGTCCACTTTCTGATGACTTTTCTCATCTTCAAATTACAACAGGAGGGAGCCTCGACCAGATAAAATCACTAACAGAAACTGTGCTTACAGAAGTCACCAGTATCTTGTTAACCCCTTACAGCTTTGTCCTTCACCAGAAGTTTTCTCCAGCTGCTCAAGTATAACACAAAATTCAAGATTTCTCTGTTTCTGGATATCTCACAGTATGGTAGGATCTTTTCTCCATGCAGCATCCATTCAAATTTATCAATTGAACAAATATTAAGTATTTACTCTATGCCAGCTACTACGTTATTGCAACACACTAGTGAAATAATGTATTTCTTCTTAATGACCATGAGGAAACGAATGCTTCCTCCAGAGACTTAACTGCAAGAACATTTTTAGCTGCTTTGCTTTTCCAAGTTGTGAATCTAGTGAAATTCCCAGGATATGAGCCACTTCCCTGTTTGGGGAAGCTAAGCATTTAGTATGTCAATACATCCTTAATAATATACTTTAAAATGTTACACACCAAGGAGATTTTATAGGAGAGCAACCAGAGACAAGATCAGGAGATGGGCTAGAGCTAGGTCAGAGACCCTGGAGTCATGCTGAGGAATTTTGATATTATCCTAAATGCAGTGGGGACTATGAAGGTTTCTAGCAAGTGACTTAATCTGATCTAATTGCTGTGTGGGGAATGGACTGAAGGAAGACAGAAGTGGAAATGGGAAGATCAGTGACAAGGCTGTTCTAGAAATATTCCGCACTAGCGATGACAGCATTCTAGACTGGTATGGGGACAGTGAAGACAGAGAGAAATGAGATGAATTTGAAGATGAAATTGACATTTGGTGTGGTAATTGAGGGTGAGATATTGAGGATGACTCCAGGGTTTTTGGTGTGAGCAACAGAATAGATGGGACATACTAGAAGAGAAGCAGATTTGTGGATTCAGGGGATGGTAAAAAATTAATCACTCAGTTTTTTATATTAACTTTGAGATGCCTAGAGAATAATCATGTGGAACTTTCATATATGTAGCTATACACATGGCTCTAGAGGTAAACATGTAGGCATGATTGACATGTTGGTGTATTCAGAGCAGATGAGTATAGAGCAGCCGTGGGCAAACTACGGCCCACAGGCCGGATCCGGCCAGTTTGAAATGAATAAAACTAAAAAAAAAAAAAAAGACCGTACCCTTTTATGTAATGATGTTTACTTTGAATTTATATTAGTTCACACAAACACTCCATCCATGCTTTTGTTCCGGCCCTCCGGTCCAGTTTAAGAACCCATTGTGGCCCTCGAGTCAAAAAGTTTGCCCACCCCTGGTATAGAGGGAGAGGGAAGGAGGCTGGGACAAAGCCTATAAAGTTCAACACTTAGAGATGAGATGGAGGAGACGCATCTGACAAAACCATAGAATGGATGGTTTGAGGGCAGGAAGAAAATCAGAAGACTGCTCTGCCTTAGCCACCAACGAGAAGCATGTCTCATGGAGGAAAAGCTGCTGAAAGATCAAGTAAGATAAAAAGGAAAAGTAGTCCATCAGATTTAGCAACAGAAGGTCATTGGTGACTCTAAAAAGCAGTCTCGGTGCAGTGGTGGGTGGAAGCGTGGCAACGGGAAGGCTGTGAGGACCGTTCTTCCAAGGAGCATGGCTGGAAAAAGAAAGAGAAAAGAGAGACAGCA
The DNA here is from genome assembly GCF_028538775.1 of Myotis yumanensis. NCBI lineage: Eukaryota > Metazoa > Chordata > Mammalia > Chiroptera > Vespertilionidae > Myotis > Myotis yumanensis. The sequence continues at coordinate 41,082,300 of NW_027223758.1, forward strand.
AGCAGTAAATGCGGCACCAAGAGAGTTTTGCTTTGCAAGCTATGTATACTGGGTATTTCACCGCCGAAGGAGAGCACTTGACCCATGGTTTAGCAAATTAACACAGTTAGCAGTAGGAAAAGATTTAAAACAGTTATGAAAGATACCGTTTGGGATTGGCCATGAGGAAAATACTTCTGCATGTTGTCTGTCTACTGTCATTCTGAACCATTTTAATATTAATTTAATGCAAACCCCAAAAATTCAAACAGCGTTAAGGTCTATGCTAATAAGAGTAATAACAAGGCCTTTGAGACAGACCTTTGAAATGACAGCTATACTATCACACCCAACTTTTAACAAGGATCCTTTATCCAGGGTGGTTTGCAAAATTACTCAGTTTCTGAGTGTTCTTAAAGGAAATTACTCAGCAGTCCTGTACTTCTAGAATTTAAGGATATATATATATCCTTATATATTTGGAAATATATATATTTCCAAAGATGCAGCATTATTTGGAGATATATATATATGATTTATCAAATATATTTACATTTGATATAAATATATGATGGCCACAGCATTCTTTTCATGTTAGCAAGAAAGAGTTATCCATTTCGATGAGCACAGTTTTTAGAGCCTTTCTCTTTATTTTCTCCAGACAAGAAAGTGGTTTGTTCAGTTTGCGTTTCTGAATTTCCACCAGGGAAATGCAAGTGGCCTCATAGGCTTGAGCTATTTTCTTACCGGTTAGCCATCTCACTGAAGAAAGAGCTATACTCTGATTTTTCACCTTTTCCATAAAGCAAATAGAGAGCTGTTTACAACAGCCTTTGTCTGGCTTTGGCATTGATTTTAAATCACCTGGATTGATCATGTGGTTATGGGACTTTAAAAATCCCACCAAACAACAGAGCCTCTAAACACAATTAGAATTGAGGGGTTTTTAATCAGCTGGCATTATGTCTGTAGGAGTACATTTTAAATTACCCTTAACTTCTGCTCATGTTTGGTGGGGGAAAGCGCTATCCTAATTAATGTATAGAGTTTGGGGTTTTGTAGATGCTCTCTCTAACCACGCAGAAATGTTCCCACTTTTCAAAACAAGGAAGCATCTAAAATCTGTATCTTCTTTAAGTATTTCACTGCCTGGGCTGTTTCTTCAGCCAATAAGGGAAAAGTATGCAAATGAGCCAGCTGTCATGTCACACACTCTTCAGTCACAGGACAGCAGCAGGATTTAGGTAAGCTGATCTCAACCAGAGTTGACAAAGAGGTGGAAGGTCTAAAATTAAATAGGTCAACACAAATTCTTTAATGATAGGAAGAAGTGAAGGGACCATGAGGGACCCCCTAGGAAAACTGTTTTGTACAGACTGCTGATATTATTGCTTTTTATTTCAGATTTCCCATCATCATTGGCATCTAAGTCTGAGTAATCTTCTTTAATATGAAGCACCACATATTTTTCACTAATTATGCTTTAGATGGTTTCTATAAAATTGGTGTTTTAACGAAGTTCATGTTTATAATGATTCAAACTACGTTAAGGAGCCGACTTTTCTTTCTTAAAGGCAGGTATTTTTCTAAGGCTGGCTCTACTGCTTCGATTTTGTTACGGTGACTAGATAAGCTAATATAACTTTGCAAAAATGGAAACCTGCTTTTAACCATACTGTACGAATGTGCTAGTTATAAACATAGAGTGCAGAATAGTCAGTTTGTACTTTTTCCTCTCCTAGCTGGAGACTAAGTTTACTTATATCAGATTTCAATAATTACACACACACACACACACACACACACACACACACACGAGTAAACTCCCTGTCAGCCTCCTAATAATAAAACATAGTGAGCACCAACAAAGGGATTGTCTTTTGAATTCATATTCTTTCTAGTTAAAAAACATATGTCCCCAGAATAACCATGATTTGGGAGGGTTCTTATGGTAGTGTGTTCCTAAACAATGTAGTACTGTTTTCCTCAAACCCTGTAAATAATTGTCAGGGAATAAAAGAAAAAAGAAACAGGAAAGTCCTTGCCAATAGGCTGAACAAATAAAAAATATTCTTTTAAAGTGCAACTGAAACCCTATAAGAGATGAGTGCTTTGTTTCCTAAATTCACTCACAGAGCATTTCACACAATGGTAATTTTTTCTCTTTTTTTTTTAAATATTCTTGTGATATTGTAACAATAGGAATATATTACAGCCTTTCCTCTAACATTATGTTGTAAGAACATTCATGATCTTTCCCACTTGAGCTAGCGCACATTTTGATGCTTTTAGATGTTATTTTATCTGTTTGGAAAGATAAGAAATAAACCTTAAAATGTTTCTTCACTATTCCGTTTTTCTGGCAGCACATTTTCTCCATGTTGCAAGAAAGATGGCTTTACATAGTAACTTCGAAATAACGCCTAATGATTAACAGAATGATGGATGTGATGAATCACCTTTTTCTTGAGAAATAATAAATCAACATATTCCTACCCATAAATTTTTACTGAAAAATGTGAAATATGAGCATCATATATTTAACAAGGTGTCAGAGACAAACACTGTTGACAAAATGTTGCCCTTCTAACCAGTAGAATCCATTAAAATGTTGTGTTCCTTTTTTGGAAACAATTCAAGTATAATTTACAGTTTCCTAAATGTAGTAAGGTTTTACTTCTTGCTTACTCCTCTAATGACAACTAAGCATGGGCATAAGTAAGATCTGCTTGTCCATTATCAATACCAGACCCCAAATTTAAGAAACTAAAACCTAATTCCTAATACAGGAATGTTTTACTCACAAAAATTGTGGTTCTATTTAAGTAATTCTGACCTGACTCTGATTCAGGTAGCCTATTTTCCCTTGCTCTGCTTTCACGTTTAGCTCGACTTTGTAATGACGTCTGTTTGGATTTTTTTGGAGGCCTTGAAGGGTGAGTTTGTGATTACATTAAAGGTCCGTTGATTGTTAGCTGCAACAGCAAGTTTGCTTTTTTCCCATTTGGGGTGTTTCTCCTGCGTGGCCATATTGTGGGAAGTGGAGCAGGGCAGGGTCCTTCCCCGGCTGTATTGATTTGCCCTTCAGCAATGTGCAGTGCGGAGAGGACCTCAGGCCTTGTTGTTGATTATCTGCACAGTGTCTCTGGGAGCATTATTGACCCATTGCCGCTGACTGCCTGTGGCTCTTGATTTTTCGCACCGTCTCCATGACACTCATAATAAAACACACTATCTTATTGCTCCTCAGCTCTGAGAGCCAACTGATTCAGCCTTAGAACACCGCAATGTTTCTGGAGAACATTTATTGTATGTGGGGTAGTGTAGCAATTTCAAGAGTCTGTCTTGTGTAGTTTTAATAGCTTCCTCTACAGGAGGGTTCCACACAGGCTATTACGTTTTTATTCTCTTTAAAAAGCCAATTAATCCTACCTCTTCCTATGTTGTGAACATGAAATTTTACATTAGGAGTATAAAACTAATTTTAAAACATTGGACTAATAAAAAGAATATTCTGTATTATCATTAAGCTTGACATGTTGCTATAAGACTCATTTTCAAAACTGAATTTTGAAATGTCACAAGAATTGTGCTATGATTTGTTAATACAGTGAATGATGGATTTTTGAAGTTTCTGATCATATTTGATTAACATGTTTCTACTTTACTATTGTCAAAATGTCCTCTGTTATACATTTTAACTTCTGATAGGGTATCAAATTTTAAGAAATTACGTAAAACCTTTCTTCTTAATTCTTTTGGAAGGTGTTTTTCTATGTAAGCTAGTAATTAGTGGAAAATGGATTTCTTTGAGCTTCTGTCTTATGTTTAGTTTTGGAGGTTTTATAAGTTTTAATATCATATTATTTTAATGTTTATTTTTCATGTAGTTCCTAGTCCAAAAGAGGCATTAATAATTTATTTGTGCCCTAAGTGTTGATTTATAGTATAGTGTTTCAGAAATAGGCTTTGACTTTTGTTGGTATAGAGAGAATAAAATGCACGTTTCTTAGAGATACTATAAATATTTTAACCCACTGTCAGTATCATTACTAGTGTAAATGGTAATAGGTCAAAAGAGAGCAACCACTCCATTCTTGCCAGAAATATCTGGACATTTTTATAGAAAAGATAAGCCAAGCAAGACTTGCAGGTTAGGTTAGTATTATTAGTTACTTTTCCTTGAAGTTGTCTAAAAGTGTTTTCATTAGTCAGAACAAACAAAAGTTTCTTTAACAAACCTATTTTCAGTAAATTCAGATTTGGGGAAATATAAATAAAGCTAATTTCTTTTTATTAGTATGTGTCCAACTTCATGAATTCCCTGAACTAGGGTCTGTTTCAAAAATGTTTGCTATGACGGTATTTCAAATGATCAGTAGCTCACTGCTGGAAGATGTTAAGTTTGACAGTTTATGTCAGTGAGCTTTGCCATTTAATTTTTTTCACACTTTGAAATCACAATTTACTTGTGTTGGTTGGTGGATTTAGTGTTTGCATCTTCTTTTTTAATATTTAAGTAGGTAGGTTTTATGTTTTAAGGATACATGGTTTTCTAATTGTACATTTTTAAAAATATTAAACTGTAAAAAATAAAAAGAAAGAACTCATGGACATGGACAACAGTGTGGTGATTGTGGCATGGACAAGGGTGGGTGGAGGTGGAAGAGGGTATAGGGACGATGAATGGTGATGGAAAAAAGTAAAATAAAGAAAAAATATTAAACCATCATAAAATAAGAATTTTTAATTAAAGTTTTAGCAAGTACTGCTTGTGGCTGGTGCGGGGCGGGGGGAAGAAGGGGGAGACACAACATAGTCTCATAGATCTGCACAAAACCCCATGCAACAAAATGGTCTCTTTAATTTGTGTCTAGTGGTTTCTCAGCTAATTTGCTTTGGGGTTTTGTCCACTTGAAGTTATTAGAACCCAATGACAGAAAAATCAGGAAAGATCCACTTCTCATCCCTCCAAATTAGTGTTGTTCTTTCAAATTAAAAAACTGATTCTCCTCCATGCTTCTATGTGCCACACCTCATGAGGTTTTAGGACAGGTGTGATGAGAATAGATGCAAAACCTCTGTAACTCTCAAGCGGAGGCCTTTCTTAAGCCCCGATGCACAGGCTAAGGCTGCCTCCATCCACCTCTGGGAAGATGCCAGGATACACTTGACCTGTTGTTATGCAAGCAGTGTTTTTTTCACAGCCGACGTTTACTTATATGAATTTAACACCCACAGTGGGTCAGGTTTGAATTCTCTGTATAGGAGTCAAGTGCCAAGTTTACCATAAACCTGGTTCTCAGTGGTGTTGAGCCCTCCCACCTGATGGTTTTAGATAGCATGCGGTTTGTCTTCCACTTAAGCCTAAGTATTTCAGTGTCTTTGCACATTCAGAACCACTTTCAAGTATATATATAAGGCTTCCTCTAACCGAGTCCTAGTTATCAGGTATTGCAAAGGTTAAGCCTTATCATCTGCACCAAAAAAAAAAAAAAAAAAGGTGAGGTTTCATCAAAAACTTCCATCCTCACAACCTTTCGACCACAATTTGATGATTATTATTGATTATTTCCCAGCCTTTCACTCACGCTCTGCCACAGCGGCCAGCCCTGATATACAGATAGGGCTGTAGTCCAGCTAAAATAAGACTCCATCTTGATAATGGACTGAGATGAGATACTGTTATTTGATAAAGATAATTGATGTTTCACAGTGAATTGGAAAGCAGCTTCAAGAGCAGCGTACCTGGAGCTGTATTCCACCCACAAATATGGCAGTTGTTTATAAAAATAGAACAAAAGAACTAAAGGTAAATATTCGGACATGGCTTTTAAGAGCATTTGGTGCTATGATTTTTTTTCCATGTTTGATTATGTTAAGGTCTAGTGGAAAAACATAGGAAAGGGCCTATCACATTATTTTTTCCTTTTTGGTTTCACGTTAGTTAAAAGCGAAGGTGTTATTGATCAGCTCCCTTGCAGACATATTCCCTAAATTCTGTGTTTGGATTATGATGAATCACTGTCATGCATAAAATGGCTATCTTAGGTCAGAGTGAAATTTCATGTTATCATTAATCTCTGGAACATTTTACATACCGTATGAAAACACAATTTAAATTATTGATCATAAGCATCATATCTCATGGCAAATGCAATTCAAATAATCTGTGAATGCAGGTTGGGTTTCTCCTCATTTATTATTAACAGATTTCTCTAAAAACAATACGTAACTCACTGTATATGTTTGTTCACAATTCCTTCAGCCACCGGGTTTAAGTTGATTAAGGTATCATTCATCTTAGGTACGGTTCATCCGATTTCTTTTAGTCTTATCACCTTCATAACCCCTAATTAAGCAATAAGGCTTGACAGGAAGTATGGTTATCATGAGATAATGACACCCCAAGTGTGTTGTGAGGCACAAGGTTCGGCTGAGTGCTTCTAAACCTCTAGGGGTGTGATTATCTCATGATAAACATGCCACGTTGCCGCTCATTGATATTGTTGTTGCATACACACACTCCTGGAGTTAGGGTGAAATTGACATGTCCTCGCCCACCTTCTCACCCAAACAAATTGTTGGTTTCATAAAACTATTGATTCAGATTTCATATTTATAAGCCAAAATTTGAACCCAAAGACTTTTATTTTATTGTATAAATAGTATCAGTTGACTTGCCGAGTACAAAATACAGATTTACTTTTTTTTAAGGTAAGTTTCTTCAGAAGAAAGGCCTCATGAAAAGCAAGTAATGTTTTTTGTTGTCATAATTTTGCAGCAGTGGGTGGACCTCACTTCAGTGAGCAGTAAAAGATGAGGCATTTTCGTAAACCCGGAAGAAGCATGCTTGTGCATTCATCCAAATGAAGTTATTAAGTAATTGAAAGTTCTTTAGGAAGTGTTAGGATATTTTGATTTGGAAAATCCTTTTTAGTTTATCACTTATTACTATCACAGTTAAAAATAGACCATGGAGGAAGAGAAGAAAATATTAGTTTTGTATCTATATTTTAAGTTCAGATTTCTTGTGATTAATGATAATTTAGGGAAGAATATATTGAATTTTCTTGTACAAGGTGTAATTTGGTATGTGTATGTTGTTGTTGTAAGAATAACTTTTGAATATTTTCATGGCTGACTTTTGAATATTTTCAGTATTAATTTAACTTATTTGTGTCTTCTAAAACAAAAATATTCACTAGAATTTTCTGTGATGAAGAAAATGTCCTGTATCTATGTTTTCCAATATGACAACCACTAGCCACATATGGCTAATGAGACTGTATTTTAAATTTTATTTCATCTTAATTAATTTCAATTTAAATGGCTGCATTTGGCTAATGGCTAACAGATTGGTGATGGTGTAGTTCTAAAGGGGGAAAAAAGGAAATCCCTAAAAGTTCATCTTTCTTGAGCTCCTCTTGTACAGTTACTGAGAAATGAATGGCTTTATAGCTTAATAGAATATTTTCCAAGAACTTAGTTTATGCTTTGGTCATTTATATTTTAATGTTTAAGTAACAACTGAAAATGTCTGTTAGTTTTATAAAGATCTAAAATTCTCCCTAGTGGAACTTCTGTTCTGTTTAATTTGTATTCAGTTTTTCGTGAGTTTCTGTCCACTAGTTAGGTATTTGATGCATGTTAGAACTGTTAATCTAGTTATGAATTAAAGTATAACTTTTCTGGCAAAGTGAAACAATTTTTCTTTTTCTTTTTCTATAATATTTTTATTGATTTCAGAGAGGATGGGAGAGGGTGAGAGAGATAGAAACATCAGTGATGAGAGAGAATCATTGATCGGCTTCCTCCCTCTAAGGATTGAGCCTGCAACCCAGGCATTTGCCCTTGACCGGAATCAAACTCAGGACCCTTCAGTCCACAGGCAGACGCTCTATCCACTGAGCCAAACCAGCAAGGGCAACACTTCTTCTTTTTAAGGGAGTATTTCTGTCAACCAAAAATGCTGAGACTTTTTGTGCCTAATTATTAAATGACTTATAATCCTTGATCATAGCATGTACACTCATTTATCTCATAGAGAAAAAATATTTTCTTCTTGAATAAGAATTATAGGGTCCAACCTTGCCTTTATTCTTGTAGATAAGGTTTTTAATTCAAAAAAGGTCCAGAATCCTTACTCAAATTTTGAGTTCTCTGTGGGTGAGCCCAGCCTTCATTGCTATCATGACCTCATTCATTCTTAAAAGGAACTTTGAATTTTAAGCTGAGAGATTTATCAAACCCAGTCTGTCCTCTAAATGAGCAAAGAGGAACATGGGAAATTAATGTCTTTCTTTAAGTGGAAAATAAACATTTCTTAAGGGATAGACTGATAATTACCGTTTCTGTTGCTTTTTTGTATTTATATTAATTTTGTTTTTTAATTAATTAAGATGACAACATCCCAGGCAGAAAACTGTAAATCAAATTGCCAGTACATAAAAGCATAGAATTTTGTATTCAATTCATAAAACTAAACAACACATACGCTGAAGACACAGGGAATTCCTTTTATTACATGAACTGCATTGCCGTTCATGACAAGTAAAACTACTGGAAACAAAGTTCTCACCGAGTTCCTGGGGGAGCAGCAATAGAAGCTGCTACCATTATAGTCTAGTGCAGCGATATTCAACCGGGGTGCCACAAGAATTTTTAAAACATGCAGTACCTGACTATGCAGTCAGGGTCACTGACCTCTTTTCCCTTAGATTGTCAATTAAAAAAAAATGACAACAGCCAACACAACAATAGCCATCTGGTGTGAATGAATCAAAATTATACCTTTTTGTTTGGTCAGATCTGCAAAAATATATTTTTTGTGTGCCACAGAATCTTAGTAATTAGTTTTATTTGTGTCATGAGATGAAAAAGGTTGAAAATCTCTGTTCTGGCGAGAAAGGAGCCTTCCCTCGTTTTTTGTTTTTTGTTTTTTTTTAAATATATTTTATTGATTTTTTACGGAGAGGAAGGGAGAGAGATAGAGAGTTAGAAACATCAATGAGAGAGAAACATCGACCAGCTGCCTCCTGCACATCTCCCACTGGGGATGTGCCCGCAACCCAGGTACATGCCCTTGACCGGAATCGAACCTGGGACCTTTCAGTCCACAGGCCGACGCTCTATCCACTGAGCCAAACCGGTTTCGGCTTCCCTCGTTTTTTACATGTGTCAGTCAGAGGATCCGAGGGGCTGATCTGTGGACCAGAGAGCCTTGGGAAAGCTTTTTGCTTTTCTAGCTCCCAGTGAGAACCACCACGCTCATGCCAACACCTCTACATTTAATTTTAAAGAGATTATTATTAGAAAACACACACAGTGCTAGGGTGTTATTTTAAAATAAAAGTTCCTACAGATGAGATCATTTGATCTCTAAGATTTTCTTCAAAATTATATAAGAAGTGGAAAAGCAAATGGGCCCGTACGAAGGCAGATTAACCATGAATTGGTATTTGAAGCTGGGTGAAGGGTACAGTGAAGTTTATTGTACTACTGTCTGCTTTTGTACATGTTGCGATTTTTTGTATAATTTTTAAATGAAAGTAAATGTAAACACTGAGCTAGTATAAATATTAATATCACTACCAATAATGCTTATGAGGTAATATTTGCTTATATTATAGTTATTTTACTTGAACTCCTACCTATTGCTCCAGCCTTATCACTCACCAGGCTCCCCTGCAGTCTCTGTGCATAGACCATGCTAACTCTTCATCATCATTGCCACCATTATCACCATCATCTTTTTCTTCTTCATCATCATCATCATCATCATCCTCCTCCTCCACTATTTCCTTTTCTCCCTCACATACCACAGAACCTTGGCACATACCATTTCCTCATTTAGGACCTCTCTTTTTCCATCCCACATATTCTGTCTCCCTCCTTCACTTAAATTAATTACTATACTTACTTGTTTCTAAGCCCAACTATCATTTACTGCCTCACTAGTACACCATCTGTATTCTTGGGGACTGGACTGATTCTCATTCAGTTCAGTATCCATCCAGAGGTCTGCTTGTTCATCTCCTGTTCTCTTTAGATTAAAATCAAGGCACATGCCTTTCTTAGCTTTGGTTACAACACAAGAAGATCATATCACCTCTCACTTGCTACCCTAGTCCTCCTCCTTTGTTTTATAAATAGCGGGGGAGAAACTGATCCAATGAGATTTGGATTAATCTTGAAGGAAGTGAGGGACGATGGTATAGTAGGTAGTGCCTGCTCCCCTGGCAGAGGAGGGTAAGAGCTCTAAAAACTTTAGACATCATATGCACCAAACAAAACAAGTTTGTGGACCACAGTGGCCTTGTGGGATAGAAACATGAGTGATTTTAGGTTGAGGAAGAAAAAGAAATCTATTTATTTCTGTTGAATTCTTAGTATCTTATACTTTTATTTAAAATGTGGTTTATTAGCAACAGCCCAAAATATATAAAATGGGAATCCCAATACCCTACCTTAAAATGTGGTCCCAGGAATCTCTAAGAGGGACAGAATATTAGTGGAGAGAGAGGACCCACCTCTTCCCATTCAGTTTCTCATTGTGAGCTCATGTGTAATCTATAACATGTTCAGACTAGTCATGCCTTTCAAATGTATTATTATTTATATTATAAATATATTTTGCCAGAACTTTAACATCCTCCATTTCTTCAAATCAGTCACATTAACCAATTAAAATTGAGGACATGAGGTCTGCTCAGTGTAAAGTAACCTTAGCCCATGCTGTTTAATTTTATAAAGCACTCATAATGAAAGAGAATGATTCAGCTAATCAAATAGCAACTTCCTTTGTCCTTACCTGTCTTGATTAAGGCAGCTGGTCTTCTGAAATCACCCCTTCTGCGTAAGAATCCATTCCAAGGCTAGGCATATGTCCCTGGGAAAATGCATTAGCGTGAATGCTTTAGAGCCGGGAAGATGGGGTGCCTGCCTTCTCTGAGGAACTAGCAGCACTACACAGCAATTGAGCAGTCTGTAAATTAAAGTCTGTGTATGGGGGTGGGGGTGGGGGGGAAGGGACTAGTTTTCCATGTGGAATGGCTCTTAAACTTTGGTTACCCAGAAATGACAGAGCCAGTATCAAGACAAATAGGGGATTGTGTGGGGCCTTTACATACAGATTATGCCCCAAAGAGTGAATTTTCTTATGCTAATTTTAAAGTTAAAGCTTTAGTTTGTCCAAAAGTAGAAAATAGTACATATCTAACAATAGAGCATAGTAATTAACAGTTAGCTCTGAAAAGATCTTACTTAATTAGGGGTACAAACAAGACTTTCTCTGGTTAGCCAGGTGGAACGTGTGATGATAACGGAGAACTATTCCACATGATAGGCAGTAATTATGAAAAGCAATGTCATTAATGTAAACATAGTCGCATGAAGCGTGTGGATCATACTTTTCCTGGCTGCCCTGTCTCCCCAATCCTGCTCTGTGACTTCTCAGGGCCAATCTAACCCACCCCCAAACATTTCACTGAACTGGGAGTTTGGGGATAGGATGGTAAAGAGAACTGGTAGCCTGCACTTGTGTGAATTTTTTATTAAGAGGCATATCCCAACTCTGAGTAGTTATTTGCCCTTCATTTGAAGCTCGAATGAGAGCAAGAATAATGACCCAGTGTTTCCTACACATACATATACCTCCCCAACTCAAATCTATGTTGTAGTGATAGTGCGGTAGTTGACTACATGTTACGTTTATTTTTACCTATGTGACAAATAGGCTAAATGCAATAGAGTACTTTGGGGAGAACAAAGGAGGCACTTAGTAGGCTCATCAACTGATGGCCTAAGAAGGAACTTAGAAAAGCCTCTTGAGTGGTTTTGGAAATACTCAACTTCTTTAAATATGTGTCTGTGAGCGTAAGGAATTATATCCGATAGCCAGAATTTGGGATTCAGAAAAGAAAACTTTTTTCTCAAGTTTCTAAGTAACTTAGCTCCTCCCAAAGAGCCATTTGGCATCTGGATGCCAAGGTTGACATAGTAATCAATTTAATTTTTTTTCTGTTATTTTCTTTTGGAATGATGCCATCTGCTATAATGAGATGGGGCTGCCTGGAAAAATAGAAAACTTGCTGACCACTCAGTGAAGCCACATGCTGTGATTTTAAATTTTTATTATGGTAAAAAGTGTGACGTCGTGTCTAGGGGAAAGGCTCTTAAAACATTGAATTTGTATCACAAGAAATGCAGAAATGTATCTAATTCGCCTCCGTCTCCCAGGATAGGCTTTTGCAGCTTTTAACTCTGGAATGCTGCATGGTCCGTGTGTTAGCGAAGCACTTTGTGCAGCCTGTCAAACCGAGCTCCTGTCTGGGGAAGACGGTGGGATGTGGGGGCCGCGTGTTTCTTCTCTCCACCCTAATTTATAGGAAACCCTGTCACAGGACTGGTGTGTTCCTGGAAAGTGATCAGTCATCTCCCGGGATAATCTTGAGATGACTGGATACATACTTGGCAGTGATGAGGCAGATGAATTGCTGCCAGGCGCTTGATGGCAATCGCCTTGCTCCATGTCATCTATGTCACACTTCTGTTTATTGAAATGCACCCCGCGTGGTGGCCCGGTCCTTTCCTACGAAAGGGGCACTTTCTCTGCACTCCACACAGGTTCCGTAGGCTCCGCTGAAGTAAGTGGAAGTCCCTGGAAACTCGTGGCTTTGGCTATGCTCACAGCATTTCTGAGTTCCTTCTTTCTCAACTACCGATTAATTTTTGACCACCAACAGTGGTTTCTCCTCATCTTCTTAAGAATGGGAATTTATTCCGTATGTCCTGGGAATACTCTCCTATCTTGTGTCTTCTTTCCTCAAGTTTTCCCTGAATAATTTAGTTGTAAGTGCTCATGACACTGGCTGAGTATGTTCACATTTGCAAGAACATTATTTGATGGACTCTGTGATTTTAAAGGAAGGACTAGTAAGTTTCTCAGCATCCTGTGTTAGCAGACGATCCATGAAGCCATACCTTATAGTGACCTCTGTACAAAAATTCAGTTGCATGCTACTCCAGCACACGGAATGTTCAGCATGGCGTGGCCTTGCTTCATCCTGCATCCATCCTCAGAGTTCTAGGCTTCCAAGTTGGAGGGGGCTTTTACCAGACTGACCCCATGCTAGACAGTACTAAGTTTCTAGGAGGTCGCTAGCCGGTTATTAATTTATTCACCAACTATCTCAGGACGCAATGGTACATTACTCTGATGAATTAAATTCTCAAAGTACTAGAATTTAAGTTGCTAAGACAATTTAGTTTTGTTAGCTGCATGTCCAGTATTTGGTCTGTTGAAAAAATATAAGCTTGAGTATGAGAACAAAAGCAACTTCCTTTTGCAATTCAGACTTCCAGATTTTCTGCGCCTGGACTAATGCTAAGGAGACTAAATTCCGAAGGCGATGACTGGTGTGCTTAGTACCTGCCTACAGTTACAGGATAAATGAAGGCAACGAGGGACCTTGAGAAAGCTGCCTTTGATAAAAATCCTGCCAGTCTCCCCAGCAACACACATTTCACTTGAACTCAGAGGATGTTTCCTCTTCAAAATGGTTATTCTCTGGCAAAAACAAGTTTAAGGGCATAAAATTTGTGGGATTTCTTTTTTTCTTTTTTTTAAATATATTTTATTGATCTTTTACAGAGAGGAAGGGAGAGAGATAGAGAGTTAGAAACATCGATGAGAGAGAAACATCGATCAGCTGCCTCCCGCACATCTCCCACTGGGGATGTGCCTGCAACCCAGGTACATGCCCTTGACCGGAATCGAACCCGGGACCCCTCAGTCCGCAGGCCAACGCTCTGTCCACTGAGCCAAACCGGTTTCGGCTGTGGGATTTCTTTTTAAAGGATGGTGTAAATGATTATAGAATGTCTAGCATTTATTTCTTTGGAGGAGGAGGGATCTGACTGATGGCCAGCATTGGGACTAGATCTGCTGTCCATGAAAGGTGTGTTCCATGCCTAACTCATTCTGCCTACAGTGAACACTACTGGGATTGTATGAAATTCCCTCTTTCTTCTAAGTCATGTCCATGTTGTCTGTTTCTGAACCATGCCGTTCTTCCTGAACTCATAGATTTTCTCTTCTTTCAACCCCCACCTCCAGTTGTCCACCTCAAACTCTTCAAATGTGGACTTTTATGCCAGAAATTGTTACAATTGTTTTACTCCAGAGCATGAGAGCTACTAGAACCCACTTGGAGGCTTCCAGTTTCTGACGGCCCCCCACCCCCACCTCCTGTCTGCACTCAATCCCCAGTCATGTCACAGCGCCCTCTGTGTGAGCTGTGTGATGTGCGCACATCTGTGGGTTCCTTTCCCGGGTCATTGCCATTGAGAACCTGGTCTGCAGGAAGGCGATATTCTGTCTGGGTCTGCAGGGCTGGAGGCTGGGCCACTTGCTGCTTTGAGGGTTACTGATTTCCAATCAAAGGCTAGAGCAATAAACTGAGAGGGCTGTGAAGAGGGGTTGGCGTGTCAGCATGTCCTGCTATTCAGAGTGGGTCCAGAGTGTTTAATAACTTGTGTTCATTCACCCATGTCCAATAGTAGAGTGTCCCGCAAAACCTTTGTAAGCCAGAATGGTGTAAAGGGATGAAGCAGTTACCATTAATTTATATGGAAAAAGTTTTGAGAGTTCCCAGAGTCAAACATTCAACATAGTTTTGCACTAAGCATAACACCCTTACGGACTCTCTTAGGCTTTTCTGATACCTTAGGACACATCTTGCTAACGGATGCACAGAACCAATGGAGATAAAGCACAGATGCTCTCAGACACAGTTCAAAGCTATCGGCTTGAAGCTGAGATGCGAGCATGGTTCCTGGGAAGGCGCTTGGCGGGGCCACTCTCGCTGCTTGGTGGGTGCTGCCTCGATCAGGGCCCCCTGCAAAATCCTCTTTTGATTTCTCTCAGTTTGCACAATTCAGTACTAAAGTAGGTCTTTCTTAAAAGCAAAGTGTTGGAAATTTCACAAACTTTGGAAAAGTGGGGAAACCTGTATTTTTTTGTAACACAAATTGATAGATAATCTGTTTCTGCTCTTAGGAACCAGTAGACAAGCATCTACACTGCATGAGGCTAACCACTACTCTAGATATCTTATGTGCATATACTTCGAGAAGAAATAGGGCTTCCTTCTCTTAGATTCTGGGGCTTTTAAACAGACTTAAAAAAATAATTTATAAATTACTGAAAGAATTTAAAAATTAAAATTTTAGAAAGAAAGTTAAAAAACTATTATTACCAAATTTCCTAGAGAGATTAAATTATTTAATTTGGAAATTTATAACAGTTTTGACGAACAGAAGCAACCAAGCAAACATAAGCTAGGATCTAAATGAAACGAGGCCACTTGGTGGATTGGGAAAGCAGGCAGGACCCGATGATGCCTGGGAGGGTAACCCCCAAGGGAATTAAAAATGCCCAGAACTATTCAGAAGGGAACAGGGTAACCTGCCCCATTTCTTCCCTCTGCTTTATCAACCAGTTCAGAACTGGGCTTCGAATCCGGGGCTTCAGTCGGCAGCCGGCTGCTCTGCAGAGGCAGTATTCTTTATTCTTTTTAGCCTGCATTGGTCACTTAAGCATTTAAATATTTTTTAAAGCTTTTTTTAAATAAAAATATTTTTATTCATTTCAGAGAGGAAGGGAGAAGGAGAAAGAAATAGAAACATCAATGATGAGAGAGAATCATTGATCAGTTCCCTCCTGCATGCCCCACACTGGGGCTTGAGCCCACAACCTGGCATATGCCCTGACTGGGAATTAAACCGTGACCCCCTGGTTCATAGGTCAATGCTCAGTCACTGAGCCATGCCAGTTAGGGCTAAAGCTTTTTTAATATTTTACTGGAAACATAGAAAAGAACACGTGAAAAAATTACTTGCAAATAGCCTAAAAAAAGAGTCACATTTCTTAACCAGAAACAGTTTCATATGAGTGTAATACTAATGAAAGTTATGGTATGTAAATTTTTAATTGCCTGAGCATTGTATAAGGAATGTGACTTTCATGAGATGTTAAAAAAATCAGATTAAAAACAGATCTGGATTAAACAATGAACTGTTCAGAGGAGTGGAAGCAATTACTTTTCAGAAACAACATATATCCTTCTCCATGGTCTCTGGCTGAGTGTTTTCAAGTATGATTTGATCAATAACCTCACAGTAGTGGCAGATATAGAAAAGAATAAATGTTTATCACACGTGTAAACATCTAAGGCAAAGCTGAGTATTTGCTGGAAAGACAACATCCATTCTTGAATTTCCCCAAGGGTCAGATCCAGGGGTGAGAAAAGGGCATTTCAGTTAGAGCTGTAAGGAGGGTATTCATGACAAGTTAAACTAACAATGCATTTTTATTATAAATACTAATGGCCTGATGTACGAAATTTGTGCACGGGGGCGGGGAGGGAGGTATCCCTCAGCCCAGCCTGCACCCTCTCCAATCTGGGACCCCTCGGGAGACATCCCTCTCACAATCCGGGACTGCTGGCTCCTAACTGCTCACCTGCCTGCCTACCTGATTACCCCTAACCACTCTGCCTGCCAGCTTGCTCGCCTCCACCTGCCCCCACTGCTGGCCTGCTTGCCTCCACCTGACCCCCCTGCCGCTCTGCTCACCCCCAACTGCACCCCCCTGTTGGCCTGCTCACCCCCAATTGCCCCCCCTGCTGGCCTGATTGCCCCCCCGCCCCCCCGCCAGCCTGCTGACCCCCAACAGCCCCCCCCCCCGCCGGCCTGATTGCCCCCAACTGCCCCCCCTGCCAGCCTGATAGACCCCAACTTCCCTCCCCGCCACCGGCCTGCTCGTCCCCCAACTGCCCTCCCCCCCCCCCCCAACCCAGCCTGCTAGCCCCTAACCTGCCTCGGCCCCATCACCAAGGACGTCCAGAAGGTCTCCGGGAAGGTTTCCTGGTCTAATTAGCATATTATCCTTTTATTAATATAGATCCTTAACTTATTTTGGGATATTTTTGGCACATGGACTGATCTCCAGATTCCAGCTTTTTTGGAAGAAAGAGGAATAAATTTCTTAGATTATATGCAGATGAGCCATGAGCTGCTGGCAACAGGTGATGTGCAGTATTTACATCAAGAGCCACGTTGGGGAAGGTGATCAACCTTCTTCATGTTCATTTTGTTTTTTCATTTGGTCCTGGGCCCTCTAATAAAATGACAAATGTGCGTATGTGTCTGTGTTTTTCTCCTGGTTCGCTTAGAGAAGCCGTTCTGTTTTTCTGGTAATCTTTTTTTTTTTTTTTTTTTTTAATATATTTTATTGATTTTCCACAGAGAGGAAGGGAGAGAGATAGTTAGAAACATCGATGAGAGAGAAACATTGATCAGCTGCCTCCTGCACATCCCCTACTGGGGACGTGCCTGCAACCCAGGTACATGCCCTTGACCGGAATCGAACCTGGGACCTTTCAGTCCGCAGGCCGACGCTCTATCCACTGAGCCAAACCGGCTTCGGCTTTTGTGGTAATCTTTATAAGGAGGATGAAGAGCAGGGGAGAGAGTCACCTTCCTGTCATGTGCTGTTTTCTGTACATCCTCTGGGAAACAGGAACAGGAGCGCATGGTGAGGCTTCTGGAAAAAGGGCAGGAGGGCGCCAAGGTCACAGGTGGTTCTGAAAAGAATAGGTCAGTGCCCAAAGCCCAGTGTTGAAGTGGGGGAGACCCATGTTTCCCGGGATTTTGTGCGCCTCCCTGCCCGTGGACCCACGAGAGGTGGGGTGAAACCAGATCGGGGGGTTTGTGTGAGTTCCTGGAACCCCTCACTGGGCTTCAGGGAGGCAGAGGTCAGGTGCTGCCATTGCTGGATGTGGGCAGAATGCGGGTGTTGTTTTATGAGTTCTGTGTAAAGAAATCGAGTCTCTTAAACACGTGGAGGTAAGAGCATACTTTTTGTGGGACCAAGAGGTTGGTCTACAGGGAAAGACTTTAATTCTGTCAGCATACTGGAAGCCCACGTGACCTTTAGAGGCTTTGAATTAATCCTTTAATTTCTACACTTCGTTCCTATGGTGCTTGCTTTTCTAACCCCACCTGCATAGAATTCTATTAAGGAATGATTATTTGAAGCTGGGAGGTCCATTTCAATGAGTTAATCATCAAATAATACAACTGTGAAAGATGTTTGTAAAATGTTATTCAAAGCAAGTCACTAAACAATAAAATTTACTAAGTTGTGCACATGGAAAATTATCTTTTTATCCAAAGAATGGTATTTTGGGGGATTTGAATGTGATTTAAATGTCTGCTTACACAAAATAAGAAAATATCTTTTAAAAATTTAGAAACGATGAATATTTGAAAAAATGCAGGCCTTATTTTTTATTGTTCCAAGTTCTTGACAGTACATTATAGCACTTACTCACCGAGGAAAATAGGCTTTTAGCACCAGTATCCCAGCCTAGAACCAGTATGAATAATGAGTCATTAAGAAGAAAATAATTTATACCCTGGTTTCAAGTATCTGGGAATGGCCTCTGCACGAAGAGGTCAGAGTTATGAGAATATCAGAGAGTCTTATAAAATACAGCATGAGCGTGTTTACAGAGCAGGCCAGTGAGATGAAATCCTGATGGTACAGCCCTTCAGTTTAGTAATGTGAGACTTCTTGCCAGACGATAGTGGAGTTCTGGGCCTCTCCGTAGTCTTCAGCACCCATCTTTATATTGCCTGTGTTAGAAGAAATCAGTACAGGATGTGGGGTTGGCAGGATGTTTTTGAATACAGAAATATAGAAAAGTTAAATTCATTGGATAGGTGGAGATAATAAATATTATAGGAATAAGTGAATATTAGGAAATAATATATATGAAATGGTGATAATGGATTATATATTAAACTTCAGTTGTGCAGTAAACCACCTGTTTGGAAATAACTAACATAATGGGAAAGGAAAGTAAGAATTCTTTTCAAACATTTTTCCATGAGGTCTCCATGGGCCCTGTAAGTCCTTGAAAAATATCTAGGGGGGAAAAAATGATTCAGTAAAAGAAAACGTGGTCAGAAAAATGTAGGCCAGGAAAAAAACAAACAAACAAAAAACTTGATAAAAGATTTTCTTTGTGTTGACAGCCAAGAAAAGATAGAGATACATTATGGTAGAGAAAACAATCAAGGAAAAATAGCCAAGACTAATGAAGAGAGAATTCAATGCTTTTGCACTTTGGTCTTACACAATAGACTCAACAGTACAGAGGGATAGAAGTTAAGATGGCAAGAAAAATAGAAAACTGCAGATGACTACCCAGCAAGGGCAGAGGTAGAACTCCAGAAACCCTTCTGGCTCCCCAGACAGTTCCAGGCCCAGCAGGGACCACTGCCCTCTGGCGCTGTGAGCTCTCTCTTCCCTTGGCACCATCCCCTCTCCTGCAGTGGCACTGGGGCAGGTTCCCGGTGCAGGTTCCCTGGAGTAGCACTGCCGCTGACTAGCAGACAGAGTGTCCTGTGTTGGGAACATTTCAGACAGGGGGAACTGAGAGCATCAAAGTATTTACAGCCTCATATATTAGCAGATACGTATGGAAACCTCTAGGGAGAATGTCAATCAGTTAAAATCCTCACGGCATAGTCCTTTAGTTTATAAAATCCTTTTAAAGAGATTTATTAGTGTTTGTATTTAATCAACTAGAATTACATTCATATTTTTAAAAGCCTATTATAACCCAGAATTTACTCAGTGGCCACGAAGAAAGGCTTCAGGAAGTACTCTAGTGCCTTTTCATATCTGCTTTCACTGATCCTGTTATTTAACTTCTCATTTTTCTTAATAAATATAGTGTGAATTAAGGATGAAACAAAATATTGATTTTTTTCTTTATTTATTGAATATTGTTTTGTTTTTTATGCTCTTTTTTTTGGGTGTTGTTTTAATTATATGTATCATATTCTGTAGACAGATTTATTTTTTCTAATAGGCCCTGATCACTCTGTTTTTTTAGTAGTTTCATAAACTTCCTTGTTGAAAACCAGTAAAGTGGAACCGCAGCTCCTTAGCTGTGCCTCACACATGCCTTCAGCGAAGGAGAAGTCCTTTTGGAACTATATGCAGTGGCACAAATAAATGCATGGATTGCTATTTTCTTATAGCTTGGTAGTTCCGGAAAGTGTTTAAAATTTTTCCTAGACTGTTCATTTCGGTACTGTGCCATTTATTAAACATAAATCTTAATAAATTTCTGGGATAGAATCTTTAATGTGTGGAAGTGTGTGTTCACAGACTCTAGAATTTCTAAAATGCTTTTCTAAATCTTTACCTTTTGAATTGAATATAAATATTTGTGGATTATAACAAATGTAAATTTAGGTCTAGGACTTTAAAACAAAGAAGTTAAGACTGGTTTGGACCAGCAATCCCAAATCAATAGCCAGTATTATAAATTGAACAAAAATGTAGAGCTTATATTAAAAAGGAGCAGATGTCGCTTGTGGCACACACTCTACTACAGAATGATGAACAGGAATTCAAGGAAAAGAACACTTCTAGCAGATTTACAGGAAAGGTATCCTTACTGAGAAATGGTTAGGTTGTGGTTAAGGTTCCCCAGGGGAAAGTGGGGGAGCACTCTCCGTTGAGACCTGATGGAAACTGGAAAATGCATTCTGGGGAGCAGCTTTCGCCTCCCGCTCTAAGTGATTAGCCCTTTGCTTGGCCATTTCTCAATGCTTACAGGCAGTAGCAACAAAAACATCAGTTATTACATAACTCAGTCTTTTCTAACGGATCTATTTTCTATATTTGCATATTTAATGAGGCATAATTTACATATAATAAATGCACTCATTGGAAGTGCACAGTCTGATGAGTGATAGCAAATGTATGCAGTCTTGTTACCACCACTATAGTCAAAATAAGAGCATATCCATCATCCCCAGAAGTTCCCTTCCTCCACCCCCCCTTTCTCTCTCTCTGGCAATAGTGACTTTTGTCACAGTGACTTCCTGAAAACTTCATATAAGTGGACTCATACAGTATGTGGTTTTTTGTATCTGGCTTATTTTATTTAGCATCATGTTTATGTTTATCCACGTAAACATATTTTCAGTCTGTTTCCTTGCTGATCAATGATACTGAACTTCTGGGAACAGAATCCCAAATTCAAACCCTAACTAGAAAACTGGGCCCATTTACACTGGACCACAAATTGTTTAGCCACATTAAAGAAAGAAAAACCAAAAATCACTTATTGGAGCAGTCATTATTTTTGGCGTTTACTTTCTGCACCTTATTTTTTTCATTGGGATTTCTATTTTCTTTGCCATTTCTAAGGTGCACTTTCTAAGGTGCTTCCTAGTATCTGTAATTGTGTTTAATTAAAAGGGCAAGTTGTTTTTGTTTTTAACATTTTGTAATAATTTCACATCTCATAATAATGTGCTGTGCCCTGAGGTCTTAAATGATGACTAGGAATTAATGGGTCAGAAAATTCTTGTATGAAAAAACAAATGTCACTTAAATCTATATGATTCACTATGATTTGCTTTACAGATATGAATATATCTCTAGTACAAGGACATTATCCGAGTGAATGTGCCTTTTCTTGCTTCCCAGAAAAATGTAAATGGCCAGGAGACTAATTATCATAAAAACATAGATCAAGAGTTAGCTGTACTCGGACTTGTTGGATCCTTCTTTTCAAAGTAGCCAAGAATGTTTTCTAAGTTGTGTATCTGACTGTTTACCTGCATGCCACACCTCAACTTATTTAATTATAAAAAAATTGGTTGAATAGGATAGAAGTTTCTTTTTATAAGCAAACAGTATCCTGTGTTTCTGAGACATTTCCTCCCACAAATGAAGTGGACTAAGAAAGTGAGCTAACTTGTTGGCTGTCGCATTTGATGATGCAACATTTAGAACATGTAATCGTGCCTTTTACAGACATGTAAAATGTCTGTAACGCTCGAGTGGCTGCAGCTGTCATCGCATTTTTTTCTGGATTAAGTTTGGTCAAGAAAGAAGCTGCCTCATTTTCTAGTTGTCATTTGCCCAGGAAGTAAAAGCAAATTGTAATGAGGGAATCACAGCAGGAGAAACTCCTAACCAATGAGAGGAGTATATTGACTGGCAGCCAGAATGCCGTTCCTGTGATAGATGTATATTTATACACTGCTGTTCAAGGTCATTCACTGTTGTCCTTGAGTGTGTAGCCATCAGAAATCATGCAATTCACATTCAAAACAGTTCTGATAATCGGTGCTAAGATGCCTCACTAAAAAAAGAAGAAGAAGAAGGAGGAGGAGGAGGAGGAGGAGGGGAAAAGAAAGAAAAAGAATCAGTCATTAATTTTATAGATAAATGAAACATCTTCAAATTTTTATTGTGGTTTTATCTGGCTGTTGTTGAAAATTGACCAGAAATAAAAAAGAACGTAACTTTCAGAGACAGTTGTGAGGTATATTCATGCAGATTTATTATCGTGTGAGAATTCTTATTTTCATTTTAAGACTTCTACCGTATCTTTGAAATATAAGTTTTATTAAAAATATTCAGAAGAAATTTTGCTTTAAGATCTGCCCAAACCCAAAGAAAATGTTCTCACTAACTTTTTGAACTTATCAGTTACACTTTAGTAAGTACTGTATGATTATTTGGAGAGAAAAATGATCAAATTATTTACCATTTTTAATTGAAAACTAGACCACAATTACCTAAATATAAAATGATCAAACCATCTTGTTATCCAATTTTTTATTCTCTTTTATAACAAAAAGGTTTAGATATGAATCTAATATTTTAAAGTTAAATTGTATAAAAAATGTGATAGTTTGGGTCACACAGTGTCTCTCAGTAAATACTTTTTAACGTATTGCTGGGTTTCAAAGTCCTTCTCTCAGTGTGTGTTCACAGTTCGTGTATGTTCACTGAAAATCACAAGGTCCTTCAAGTTCTGTCTTCAGCCTAATTCTCCATCTACCTTTATCTCTCCCCTTCCTCCCTTGTACCATAAATCCTAATCATTCGGAAGGTCTTCTAATTTTCCTGATGAGATCTACTCTCTCTCCGCTAGGCCTTTGATTCTATGACACCTTCTGCATGGAATACACTCTTTCAGTCTTGCTGTCGCTCTGACTTTAGCTTAGAGCTTTGGGTGAATCCAGTGTCTAAGGGTTCAAGACAGGTAATCTCATACTTTTCTCTGACATCCCACAAATACTTCTGCTGGCCTAGTAACATACGTACAACCCCCATAGATCTAAAGACATTAGAACGTGTATCTTCCTTGTGTCTACAGTGGGTAATTAGGTTCCGAGGGTCTGATGTGGGCCTTGAAATGCTTTCCCCATAGAAACTGTTGTAAATAGTGCTTAGGCGATTGAACTGGCACTACATTTGGAAACATTAGGAATTCTATAGGCTTTGAAAGCTGGTCTGGAAATCTGGCTGCTATTTGTGGCATTGTTTCTGTGCGTAACTATGTTCAGAGTTACAAACAACTGAACTCCAAACCAGCTTGAGGACGTGCTGGATGAGTGCCTGTGTGGAAACATCCTGCGTGGAAGGATCGCTGCTTGTGATCCTGAGAAATGTGACCAGACTGCAGGTGGCATGTGTGATACAGGATCACAAATGTAATGACTTCCTACTTCTTATAGTTAATAGAAAAGTAATCATCAAGATTTAAAAAAAAAAATCCTTACAAGATGGATCTTTTCTAACCTCATGCATCACTGTGTCTGATTGGGGGCTCTGACTTTTTCACAGGTAGAATGGGAAGCATCAACCAGAATTCCCATTCAATTTTAACTTCCCAAAGATCCAGAGAGGGTATTCTCTGTTCTGTCTTAACTCTCAGGCACCCAGGATCCGGGCTGGCTTCCCTCTGGCCTTGGCTTCGTCAGGAAGGACATCTGGAATGACGTCTGGAAGACGTCCGGTCTAATTAGCATATTACCTTTTTATTATAGATTATGTTTCTTCAGCTATCATATTTCCTTTTGAAAGACCTCGCCCTTTAAAAAGAGCAAACCTGCCTTTTATTGTTTTACGAAAATGGTTAGTGAATCTCGTTTCCAAGATATCCAAGCAACTAATAAGTGTTAAATTATGTTTTATTTCCTTATTTTAATTTTTTTCATCACCCCTTATCCCCCCTATACCCTCCTTCACCTCCACTCATGAGCTCTTCCCCACAATCACCCGCAGTTGTCCCTATCCATGAGTTATCTCTTTTTTTATCAATCCCTTCACCCCCCTAACTGATGTTATTGTTTTTTAAAGCAGAAACAGATTTTTGGAGACCATGCTACTTACCATATTATGCACATTTTAATTTTAACATTTAAGATGATCTGACAATTACAAGTCTCATCTCTGAACAGATAAAATATCTGGTTTTAATCCTCACACGAGAATATGTTTATTGATTTGAGAGAGAGAGAAAGAAACATTGATATGAGAAAGAAACATGATCGGTTGCCACCTGTACGAGCCCTGACCAGGAATCGAACCTATAACCTTTTTGGTGTACAAGACGATGCTCCAACAAACTGAGCCACCTGGCCGGAGCCAAAGAAAATATTTTTATAAAAAATAAAATAGTGTAGAGGATACCAAATTGTTCCTACTAGAAAAAAACTGGTAGACTCTATGATTTCAAAGACAGACTAATAGAAAGTCTGGAAAGATGTATGCCAAATGATTTATGAGGCTTCTTCTAAATCATGGGATTTGATGGGTTAAGAATAGTGGGGTAGGGTTTCCAGTTTTACTAAAGGTATTTCAAAAAGTGGTGGGATTACAGGTAAATTTTTAGCTTTCCTCCCCCCCCCCCCCCAAAAAAAAAACCCCTCCAAAATAAAAATCATGCTTCTGTTAAAAATCATTGTTGCTAACGCAAAGTGAATATATTCTCTATTAGGCCTTCAGAGATGTGTGCAAACTGCCTTCTTTGGACACTCACTTCTCCAAGGAAGATAATATTTTAAATGGAAGGTTTTTGCTTGAGTTTAACATGCTTTGCTCAAAAGTGAATAAAATTAGTATACAAAGTATTAAATATGCTTTTAATATTTTCTATAATAAGGCATAGAATGTTATTTTAAGACACACATCTGTGAGCTACATACATGATAACAATTATAACCACATTACTAACAAAGTGCATTCTGAGTTAGAAACAAACAAAAGCTTCAAAGGATTCCTGTTTTCTTGGGAAGAACATAAATTAAAACATCAAAGCTGTGTGTTTCTCTTGAGGATCATAGATATTTGGGTAGCTTGTCAGTGCTGAAGTGTGAATGGGCCAGTGTTATTGACTTCCACGTGTTACCCAAATATTTTCCATTGACAAATATTAATTGCTTATTAAGTGCTAAAGAGTCTGGTGGTCCAAATATTGAATTGTATAGTGAATGGGCCTTTTAGTTTTGTTTATCATTAGGCATTATGACTGTATTAAAGATACAGAGGTTTAAGCCAGCATACCTCCCACTCTAAGATTATCACATAGATGTTTCTGCAGAGTTTAATCTCGTGATAGGCAAATTAATTCATGTTCCTTCAGATTTAAGTGAATTCTCTTTGACCAAACTATAGGGAATGCTTGTTTAAATATGCATTGTGATTTAGTTAGTAGTAAAATATCCAGTATATCCTGCATTGATTAAAGTTTATGAGTCTAGTGAATCATTGAAATTGCTATAGAACAAAATTGGTAATTATGATCATTAATATGAGTTTTTATAAATTATTAGTTTGGTTAAAATATTTCTCCTCTTATTTTTGAAAAGAATCTGTATATCAAAATGAGCTACCAAATACATATATGTGTGTATATATGGCAACACATACACAAATACACACAAGTTTCATTTTAATTTCTATTTGTTGTCTTTCCCAGTGTTTTTTTTATTATTTTTTATTGAGTTTATTTGAGAGATATTGGTAATAAAATTATATAGGTTTCAGGTGTATAATTCTATAATACATCATCTTTTCTAACTTTTAATGGCATATCTTTATTCTCTTGTTATAATTACATCCAGAGAAATCTTAAGTATACTTTGTAATGACCTTCATGAAAAATTTGTGCATAACTTATGAAATTTAAGCAAAGTTAAAATTACAGACATTTGACTATCAGTTTTGGCTATTGAGTAGTACCGACAGTTTGGGATTATAAATTTATTCTAATTCAGATATATGTTTATGAAGCTAGAAATTTGACTTTTTCATCATTTATCTCCTGTTCCTTAATTAAATAATTACTACTTGATAAAGGGTTATTTACAAGATAAAATGTTATCAAACTTCAAAGCAATTTTGTTAGGTATTAATTACAGTGATCCATTAAAAAATTCCCAAATAAGTGATTTGTACATTGGGGACATTAAAATCTTTCACTTAAAAATAAAAAGTATTAGCTAATGAAGACGGATTTCAAATCTGTAATTTGTAGAATAGACCCACCTCTTTCCTTTCTGTCCACCCCTTCCACGGGTGCTCTCCTCTGCTGTTTCATCCTCTCCCCTTTCGTCTTTCTCTCGCGTGCTCTGCTTGGGTTACCTCAACCACCCAGTCATTCCCAGATATTCCTGGAGAGACTGCTGTGCGCCAGGAACAGTGCTGAGAGCAGGACTTATGCCCCGATATCTGCCCATTTTCTTATACCTCCCAAATCTGTCTCTCCTTCCATAAACCTTCTCTTGAGCTCCAAACTCTTCTTTCTCACTTTCTGACATACAGGGCAGGGCAAATAATATCTGTCTTCTTTTATAGATAAGCAAATGTTTCAGAAAGTTGCCCATATAAAAGCCTCAGTGTAATAAAAATCTGAAATTATTACCAGTGCCTAAATTACATTAGTGTAACAAATCTTGAGTATTTATGTTGATTCTTACTATTCCAGGATGAGGGTGTTACACATGTTTAGCGTATAATCCTCCGCCAAAAAATCTCAAAGACTATTGCTTGTTCCAGAGATTGCCAATATGTAGATATCGAAAAGCTCCTTTAATTTGTCACTGTCAGTTTATCCCCAAGTGACATTTCAGTAACTTTCAATAACTGAAAATGGGAAATGCTGCAACTCTTTGTAAGGAAGAAATTCTGTTTACTTGAGGCCTTTGTGTTATAGTATAATTTAAAATAGCTCACTTTATTATACTTATCCTTAAATCTATTTTCCATTAAGATGTTAAAGTGATAGCAAATCTACTTGTCTTTCACCCAGAATGTATATTCTGTTCAATTAGATAGTGATAGAAAATAATTCATCCATTGGTGCCAATGCCCCCTGGACAGAAAAAAGCCACAACAGGCTATCACATAGAGTTGGCATAATGTGAATACGAAACATACCTCGGCCCGCCAGCAAGGAAAGAAATTATAGAGATAAACAACCCACATTCAACTGTCAAAACTCTGCTCAAAATCATTGAAGACTCACCCCAGGGCGGCACGTGGCTCATGCACGGACACTGGGACGGGACACCCGGTAGGAAAGCCGGCTCTTCAGTCTAGAGTTTTAGGAGGACGTTTGCCATCTACTTCCATCTCGGTCGATGCTTTCAGTTTCTGTATGTTGTGTCCCAAGTCAGAAAGCTCCAGGTCCCTGGTTTTAGAATTATTCTTTCCTCCAGAAGTGCTTACTTACCGCACTGCGCTTGGTGTTGTCTGTTACCCCGAAGAGGGGCCACCACAAGGAAGTTAGAGGTATTTGAAGGTCTTTGGTGTTTCCGCTGCTCTTCTTTTCAGGGCTCGTCCTCACTTCCCAGGTACTCACTTCTCTGAATGTCTGGCCCATCTCCAACCTACTTCCTGCCTCCGCACACAGATGGACACTTCATGAGGCTCGCCCTAACCTCCAAGCTTCTGCCATGCTTGTCCCTCACATACCCTCCTCCGCCAGAGCCCAGCCTGTGAAATGCCTGCACAATTATATTTTTAGAAATTTCAGGCACCATGTACAGCCAACTGGGGACATGTTCAGCTCAGCAGGCATTTCAGATATCCTCCCGCCCTCCCCCTGCCTCCCCCACCCCCAATTGCAACTGCCTGTCTTAATTCCAAACTGCTCCTGAGCAGGTCTGGGACCAAGGCAGCCTCTTCCCTCAGCCCCTGGACATTGGGGCTCTGAAGCTTCGGTCCAAATTCTCTCATTGTTCACCTTATTTTAGCAAATGTTGTACAAAATAGCTGGCTCCGTTGTGCTGGTACTTATGATGGCAAGATTTTGCCTACTTTTGGAAATTTTTACAATTTATGTTGAAAGTAGGAAGGTGTCTTGTCTGGTTGGGTTTTTCCCCTCCCCTTTAAAAAAGTGATGAGACCTGCAAATAAATATACAGTGTTCTCCTTGATCTTGTTCAGTTTTTAAAGTGGGTGGAGTAGAGTCCTACTTTTTTGGGTTTTATTGTCAAATTTGCCATTGGGAAACAATATCAAGAACTCCAGGAAGAGACAAAGCATATAAAGAGCAATTTTAAAGAGAATATTCTAGGTGGTTAGAGCTCGTATTGACGCTGACCAAATCGCTGTAGAAAGTCCTGACTCTCCTCTGTACAGCAGGGTTAATTATATTCGCAGAGCACATTGGAAGTGCCTGTTGAAAACTGTTGGGTAAGTGCAAGTATTGCTCATTATTAACCCTGCCTCGGAGTTCCTTTCTTTCATGAGAGAAAGGGGGAGTGGGTGTTTAGCAGTTCAACACTTCGTCTCCTGCTAGGGATAATTGCTTGATTTTCTTTTATTGTTCAGGCACTTCTCGAATTAGATTAATTTCTCTATAGTCCATCTCTGTCTATTCAAGACAGCAATTTCTTTGGCTAAAAATATAACAAGACATGATACTCATTCGCATATAAAAAGTGGACCAAACCTCCTTTTATTTCGAAACCTGTTATTTTGGAAAATGTTCTTTCCAGCTGAGCATTTAAGATCCCACCATCGGGTTTGCTCCATCACAGAGCACTTACAGGTTCGCTGTGCCCACAGCTGCATCTCTGCCGCCAGAGCAGAGGTGCCAGTCAGTCCAGGCAGTGCCTGCACAGAGCTGCCAGTTCAGGGATTCAGCACCAGACAATGGCAGCATTTCCATTACACCCAGGGCTGGAGCACCTCTCAGGCTGAGATTGGAATGAACTCGCCAGATGCACCAAACTATCTAAAACAGCGAGCTTCTCTGAGCCCCCACGAGTGGTACTTGCTTTCATACAAGACAACAAGCCTGTCTTTCAGCCGCCACTGCAGTCAGTGCTCAGTGGTGTCTGTGTTGCTTCAAAAGGGCCCTGTGGGGCACCTTGCCTGTGGAATGGTGTGTGCATCTGTGTGCGCATGCGCATATGTTAATGAGTTTGATCTGGAGTGTCTAAAATAGGTTTTAAATAAACTAACAGATTAATAAATTCAGTATCTAACAGTACCTCAACCACAACAAAGGAAAACAGGACAATGATTAGTGAAACGAGTAGGAGTACTAGTATTTACCAATAGATACACAGAATGAGCATAAATTTAGTTCTGAGTTTCTTGGCAGTACAGTGAGCATGTTTTGGATTATGTAATTATTGTTTCATAATAAAAAGAAAGCAACAAAATTGATCTGAGAAGATAAACGTTTTCCTGGCAGAAAATTCTAAGATGAACTTATTTCACAGGGTCGTCTATTAGACACGTAATGAAGAGCGTCTTCAACTGATACAGAAATATTCACATAGGTGTTGTAAATACCAGCCCTCTGTAAAAGATGACGACGTATATGAAATGGTTCATGAAGACTTTGCTGAGGAGCCTGTATGTCTGGTGTTCTGCCTTTCCACGAGGGCTAACCTAGCTAGTCTCACAGAGGGTCCCTAACTGTGACCAGTGGGTCGGTACACCCTCTGGACCTGCTGCTTCTTAGCCAACTCACTGGTGCATTCTCTTGTCTGAAGCACATTCCAATTGCTGATCGCGGGATCTGAAGGAGGCAGGCTTAACACTCTGTTTTGAGATTTTGGGGTCCAAACTCCAAAATGAAGATCAGTCCGCCTCTGCACAGAGTTGGGCTTTGGGGAGCTTGCAAGAAGGGCCAACTTTTCCTAGAGTAGCTTTCAACCTGCTCTCACTGCTTTCACTTTTAGATGCACACTGGGCCCCCAGAGCATGGAAGAACTATTTCACTCCAATGTGTTTAATGGAATGGTTGCATTAAATGCCGTGAGGGAGCCAGGCAGGAAGTGAGGGAGCCAGGCAGCCGGTGTTGGGGTACAGAGGCCCTGTTTTGTGTCAGGGCTGGGACTGGCGAAGTGGCTGAGGGGTCACCTTCACTCAGCTCTGACTGATGGATGTCCCCACGTGTGAACTGTGGCCCAGAATTGCCTGAGCTTCCAGTTTCAGGAGAGGCTAGAAATCTTGATTTTTGCAAGGTACCTGCTTAATCAACTATCTTAACCATAAAATAGCCTCAGATTGGCCCAACAGAATTTCAGATTTTTAACAATTTCAGATTTTGAATCTTGATTTAAAAAACAATCAAAGTTGCTTTCCCTGTGAGCTCGTTTAACTGACCTAGTAAGTGGGAATGGTCATTTCCCCCCCCTTTTAATTGTTTCAATCCCTCCCACCCCCATACCTACAATGATTTTCATTCTAATGCAGATGGTGTTGAGCTGGTTTCTTGCAATAGTTGTTCAGCATGCTCACCCTGTTGCTTAATGTGGCACCACATTTGTGGGCTAGTACCATGGACAGTTACCACAGTTGTTTAAGCTCCACAGTCTGAAATCTGTTTCTGGACCACCTAGTATGTTAGCTGGTGCCGATTCTGGGATGTATTATTAGGGATTTTTTTGATGTGTGGTTTTCATTAAATGGTGTACTCAAGTAATTAAGTTATGTGATTGTTTACATTTGTCTAATCATTTTTTTCAGTTTTATTGAGATATAATTGACGTATAACATTGTGTAGTTTTAAGGTGATGATTTGATACACTTACGTGTTGCAAAACGATTACCACCCTGGCATTTATCTAACACCCCCATCCCCTCACATAATCACCATTTGTTTTTTGCAGTGAGAACATTTAAGATCTACTTTCTTAGCACCTTTCAAGTATATATGTCTGGTCACCTTTCAATAAGGAGGGGCGGGGGAGTAACAAAAATTAATAGTATTTATTGAGTCTTATTCTGTGCCATGCATTGTGCGGAGTGCTGTAGCTATAGTAACTCGTGTAGTTTTCACAAAGCTCTTAAAGCAGATATTATCAATATCATGATCATCATCATTTCTACGTTATACGTAGATTTGGGTACTCGGGTTGGGTACCTTAAACAAGTTGCCTGAGGTCCCACAGTCAGTAAGTTTTGGAGCCCAAATGCAGCCAGGCAGTCTGACTTAGCCCTAAGCCCAGAGCTAGACCAGTAAAATCGTTTTCCTCTATTGAAAAACAGGCAGTAATTTGGATCACACAGTGCCCTGAAAACCCAATGACAGTAAAGAACACAATCCAAAGAGCACCGAGGAACATCCTTGTATTCCCTTCCACCTTCCTTCCACCTTGTAATCACTCAGAAATGAATTATGAGAAGAGTCTTACAGAAATTTACAATATGTTTGGGGCTTAAGCATATGTTGAACTTGCTGCTTCCACCAAGAGTCAAGGTTCACAATTCTTCAGCCAATGGACACAAACCTTCCTGGTATTGTCTTGGTTTAAGAGAACACATCTCCCCATTTCTTTCCAGAACAGGGAGGAGACCAACCTAGAGCTTCTGAGCAGACTGAATATTGCTTAATTTGGGAGATGTAAGCTCTTTAATAGTTGAGTGTAAGGATACTAATATAATAATATAATATACTAATTTTCTTAGTATCCCAGTGTTTTTCGATAACTATAAATATCATTAAATTTTAGTATAATTTTTATGAGTAAAGACTTTATCAAGGACCTAGTCTAAAATACAACTTCCTTTTTAAAATTCATGGTTAAATCAATGAGAGCTATTTGGCAAAAGCTCAGAATTATCCCTGCTAACTTGTTTTTAATAGTATTTGATTTATATCTGTGGTCAGAGCTACAACACATGCATATATGTGTGTTTACTAATTGCAGCCATATGCATTTGAACACAATGTTATTGGTAGGAAATGAAGCATAAAACATGAAAAATGTATAATTATTAAGGGTTGAAATGATAGTTTTTAACTCCTTCTGGGACAGATATGTTATGATATAACTTTGATTGTCTTTCATTACAGATGAGTGAGGTTCCTGGGTAGATCTGGTGATCAGTTTCTTACCTTTCTAATTGTAAAATTCTTCCCCCTAAGGGACATAAGTGAATTAACATACTAGTTTTCCCATCAATATGTGCTTTTCCTTGGATTCATGCTTTCCACCAATTCGGAGAGAGGTGGACTCTTCAAAACAAGACTGAACTTTAGAGAGACCAGGGAGAGGACTTTGGCTGCTTTCTGATTTCTCTAATCTGGTTTTATAAATACAATAAAGCACATAGCAGCATTTAATATTCACCACATACTGTTCAAAACTGAATGCATCTGCATGCGTATGTGTCATAGTTCTGTGGAACAGTCCCGTTAATGACTCTGACTTTTATTTTAGACAATCCACGGACACAAGGGCCCGATCACTGCAGTGGCCTTCGCTCCTGATGGGCGCTATCTTGCCACCTACTCGAACACTGACAGCCACATTTCCTTCTGGCAGGTAAGCGAGGATGCTGCAGGCCCTAAAGTGTGCGGCATGATCTGCTGGGAAAGGCTGCCTGCGGCTGCCAGCCCTCTCTCCCTTCTTCAACCAATGTCAAGCATTTATGGCTTGCTGATTATGTGCCCGATGCTAGCATGCAGGGTACACCGAGGACGCATGTAGCAACCTGGAAAGGGGGCGGTCTGCTCTCCCAGAACTTAGTCTCAGGGAGGCACAGGTAAATAAGAAAGCAACGCCAGCATGGAGAGGAACCCGAGGCCAGGTTGTGGGATGGCTTCATGAGGAAGCCACGTCTGAGCCGAGACATGCTGATGCTGAGGCAGGGTAGGGGGGAGTGGGTGCTGAGGGATAGGTGCACAGGGCGTGTTGAGAGGGCCTGGCCTGGAAGAACTGATGAATATGAGGCATCCAGGCAACTCTGACAGGGCCTAAGGCGTAGGGAGAGAGGCAGCCTCTTGTTAACATCATGTCCGTTGATAGCATCTCATTCTGTGTGCATCCGGGATTTCCCACATTGGGCTCTTCATCCCCAAATTATCAAAACATTTTTTAAAACCCGAGCAGCATTGACTGGCATGAGAATGCCTGTTTTATTCTTATTAAAATGAGTATTAATTTTAAACAACTAATTTTTACAGTAGATCCTTTTTTACCACCAGTGATTAATCTCTATCCAATCTTCTTTTTAATTATGTTACTGCTGATAATTACAAAAAATTACATATTACCAACTCTCTCCCTCTCCCTCCCCCTCCCCCAAAATAGGTTAATTTAAAATTTTGTTGTTGCCTTTACTTTCCTAGGATGCAAGTATGTTTAATGAGCACCAGAGCGAGTCAGGCAACACCCACGTCTCTAAACCCAACATTAGAATTTAAAATGCAGCCCATGTCTCACGTGCTTACATTATACCCAGATCGGAAGTCACAGAAACATTATGTCAGCCGATCAAGAAAACACAGTAAAGCCTCTTCCAGAGGTGTAGGGAGTTTTTATTTGAATTGAAGAGAGTCCAGAAAGTAGTGTTGGATCTGCTGCTGCTGTCCCCACATGGACTTGCTGATTTATTTAGATGCATATTGTTTAGTTCGAATGATGTATGATATCACACTCTTATATCATTCCAGTAAATGTACTGTAATATATTTTGAAAACTTAACGAGGTCTTATTAATAGAGAACCTTACAAAAGCCATCAGCTATTAAAATCTTTGCTGAGAAATGAGTGTTAATGAGAAGTATTGGGTGGATAATTACTCAAGTGAGACTTAGTAAAAGGCTGTGTGCAGCATCAGTTACTCTGAGAGTAGCAATAAAACACTTCCTGTTTTGATGAATTACATCTGTATGTGTTTCTATGTGTCCAGAAAATCAGCTTCTTAGGACTGGTTTGTGAAGCATTGTTTTTAAAGGGAAGGGAAAAGCCACAGTTACATTTTCATTGGTTTACAAAGCCAGCCATTGAACGATGTGATTTGCTAATCTTTCGATTCCTTTGATTCTCCAACAAGGTATTTCTATGATTTGAATATTTCAGTTTATCTTACTCATTGATATTTGATCAAGGGGAGTTTAGTAATGAAATACCACCACAATTCTCTCACATAAATTTTGCCACCACCCTCTAGCAAATAAGTATCTTCTTTCATAAATGCTAATAATAAATTTGATGGATATTGGTTTCATTTGTTTTAATTTATTCCATCATACAGTAGAATGCTATTCAGCCATTTAAAAAGGATGATGTAAATCTATAGTCATTAACATGAAAAGATTGCCCTCAACATTTTGTTGAATGAAAAAGCAGATTGTGAGACTTCCTTTTAATGTGAGTCTGTTTATGTAAAGTCCTTTACATTTTAACTTCTCCTTATGTATATAGAAGGTCTGGAAGGTGTTTACTGAACTGTGCTTATCTCTGGGCAGTGGGATTTCAGGGGATTTTGGCTTTCTTGTTTATACTTCTCTTTCGTATTTCAATTTTCCACAATGAGTATTTATCTTTATGATCAAGAAAACATTTAATGCTACCAAATATTACAACTCCAGGTCATTTTCCTTCATTTAAGGCTCAAATCGCCCTCACTTTAGCAGAGTTTATAGCCAGTCAATGGCAAAAAAAAAAAAAAAAAAAAAAAAAAAAATTATATATATATTAACACTGAATAACAAAATAGGTAGTTGTTTTGGTAAGAATTCATTGACTGAGTTTATTGGAAAAATTAATACTCACCCTTACAACTTGAGATTCATCTCTGATTTGAAGAGGTCATAGGAAAGGATGGTCTAACATGAGGGTCTTCACCATTCCAACTTGCGCAACTGTAATAGTCCTGTCCAGAGGCAGGAAGGCTGTTGACCCTACCGAAGGCAATTGCCAATCGTCTGAGGGATGGCTCAGCTTGTAAAGGGAACCCAGATATATATAAAAAAATCTTTCCATCCTAAAATTCCAGTAAGGGATTCTTTCCCTGCCCCCTATTAGCCCTCAAGCCATTTCTCGTACTTGGCTAAATTTGAAGAGAAGAATTAAAAATAAGGAAGTGTGAGCATATTGAATACCCTGAGCATTTTAAGCCACCAGCAGAAATCAGGCTTCATACATATTTTCATAGAAAATCCATAAAGAATGAAAAGTACTTTGTGGTTATTTATCAACTGAGAAATTAGATTTTTTAAAAGCACGGTATGCCTGTTGATGCCAGTTCATTTTAACCAGCAATTTTCTGGATCGTTTGGATATGATCTGTAAGAGGACTAAATTACTGTGCGCTGTTACTTTTTGTACAAGTGAGAACTATAAAATCAAGCTCACCATCATTATTTATGTTGAAACTCTTTGGGAACCTCCAGGAAGCGATAAGGCATTCATTTTTGTCCTTTTTTGGAATTTCGGGGAAGAAGGAAGCGAGGGGGACGGCTTTGGAGGGTGACAGGTAGGGACTGCCCGGCTCTAAATGGTGACCGAACTTTAACTGAAAGAGTTAATGATAACCATACATTTGGTTTTAAAATGTGACCTCGGACACTAGTGATTTTTTTTCACCTCTGTGCAGTGTTCGGCACTATTATTAATGCAGTAAAATCAGTAACATTAGTCATCTTAAAAGGGTTATTACTCAAGATGATTTAAATTGTGAAAATGTCAGTAGAGCCTGCACGCATCCTGCTAGAGACGCCGTGATTTACACCCTCTGACACCGTCCTGCTCCGAGCCGGCCCGGGGAAGGAGCGGCTGTGTGCTGCTCTGATCCACATGCAGAGTGTCCGAGGGCTGGCCAGGCTCCGGGTGCCAGCCAGCTGCGTGCATTGGGTCACAAGCTGCATGCCTCATGCAGACCCCCAGAATCTCGCACGTCTAGATGGAGAAGAGTTGGAGGGAAAAGTAGTGCAAAGAAAAACATTTCCGAGACCTCGTTCCTGATTTTCGGTATGGATCCCATGTGATTTGTAAATCCACGAAAGGCGTGCATTGGGAAAATGTTAACTGATATTTGGAGTCTAAAGGGCTCATCAGATGCAGTCACTCGGACAGCAGTTTACTAAGATAACTGCTGCCTGATATTTAGCACTTGGACCCAAATGCATAGTTGTTTGGGAGCCATAATTTCCATGTTAGTTTTCACTTATGTGAATGGATTAAAGAACTTAAAATTCAAGTCAAATTCAGAAAAGCTGCCAGAAAGTAGAAATCAATGACTAATAAAGAGATATTGCTAATAAGGCGTGGAAGTATACTACCTTTAGCACGGCAGCAAAAGAGTGAGCCACAGACACGGTGTTCAGATGTAGCTGATTCTTATTTTCCCTTCAAACTGAAGTAGAGCTTCCCAGAGACTGAATTTTCTAAACAGCAGGTGAGGAGGGCAGGTGTTGGTAGATAGGGATGGGGCGGTCTACTGCTTAACTTCGCTTCTTTTTCTTGAACTAATGATAAGTCCCCACACTTGCCTTTGTGGACTCATCCGTCAGCACTGTTAAGAACAGAGATC
This sequence comes from Myotis yumanensis, assembly GCF_028538775.1. Taxonomy (NCBI): domain Eukaryota; kingdom Metazoa; phylum Chordata; class Mammalia; order Chiroptera; family Vespertilionidae; genus Myotis; species Myotis yumanensis. Next base: position 41,118,958 of record NW_027223758.1, read on the forward strand.
TGCAATAGAAAATATCCATAATTTCCAAATACTGTGTGATTGAAACTTTTTTTTTTCAAATCCTTATCTGAGGATATTTTTTTCTATTGAGTTCTAGAAAGAGTAGAAGGGAGGGAGAGAGAGAGCGAGAGAGAAACATCAGTGTACCTGCAACCGAGGTATGAGCCCTTGACTGGAGGTCAAACCCGTGACCCCTCGGTCCACAGGCCAACAGTCTAGCCACCGAGCAAAACCGGCCAGGGCTTGAACCGTTTTGTTAACATGCACAGTGTAGTGTCCTTCTTAAAGATTGTGCTTTCCTGCTGTCAGGTTCTACCCACAAAGAAAAATTTCTCTGGATTTATGCTTTTACTGTAACAATATCAGAACAACTTCAAATACACGGAAAGGTCCCTTCAGTGGTTCAGAAGAAGCTCTCAGATGAGCATGAACAAGGCTGTGGGGGAGAAAGTGACCGGGGGTGGGTGTCCCCTGACCTGTGCGTCAGGGAAGGGAAGGAGTCTCTGTGTGACACGTGTGCTCTCATGTCCCTGTGTCCCCAGATGAACACCTCGCTGCTGGGAAGCATCGGCATGCTCAACTCGGCACCCCAGCTGCGCTGTATTAAAACCTACCAGGTGCCCCCTGTGCAGCCGGCCTCCCCCGGCCCCCACAACGCCCTCCGGCTAGCCCGGCTCATCTGGACGTCCAACCGCAACATCATCCTGATGGCCCACGACGGGAAGGAGCACCGCTTCATGGTCTGAGGCTGGCGCTGCCCGTGCCTGCTCTCTCGCGCGCAGTTCTCTAAGCCCAGATCCCTCTGTCCTTATGCTGGGTCCCTCCTCAGTGCTGCCCACCCAGGGGCATCGGGGGCGCGGCCTGGTCTGTGTCACTTCTGCATGGTCTGGGGCATTCGCCTGCTCGGGCACCTGTTGATTCAGAGGCATGCACACGCCGCTCCGCAGGATGTGGCCTCCGTCACAGGTCAAGTCTCCCTGCTGGAGAGGGAGGGAGGCGGGTCCCTGGGCACACTCCCTGGCTGGCTGCACCGGAAGCCCGAAAGTCAGCGAACACTGATCGCTGCCCAGCCCAATCAGCTGTCCCTCCAGCTGCACCCCCTTTCTGAAATGCTGCTGGGCCGGTCATGCTGGCACTGGGTTTTGAGGTAACGTGGCCGTCCTAATTGTCAAAATTATTTTCCTTTGGATTTCCTAAAACACATTATTGTTTACCACAAAGATTCTGTGTTTACATGGTTTTTTTTTCCTTCAGCTGATTGTTAGGAAATTGCTAATCCAACTACCTAGGGTTTAACCACTATCTTCGTTATTAATACCTAACCGATTTGGGATTAATGAGAAAATATACCAAACAAAAAATTTTTCCCCCGGTGGAGAATACAGTTTCCCAGACACATAGCCTTCTAAAATGCTCACATCCTGCTTAAGTGATGGCGTATTTAGTAGTTTAAAACAAAATCATCTCTTGATGATCTAGTTAATATAATTATCCAGTGACTATAACAAATCTCTTAAACGGACTTTTATAAAAAAGAATAAGTTTAGAAGCATAACATATGCCTAAAAAGAAGACGCTGTGTCAGTGGCTGCAGATGTTCAAGCCAGAGCTTGCCCTTCCTTCCAGAAACTTCACAGACCTGCAGTTCCCAGGCGTACGGCTTAGGTCAGTTATCATGTAATAGTTCAGCCTTCAAACTGCTACTGACCAACTGCAGACAAATAAAGACAGCGTTTCTTTAAACAGGTATCCTAGAAAATTAGGGACAGTGGGGCTAGCACCCGGGCGTCTGTATGGGGACAGGGCTCGGTCAGCCTGAGCGACATTGTGGTGAGAGCTCACCACCCTCTGACGGCGGCTTTCCCAGCCGCTCTCACCTCGCACGTCACGTTCTGCGGCTCTGGCTCACAGTGATGGGGGGAATCCATCAAATAATATTCTGTATGAGTCGCTCCTGACAAACCTCGATCTGTATATAGTTGGGGATTTGGTTGGTTGGTTGGTTAGTTGAGTAAAATGGGGGTGTTAATGCAGAAATAGAAAATGATTTATGAAATTCAGAGAAAATAGGCGAAGTTTACAGAGGAACCGAAATCATAATGGGAGCATTTAATTTAAAAGGTGTAGATGTCCGGGTTCATGTAATATCCAAAAGAGTAAGACCATAGTCCGGGAACAAATATATCTGTAACTTTCTTGAAACAGATTTTTAAAGACCCTGTTAAGAAACTAAGACCATTAGCCCTCTCTCCCCTATTGATGTGAAGTATGTTATTTCCACTGATGGCAAACCTGTACTATCCCTTGGTTGTAGACTTTGGGTGTTCTTTCACAGGTGAATTTATGACACATGCATGTACATTGTACTTATAAAGATAAGAAATGTAGTTTCCAGGAAGAAACCAGGAACTATGCAGTGTAGACTTTGTTTGCTGGACATGCTGTTGTGTTCGATGTAGGCAGAGAAGCTGAGGTAAATGGTTGTCCCCAAGGGCTCGAGTCCTCTCGGGCCCCAGCACCTGTCTCCTGTGTGAACTGCAGTGGGGGTACATTCATTCTGGACTGCACGGCTGTTTTGGAATGCTGATGTAGAAGGATACCTTGGAGATTTCTTGAAACAAAATGTTCAGTGCATCCCGAGAAAGGTGTGAGGCTGCTAGGCAGGCCCCCGCGTGCATGGATGGACAGCACACGCCACGGACATTTAGAACAACGCCATGAGGCCCGCAGTAGCCAGACACCTGGGCAGCTCGGCCAGCCTGTCCCGAGTTGTCTGCAGATAGCCGAAGTTATTGGCCAGTAGAATATTTTGATTACAAAACTCTGGGGTGGATGATGGGTGATGGTTAGACGGATATCTCTCACTGCTGAACTAATATTTGCATTCTTGTTAACACACATCTTTTCTTGGCTATTTTGACAACCACAGTCCACACTTCACCACAGCTTAGGTTTCTCAGCGCCAAGGTAAACTTCGTATTGTCATGCCAGTGTATGCTTTCGGTGTTTTATTACTTTCCTAGGCACTGTATTTGGACCTTTCCTTGTTAATGTAGAGGCACATGTGGCCTCTCTGATCATTTACAAGCGGAAGATGACACGATGCGATGCCTGTGTGGGAAAAGTACTGCCTGGACTCACCATGTCCAGCGAGTGGATTAAATGTCTGCCTCCCAAGACAGCTCTTGATGACTCCACTTAGTAGATTCTATATGTGCCGGGTGTTCCTCTGTACATATGTGTGTTAAATAAAGCTGGATTGTACTGAAGATTGTTTTTCCCATTAAAGCCATTATTCACTCTTAAACATTCTCAATTGAAATCCATATGCTTCCCCCCCCTCCATCCCCCCCCCCCCCCCACTCCCTTTGGTACCAAATCAAGCCTCCCATTTCCATCTAATTATTCATTTCCCCAGAGAGCTAGCTTTAGGAAAGGTGAGCTTGTTCACAAAGGACAATAGCTCAGCAGCGAGGGAGTCCCCCTCCTGCAGTGCCCAAATGTGAGCACCGAGAAACACCCTACCAGAAACTCAACAGCACCCTCTGTGGTTTGGGCAAGGGAATTGCATGCACATTGCTCTCATCTCCACCCCAAGTTGCTCCGAAATGGATTGTTAATTGTACCAAGTTATGTCTTGTCAGATGTGATGACGTGGATTGGCGGCACCAAGATAGGGGGCTGGATTGAGATCATGCAATTCACTTAATTTAATACTCGTTTGGAGTTGGATTTGAATCCCTAAAGTAAAGGGTGGAATTGGTTTTCAAAAAAGCAAGAGTAACAAAAGAGATCATTACGGCTCACAGAGGGTTACATGTGTAAGTAGTGAGTGTACTTCTTTAATTTTCAGACAAGAACATAGAACATCTTGAAATGAGTCACTCGTCATGTAGCCGAATAATTTTCTTTAAGAAATAAACATTAAAGGAGTGGATGGCTGCGTCTTGGCCCTACCTAGTCAAATGCCCAGTGTCCATCCCAGGAATTGTGTTAGCATCTCCTGATGACTTAAATGTGTCCTTCTAGGGAAAACGGGGCAGCACCAGTTCTATATGATTGGTGATCACATAAACCAATCAAATGCGGAAAGGGCATGACATTAATAGGAAGGTAAAGCCAACCCGTGCAGGGTGAACTTTCACCTTTCACCCCTCGGCTGACTGACAGAGCTGAGTGTTGAAGAAAATCAATACTTTGGAGCCAGGAGGGAGATATTTCCAGCCTCTAACTAGAGAATGTATTTTGACAAGGCCAAGATAATCCACGCTGCACAGGAGAAAGAGAAAGAAGACTCATTTTTAAAGCTTGACACTTCAAGGTGTTTTTGTCCAGTGGTTTCGAGAGCGTCAATACATACAAATACCAAAGGTCAAAAAGAAAAGCCGGAGGAATTTCAAAAATTAGATGTTCAGTTCTTTCTGCTGTTTACAAAGTAAAAAAAAAAAAAAGGCCACAGGGAGGCTTGTGCTTGTAATTGTCGTTTAAAGGAACCGAGCTCACAACCTAAGGTTTTATAGAGGCAGCGCCATGAAGAGAGAAGGCAGCTCGACTTCTGGTTTCTGTACATCCCCACCCCCACCCCCCCTTGGTTACATCGCTTTTGTGCTGACATCTCAGAATCTTCTTGCTTTTTGATTCTTGTTGGCAAATCTTAGACCCTCCTTCACATCTGATTCAATCATTTGCATGAGAAAGGAGCTCATGTGTCTTTAAAACTTAAATTGTTTCTAGTTTCCCAAGCCCCGTTAAGCAAATTAGTTATGAAAGCGTCCTCATTAGCTTTTAAAGTGAGAGAGGAATGCATCTCTAGGAAACAGGTAAGCAATTCACCGCACTCTCCCTGGCAAGGCTAGATCCATTCATTCTGTCCACAGTGCCTCCACCAAAGAGAGCCAGATTCTTTCCTTTCCTACAGAGAAGAAAACAGTCGAGCTGCCCACACCATCCCACTGAGTGCAGAAGGACAAAGAAGTCCTGAGGAGGCAAAATAGCTAAAGCAGTGGTTCTCAACCTTCCTAATGCCGCGACCCTTTAATACAGCTCCTCATGTTGTGGTGACCCCCAACCATAAAATGATTTCCGTTGCTACTTCATAACTGTAATTTTGCTACTGTTATGAATCGTAATGTAAATATCTGATATGCAGGATGTATTTTCATTCTTGAAAATTGAATATAATTAAAGCATAGTGATTAATCACAAAAACAATATGTAATTATGTATGTGTTTTCCGATGGTCTTAGGCGACCCCTGTGAAAGCGTCGTTCGACCCCCAGAGGGTCGAGACCCACAGGTTGAGAACCGCTGATTTAAAGGCACCTCTGTTTTCTCCTGTGAACCTATGCTAATTATACGATGATTAAAATAACAATGAACATCTCGGCTTCATTTACATACCCTCTTTCTCATTAAAACAAGGTTGTAAATACCTGTGTTCTTTGGGAAACGTTGGATTTTTGCATTGTGCTTTTATGTAGACTCTAATAACAGGTCTGGACATCTTACCCAAAGGGGTGTCGCTGGTTCTACTTGAATTCTCCAGGCTCTTCACTACATTGTAGGTGTTGCTATCTTCTCACCAAAATGTGTAGACACTGAGGCAGTCCCAAGAGATAGGCCAGTGCATGGGGCTGGTTGGCTGTGCCTGTGGAAGTTGTGAGTGGTTGCGCAAAAAGAAAGGAGTTCGCCACATTAAATTCAGGACATGTATCAGCATCAGGGACGTCTTTGACTTATTACATGATTATCTTGCAAATAGGCATCTACGGAGACTGAACAAGACTCCGGTAAAGTATTACAGAGGAGTTTTACACCTGCACTTTCACACCTCGCAGTTCGGTGCCTGCAGGAACTGGGAGACCGAAGCAAAGGGAACTGTGTGCACTGCTGTTGCCAATAGCTTCTTGTTTTGACTAGTGTCAAAAGGACTTAGCGCTTGGGTTTGCCCACAGGTGAAATGTATTGTCTAAAACTTGCCCCACCCAGTGACACTTTAAGTTTTAGTTAAAATTTATGACTGAAGATGCTACAATGAAACATCATTTTTCTTCAGTCTTCAAGCATTTACTGAATCTCAGCCTGTGCCAAGCGTATGTTCTGTATCCTGTTTTTCTTTTGCTGATGAGGCCACAGTCTGGCCAACGATATAACACTACGTAGCAAGTGCTCAAATAGAGATGCGTGAAGAGAACACCCACAGTGACTCATACTGAGAGGGTCGTGTCAAGTTAAGCTTCTCAGAGAGGAAGCATTTTGGCTGGGCCTTGAAGCCTAACTTAATAAATTAATTAGGAGCATGAAGATGTTATATGGTAGGAATTTGGGGGAGTCTAACTTATTGTGAAATCTGAAGGGAGAGAAACTTCTTCGAACCTCCCATCTGAGGGGCATCGGCAGGCACTGCTGACAGTCCAGGCAGCTCTAACTTAAAGCTCCGCCTACGACCACATGAAACAAGTCTCCTGGGGTGAAGGACACTTGAGATCGGGAAGGCAAAAACCCTAAAAAAAGATTACAGCAAAAACCATAATAAAAGATTCATGACTTTTGTTTTCCAGATTTCATTTCTTTTTTTTTCAAGTTATTTTTACTTAAAAAATAAGATACGCGCCCACCCTATCCTAAATTCTGTGTGTGGACAACATGACGTGTTGGGTGCCTGTCACGAGCACGGCCCAGATTTCCACCCCAACTCCCAGCCCAGCACCGAAGCACTTTCCCCCCAGCTGCTGGGAGGGTTGGCATCCATGGCTCTGCTGAGTCCTTCCCAGGAGATTGCTTCCCAGCCAGAGAGCTGTTTGCCTCAAGGTCACTCGCTCTCCCTCTCCTGGGGTGACCACATTAAATGATGGGTCAGAACGACTTGGACTTTGACGGCCCCTCCCAGCTCTAGCACCCCCTCCATTGAAGTGCGTGTGTCACAGTCAGCCCAGCCCCACTCTTCACTCCCCTAGAGTGTTGATTCTGAGAACTCTTTCCCATAAACTTCCTCTATGCAGATCTCTCTCTAGTCTAGCTCATAGTCTGCATCCCCCAGAACCCAGCCTATGAAGTTGGTACTAGGCGTGGTGCAAGGAAAAGGATCTAAAATAAGATTTGGGGTCTGAGCACCCACTGAACCAAGACAGTGAGGATCCTCTCGCTGGTGGGGGTGACCGTGGGTACCTTCTGGCGTGCTGGGGCTGTGCATGGTGAGCTTTCAGGGCTGTAGGTCTTGATGGTGGATTTAGGATGGCGTCCCGAGGGAAGGAGTCTGCAGCGGGAAAGGTGTTTGGGAAGTAAGGGAAAACAGGAATTACAAGGACAGTGGATTCCAATAGCTGTTGTTGGACACGCTGGAAAAAAGACAATGAAAAGCTGAGGGTGATTAATCACCAACTAAAGGCTGAATGTGCAGGCCAGAGAGTCGTTGGCAGCATAAGGAGAGCCCCATCCCTGCAGCGAGCACAAGCTGTGGTCGGGCCCAGGGCTCGCGTGGTGAGGGAAGCTCTGGAAGAGGCTGAGGTCCTGGCCTCCAAAGGGCCAGCACCCATGGTCAGAGCCCTGACTGAGGTGGATGGGGCTGTGGAAGCTGATGCACTGGAGCAATCTTGAATCCCTGGGTTCTCGTGAACTCTCACCGTCCTGCCTAAGTGCCACTCCTTTGTTTGAGGACCTGCAGAGGCCTCTCCCTTGCATGACCACACTCTCCCCCACCTCCTTTCCTGGCCATTAGACCACTTAGCCAGGGGTTAGTCACAATCAAACCTGGCTGTGGGGGTGCTGGGCCTGTAAGAACTAGATCCCAAGGGAGGTGCAAGGCCCAGCTAGCATGCACCTGCAGGAACTGGGAGAATTATGGGGCTGGATTCTGGGGGTATTGGGTCAAGGGGAGACAGAGTATCAGTAAGACGAAGGGGAGTTTATTGATATGGGGCTTAACACCCTGGCAAGGACCCAGGGACAGGGTACCGCTCAGCTTGGAGGAAACATTGGCTGATGTGAAGTCAAGGAGAAATACGCCAGAGCTGCCCCTGCAGATGGTGGAAGAAATAAGGAAAAGCTCGGCGTGGTGGGACTGCTGGAGTAGACAAGCTGTGTGCGGCCAGAAACCCACCGGGGCCACTCCGTGAGAAAGGCCGGAGGACATTCTGGTTGCAGGGGACCAGGACTGTGCTGGTGAGAGGGCCCCAGCAGCACCGTAGGCCAGGGCTGAGGGGAGCGGTGCCATAACCGCACTGGGCCCTGATAACAACAAGACGATAGGGTCCTGAAACAATAGAGACCAATGGGTGCCATTTTCATTATGGGCAGCAAAGATGGAGTGGTAGTCAGAGTGGCGTGAGCTGCAGAGATTTTCTGAAATGATCAATAAAACATGGCATCCATCCAACCCAAAGAAGTCAAGAATGAAAAATAGGAAGCTGAAGGCAGCTGCCCCAAAAAAGTCAAAACGCCTTGCGTCACTTGTAGACCTGAAGGGTATGTCTATCAGGTTCATACCCCTCATGGCTGAGGATCTGGGTCAGCCATGTAGATTAGCAGAGGTTCTCGCCAGTGGGGAGGGGAACTTAGAGTGGACCACGTGTATCAGTGGCGGCTTGGAGAGCTACTGCAACATCAGGATGTGGTTTACCCCACGAACATTTCCCTCCCAAATCCTGGAAGAGCTGCTCCCAGAATTTATTTAAAGGAAGTGGATCTGAGTAGGGCAAAGGCTGACTGTAATGGATGCCAAGGAACCAGGTACAGGTGGCTGGCAGTTGGCATCTCTCAGTTGAGTCCTTCTCCAGGAATTTCCTGGACTGGAAAGAGCCCCTTCCCCAAGGCAGCTGCACCCACAGTTGGACCTGGGGTTACAAAGTCTCCATCCTCCTGACCTCAGTTTGGGACATCACCCCAGGGCCATCCCAGCTTCACTGCTGACACCTCTATTGCAACCGGGTCACAGCCCAGCTTCTCACTCTGCCCATTTCGCTTCCCCGAGTAAATCCCAGAACACTTCTGAGCACACCTCCTTCCAGCAAATCTGTCTCAGCGGCTCTTTCCCAGAAAATGAACCTGCCCAGGTTCAGATCTCCCTCTGCCACCCATTGGCTAGACAACTCTCCTGGAGCCCCAGCTCCTTCCGTCTCCTCGCCACGGTTTCCTCATCTGTCAAATAGGAACAATGTACCCGCCTCATGGCCTTGTCATAAGGGTTAAAAGAGAAAAGAGTTAACAAATGTAGAGCACTTAGAACGGAACTGGCATTGAGTACATTTTAAATAAATGATATTATTATCATCCTAAGGTATAAAGATGAAATTTTTCAGGCCTTCTTTATTTCCTGCTTCTCTGTCTCAGGGAAATATGCTTTCTAATTCATTTCCCCCCCGACTGCATTTTATTCTTTTCTTCAGCCCAGAACAAAGGGCTCACTTTTACAGAAGTGAGGAGGCAGGTGGAAGGGACTGACATTTCTGAGTGTACTTATTTTGTGCCCAGATGCTATACTAGCTGCAGTCATTATTCTGCTCAATTCTTAACCCAAAAAGCCACGAATTATTATCTTCCCTTAACAGATGAAAAAATTGCAGATCACTTAAGATAAATGGCCAGGATCACAGAGCTAATACAGCGCACACCTATTAGACACATAGACTCTCTCGTGCAGGCCCCGCCTCCTCACTTCCTTGCTTCCTCCAGGATCCCTCACAGAACAGGAGGTAGAGCAGCCAGCCATCCTGTTTTAGAAGGTGAATAAACGTGCCAGCACAGAAAAGGGTTGGGATTCATTTAAAGTCTTTAAGGGCATTTTTTGGGGGGGATTTATGACCATTGCACCAAATTTTTATGTTGATTCTCAGTTGTGAATAATACAATTATTTCACCATAAAATGGTTGTGTTAAAAGGTGTGAGCGTTAACATGTACAACATTCCGTGGAGTGATTTCATTGTAACTCAGGGACCAGCGTTTGCTCTTATGAAATGGATGCCTCTGGGAAAATGGAATGTGATCCACAGAAAAGGGCCCCCATTTTCGTTGATTACTCGGTAGCACTAGGTGCTGCTGGTCCAGATGCGCTTGCCTGTCCCTTTATTGCCTGGGGCCACATCTCTGTGACCTCTTCCCCTGTTACTTTTGCTGAGATTTCCTCTTCCTTAGGATACTCTTCTCCAGAGAAGCATTTTCTTCCTTTTCTTTTTTATATGTAATTTTTTTTTTATTGATTTCAGAGAGGAAGGGAAAGGGAGAGATAGAAACATCAATGATGAGAGAGACTCATTGATTGGCTGCCTCCTGCACGCCCCCTATTGGGGATCAAGCCCACAATCCGAGTGTGTGTCCTGACTTGGAATTGAACCATGACCTTCTGATTCATAGGTGGACACTCAACCACTGAGTGACACTGGCCGGGCCAGAGAGGCATTTTCTAACAAGTTGAGTCTCCTACATAAATGAACATACTCTATAAACTTAAGATTTTAAAAATGAAATATAAACTTTTGGGACACACCTCCCAGGTGACCTGCACTCCCATCTAGACAGGAGAAGCACAAAACTTATTTACTCCGCTCAGCCAGCACTGACCAAAAAGGACCCCCACCCAGACAGAGGCAACTCCAGTCTCTACCGTCACATACTGGGTTTTCATTGTTTAGGCCCCCACGTCCATGATGACCTCATTCCAGAAAACACTGGAATATAGCCGGTTTTCTAGAGCAAACCAGAACACACCACCCATACCCACAGAGCAGGTGACAGGCCCTGATTCCATGATGCACAAGTCTTAGGTCTCTTTCCTAAGGAGCCAAGGGGTCCTCTCGGAGAGTCCAGATGCACTTGCCTGTCCCTTTATTGCCAAAACAGCTGCTCCTGTAACTCACTTCCACCCTGCCCCTCACACTCCACTTTCTGCTTGTTGTTCCCAAAACTTTTAGAGGAATGGGGTGGATGAGGCTTTCAGAGTACCAAGAACTTCAGTTTACCATCCAGCGTGGCTTCACATGTCATAACAGCTGGAGCAGAAGTGAATTAAATAGGCCTAAGAATCTATACAGGGAGGCCCAACACCCTATCCTTATGCTCTGGTGGAATGTATTGCCTAGATCCTTAAATAAAAGAATTTGAAGGGAGGAGTAACATTTATCAAGACCCTGTCAGGGATTCAATAGACATGATTTCATTTGAGCCTCTCAAAAATCCTCTGAGTTAGTCCACGTCTGTAGGTTAGAAAATGGACACACTGACAGGTACAGTGCCTGGCCTAGGTCACACAGCTAGTTAGAGGGGAAGTGAGATTCCAGTCCAAAGAGCTCTTTCCTCCATCGATAGATGGTACCTTCAAGGCCAGTTTTGCAGTAGCTGAGAATGCTTCATTCTCATATTGACCTCAATAAAAACCAAGGACCTCGAAATTCAATCTTCATTTATTTATTCCACAATGAATCATTGAATGCCTATTATTTTTCAGGCATTTCTAGGGAATGCTAAATTAATACAGCCAAGGCACTCACATAGCTTATGCATCCCAAAAGCTATCCAGCTAATTTAGTGTATTTTGTAAACCTCATTGTACATATTGTGAGTGCACACACCACACACACACACACACACACACAGCCCCTTCTTTCTGGTGATCTTAGAGCAATTCTCAATGCTTGTGCTCGGCCAGTGTGCCCTAAGGTGACACGGGCACTGGGTTCTGGGTGCCCTCCCCCAGTCAACCAGGACTCTGCTTGCCTCAGTGCTTCGGGCTGTGCTTCCCTGGATCCTGGCTGCCCAAGCCTCACTGATTCCTGCCTTCATTTCTTTTCTTCTTCCAGCCTTTGTCTCCAAAGCCTTCATTTCCAGTGACACACATAGGAGGACAAGCCTTTGTTTGATTATATACCACACATTCTCATAGATTCAACTGAAAATTAAACGCATTTATTACTTGAGCAATATTTATTGAATGTCTACCATGTCCCAGGCAGAGAAGTAGGTGTTGAGATTGCAGTGGTGAAGGAAACAATGGTGATCTCTGTCCTTCCAGGGCCCCCATTGTAGTGAGAAGGGACGGGGCTCACAGGGGTGGGAGGATAAAACAACCGCAAATCATAATACAGGCTGTGAAGAAGAGAAGGAGAGTGCTAACCTGCTAACCCTCAGGGTTAGCAAAGTCAGCCACAAGGCTCCCAAGCAGGAGAAGGAGCCAGTACCTGAAGAGCAGTTGGCACTGGGAAGACCTTCTGGCAAAGGAAAGAACACATGTGAAGTCCCCGAGGTGGGAAGGAGTGGGCAGTCTCTGAGCAGCTGGTGAGCCAGGCACATTGTCACTGGAGCAAGGAGTCCTGACTGCAGAATCATGTAGGCCACCGTCAGGAGTGTTTAAGAGGATTCATTGGAAAGTTGTAAGTTGGGAAGTGTGATGTGATTTAGAGGGAAAATGCTCAGCTGCCATGTGGAGAATGGGCTGGGGTGGGTTAGGAGGAGTAGCAAAATGAAAACAGGGTATTAACTTCAAGGTGTTGGCTAGGGCGGCGGTCTCATGAGCCTTGTATGGGCAGGATTCAGTGCCTTCTGGTGGCAGGCCTGAGGGCCTCACATTCTTGTCGGCTGTCCCTGGAGCCTGCCCTCAGTGCCCACAGGTTTCCCACATTTCCCACAGTTCTTCGCCATGTGGGATTTCCCAGCACAGCCACATAGCACAGCTGGTGGCACTATGGAAGGCTCTTGAGGGATGAGTAGGAGTTGCCTGGGGTGGAAGAATATTCAGGTAAAGGCATGGACGTATGAAAGTGGTGTTTTCAAGGATCAGCAAATCTAGCCAATTGCTTACCCAAGAACCATTTCCCCTTTCTTTCCTGATAATTAGCCTGGATCTGGCCCTCTTCTTCACACCACATGACCATGTGCTCAGGTATTGAGGATTGAAGCTTGATTCATTTAAATCAATACTGCAAATTCAGTTCTAGTCATGGCTAGGAAAAGGTCTGAATGCCATTCTGATTAATGAGATATGAGGGGATGCTTTGGGGAAAGGTTTTCATCTCCAATAAAAAGGGACATTCAAGTAGAAATTCCTATCTGTGGACATAGCTGGGTAAGTACCAGTATGTGATGCCTGGGGCCATGTGAGCCACATGGAACCCACCTAAAGCCCAAGCCAACCCACGGGGTTTGCAGCGCAGAAAGATGCAAACTGGAGCCTTTGGTGACACCACTGGGTTTCTAGAGCAGCCAGCCCTGCAGCTGTCCACCTCCCACTCCTTGTCTAATGGAATCACCTTCCCCACTGGTTAAGCCATTTGTAGCCAAAGCTTGAAAACAGACTGCACATTGGCAGAAAATGATGGTGAGCCTGTGAATGGAGGCTGATGATCTTCACAGCCAGTGCCACGGAGTTTGGCTTTTTCCTGTGAGGTCTAGGGAGATCTCAATGTATTTAAGGGCAGGGACAGTCCTGTTTCTTGGCTGGTCCTGGTGGCTCAGTGAGGAAGAGATTAGAAAATGGGGAGAATTATGACAGGAAGAGCAGGTGGGAGATGGTGGTGAGTCTAATCAAGAGACTCTGAGAATCAGAACTATGGTGCGTGCGGAGGACACCGAGGGGAAGTGTTGGGTCATTATGGAGGCAGAAGCTGGGGGGTTAACTAGCTGAAATGTCAGGAATGACAGAGCCACGGGTTTCCCCAGTGGCAGAGGTGGGTAGACCAGGCCACTCACCATTCTTAGAAAATACCATTCACATTCACACCTCAATGCTTTTTTTTCTTTTTGCTTTCTTGCATTTTATTATTATTTCTAGAAGGTGTCGATGCTTTTATTCCTACCATTCTCTCCCCCATGGGAGCCTTCCACAGTTACTCTCATTCACATAATCCCACACAATGGCCTTGCTGCAATAGGGATTATCACGTTTAATTTGCACCGTTTGGGTTTGCAGTACCTTGATCAGTAACATAAGCCTCGGGAGCGAGAACCGCCTACACAAACTGCATTCAGGTGACCCTCCAAACCCCGCCATCCCACCCTGCAACCCACTGGGGGAGTGGTAGGCTGAATGGCTTCCAATATATTGATTAAAATCTTGGCCATACAATATACAGCTACAGTCTCACATTAGATCTATTTCATGAAGACAAAGGCTAAGCTTCCTTGTTGGCTCAGAAATGCACTTACAACAATGCCAGCACTAATATTTCCTGCTTTTTATAAAACACGGTGTTAGAAAACAAAGGAAGCTGTGTGTAATAGTAGCATCTACAGTCCACATGCTGAATGCCTGCTTAGAATGATTTTGCTGCTCCAGTAGCAGCTTTCAGAAACGTCATCTCATTTGTGGCAACATCTTTGAACTAAGCTGGATTGTCCCAGCTTGATGATAGGGAAAAGGAGTCCGGCTGGTCCATCACTCACCCCAGTACCTGGTGTCCTGCTAGCTTCTCCATAAGCCCTGCTGAGTGATGAAAAGCATGGATGAAGGAAGGAGTGTGTGGCTAGTTAATGGCAGAGCAGGGAGTCCACCTGGCCCAGGTGTTCTGGTTTGCTTAGTGGTGAGGCAGGAGGCTGGGATTGCCCCTAACTCAGTTTACAGCAGAAGCTGGACCAGAGCAGGTGGCCTCTACCCAGCCTTAAGCACATGAGGAAGAGGAGCAGGGACAAAGGGACTCTCAGGGTCTTTGGTCAGCTGGACATGACCAGGAGAGTGCCACTGACAAGGCACAGAAAGGGAGATGCCTCCGAAGAAACTGAGCTTGACCCACAGCCACCCCTCCTCCCTGTCCAGGCTTCCAGGCTGACCTTTGACCGCTCAGCTCGGGAAGTTCACAGTTGATTAGGTACAAAACGGAAAAAGGCAGCCCGTGTTTCCAGCTCTGTGAGCGTGCACCGTTCAAGGGCAACGTGTGGGTGGGATGTGTGTTCACGTGGATAGACTTGGCAAACTTCAAAGCAAAAATTTATTCAGAAGCCAAAGGCAGGGTGTTTGTTTCAGGTGTTTACCCACAGCCTCCTCAGGTAAACTGAGGCATGAGGAGTGGGGGCTGTTGACATGGCAATAAACCTCTCCATCCAGCCAGGCCCCTGGATCTCCATCTCCCGTCCAGGGTGAGAATAAGGGGGAAAATTTCCTAGATGGTTTTGAAAAATCTCGGGTTGACCAATGAGCTAGAGCAAGGGTAGAGAACTACGCCTGCTGACCGAATCCTGCCTGCCCCCTGCGTTGTCATGGCACTCAGCTGGGTATGGTTTCTTAAATCAACATTTGCAATCAATCTGATGACAGGGCTTGCTAACGTTGATCCCCAGTTCAGTGAAATACATGTATCCCTCAAAAAAGGATTCCAGCCTTTTTCTTAGTAGACCTGTATTACAAAAAAAAGTATATGCAATCATTATTATATTTTTTAATTTCATCACTAAAAAACTTTGTGGAAATTCAAGACAGGCCAGTGAGGATAATAAAACTGAGCTTGTGACTGCTGGAAGGATTCGATGAAACGTTTATAAATGTCCTGGCCCAAGGCCTGGCACACAGTAGAGGCTCAAACAGAGTAGCTTGTTGTAATGCCCACACACTCGTCTGTCACTGTGGACAGCGATGTCTCAGATCTTACCGCGAGGGCCCTCAGAGGAGCAGGCCTCTGAGAAATGCAGGCCTCTGAGCATGATTCGCCTCTCTCGGTTACCTGCTATAATTTTTGTGTTTGGAAATTCGTTAAGAATTCATTTTGATGAATCCCAAATGCATGCACCATGAAAAACAATTAGCATTCACGGTGTAAAAGAAGGAGATCAATAAATAGATTCATCTTTAAACTGTAATAATTTATTTGCTTCCTGGCTTTTGGGAAATACTGCATCTTCGGGTGACTCGCCGACCATTAAACAGCCGAACGGCGATGATTTGTGAAAGGAGGTTCATGTGCAGCTCAGATCCTGCCTCGAGTTCAGAGCCTCGACAGCCAACCAGCAACCATGGGAGGACGGTGGTGGCCCTTTCAGGAGACCCCGTTCCTCAGGCGTTTCCCATCCCTGCGCTTCCACAAGGCAGCAGCGTGGATGGTAATGATTAAGGAAAGCAAAGACGGGAGGAAAGTCTGGCATCCATCAGACAGTGAGCAGGGAGGAGGGGGAAGAAGTATTTGAAGATGAGCTGGTGAGACTGAGGTGCACCACGTGCTGCTCCGGTGTCTGCCCAGGGGCAGGAGTCTCGGGAAGGAATGTCTGGGAAGAAATGGGAGGCACTTCTGGGCTGAGGAAGGAGGGAGGGGACACAGGAAAGAAAGTCCTTAGTCCTCCCTCATCACTCCAGGTGGAGCAGGGCCGCTGACATCATCCTTTCCCACAGTTGCAATGCAAGACAATGACCTTTACTCTGCACTTAAGAGGCCGGAGCTGCATTCCGAGCCAAGGAAGCAAGGGGTTGTTTGATGACAAGGGGGCTGGAAGCAAGACCGCAGTCCTGCCCTTTTGCAGCCCCCCAAGGGATGCATGAGGGGCAGCACTGGGGGCACAAGTGTGTGGGTTCTCTGCCTAGGAGGACAGCTGCACAGGCTAGGGCTTGGGAGTATGGACAGACAGACGCACTGCCCGTGATGCCCGAAGGCCATCTGCCCGGCTGCTGGGCTGAGCTGGCAGCGTGGCTGAGCGTGGCCTGGTTTGGCAGGGACTGCTGATGGCCCGCAGGGCCCGCACCACCCGCTAGGCCCCGGGGCTCGGGGCCTGCACAGATTACATTTTAAGGTGATAGTCATCTTTGACCTTTGGGACCTCTGGGGCCACTGGTCATCCATCTTATAGCCGCTGACCAGCAACCTCTGGGCTGTTTTTACGGCCAGTAAACATTGCCCATTGATTGAATTGATTGAAATCTGCATCTGGTTGTAGGGAAGGACACAGCCTCCTGCCTGAATGTGCAGCTTCGTTTTCTGTTATTGTCTTCTGCCCTCTTCTCTCCTCTTCCCACTCACAGCACTGCAGTGTGTGTGGAAACAGGGCACACACACACAGGCACACACACAGAGGCACACACATAGGCATGAACACACACAGGCACACACAGAGGCACACACATGGGCACGCACACACAGGCACACACACAGGCGCACACACAGAGGCACACACATGGGCACGCACACACACAGGCACACACACAGAGGCACACACATGGGCATGCACACAGAGGCACTCACACAGGCACACACACACAGAGGCACACACAGGCACACACAGTCACACACACAGAGGCACACGCACACAGAGGCACACACATGGGCACGCACAAACACCGGCACACACACAGGCACACACATGGGCACACACACAGAGGCACTCACACAGGCACACACATAGGCACATACACACACAGGCACACACACAGAGGCACACACAGGCACACACATAGGCACATATACACAGGCACACACAGGCACACACACGGGCACGCACACACAGGCACACACACAGGCACACACATAAGCACATACACACACAGGCACACACACAGGCACACACAGAGGCACACACATGGGCACGCACACACACAGAGGCGCACACATAGGCACACACAGGCACACACAGTCACACACACAGAGGCACACGCACACAGAGGCACACACATACAGAGACACACAGAGAGGCATACACACACAGAGAGGCATACACACTCACCACGTTCTTTGCCAGCAGATTCCTGGCACGTGCTCATTTCCTGTCAGAATGAAGGGATCATCAAAGGAATTCACTTGAGAAAAGCAGAGATATGTTCGGTTCAAGAGGAGTCCATGTGTGTGTGCACGCACACACACTTCTATAAAAATCTACAACGGGAGCTTGAAAGGTAAAAACAAACGTAACTGGAATAAAACCATGTCTGGTGATTTTGCAACATGTCAGCTTAGCTAAGCTGAACAATGTTTCCCATGATCCCCTTTCCTGCGTGTTTAAGGTGGAATCTGTCTGAGATACGTGGGCAGAAGGGAAGCAGTAGCCGTGTTAATTCTGAAAGGTGGGTGCAGGCACCCAGAGCAGGTCCCTACTCCTGCAGGCAGGCCTCCAGGATGGCAGTCAGGACGAGGCCTGGAGAGAAGAGGCCGGTGCAGTCCCAGCCAGTTTTTCATGGGTTCTTTGCCCCCTTACTTCACGTGGACTGACTCCATCCTGCTCCCTGGTCCTGGGGCTTCAGGCAGAAGAGACTGACGGGCTCCCACAGTGGCGTGCGGTCCAGTCCCTGCAGCGGATTCTTTTCTCCACATCATTCCTGTGCTTCCTCTTCTTTGCTGGACCCCAAGCAGACAACGCATCGTGCAGGGAAGAGGTTTAAATACACAGGCCTCTGTCACAGCGAGGTGAGCATCCACTGACAGTTTACATTTCAGACACGGCCTTGTCTGACCTTGTTGGCGTTTGGGCCCAGGAAAGTCCCACCTATGCCAGGTGTGAGCAAGCCCAGCCCTGACCTGGAGAGGTGGGTGGGCCATACTCGATCATTCACCCCCCACCCCCTGTCCACAGGCCCATTTCAATGTCCCCTGCCCCCTCCCCCCTCCCCCCTCCCACGGGCGGGAACAATTCAGTTCTGAAATGTCCCTCCTTCTAAGGCTCTCTGTGGGGAGCGAATCTGTGAGTCCGGGGAGCCTCACCTCTTCTCTGACTCAGAGCCCACATGGGGCAAAAGGGTGAGAAAGGGAAGGGTCCCAAGTGGGGTGAGGGGAGGGATCCCCAAGCCTTTGAGGAGAAGCCGGACCATCTGCAGCTTCCTGTGAAGCGTCCCTCTTCCCTCCTCTGTCTTGGACTTTCTCACCAGGTGGGGTGGGTCGGCGGTTACAGCTTTGGCCACCTATGCACCCTGGGTGCCGGGCCTGCCTCGCAGCCCACAGCAGGGCCAACAAATGTCTGCGCAGAAACAGACCCTCAACACGATGCCCACAAGCGGACACTGCCGTGTGGCCCTGGAAGTGACTTTTCTGCAGGAACACGTTATTTCTGAACTGGGAGGAAGATATCCCTGGTTCCCCTCCCCTCGTCCTGTCCCAGCCCACCCCCCTCGGGAAACAGGGTCCTCCCCCTGCAGGAGGAGGAGTGCACCCCACCTGCCAGGGGAGGGGTGGACCTGGGGAGCCAATAACTGGACCAGTGGGTTGAGTGGTTGGGAGGCTCCTGTGTCCTGGGGGCAGGGGCCAAGGGAGCCTCCGGGTGAGCCCCTGTGGTGACCACATGGGAGACAGCGGGAGCTTTATCCCAGGTTGGGTTTAAGCCTTTGCTCTAACTCCAGGTTAAAGACAGGTTCCTCGGATCAGCTCTGCCAACCAAACAAAAACCAAGTTCCAGGGACATTTCATTAGTGGGAAATGAGGCAAATCGGCAGCCGGGAGCCTGGGTCTCCTGACCCTGGGCAGGGACCTGAGGACAGCAGGAAGCAGACGGCCCCAGCATCTGCTGGGGGTTTTGGGGTGCAGCGCTTCTCTGAGCTGCTCCACCGCAGGGCGCAGCCCTGTGACTGCACAGGTCACCTCCTTACTCCCCTCAGATCCTAGTCTGCTGGCTCCGGGGGAGGGCGTGCCTCAGGAGCAAAACCATAGAGGCTTGGAGTTGGGCTGATTCAGAGGGGAACACTGGTTCAAATCCCAGCTCTGCCCTTCCTAGTGAGCATGATCTTAGGCATTAGTTACCTCTGCTACCTGCAGTTTCCCTTCTGTAAAATGGACAGTATAATGCATGTACCTGTAAGAAATATCCAAGCTGATGTGTTAAATGCCCGCCCCGCCCCGCCCATTGCAGGGTTTCTCCACCGCTGCACAGTTGACAATTTGGGTGGATAACCCTTTGCTCTGGGACTGTCCTGTGTGGTGTGAAATGTGTGGCAGCATCCTCGGCCTCTACCCGCTGGACTCCAGGGCCCTTCCTAGTTGTGACAACCAAACAAGTCTTCAGACCTTGCCACGTGTCCTCAGGGGGACAGAATGGCCCAGGTGAGAAGCAGCTCTCTGCAGATACACGCCCAGCTAGACTCCACCGGACGGGGAAGTGGGGGCAGGGGGCACTGCCTTTACGATCACTTCCCCTGCAAGCTGGGAGGGGGCACCTCAGACAAGCCTTTTGGCTTCTCTATGGCTGTTCTCTCACCTGTGAAAAGGGGAGAATAATATACCCCCTGAAAGGTTTGTGGAGTTTTGGAGTGATGGCGATGTGACAGTATTTGTAAGTCACATTACTTGAACACAAGGCATTGTCACCACTAGAATGGTGGCCCGAGGACAGGGATTTTGTCTGGCTCGCTGTCCAGCCCTGAGTCAGAGCCAGGTGCAGGGGCTGCTCAGTAAATGGACCCTGAAGGAGGGAGTGAATATTCCATGCCCTGCCTGGCGCGGGGTCTGCTGAGCTGGCTGGGCCCTGCAACCTCAGCAATGCAAGTCGATAAGATTGATTCATCCATGACCCCTTGACCCCTGCAGCAGGGCTGTCACTGGGAGGTTGGCCTCAAACTGAAGCATGCACGAATTTGCTGGGGGCTGGTCAGACACCCAGATTCCCGGCCACGCTACCAGACGGTGCTGTGCGGTGGGCTGGGGGCCCGGGACCCGCATTTGCACAGGCTCCCAGGTAAGTCGGCTCAGCGGCACTGCCACCCCCATGTCACCACTCCCAGGCTGCAGAGGTCTTTGGCCTGGGAGCTCAGTAGCGCAGTTGGCAGCTTCCCAGCTGGGCCCTCTGGCTGCGGCTCGAGGAGCAGACCTCCCCGCAGGTTCAGCCACCTGCCCTCCCCCCAGGGCTGGTGGGAGCCCCTGAGGAGATGGCAGCCTCTCCGCAGTGCGCAGCCACCAGGCCCAGCGCCCATGCTCAGCACCCGGCCATGTGGGGCTTCTCCTGGTCCGGGATCTGCTTTCTGATTTTCTTTCCTTCATTGTCTTGGTTTTGTAGAAAACAGCTGAGGGGTCGCGATTGTGGGCCCCGTGTCTGGAGGCCTGAAAGAGGGGCCTTGGAGTGTGAGACCCTCAGATGCAAGCTGGGTTCTGGTGGCCCCACAGGCTCTGCTGTCACTGTCTTGACCATCTTTGCAAAGCGGGCTTTCTGCGGCTGCAGTAGGTCCTCAGTGAGCTCTGGTTTTAAACGAAGCACAATCCTGAACATCTGTAGGCAGCATCGAGCTCCCCGGAGCCCCTGGTGCGTGGAATATCCTCTCTGCAGCTTTAAGCCTGTTGAGAAGGCGCCTGGGACAGATCTTGAAGCCGGAGACTCAGGAAGAACCCAGCGCCCCTCCCGAGCCTCCTTAGTGCTGCTTCTGAAGCAGGAACCCCAGCTCCAGGAAACAGCACTGACGACCTCAGTTTAAGCCCCAACTAGCATTTTTCTTTTGCTACCAAAAGGCCCAGTTAAACTAATGAGGTTCTTAATAGCTTCACGTGCAAGTGTTTTTCCCCAAGATGTACCTAGGACACAAAACAACGGGCTGAGACCCCCAGTGGTGGCTTAGCGGCTGGGACGAGCCCCCACCCAGGACACCACACTGCATCGGGGCCTGTGGGGGATGCGGGTGTGGGTGGAAATGTCCTCCAAAGTCAGAGAAGCCCCTCCCTGAGGGATGTGAGCCCTCGAGTGGGCGCAGGCGTGGAAGTACACGCTTCAGACTCACCCCGTCCAGGCGCCCTGTCTGTCCCTACCTGGGCCTTTCCTCCTTGGTAAATACCCTTTTCTGCATCAAACTGCTCCATTTACAGAGACAAACTTCTTTTAAAAATATTTTTTTATTGTTTCAGAGAGGAAGAGAGAGGGAGAGAGAAATAGAAACATCATTGATGAAAGAGAATCATTGGTCGGCTGCCTCCTGCACACCCCGACTGGGGATTGAGACTGCATTCTAGGCATGTGCCCTGACCGGAATCAAACCGTGACCTCCTGGTTCATAGGCTGACACTCAAACACTGAGCCACAGCGACCGGGCCAAACTTCTTTTCATCCTAACTTTCTATTTTATCATGTTCTTTACTAAAACAACATTTCTAGGCATTCCTGAAGCTTTACAAATACATTGAGTAGATAAGAAGGCTCTGGGATGCGGGGGCGGGGGGCGATTACCCTGGTCCCGGTCTAACTCCTGTCATCGACATGGCATGATGGAAGGGGTTACCAGTGTGGTCATGGTCCTCACACCTGGGGGAGTGGGTTCCAAGGAGAAAGTTTTTCCTGCTTCTGAACCTCACACAGTCTCTCTGTGGTTCACCCAGAACAACTCGAAGGGTGCAGCCTGGCTCTAGGACCTCCCGCCCTCCAGGACATCTAGCTCCGGGCCATGGACTTGGCACCTACACCAGGAGTAAGATCAGGAGGTGGTACCTGGAGGTGGGATGCAGCAAGCAGGCCAGCGTCTGGAAGCAGGTGGAGATCCAGGATGGGATTGGCTGATGTGTATGGGTGGGCTGACAGTCGGAGTAGGCGGCCCATATGAGTTAGGATGGCAGCCATGGGACCCTATGGTGTGGGCACTAACTTAGGTGGGCATCCACTCACTCCCTGCCAGTCTCAGACGGGAATGGCCCCTGCTCCTGCCTGTGAGAGGCGGGCGAATTTAGGCTCTGACAACAGAGAAAGCACCCTAGTGCAGCCGTGGGCAAACTATGGCTCGCGGGCCAGATCCGGCCTGTTTGAAATGAATAAAACTAAAAAAAAAAAAAGACCGTACCCTTTTATGTAATGATGTTTACTTTGAATTTATATTAGTTCACACAAACACTCTATCCATGCTTTTGTTCTGGCCCTCCGGTCCAGTTTAAGAACCCATTGTGTTCACCATAGCTAAGATCTGGAAACAGCCTAAGTGCCCATTAGTAGATGAATGGATTAGAAAACTGTGGTACATCTACACGATGGAATACTATGCTGCTGTTAAAAAGAAGGAACTCCTACCATTTGCAACAGCATGGATGGAACTGGAGAGCATTATGCTAAGTGAAACAAGCCAGTCAATGAAGGAAAAATACCACATGATCTCACTCTTTCATGGATAATTAAGACCATTACAAACCTTTGAACAATAATAAATACAGTGGCAGAGCTGCCTCAAACTGATTGTCGGACTGCAGTGGGAAGGCCAGGGAGGGTTGGGGGACAGGAGGGAGGGGAGTAAGAGATCAACTGAAGGACTTGTATGCACCCATATAACCATAACTAATGGACATAAGACACTGGGGGGTAAGGGAGGGCAGGGGCTTGTCAAGGGCGGGGGGGAAAAAAGGACACTTATGTAATACCCTTTGTAATACTTTAAGCGAAAAAAAGAAAAGAACCCATTGTGGCCCTCGAGTCAAAAAGTTTGCCCACCCTGCCCTAGTGGAAGCCCAGAAAAACGAAAGCAGGTGACATCTAAATTAAACCTCAGAGAAGCAGGGCTGTGCAGGACTCTGGGGACCATCTCAGCCAATCTCAAAACCAAGGCCGCAGAGACCGGGATCTTAACCACCACGACACAGCTGACAGGTGGCCTAGTGCTCTCTCTCCCCTGGGCTCTCAGGTCTATAAACCCAGATGCCCACTTTACATGACAAATATCTTTTGATGACCTCCTAACACTTGTGATATTAAGATTATAGATACTATGACTTCTCTATATCCATAATAACAAAATCAATATAATGCCCTACATGCAATATAAGGGAGAAAGAAAAGGGAGGTGATTCCTAATGAAGTAGTTTGATAAGTAAATACTCAGGCCCAACTACACTCAAAGACAATCACCGTGAATGCCCCAGCTACCCGAGAGACGGATAGGAGTATGCTGTATTAGTGGCTCACACGCCTTACGTGTTGTTGCTATTGATTATGTGATTCTCTGAAACAGTCGGCATTTCTTGGTAAAGTTGCACCTAAGACAAAGCACAATCTCCCCTCTTTAGGAAGACTTCAGCCCGAGCTCTCTGGGGAACAGGATGAGGCAGGGATGAGGCCATGGTGCTTTCTCTGGGAGATACGGTCTCAGGGCAGCCAGAGCGAAGGCAAAGGTAAGGACGGCGGGGAAGTGTGGAAAGCCGCCCAGGTGCGGTCTCCCTGGGTGACCCACTCTTCAGGCACACTGCCAGGGGAGTGAGCCCCTCAGCTATGAAGGGAGGTCTGCACAGGCCAGATGGAGCAATCACAAAGCAGGACATTCCAGCCGGAGAAGGACGGGAGCAGGAATCCGGCTGAAGTGGGTGGCTAAAGGTTAACTCTCCTGCCCTTTTGGGTTATGTCACCTGGTCCCTGAGGCAGCTGCACCCTCATGAGTGTAGCCTTTGATCTGGCTCTAAAGCCCAGGCCTATGAGAGACTGAGGCCATCAGGGCTGGTGGGCCTGGGGTGGTGGCCCCAGGATGCCTCAGAGGGTCCTATGAACAGGACACCACCTGAGGGCCTGGGGGGCAGGCGCAGCCCTGAGAACGTGCGAGGTGAACAGGCTACATCTGATACAACATAGCGCTGCATTCCTGGGAGATTCCGTGGGTATTAAAACCTTTAAAATTATTTTGTGTGTTTATGTATTTTTAAAAAGCGTTCTATTTCAGGCTCAGGTTGTCATGGAGTCAATCCCTTCCAACCTGCTGACACGTTCAGTGGAACATTCAAAGTCACGTAGAGCACAGGACAACTGTGTGTGGGGGACCCTCCCTTAGCTCACGGGAAAATGATAACGGCTGTTTGCAAACTCCAGGCATTGTTGTAGGGCTTGGCACAGATTAATGCCCTGAATGTGCACAACCACGTCAGAGGGAGGTGCAGTTGTCCCCATGTTACAGATGAGAGAACTGGGGCCAGAGAAGTGCCCACAGCCAGCCAGGGGCGGAGCTGGGACATGAGCCCAGGGTCTGGGTGTGGGGGTTGCAGTCGGCTCCAGCAGCCCCAGCCTTCAGCTATCTGCGGTGGTGTTGCCCACCAATCCCGTGACAATCAGAGCCCTCTCCCACATGTCGCCCTACCCCACGTCCCTGCTCTGAGCTGGATCCATAACCCCAGGCAGAGCCAGGGGTGGGAGGGGCCCTGGAGCAAAGGGATGAATGAAGGAGGCATTCGCAACACCCTTGTGGGATCATTTTGTTAGATTTCTAGATGCAGGGCAGGCTGGGCTTTGGTCAAAGCTCTGGCTAACGAGTTCCAAGAGTTTTAACTGTCGTCGCCCAGATTCTGGTGGGGCACTAGAAAAAATAAAAAACAGGAACCCCAAACCCAGAGCAAACCAACCTTCTGTGTTCGTGCTCTTACAGCTCAGTTGTTGCTCTTTGTGCCAAAGCCGCTGGTGTGTCATCTGGCCCGGAGCCCCTGGCGTGCCAATTGGATCGCATCTGAACCTCAGTTCTCAGGGCGGCTTTGAAACATCGCTGCTGCCAGAAATGTCTGGTGACTGTAGCGTGCAGAGCCTGAGGGCTGGATTCTCCCTGTGAGCTTCTGACAGGCGTCTGCACTGGGAAATCCAGCTCCCACCCTGCTGGCGGGTGGTCTCAGATCTGCCCGGGCACCAGGCATGGGCGCCCAGGCCCGTGGGGATGCGTTGGGGGTGGGGAATCTCCCAGTGAGCAGTGAGCTCTGGAATAACACCAGCTTCTCTGGCCTCTGATGGAGAGGAGCCCCGCTTTGTTCTGGGGCCAATCTGCCTTTCGTTTTCTCCACCAGCTGAGATGACCTCAGAGACGGTCGCCTTCTCACTCCTGTGATAAATAAAACAATAATAATGATAATGGCTAGCCCTCATCTGGCACCTTGCTACATCCTGGATACTGTTGTAAGCACTTTATATATCTTAACCCTGCCAACAATGCAGGGAGCTATGTGCTATCATCATCAGCAACCCCCATTTCACAGATGGGAAAACAAAGTCACAGTGAATTTCAGTGGCTGCTGGGTGCGTTTCTGACCATGGTACCTCCTGCCCTTCAATGACAGTTCAGGGCAGCCCACAGCCCAGGGATCTGCTCCTGCCTGGCACGGAGCAGGGGACTCCCAAATGGGCAGTGGTGGCCCAGAACCAATGATCGCAGTCCTTTTGGGGTTGAGCTGCCTGTTGGGGGTGTGGTCTCTGTGTTGCCTCTTCCACAGCCTGCCTGGCGGACACTGCCGCAGGGTGCCCGGCTTTCTCTCCTGCTCAGGCCAGACTGGCTCCCAGGACTCCGGAGAGTTCGAGGAGGGGGTGCATGTCCGAGTCCTGCCGTCACCTCGTTCCCAGGCTGCCCCTCCTGTGCCTGGCTCTGGACTATTGGGCCTCCTGATCTCCCTTATTCCTGACCTCATCCCTGCCTCTCACCCTCTACTAAGAGGGCCCAATTGGTTCTCTTATTAAAGTGAGCTGCTATTTAATTTCGTGCCACCCCATGAAATATGTTCAAATAGGAAGGAAAAAAAAAGAAGAGAAACAAAACCCAATATAAGGTGGGTTTCCATGTGGCATCAGATAGGTCCCGTTCATTTGCCTCTGACACTCTGGGGCCAAAGGATTCAGGCCTGGGTGGTGGACCCTGAGCCCCCCTTTCCTGCTCACAGTCGTGGGGGCCCCAGGTGTGCAAGGTCCCTGAGAGCTGGCTCAGGCCCAGGTGAGCTGGGTGTCGGTGCGGATGTGGCCACCCTGCACTGCCCCAGAGCCCACAGCCCAGGTGCCGGGCACACGCAGGCCTTTGTCCCAGATCCGAAGAGCATTCTCCGTGGGCACAGCGGGGGCTCTGCCCCGAGTCTGCCTTCGAGGGATTACAGGACTGGCCTCCGTGGCAGATGGTAGCGCTTAGAGCTAAACTGCACTCGGGCGCTTTGAACATCTTGAAAAGATTTCCTTAGAAGTTAAACTTGGCTTGGGAGCGACAATATGGTTCAGTCTGTGGCTTTGAAAAGGCCTCAGGGTGGGGTGAGGAGTGGCTGTTTCAAGTTCCGAGGCCTCAGTTTGGCTCTTGTTCACGGAGCCTGTGCTTCCCCGGTGGGTCCCCGGCCACAGCGGCTCCTGCGTTTCCGCTCCATTGTCTGGGAGTCGCCAGCGCTGCTGGAAAAGCCACACCGCACAGCCGTCCTTGGAGGGCACAGGGAGATGCTCTGAGGGCAGATGGACAGACCCACAGCCGCAGGGCACCCAGCGAGGCCGGGCACCGTGCCTGCGGCCAGGGCTGTGCTTTGCTGTGGTTCCTACTTCAACCCATTGTCAGCTTGCCGAGCCTCTAAACAGGGCTGTGGGTCCCCAACCTTTGGGCACCAGCCAGGACCAATTTACAGCTCCTTGAATCCTGGAGCTCATGGCTAATTGCACCGGAATAATACCCTCCAAATCCCCACCCTCAGCTTGTCCTGGTTAATGAATCCTTTGAGGGACGAGGAGTTTGATCATCTCTGTGCTCAGATAACAACCCTCCACCCCACAACATTCCTGTCTCCAGTTCAGTCCCTCTAAACTCTTTCTGGAAAGACCCAACCTTCTCCCCAAGGAAGTCACACGGGACATCTTCTGGAGGGAGAGAGAGCGGGAGAGAAATGCGACCCCGGCTGGGCGGCCGGCCACCGCGGCTCCAGCCCTTCGGAGCCAGGAGCGGCTCCACTGACCATGCGAGAGATGTCAGGTGGGCCACAGATGGGAGCGGGGCGCTATTGATTTTGACCGGCCGGCTAACATTGAAAGGAGAAAACCCTCCTGGAAAGCTCCCGGTTAAGCTTTGTTTCCTAAATGATCATTGCAGGGCTCCGGGTCTGTCAAAGGCAAATTTAAAATATCAGGGCTGTTGGAGATATAACAAAAGAAAATCTTACGGCTATTAACGTCAGGGAGGAGGGGACCCCTGTTCAGGTCTGGGGGTCCTGGGAGAGGGGAGAGACGCACAGGAGAGGGACGGGAGGCCCGGATGAACAAAACCCGCAGCTCCTCCCTCCATGGCAGCCCCTTAGCAATATCAGTGTGGAGATGAAGAAATGAATTCCAGCGGCTCCCAGTGGACACCGGTTCCCTGGGAAGCCACGACAGGGGATGGAATCAGGGAGCCCGATGGGAATCAAGGGCCCCCACTTGGAAAACGGGGGACGTTTGGGGTCCGGAGGATGTGCTCTTTGGGGAAGAAGCTGCAGCAACGAGGCCAGATCCCCCCAACTGCTCATCTTTCCGAGAGGGCTCCTCCTTCCCACAAGGGGGGCTGTCCGCTCGCTGGCACACTGAGGGCACAGTCACAGCTGCGGAGGGTCCGAACCTCCGTTCTGCCTGCCCGCACCGGCGAGTGCTTGGTGCCATCTTGCTGACCTTTTCCTCCAGATCTTTGGACCCAGCACTGCCTCTTGGGATGACTTCCCGTGGGTCCACCAAAGGGTGTGTGCTTGAAAGGTGGCCTCCTGGAAATGACAGTCCTGCTGGTGACTGCCTCCCTATATCTTCCTGCAGTGGTATATGTGCACATGTGTATGGGCACATATATGTATGTGTGCACGCAAGTGTTTGTGTGTGCATGCATATTTATGCATGTGCATGTATGTATATGTGCATATGAGTATGTGTGTGCATGTGCATGCATGCATGTGTGCTTTGTGTATGTCTGTGTGCACATCCGTGAAAGTCTTTATCTGCCTGTCAGATTGAGGCAGGGACACTATTTGGCTGCTGTTGACTTTCTTCGAACTGCACAGTGGTACTGCAGCATTGCAGAAAATATATTGATTGATTGATTGACCTTTTTGAAATTAAAAGAGCAAGGAGCTGGGAGCATGAGACTGGGGATCTAACCAATGGGTCGATTGGCAGATATCCACTGAGCACTGGCCAGCACTGTGCTGGGCACTGTGGGACTCACAGAAGCAAGCCACACCCTCCCTGCTTCAGGTGGTCAGGCTACGGGTGCTGAAATCACAGAACTTCAGGGGTCAACAGGGCCCACCTCTTCCCTCGTGGGTGAGGAAGCAGAGGCTCCGGGAGTTGAAATCACGTCAGTGCCTTGGAACCCCGAATTCCAGTGTGTGACCTGCGACCAGCTGGGCAGTCCTGACACGTGGGCTCTGCTCTCCAGTTTCTAACAGGCCCAGCGGAAGTCACCTACCCACCGTCAGGATTTCTTTTCCATCACATGGGCCGGCGGGATCATTCACAGGTACTGGAAGCTCAGCCAAGGCGGGCAGCCTCCTTAACTCCATGGCCACAGGAGGGGTGGGGGGACAACTGCATTGCAATAATGACACAACAGTTAACTGTTATTCAGCAAGAACTAACTTCCACGTGCCTTACACTCACCTATTTTAATGCTCAGAACAGCATCATGAAGTGCGTTCTATTATTCCTCATCGTTTACATGTGAGAACACTAAAGCTCAGAGTGTGGTGTGACTTGCCCAGGGACACATGGGTAATGGGTGGTGCCAGGACACACTGCAGATACCAACTCCCATGGTCAAAGGGTGAAATTTCAGCAGCCTAAGTCGTTTGTTTCCATGGTTCCCACTGACGGTATAGCATATTTATCGCTAGAAGCACTGGCTATTACGATGTGAATGGAGACAAAGTCTGTTCCAGCACCCCTTTCTGAAGCCGAGACTGGATGATTGGACCGATACATTTCAAGGGACAAACTCTGTTTCATTAGGGCTGGCAGCCTCTTGTCAGACCTCATAGGCATGTGTCGAGGGGCGCTGCAATTAGGACTGCACCTGACAGACTAGAACAGATGCTCATTATTAGAGGCTGTGGTTTGGAGTAAATTCTCCCTCCCCAACCTCAAGGAAGAAATATGACTTTTGAAATAATTATTTGTTTCCATTTTAAAAATAATAAGAAAAATGAATTGAGATTCTAATTGCCTATCATATGCCGTGCACACAATTTCAAGGTAATGATCAAATTCCTTTCTTCTCCGGTGATGAAATCTGCTCTCGGTCAGGGGTGGCCACCTCTCAGATCTCATGATGCTCAGTGGGAAAGACACGCACAGTACCAAGCCTTGTACTCGAGTAGTTAGTGTTCCCCCGACGGCAGCATTTGGAGAGGCGTAACAGGGAGATTTGGTTTGATGTTGGGAGGGCTGTTTGTGGCAACGTCTTCAGAAATAATGGCATTGGCTGCATGAAAAGAAAGACCCATTGAGAGAGCAAAAGGGAGAATTTAGGTGGTCTCATCGCAACCTGGGAGTTTGACTCAGACTCCACTTGAGGAAAGAGCCACGGAGGTGCTAGAAGTTTCCAGGGAAATATCTCCTACACCTCCTCTACCTACCCCCACCCCTGCCTTCCGGTTTGCCCCTGACTGTAGCCAAGGAGACCAGGGCCTGGCAGAAAGAACACTTCTTGGTTCGTGTCTCCACTAAGAGGGAGGGCTCCCGGCACGGGTGTACCTGGGAGGGACCCGGTGACCGGGGTGCAGAGGCTCCCCTCTCCGAGCTGCTGTGTCTGAATGACAGCAGGAGACAGAGGAGCACCCGGCACTGTGGATAGATTTTTGTCACTTTGGTGAGTACTTCAAATTACAGGCATTAGTTCTGAGGCTTTGTTTAGCAATTGGTGCCACAGCAATTGGTGTTTTGCTCATTGATTTACATGAATGCATAGTGTGGCTGGCTTCTCAGGGTGCATGATTTGCCTGGTGGGGTTGCTTTTGTTCCTCAGAACTCTTTAGGGAATGTGGGAGAACTCAACTATCACAGCGGGGGGAGCAGTCTCCCCTCCCCACATGAGTCTGGGGCAGGGCAACACCCCGACTCTCAGAGCCAAGGGACAGGCAGGAAGCAGGAGTGCTTACTTCCCTGTCCCGGCACAGCACAGGGTTTCTCGGCCTACACAGCATTGACACTTGGGGCCGGCTAGTTCTTTGTCATGGGGCTGTCCTGAGCCTTGTAAGATGTTTAGCAGCATCCTGGTGTCTACCCACTAGATGACAGTAGCAACCCTTTGCCCAACTGAGACACCCCAAAGTGTCTCCAGATACTGCAGAATGTCCCCCGAGGGCACAGTCACCGAGGGTAACCAGAGACTCTAACAGACCCTGACTTGCTATAAGCCTTGGTGTAGTGCCTAGAATTTATGGTTCGCAGGGGCATGAAGGTGCGTGGGGGTTGGGGAAGAGGGTGAGACTGGGCAGAGTCACCTGCTAGGCAGAAAAAATTCTCACCAGAAAAATATAAAATTAGCCAACCCTTCTATAAACCTCACAGTGGCCCAGCAATTTACTTATCTTATCTACTTGAATTTCTACAAATTAGGGGCTCTCATTTTTCTTATTCAGCAGATGAAGAAACTGTGTCCAAGGCCAAAAAACGAATAAGACGCAAAACAGGTTTGAACCCACGCCGACCGGGCCCCTCCTATCTTGACACTGGATTGGTTAAGAGCCTGGAGAAATCAGGCCCACAGACCTCTCCGTTCCCACAGTGGGCCCTGCTGGCTCCCTCAGGGTCCTTTTATTGCATCTGCTGCAGCTGTGCTCAGGGCCAGGGGAGCTGCTGACCATCCTCTGTGCATAGCAATGATCAGAAAAAGGACAAAGAATGGCCAGGAGCAACTAGGGTGGAGGGCGCTGCTTGGCAAGGACCCCTCTCAGGCCCTGGTTCCTCCCTCTTGGGCTGGTCAGGACCCTCAGTGACAAGCCTGTGGCTTCATCAGAAGATGCTGGGCCAGAGGCCAGTCTGTAGCCTCCCCCACTTGGGAGCCGTGCCGACCAAATGAGCTGCTGCACAGCCAGGGCCTCCTGGGAGCGAGGCTAGCTGCAAGGGCAGGGGTCAAGAAGCAGGGTCACAGGGTCAGGACCCAGGGGAAAAAGGGAGATTAAACATCCTCCTTTTCAAATCCGGAGGTCTGGATAATTAATTGGTGCCTGAACACGAAAGCCTTGGACGATAGTTCTGGGCAAGCACCGTTCAGACCCTGCCTCTCATTCTCCGTGTCCTCATCCTTTTCGGCAGCACCCACGCCAGAGCCACACCAGCCCAATGGCCAAGTGGTTGGGTGGTTTGGCCTGAGATTGCCTTTCCCAGTGGCAGTCCTCACACAGTCCTCTCTTTACTGTTCCAGTGGAGGTTCCCCTCCTACTGGGGGGCTGCCTCTGGAGGGATCGCACCGCCCAGGGCAGGCCAAGTGGGGACAAGGCTGCCTCCTTAGGGGACCCCTGGAGCCATGGCCCCTGGTTGATATCCATCTATTTGGAGCCAGGTGTGGAGGGAGCAGGCAAGGGGACACTCCCTTCACGTGCTCCGGGTTAATCTGAGGGTCACTTGTTCCCACTTCAGAATCAGAAACATCCCCAAGAGCCTTGTGGCCGCAGGGTGATTGGTGAGGGCCAGGGGACTGCTTCTCCCACAGCACGCCTGTGGGAAACCGAGAGTTTGTACCTTGAAGTCTAGAAAAGTTCCTCTCCCCGTTCCCCACCTCCACTTTGATAAGCACGGTGAGCATGAGCAAAACCAGGACCCTCCACACAGACACCCACTTGCTGCTCGGTGTTTTAATCCCATCTTACAGATGAGAAGACAGAGGCTCCTTATGTACACATCCGCGGAGCTGGGATTCAAGCCCAGGCTCGCAGCTGCAGCGTCTCTCTCTACGGGGAGCAGGAGCGGGGAGAGGCATCTGAACAGGCATCGTCTCCACCCTGCAGGATGGAGCCTGGGGCAGTGTGGTAACTGTGGGACAAGGCCCCCTGTCCCAGTGGCTGGCCCTGCCTGGTCCCTGCAGAGTTCTGGCTGGGCTTGGGCGCTGAGGAGCTAGGCCCAGAGCCGCCCTTCTGGGCAGGACTCTTCAGGTGAAGGCTGGCTGAGGCATCTCAGGGTGCTGTTGGAAAGTCCTGAGAGGCTGGGCAACACGGAGCTATGGGGACCCTGGGGGCAATGCTGCACCTCCCTGGAGGGAGCAGCCCTTGGTCAGGGGAGGGACAGAGGCCAAGGGGGCCAGGACACAGGGGCCTGGCCAGGGCGTCCTGAGTGCCTGCTGGGTGCCCTGGAGATGAAGGTAAAGGGCTCTTGGCTCCCGGCCTCCTTCTCCACAGAGCACTCCCTGAGCTTGGCTTTGCTGTGATGGTCCCCCCGGGAGTGCATGCCCAGAATCACATTTGCTAAAATTCTAAAACCATTATTCCGGCCTCCTCTCCGCCCTCTCCAATCCTTCCTGCACTGGAATACTTAGTGGTGTGCATGTGTGTCTGTGCGAGGGAGAGGGAAAGGGGGCAGGGGTGTTGGTCACTTGTCTCTGCTGCTGTCCCCAGCACCTTCACAGCCCCAGGCAAGGGTCTGGGGAGGGCAGTGCTGTGCTGGGGGTCAGCCCAGCCTGCGGACTGAGGGGGGCAGGGGAGGGTGGAAATACTGGCCCTTGGGTGGACTCGGTTCTGTCACAGTAACAGTTTGGGCCTGGTTCCTCTGCCCTAGCCAGGCACTTTCCAGAATTTTCCACCTGCTTCCCTCAGGCCCTAGTGCACACATACCCTGCCACGTGACAGGGCAGAGAGCCAGTCCCCAGGCCAGGCTTGATTGATTTGTAGTTGTTGGTCTGTTTAATGTCTCTCGTCCCCAAGCGCCCATCTCAGCGGCTGAGGTGCTACATTACCTCGCAGGCCTGGCTGCTTGACACCCGCGCCCCCGAGGATGCTTGGGGAGGTTACAGGTGCAACGAGCAAAATGAAAATCCATAGTTTTTAAACCTTTATGAATTGAGAATGTAAACCTGGAAAATGGAACTGGAGTTACTAATGGACGATTGGTTTGACCAGCCCATCCATCCTCCAGGCTCCTGGCTGAGGGCTCTCCTCCCCCACTATCCTGCCTCCCCTCTCAGAGGCAGGAACACAGGCGCAGGAGAGGGAAAGGGACTCACCACCAACCCTGCCAGGGGCCTGGTGCCCAGCTGAGGCCCAGGGAGGTGCTGGCAGGAGGGAGCCCCAGTGGGTTTGGAGGAGGGTTCAGGCCTCGTGGACTGGGCTGCTACTTTGACCACAGAGGGTCCCTGGGAGCAGCAGAGAGACCCTTCCCACCTCCAGCCCTGGCCAGACCCCAACCCAGGCAGGAAAAAGCCTCCTCTGATGGGAAGGGAGGTGACATCCCATCAACACCTGCACTGGGTTCAATAGCTGAGCTACTGGGGAGAGAGGGTCCACTCGGGGGTGACGACTAGCCCTAGCCATCACCCACAAAAGGGTATACTGCCCTGAGGGTCTGCAGACTTGCCCTCCCCTGTGCCACCCCAGGAGTCATTTGCCTTTTCCAACCGCTCCATTTCCTCTGGCCCCCGTGCCAACCTACGCTCCCACACCCTGCCCGCTCTCTACTCTCCACAATTGGACATACTGTGTATTTTACTTATTTGTAGGTTTAATACCTGTCTCTCTTCTAGGACACAAGCTCCAGAGGGCAGGGGCTAGTGTCTGATTTGTTCAGTATTTTTTTTCAGATTTCCTGACAAAGTGCTGGAGTAGAATAGGTGAATATATATATATTTCCCACATTCAAAGGCTGTTAAATCGTGTTGTTTACCCATATCTTCAGAAAAAAAAAATCACTTCTACTGTCGTGGTAAACAACCTGCTTCCCTATTTATAATGGTCTGGCCCTCTAGCAACTTCAGAGCGAAATTATAGCTAATTTGCCTACAAACGTCAGGTGGTCATAATAATCTGGCCACTCAGTGTATATTTGTTGAATGAATGGATGTCCCGGAGGTGTGAGGCTCTTCCTCAGTTTACCCCAACACTTCTCTCTCCCTCCCGTTGCTCCCCGTGACAGCTGACCTGAGCCTGCCAGGACCCTCCTGCTGAGCTGCCCGCTTCCTGTTCCTCCCGCCCAGACCTGCCTTCATCCTCCTGCTCCAGGTGCTGACGGTTCACTGTCTGCTCTCACCTTTGTCTTCCCTCTGCTCCTCTGGGCCCAAGGCCACTGAGTAAAGAGACTTGGCGCCCTGTCCCTGCACAGCCCTAAGCACCCCACTCGGAACACTGGCGAAGCTGGCAGTTCCCTAAGTCAGTATGGACTTTTCCACACGAGAGACACCCCTCACCCCAAGAACATGGGAGCAAGAGGATCAGGTCAGCCTTTTGAGACTTAAACTATGAAACCCACCCCTGATTGATTAGGGGAGACAAGTAGCCCTGAGAAGTAGGAGGGGCACTGAAGAGGTGATCAGTAAATGTTAGTTTCCATCCTCTTTCCCTTCCTTTTCCTCAGCAATCTGGGCATTTGTTAATCAGAGGATGTATCAGTCAGGATGAGCTAGGCCACGCTGCAGTAACAAGCAAGGGTTATTTCTAGATGGTGCTGCTGTAGGAAGTTTGTCTTCTTTGTGCTCCACATGGCTCATGGCCGGGGGCTTTGCTGTACTTCTCTCTACTCTCTGATGCAGGCCGAAGAAAGAAGAGTCACCATCTTTAAAACATCATGGATTGACATTCTCTTAAATCTCCTACCTGGAAGTGACACTAATACTCCCCCTGGCTATTCATTGTCCTGAGCAAGTAACATGGACACACTTCAGTGGAGAAAGAAGTGCAGTCCAGCCATGTACATGTAGGGAGTGGGGGACAGAAATACTTGATGGATGACACTAACGACTCCTAGGTGAGGCCTTCTTCCGAAGGAGCGTGTGCAACCGACCATTGCCAACACTTTCCCTGCTTGAAGACCTTAGGAGTCCCAGTCTCTGTTCTTAGGCCAGGCCGGCTGGGGAGACCCAGCTAATCCTCTCAGGCTCTGCTTGGGTGCCTCCACACCCGCCTGCTCTGGATGCAGCCCTGTTCCTTGCCTCCCACTGCTGCCCTGATGGCTCCAGAGGCAGCCACACGGCGATGTGGCTGTGAATCATTGATGTGGATGAAGTCCGCTCAGCAGACCCCTCACCCCTTGCCCACAGGGACCCCCACTCCTCTCCTTCAACCAGGAGCCCAGCTGTCAGTGCTGCTGCACCTGTAGAGCAAAGGGGAGGTCAGGGCTACAGACCTGGTGCCCACTTCCTCCAGGACCCGGCCACAAAGAACGGATTCTGACTGCACCATCCCGGAGCCCGCTTCCAAGGATCAGAGAAGGCAGTGGGTGCCTGCTAGTATCGACTTGCCTTTTGGGCTTTGCCTCTTTTTCTTTTGTTAAAAAAGAAATGGCTGCCACGGTATGTCATTTCACTAACACCCTTTCCAATAGTTCAAACTCTCTGGCTCCATCTCTCCCTCCTTTCCTCTCTCCCCCTTCTTCCCCCCTGGTTTTATTGAAGTATAATTGGCATAAACATTTTGTTCATTTAAGGCATATCGCATAATGATTTGATATATGTATATATGTAAAACGATTGCCACAAGTTTAGTTAACATACATCACCTCACACAGGCACAACTTTTTTCTCAGGATGAGAACTTTTAAGCTCCACTCTTAGCAACTTTCAAATATACAATACAGTTCATTAACTATAGTGTCCATTCTGTGCATTACATCCCAGA
Organism: Myotis yumanensis; assembly: GCF_028538775.1. Lineage (NCBI taxonomy): Eukaryota > Metazoa > Chordata > Mammalia > Chiroptera > Vespertilionidae > Myotis > Myotis yumanensis. The sequence continues at coordinate 41,155,268 of NW_027223758.1, forward strand.
ACTTATTCATCTTATAACTGGAAGTTTGTACCTTTTGACCACCTTAACCACCCCCTGCTTCTGGCAAGCACCAATCTGATCTCTGTTTCTATTGAGTTTGGGTTTTTTAAAATTCCACATATAAGTGAGACCATATATTTGTCTGTCCCTGTCTTATTTCATTTAGCATATGTCTTCGAGGCCCATCCATGTTGTAAATCGCAGAGTTTCCTTCTTTTTTATGGCTGAATAATACTCCATTGAATACAGGATAGAGCAAAAGTAGGTTTACAGTTGTTCATATGGAAAATAATATAATAATTAATAAAAAATAATACAAAAATAAACTGTTTTGCATAATCACCACTGTAAATCTACTATTGCCCCATTCAATATATATATATCATTTTCTTTATCCATTTACTCATCAGTGGGCTCTGGGTTGTTTCATGTCTGGGCTCCTCTACCTTTTTAATGCATGCCAGCCTTGGATGAACCCCATTATCTGCTGGCTGTCATGTAACTGAGAACAACTGGGGGAAGTCTCACAAGAGGGCTGATTGGCACCACTTATAAATTTACAAACACCAATTCCAAATGAGCCCTCAAAGCCACCAGCATTCCTGTGACCTTACTCCAGCCAACTTTCATTCTCCAAAATTACTTGTTGGGAACTCTGCCATTCATTCCCTTCCACCTGTCAGCCTCTTCCCCTGTCCTCACTCTTGCAAGTGTTTCTCAAGGAAACAGAAATAATTTCCACGCTCAAGAAACTCCTGCATGAAAATGTATTTAACCTGAAGCTCATTGTACATTGGCATGGTCAGTAAGTTGTAGGTATTATGACCCTAATAGAGGCCCGGTGCACGAAAATTTTGTGTGCAGGTAAGGTCCCTAGGCCTGGCCGGCGATCAGGGTCTTCCGGCTCCCCACTGGGGCCTACCTTCATTCCGCACCACCCCCTAGTGGTCAGCACACGTCATAGCGAGAGGTCGAACTCCTGGTCAGTCAAACTTCAGAAGGGACAATTTGCATATTGGCCTTTTATTATATAGGACAAAACTGTCAATGTTTTTTCTAATTAAAAAAAGTGTAGGGGGAGGGATTTGAATAAAAAAGAGAAAAAATAATCAGAGAGAGACAAAAAAGAAAAAGAAATGGCTGTGGGCCAGAGAAGGCTGTGAGTACATCCGGTTTCTCTCATACCAACATTGCAAAGAATGAAGTAAGAATAGAGAAGGTGAATGAGGGATGTGTGATGTAATCAAGCCAAAGGCATCTTCTTGGCAGGAGCTTTTTCTAAGTTGTTACGTATACAAAGCCTCCTGTGGCATCTGCTTCCTCATAGGACTACCAGTTGCCTTGAGCTACTTAGCATTTCAAAACCCAGCCTGAAGGATGCTCCATAGATGGCATCCGATTCTGGACTTTTGTGTGAGAGTCAACATGTCGGCAAGCCCAAGTGGATTAAAAATTAAACAGTACTCCGTCCCAACAAAAAATATTCATGGGGGATTTTGCTTTCTTATTGTATAAATGTTGTATGTGGCTCTTGTTCTCCCTTTTTCCTTCAGCTTCATGGCAGACAAGGTACAAAGAGGTCACACAGAAGGGGCATAGATGTCTGGATCTGGAATTGTTGTAGGTGGCACAGCACCAGGTGTCTGACTGGTGGGCTCAGACCAAACCTGGGTTCAGCAACCTCAGTACTTGGGTTCCGGCTAGGAAAGAATTCAAAGCCCAGACTCAAATTATAAGAGAACATTTATTTGGTAAATTACAGAGGCAGAGGAAGTAATTCCTAGAAGAAATGAGCTTAGGGCATAAGTTGTGTAGGTAAAAGAAGGGCCCTTGGAGCTTGGGGTGAGGAAGCTAATGGTAATGTACCTGGGGAGAGGGAAAGAGAAGGGAAAGGCCTACAATCCTGTGGGGAGAGTGCACTGGGTCCTCTATCCTGAGGGTCTTAAGGGCTGAGATTTCAGGGAAGGTCCCAGGGAAAGATCTTAATAGAATATTCAGTATTTTTCCAGGTGTGTCCATTCAGGGTTGTGGTCTCCACTGATTGATTGGCTGGCACAGGGATCATTATTCTATGCAGCTGTTCCTGATGTCAGCCATGGCTGGTTTTGTTGCTTATCTGGGCCTGGAGCTGAAATACACCGAGGCATAAATGTTACTTCTGGGGAGGAAAGGTCAGGGGGTCCAAACCTTGATATGCTAGGGAGAAAAAGTCACCCTGGGGGTGAGGTCCCACCCTACAATTAGCTGTCCATTGCTAGGCACCTGGGGCTTTTCATCCTGGTGACCTTCTGTACCTGGCCCATCGTCCTTGCTCTGCTCATGTCTGTCTAACTGCCTACAACAGAATGTTAGAAAAAAAAATTCAAACAGCTGCATTGAGAAATAATTCATATAGGGAACAATGTATTCATTTGAAGTGTACAATTCAATGATTTTTAGTATATTTACAGAGTTGAGCATCCATCACAAATGTCAATCTTAGAATATTTTCATTACCCCTCCAAAAAAATCAGCCCATATTTCTTTGCCATCACTCTCCAATCTCCCCATTTCCCCCAGCCCTAGGAAGCCACTCATCTACTTTCTGTCTCTATAGCTGGATATTCCATATAAGCAGAATTGTATAGTATGTGGCGCTTTGTAACTGGTTTCTTTCATTTAGCATGATATTTTCAAGGCTCATTCATGCTGTAGAATGGGTCAGCACTATAATTCTTTTTATTAATGAATAATATTCCATTGTATGGATTTGGGCATTTTTAAAAATTAGTTCAAAAACCTAAGTATGCGACTTAGGAGGAAAGGGATCATAACCAGTGAATAAAAGAAATAAAAGAATAAAGACATGTTAATGCTAACCTAAAGTCCTCCAGTTGTTGGCTGATCTGAAAGGATTATGGCCTTAAGAAGGGAATTATGGTAAATAAAAAAATTTTAAAGATTTTTAAATTGATTTTTAGAGAGAGAGGAAAGGAGAAGGAAAGAGAGAAACATTGACGTGAAAATGGACCATGGATTGGCTGCCTCCTGCATGACCGCTACTGGGGATCAAGCCCACAACCCAGGCATGTGTCCTGCCCAGAAAATGAACCAGCAACCTTCTGGTGCACAGGATGACGCCCAACCAACTGACCACACCAGCCAGGGCCTGGTAACTTTTTATAAAGCACTTAGATCAGTATTATTCATGATATTATGTAAAGTTATATAAGAAAGAACCACAGAGCTTTTTCAATACCATGTTTTATACATATGTTTAGTCCTATTTATTTACTAGAGGCCCGGTGCATGAATTTCATGCACTCAGCTGGAAGACTGAGAGAGAATGAATGCGTGAACTAGGAAGTGGAAAACATTGATTGCCTGACATTTTCATTGGCTGCATGCTCCTCACAGACTGCCCTCACATTGTGGCAGGACAGTTGTTTTTATACCAGGAGAACTCTCAGTGACTGTTTCATTCCAGGGTGGAGCAGGACAGAGGGGAGCAGAGCAGGTGGGAGAGGAAAAGCTGGCTTCCTGCCACAACCAGCTGGCCAGGCAGGTTCTTTTGCAAATGAAAGGTAAGTATCCGGGATCTGCACAAAATGTCACTAAGTCCTGATGGCTGCCTCAAACAAGATCAGCTGTTTCTCAGTAAACTTCAGCTCTGTGTTCTGAGAAGGAGGACAGAAATAAGAGATGATGCAAGAAACAGAAAATGAAAGGCAGGAAGGAAGAGGTGGTGGTAGCGATGCCAGGAAAGGGGAGACTGAGAGCACATGAGAGCCTTCGATTCTGAAGAAGAGGTGCATTGACCTTTTGTGATCTGTCAGCCTCGCTCAGCTCCTTGAGGCATCTTGCCTGGTTGTGGCTGGTGGGAGCCAGGACAATGGAGAAATGTTGGGCTCTGTTAGTCTCAGTACTGTGCACACATGTGATGCTAAGAGCTATTGAGCTGCTTGTCCACCCAATCCGGGGAGTAGAGGTGAGAGAGAGAGAGAGAGAGAGAGAAAGAGAGAGAGAGAGAGAGAGAGGAATGGGGTAGGTGCAGGGCAAGAGGGCCAGAGGAGAGGGTGCATGTGGACGGATTCGGCCCTGGCTCAGCGTTCTGATTCCAGTCCCTCAGGGAAAGGGACAGAGGTCCTTTCCACCGGTGGGTTTCTATTCTTCTAATTACCACCCCCCATACTTACGCCAGTTTTGAGGTTTTTTTATAACAACTAAAAGAGCCTTAACTAAGACAAATCATGGTCCAAAAATGGGAAGAGGGAAATGATCCATAGCCTCATTATCTATTTCACCCTCTTCCCTATGTTCTCTTTCATCTGTGTTGAGCTCCAATTTCAGTGCCCAATCCACTGAGATCCCTCTCTCCCCAAGGCTAATTCTTTCGGCATTTCTATTATTCCTGGGGCCTGTTTTGTCCTTTTCTGATTTGCTACGTATCCTACGTGTCCAATGGCAACAGTGTGGCAGCCTCTGTTGGAGCTTTCTTGGCTGGTGGTTGGGTAGTATTACTCAGAAGTGGGTTCTCTTTTATTGGAGGAATGAAAATATGGTGAATTATTAAAAATAAAATGAGGTAAGGCAGTCTGTTTAGGAAGAAATATGGGGTTGATAGGAGCTGACACATGCAAATGCAGTAAAGGTTAATTAGAAGCAAAGCAACTAGTGGTCCCGCTAGTCCTGCCTTGGAGGAGATGCTGGAGAGCTGGGGAGGGATCATGTGGAGCAAAGACAAGGAAGAGAAGACTGAGATATGCAAAAGCATTAAAACCTGTGTGCTGGAGAGACATACAACACACACACACACACACACACACACACACACACGAGAAATAGCTGTTAGTTAAGCTCCTAGCAGAATTTCAATAGGGCAATGAAATTATGCCAGGGTGGCTATTTGAGATTAGGTGGGTAAGGTGTCTGAATTAGTTCAATAAAAAATACTTAATGAAATTAGTTTTATTTACATTAAAAACTGCACTCCGCAGGTTTCACTGCATCACTAGGAGCTCTGCCTCGTGACCAAGTTTGAAAGCCACTGCGGTGGTGACTGAAGAAATGCAAGACCAAGCCCCGGCACCTCTCAGGGCTCTGACCATGGGAGTAGGGGATCAGAAAGCTTGTAGAAAGCGCCCACTGAACATGGGACAGTGTAAATGCAATAGATTTCTCTGAAGACCCCTCTGTAAGTGATCAAGTGGGCAAAGCTGAGATGCCAAGTCCATCTCATTCCCGAATCCAAGCTCATCCTACTTCACAACCATATTGCTTCTCACTGGGTAGTAGAGCCATTTGAGCTCAGCAGGAACTGAGCTACAAACATTTACCCACAACAAGAAGAAGCAAAGTGCTAAGTGGCATTACCAGCAAAGAAAGTAGAGATTCATTTGAAGGAGGGTGGACATAGATGCAGTAATGGCCATGTCTTAGGAGACATGAGTGGTGTCCGGGGGTCCTAGGCTGGGGGACAAGGTATGCAAAAAGCTTCTTACTATTTTCTCTCCAGGCCCTCCTTGCATGCCCAGGTGCTCCCAGGACCTCGTAGGACCACCCTGTCCTCTGCCAGCTCCAAGGCCTCGCTGTGTCCCAAGGTGTATTTCTCTCTTTTGAAGCCCAAGTGCCATCTCTTCAGACCTTGTTAGGGGCTGAAGCTCACAATGTCACACAGGTAAGTGTTAAAGGGTGTGAGTGACATTCCTGATCATGCGTTTGCATTTTGCAAAGGCGGTTCCAGGAGAGCGGAATGGTTGACTACACAGATGTTGGGAGAGACACTGGGACAAAACCAGTGAAAGTGCTCGCCTCCCACCATGAGGCTTTCCTTCATGCTTCACAGGCCCTTGGTGCTCTGGAGGGGTGGAGTGGAGAGTCAGGGTGTCATGGGAAAGGAATACTCCTGTCTACAGCGGGGCTGGGGAGAAGGGGACGGAAAACTTAGGTTTCCCTGGAGCAAGCCAGCAATATTGAAACCAACACACACACACACACACACTCACACACACTGCAAATTGTTACCAGGCAGAAGCTGACATAGCCTTTTGCACAAAGGTGCCACAGAGATTGTCCTCAGGAAAAGGGGGGCTTCTTGTGCCTCTTTTATACCTGTGTCCGGGAGTACAGCAACTTGCACGGGAAGGAGATGCAGGTAAATGTTGGTAATGAGGAAACTGGAGAGGGCAAAAGAAAATACAGCTGCTCCAGTGTGTGGGGGCAGAAGAGGGAGGGGGTGGAGGAGAGGAGGGAGGATGGAGAGAGGAGGAGGGAGGGATGGATGGGAGGGGCAGTGGGGAAGAGGAGGGAGGGCAAAGAGACTGGGAGATACGGCAGGAGGGAGAGAGGGAGTGAGGAAGAGGGAATGCAGAAGTTCAGTGGGAGGGGGTGGGCTGGGGAGAGGGCTCTGTCTTGCTCTCAGACACCCTAGGAAAGGGCTAGGGGAGAGATGGGAGTCTGGCGTCTGTTTTCAGAGCTCTTGCTGCTCCGAGCTACGTCCTCCCATTTGGCCCTTTCTTCTCCACACAGTGCTGAGCTCTATCGATCGCTCCGGCCTTTGCAAAGCCTCCGGCTCTTCTCAGCCTCCCGCCCCAGGGAGCCCTGGGCTTTGCTCTCCTTTGCTTCAGCAGGAGTGTGTCCCGGCTGCTCCACCCAGCGGAGGAGGGACCGCCAAGCCTCCCCACAGAGCCTGCGAGGCAGGGGGTTCTCCTACTGCCCTGTCCTAAGCAGAGGCTCTGAGGCCTCTGGGGATGAGATAGGGTGAGAGGGGAAGGGGGGCTTCTGTGGACCCCACGCCCACCTCAGTCACATTCCTGCGGAAGGTCCAACACGCCCTGCCCCTCGCCCTGACCCAGCGCATCTCCCACCTCCTGCTCCAGCCACCCTCCTCCACCCCTCCACGTGCCATCCAGGCATCCTCTAGTGGCTGCAGCCTTGGGCAAACTATGGCCTGCGGGCCGGATCCGGCCCATTTGAAATGAATAAAACTAAAAAAAAAAAGACCGTACCCTTTTATGTAATGATGTTTACTTTGAATTTATATTAGTTCACACAAACACTCCATCCATGCTTTTGTTCCGGCCCTCCGGTCCAGTTTAAGAACCCATTGTGGCCCTCCAGTCAAAGAGTCTAGCTGGATGCCCCATACCTGGCAACACTTCCCTGGCTTCCCCCAGCTTTGAGGCTCAGCCCTCCAGAGCTGGGCTATCCGCCCCCACCCCCTCAGGGCCGCGCCTCAGGTGGTCTCCTCCCAGTCCTGGGTTTTCACCCCTTCCAGTCTCACAGGAAGTCCTTCTCCAGGGTGGGTCCGCTGCTCTCTGCTCTCTACGTGCCTGGTTAACGACTTCCAGGAAGGGGTCCCTTTCTTCTCAATATTCAAAATGAGAAAATTATGTGGTTGGAAGGTATAGGCCCCAAGTGGGAGCCGGGGGCTCTAACCCAGGCTCTGCCACCAACTGGCTGGGCAGCGTTGGGCAGCCTCCTTGTGCGATGAGGGACCGGACTGGACTCCATGTTCCTTCCAGCTCCACGCCTGTAACTCAGGAGAGACCAGAGGCCCCCCAGCCGGCTGAGTGAGATCCAAGATTGGTATTTGCTCACCTGCTGTATTTCCTGGGGAAACCAATCAGCCCTTCTCTGTATTTCTTCTCCTATCTTTGGCACTAGGGAGCATTAAATCTTGAGACACTCAATGGTGAACATCTCTTTCTAAAATTGCAATGTGACATTTTGCCCATGGACAAGGCACATTGGGTCAAAGTGGCAAAGCTGAGCGGTGACTCCCACTTACCTGGACAGAGGCAAAGCTTTTGGGTGGATATAACCCCTGCACTGTACCCAGGCAAATCTGCTCCTGGGGCAATGTGGCCTGTGTGAGGGACCCTCTTGCTGCCTGCCCTATGCTCTCTCCGGCCCTTTCTGAATACTTTCTGAGGGTTGCCTGGATCTGGGTACCTGCAGGGTGGCTGCTGACAAGCAGATGTACTGAGGGGAACTCGAGTCTGAATAATTCCTGGTGCTCTGGAAAGATGTCAGGCTTCAGTGAGAGGGGAAATCTGAGACTTTGGCTTCCTGCAGAGAGCAAAGGGAGAAGGCAGGAATAGCGACGCTAAGAAGTCAGACAGTGGGAGCAAGGGAGAATGATTCATGAGGGGAGAAGACAGCCTGGGAGCAGTGATAAGAGAAAGAACAAAACCAGGCACACAGACTTGTAAAGTCAAAGAAAAATGATGGTGTGAGATAGTGAGTCAAGGGTGGACACATGCCTCGACCCTCTGGGCAAATCCTTCTGGGTGGATTTGAGGCCTGGTTTGTTCTGAAGGAAAGCCCTTGTTCTAATGGAGAAAGCACGCCACGTGGATGAACTGCCTGGAACATAATAAAAACTCATAAAGTATGCTCTGGGGGAGTTGGTTCTTTCCCCACCTTGTTTTATACTTAGCAAGGGCTTCTAGCTTTGTGCCTGACACGTTCAGTGGCCAGAGAAATTCTCTGCAGGAACTGACAAGATCTGTGTGTGGTCCAGAAGCTAAACTATAAAATAGCGAAGCTGGTCTTTGTCCTCTGGCTCTTTTTTATTGTCTTCCCCACTTTTCAAGTTTTCAGTGCTACCTCCCCTATCTTTACTTTCACTGTTCTCTCTCTCACAAAAGCCCGCATGGCTACCTCCCTTTTATAATGTTAAGTTTTAGGGACTTCCTCTGTTATTTTCACCAAGGGATTAAATCACGAATAGCAACATTTTTGACACCAGTTGGAAAATATTTGGTCAGCGGACCTTCCCAAAAGACCTATGCAATATAGAGCAAACCTACAACCCTTCTCCTACCTCACTGTGTTTTAACTTTCATTTCCCCTGAGATCCCAATGCTTGAGCGCACACATACACACACACACACACACACACACACACACACACACAGAGTTAGAGCTGAGTGCGGATTTCCAAGTTTAGTTCATTGGACAAGTGTCCAACTGGCTGATCCAGAACCACTAAGGAGCTTGAAAAACACATTTTTGGACCCACATTTAAAGATTTTAAATTAAGTAGGAATGGGGTGGGCTTGAGAATTGGAACATTTTTAAAGTCCCTTGTGAGACAGCATGAGTCAAGGATGGACACACGCCTCAACCTTGTGGCCAAATTGTTCTGGGTGGATTTGGGACCTATCTGATGCTCAAACAGGTTTGGAAAGAACTGAGCTACTACCCAGTAGCAGTACTTAAAAATCAGTGAGTTGCTACAAGTATTTGGTTTATGAGAGCCTTTATTCATCATTGAAAAGAATTTGTTAAGAGTTGTATCAGGGGAACCCTAGTGCTACGAGTCATTCCTCTGACATGGTTTTCATGTTATCCTACCATCTTGACTAGAGTTGGTTGGCCCCAAGAGAGAGAGATGTTATTTCATCTGTGACAATGAATCTTTTCTTTGACATTCTTGGATTTAGGTCTAAAAGTTTCAGTAATTTCCCCCCTGTGCCTATAAGGTTCAAAGTTTGAAATATGCCTTGTTCTCTGTTATGTGGAGAAGCGATATTGTAGGGAGAGGGAAGAGCTGATAGACACTAAAGACAGCAGTCTTGATATCATCATATTCCTGGTACCCACTGTTCCTAAATCTCAGGTGAATCCTTACCATTTTAGGGTCTTTGTAGGTCTGTGAAGTGACCCAAATTTTTTACCAATTAATGCCTCGTTTTTTGGTGGACTTGATCTCTGTCATTTATAACCAAAATGTAGTCTTGACCATTATCATTGTCACAATATTAGAATAGCTTTTTAATAAAAAAACCTCTGAGACTAAAGTTGGCATTTATAAAAATAGAATTTTATCTGTGCTTGCAAATGTATCTCAACAGACCTCCTGGAACTTGGACATCACTCTTCAGATCCAGAGATGAGAAAATATGGTCACAGGACACATTGATGGTGCTTGCCTTGGCCACACACCTTTAAGTCAATGTGATGTATCCATACTCCACCCATCCACAGGCCACAAGGACAGAACTGCAACTTTTTTTTTACAGTACCAAGCTCAGGTTAATCCTAATCTACTCTTGCTTTTTAAATAAAATACTTCTTATAACATATATCATATGTTGTTTTGAGGAGCTGTGACTACCTTGTGCTCTAGATGTATGATATCCTCTTGGCTTTAAACTCAGGTCTCAAAAAAGGGCTTTACCTCAGAAACACTCTCTTGTTCTCAACCACTTTGAGTATGTCACACCTTGGGTGAGACCTGGCTTGAGTAATCTGAGATGCACTAGTTGGCTAAGGCCAATGGTGTCATGGAGTCAGATGGCACAAGCTCACCAGAGTTGGTGATTCAGAGCTCCTACCACCATCATTTTCAGTGACATCTTGTGGGTAATTTGAACCCAGTCATGTGACAACACTGTTTACATCAAAGAAATTATAAAACACTATAAATCATGTTTTTCCCCTAGGGAAAATGTTTAAAATTTGTTAAATATTTACCAGCATATCACTAACTACCACCCACTTGACCTGACAGCCCTTTCCTGAGGAGTCATTAAAAAGGGGAACCATTTTTACATGTCTGGTTGAGTATATATAAAGATTTATACTTTATAATTATTATTTTACTGAATTTTTTTGGCTAAATAGTCCACCAAAATAATCAGATGTGTTATGGAGAATCCATGACTGCATTTCCCTCTCAGGCTGTTCAGTCACTCCTGTTGCAAATATCAGCACCACGGACAGCGACAGTGAATCTATAAAGTGGCCAAGATTAGGAGAACCGAAAATATCTCAAAGTTAAGGGGCTGGACTTGGCAGTGGGTTGGAAATTCGAAGACTGAGGAATCTAGAGTGAAGGAAGAAGTAAATGAATATCTACCCACACTTAGGGCCTTTGCTAAGTGATGTGCAATTGTCAGGGTCAAAGCAGAGACCAGAAACCATGGATATAAGCAAAAATGAAATAATCAACCTTATACAACAATTAATTAAGACAATTCATAAGAAAACAGGAGAAAATTGAAGGTTTAATGGTGGGATATATGGCTGAAATATAAAATAGGTAGTCAGGAAATAGCTGAATCATGGGAAGTGGGAGGATCAATATGAGAAAGTATAATAAATAGGAGATGGTAGCAGCCAAGTGGTCTATATATAGGGACTGTGGTGTGATGGACAGAGTATGAGATGTGTCTTTCCCTGGCTCTGCCACTAACTTGCTGAGTGACCTTGGTCAGATCAACTGACCTCTATAAACTCTGGTTTTTCTATCTGTGAAGTGAGGACATTGAAATATTTGATTGCTGAAGTTCCCACTAGATCTATGACTTTGTGGAGAATTTTGTTCAAGCCAGGAAGTTTTTTAGATGCCCTGTTAGGAATTTGAATAGAATATGATTAGTGGAATCCTTTGCTGGAATAGAAATTAAAGCGGTCAATTGAAATTTTGGCTTTTACATTTCATAGAGACAATAAATTGGGATAAACTTTTGAGGAGAAAAAGAAAAAAACACCGTCATCCCAAAGAGACTCAGAATTCCAACTCATGGCTGTTCATCTAATTAATTAAAGCTGAAATGCACTATGATTTTACTTTCTACTCCTTAATGCATTGTCATCACCCATAAATCAGCTCTCTCTTTACAACTATTTGGGATGAGCACCACTTAAGTGCCAACCTTAAACTCTAAAGTTAATCCAGATACATGGGAATAAAGGGGATTCTTAAATACCACACGCACACCACAACACACACACACACACACCCTAGTGAGAAATTCAGAAAATATCTAAAGAGAAATATAATCAGAGCTGACAATAGAGATTAATGAACCATGAGTCAAGAAATTGGTCAATTATTTATCAGAATTAATGAAAAAATGAAGCTGAATTTTAGACATCTCCACCTGAGTTTACGTTATTGATGTTCATAAAAGCGTTTAGGTAAGATGGGAACCTATACAGAGAGTTCATCTCATTCTTTTAAGAGTTGTCACACTGCCTGTGAGTGGTAGGTCTGAATCCAACACCACATTTTGTCACGTTTGGGATACAGGGACAGGTGCTCTGTCATGAGAAGATCAGGCACTGGTTTATGGTTTCACTGCTGCTCTGAAACACAGCAGACATTCAAGGAATTCCTGTGCCCTAGTTGGTTTGGCTCAGTGGATAGAGCGTTGGCCTGCAGACTGAAGGGTCCCAGGTTCGATTCTGGCCAAGGGCACATGCCCGGATTTCGGGCTCAATCCCCTCTGGGGGCATGCAGGAGGCAGCCAATCAATGACTCCCTTTCATCATTGATGTTCTATCTCTATCTCTCTCTCCCTTCTTCTCTGAAATAAAAAAATACATTAAAAAAAGGAATTCATGTGAGGGCTTCATCCACAGCACAGAGATCTACAGAAAGGATGATTTCAGTCCAAATGTTACAAAGGAAAGGAACACATGTCTGGAGAACATTACCCCAGGTCACTGATGGTGACTATCTGCTTATAGAAACACAATCTTATACAAAACATACAGGATTTTCCTGAAATGCTTGTATAATTTAAAGTTGACTGCCTTGGGCATACACAAGTCCAAGTGTAACATAAAAATCAATGTCATTGCCTATAGCTGGAACCATTGTTCTCCATTCCCCCTCCGCTCCCTATTAAAGACTGGAATAGCTCAGCATCATAAGGTTATATTTGACCCAACTCTTATTACAAAACCACCAATAAGAAATGTTACTGGTTCAGCCTGGTCAGCGTGGCTCAGTGGTTGAGCATTGACCTATGAACCAGGAGGTCACGGTTCAATTCCCAGGCAGGGCACATGCCTTGGTTGCGGGCTTGTTCCCCAGTGTGGGGCATGCAGGAGGCAGGAGGCAACTGATCAATGATTCTCTCTCATCATTGATGTTTCTATCTCTCCCTCTCCCTTCCCTTCTGAAATCAATAAAAATATTTTTTTAAAGAAAAGTTACCGTTTCAAAGATTTCTTTTTTCTCAACATAATCTGATCTTTAAATCACTATAAAACTTCACCTTCTTAGAGCTTGAAGAAACTTAGAAAGAGTATTTACTCCAGTTGATGGTAAGATGGTGACATAAGTAGATAAATGTCTTTTGGGAGGAATGAGTTTATCTGAGATAGATGTAAGGATTTGCATGGTAAAAACAATGAACAAATTGGTGATCCCAGTGATTGCAGAGTATGGCCGTTCATCCAGACCCTCAGCAAAAGCTGAGGCGGCTCTGTGCCCTCGCTGTGCTAGGCACCGAGAGTGTAGTGGTCACAGAACCTGGCATGGTGCCCGCCCTTGGAGACCTCGCAGGCTGGTGGAGACACTGGAAAGTAAACAACTCACTGTCACTTCACAGGTTATACCTAATCTAATTCTTCCATATAGGTCTCAGACATATGCAAACTTTGAGGAAACTTGGGGGTCCTGGAATTGTCATTGAGAAACATATTTCAAAGTTGTCAGACTGTACTCTGGAATAACCAGAGTTGAAATGAAGAAAAACATGCTAAGGTCTTTCCTCGTTTCCAGGATTTCATAATTTTGGGGTTCATTTTCAGACCAGGAAGCTATCACTCCCCATAGCTGCTAGTGGCATTCATTTAAGGGCCCTGCTCAACGCCATCTTTCTGAGACAATCCTGATTGATCCAGTCCAGCCGCAGTATGGATTCAGCCTCCCTCTGTCACTACGGTAACTCAAGGATTGCCATTTTTGTTTGTCTCCTTTCTCCCTTTTACTAGCACCTCATTATTTCCTCAGCCTCCATCCTGTCTCTTCCACTAGTTTATAAAGGCAAAGAACACATGTCCTAATTTTTCTGAATTATCCTGCGCCACTTAGCGGAGTACTTTGTACCCAGGAGATGTTTGATCGATGCAGGCATAGGGCGCCTTTCATCCTCAGAGCCCACGCAGCCCAGCACGGCTATTGTGAAATCAGTGCTGGTGATTGTCCCTCCCACTCTTTTTTCTTCAGGATCTTGGGCTCCCTGATCAGACCCGAATTTCCTTCACCTGTAATTCCTCCATTAACCCTTTTGGATTTAGTTGACTCGCTAACCAAGGTCCAGGTGCCAGTAAGTTACTTTAAAAACTTCTTAAAACTTTGGAAAAGTTCATCTGTTTGGCCAGGTTACAAAAAGGAGCTGACAATAAATAGCATGTGATGGAAAGTAATGAATTGTCCGTGACCATGAAATGTGACTTTCTCAAAGGGCTATACTCAGAAGCTGCAGGAGGAGGGGGATGTGGGGAGGGAAAAATTAACAAGACATTGTTGATGCCAAAGAATAAGCCACTATGTATGCTGACACTGTGTTACCACGTCAATGGGGCAGGGGTTTTCAGAGACTTATCTGATGAAGAGAGAGTCATGAGTCAAAAGCTGCCATGGAGAGAAGACTCAATGCTGGGCCAGTAGCACACTCGTCACTGCTTTAATAAGCTGCAAGCAACCTGGCCAGGTAGTGGATGCGTTGGTGTGAGTCCAGCTGAAATATTCCAGGACAAGTGAATTGACTTGTGTTTGTGTTCTCATTTGGTTTCTAATGTGGGTGGAAAATAAAAAGGGATGCTTGCCCATTTCTTCCTTCTGCAAGGCAGGGCCACTACATTCCAGTTTTCTGGTGACTCTCCAGTGCTTTGTGTGAAATGCAGCTGCGCACTGTGGCTGGGGCTAAGATAAAACCTGTGAGGTCAGATAGCCCCAGGAGTCGGTTTCCATGCTGGCTTAAGCAATCTGAGGCATGCTGCTAAATATTTTACAGCCAGCTCCCTGGGAAAAGAGAAAAGCCCAGGTAGTAGTGTGTCCTGATTTCCATGGAGTAAGACTCCCATCAGTGCAGATTTCAAGCTACTAACATGATGCCACTGAACGTGGAGTTGGGAAGCTGTGCACAGTCAACTCTCCTGGGCTGGTGCCAGCGGCTCCAGCTCGGCACAGCCAGGACTCCCAATGCGCACCTGTGGCTGGTGTCCTGGTAAAGGGAGGACAGAGCGCCGGCCGATTCCCTGGTCACGGTGGTGAGAAAGAGCGTAGCTGTATACAAGTTTTGGGTGTCTTCAGAGACAGGTCCTACATTGCTAGGCTACATGTTGGGGCCAGTGTGGCCCCTTTAAGTAGGCTGACCTTATACTTTATTGTCTTGACAGGGACACTTTTGATGTTAAAAGGGATGTCATTTTTAAAATGTTTATTTATTTACTTTTTGTTGTTGTTAATCCTCACCTGAGGATATTTCCTCCACTGCTTTTCAGAGAGAGGCAAAGGGAGGGAAGGGAGGGAGAGAGACACATCTACTGGTTGTCTCCCACCTGAGCCCTGACTGGGGGCAGGGAGCAAACCCACAACCCAGGCATGTGACCTTGACCAGGAATCAAACCTGAGACCCTTTGGTGCAGGGCCGACACTCTAACCACTGACCCACACTGACCAGGGCAAAAGGGATGTTATTAATAGCTGTAATTATATATATATAATCTACACTAATAAAAGAGAAACATGGTAATTAGTGTACGACCGCTACCCTTTTCATTGGCTAATCAGTGAGTATATGCAAATTAACTGTCAGCCAAGATGGCGGCCAGCAGCCAGGCAGCTGGAAGTGAGCATGAGGCTTGCTTGCTTCAGTAACAGAGGACTCCAACGTTCCCCGCCTGCCTTGCCGGCCTCTGAGTTGCAACTCTAGGCAACTATGTACTATGTTGCAAATAAGAAGCTAAACAAAACACCAGAAACCAGCTTTCATTCAGCCGGGCTTTAGCAACATTGTATCGATGTTTTCAGCAGCGAGGCCTCAGAGCTAAAGCTGGCACAGAATAAAAAAAAAAAGAAAACAAGGAGTGGTTGGAAGCTTCAGTCACTCGCTTCAGCCCTCAGCCCCTCACCCAGACTGGCCAGGCACCCCAGTGGGGACCTCCACCCTGATCCAGGACACCCTTCAGGGCAAACCAGCCAGCCCCCACCCATGCACCAGGCCTCTATTCTATATAGTAAAAGGGTAATATGCCTCCCGGCACTGGGATCAGCGGAGCAGCGAGGCTCCCAGCACCAGGATCAGCGTGACGGGGCAGCGCCCAAACCCCCTGATTGCCCTGTGGCTCTGTGTGTGACAGGGGGAGGGGCCACAACCTCCCTATCTGCCCTGCTCTGTGCCTGATAGGGGGGAGCTCCCCAATCCCCTGATTGCCCTGCGGCTCTATGTTTGACAGGGTGCAGCGCACCAACCCCCTGATCGGCCCTGCTCTGTGTGTGACAGGGTGCGGCGCCCCAACCCGCCCCCCCCACGGGCCCTGCTCTGTGTGTGACAGGGTAGAGCCATAACCTCCCCATTGGCCCTGCCCTGAGTGTGACAGGGTGCAGCGCCCCAACCCCCTGATCGGCCCTGCTCTGTGTGTGACAGGGGGTGGCACCACAACCTCCCCATCGACCCTGCCTTGAGTGTGACAGGGGGCGGTGCCCCAACCCCCCAATCAGCCCTACCCTGAGCGTGACTGAGGGTGGCATTGCAACCTCCCGATCCGCCCTGCTCTGTGCATGATGGGGCGGCGCCCCAACTCCCCAATCGGCCGTGCTCTGAGCCTGACCAGGGGCTGCACTTAGGAATTGGGCCTGCCCTCTGCCACCCAGGAGCAGGCCTAAGCCAGCAGGTCGTTATCTCCCGAGGGGTCCCAGACTGCGAGAGGGCACAGGCCGGGCTGGGGGACCTCCCCCCCCCAGTGCACAAATTTTTGTGCACCGGGCCTCTAATATATATATATATATATATATATATATATATATATATATATATATATAGCTAATATGCAAAGTGTCCCCTTGGGAGTTCGATCAGGAGACCAAGAGTTCAATCAATTGCTATGATTAGCGCTGACCACCAGGGGAATGAAGGAAGGCCCTGGCCGGCAGCTGGAAGGCCCGGATCAGCCCAGATCACCAGCCAGGCCTAGGGACCCTACCTGTGCACGAATTTAGTGCACTGGGACTCTAGTTATTAATAATTACCAGGACAATGGGCACAATGGAGGCACGCAGGGTAATGTAATCACCCTCCTTTAAAGCAAAGTGTGAACTTAGTAAAGAGCATCCACTGAAGCCTCCTCTCTACTCTCCGTTGCTGGGCGTAGTGCTCGGTCCGTCTGGAAGAACAGTGCTCCAGTTCCCACTCAGCCCGGGCTGTAGCCTGCCTGGCAGGGCAGGGCTGCTTAGCTCACAGCCTGTGTGTTCCAGACTCACAGCTCCCTTCAAGGCATATTTTCAACCACTGCAAATGTTGCTTCCTGTCTAAGCCATTGTACCAGCAGCTAAGTGTTTCTCTTGTTGGTCTAAGTCCAAACTTCCTGTTCTTCTCATTTAAAAAAAAAAAAGGAAAGTATGTAAGATTCTATGGGAGTAAAGAAGAGTAAGTAATCCTCTGCTTTCACTACACTAACCTTACTTCTGGTCCTTGCTTACGAGTGTGCAGATGTGAATATTGATGGCATCGTAATCAGTGTGCACAAACTACTGAGTGTTCTGCTTGTTTCCATTTAACATTATTTCACATACTCATTTCCATATATTGACACATTCCACATGCTTATCATTTTTTATGGCAACATAGTACTCCATCATGTTGACATGCTCTAGTTTTACATCTTGTTCTCCAAAGACAAATGTCCCAGCTTCATGTCCACCCCCTCCCCCCCCCCCCCCCCCCACAGGCCGGCAGGGAGAGCACTGGCTCCCACTGTGGGAGGATCAGGGAGCACGTGGTAGGAATCAGAGTTTATCAGCAACAGGTGCTTTCAGTTTGGTAATCGAGTCTCTCACTGGTCACTGTGACATGCAGACTCGGGCACTCAAGACAATGGTACAGTTTTTTTCATGGTGAAGTTAATTCATGTGTTTTCCACTTTTGTATCCCCAGCTCCTCTAAGGCTCAGACATTTAACCAAGAGGCAGCTCATGCTAATGTAGGCATCGGGCAAGTTCTAAGTCAGGCCTAAGAATATAGGCATTTAATTATGCAGTAGCAGGATAAAGGCTGGCAATGCCTTGGGGCTTTCTGAGGGACACCTAGCCACCCAGTGGTTCCTCCAAGGCCACAGCACCTGAAGGTAGGGAATTCTGCCTGGGAGGTACAAGCCCTTGGGATGAGGGCTCAGCCGAGGGCCCTGGGCCAAAGGACCCGCTTCCTCTGCATTCAGAGCCCAGCCCAGACTGGGCTATGGCTTTGAATGAGTGTTGCTTTGGATCCTAGGGAGGATCCAAAAACAGTATAAGGGAAGACAGTGATTTTTAAGTGTAACCTGTGGCCTTGACCCTTAAAAGTGAGTTAAGTTTGATGATCTCGTTGGGGTTAAAATCTCATCTTCCTGTAATGAACTTGCTTATTGAGGGGGACTAGAGGGGAAATCAGACTTACCTCCCATAGTCCAAACAATGTGCCAGCCTCTGTTTTAAGCACCTTCGGCACATTAATTCACAAAATCCTCACAGCTGCACGAGGTATGTACCATTATTATCCCCATTCTGTCAGTGGGGAAACTGAGGCACAGAGAGGTTAAGCAACTTGCTGAAGTCACAAAGCTAGCACATGGCAGATCTGAGATTTGAACCCAAGAGGTTTGGCTCCCAGGTCTATGCCTGAAACAGCCACGCCCTTCTGATGAAATTGCAGGCCTTTCATCCAGGGGTGGGCCTGGCCTCCCCCTGCGCCCGGCCCCCTTCTGCCCCAGCCAGGCCAGGCCACCTTCAGCCTCAGAGGAAGAACCCCAGACAGGATGGGCAGATTCCATCCGTCTAAGTCCTGTGGGCTGAACAATAGAAAACACAGCTAAAATGATTAACCCCAATTTTGCCTCTAATTTCCTTCCTAAATAGATTTTTCCCCCTGCTGATGAGATCTGTCTCAATTTGGGGCTAAGTGGGTAGGTAGGGGATTCTGGGCTTATTTAGTATCAGAAGGTCTCACATGTCTGCAGGGGAAAATATGCAGAGAAATTATGCTCTTCAAATACGGCAGGGAAACCACAGCTTCAGTTATGGCTTATCCATCCATCCACTTTTCCATCTAACTATCTACCTATCTATCATTTTTCTATCTACCATCATTTTTTGCAGAAGTTTGTAGCAGCCGTGTGGAGGCCACCGATCAGGATGCAGGTGTGTCACCCGCCACAACCCTTTATGACCGTCATAAAACGCCTGTGGACAGCCCAACAGCTGATTTTCCAGGGTCTTTTTCTACTGTCTGAAGGATCAGAAAAAAATCTATCAGCTGGAGAAATTAAGCCATTTTTCTTCAGGGGAGAGAAATGGACTAGCAGGCTTTCCACATTAAAATGCTACAGTGGATTCCCGATGAATGAAAAATGGGTCTGCATAGTAATGAGACTCGAGAGAGGTTTGGGAGGTTTGTAAGTGGCTCCTGGCAGCGGTGGGGGGACAGCACATCAGCCCGGGGTCAGTCCAACTGAGCTCCGGGGGCTTCCACTCGGGGGCCGGTGCCAGGACCTCACCCTCTTTGTTTCCCTGCTGGTTATTTTCCCAAAAGGCTAGTCGTCCAGGCAGTTTTATTCGCAAGGTGCAATCACTCGGCTCCTCTCTGGATTACTGTCCTTTGTTGCCTCTGGTGCCCTGAAACAGGTGTCTGACAACATCCCATTGACCCCACAACTCCCACAGCCAAGCCTGTCAGAAAAAGGAGTTCGGCCTTCAGAGGGTGTGGGGCCTGTCACAGAGGAGGGACGTTAACCCGGCTACAGGCAATTAACCCAAATCTGATCCAGGTATAATGTTATGACTGGCCGGAAACCTAATCATGGCCCATCTAGGGACCTTAACAAATAGGAGTGGCCATTGCGATGACAGTAAGCAGGTTAATGAGAATTCACTCCAGGATGCTGGTCTAGACCCCGCCCCAGCTGGGGACTGGCTTCTGGGCGGCTTCTGATGCCCGCCTCCCAATTTGCCCTGGAGTTCCTGGCTCAGAAGGGCCATTTCTCACCTGAGGGCTCTTGGGGACAGAGGCCACTTTGTCTTGTCACTGCCTTTTCAGGATGAGTCTTCTGCCTCCAGCCAGGTCTCACTTCCTAGTGGGGCCCCATCTTGGTTGTTGGAGAACAGACCTGGCCCCCTGAACGCAAATCCTAGCTGCTGGGTGGGTGGTTCGTGGCATAATGGCTCTGAGGGTCAGTTTCGTCATTGATAAGGTGGGGTGGCCATTCCCACCTGCAGAGGTGCCCTACCACCTGGCCGGTGCCCAGCAGATGGTAGCTGCTGTTTCATTATGTGTCTGCCTGGCATGAGTGGAGGGGCCCGAATCCCTGCTATTTCCAAGTATTGCCTGATCTACAATGTCCACAGTCCCATCATTTCATTTACTTATATCTAATTTCTTTTCGGAGAGGTGTACCTGCTCTTCGCCCTGAGGTCCTCTTAAAAGGCAAGTATTCCTGGGAAAGGAAACACATCAGACCTGCCGTTTTCACATCTCCCCACAAAGCACCTGATGTTGGGGGAGCCAGCAAGTGTATGGTGCTGGGTGTATGGATCCAGCCATACAGCATTGCAAGTGTGGGATTTCTTGGAATCTTTTTTCATAGAAGTTCATGCAGAATTTTTTAAAAATATATTTTTATTGATTTCAGAGAGGAAGGGAGAGGGAAAGAGAGATAGAAACATCAATAATGAGAGAGAATCATTGATTGGCTGCCTCCTGCACACCCCTTACCGGGGATCAAGCCCACAACCCGGGCATGTGCCCTTGAACAGAATCGAACCTGGGACCCTTCAGTCCGCAGGTCAATACTCTACCCACTGAGCCAAACCAGCTAGGACCATGCAGACTTTGAAGTCTGCTCTGTAACATCAGCATACCCCAAATAATTTACTTAGAAAAAATACAAATTGGATACAGCAGGAAGAGGAGCAATGATCGCCCTCCAGTGTGCTTCCCGACACTGCTCCCTAAACCTGCGGCATCAGAACCACGCGAGACCTTAGAACCTACAGCTGCCAGGCCTGGGCTGGACCTGCCGGTGCCACCCAGCCCCGTCCCCGGAGACCAGGCCCAGTGTGGGGCGATCACAAAAGCTGCCGCTGGTCATAAGGCGCTGCAGAGGCTGGGCCTTGCTTCTCTGTTGGGGAGGAGGGGGAGGGCACAGACTCCACTGCCTCTCAGAAGACAGGCTCAGGAAGGTTCTCTAGATCCGAGTCCAGGACAGAGCTTCCTGGTGATCTTAGCCAGGGCTCTCCCGTGGTGCTCCCTCACATCCGAGGCCCTGAAACCCTGTGTGCTTGCTGCCCCTCCCAGGGTCAGACCCAGGGGAGACGGCTGTGCAGGCTGGGCAGGAGCTTCCCACTTCAGGTTTTCCAGTTCACCGCCCAGGCAGCCCCAGGCCGGATTTCTGCTGAGGCAGGTGAACCCCTGGGACTTGCCCTCTGCCCTCTGTCCCTCGGCAGGGCCAGTTGTCAAGGAGATGACAGGATTGAATTCCGAGTTGAGGGAACCAATCTTGTCTGTCTAATTTTATCTTCACTCTCTCTTCCTCCTGCTTTCCCCTCCTCCCTCTCATCCTGTTTTTTTTTTCCTTTTTTTAAAGCCCATGTAGCCATTAAAAGAAAGGAAGTCATTTGCTAAATGGTGACCAAATCATTACTGTACTAACGCAAAACCTCCCGCTGGCTTTTAGGAGGTCTCTTCTGTAGGGTTTATTTTGCATCTAACGCACACGGTGCAGCCTTACACTGTTGAGAGCTTCCAAGCACCTTGACAAACTCACCTGTAATCATCAACTCCCTGGGAAGACGTTAGTACGTCCAATTACTTGATGTGAAAAATAGAAATGAAAAGGCAAGATCCATAGCTAACCAGTGACTGAACTGGGCCTGGACCCCAGGTCTCTGGCAGTTCAGAGGTGGCCGGGCCTCAGGACGGGATTCTAACCATCCCGAGCCCCACCAAGGCCGGCACCTCGGTAATTGCAGGGTAATTGCACTGGGTCAGCTGCAAGCGCTGGGCTGCAGCTCATTTCCATGCCTGCTCAGATGATGCCGAAGCCGAGGCAGATGACTCACAGCTTGTGGGATGCAACGTTGCTGTACACTTTGTCAAAAGCTGGCCCCTCTTAAGGACAAATCTGGAACTGGTTCTTGCTTCTCCTTCCCACAGCCAGGTGCTCCTGCTCACTTCAGGACAATAGAACATGTGACACATCTACACCTCCATTCATCCGGAGATCTTAGAAATTAACTCAGATGCTTGCAAAGTAATGAAGAAGATGACATGGGCTGGGCCTACTCTGCCTCTTGGAGGGTGATAAGGGGTCGAGTCCACATAAACAGGTCCAGGTACCTACAAAAAGTCTTCTAGCATCAACTCCCTTTATCCATCATCCTTCCACAACCCAAGGGGTTTTTGCTTGTTCTCATTTTAATTTTTAGTAAAAGACGATTAGGTGACTGGAGCCCTGTGACACCAGGACTTAGGTCAGCCCTTCCCTGGATGACAGGCCCAGCTGAGGGGATGCTGACTTCCTTCTGCTGGGAACTCCCCTCTCGGGGCTGCACCCCAGCTGTCTATCCCTGAGGACCCTCTCCTGCTGCAGAGATGCTCAGGATCATCACCCACATAGGAACGGCATCCATGCCTTCCTCCCACCCACGGAGACTTCCCAACTGTCCCTCCAGTTATTTACAAGAGCAAAAATTCTTTATAGTGTGACCATCTGTCCTGGCTTGCCCGTGACTATCACAGTCTGATTTTTTCCCCCATTGATTTTTAGAGAGTGGAAGGGGGAGAGAGAGAGAGAAAGAGAGAGAGAGAGATTGGTTGCCTCCTATACTCACCCAACCGGGGCTGGGAAGGAACCCACAACCTAGGTACATGCCCTTGATCAGGAATAGAACTTGCAACCCTTTGGCGTGCAGGCTGAGGCGCTAACCACTGAGAACACCGGCCATGGCTTCACAATGATTTTGACATGTTGAATTGCATGTTCATTCAATAAATTATCCCGTTTGGATACTAAATGACTTGATCTCCTAATTATTGGGCTCTTGAGACAGGGCACCCTCATTCATGTTACCTAAATGTGAGCGCCCCCCAACCCCTCCTGGTACAAAGTCACCGCAAGCCATGCAGGGGAGAGAGCCCTTGCGGGGTGGCCCTCTCAGACGGCTGCCTCACTCAGGCACAGCTTCCTTTGTCTCTGTTCCCTAGAGCTCATCACAGAGCCTGCCTCACATCAGAGCAGCGATTCTCAAACTTTTGGTCTCAGAACCCTTCTACAGTCTTAAAGATGTTTGAGGTCTCCAACGAGCTTTTGTTTATGTTGGGTATATCTAACATATTTAACACATTAGAAGTTAAAACTAAGAAAAAATAAAATGCATATTAATTTATTTAAAACAACAATAAGAAACAGATTAAATGCCCTGGGTGTGGGAGTGTATAGAGAGGACATCTGCTTTGCCACTGTGACTGTCTTCCCAAGAATTCCATAGCTCAGACTCTGGCACACGGGGAATTTACACCCAGACTTCCCCTCAGTCTTGGGACCCCAGTTTCTCAGGGGAGACGCTGCTTCCGCTGGTGCCCCAGGCTGGGGACGCCGACCTTTGCCGCGTCCCTGAGCCATCAGGAGAGATTTCTCCAGTCTTCCCTTCTCGAGGATGCTTCTCTTCCCAAGCCCTGCTTAGAGGCAGGGTCTCGGGTCTGGGCCCCACACCGTGGGTGTCACCGGCACCGCTGTGCAGGACCCCTATCCGCCTGGCTCTCCAGGGCGTGTTGCCTCCATTTTATAGCCTTTTTATGTCTCTGGCTTCTGGTGAGTTTCATTTCTTTTCAACTTGTCTATCAATTTAAAACCATTTTCCATTCTATTTTCTTCAGGACTCCTGTGTGTTTGGAGCAGGAGGGGGTCCACGGCAGCCCCGATTGCTATGCTGTCAGGAGTTTAAACCTTCTCTTCATGACTGGCTGTCTTGGCACCTTAATCCTCCCTCTGAACTCCGGGAGCACCATGGTAGAGCCAGGCTCTCTGGGTTCAAATTCTGGGCCCACTGCTTATTAACTGTGGATGTGGGGAAGGTAACTAACCTGTTTCTCAGCTGTACAGTGAGGACAATCTTAATACTGACCTCCTCGGCTGTTAGAAAGGTTGAACAGTTTGTTCTGGTAAAATCTTAGAATGGTGTCTGAAACTGTTACCTGCCCTGTGAGTACTAATTATGATGATGTTGGCTTGAAGTCTTTATTGTTAGCTTTCTCCTAATGAAAGATTCAACTCTCAGGAAATATGTCCCATTGAGTTACCGCCATGGACCCGCCCCTGGTGTGTTTAGTTTACTCAGTTCTTACCTCGCTGTCATTTTGAAGAGATGCCAGACCTGGAGTCCGAGCAGATCAGCTTTGCCGGCCGGTTGTCCTGGGAAGATGGTCTGCCCAGGTGTGGCCTGAAGGGAGTGATCTTGCCAGCATGAGGGACCATATTTCTTTGATAAAAATTTAAACATTAACAAAGAAAAGGAGGCATTTTTGATTTGACTTTCTTCTGTGATTTGCATGAGAGTTCTTGCCTGGGTCACTTTTGCATTTATTTTTCACTGAAGAGAATATTACTTCCTGGCAGACTTGCCTAGAACACATTTTTAAGTATTTCTGAGGGACGCTAAGTAGCTGGTGAGTTTCTCCTCCTGACAGAGTGAAGTAAGTGCTCTGCCACCCAGCCTAGACTTCCTGGGCTCCCTGGGACCCGCCGCCTGTGCCAGGATGTGGAGACGTTTGCCACAGACGGGCATCCGCTCTATAGAGCCAGAAGCCTTGGCGTGGGCCCTGGGTCAACTTCAGGGAATACGGATAATTGGATACATGAACTTCTATTTCATGCTTGGTGGAAAGCGATCAGGGGCCAGGGAGGATGTTATCCCTCCAATATCAGGTACTTGTTGAGTACCTACTATGTGCCAGACATCAGCACCCAGAAGGCAACCACTGTTTCCAATTTCCTAGACATCCTCTCAAAGTATTTATACAAGCAAGCATACACAAACACACACACACACACACACACACACACACACACTGATATACCTGGATTTTTCATTTAACATCATATCTTGTAGTTCATTTCACATTAGTATATCTGCTGCACTATAGCTGCCTCATTCTTTTAATAACTGCATAATATTCCACCACATGAACATACCATAATTTATATGAAAAGTCCCCTAATGGTATGGAGTTAGGTTGCTTCCAATTATTAAAAATGCTGTAGTGTATAACCTTGTCCACAAGTCTCACAGAGGTGGGAATATGTCAGGTCCTGTGAGAAGTAGAATTACTGGGGAACCATTAAAAAACAATTCATCTTTTCTAAAGGTGACAACATGCCATTAAAGGAACTGATGGGAAGTGGGGAAACTGTGTCAGACAGCATTGGCCCAGGGGTGCTTTATTTCAGTCAGATAATTCGCTGGCCAATGTTGGGCAAGTCTTTTAACTTCTTTGAAACTTAGTTTCTTCATTTGTAAAATGGATCCTTGGGTCAGTCAAGGTGGCGGAACTACCGTGCACCTATGCACCTCTAAAGCAGGTGCTTTCCTGAGATGCAGTGGGGCGCTTCCCCTCCACTGCTGGGCTGCTCCCTGCTGAGCCGTGTGGGGTGCTGGTTTTAGTTCTGAGACCTACCAAGGGGTAAGCACACTCCGTTGCCAGCTTCCATCCTGCAGGTAAAAGTGGTGCTGTGAAAATGGCCCTGAAGAGCCGAGCAGCCCACCTGGCCCCTGGCCCCAGCTGTGTGACAGCGGGACGTCCTCTTCTCTGTAGGACCTCACTCCGTCATTGCTTGGATGAACCCAGAGGTTTCAGGATCCCAGAGGGCATCCTTTGCAGGATACACGTATCTTTGCTATGTTCAATTTCCAAACAAGTTTCCTGCCTTCCTGTGGTCAATGTTTGCTCAGGAGAGTGGGCCAGGGAGAGAGGAGAGAGAACTGCCCGTGGGAAAGATTAGGCTAATCCCCATGAGCCAGCACGGCCACTGCTGAATCGCTTCTTAGGGTCGGTCTGTGGTGCTCTTGTGACAGGTAATTATTTATTGCCCTGAGCTTCCCCAAGGGTCAGGTTATTCAGGAAACACTGACTGAGTGTGGGCGCCAGTGTAAGATCCAAGCAACTTGGAGCAAGTCCATGGATGGAGGCCCTCAATCCCTCCATGATCAGCAGCAGGGACTAGTGGCCAAACAAAGACTTGGTTAATGAAAGACTAGTGCTGGTTGTTTATGTACACTTCACCTTACTAGTAAATAATAAGCTTTGCTTGTAGTTTCTCTTTATAAATATTTTAGCTTAAATTCTGGCTTGAGCCATAGGGATTATTAGGGGAGGGATAGGGACAGCGGACACAGAGAAAGAGACAGGGTCTTAGCAAGGAGATTTGACTGGCAGAGATTGTGCAAAGTTCAGAAACATGAATGAGTAGAATTAGCTTTTATATCCGAGCTTCTTTTTTTTTAAATTGTTTTATTGCTTAAAGTATTAC
This sequence comes from Myotis yumanensis, assembly GCF_028538775.1. Classification (NCBI taxonomy): domain Eukaryota; kingdom Metazoa; phylum Chordata; class Mammalia; order Chiroptera; family Vespertilionidae; genus Myotis; species Myotis yumanensis. The sequence continues at coordinate 41,181,770 of NW_027223758.1, forward strand.
AAAGGGTATTACATATGTCTCCTTGTATCCAAGCTTCTTACCTCACTGAGAAAAAGTCCCACCTTTCACCTGAACCGGTTTTTATCATGGCCACGCCCCAGTTTTCATTCATGTTCAGATGAAGGGAACTCTTCATACTCACACAATTCTAGCATGGGGAAGGAGACACCCCCACCTGCACTGCTCCCGCTCCCCAAACAGGCCTCCTGCCCTCAGCTGTCAGCGACAGAGGCTCCCTGGTGCTCTGTCCTGGGGCCGGGAAGGATGGCGGCCCTTTAGTCAGATCCTGCCCTGGACACCCTCCCTGGGTGCCTAGTCTGCCTCTTAGCACATACGTGAAATCCCTTGGAAGTTCCTTTACAGAAAGTTGGTCTTCACGTCAGACATTTCCCTACAGTCACTGAGTGGAGCTCAACTCTTCTCTCTTCCAGAGCTTTCTTCCTTGGCCTGCCCATTCTTTGCACAGTCTGTGACCCCAGCACATTCCCTCAGCTCCTTCTTTGTGGCCTGGGTTTTCTGTGCTCCCGGACTCTGTGGCCGCTAGCCCTTGTCCAGATGCCCGACCTGCAGACTGAACCTTTGGAAGAAGAACCACCAAGGCACTCCCAAGGGGTCAAGGTGTGGACTCTCAAAGGAAGCCTCTGCTGGGCTACAGGCTCCTTGGCACCACAGGCACCCCTCTGCTCTCCTTGGTAGCTTTCCTCCCTTTGGTTCTTTTCTAGCTCCTGGGACCCTAACCCCACGGCTCCCTTTACTTGGCAGTGTCACCTTAGTTGACTTCACTGGTCAGTCGGCAGCATGAATGAGTGGTCTGTGGAACTCACTCTGTTTAGCTGGTGTCTAACTTTACAGCTTAGTTCCTCTTACATTGGCTCTGACCTAGAGGGCCCAGCCTGCTCCGTAGTCTGTGTGGGACGGTGGGGAACCTTTACTCCCCGGTTCCCCCAGTTTCCCTGTGGTGGAGCAGTTTCATCTCTACCTCCTCAGGGCTGTGTGATGGATCAGTGGGGCCTGAATCTGTCAGGCACAGTTTCCACTGCAATGCTGGCAACATGGGCCTTTGGCCTCCCTAAACCTGCCTCCTCTCCACCCACTGCAGCATGCTCCCTCTTCCACGTCTCCAAGCCAACCTTCTCAAAGCCCTGTGTTTGGGCTAATACTTGGATCCTTTTAAGGCAAACTGGGTCTCCTTGCCAACAGGTCAGACCAGGAAGGGAGGATGAGCTAAAGGATGGGGTCTCCTCCCTCCTGGCGAGCAGCAAAGTTAAGGTGCCATGGCCCTCTTGTCTGCTCCACCGATGACCTCGGAGTTTTCTTTGTTTAACTCCTCATTCTGACATCTTCCTGGCTGCAGCCACCAGAAAAATGGTCTCCTTCTGATTTATAAATCCTGTCTCCTTCCCAAGGAAGCCTCCTGCCCCGCTTCAGGCCAGGACCTCTCCAGGCCCAGGTAGTGGACATCAGTACTGCTCATCTTTTGCAATAACACAAGGGTGACCATTTCCTCCCTTCCACGTGCCTGTCTTTGCAGACCACAAAGCACCAGCAAGCCTGGGCCCTCCGGTCACGAGAGCCATGCAATGTCATCTCGGTCCTGCTGAGCATGGCGTCCGGTGCTTTCTGGGTACACGGTGCACTTACAGGAGCAGGTAAATCGACCTGAGAAGTCTTTGACTGCCAGGGTCACCGGGCCACCGCCTGCCCTGCCTTTTCCACTGCTTTCCTGCAGACACAAAGCGGGGTCCCCAGAGGCGGCTGTCAACCACAGCAGCCTCAACACAAACCCAGGCTCTGGTTTTCCAGAAGAGATTCGCCCTGCTCAGCCCTGCAGCGGGGGGAAGGCTTTTGGGGACCAGACTACGCCTTCCTCTTTGTTCCCCTTTCCAGCCCCATCTGTCTGCCTTTTCCTGACTTTGCTCTTTGTTAGAAAGGTCCCGAGTGGAGGAGTGGGGGCTGCCGTGTGCAAGGGATGTCATTTTGACCCTCTCTGCTCCTAAAAAATCAATACTCCTTTTGAGTCTCTGTGAAGAGTGTTTATAGGCTCCCTTCTGAACAGCCCCATCTGTAAAAGCTGATGTTATCTGATGACCCTTCTCATACTTACACATTCTTTTTTTCAAAATATTTCCAGAGCCTCACCTTTCTCTATCACTGAGACTTTGCCACATGTATTTGTGAAGTCCATGTTGTCTGTCTAGTTTGGAAGGAAAAGCTCCTCATTTGCATACCTGAAGGCACTGGGGATGACAAAGGTCATCAGCTGACAGGGTGGCCTTCAGCAGGATGGGAGTGTGAGGCAGGTGGCCACCCTAACACTAAAGGAAGAGCTGGGCCACGGGCTTGCCGCCAACGTAGAGGGATAGCGTCACCTGGCGAACGCCTGCCACCTGTCACCTGTGACCAGGCCCTGTCCTCACCATGGTACCTCACAGACAGAGGCACCTAGGTTGTATTTTTCCTACTTCTCACTTCACAAGGGAGACACAAGCAACCTCCACTTATTTGCCCATTTCCAACCTATAAGGAGCTTCAATATCACATTGCAAACTGGTGGCCAGACATGTCCCCTTGGTGGACACATCTTTTCTCTGACTGGCTCTGTGATTTTGTTTCTTTAAGCTGTGTTTGTTGTCAATATTGACAAATCAGGAGATCTCAAATTAAAATAAAATGGAGAGATTCTCTTGAAAACTTGGAAGCTCTGGCAACTCAAGGTCCCATTCCCGAATGGGAACAAGTGAGACGGGCTGCCCCTTGTACTTCCGGAGGCCGCAGTCCCCACCCGCCTGCCTCGCGCACCCCTGGTGGATGCAGATGCTGACAGTGAGGCTGCTGTCACTTAAAGCTCGTCCAGAATTCAGCACTGGGCCTTATTTTGGGGCATCCTGGAACCACCCAAGAAAACCTGTCTCTTTCCTTTGTTATGCCAACATTTCTACCTAAACAACACTTCTCACCTTCCTGAGTTATAAATCTTCATTCTGAATCTATCAACATCAAGGACGTCATAGTTCTCTGAATCTTTAAAGTGCTCTGTGCATTGCATTGTTATTATCATCTGGCCAAATAGCCATGGTCAAACTCACCCTCAGGGTTGAAAAGTTGCCACCCTTGAGAATGATCCAGAAGAATATTCAGCAGCAGTGAAAGATATGCCGGAAGAGATATCAATACATTTTGAACAATGGGGATGTCATTGGAATAAGAAAGTACTTTCAGGGAAAGTCTTTTCATTTAAATGAATGGAAAAACAAATCAATTTCCTTGCTGTATAGTTACCCTGTGCCTGAAGGATTGTGGGAAGGATGGAGAGGGCCAAGGAACTATTTCCAACAACAGTGTCTGGAAATAGTAAGCCCCAAGGCGACTACTCTTCCATCATTCTCCCACATCACTGAATCCAGATTTCCTTTACTTGGGGAGGTCTTGCTTTCACTCCAAAATAATTGATGCAAATGCCTCCTCCTACTCGACTCTTCTCAGGGGCTATGGGAAAGGTCAGACAGACAAAGCTGGGGTAACGAATACTGCAAAGAGGACCCAAGAATGAGCTGGCAGTCCAGTTGAGATGAGGCAGGAGAGAAAAGCATGAGCAGCATTAGGGAGGTGCTCAGGGCAGGGGGAGAGGTTAACTTCCATTGATGTGTCTCGGGAAGGTGCCATGAAAGGCACAGTGTTTCTACTGGGCTGTGCCATCCTGGGAGCACTGGGCATGTGGAAAAGGAGCAGAGGAGGAGGGGAAGGAGGTCACCAGGATGAGAGAGCAGGCCAATTACTTATTAATTAAATTATTCAACTAAAATGTGCACAATAAAGATGTGACTGTGGATTGGTCACTTACCTTGTCTCTCATATTTCCTTCCATGGTGGAAAGATCATGGGGACTTCTAATCAGTGTTACTCATTTTCCATGTAACCTTAGTGTGCCATTAGGTGCCTTTGCACCTCAGTTTCCACTCCTGTTAAAGAGGGGAGGAATACATGGCTTCTGTATCTCACTAGGTTGTCCTGAAGATGAAATGATATATTGCATGTGAAAAAGTATTTGTTTATTCATTCATTCAACCATCCATCCATCCATCCAAAGAACCACATATTGAGCCCTTATGGCTTCCATCGAAAGCAGAGCAGCACCAGTGTGGGTATGGATTCCAATCAAGTCAATGGCTCGAACCAGATCTATCAGGAGAGAGAACTAGACAATAATGACTAGAGACATTCGCACATTGGCTTTGGAAATGCTCTCTTGGTCCCTAAATTGTTGGCAGTCATATCTTTTCTTTCTTTTCATTAACTGTTAAAAAGATAAAATCTTGATACCGACAGAAGCATCTCTTGTGGGAAAGTCTGTCATGATCAAGGGCACCCACACCAAAGCTGGCCTCTGCATTTGAATGTCCAGGCAGGACAGCCCTCCCCTTCCCCTGTAAGAGGTGCCATCTCCACTGCCCCTTCCTTATGCAAACCCAGCCCTCTGCTTGAAGCCGGGGGTACTTGGCTTTTCCCTTCTCTAGATAAAATGGAAGAACAAAAGGCACAAGCGTGTGGGGTGGGGTACACTTTTTCTTGACGTTATGTCATCCCTGGTAGGATGTTTCCAGTGCCATAAAAGTCAGTTTAACTTCTTTGAGGAAAATTCCAGAATGAAGCCTCCCAGCTTCCCTCTTCTTGGTTGATATTGGTCAAAAGACTAATTGCTTTGTCTGAGTTCACACCCCTCTGCTTATTACCTGGTTCTTGGGGCAGGACAGTTGCTAGGAGCCCCTGAAGGAAGATTAGGAAGAGGTGAAAGGTAAGGTCTGGGCAGTATTTACTCTCCCACGGCAGCCTGTGTGACCAGGAAAATGAATGAGGAGACTACAGATAAGGTTAATCAACACGACATGCCTGCTGCTTCATAGGGACATGGTTCCATTTCATTAAACCCTGAGAATGTGTTTTGATAAGGGGAAATCATGTGGTGTTTTCACTGCTGAATTCCCTCAGAAAATTGGGCTCTTCCAGAAGATGGCTTGATGTTCTCTGTAAACATAATCAGTCTGGAGTCCCTGCCCCAAGGTAGTCAAGATGCCTTTACAAAAGCAGGAACAAGATGAAACAATTGCCTTGGTAAAGCAAATGTATGTATGATAAAGTTTTATGAGCTCTTCTTCCAAGAAAGGGGCTCTGCAAAGACAGTATTTCATTATCCTTGTTCCAAGGCGCAGTGAGATGGAGCCTCCCTTATTCAACTTGGTCTTTTGTGTTCATTTTCATCGATAACTGGATTATCCTTTTTTTCATTATTCAAGAAAATTCAGTCCAAACATCATCATGTTATTAGTCTTCAACCTTCAAATATTTTGTTTTAGACCATATATTCTTCTCCTCTAGGTGGTACGCTCAAAAGTTCTCTCATGATATAGCAAACCTTTTTGTAGCCAAGCGAACACTGAAATATTAATACAATGTGATTTCTTGCTGAGATTATGGGATTTCCATCTTTGTAGGTTTTTCAATCATTTCACTGACTCTCAAGAAACTGGATGAAGGCTGATGGATGGTCTAAATAATGCTCTGGGCATTAGGTACCTTCTCCATAAGCACAGCCCATCAGTAAAACAAGAGCTTCTGTCCAGGACAGAGAGACAGACTGACAGACACATAGACAGAAAGTAATGTCAGGTAACATCATGTTGTTCTCATTACATAAGTAACTTAATGTAATGCAAGCTAACTTTTTACACCACGTAAAAGGATAAGTGTACCTACATCCAGAGGGTGAAAATGAAATTATGGAAATCAGACCAATCACCACTGGTCTTCCAGGTAGTTGAGGAAAACATCTAAAAGGAAACGTTCTTGTTGTTTGTTTGATGTTGCTGAATGACAAAACAAAGTTTGAAGGGCTGGGAAGGGGATGATTCTAGGTCTTCCAGACTTTTGTACCAATAATTGGGAGGGAAGAATAACCAAGAGAATGCCATTGTTCTTGACTTCTAAAGGATATAAACTATTTCCTAAAGGCTCATTGCATTGAAATATCATGGAAATCCTGCTTAACTGTATTAGTTATTGCTGCATAAGAAATAATCCTCAGTGGCTTAAAACAACAGTTAACATTTATTTTCTCACACGGTTACTATAGGTCAGAAATTCTGGGATAGCTTTGCTGGGTGGTTCTGGCTTATAGTCTCTCATGAAGTCATTGCAGTCATCTGAAGGCTTGACTGGGGCTGGAGGTTCTGCCTTCAAGATGGCACATCCCCATAACTAGAGAGCCAGAGCCAGCTGTTGGTGAGGAACCTCAGTTCTTCACCACTTGGACTTCCTCCCTAGGGCTGTTCCCAGGGCATGGCAGCTAGCTTTCCCCAGAGTCAATAGTCCAAGAGAAAGCAAGGCAGAAGCTACAATGTCTTTTATGACCTAACCTCAGAAGTCACACTCCATCATTTTTGCAAAATCCTCTTGACTACTCAGGTGTAGTCAAGTGTGAATATCAAGAGGTGAGAATATCTGGGGTTCATCTTGGAGGTATTCAGATATTAATTTATCTGAATCTCCACCCTGTCTTCTACCCACTGTAGCAGTATTTTTCCAATGTTGTTCTGTGGTTTTCCTCAAGATGGTTACTAGGCATTTGGCAAAAACCACTACCTACCCCAGCTTCATCCCCCACCACACATATATACCACCACTACTACCAACAACAACCTTCCACAATGAAAATAGACATGTCAAGCTACTTTTAAAGATTCATAATTTGGTTGGCATCATAAAAGCTCTGAAGATCATTCTAGTAAGGAGAGTGTTCAACGTTGACCCAGCATTTCTTAGACTCACAAGAATGGTACAGCCTGAGTGTTGGCTTGCAGAGTTAAAAGAAATGCCCCAGATGAGCCAGTCTGCAGCCTCGCATTACAGTTAAAGGAACTGAGAACTGGAAAGGGTAAGCATGCTGCCAAGATTCCATGGGTTGTCAGACCTGAAACCAGGCTCCTGGTGCTAGCCTTAGGCTGGTTTCCCATATGTGAATTTTAATAATCTGTTAAGACAAAATTTCCCCAATAGCACAGGGCCCAGAGCATGCTCTTGAATTGATGCGACTGCACTATATCTTCAGATCCATATTTTAATAAATATCATGGGCCAACTATGTCATAATAATGGGTTTTTTGGGACAGATATCTACAGAGGATGGGGTTAGAGCCTCAAAGTTGCCAAAATATGAGGGAAACCTGGTTCTATGTGTTGTTATGACATTTGTTTTTTTCCGAAATCAACCATATGGAGGTGTAATTTAGATACAATAAAATACAGATTTTAATTAGACAGCTTGAGGAGTATAGAAGGTGTACATACAGGTAACTACCACCTCAGTCAATAATTGGAACATTTCCATCACCCCAGAAAGTTGCCTCATGTGTCTTTGCAGTCAATCACCTCCCTCTCCCCTCATTCCAGCAAATACGCATTTGGTTTGATATTAAGGCTTAAGTCAGCTGACATGGGGATAATTCTGACTCACTGCTCCTGGGCCCTGGGGGAGCAGTGAATCAGAATTATAGAAAGTGGAGCTTCTGTGGTCTGCTCAGGAGACAGACCTGGAAGACAACTGAGTTGCAGTGGCCCCTCATATGTCAATTAGGACCCGAATGTCAACAGGATGAAGTGATTTTGTAAGTCTGGAGATGACCATTGCCAATATGGTCTGGAGGCTTGTGGGTCGGTGGAAGTTGGCAGGGGAGGGGAGGAAGACAGCAGCCTAGCAGGTGACAGGGTGGCAGGGAGCTGACTCCGAAGTCTGCAGCCCTTTCATGGACAAGGAGGGGACGCAGGATTTCTGCTGAGCAGCTGTGGAAGACTGAAGTCTGGCGTAGCAGGATCAGGCTGTTTCCATAATTATTGCACAATAGAGCATATGTTGCATTAACATACATTATTTACTAAATAAATGCAGGTTTAAAAAAATGTCGGACTGTGATCCTGCTGCCCCTTTGCTTTTGAAAATGGCCTTGGTGCCTCTCAGCCTTTGGCCAGCTCTCTTGGGCTTTGGGGAGCCCGGAGTGTGAGCGTTTGCCAAGCCTCTAATGACAGGGGCCCATTAGAGTGCATGGCTGCATTCCTGGAACCACCGGTGAGATTAAGAAATGGAGCTGGAGAATTAGCTTGATGCACATTCTGCCAATGAAGGACTTAGGTCCCCAGCGGCGGGTGGCTCCCTGGGGGCCAAAGCAGATGGGGAGGATGTGTCTGGGTCATGACGACAGTGCTGCCATCAGGGGCAGTGTCTGAGCGCCCCTTCACAGTTCAGGAATCCCTGTTGCTATCAGGGCTTGTGCAGTCAGAGCAAGGGCATTACAAAATAAAGACAAGGAGGAGTGAAGACAGGCACATGAAGTCAGGGACAAAACCGAGTGCCGCCAAAACCGGTTTGGCTCAGTGGATAGAGCGTCGGCTTGCGGACTGAAAGGTCCCAGGTTCGATTCCGGTCAAGGGCATGTACCTGGGTTGCGGGCACATCCCCAGTGGGAGATGTGCAGGAGGCAGCTGATCGATGTTCCTCTCTCATCGATGTTTCTAACTCTCTATCTCTCTCCCTTCCTCTCTGTAGAAAATCAATAAAATATATTAAAAAAAAAAAAAAAAACCGAGTGCCTACTGATGGCAGGCAGTGGGACTAGAGGGGAGAATCAGACCCTGTCCTTGCCCTCGGTGAGAGGAAGGAAGGGGGTGGACCAGCTAATACCTTAGCAGGTCCTATGTTGAAGACCTAACCCCTGTACCTCAATGGGACCTTATTTGGAGAGAGTCTACATAAGTAGTCAAGTTCAATTAAGGCCCTTAGGGCAGGCATGAATGCAATAGGACTGTGTCCTTATAAGAAGGGGAAATTTGGACACTCAGACACAGAGGGAAGACAATGTGAAGACACAGGGAGGAGATGGTCATCTATAGGGTCTTTAGAAGGATTTGACCCTGCCAAGCCCTAGATTTCAGACTTCCGGCCTCCAGAATGGTGAGACAGTGAATTTCTGTTGTTTAAGCCACCCAGCCATGCAGCCCTAGGAAATATAATGGAGGGTCCCCTTGAGCAGAATAAGGGGCCAAAGAAAGTGCCTGCACCAAGGAAGGTCTAGGCCAGCCGTGGGCAAACTACGGCCCGCGGGCCGGATCCGGCCCGTTTGAAATGAATAAAACTAAAAAAAAAAAAAAGACCGTACCCTTTTATGTAATGATGTTTACTTTGAATTTATATTAGTTCACACAAACACTCCATCCATGCTTTTGTTCCGGCCCTCCGGTCCAGTTTAAGAACCCATTGTGGCCCACCCCTGGTCTAGGCCGAGACCTAAATGGCAAAGAGGAGCCATCCAGTGGGAACGGGATGGGTGTGAGGAGAGAGGAAGAGACCCTAGGCAGAGACATAGAATCAATGGGCAGCCAGAGGGAGCCCCTGGGAATTGTAAGTCTGTGGGACTGGGTGCCCTGAGGGGGTGCTGAGAAAGAACCCGAAGAAGACATTAAATGCTGAGCTAAGGAAGCAAGTGTGAGGGAGAGAATGGCCAATTGAAGGCAGATCAATCCCATGGGTCTTTGGATATTATAGTCTCGGCAATGTCTCTGATTCTACTGGCGACTTCCTCCCCACATTCACACCTCAGCCACTGACCTTGTCTATACAGTTACCACTGTAGATCAGGGACTCCCCCCCCCCCCCCCCCCCCCCCCCCCCCCGCCCCACTGGCTGTAGTGATTGATTTATGTGGGTTTCTTGTATCAGGTTAATTGTCAACAATAACGTGAGCTTCCACCGCAAGACCCGGCACAGAGTTATCAGCACATTGTGTCACCCACAGTTCTCTGGACCAATAGCTGCGGATGATGCAATCCTGTGTGGACTTGTGTCTGGCCCTGGGCTCACCCGCCTACAGACAAGGTGTGATGACTGATTGCCTGTCATGAGTAATCAGCTTGACATGGAACCAGCAAACTTCCAAAGTCAGGTTATGGGGTGAAGAAATGGGCTGCGGACTTTGGATTTTAGTTCATTAATGTCCAAACAACAGGGAGGCTCTCTGGATGGAAAAAAGCCAAAACATTTGGCCTTGAAACTCCTTTCCGGGAGCATATTAGCATGGGGGTCCATTGGGGCATTGATTGGTTAAACAAAGCGAGCATCTTGGATGCTGGAAAGACGATACTTGCTTTGCCAGTGGGTAGAAGAAGACTGAAAACTAAGAGTTTGGCCTGCAGTTTTGTTTCTTAGGAAGGTCTCGTGAGGATGAGCAATGAACTTTCTCAGGGCCAATTCCTGCACGGTGGACCCTGTTTTATCATCCAGAGAAAGGCAAAGTCCATTCTCCAACATTTTGTAGGCTGTCAAGAAGGGGGATAAATCTGAGACTGCCTTTAAATACTGGGTTTCAATTGCTTTCTTTCTTCCCTGGACAGATATACAGGCTTGTGGTATGATTTAGTGCCCGAGCCCAAGGGACTGGTATGCTTCTGCAGGATGGAGACAGGGCTTTCCAATTATTCTTGTGTTTTCTGCCGAGGACAAGGCTCAGTTCCCAGGAGAGGGACACTCAGGACTGATGATTCTTCTTGGGAGGGAAAGCGAGAGGCCAGGGCTACCGTTGCCCAGGCTCTCTTACTGCTCTCGGGTTTGGGGAGAGGGCTGGTGTAATAATAATGGTAACAATGACAATAATAATAGTTATATTAATAAGAAGAAGAATTGCTATTGTGAGGGGGGTCTGCTAATCATTTATACTTCCTCCTCTCTTGGTTATAACTAATTACGGATATAATTGGGATCAAAGAGTCAGTGATACCACCAGAAGCATCGGGCTCCCGGGACAGCAGGCTCTTCCACTTGGCCCTCAGTCTGAACTTCCACACGCAGCCACAGGCCCCCTGAAGAGGGGCAGGTTTCCCTTGAGGAGGGCGGTGAGCAGGGGAGGAGGGCAGCAAGCTCCAGGTGAAGTCAGGCAGGTCTAAGTGAGAACTAGTAAGACATGGCCATGTTCCACTCGGAGACCTGGCTCCTGGCAGATGGGGCCCAGTGGGTTTGATCTCACAGAGCAGAGAATCACTTTTTCTGGCTGGAGCAGCACATGACAGGGTTAGGAAAGGGACTCAAAATGTTTGCTTCAAAATTTCTCTCTTCTGGGCCTGGGATAAGGGGTAGAAATATAAAGAGTAGGGTCATAAGCATGTCCCTTTAATCTATATTACAATTGAGAGCTCCTCCTAGGTGCCAGGTATTCTGATCAGGAATGGGCTGGATAGTTTTCCTAAGCCATGGGCTGGATAGTTTTCCTAAACAGTCACCAGCTTCCCCAAGCCAAGCTTCAGGCTAGCACAGTGCTGTCACCCTGGGACAGGACTGGACACAGGCTGGGTCTGCTCTGGGTAATAGGGAGCTTGGGAAGGAAATGAATTCCCTAGAGCAGTGGTTCTCAACCTTCCTAATGCTGCGACCCTTTAATACAGTTCCTCATGTTGTGGTGACCCCCAATTTCATTGTTACAAATTGAACATTATTAAAGCATAGTGATTAATCACAAAAACAATATTTAATTATATATGTGTTTTCTGATGGTCTTAGGTGACCCCTATGAAAGGGTCGTTGGACCCCCAAAGGGGTCGCAACCCACAGGTTGAGAACCGCTGCCCTAGAGTTTCATGTTCCAAGGCCCCAACCAATGGGGTTGGTTCAAGGATGGAGACTGACTCAGGTTAGACTAGAAGACAGAATCCTGGGACTTGGGCTGGACCTTTACTTTCTCAGAAGCAGCTGGTCCTTGGTCAGAGGAAGCTGCTCACTATATGGGTGGTCTAAGCCTGGGGGTGGGGGCCTTGTGGAGACATCCAGCCTGGAAGACAGTCAGTCCAGAGACCAAGTCCCGCTAACTTTGTTCAAGCACGTGGCTGCCTTGCTAGAACCTGAGCTCAATATACTCCTGGCTCCCCGGTCAAGTAAGGCTGTATGTCTACGTCCTTTTTTAAAATATATATTTTGTTATTCATTTCAGAGAGAAAGGGAGAAGGAGAGAGAGAAAGAAACATCAATGATGGGAGAGTATCATTGATCAGCTGCTTCCTGCACACCCCACACTGGGATTGAGCCCACAACTCAGGCATATGCCCTGACCGGGAATTGAACCAGGACCTTCTGGGTCACAGGTCAATGTTCAACCACTGAGCAACACCAGCTGGGCTGTCTACGTCCTTTTTTGAGCCAGAGCCCCTGAGCTGCCATGTATTTACTCTTTTGAATTTACGGTTAAATGCCCTAGTTAACTACAGGAATGGTATCTGAAGCAAACAGCAATGGGTGGGTTGCTGAGAGTTGATCAGTCTGGCTTTGTTGCGGGTGGGAGGGTGGGGCTCTGAAAGGAGAAGATGTGTTGAAGGCTTTTTGTTATATGGGGGCTGGGAAAAGGGTAGGTTCTATGGCTGGGTGATTGGGGAGAGTGCAGAACGCAGGGCATTAGGACTGGGCGGAAGGGGCACTGAAGATGTAGGAAGAGCTGAAAGTGGAAAATATCAAAGGTTTTGTCTGGGGAGATGTCACAGGAAGTAGAGTGAAGACAGAAGACAAAGTCTTCCTCTGGGCTTTGCAATGGGATGCCCCGGCCCGTAGGCATATTGGACTAGGTGCCATGGAATACATCAGGAAAATCAATGTTGATAAAGAGCATGGGTGTGATCTGTGATTGCGGGTGAGGGTGCAGGGGTGGGTGGGAGATGAGCGTGGTCAGTGAGGGGCACTCCTGTGTGATTGTGGGTGTCAGTGGGTGCACCTGGGGAAGTGGGTGTGGTCTGAGATAAGCCCTGTGTGTTGGGCTGTGCATGTGTGTGTGTAACAGTGTGTGTGTGTGTGTGTGTGTAGATCAGAATCAGGAGGGGGCTTGGCTTGGCCGACAGGCAGCTGTCAGCCAAGGGGCACTTCCAGTTGTAATTGAGAAATGGCAGTGCGCTATCTCTCCCGGAGTGGGATGATGGTAATTAATTGTTCATTGATCCCCGCAGGTCAGCTAGAGGTCAGGGAAGTTACTCCAGTGGCCTTCCAGTTGGCCGGGAAGCCGGGAGCAGTGGTTTGAGACCTCAGTGGGAACTGTCCTGTGCCCTAAACCCTGATGAAAGGTGACGGGATAATTATGGTAACCTAGTGTCTATTATTACAAATAATACACCAGTGATCCATTCAGGAGAGCCATGCTAGCACACTAACAGAGACTTGGCTGGAGAAGGAGGAACTGTGTCTGACTGCACATTTTTCAACTCAGAGCGGCCGCCGCATCTGATTGTTGTTATTGTCTCTACCAAAGCTTAAGGAAGTGTCTGAGTGTGAGGCTGTGCCTGGACAACCACACAGATCTCATTGCTGATCCACACAGACAATTCCCGTTTAACAAGGGAACTCTCACACCATCTGAAGGGCACACACAGTGGGTGGATAAACTGAGATCGGGTTGGGTCCCAGCTCTTCTGCCAAGCCTTCTGCCATCGGCCACACTCACCCAGCCTCCAACATTCTCCAACACCTTTCATTCAGCAGAGATGAACGGGACCCCTCCTTTGTGCCTTGCACTGTGCTCAGGCTCAGGTTCCATCCATGTTCCTATGGAGCTTGTAGCTTCCAATTCATCTTCCGTGTACGTGTCTCCCCTTTCCAACTAGACTGTCAACTTTCTGAAGACTGGAAGTGTTGGGTTTCTTAAACAACAGCCATAGCAAATGTTCATTGAGTGTTCTATTGTACCAGGCAGATGGTAAGCTCCATAATGCTTACACACAGCCACACGGGTACTAGTTGCTTAATAAATATTGATTTATTAAAAAACATGGAATCCAGTTGCCTTGATCATAGGGGTAGTGAGGGGTGGAGGTGGGGTGGGCATTCCTGTGCTGAAATAGTGGTAGGTTCACTATTTCCTCTGAGATGAGATTCAAGGTATTGTCCTTTCTAGTTATCTGTGTCTTAGAAACAATGGGGTGAGATTATGGATGGAGCTTGTAATTGTTTGAAGTTTCTTAGTGAAAGATAGTAACTCTGAGTTATGCTAGAGCTCATAGACTGCTTCAGAGGCATAGCCATTTTCACTCAGGGGAGAGAGAATATTGTAATGAAACCGTGCATCTGCTCTTCCTTGGAAATGCTAAGTTTTCTTTCTGGGCACCTGCACTTCTCTATCAGGCAACTCTTCTGCAGCTTAGAGGCAACACAGTTCTCTTGCTGAAGCAACCCTCCAGGTGAGTGACGTCTGCACACCAGGACCATCAACCACCACCAGGCCCAAAGGACCTTTTGGAACACAGTGTGGCACCTAAAGGATGCCTGTTGGAACACCTTCTTGAAACTTGGTCTCCTGCAGGCTACGGCCCAGGCTCTGTGGTGTCCTCCCACCTCTTTGGCTGTTTGTCTCAGTCCCCTTTCTGGGTTCCCCAGGTGGTCCTCCATCTCATCTAAGTTCACCACTGCAATATCACTTCTATTCCCTAACTTCAGAGACAGACGTCTCCCCAGGCTCCAGGTCCCTATTTCTTTGGACTTCCTAGGCAGAGGTCTCCACCTGAATTTCCCATGTGTGCCTCAAACTCAATAAATAAAAATGGAATGAATAACCCACATCTCTCTATCTCCCCAAACCTGTTCTCCATTTGGTAAATGGCTCCTTCATCCATGTTACCCAAATCAAAAACCTGAGACTCATCCCGAGCCTCTCCTTTCCCTCACCCCTCACCCGCAGGTGGTCCCCAAGCCTGTGATGAGCCTATCTCCGGAGTATCTTTTGCATCACTATTATCTTCTTCACCTGACAGGCCACCTACATAATTCAGTCCTCACCATCTCCTTGGTCACTCATCTCCCTTCCTTCACTCTTGTCTACTTCCCATTCATTTTCCACCCCACTACTAAAGAGCTTTTAAGAAATACAGATTATGTCTCTGGACCTCTTTAAACTGCACCAGAGTTTTCTGAGACCTCTAGAACACTTGTCATAGTTTGTGATGCCCATGATAATCGAGCCCCTACTGCCCCAAAGACTGTCCTTGCCATGTGACAGGCAAGGCACATAACTATCACTGTCCTGCACACACCACACTCCCTCCATCCCAAGGAAGGGAATGCCCTCAATTACTTGAGAAAGTCCTACTCTCCTTTAAGAACCAGCCTCTGGGGAGCCACCCACCATGCTCGTCCATCTCTGCAACCTGGCAGAGTGACCGTCTCCTTGCCCTGTGCTCTTATAGGTTCCAAAAGGTATGTCAACACTTATAAGAAGAGCTACTACTTAGGAAGCACTTGGGACATGGCAGGCACAGTACTAAGTAGTTTACTTCACATATGGAGCTAGTCCTCAGAGTCTAATGAAGTAATCCCACCTTTATTCCTATTGTACAAATGCAGAAACTAGTACTCAGAGACCGCCAAGTGGCAGGTGTGGGTCTGAGCCCTCATCTAAGCACAGAGCCCACACGGAGTGCCACCTCCCGAGGCGCTGCCTTTGCTTAGAGGTCTGTCCTTCCCAATTAAGTTGAGCTTCCTCTAGGATAGAGATTTGCTTTGTTCAATTTTATTTTTTTTCTTAACCCCAGTACGTGTCTCCACATCACAATGCCTCAACAATTTATAAAAAACAAAAACAAAACACACAAAAACTAGTTCTGGGTCTGTCTTTTCCAGATGTATTCAGTTTCTCAGATTGTGCCTTTTATAGTCTAAAATGTGAAAAAAAATTCTTATTTTGCATTGAGTATTTTCACGTCCAAGCCAGGCAGCGCTTTCTCACCCAGCTACTTATCTATTTACCTATCTACAGTGATTTTTCAGAATGCAGAGCCGGGATGGCAGCTGGAGAGAAATCATGTCGTCCCGAAAAACGTCCCAGTCTCCCAGGTATCAGGCTCTTTTTAAAATTAGCTTCTCAGTACGAACAGCCCAGCTCTTTAAAGTTTAATGTCCCGGCCATTTTAATTGTTTCTTTCAGAGTACAAAAGAGCAGCTGGGCCACATCGGCACTAATCACTTGCCAACTTTCCTTTTTACTAAAACAGCTAAGCTCTTTCTGAGATTTAAAACCACTCCATCTGAGACCCCCGCTTGGCACCTACCTCTGCACGCACATAAAAGGAGCCGGATTTCTGCTTTTAAGACGTGTGTTGGGAAGCAGTTTTCAGTTTTATTCTACTTTTTAGAATAACATAATAAAGTATAACATATTTTTAAAGTTTTTCTACCTTTTCCCTGTAACAGTGTCCCTTCGTGCCTCTCTGTTGGCATGGTCCTTGGTGATGGCAGGTGAAATAAAGATCCTCCAGAATTGAATTTCAGACAAACGACAAATAGTCTCTTAGTATATGTCCCATGCAATATTTGGGGTATCATTATATTAAAGAATTATTTGTTGTTTATTTGAAAGTCCAAATTTACTGGTGCCCTGTTTTATTTGTGTGTGTTTTTTGGTGCCCTGTGCTTTCATTTGCTAAATCTGGTAACCCTAGCCTAAAAGCTTCCTGTTTCCATCACATGGAAAACATTAACTTAAATGATGAACAATAGTCTGAAAATAAATAAGCAAAGAAATAAATAAAACTACCATTGTGTCTTAAGCTATCTCATCTGTGCGGGCACACACAGCATACCCCACCGGCTGGTCCCTGATCAACAGCCCCTTCCTTGCACTCCAGGAGGTACGCATGAATGCAATTTCTAGAGCTCTAAACGGTCTTTATCAATGAACTACAAGCGTTTATTGAAAACGTGTATTTTTTAGGGGACTTGGGATCTCACGGGCAAGGTGGCACAGTCCCTGTCTTGGGGTCACATTCTAGCTTCCATGAAGCAAGAAAGAAAATAGTTTATCTTCGTGTGTCCCTGATGAGAAGTGAAGAGGGTTTTAGAAAAGGACTAGGGCCGTCGTAGCCAGCGACGGAGGAGGAGGGGGAGAGAGAAAAATAGAAAATGTTCATTTCCTTTGTAAACTGAAGGGTGCCCCTCCACCCGCTTCCTCCTTCCTTCACTCCCAGACCGGCTGGGGTGGGCCTGGGTCTGGGCGGAGTCAGAGCCTGTCACAGGCACGCCCCCTGGGGCACTATTTGGCCCTGGGTCTGAAATTGATTCTTTCTGGGTTTCAGGGCAGCAGCAGCAGGCAAGGGCTCCTGCTGTCACTCCCCAGACTTTTATAGGCTCTGACAGCCAGGAAAGCTCCCTGTCTTTTGTCTTTTGTATTCTGTTTGTGTTCAGCCTCTAATCCACGTGGGGGATAGCGTGGAGGGCTGAAGGGGAGGCCTACTCCCTGGCTGTGGGCAGCAGGGCAATCCTATGGGGGAAACTGTGCAGTCTCCCTGCCCCCAGGCTATCCCCTGAGTTACACGCAGCTGCTGGGATCTCCTTTGGAGGACAAGCTCTCTGGGCCCACCACCTGGGATCACCCAGGGTGCACATGGGATCCTGGGGTGGGGCACAGAGGGAATTCCAGGGCAAGGGTGCTGCCCCAGCCCCAGGCACTTCAAGCCTGCTTGGGGAACCGCCCCTAAAACAGACAGGCGACTACAGAAGGAAGGTTAGCACATGTGGCTTCAGAGGAGGCCTTTCCCAGGGCCAATGGCCCTAGGGTCTTTGGAGAAAGACAGACTGGAGTAGGATTTTGAAAGAAAGCTGGGAACAGATAAGATAAGCCACTCTCATTTGAATGCCCCCCACCCTCTGCAGGAACCAGGTGTGGCTAGAGTTGAGGGCTTCTCAGACTTGAGTGAACATCACATCACCGGGAAGGCTGGGCCACCCCCAGAGTGTCTGGTGCAGGGGCCTGGGGTCTGGCTGGACACCTGCATTTCTAACTAGTTCCCAGGGCTGTGGGTCTGGGAACCACACTCTGAGAACCACCGTGTGGCTGGCACTGTCTGGGAGAACAGAACAGCTTCCCTTCCTAATCCGTTCTATCCCTACTTCCTGAAAACGGCTATTTTCTGACTCCTATTAAGCACAAAGGGTGACATTGGTGAATGCCTATTTCTGTTTTGTTTTGTCTGGCAGGAGGGGTGGAGGAGGAAGAGAGCTTTCCTGGTTTATTTTTCCATCTGCTCAGTCCTTGGAACTTCAGCTATCATTTCCTGGGTGCCATGCCCACTGCCACCCCAATTCACCCCCCACAATTCACAGATAATGACAAGTATCCAGCAGATCTAATTCCTTCGTGCTAGCCTTTTCTCTTCGTTGCCCTGCAGGGAAGGTCCCGCTGGCAGGTGGGGTGCCAGCTTTGGGCAATGTTCCTAAAGAAGCCTGTCCCTGCAACTCCCGGGAGACAATCCACGTGGGGAACAGCCTGTAGGTTAGAAGAGACCCCGAAGAGGAAAGCAGTGTTATTTGTAGCAGTGCTAGAAGCAGGTGGAAAGGAAGCTCTCTGAGGGTGTCAGCAGTGTCGTCGGTCATGGTGGCCAGGCTACTTGGAAGAGTTGCAACCTGTGGAGTCTAGGCTTGGGGGTCAGTTAACCCAACTCTCAGGCCACATTCACAGTCTTCCCAAGGCAAGACAGGACAGTTGGTGCCCACGCCCTGACCCCATCCAACTGGGAGGAAAAACTTTCTAACACTATGAAGTCCAGTTGCCGCTTATATCTGCCCACCTCCAGCTTCCACCAAGAGCTTCTCTCGCTTGTCCTCTCTTCTTCTTTGTTCCTTCCACCCACCCCCATCCTGCCCCCACTCCCCTGCCTGGAAAGCCAGGCAGCTTCCTGTCGTCTGTGAGGTTAGCAGCAGGGCAAAGTGGGTTCACATGAGCACTACTGCTTTGGGACTAATGCTGACTATTTCTGGGTGTCCGGGTCTTGCTGTTATTGCTGACTCTCTTGGCATTGTCTTCATGGATTGTGGCTGGAACATGGATTGAATGCAAGTGGCAGGAGCCACTGCCATTCTCCAAGTGGGAGGAGCCCTGGCAGGGGTGGAGACCTGAGCTCTGGTCATGGCATCTACCCAACCCTTGTGCAACCTTAGACAGCTCACCTGCCGCCTGGGCCTCAATTTCCTCATCTTCCTGAGACGTCCACCCATCACCACACCAATGATGGAAACCATCTCAGGAGCCACCACTGAAGTCTTCCTGGAAGTGGCCTGGATGGTTAGGTGAGCCCCAGACTCTCTGAGGAGCACACGCTGATTTCTTAAGTTGTTTCACTGTTCTGAAACAGAAGAAATGAGAGTGTTGAAACCGATGGTTGGGTTTGAAAGGCTGAGTTTTAAACCTGAGATTTCAATGGTTGGGTTTTAAACTCACTGTCTGGGTTTGAATGGTGGGACATCCTTCTGGGACACCTGCGGACGAGGACTATGGTAGGGCCAGGAAGCACTGAGGCTGAGGTGGGAAGTCAGGGCTGACTAGCCAGTGACTTGGCACCTGTCTCTCCTCCCCGTGGCTCCCACAGAGCTCTCCATGTGAGAGATGCTGTCTACCCCCACGAAATGCATTGATTCAAGTGTATTTTGTTTCTAGTTTTTCTTAGTCAGCACACAAAATTGATAACTGAGCGTCTAGACAACCACACTGAGTGGATACATAATTCCAGGCAATACACACATACACACACACACACAAATAGTGTGTGTGTGTGTGTGTGTGTGTGTGTGTGATGTATTTGTTTAGTCTGTATAGCTTTTTGTAGATAAATACATGACTTCCTTTTTCAAAGATTGGAAAAGGTCATGAACTCTGGCCTCTGAGCACATCCAGGGAAGCTCATGTGGGGAGGGTGAATTTCTAGATCAGAAGCAGGCAGAGGCTTGGGAGCTGTGTGCAGACTCCCATTAGGGCTGCACAGGGCCATTTCCACTCACCGCAGAGCTTCATGTCCCACTGCCAGCGGCCTGTGCACCACCACCAGGGACCCCCGGGCAGCCAGCTTGCAGGCAGCCCTTCTCACTTAGGCACTTCCTACCACGGCCTGTGTCTTGGCAAGCAGCTCATCTCCCCAGATCCCTGACACAGGCTAATTGCTTGTAACAAAACTTGGCCTTAGAAATGTCAGGCATAATGGGAAGGAGGAGGAGGAGGAAGGGAATCAAAAATAACAAGAGGAATTTGGCAGAAGCCACCACGGACGGTGCAGCCTCCGGGGTTCCCGGCCGGCCAGGTTCATTAACTGCTCCGGATTTAGAAGGTCACCACCTTGCACAGCAGTTGCTCCAGCCTGAGGCCCCCAAGTATCAGCTGTCATGAGAACACCTTGGAAAGGGCAGGGAAGCGTCAGCGGGCCCCACTGCACTGTGGAGGGCTCTGAGGCCTGGCCGGGTTTGCCCTCCTCCAAATGCCAAAGTAAAAACATTTATTAAGCCAGTTCCTTCCAGTCCGCCGGGCCCATCGCTGACAGGACGTGGGTTGCTTTGGAGGCCTGGCCTTGACTCCAGGAGGCCACAGGGCACCCTCTGGGTTGGGTGGAGCTGGAAACTAAGAAATGGGAAGCATGACCTTGGATTTGCCCCCCACCCCCAGAAATCCTATTTTCTGTACTTTACAGATTTATGTTTCAAAAGCTAGTAACAGTGGGGCTGGGCGAGGGGAATATTTGCAGTTCTCAGCAGAAAGGTCTGGCTAAAGTGATGCTGAGCTTCCTGCCCACTGTGGGGCCCCTGGCTTTTCTGCTCCTCCTGCAGTGGCCCCACTCCCCCACCCCTCAGCTGCAGCCCAGTTCAGCCCCATGGGTTGTATGGGTCCCCAAGCTGCATCACTGTGTAGGGTCTCTGGTCCTCCCCGAACAAATGTCAAGATCAATCATTTATGAGGTCAGCTCCTTGCCTCTCTGTTGGGGTTACCTTGTGTGTTCAGAACTTGTATTCTGGGGTTCCATCAGACAGTGTGTGGGTTAAAGGTCAGACAGCCTAGGGTCCCTTTCTACCTCTGCACCTTCTAGCTGTGTGGCCTTGGGCAAGTCACCTCACCACTCTATACCTCAATTTCCTCATCTATAGGTAGGGAGTATGGTACCTACCTCCATGGGTTATTGTAAAGAATAAATGAATACATGTAAAGCACTTAGAACCATGCCTAGTTCATGGTGAACTTGAGATGAGTTTATTAGCATTATACTTGGTTTATTTGCTGTGCTGTTTGAAATCTTTGCACTCCTGCTATTGAGGGCAGATCTCCTCTCCCTAAAAGCCCACCATTAAGAGGAGATCTGATTGGACAGCGTCATCCAGTGGGGATTACTGATCACCTACTGCATGGTGTTAGGTGTCATGTGCACAAAAATGAACAAGTCAGGTGCCAGTTGGAAGCTTCACATTGGCGCCTGCCGATGGAAGCTGTTTTTTACACTTAGGATATCACAAGCTTGGGCCTTGATTTCCCTGTTTGTGAAATGGGTATAATCATACCCCCTACCTCAGAAAGTTTTTTGGTGAGAATTAAATGAGTCAAGTTCTCAGAAAAGCACCTGGGACAAATGAGGACTCAATAACACTCAGTTACAGTCACAATTATTCCACTCGCTGCTGCCCATCACCCTGCCGTTTCCCACTGACCACTAACTGACTCTGGCAGGTGGCGGGTGCGGAGTTGTTGCGTTGAGGAAGGAAGGGGCAGAAGTATCAGTTATCAGCTCACCACCCAGTGACACTGTGTTACCCAATTTGTCTATACGCCTGCCACTCCTTACCGTTCTGGCAGCTCCTTGAGGACAGGGAACTGTTTCTAGTTTGTCTCTAAATCCCTCGGACCTAGAATAATGCCTGACATAGCGGGTGCTCCGTGGGTGCTTTCCAGTGCATGAACAGAAGAAGGAATGAATAAGTGAATGAATTAGAGGGACCAACCTTACCTAATACTTTGGCTATTGTGTTTATTATTATTTACACTTCACAAATCATCCAGAACCACTACACGACTCAAGGAAAATGGACTCTGAAGATGCAAGGACAGGGTGTCTCGTTATTGCCAAACTCAAAGTCAGTCTTAGCAATAAAAATACGTATAACTAGATCACATCAGGGTATGATAGGTATTTGTTTCAGTTGCTCAAATCAATTCAAACCCCATTAATAGTTAATTTAATTCACTGAGTTTTTTTCCCTAGAACATTAACAGATAGGTTATTAAGCTGTGGGGTCATCCATAATTGGTCATCTCTTCGTGAATTAAATTTTAAAAGGGAAAAGTAAGATCAAAGAATAATCAGATTTCCTATTTATACAGGGCAACTGAGTTAAATTATATTTTCTTTCTAAAAATAGATTATTTTCTAAATAATCAAACATTTATTTTTATCTCAAGCAATCTCAATACATCTTATGTAGAGTTAACAAATAAATTCCAGGTAATAGTATTACATATTTAATAAATGTAGCATGTATTGAATGATGCTTGAGTACAAAGCATCCAGCAAGTTCTGGAGGCAAACAGAGATGGATTGAACATGGCCTCTTCCCTCTGAAGGAGCTTGTGAACAATGCAAGACTCTGAATGAAGGTGACTGGGGAACTTATACTTCAAAATGCCAAAGTAAAGCCTGAGGCATTGTGAAGTCTTGGCCTAGGGACATGGTTAATATCGGAGAGGCCTGTTGGGTCTGAAGATAAGGAGTTTGTAGGGCAAAGTCCACTTTAAACCACACTTCCCTTACTAATTCCCCACAGTGATGGGCACCTAGAATGTGTCCCTAGTACCAGTTGCCATGAACAGCACTATGTCGAGCAATCTCGCACATGTTGCCCTATGAGGCTTCTCTGGAATACGTACCCAGGATTGCTGGGTTACCAGAATGGCTGTCTGTCCTGAGAGCACCTGAGATTTTAGTATAAGCCAATGGTTCTCAACTGGGGATGATTTTGCTCCGTGGACATTTGACAATGTCTAAAGACATTCTGATTATCATGACTGGGGAAGGCATGTGATTGGCATTTTATGGGCAGAGGCCAACGATACTGTACATCCTACAATGCACAAGACAGCTCCCAAACAAAGAATTATTTGGCCCCAAATGTCAATATGCTGAAGTTGAGAAACCCTAATCTAGGCATCTTAAACTGTGGTCCATATTCCTTTTCAATGATCCATTGATGGGACTGAATGATTTCATGAACCTCCTGAAAATGTATGCCAAATTTTATGTGTGTGGGGTATGCTGTATTCAATAGTATTCTCCCCCTGCTGCAATTCATGTCCACCCAGAATGTGGTCTTAATTGGAAATAAGGTCTTTGCAGATATAAGATTAGTTAAGGATCTTAAGGAAAAAATCATCCTAAATTCAATGACTGGTATCCTTATTATAAAAGGAGAGGACACACAGAGAGAGAAGGGAAGAGGCCATGTGAAGATGGAGGGAGGCAGAGATTTGAGTCATGTTGCCACAAGCCAGTGATTGCCAGGAGCCAAAAGAGCTAGAAGAGGCAAGAAAGCCTGCTCCCAAAGAGCCTTCGGAGGAGTGCAGCCCTGCACCTTGATTTCAGACTTTTGGCCTCCAGAACTATGAGAGAATAAATTTTGGCTGTTTTTAGCCACCTAGTTTGTGGAAATTTGTTATGGCAGCCCTAGGAAACAAATAAAAAATATGCGTATTTTTATTGAGCAAAGAGGTAGCTTTTTACCTGCCTGACGTTTTTTTTTCTTTTCTTTTGGTAACAGCACCCCAATTTCCTTCCTGCTTGCTCAGTCCCAGTGGTTCAGAATGGGGTTGACCCCACCCTCAGTCATGTGACCCAGGCCCAACCAATCAACCAAGTGATTGCTCAGGATTGGGCACATTGTTCTAGTCAAATCCCACAAATTTCCATGGAATCCTTTCAGCTCAAGTTGCCCTGCTGGTATATAAGGCTGCCTCTGTCAGTGGCTGCCTTTGCCACTATGTAGAGAAAGCCTGCTGAGAATAAAGTCAACAAAGAGACAACACAGCCTCTTCCCACAACAAAGAGGCACTGCCCTGATGACTTCATTGGAGACCCTGGATCAGTTGGCTCTTGAAGATTCATCTCTTGAACCTTTTTGTCACGTAACCACTGAGTTTCCCTCACAGCCTCACACTATTTTTTTTTTTTGGTGTAAACCAGGATGTGTTAGGTATCTGCCAACTCAAACTAACTGAAGGAGTCTGACAAATAGAATCATAAGTTTTCATTGAAAATGCAATAGAATGTGATCCTCCTAAATGTTGAGGAAACTCTAACCTCATATTATTTTTAGAAAGATTTACAGTTCTGTGCTCAAAAGGACCATTGTACGGCCATAGTTACATTCTGAAGCCTAGGAATAATGTCTCTTTGGTTTATTGAATTTGAGGTTTTAAAAAGTTTGTAGACTCATGGAATATTAGAACTGAAAATGATATCAGAGATTATCCTAATTTTTTTAACAGATAAAAGCATGGAAGAAAATATGCATTGAGAATCCAGATCATTAGAAATATAATTTATCTCAAGGGTCCTCTAAATAAGCACTTCTATTGTACATCTAAAATAAAGTCTATTCAGAAAAATATTTCTACTTAAAACTTTTTTGGAATGCATCTAGTACATAAAGAAAGTTGAGCTTGCAAATGATACAATCATATGTTCAAATGAGAAGTGAAGAGGAATATTAAAAACCAAGTTGATTGTGTCAATGTCTCCTTTCTGAGGTGTCGGTCTGACTTCTCCTTGGTCTGTAATTCCTCAAAGGCACTCAGAAATACCTCAGTAAACAAGGTCAACACTTCTCCATTGCTTTCCCTTCATGTCGCCCTGTTCACCACCCTCTGAAGAGGTGCACTACAAACATCCATTAAAAATTGAAAATGATGATGTTTTTATCATACTTATGCATAGAACTAGTCATGTGGATTTGGGGGTCCCATTTCCAAGTTGATCCACTTGTTCTTGGTGCTACAGGAGGTGCTTCATTCTCACCCATCACTTCACACACCTACATGAGGTTGTGGCAAGAGTCCCTCATCTTGTGTGTCAGGCACTGGCATGATGGAGTAACCTCTCTGGTCTCCCTGACCCCTTTAGTCCTGTGAGGCAGAAGTAGCAGCATCTTTCTCATCTGCTGGAATGAGGAAACAAGGTGCATTGGCCAAGTCCCTCCAATCCTTCTTCCTCACCCTTCCTTAACATGGGGATTTTTGATGCACTCTTGATCAAATCGTGGAGAAGAAACGACAGTAACACCAAAGCAGCTATTCTTAGCCCCCCCCCCCCCAACTCCCTCAAATTCTTCTGGGGGGAAAAAGATCTTTCGATTCTGAGCAAGTTATTATGTGATTGTGTCCTCATGCTGGGCAGGCCTGAGGGGGGCGGATGGGGGATGGCAGTGTAACTAGGCCTGTATCCCAATAGTTGTGTTAACCTCTTTAGCCCCCTTAGGGACTCAGGGGGATTTCTGAAATTGACCTAAAACTGAAGCCAAGTTAAATAAGCCCCACAAGGACATGGATTTCAGATAGTGTGACAGAATCTTAGGACAGTACTAACCACTAAAGAACAAAGGCAAGTCTTACAGAGGAGTTTCCTTGCACCCACATGCTCTACCTCTCCTAATGCTAATGTGGAGACATAAAATCAGAGGTCCTTAGCGATATCACTCAACCTCTTCATCTTTTATGCAACGAACCTAAGACTGGGAAGGTAAAAGGAATCCTCCAGTATGACAAAATGAATTGCAAAGGAGGGTTCAAGGCGGGCATCTTGACTAGTGATTTAAGCCAGTCAGGGAAAGACAAGTACCATATGATTTAACTTACATGTGGAATCAAATGAACAAAATAAACTAACAAAGAAAATAGAAACAGACCTACAGATACAAAGAAGAGACTGACAACTGTCGGGGGGGGGGGAGGGGGGGTGGGGGCTGGGTGAAAAAGGTGAAGGGATTAGGCAAAGAAAAAAAAACTTCATAGACACAGACAACAGTATAGTGAGTACAAGAGGGAAAGGGGGTTGGGGGGAGGTAGAAGAGGGTAAAGGGGAGATAAATCGTCATGGAAGGAGACTTGACTTGAGGTGGTGCACACACAATACAATATGTAGATAACATATTATAGAATTATACCCCTGAAACCTATATAATTTTACTAAGTAAGTCACCCCAATAAATTCAATAAAAAACATGTCCTCCAAATTCTTTAACACTCCTCCCATTAAGAGGGAGTCTACATTCCTTCTCCTTGAATCTGGGCCCTATGATTGACTGACCAATAGATTATGGCAGAACTGAGGCTATAGTAGTTTTCCAACCCAGGGCTTTAAGAAACTGGCAGCTTCTCCTTCTGTCACTTGGAACTCACATTCTTGGAATCCAGCCACCATGCTATGAGGAAGCCCAAGCAGCCTGCGGCGAGGCCCATGTGGAGAGGAACCAAGGTCCCTGGCTCAGCCCCAGTTGAGGTCCCAATTGACAGCTAGTACCAATTCATCAGCCATGTGAGTTGGCCATCCCAAAAGTGGATCCTTCAGCCCCACTCCACTGCAGCCCCAATTGGTGCTACATGGAGCAGAAATGGGCCTTTCCTGCAAAGCTCTGCTCAAATTGCAGGTTGGTGGGCTAAATACATGTTTGTTTTTAGACATTTAGTGGTTTTAAGCCACTAAGTTTTGAGGTGATTGTTACATAGCAATAAATGACTAGAATACTCCCTGTTTAATAATTCCTATTACTCCATCAACCAACATCTCTTTGGGAATGGGATATGGGGCTAATGGGGAAAGTGCTACATCAGTGGTTCTCACACTTAGCCAGATAGCAGAACAACATGGGTACCTTGTTAAAAATGCAAATTGCCTGGCTATTTCAGTAGATCTAGTGTGGCTCTGAGTTCCTGCATTTTTAACACATGCCCCAGTTGTCTAAGAATCTTTATGTACAATCATCAATTAATTATATTATAGTTACTCGAATGAAAGCAAGCTCATTGGCCGAAAATGCTTTGGGAAAATTACAGCTGTCCTCTGATCTTACTTCTCTCCCACCTTCATTATTTTTTAGCTGGAATAAGACTGGTAGTTGGTATTCCAAAAAGAGGGACAAAATATTACTGTAATCTATGAGGTACAGCTTCATGGATCTGAATTCTTTCATTCAAATTTTGCATATTCAGAGTTGCCAGCCCTGTGTCTATGCAGCTGCCCAACACTTACTTGGAGCAATGCATCCTAGTGGTGAGAACACATGCCCTTGAATCAGAAAAGCTTAATTTCAAAACCTGGAGGCCTCCGATAAGGTGTGTGAATTTTAGTCACTTACGTCCCCTTTCTAGGTCTGTTTACTCATCTGTAAAATGATAATAATCATGTTGCCTCTCTCATAGGATTAATCGACTAAATGAACTTTTGGTGCTCAGTACAATACCTAGCACATAATAAGTGCTCAATAAATATTTTGTAATATGGCTTGTCCAACAAAAGATAAAGGAAGGGGACACTATCTACTGGTCAGTGACTGGATTTATACCTGGAGACAGAGAAATGGACAAAACCAGTGGTAATATCAGCCTAATGTGAACCAGGGTCAAATCCCGGTGGCACATTTTAAAACACAGATTCCCAGGCTCCAAACTCACAGGTTCTGATTTAGAAGATGTGCACAGGAATCTAGAATCTGTGCAAGTAATTCTAAGGAGCCGTCCAGTTTGGGATCCAGTAACACAGTCAGGGTTCTTACTCCGGAACATGATGAATACCTTTGCAATGTGCTGTTCCGTTTTGGCATATTTTTGTTCATTTTATGCACCACACCTGTGACAGTGAGGCTACCATGCTCTGTAAACATGGATGACACAGGTCGTCACAGGCCACTCCTGTGTTCCTCCTCCAGCATGGCCAGGACACAGCCTCCAGGTGCAGGATGTCCCTGGGCACCTCAGCTTCCCTAACCTCCCGAAGCTCCACATTAGCCACTTCCACACCTGCCCCAGCTCTCTGCCCACAGGATGGAAGCAGATATCACTCCTGGAGATTTTAATTAATCGTCTTCCTATTTTTTTTTTTCCTTTTGGGTCAGACTCTTAAGTGTCTATCACGTTGATAGCACTCTAGGGAGTCTTTTGTTCTGAATAGGTGAAAAATTGTACCCACAAAAAGAGCTCCCCCTCCGATCAATTCTCTCTAACAACTTTATTGATTAGCTGCAGGAACATTTTTCATTTATTAATTATGAAGACCATGTTTCAGAGATTTCTTAAACTTAACCATTGTGATTTTTTAATACTGATTTAGCCTTGACCGACTTGCCTCAAACTGCTTGCCAGGGCACAGAGTCCTAAGCAGGTACTTGGGGTCTGGCGAAGGAAGCTATTGGGGTGCCTGTGAGCCTAGGCAGTGCTCTGAGTCTTCATTCAGGGCGGATTAATTGATTACTTGAGGCGGGGAGGGAGGGCGGGGGGGAGACATGGCTTGCCTTGTCCTTTTCAATAATGTGTTAGCATCAAAATATCATCCCATTATGATGTCCAGGCTAGTGATGGTTAATTAATTAATTGCCGCCAGTTAAAAACAATGTTCGACCCAGGTAAATCTTTCACTTATTAAAATCAATTTTGATAATGACTTTGCAAAGGGATTGGGGGTAGAGTCAGGAGTCTTGACTGGCTCCTCCTTCCTCCCTGCTCCTTCCCTCTCTCTCCCCTCCTCCCCCCAGTTCCTCTTTCCCCAGCCCTCTGCCTTCCCCCTTCTTCCTCCACAGTCCAGTTCCCGCTGAGCTGTCTGCAGCATGAGTCTGTTAGAGCCCCATGCAGCAGAGGGGCGGCTGTGGAGCAGTGGCTCCCTGGGCTGTGGATGCTCTGAAGGTTGAAGGCAGGCTTCCTCTCCTCCTGAGCTCCTCAGCAGAAAGCCATCTGATGCAGACATCCGTGCCAGCTTGATTCCCGAGGCTTCCTGAGGAGGAAGGCTGGGCTGCTTGGAAATGAGGGAACCTGTGCCAGGAAATCAGATTCTTGCTCCCCAGCACCCAGTGGCATCCCCAGCCCTTTCCCTGAACACACGGGTCCTAGGCTCACAGCAATAACTTAATCCTAGAGCAAGAAAGAAGGCATCCAGTTATCCAACGTCATTCCATGAACATGGGGAGATTGGGCTAGAAGAACCAGGCACTGTGCTGGGTACACACTGGATGAGCCAGCCCTGCCCTCGGGATGACTGCAGTCTACAGAAGCAGCCCGAAACCTTCTTCCAGGTCTAGCAGAACTAAGCATTCCCAAGGAAAGCTGGCGGTGGGTGCATGAGAGCAAAGACAAGAGGAGACACCCACCTCTCCCAAGTACTTTAGAGGAAAAATGGGCTTGATCCCAAGGTAAAAGGTTGTAAAAGGAATAGGAGAGAGTACAGATGAGTTGGATTATTGACTGTGAATGATCCTGTGAAAATGAAAAGGGAATGAGAGACTAAATGAAAAGCAAAACCCTGCAGACTGCTCAGGCGTTGGGAAGTCCTGGGGCGCAGTGGGGTGGGGTGCAGGTCGAATCCAAGGAGCCAAGGGCTGCACAGAATATCAGAATCTCTAAACCATGTGTTTGGTGTAAGAACTTTAAAGAGGAAAGGAGGGTCTGGATTTGAGAAGGTTGGTGAGGGATTACAGGGCCATGAGGCCCATCCAGATTCTCCAGCAAGAACAGTCTTGCTAGTGGGGGGCGAGGGGGGTGTAGCAGCAGGAGATGGTGAAGGACCTGGGAGCAGAAACCAGCTGAAATGGGTTGATGTCTCCAGAGAAATGCTTGCCAGGTTCCAAAAATAACTAGCCAATATGACCTTGGTACTACTTCCTGTTAAGGAATTAGGGAATGAGGATATGATAATAGGCATTGGTAAAAGTCCTCATTTTCAGATAAAAAGAAAGGGTAGATTCTAGAAACCTTTCATGTGAATCCCCCTCCCCCCGATGTGGTAAAATAGCTCCCTGGTAAAATTCCAGAAAGGATTATTAAAAGGAAGACTGGGGCTGTTAGAAGTGAATCCAGATGTTCTCAGTGGTTCACACAATTTGTGAATAGCAAGCCAAACTAACCACCTTTCCTTTCTTTCTTTTTTTAAAAAAATATATTTCTATTGATTTCAGAGAGGAAGGAAGAGAGAGAGATAGAAACATCAATGATGTGAGAGAATCATTGATTGGCTGCCTCCTGCATGCCCCGCACTGGGGATTGAGCCCGCAACCTGGGCATGTGCCCTTGACTGGAATCGAACCCAGGACTCCTCAGTCCACAGGCCTACGCTTTATCCACTGAGCCAAACCAGCTAGGGCACACCTTTTCTTTCTGACAGGCATATTTGCTTGTGTATCACAAGTATGACGTTCTCGAGGGTCATCTTGATTCAATGAAGCAACTGATCTGATCTTGCCTGACATTCTTATGGGCAAATTTGTAAATTCTGGGTTCAACTGGTGCACTTAGTTTGAGCTACTATGAATAAGGATTCTCACAAAAAATATCTTGGTTATCTTGATTATTGATTCAAAGAAGGCATTTCATTTAGAATTCTGTTCCTAACCCTACCTTGTTCAACATTTTTCTAAAGGAAGTGAATGAAGGCACAAAAGACATGTTTATCAGATTTACAAATATGACTCATGTCTGGGAGGGATAGTTAACATAGCAAAAGAACAAATCAATATTCAAAGTTATTCTGTTAGGTAGGAATATGGAAATAAACCATGAGGCTAACAGGAATGAATATAAAGTCTGACTTTAGATTAAAAATGTCAATAGCAAAGGCACGGCATTAGGTAAGTATGGCTTGGCAGCAGCTGACATGAAAGAAAAAAGGTTGGAGGTTCATCTGACCGGAAAATCAGGATAAAGCAACTGCACAATGTGACTGCTAAGGAAGCTGATGCAGCATTAGGCTCTGTCTTAGTTTGGGGACCCCCAGAAGCATAATCCAAGATAAGGATTCCAGTGCAATTATTAATTTGGGACATGACCCCACAACACCTCTTCCTGTAGGGGTGGGGGAGCCAATGAAGTTGAGTACCAAGCCTGTGGCCATGTGGATGGCAGGAGCTTGATGCTGCTGGGGACCAAGAAGGGCAGAAAACATACATCTCAGAGTCACCCCAGCTGAGGGGTGAGGGCTGTGGCATTGTCACCCCAACTCCCCTGGGGCATGTTTATTCATTGGCAGTCGTGGCTGGGCACAATTCAAGTGGGCTCTGGGGGCCAGAGAGAGCCCTTGGGAAAGATGTCCAGGTGCTGGTGGTAAGAGGTCAGGTTGGCACGCACTAAAATGGCAAGGCTCGGGGGGCTAAGAGCTGGGCACCAGTGATCTCTGCAGTCTCTAAGAATTACACAACAAGTAAGGGTCCTTCTGGCGGGTCAAGCATCATCTGGAATACTATGTTTAATCATGGGTGTCACGTTGAAGAGGAATTCTGACCAAAGGTGTATTTCTCAGAGTAGGGGCCCGACATAATAAGGGGTGTGAGATACAACTAGGAGTCCCAGTTTGGACTTCGGGGTGGAAGATGTATGCTGGACATCTCATCTTGGCTCTCTAATGGACATATTCAACTTAGCCTGTCCGAATGGGATTCAACCCTTCCCCCCAGAAAACTAGAAAACTGTTTGAAATAATTGTGCACAAATACAGAAAATACAATATGACCACTACCTCCCACTAAAAAAACTGCTGATATTCTTGTTCTACAGGGATAGT
Source organism: Myotis yumanensis (assembly GCF_028538775.1). Classification (NCBI taxonomy): domain Eukaryota; kingdom Metazoa; phylum Chordata; class Mammalia; order Chiroptera; family Vespertilionidae; genus Myotis; species Myotis yumanensis. The sequence continues at coordinate 41,213,378 of NW_027223758.1, forward strand.
GGGAGAGAGGAACTGTATAAACATGGAAGACCAAAAACCAAAAGCCAAGCTCAGTGTGCATGTGCATGTGTATGCATATGTGTGTCTGTGTTTGTGCACGTATGCATGTATTTCTGTGTGTACATATATGTGGGTCTGTGTCTGTATTTGTATGTGTCTGTCTGTATGTCAGTGTTTGTGTGTGCCTATGTCTGTCTGTCTATGCCTCTGTGTGTGTCTGCGTGTGCATGCGTGTGTCCATGTGTGTCTGTGTCCATGTGTGTATGGGTGCGTGTGTCTGTGTGTGTGTCTGTGGGGGGGTGTCTATATGTGCATGTGTGTCTGTATCTGTGTATGTGTCTATATATGTGGAAGTAACTTTAAAGACGCACTGAAATTTTATATTAAAGCAACTGATTGAAAGAATATTTGAAATGTGGACAAATTTTTAATCTAAGACTATAAAAAGAACAAGGGATTCATTTTTAAAAACTAAAAGAAACACCATCTAACAAATAAGAGTATTTACTACTTATGTGAGCTTAATTATATGAATTAATTATATGAATACATATCCTTACACAAATACATACATGTACCTCCACAGAGATAAAGATTATTTTAACTGTTGACTATTCACGCACACATGTATACACACACAGCAAATTATAGCCAGGTGTAACACTATGGTGGTTTTGATGTTAATTGTTGAAAATAAATTGTGACACACCCAGAAATGGAATATTCAGCTGAAGAACTCTGCATGTATTGATATGGAATAATCTTCAATATACTGTTTCTTAAGCAGGTCTCCCCCTTGCCATGCACACTGGCCCTGTGTTTTGCTTGGTTTCAATGCTAAATGGACCCTGCTCTTCCTTTCATTGCTCCTGGATCCTGGTCAGGCTACTTACTAACCATGTGGCCTTGAAAAAATATTTTCAATGTCCCAGGATTCTAGTTTCCCCCAAAAGCCTTTGACTGAGGCTCGCTGGGGCAAACAAGTGGGAATAGGGATGAACGGTTGGGATTTAGAATTTGAATTTCCTTTGAGTTGGCCCAGAGAAAAGAAGCCAAAATGTCCCCATCGCTGGTGTAGAAAGCATGTATCCTCTTCATTTACTATTACTCTGGGTGTGGGACAAAACTCTTATTCCATATCCCTGCTTCTCGGAGGACGTCATCAAGGACGCAGTGACCTGGACCAGTCGTAATGGACATGGACAAACAGAACAAAAGCAGGAGAGCATCTCAGAGGAACAAAGAAAGCACCACATCCAAGGCCCCTGGGTCTGCACCGTTCAGTTCAGAAGCTGCGGCAGGAGCGCCCTGGGAATCCCAAGGCAGCATCCAGCAGGGAAGCTGTCAGCTCTCATCAGCCTGTCCAGAGACCTCCAGTGACAGGCAGGGTTCCACAGCAAACTGAATGGCAGAGAGACATGTGACTAGCAGACTCAGTGGATGTCTTCCAACATTAGGGAGAGCAAGTAGGATGCAAAAAAGACACTAAAAAGCCTAGCATTCCTGAAAATGAATTCACGTAAACCATCTACCTACAACATAGGAGAATTTGTTACTCTACAAATTTAAGAAATTGAAGTTAATATTTGAGGCCAGATTTTCAAACCATTAGAGTTGATCCTGATGATGTACAGATTCTAACAAGGGTTTGCTATCAGTACATTTTAGGTGCAAACAGGACAGAGGCATTTTGCCCTCCTTTCTGGCCAGATGGCTACCTTGCAAGGGGCTGGCATCCTGGCAGTTCAGCACGCTTGTGTAAGGGGATGCTGGGGAGAGTGACACTATCTCGTACCTGGACTAGTCTTCACTGATTACAAAGTATTTTCATGCCAATTATCCTAGTTGACCTCAACAGCATTATCAGAAATGTACAATGAGGAAACTTGGGTTCTGCAAACTGAGGACCAGTTAGAAATGGTGACCTGGAACCAGTTTTTCAGGTGTGTTCTTTCTGCCAGGCCATGGGCCACGAGCCATGCTACTTCTAGGAGCCAGCCCTCCTTTCCTCTCGCCCTTCACCTGCCTTGATGCAGCAGCTTCCACCCCTGGAGTGCCATTCTTTCAGCAAAGATGTCTCAGGAAGTCCCATGCTGTTCTATTGTTGTTGCTGTGACCTCACAGGAAGGTAAGGACCTTGCCAAGGAGGACTTGGAGGACTATCATGACAGGAAGAGTCAGAATGAACTGACTGCCTTCTCCAGCGTCACTGACGTCCAGTGTCAACCCATCAGAGGGGCTATAGCTAGAAGTGGGCCCGACATAGCAGTTTTCTGCAAGGATTCTAATCCTATGATGGCTAGAGCCACTTAGATCTTTGTCCTGGTGAACATTCAGTGCTCAATTACCCTCAACATATACCATTTAGGCTTGTAGTGGATTGTCCAGGTGTATGCGTGGAGGCGCACTAAAGGGGAACAGCCTGATTCTGGACTCTAGAGGACTCTGCGCTTTCTGTCATATGTAACTGGGCTCCTAATCAGACCACTTTTCTAGGATTATAGATGGAAGCTTGAGGCATTCATCTGATCTTTCCCCTCAGTGTGTGCAACGCCATTAGTGCCTACAGAAGCACTTTTAATGGGTCTGAGCTCAGGGAGTCCTTCCAACTTCTCATTACCCCTGGCTGGCGGAGGTCCTACAGGGAACTTGAAGCCTAGAGGGTTTGACAAGCTTGTCTTGGCCCCCTTTTTTAGGCAGGGCTAAATTTTACCCAGAAGTTAGGCTACAAGCATAGGTTTGGAACTTTCAGGAGAGAACTTTCAGTAGAGTGTGGTAGTTTGGTTGAAAATGTGCTTCCCCCTAGTTTTATTGAGAAATAATTTATATACACACACACACACACACACACACACACACACACAGGGTGTCCCCAAAAATGTATACAAACACTTTGAATAATAGTAAAGGCAGTGTTTATTAAAATAAATTCCATTTTCAATATTGAACTATCAGCCATTACAGTGTATATACATTTTTAGAACACCCTGTATATACATATCACTGTATAAATTTAAGGTGTACAGCATAATGATTTGATTTACATACATAGTAAAATGATTACCATAATAGGTTCTGTTAACATCCATCTTCTCATATAGATACAATTAAAAACAGAAAAAAGGAAAAAATTTCTTCTTATGATGAGAACTCACAGAACTCTTAACAATTTTCTTATAGCAGTGTTAACTGTAGTCATCATGTTGTATGTTACATCCCTAGTACTTACTTATCTTATAATTGCAAGTTTGTACCTTTTGACCATCTTCCTCCAATTTCTGCACCCCCCCCCTCCTTTCCACCTCTGGTAACCACAAGACTGATCTCTCTTTCTATGATGTTGGGTTGTTTTTGTTTGTTTGTTTGCATAAGATTCCACATATATGTGAGATTATACAGTATCTGTCTTTCTCTGACCAATTTCACTTAGCATAATGCCTTTAAGGTCCATCCATGTTGTAAATGGTAGGATTTCCTCATTTTTTATGGCTGAATAGCATTCTATCATAAATATACTACAACTTCTTTTTTGATTCAGAAAAAAACTCAGTTGAGAGGTAGAAAATGAGTAAGAAAGGGAGAGAGACACCAAGTTGACTGGCTTTGCTGAGAATGTCTCCACAGAGAACCCAGAGCCACCAACATAACTGGGCTTCATAAGCTTTCCCAGTTCACATAGGAAGTGTCTACTGGAAATATGGGCATTGACCTCATGGCACACCTTGGAAAGTACCTGCTAAAGGCAGTGGACCAGAAGTCAGCAATTTCTGTTCAGTTCCTGCTTCTGCTAACTAGTTTTGTGACTTTAGGCAGGCCCCCTCATTTCTCTGGAAGTGAAATTGTTGGAGCAGGTCAGAGTGAGTGAATACACAGCATATAATGCCATTTGTGCACCTACGGCAGACATTGGTCACTGATTACTACACTCTCTATGACCAGTCCACACAGCAGTCTGGGGACCTGTACCTGGCTCTCCTGGCAGAGCCTACCAGCTGATTGGAGCTGACCCCCCAGAGCACCATCTTGGAACAAGATGGTCCAGAGGATCCTCTTCAGTGCCCACACTCTGTGAGGTTTGGGTTGGCCTCATTCACTCTTTCCACATGAACCTGAGAGTATTTAGCCTGAGGGAGAAGTGGAAGCTAAGATGGAAAGGGCTATTATGCAGGACACGGCTACTGTTCTTACCTCCTCAAAGTCAACCTGTTTTGGCCCACATACTCTGACGGGGCACTGAGCCCTGCAAAAGGAGGAACCAAGCGTCCTTTCAGGGGCTAGCTTCCCCATGGGTTCCTGTCACATCCCAAGGGAACATGTGTTTGTTCTCTTTGCTTTTGGGGGACTGAAGAAACCACAGAGGCTAATAAATGGCTGTCTCTTGGTCAACGATATGGAGCCATGACCAGGTACTGGTCTTGGGAGATGGCTGAATTCCCCCTGTCTTGGGGTCTCCAAGTGGGTGACCTCATAAATGGCTTCAGGAGGAAAGGACACAGCCTCTCCTGGTGCCTGAGCTCCTCACTCTCTTGGTTGGTCCCTTCATCTTTCCGGCTCAGGTGTCTCTGAGGAGGAAGCAGGAGACAGACAGAAGGTCTCTCTCAACACTGCCACTGGGATCAGAGATCCCGTCACATACTGGGTCAAATGGAACCAAGAAGCCCAACAATTGGTAACAAAGATGAAGCAAGGCCAGAAGAAGGGAACCATCCGAGGAAAAGGTAGAGCATAGATTCTAGGTCACAGGGACCAGCCTGACTAGCTCACTCGACAGATGGTAGAACAAAGCAGAGTTCTGACGTTGACCATGGGCTGAGGACAGCTCTTTCTCTTGGTGGGCCTAAAGGTGGTGGCAAGAGTCAGACCAGACAGCCAGGCCGGGAGAGTCATGGTGGGGTGCAAGGGGAGCAGGGTGGATGCAGGCCCAGGAAGGAGAGGTCTAGGAGACAGGGCTGGTGGTCAGGGTGGGAGATGGGCAGGAAGAGAAACCAGGATAGCAGGAGTTGAGGTGAGGCCAGGAGTCAGAAAGCAGCAGAGGGGAAGGGGCGACATCAGTAACAAGGACAGCTCTGCAGAGGTGCAGCTTCCACTCAGACAGAAAACTCACTGCCTGCTTCCTCCTAGGATGGGACCAGCTCCTGGCAGAGGGAGCCCAGAGCCTGCAGGAGGCAGGGGCTGAGGAGGTAAGTGCCTACCTTGCCTACATGGGGAACTGGGCCAGAGATAAGGGAAGATTCTGGCTGCAGTGATTAGGGTGCGGGATCTCAACTGCTCTGTTGTAGCTCATTTTTCAAACCTCTTCATAGGAGTACCCTACACTGCAGTCAAAGTGTATGGCATTTTTTGTGACAATACTGCTACTTTGGTGCCTTTCATGTGGAACTTAAGTAGCTCTAGCACCACAGGGTACAATTGGGTAAAACTTATTGAGAGAAATAGGCAAGAAGCATAGTGTGATGTCAGGTGGTGCCAAAGAAAGGAGTGCTCACTGGAGCAAGTAAGAACTTGGCCTTGAGAGTGTAAGAGAGCTCAGTCAGAGCCCAGGCATTCCAACCAGTGGGAGATGGCAGCTCACTCAATCGCGTGTGCAGTCACTTTTACAGACACACAGATGACCGGGGCCAGCTGCGCTGCACTAATTGCCAGCCGGTCGGTGTTATTTTGAGTCTTGAATCACTTCCAGTGTGCTGCCGGGTTCAAGAGTGTAACATGAACACAGAGAGATTGACAACCACTGCCATGAGGCCACAGAGCCAACGCACTGGGAAGAGGGGAAGACAGAGACTCAACAGGGTCTCGGCCCCACCCGAGTCGGGCTGCCTGAAAATACAGGCCAACCATCTCAGTGGCTCTCAACCTTGGCTGCACATTTCAGTCACCTGAGCAGTTTTATACCTTTTGTTGTGTGGGTCCCTGCCCTCTGAGGTTCTGATTTAATTGGTCTGGGCAGAAGTTTTAAAAGCTCCCCAGGTGATTTTAATGTACAGCCAAAGTTGAGAGCCACTGAGCCAGCCCGAGGCACTGACTCACACGGGGGTGGGAGGAGGTGAACAGAATTCAGTCTTACCTTGAACCCTGCTGCGTAGGGAGGAGCTGTTATTGGCATCGTGGTTGATGAAGCTCAGCTGAGTGAGGAATACATTCCGACATAGCTGCCTTCTGCAAGGGCTACCCCCTCCCAGGAGAGGAGCAGGAAGACACTGAAGGAGAAATGCAGAAAAGTTGTGTGTGAGAGGGTTAGGGTGGAGGGAGAACAGTGAAAAGAAATAAAGCTGGAAAGAGTTTTAGGCTTTGGGTGGAGTTTCTTGGTTCCTTCATGGGATAATAACTAAACCATTTATTTTAGTGAGTGTGAAGCATACAGTTAACTGCATATCCAGGGACTCATGGGAGAACTGAGATCTGCAAAGAAATGCAAGGTTGGCATCTTGGGGTGATGGTGTGTGTGTGTGTGTGTGTATGTGTGTGGGTGGGCGGGTGCGCACGTGTGTGAATGAGGGGAGAGAGAGAGAGAGAGAGAGAGAGAGAACAGAAAATATCTTCTCTATTAAAATATCTGCAGACTAAATCAGGACAAGAATTGACAATTCTAATGGTACATTAGGAGATATTTACTTTTTCTTGATTTGTTTCGTTAGAGGACAAGAATTAGAATTTGGAGGGTGCAAAACTCTATGATCCTAAGTAGAAATTGGTCATGAAGAAAAAAGGAGAAAAGAGTAAGAGAGAACGTTTAAAAAGCAGATTTCTACAAAATGAAGGAATTCATAAGAAGTTTCTTACTACCTAAAGGAGGGAAAAAATAAAATAGGTAAGGAAATATGTGGGGGGAGCAAGTGCCCTTTAAACAATAAACTCAGGGGGCTCAGGACAAACACTGGATCAGAGAAAGCAGGAGGGAGCAGCAAGATGGAGCTTCGTGCAGGGACCTCTCAGTGGGAGAGGTGGAGCCTATGAGGTGGGAGAGGAGAGGGGAGCAGGGAGGGAAGAACAAAGAAATGGCCCGACCAAGAAGGCACGAGGGCAGAAAGGGCAGACAGGCTTTTATGAAATTTTACCAGAAATACTCTTCATTTACATTACACAAAAGAAAAGCCCAGAAAAATACCATTCCCCGCGGACAAAGAGGGAAAGCAGTAATGGGAGGATTCAAAATAGCAGAGGTTTTAATGTGTATTTTTACATCTGTCTTTACCAAAAGATGTTACATTTTGTTGTCGGGTCTGTGGGTTACTCTCAGAAAGCAACCACAAGCAGACGTCTTGTCTGACCTCCTTTCAGCCCCACTGTGGCTGGTGAACACAGGTTTCCTCTGCGTCTTTCTTTATCTTTAACTCTTGATTTGTTTTTAGACATGGAGTCCCAGCTCGTGTGACATTGCTGGGGCCAGGAGACCTGAAATCGAGCAGATCGTCCTTTGCAAAAAGCTGCCTGAAACTAAACCCACAGGGACTCACAACACTCGATTGAATGGACGTGGGCAATTGGCAGTGACCACTGGGGAGGGACCAGCAATTATTCTGAGCATTTCCCAGAGAAGGGGCGTTACCTCGGGACTGTCACAAAGAACAAACACGATACCCATCTTTAAAGAAGCAGAAAAAGACGACCATATTCCTTATAGCCTGATAAGCTTAACCTGACTTCTAGGGAAGATGCTAGAACAAATCATCAAGCAATCAATGTGCAGTCAGGCAGAAGGGGGCAAGGCCTGGGGAGCTTATGGACACAGCCGTGTAAAGAGTAAATCAAGTCGGACCAATTTAATTTCCTTCTATGATAGAGTGACAGGCCATGTAGATAAGGTGGAAGCAATAGATGTAATCGACCTGAGACCTCAGCAAGGCGTTTGCTTCTGCCCCACGTGACGGGCTCAGTGACAAGCGGCTTGCTACGGTTCAGGCCAGGGGTCAACAACCAGAGCTCTGACACAAGGTGGCAGGGATCCAGTCTCCACCAGGCTCCTCTCCTTTTTGCCCCATCGCCTCAGTGAGTTGATGTTCATTGTCACACAATTTTATTTGACAAGTATCTGTTTTGTGCCTCCTACATTTGTGCACCATGGCACTTAATAAATGTTTGTTGAATGAATGAATGAATGAATGCTACCCATTTGTGCTGCAACGTTTGGAGACTGGCACAAAGAGGCTGGCTTAGCCCAAATCCACTTCCTGCACTGCAAACCAGCAACCAGGAAATACTAAACTATTAGCTCTCCGATTCATTCAAAATGCCAGAATCCAGTTTTGTTTTCACACAATACTGAGATTGGGTCTGTAGAATTGAAACCAGAATCTGCCTCCCAATGTTTGCCATTTCGCAGAATCCGGGCATGTGCCCTGACCACAAATTGAAAGAGAGACATACCAGAAGGGAAGAGACGGTCTTTGGATTACCCATCTTTATCTGTAGTCCAGATGACAGAATTTTAATAATGCAAACTATCCATGGGTCATATAATACATTGGACTAAGTTGAACAGGCCACAGAAAACAGGCTAGTGCACTATGGGCACATGAAACAAAACTCAGGAATGAACTTGAACTACTCAGACACAAGATTGGTCTTTGTTATGACTGTAGGTGAGGCTAGAGCTCAAAGGGACCTAAACGTAAGTTTCAGGTCTCTCCCTCTAGAATGGCAGAAGAAGCAAAATGGATTCAATGAATGGCATCAAGCGAATGCCATCTAGCCAGGAAGCAAACTTTCTTTAGTGCTCCATGGAACAGGCCTTCTGTGATTACCATGTTTTTGGAAGGATGAAGAGAAAGTAGATTGAGAACTGAAAAAAGTGACTGACATGATTGAAGGAACAGGGAAATAACTGAGATGTGAGAGAAATGACTAAAACAGGTAAACTAAACAAAAGGCTATTGGGTATGACAACTGTCAGCAAGGACCTGAGACTGATCCGTGAGGCACAGAAAATTATTCTCCATCTCTACTCTGGGTAAGAAAAAAGAAAATGGAAGATTTTATTTTTAATAACAAACCCCCAACCCTAATCCTTCTCATCTCCAAGTCCTGCTTCCTGGACAACCATTTAAAAAAAAACAAAAAATCAAAAAAAAAAACTCTGTTAGCTATTTTCAGCTGCTAACCTTCAAATAATATGCTTATGCTGCATTTCTTGCTTTTATTTATTTTTAATATTGTCTGTTGATTTTTATTATAGGATAAGAGAATTTAACTCTCATTTGCTGCCCCCCTTTCTTTGTTCTTTTTTAAAGATTTCTTATTGATTTTTACAGAGAGAGGAAGGGAGGAGGAGAGGGAGAGACAGAAACATTGATGAGAGGGGAAACATCGATCGGCTGCATCCTGCGCTTCCCCACCAGGGATCAAGCCTGCATCCCGGCGTTCGCCCTGACTCTAAATCGAACCAGCAACCTCTAGGTTCATGGGATGATCCTCAACCACTCAACAACACTGGCTAGGCTGCTGCCCCCCTTTCCACTCTCCCTCCTCCCGGTTTAGTTAAATGACAATTTTGGGGTAAGTCAAATATCAGGGTGTACATTGTTTTGATTAGGTACTGCTTACTGCTAATCCAAGTAGTTTTCTATAACTGCGCTTCCTTTTTATGTGGGTCTTGGATTCAATACTTCCCAAGCTCATCAACAGAGCTGTAAATCTCCCTGTATTACTTTGAACTTGGGAAAACAGGACATGATACAGTAATGTGGTTTTCCTCCTGAAGACACCATTCCTGGAGCCTCTGTCTTCTTATTCCAGGTGGACGGGCTGTTCACTGGGCCTGCTGTCCCACCCTCATTCTGGGGCCACCCTTCCCATTATCTGGTGATGTCCCTTCTCCTCTATATTAGTTTCTGAGGGCTGCCATAACAAAGTACCACAGCCAAGTGACTTAAACACAGAAATTTATTGTCTCAAAGTTTCAGGGGCTAGAAGTCCAAAGTCAAAGCACTGGCAGGGCCACACTTCCTTTGGAAGCATGAGGAAAGGATCTGTTCCAGGCCTCATCGTAGCTTCTGGTAGTGACTAACGTGTGGCAGCATAGCTTCCATCTTCCCATGGTGTTCTCTTTATAAGGACACAACTCACATTGGATTAGGGGCCCACCCTACTCCAGTGTGACCTCATCTCAACAAATTACATCTGCAATACCTCTATTTCCAAATGAGGTTAACCACTTCAACATAGGAGTTTTTGAGAGACACAATTTACCCCAGAACAGCCTCTCTCCCATATTAATTGCCTCTTATATCTCATTCCTAGCCCTTCTTTCTGGATTTAATCCCTTATTGGGGAGGTGTGCATTCCAATAGCTTCTTTCCAAAAGATGAATGAAAGAATAGCCCATATTTTGCATATCAGAAATTCCCCCATATTGGGCACATGTTATTGATAATTTGGCCAGATAGAAAATTCTAAACTGCAAATCACTCTGTCTCAGAATTTTGATGATGTTCCAGTGCCTCCCAGCTTCTTGTGCTACTGGCGAGAATCTGGTGTCATTCTGATGGCTAGTGCTTTTTATGTATGAGCGCTGATACCTCAAGGATTTTCTCCTTATTCCAAGTGTTCTGAGATCGATGTGTTTCATTGCATTGATCACATTCTGTTATTTTTTTCCATGAATATCTTTTCTTGTACCCCTGAGAATGTTATCTATGGGTTCTTTTTAAAAATAGTTGTCTCCTGTTCTATATATAGTCTCTGTTTTCTGAGTTCCTTTTTTCCCATTAATTTGTCTTTCCTATCACTTCTCGGCCTTTTGGCTAAGATCAAGTATAGTATCTGTTCTTATCAGTTTAATTTGTCTTTCCTATTGGATACTTTCCCAAAAGTATAGGTTTTATATGTTAGATTTCTGTCTAAGCTGCTATAACAGTTTCCCAAAACCCTAGCTTCAATATAGACTTTTATTTTTGTCACATGCTTGTCCAGGCATAGGTTGTTCTGGTCATGTGACTCTGCAAGCTTCAACATATGACTTTCATCTCTGGGTTCAAGTTGGCTGCCTCAGGTCCCACTATCATAGCTGCATCCCACCCAGAGGGAAAGACCTGGAAGTAGCACACACATCACTTCTGATCATACTGTATTACCAGAACTTAGTCACATGGTCACACAGCTGCAAGGGAGAATGGGAAATAGTACTATGCAAGATAGCCATATTTGCAGCTAAAACTCCAGAGTTTTAGAATTAAAGAGACTAGATCTTAGTAAAAAGTTAGCAATCTTTGCCATCGACTACCTAATAGTGTATTGGTCAAGGTCTAGAAATTGTCCATAAAATCACTCTATATATTAAAGTATAAAGGGATTAAATACAAGGAATTGAATGCTTTCAAAATTAGTGGAAGGGCTGGAGGTCTGGGCTCTAGGATTTATGCTGAGCTCCTAACAACTTCAGAGAACTACCTTTCACGGGAGCTATTACTTTGTCCCATCCAGAGACAGGAAGTCAGGAGGCTGCCACAGGAAGAATTCAATTCAATTCAAGAACACTTTGCCAGAGATGCAATACAAGGATCAGGAAGCAGCCACAACTCATGAGGCCTCAACAGTCACTTACTTCCCACAAAGCCTGAGACAGGCCCTGGGAGGGCTGCTGTAGGACACCTTCCTTGCCTGCAGAAAAACAGCCCAAAGCTAAAGGAAGATGGTCTCTACCTCCCTTCCATCTTCCAAAATTGTTCAAGTGCTTTTCATTGGTGGAATCAAATAGCCTCTCTTATCCTAGCTGCAAGGGAGTCTGGGACATGTAGGTTTAGCTTGCTGGGTGCTAGTGTATAGGAAGACAGCCTGAAAGGAGGCAGAGATGGAACTGAATGCTAACCCACAATTTCCAAAACTTGAGTGGTCCTGGGCTGTTCACTCATCTTTAAAAGTGTGGCAGAAATAACAGATTGGGTGGGAACCTTGCCTTTTTATTTGGAGTGGGTTCCCCAAATGTTATTAAAAATGGTCTTTCCTCTGGGCCTTTCAGATACTCCACAGAAGCCTGCAACCTCTAGCCCAGCCGTGGGCAAACTATGGCCCGCGGGCCGCATCCGGCCTGTTTGAAATGAATAAAACCAAAAAAAAAAAAAAAAAGACTGTACCCTTTTATGTAATGATGTTTCCTTTGAATTTATATTAGTTCACACAAACACTCCATCCATGCTTTTGTTCCGGCCCTCCGGTCCAGTTTAAGAACCCATTGTGGCCCTCGAGTCAAAAAGTTTGCCCACCCCTGCTCTAGCCTGAGGTTACAGGCTGGTTAACAGCATCCTGAGAGCTGGCGGTATCAAAGCTTGGTGTGTAGGACTCACTCTTATCTTCCTTCTACCTAAAAGTCTGTTTTTGACCTAAAAGTTAATGTGGGTTTTGTAATCAACTCCATAATAAATCTTTGTTGTTTTAATATGAAAATATTCTCTGCTGAATCTTTGGGTAAAATAATGCTCCAGAAAGCTGTTCCATGCTTCATTTGTATTTTAAAAACTACCCTCTGATACATGGCCACAGATTCCCCCAGAGGTATGTATCCTCCAGTTTGAGAAATCCAGGCCTGGATCATTTCTCTATTTTTCTCTTCTTAGTAGGTAGGTAAAAATGAAAAACAACAAAAGAAAGGAAGAGAAGCTTGAGGAAGAATGACCTGCCTTCTATTTTAAAAATAAATCATAGCAGGACAAAGCTGGAATGGAAAATTCAGAACAGTGATCAATACGTGGAGAAAAGAAACCAAAAGGCCATGTTTTATTGCATGATCCATGCACTGTGTACAAAAAAAGCAGCTCACTGTGAACACAGGTTTCCAGGGCTAGGAGGAGGTAGAAACAAACCCTTTGTTCAATGAAAGGCACCAGGAAGAGCCTGCTGGAAGTAAATTCAGTGCTTCTGGAAAATGCTTCGTGCCCCGGGAAGCTCCCGGCCTGCATTTTTACGGCCAGGGCACCAGCCACAGAAAAGCATGCACTGTTTCCTTCCAACCCTGGGACTGGCTGACGGCGACATATCCAAGGCACCACCCACCGCCATGTTTGGGTGTCAAGCTGGGTAAAATCAGTTGGTATAAACCGGGTGAGAGAAAATGAAACTAAGAGCAGTGTGCAATGAAATGAAAAGGGAAAGATGTAGCAACTCCTTGGGGAGAAGAGGACAGTAAGGTGAGTGAGCAGGAGCTTGGATTTGTGTTCCTCTGTGGGTGGAGCGCCTGGATCTCCTTTGACCCTCTCGGCTCTGTCTGGTAACCTCCTCTTGTAGACAAGCGAACAAAATCTGAGCAAGGTTCATAGATTTGCTCAGCATTACCAAGATAGCAAATAATAGACCCAGATTCAAATGCAGAGCTGTGGCATTACCAGATGGACAGTCTTTTAACCTGACTCCTATGTCTGAAAGGGGGGAGCCAGGAGGCCGGGAGTACTGTACATTTTGATTGTTTATTTGCTTATCATCTCTCTGCCCACCCAAGAGTATAAGCTCCATGAAGGCAGGCAGTCTTGTCTCTTTGCTCACTGCTCTGTTTCCAGTGCATATGGATAGCAGTGCCTGACTCCCAGGAGGCACTCGATGAATGGAGAGAGATTTATCATTGCCTTTCCCCAAAGAATATATTTACATGCATCCTCCATCAGCTCTTAGCAGAGATGCCAATAGGCCAGGGCATGGCTCTTCTTCCAGAGTCCCTCCTCTCCCCACAGCAGCCCAGAGTGGTAGAAAACTTAGAAACAGCCCCAAATCCACATTGTGGGGGGCGGGGAAGGGCAGGGAAGGGGTTGAGAGAAAGGCGAGGAAGAAAAGTAGTTTCTGTGGCAGCAAACATGTAAGTCTGAGACTGAAAGTGGAGGGGACTGCATGACTCACATGCCTACAGATGACAGGTGGCACCCCTTGCCCTCTTTTCCACCAGTTAATTAGTGCTAAAGGCTGTCTGACAGCAGATACCCCTTCCTGCTCTTCCCCGTCCCCCACACCATTTGAGCTCTGCTCCCTTTCTACTCCTCCCATCATCTCTCGGGCACTGTCCCTTCTCCAGAGTTAATGAAGACATGTGGAGAGAGGAACTTAAGCCAGCCCCCCATTCCAGGCCCCTTGCTTCCCATATTCTACAGGGCATTGTCTCTCATGAACCGCCAAGCCTGGAGGCTCAGTAGTGACAGTCCCAGCAGGCACCGGGACTTTAGCATTCCCCCACTCTATCTGAATGGAGTCATCTTTCCCCTCCCCTAGCCCAGCACACCTCTGGCTTCCCCACACCAGTGATCAATGGCTCCAGCCCAAAGCAGTGAACTACTCATTGAGACATTTTCACTCTCCAAGGTCTAGACCAAGTCCACTTCTCACTAACTCCAAATCTCATAGCGGGAGCCCTTCTTGGAAAGGGCAAAAGCCATGTGACCATGGCTCTGTTGTCTTCTTGTGGGCTTCCTCCTCTCCATCCAGACTCTAACGCCCTTTGCACACTCCCCACTTCCTCCCACCCATCACCTGGCCCAGATGTGGGACACGGTGTGTGATCAACACACAAAGTTCCATTGCTTCGTGGACCTCACCTGGGGAAAGCCATTTCCTCCCAGTTCCCACACAGTAAGATGATAGAATAAAAGGCACAATAATACCAGTAGTTTAGCCAAGCCTCCTGCCATCTGTACTCCTTTTAATCATGTTTGTTTTTAAGAATTTGGAACATACAGAAAATAATTTTTAAGAGTCACATGTATTCTGGTGTATTTCCTGCCAGTGAAAATATGCACACATTTTTCAAGGAAATTGGAATCACAACATAGCTTTTTAAATTGGAATATGAGTATATTTCTTTATTAAGATGCTTACAAAAGTAACAGTATTTTTATTCTTCTTTTCCCTATGTTATGTTATGGGGAAAATGTTCACATTAAATAGTTTTCAAGTTATTAAATACCTTTCAAAAACATAATTTTTCACAGCTGCAGAAGAGGCCACCATATGCCTGTGCCTTGCTGTGCTGCCCTGTTACTGGGCATTCCAGGCATTTCCTGCTCCCCATCACCTCCAGGCCTGTGCTCCACCGTTCAGCCCCATGCTATTTCTACACAAACATTCTCAGGCCCTGCCTTACTGTGACTGGCCCTTCCACCAAGCTCTCAAGCTCTCTGTTTCTCCTTTTAGTCTCAGTCTTCCAAAAGAAGCAGCTAATCCTAAGGACTTTCTCTGCCACCAGGCAGCCCTGCCACAGGCTCCCACCACGGTCAGACTCACACACGATGCTCTAAGCCAGGGGTGGGGAACCTTTTTTCTGCCAAGGGCCATTGGATATTTATAACGTCATTCATGGGCTATAGAAAATTATTGACTTAAAAATTAGCCTGCTATATTTGGTCAAACATTTAATTAACTCACCCCTAATGCCTTGGCAGGGCCACACCAAATGATTTCAGGGCCTTATATGGCCCGAGGGTCAGACATTCCCCACCTCTGCTAAGCAGTCAGCCTTCCTGAAGGTTCCAAGTGCCCTAACACCCAGGGCTGTTGCCTGTTTCTCAATATTAATTCTCTTCCTTGCCTGCTTTGCCTCCATGAGACCTATGATGACACACTTCTTCCTGAACCCTCTCCTCCCTGGGTCTCCAGGACAGGGGCCTTGCTTCCATCTTTCTTCCTCCCTTTTGCTGCCACCCCTACCCCCACCCCCAGGTGAGGAGGTACCGCAGGTCTGGTCCTCATCCCTCTTTGTTCTTCTTGACCAGCCTGGACCCCACCATCTGTGTGTGGTAACGAGAACTGAGTAACTGGCACTGTGGGAATGGGAGTCGCCTGCATGTCTACAGGTGGCTCAGACGCGGCTCCTTGTCACCTGTCCTCTCTGAGGCCTGAGCTGAGGTCTTCGGAGCCTCCTCTTCCGTTTTGAGAGGGCTCACTCTGGGCCTCTGGCGAGGCTGCCTTTATTTACAAAGGCGAGTTCTCTCTTTCTAGGGCTTTTTTGGGGGCTGAGTAGAAACAGATGGTGCTAGAGCAAATAGCGCCCTGGTTTCTAAGAGAAAACAATGTCTGGGCTTGCTTTCTAGCTGTGTGACCTTGGGGCTTGGGCAAGTTACTCAATCTCTTTGTGCTTTAGTTTCATCACCTGGAAAAACAGAGACAAAGTAAGAATTACCTCTGAGATGACCTGCACTGACTTTGCCATCCTGGCCTTGCCCTTGTAGGGCCCTTTCCCCCATGGTGTTGCCCCATCCCCCCAGACCCAGGGCACTTGTGCTGAGCAAACTCCCTATACGAGGTTTCAGTTGGATAGTCAACTGTGCCCCAGATCTCTCCTCAACCTCCCTCACCTCTTTCTGGCCCCACAATATATTGCCAGTATAGTCGTTTGAATAGTGTTCCCTCAAAATTCACATTCACCTGGGACCTCAGAATGTGACCTTTTTTGGAAATAGTGTCTTTGGAACTAATATAGCCAGTGAGATGCTAGTAACAGAAAATGGATAAATCAGTTACTCTCAGGAACATTTCTACTTTAAATATAATAAACTCGAGATCTGATGCCTTAACAAAAAGGAACAAAATCTCAGCTGGTGGAGTTTCCAGCAGGTAGGGGTTCTTCCCAATTCATCATAACTCACCCCAGAATGGTAACCAATGCTCTCGTCTAAGTGGCTGGAGCAAGTGGATGTGAATCCCTTAGAAGGTGGTAAGAAGTTAATGGACACTAACATTCCAGTTTCCCAAGTCACTGACTCATGCTTGCTTCAGATGAAAATTTAATTTCAAAGTGGAACAATTAAGGACGTATATAGAAATTGTGCTCAAAATAGTTAGAAAAATATGAATGATATTAGTGAAGAAATTTGCTCTTTGGTATGCAAATATTAACTGATCTATTTTCAAAGCACTACATTAAGAGGTAAGACATACAAATGTGATCTAAAGCAGAGGGTTAACAAGTCTACCTAAGAAATAGTTTGAAAAAAATTAGCCCTGACCCTGACCAAACCTTTAGACCTAACTATGAATTCATAAACTACAGAGAAGAGAGGCCCATGTTAAGGAACACCATGGGGATGCAAACAGCAATACTTCTTAAACTAGCTGCATGGAAATCACCCAGAGGGATTTGGGGGACTGGACAATTCTGATTCATTAGGTTTGGGTGGAACCTGAGATTTTGCATTTCTAACAAGCTCCTATTGCATTGGGAACACACTTTGAGAACAACTGCTATAGAAGGTAGTTTTTTCTCTAACAACAACAACAACCAAAATTACAAGGAAAAAAAGAGATGGAGGAGGACATTTACATTAAAAAGATATGTGATATATCAATAATACAAACTCACGCACGTACGTGTGTGTGTGTGTGTGTGTGTGTGTGTGTGTGTGAGAGAGAGAGAGAGAGAGAGAGAGAGAATATCAAGGAAATTTGAACACTGAATGGTTATTTGATGATATTAAAGAAAGAGTCAATGTTCTAAGTTTTTTTAAAGAATAAAGATTGCAATATTTATGGGTGAAATAATAAGATGTTTGTGACTTACTTAAAAACAACTCAGGGAGAGGATAGGCAGGGAGTATAGATGACACATGATTGGCTATGAGTTGATTATTGCTGAAACTGGGTAATGGGGATTCCTTATGTTATACTCTCTACATCTGTATAGAACTGGAACTTGGCAATAATAAAAGGTTAACAATAAACAAATCAAGCAGAGGTTCATCTGTGGATTCATCTCTGTATATGCAGGGCCCCTGTGTGCAGGATTTTCACATATATTTTATTTAATTGTCACAACACAATGAGTCCATTTTATGGAGGTTCAGATGTCATGCTTCCAGAAAGTGGGGTTGGGAACTCACATTCAGGCTTTGTAAGTACAGTGCTCATTCCACTGTTTCAGTGGTTATCACACCCAAAAGGCAAAAGGATCACCTTGGAAGCTCATTTAAAACGAAGATTCCAGGCCTCCCACCCAAGTGTTACTGATGCACAGGATTTGGGGTGAGGCACAATATATATATATATATATATTTAAAATATATGTTTATTGATTTCAGAGAGGAAGGGAGAGGGAGAGAGAAATAGAAACATAACTGATTGATCAGCTGCCTCCTGTACACCCCACATTGGGGATCAAGCCCACAAGGTGGGCATGTGCCTTGACCGGGAATCAAACCAAGGCCTCCTGGTTCATAGGTTGATGCTCAACCACTGAGCCACACCAGCCAGGAAAATTTTATATTTTTAATAAGTCTACCAGGTGACTTGGAGGCTGTACCTTGAGAAACAGCCTTAGATTATTGAGCCAACCGGAATAAAGAATGATAGAATATCTGGCCTCCAAAGAAAGACATCCAAGTTCATAAACCCAAGGGAGGATTCCACCAACCCTTGGTTCCTTCCATATTGAGGTGATGAATCAGACTTTGGCTGGGTTTCTAGGCCCTTCGGTGAGGGCTAAATGATGAATGCTGTACGCAGGTGGAAGGGACAGGGTTTGATCACCTAGAACAATCTCCTCCAGGGCATAGAGCAGAAAGGCACATTTAACTCATGAACAAGCACTGAGTACCATATTTCTCTTAAAGGAGCAGCTTCCCAAGGCTGTAAATATCAGTTCTTTTCCTCCTTTGCCACACAAAGGAATGAGTTCTTGTCTAATTCTCATCTTGTGCTCTGTTGCCTGCCAAAGCCTTTAGGGAACAGTCTGGAGCTCTCTGTCTTCTCTTGAAATGCTAATAGAGCAGCTGGCAGGGTAAATGTTGGGGGAGGGTCTCATTAAGTTCCTTTTGAGATTTGGGGAGACAAAGTTGACTCCCCTTCCGACACCCCATCTCCCTGTCAGAGAAGACTCCTGGAACCCAGTCTCACTTTTGCTAATGAGCAGGATGAAGAAGACTGATTGTGCCTTCTAACTCAGTGGTCCTGTACCTTGGTTATGTTTGTACCATCTGGGGGAATGTAAGAAACTCCCAATGCCCAGGCCTTCTCTAGACCATTATATCAGAATAGCCATACTAGGACCCAGGTGTTCATATTTTTAGAAATTCCCAGGTGATTCCTATGTGCCCAGAGGTAGGGAATATAGTCATTTATAATACACAGTTCTGGCTGTGCAGAAGTTTGCTGTGAGATCAGGGAAACAAGTTATGCCAACATAATAGCGAACATATTAATGGAAGGATTAAGTAGCAACTCAAGACATTTGACTGCAGTCACTTGTCACGCGTGTACCTACTGAGGGTGTTCAGAAGAGAGAGCTGTTATGGGGGTAATCCTAGGACATTCCACCTATGAGGCAGACCTTAAGGATGTGAAAATTTGGGTGATGGAGGGAGAAAAGAGTGGGGAGAATGGAGATATGATTTCTCTAGGTAGGTGGATAGGCCCACACTTGAGCCAAGCTTCAGGGTGCTAAATCCTCCACTTCTAGAACACATTGGGTATCTCATTTTTACTTCCTAACTAAGAATCCAAAGGATTTATTGGAAAGAAGACTATACTGTGAGCTAGGAAATTGCATGAGGATGGGAAAACCTCAAACTCTCTGGCCCTGGGTCTCTGTTAAATAAGAAGCTGGAAATAAGAAAACTTTAATGCCCTCTTTCCATCTGAGATTCTGTAATTCAGGTCCCATGACCACAAGACATGGAACTCTATTTTAAAATATATCTTATTAAGGTGTAATTTATATACAGTAACTGCACCTATTGTGAGTATATATTTTGATGAGTTTTCACACATTTGTACACACATACAAACCACATTGTAAACAAGATAGAGGATATTTTCATCACCCCCAAAAGTTCCTCTTTGCCCCTTCCTAGTCAACTGCCACTCCCCCACTCCAGCTCCAGGTAACCAATGATCCACTTTCTGTCACTGTATATTAGATTTGTTTTTTTCCAGACTTTAATAAATGTAGTAACATAGTCTTTTGCATCTGGCTTTCTTCATTCAGCATAATCTTTTGAAATTCATCCATCAGTATATATTAGTAGTTTGTTCCTTTATAATGCTGAAGAGCATTCTATTGAGTGGACATACAACAATTTCATCTGTTAATTTGAGTTGCTCCTAGTTTTTGGCTGCTATGAATAAAATTGCTATAAACTTTTATGGATAAGTTTATGAATGAACATATATTTTCATTTCTCTTGGACAAATATCTAAGAGCAATATTGTTTGCAACTTTATAAAAAGTTGCCAGATCTTTCAAAGTGACGTCCCATTTTGCATTCCCACCATTAATTTATAGGTGTTACTAGTACATTGTTGCCAACATTTGGTATTGTCAGCCTTTTTAATTTAACCATACAGGGTCTGCTTTGATCTCAGATTTTAGATGATGACTACATACCAAGGGACAGAAGAGCCCTGAGGGCATCTCAGTGGGGGCCCTGTGTTATGCTGCTTGGCCCCAGGATAGCTTCAGCCTTGTAAAACATGTCTCAGTGTTCTTGCAGGTCCAGATATTGGGCAGTTTTACCAGAGGTTAGGTTCAGGATGAGCCTGGTGACTGACTCCATCTTCACCATCCACAGTGGATACAGCTTTAAGTTCCTTTGCAGGATTTCACGGGCCCAGCACCCCACTGCCTCCCTAGGCTCTCCAAGAGGGCTCCTGACACATTTTTAATGAAGAGAGGCTGCCTTTGGGTAGCAAGATTCTTTTCTTCCCACTTGTGCCAACCCCTTCCTTTTATGACATGCTTTAATGAGGGAGGATGAAGAGAGAAAATGAGTGCCAGATGTATCTGAAGTGGGTCTGAACAATAATTACTTTCTGCAGTGAAATTACAGAAATTCTCTATTCAAGATGCACTGGAAAGAGCTGGCAGGAGAGAAATATGCGTTCCTGAAAGCACAACTAAACGAGCAGATTTCGAAGTTCTAGTGTAAAATTGAGGTCTAAAACTCAAAGTCTAACATGCCCCCTCCACTTTTTAAAAGGAAAAGTTGGAATTGAACCTCCGTAAAAGAAGGTGAACAATCAGCCCTATTAGCAATGGATTCCTTCCACCCTGGACTCTAAAGCAGCAAGGAGGATGCTGTGGTCCACCTACCTCCTCAATTTTGGGGGGAATCTAACTGGGGGCATTCTGGCCAGACACTTCTCCAGAATCCAGAGACTGGAGCACTCTGGCTGGGTAGCTCGCTCCTCCCCCGCCAGTCCACAGCTTGTCTCTGACTAAAGGCAAAGAGCTGGAGTGAATATGGAGAGTGACTACCAGGAGGGACAGTGCTGCTGACTCTCCCAGGGAGCCCTCCTGCACCCATCAAAGGGTCCAAAGGCTCCCCTGAGAAGGCAAGGCCTCTGCCTTAAAAGCCCGGTATTTTCTCTTAAAAGTCCAGTATATGAGTCCCCATCTCCAAAGGGGTAGGGCCATATCGGGCCATATCAGCCTCTGTAAGAGCAGCAGAGGCCAACTCGATGGGCCATCCACACAGCCCATCCTAAACCTAACCTCTAGTTAGCAGCAGCCATTTTTCTTTCATTTACTTATTTATTTAACCATCACCACCCCTCCAATGAAATGAGATAGTCTATGGAAAACACACATTTCAGAATATAAAATTACACATCAGGTATAGAGACAGCATTTTATAATGGGAGGTCAACTGCGAATGTGCCCGCTGTACACAATTACAGGTCAGAACTTTCATATCCTGAACTGAGGTTCACTTCATATTTTTTCTTCTGAAAAAAATTGAAGGGTTACCAATGTCAACATCTTGTTGTTATATTGTGCTACAGTTTTGCAAGATGCAAAAACTACTCGGAAAACTAGGTAAAAAGTACATGGGATCTCTCTATATTATTTCTTTTGACTGCTTTTGGATCTGTGATTATCTTAAAATCCAAAGTTTAATTCTTTTTTTAAAAAAAATGAAAAGGCATAGATACTAAAGAGATACAATAATGTATGGATTTGATCTGAATTTTCAGGGAGGCCACAGTGAAGAGGGAAGAGATCATGTGATTATAGAGGCTGAGAAGTTGAGAACCAAGGGAATCATGGTGTAAATGCAATCTGAATCCTAAGGCAGGAGCCCCAGCATGAAGACAGGCAGAGAGAAAATTTTCTCTTGCTCAGCCTTTGTTCTATTCAGGCCTCCCAACACACTGGATGAGGCCCACCCACACAGGGAGGGCAATCTGCTTTGCTCAGTCTGCCAATTCAAATGTTAACCTCTTCCAGGCACACCCAGGATAATGTCTAGCCAAGTATCTGGGCACCCCATGGCCCAGTCAAGGTGACATCTGAAATTAACCATCACAATCTGGAACAAAGTTACTTCACCGCTCTGCGCCTCAGTTTCCTTATCTGTAAAATGGGCATTATGATAGTGCCTTCCTCACCTGGTTGGGGAGATGTTCAAGATAGACAGAATGTACAAAATACTTAGGAGAATGCTTGGAATGCAGCAAGTGCCCAGCTCCTGGGAGGGAGAAGTGGGAAAGGAACAGAAGAAACTATAGACAAGGGCTTCCTGGGCTAACTTGACTCTTGGGCCCCTTCTCTACTTCCTCTCCTTTTCCTGCATTTCTGAGACCGACATTTGAAAAGGCTCTGACTCCCCAGAGTAACACCTCCTTTACATCCCCTTTTGGCAGCCTCTCTTCACTGAGTCTAATTGTTCCACCCAGGATTTCTCATCATCAGGACGCAGGCAGAGATGAGGCTAGTCTTCTCAGGGGTTTGGCTGTCTGCTGCCCTGGCATTTGATATCGTGGGAACGGAATGGCTACCTCCCACACCTTAATTGCTGTTGACAAAACATGAGAAGCCCAAAGGCATTCACCCCACGCTGCCCCAGCTCCTTGTGCTGCTGTGCTTATTCAAAAGACCATGCAGAAAATATCTCTGTGCGGACAGTTAGGCAGTAACGTCACAAGCTGGGGATCATGCCTTACAGTACAAGCTCAAGGAGGCAAGGGGAGGTGGCGGTGGAAATGGTTTATGGAAAAGAAGTCTCCCCTTTACACAAAAATATCTAAAAACTATTAATTTTGGGGCAGCAGCAAGGAAGAAATACATGAAAGGAAAATTGATTTCTATTTAAATGGTATGTTTTCATCACCTTTCTTCAGAGCCTGAGCATTCATCTTTGAGTACCTGTGCTAATTGATTTCAAATGCAATTCAACGCAATCGCTGTAGAATAATAAATCTCAGGGCGCAGAGACTAAGGGGAACTTGAACAGAACAGGAAGGGTATCTAACCTGTGGCCTTTAAAAGGTGTGTCTGTGCCATCCTGGGGTGAATTTGGCCCCAGTCCCCTGATGGGAGGTGAGCTGGTGCCAGTAAAAGGCTGCTCTGTTGTTTGTGTAAAATGGGCGATCCCTGAACTTGAAATCCTCCAATGATGCAGGGAGAGTCCATTTCCGTCCACTGTTAGGGCTCTGGGGGCTGGCCCCAGTCCCCAGAGATGCTCGGGACCTCTTCTGAAGGCAGACACTCTTGTGCCATTCCTCCTTAAAGTGCCTGTTGCCTTCTTTCCCAAGGGCCCCCAGGGCCTGGTCTTCCTGGCAAGCCTCTTTTGTAAGATCCTATTCTTCCTAGACTTGTGCCCATTTCCCCCCAGGGGCCTGTCACTTTGGGAGGTCAGTGGCTAAGCTGGTCCCTAAAAGGTATGACGAGCCTTGCAAGAGACCTGGCAGTCTACTACAGCGGGAGACATGAACCTCAAAATGATGTGGGTCCGGGCTCCATGCCTGGCCACAGTGGGCAAGTGGACCCACTGGGCTCCATCCAGGTGATCCCGTGTGGATGCCTGCCCTCCTGTGCGAGATTTGCCCTGCTCACCCTGGGAGAGGGGAGGGCTGAGGATGCGAGACCGCATAGGGAGAAGAGGGGTCCAGGAGGGCTCTTGCTTACTCAGTGGCCACATGGCAGCTTTCGTGTGGCTTTCCTGAGCAAGAATCTAGCCGGTAAGAAGGAGAACCACTAATCTGTCAGAACTCCCTGTGCAAAGAAGCTGAACAATCACAAAAAAGTGATGCGCCCACTGCTGAAAATAATTCATGGGAGACAGGCCCAGTCTCTGAGCACTGGGTCCGCAGGTGGCCCACTCGGGAGGAAAGAGCAGGTGGTGTGGCAAATCTGCAGGAGCCAGCGCGGAGCTGGGACTGGAGACCTGCACCCACCAGAGAGCAGCTGGGTCTGGTGGGCTGGCACAGCGGGCAGCTGTTAGGTTTGTGCAGGGCGTGACCCATCCTGCATCAGTGGTGAATGTTTGTAACGCCCCACTTTGCATTCCCAGAACTCTGCAGTGGCAGAACTGAACTCGCTCCAAGGGGTTTTCTCCAAGTGACTGAGGTCAGGAGTTCATTTCTGAGAATGGACAGCCCTGCCCACAATGTACCTGCGTAAGATGAAAGCAACATCTACGAGTATATGAGATCAAAACACAGAGTCATTTCAGTCAGTCTGGGCACAAAGGTAATGAATCCAAATTTCCAACACAGACAAATTATCCTGAGACAGACTAGATCATAAATGGACCTAATGGTCTCATTCTTTATGGCAAGTGTTTCAGTACTTACATAAGTACATTTAAATTTGAAAAAGTTGCTTCCGTTTTATATAACATGAAATGAGCTGTGTCCACATCTCTGTCCTTTACTTTTCACATTCATTCATTCATTCATTCATTCATTCACTCACAGTCTCTACCCTCGTGTAAGTATGCTGTTCAGTGGGAAAAGAGAGACACTAAACAGCTGAGCATATCTTCCTGTGTGGTGGGGATATGATAAGAGGGATTTAAAGCAAAAAGCCCTGGCAACTGGCTCAGCGGAGTCAAGCTTTCATTCCCTCAGTTTGCCCATCTCCCACCTGCCCACCCCCATGGGGCTATTGATTTCTGACACGCCGTGATGTAAACTCACATGTTGTGATATCGTTCAGGATAACGCTGACAAAGGCAAAGAAGTCCCTCTGGCTCATGCTGCGCGTCCCTTCTCTCCCACCCACTGCCCACTGGAGCCAGTTCCTGAATTACATTTACTGCTGGGAGGAGGCAGCAGCAGCAAAGACACCCCATGGAGAGAGGGAGATAAATAAAATTTCTACTGGGCCCATTGATCTCCCCTCTGAGCAATTTAACAGTCAGGGAGGTGGGGAAGCAGCAGGGAGAAGAGCGTCCTCACTGCTGTTTAACTCACTTCTGAGGGGCAAGGAGGTCCCTAAGTCAATCCACTGCTAACAGTCCCTGGGTGACAAACCCCTGACTCTGTAACCCCAAAACAGAGAAAGGGAAGCAGGGAGTAATTGGAAATAGGAAGGAACGGGCATTAACAAGTTGGACTTAAAATACCCATTAGGTGATTAAGGGGATTAGGCTGGTATTTCTGCAGTTCTCCCTCCCAAAGCCCTGAGGGAGGCTGAGATTCCTCAGCCAGTCTCCCCCCAGACCAGGAAGAAATGCACAGTGACCCATCTTTCACCTCCAAGAGCCAACAGGCTCTGAGGCGATGCTTGATGGCCTTTCCTCTGCTCTGGGCAGAAGTACAGCTTCTCATCATGAACAAAACCAACCTTTCTCTGCTCAAGGCGAGTTCTAGCACCGCAGTCTTGTGCTCTGGGTTCTGTGCCTGTCTCCGTGTCGCGGGTGTTCCCAGTTCAAAATCCTAACATGCTCTTCCCCTGGCGGGAAAATCTGCCCCCTTGGTGTGGCATCCACAATACAATAAGCTGGAGAACAAGTTTGGAGGAGTTCTCCATGATGATCTGGGGCAGGGAGAAATCAAGACCAAATGTCACTGAGTTCAACAGAAGTCACCACCAAGTGCCACTCAGAGGAACAGCCGACCAGTGTCTCCTGGTTTGAGCAGCATCTGTGAGTGGCCAGGGCTACACCTCACAGAGTAAAGGGGAGGACTTTGAATTATTTGAAAATAGGGGCCCAGCTCTCCTGGTCTGGGCAATTTCCCTCCCACATCTCCCCATGGTTTCCCGCTACACCCTGCTGGAGCCCGATCTTGGGTCTCTCACTCATCCTCCACCAGGTGAACATCCAAGGAGAAATCAGCATTTTAACTGCAATCCATGCCCTGAACTGAAGAAAGGGAGCTCTAACCACGGTGGGGCTTTCAAACACTAGGGGACATCTTTGGAGACTTAGGCCTTGTGTTGTTGCTGGAACCACAACATGTAGGGACCACCTGTGAGCAGCTGGCCTGGAGGATCCTGATGTGTTAGATGTGGCTGTGGTTGAAGCCTGCTGAGCTCCCTATCCCTTGCCTCCAGTGAGGCAAGATGAGAGTGACAGTGCCAGCAGCCAAGGATGTAAACCTTCAGAATGGTGCCAGCTCACCGTAGGAGCTCTCAACCCACAACTTGCTGTGGGTTTAGGAGACCCTACACTGAACTCTCTTCAGTAGGTAAAACTAAATATTTGCACACAGCTCTTCTGCCCCTCCAAGCCCGCCCTTTCCCAAGTCTTCCACTCATCTTCATGGGCTCCAGATCCTTTTAACGTTGGATCTGGGCCTAGTATGAGGAACTGGAAAAAGTTTAGCCAGAGCTTGGACGATAGATGATGAGGAAGTGGGGAGAGATGAGGCTGAAGAAATCACAAGGGAACAAGTCACAAAGGGTTTCCCAAGCCCAGCTAAGTGTTTGAGCTTTGTCTCTGAGAACTCAGTGGAAGGTTTTAAAATAAGAAAGCGATGGATCAAATCTGTGTTGAGAAAGATCTTTCTGGCTGCAATAAGGAGAGGAGGAGAGCAGAAGGTGGAGCTGGCAGCAGGGAGAGCAGGTCGAAGGTAACTGCAGACCCCAGAGCGGAGATGCCCCAGGGATGGAGCTGAGGAAGGGAAAGTGCCTGAGAAGGAGGTGTCCTCCAGGAATGTTCCAGTTTATAAATCTCACTAATAGTGCAGCTCTCACGAAATACAATCCATTTCCTGGAATACGGGATCCAAAAGGGGGAAATCCATCTGGAGGGAGGTAGTCTGTCACCTGTCAGCCGGGATGGCAGAGTGCCCGCACGCCTGGGCAATTACACAGCCCTTGGCATCGGTTGATGGGTCATACTGTCCTTTGAGTCCCCAGCCTCTGGCACAAAATTGGTAGGAAAAAAGCATGCATGAATGAATGCATGAATAAAGGAATATAAGACAGAGTCTCTAACTTCAAAGTTCTTAGAGTCTTATTGCAAGACAAGATTATCCTACATCAAACAATTAAAGAACAGCACAAGATAGAACATAATTAAGTTCTAAATCATCTGGTTCAGGCTGTAAGTGCTGGCGTTTCAGAGAAGGGAAAGATCAATGTGGGCTGCAGGAGTTAAGGATGGCTTAAATATAATTCCCCGACATTACAGTACCCTGGAAACAGCAGTGCCGGTCTTAAAACTGAAGAGAGATGAAAGCCAACACAGAGAGCCCTATTTACCCAGCATTGTACAGCAGACCACCGCGATACTGAGGAACTGAATTAATAACATTGGCCTTGGGGGTTAATGCTGTTCAAGTGGATTTATTCCTGTACAATTAATAATGGGCTCTGACATAATTCTCACTGCATTCTCTTATTGAAGATTTTTTTTTATTAAGGTGAAATCCACCTAACATAAAATTAACCATTTTAAAATATACAATTGAGTGGCATTTAGGACATTCGCGTTGTTGGGTAACTACTCCTCTATCTAGCATTTTCATCACCCAAAAGAAAACCCTGTTTATTGTATTTTTGAAAGAGCAAAGCAATAATGGTAGCCTGAAAAGAGCCCTGAATACAGAACCTTGAGTTCTCATCTGAAGGCTTTGACCACGTCGCTCAAATTTGACCCAGCGCAAGTCACCAATGACTTCTGGGCCTCAGTTCCATCATTTGTAAAATGGGGAATTTGATTAAGATGATAATCAAGATCTCTTCTAGCTGTACAGCACTGTAATTCTAAGTATAGCTGTCTTTCACATTTGAAGAGGATTGGCATAAAAATACTGGTTGACTATAATATGCAAAAAAATATCATTGTGAGTGAGTGTGTGTGTGTGTGTGCGCGCGCGCACGCTTAAGGGGCAGAGTTAGAAGGAGGGGAAGAAGCTAAGGCTAAGTTAGAACCAGAATGAGGTGTCTGTAAAGAGAGGAGTTGGGCAAGATTAGCTAGCTGCTTTCCTGTTTCTTGTTAGATTGTATATTTTTGTGTTTAACCCCTCGGTGGACTCTGGTTGAATGCAGCAACTGGAAGGGCTTGTTCCAGAGTTGCATTATGTGCTAGCAATGAGCTGTGTTTGTATCCTGAATACTTTGTCTAATCCCAATGCTAAAAATGTCTTTCTCTCTCTTCCTGCCTCAAATCTTTACCACTTTCCTTTACCGATTTCTCCTTGCACATCTCATGGAAAGAACCTGTTCTCCAAACAATTTCAAATTTTTACAGGGGCCCGATAGTCCAGGAAAATGCACAGAATCTCAAAAGTCATGGAACAAGAAAGGGGTGATCATACATTAGGTGTCCTAGGTTCGTGGGGAGTCTTCCAGAATGCAGTTGCTATTTGGAAGTAGCCTGTTGTCAACATTTGATCTTTGGTGAAATATCTGTTCAAGTATCTTGTCCATTTTATCTTTGGGTTTTCTGCCCTTTTCTATTATTTTGTGAGAATATATATATTCTAGGTATGAGCCTTTGTCATTTATGTGTTGCAAATAATTCAACCATGGCTTGCCTAGCCACTCTTAACAGCTATCTTTGATGAGCAGAAGTTCTAAATTTTAATATAGTCCAATTTATTACTCTTTTGTTTTATGACTACTATTCTTTGTATCCTGTTTAAGAAAATGTTTCCTACCTTAAAATCATGAAGATATTTTTCTGTGTTATCTTCTGAACACTTTTTGGTTTCACATTTAGGTCATGATCCAGTTGGAATTAATTTTTTTGCTTATTGTCAAGGTTCATGTTTTCCTCATATGGATATCCTGCACCAAATATTTAAACAACAACAACAAAACCACAACTATCCTTTCCCCTGGTCCGCAGAGCTTTCTTTGTCAAAATTGCAGTTCCTGCATATGGTGAGTTTGTTTCCGAACTTCCTATTTGGTTGCGTTGGCCTGTTTGTCTATCCTTTGCCACGTCACACTGTCTTAATGACTGTAGCTTTCTAAGTGGATATCTAGCAATGGAAGTTTCTCTATCTCATTTTCCTTCTTTAAGTGTTCAATCCCTACAAGGGATGGTTTATATTTGGCTCACAGTTACTTCTGGGAGTTAGCACTTTGGGTCCCCACTCTAACACGGGGTGGGGTTTAAAAATCCCCCTTCCATGCTGTGCCCAGGCTTTATCTTCCAGCCTTATAAGCTCTGTTCAGCTTCCTGGCCTCTGTCTCCTAAAATAAGCAGGTCCTTCTAGGGTCAAACTCGCCCCCCAGTGCCAGGCTCATCTCTCTAAGCTTCCTTTTCAGCTGAATCTGGGCATCATGATTCTTCAATGTCATGTAAGCCCTCCAATACCTTCAAACTGATATCTTTTAGGTTATGTGCAGCTTCTCTTGTTCTAAGGGAGAAATTTCATCTGAATTATCCAGTCTGCCATCACCAAAGACAAAGCTTCTTATCCTCTTTAATATTTAAGTATATTTGAAAATGTTCATAATAAAATAATTTAGTAATGTGAAAAAGCAAGTGATGTCAAATCCACATGACTTTGGGTTGCTGCATAACTTCCGAATCATTAGAGACTAATGACTGCTTGCTAATGAAGAGCTAACCAAATGTAGGCCGGCAGAGGTCCCCAGATCTGAAATGCCTGAGCTCACAGGTGCTACTGAAACAGAGGCAGGGCTGGAGCCACTGAAGACCTGAAGACCTGAAAACCAGGCCAGGGGTAGGGGGTGGGGGTGGGGGTGGGGTGGGGGAAGACACACGCATCTGGATCAACCTTTCTGATATTTGACCAACCCAGACAAGTTAAGCAACTTAATGCCAAGTACTTACTAAGTGGTTCTCAACCTTCCTAATGCCACGACCCTTTAATACAGTTCCTCATGTTGTGGTGACCCCCAACCATAAAATTATTTTTGTTGCTTCTTCATAACTGTAATTTTGCTACTGTTATGAATGGTAACGTAAATATCTGATATGCAGGATGTATTTAGACGACCCCTGTGAAAGGGTCGTTCGACCCCCAAAGGGGTCGCGACCCATAGGTTGAGAACCGCTGAAAAATATAGACAGTTGAGCGTTTCCCTCTGAAGAGAGAGGGAAACGCTCAACTGTCTATATTTTTTTCACCTTTCAAAGTACTTCTTTGGGCTGTGTCAGAAGCACCTTATCTAGACATGCCTGTCCCTGTGAGGCCTTTGATGTTCTCATGGGTGGGGTTTTGTAGGCAGAAAAGACTATTTCAGATTTAGTTTGGGAAATAGACTTTCATGCCAACATTGAATGAGGTCTCATTTTATGGCAGAGACCATCTAAGACAGGGGTGGGCAAACTTTTTGACTCCAGGGCCACAACGGGTTCTTAAACTGGACCGGAGGGCCGGAACAAAAGCATGGATGGAGTGTTTGTGTGAACTAATATAAATTCAAAGTAAACATCATTACATAAAAGGGTACGGTCTTTTTTTTTTTAGTTTTATTCATTTCAAACGGGCTGGATTCGGCCCTCGGGCCATAGTTTGCCCACGGCTGATCTAAGAGCTTAAATCCATCATCTTATTTAATGCTCTCTTAATATTGTGCTATTAACATCAGCACTCCCATTTCACAGGTGAGGAGACTGAGGCACAGCCAGGTTATTTACCTGCCCAGGATCACACAACTAAATGGCAGTGCTGGGTTTAAGCCCTGGCAGGCTGGCTTCAGCAACTGAGCTCTTAATCATTGTGTTCCACTGTTTCTCCTTAAAGAGCCCAATTTAAAAACCTGCTTCTAACTTAGGCTTTTGCATTTAGCTTATAATTCTCATTATTCCATGTACAAGTCTAACAAATTTTAACAACCTCTTTAAGAGAGACTTTGATTCACGGTGATTCCATTTATAGACTTGGTTAATTAAATCCCTTTAAACATTTAAAACTGCAGTTATAAATTTACTGTGTTCTATTTCCTTTTAAAGTACCTCATTTGACGGATTAAACAAGAACCTCCCAGCTGTTTACATTCTTATGAATCTAATAAGTTAAACTATGAGTATGGTGAACTCTAAGTTCTCCTAGATGCTTCAACCCTGTGTGTTAATTTCATAAGGTTTCCATTTAACAGCCCAAGTCAAATGAGCCATTCAATTCATATTTTAAACTAAGATCACAAGGCTGAACTGTTCCTACAGAAGACAAATTCTCTTAAGCATCACACTTATGGTGCCAAATATGCATAGACTTCCCTAATACACAAACACCAATTTGGTTTTTTAAAACATTTACCTTTTTAATTTCGAAAACTCCTGGGTTGAACTATGCTTGCACTTGGAAACAACTGTGTCATCCAAATGAACTTGGGGCTACCTTCCTAGGCTTTATTCTCTACTAGCTGAGGTTTCTTAAATGCCCAGGACTGTTAACCATGATTTGACCAGATTCTTTTCTGCAAGCAGTGTCCAGGCTGAAGCTATATTTCCGGTCACCATTCGTGGTTTTCAAAGCTCAAGGAAAGGAGTGGTCATGAAGTTCTCCTTCTTCCTGGGTCATGATTTTAGCTAATTTTAAAGCCATACAGTGTCTGTAATCTCTCCTCAGATAACTGCATACTTGACTGGGTTCAATAATCTATTTGCCACTCCATTCCATTCTGATTTATTTCTTATTCTTCCTCTCTGTGGATATTCATATAATAACTGATTGAATTATGCATGGCTGCGATGCCTGACTGAGATTACAACTTCTACCATCAATATTCACACACATATACCCAACACTCACCCACATACCCCAAGATATGTTTAAGCCCACCTAGTGTCCAATATAAACTGTTGGCCAATTTTTAATATCCAAGAGAAGCGTAAATCTAAGCATTTGCTGAGGTGAGTTGTAAGAGGGATAAATAAGAACATCTGCACAATTTAAATGTGAAGTTGCTTTTTAAATAAACACGGGTTTGATCGAAAGATTTGAAATGAAATGACAGATTAGCTAGGGAATTAGAGCTTAGTTGATAACACAATCCCCTCCCTACCCCACTCTACCAGGAAAAAATTTCTTTTTTACTTTAAGACTTTTAAAGACAATACGAGGGATTCAGAAGTTCATTTTCTCTCCTCCAGACCCAACACGTAAGCCCCTTGTACTTGCATTATCATAAAGCCCTGGTAATTGGTTGAGCATGTTAATTTATCCTGCAACCCGCTGGTTTTATCTGCCTGCATTTAAAGGATCACAGGGTTGGCAGGGAACAGCTGGAGAGAGGGTTTGGGCTGTGAACGCAGAGTCCGAGCTCCGAGATAGATGTGTCAGGACTCAAGTTTGCTTGGAGCAGTGAGCAGCTCACTGCATTGCTGGTGTTGGATCTACTCTGCCTTCCCCTCCTTTCTCTCCTCCCTCCTCCTGGAGCTCACCTCACCGCCTGCTCTCTTAGACACTCTCCTTCCTCCCTCCCCACTTTCTGCTCCCTCACTTACCCTCCCTCAATCCAGAGATTGTAACCTTGGTAGATTGACAACCCCCCCACCCCAAATCTTATTACTGTTGCTACAATCAGACCCAGGAGCGGTGGATACACGTATTGATAATCACAGCTGGGACTGCATAAGCAAAACAAAGCCAGCAAAATAAGGGCTAGTGGACAGCCAGAGACCATGGAAAACCATCGATTGTTACTGTAGCTTTTTTCCATACAGCAGAATGAGCGTGAAAGAGCTGAATTCTGGGTAATTTCTAGCAAACAATGTGCTGTAGAGCGTTATTTGTAGGTCCTGAAAATCGAAGTGGAACCCCCAGCTCCCCATAGAACATGCTTCGTTAGTGTGGAACAAAGAGCTGGCTGCTGGCTGGGGACAGCTTTCCCATTCTGCATCACAGTGGGGGAGGGGGTGGCAGGTACAATGGAAGCTGTGCTGACCGGTCCCTGCACCAGACAGGGCTCCAACGCAGAGGAGAGCCCCCCTCCCTCCTTGGTGTAGGGTCTGCCATTCCTGAGGTCAAAGATGCCACCCCCGACGCTAACTGGCTGCATGAGCTTCCACAGCTGTTCAACCCAGAATCCTCAGTTTCCCTCCTGCTTCCATTACAGGGTTCTCGCAAGGACCACGTATGGCACAGTGACGTAAAAGCATCTATTTCACATGCATCTGTATGATTTGAGAGACATGTCTGACGTCACGAGTGACAGGGGTATGCATCAGGGACCAGCATGGTCAGGACCCGGAGGACACCCACACGCACTCAGCTGGGGTAACAGTGGCGTTTAATGAAGGGGCACCTGCAACGTATGGGCAGAGTTAAGGGAAACCAGCAAAGGATGCAAACACTGGCGTTAGCGCAGCAGAGGTTCCACCCCTGGGTCCGAAAGGGCTAGAGGAGGGGTGGGTCCCAGAACATGGAGAGCCCTGCAGCTACAGCTGAGGAAGAGGGCTGCCTACCACGCTGCTGCCTTCGTTATGAGAACTCAGCCGCAGGGTGGCCCATGCAAGGAGAAAGTGGGGGTGGGACAGCAAACACCCCACCATCGCTCTCCTTCGGCCTGATCTCCTGGCAGAGAACTCCACCGGCCCAGCCCAGCTGGAAGCCAGAGGATGAAGAAGCCCATGGACGCAGACCCTCCCAGAGCCAGAGCAGGAGAAGGCGAAGGGTGGTTCTGGAAGTGACCACTAGGGTGCCCTGCTCTGCGTCCCCAGACCCTCCGTGACTCATCCACTCTTGGAAGTGAGGGCTCTACTGACTCCAGTGGATTCAACAAATACAAAGTAGGGGGAAGGTTCGGGGCCGCTGTAGCTGGTTCGACAGCAAGATGTCGGAGCAGGAGTCTCTAATTCTCTTGGCCTTTCTTTTATGCGGATCACCTCATGGTGACATGACCCAAGCATCTCCTTGTTCTAACCTCACTGCCTAGTGTGGTCCCGAGAACACAGAGGACACTCAGTAAATTAGGACTGAATGAAGGAGTGATGGCCCGACCACTGATGGGAGATTGCTGAGATAGGGATGCTTCTCAACACATACTGTTTTAAAAAGCAAAGAGCTCATGCTTATCCTACATGCACAGCGCATCATGGGGAAGCTTCGGGCACTGAGATGTGGTGAGTGGGGTATTTGGTGGCAGGAAGCCTCCCAGTGTCCTCAGATCACAACCAGAAAGTCAGGACCCTCTGCCTCCATAGGAAGCTACACCCTCTCTGAAGCCTCTTATTCCTTCCCCCTCACAGAGGTCAGCCTTAGCCGGAGGGCAA
The DNA here is from genome assembly GCF_028538775.1 of Myotis yumanensis. Lineage (NCBI taxonomy): Eukaryota > Metazoa > Chordata > Mammalia > Chiroptera > Vespertilionidae > Myotis > Myotis yumanensis. Next base: position 41,247,646 of record NW_027223758.1, read on the forward strand.
ACCGACCCATGTAGCGCTTTTCCATAGCATTTGGGTGTCTACATGCTAAAATGGGTCAGAAACTGTTGAAAATGGAAAAGCACCCAGAAGCAATTCCCCTGACAGACTCCGAGGTGCCTCCCCCCTCATGCTGGTGGGCGCAGGTGGGAGAGGGAGGAAGAGATTTGTCCCAAAGGCCTCCTCTCTGCCAGGTGAACTGAAAAACATGAATGAACATGTGCCTTGTACAGCAAGGAAGGAAAACTGAACCCGCTTTTTCCTGAGGCCCTACTGGCAAAGGATTTCCAGGAAAACCAGGCCTGCATGGCCGGCTTTCCTGAAAAAGAAGGGAGCCCAGAGAGGTGGGCAGAGCTTCCTGGCGCTCGGTCACTCGGCAGTCATCAAGGTCAGTCCCAAGCAGAGGGTGTCTAGTGGGCCTAGCTATATTTATGACAGTACAAGCACAGGAAGAGCCATAGCAATCGGCACCTAGCAGGCAGGAAAGAGTGTCCAGAAAGTTAAATGACCAACAAGCTGACCTAAGAAAGGGCCACAGCATCGGACCACTGCATTTCCCCTAGAGCCGTGGGGATACTTTTAAGACCTCTTGCATTTTTGCTTGGTTTGAGCTTAAATGTTTTCTTTAATATATTAGTTTATGAGGGTTTCATTGATTATCTTAAGATAAATAATGTCACTCTGAAAAACATTTTTCTCTCTTTCATCATTTTAAATAAAGGGGACGATACATCAAATGGCAAAAACTCTCCTTAGGTTTGGGTTCTTTCTGGGCCCATATATTTTGCAAAATAGATTTTTTTCAACTCACTGGAAAGAGACGCAGAATCAGAAAGAAAAATGTAAGGGTTCCCTCTGCTCTTCATGCCAATTTGCTTGAAGTTGAAAATCCATCTTGCCTGGCCTGATGCGGGCTAATTGCCAAATTGGGTTGCTGTCTCCTCACTTTCCTACTTATTTATCTCCTTGGATGGTCTCCAGACCTGGCTCACAAAGGGCTACAAAGGGGTTGAGATGGGTTTTTCCCCTGGGCCAATTCAGGGGGATGGGGAATAAGCAGGGTTATGTTAGTCATATCCATGGCAACCATTAGCTCCCATAAATCCCCCTCTCTGCCACCAAGCCCGCTGGGCAGGGGTGTCCCCATTGGTCACTTGTCTGCTTGGCTTCTGCACACCCTTCACCATTCCCACACTGAAGCTCATGGTCAAATCTCAGCCTATTGGGGTGAGGAAGGGGTTAAAGGGAACCTTTTCTTAGGTGCCTTGAAGTATCACTTCTTATTTGAGTCATTTCTTAAATTCCTGTCAGTTATTTTAAAGATAAATTTGGGGGAAATAGCTTTTATTCTGATTATGTAAAATGCCCTTAAAGGCAAAGACTTCAGCTTATATCAGCTTCTGTTCCCAGCACTCAGGATCAGCATGGCTTCCTGAGGCAGCGGTGCCATGGAGTCAGTGCCCTGAACCCGGCTCAGGAAACGTGGACGTGAGCCCAGCGCTGCCCCAGACCTGCCACTAACAAAATGTGTGGACTGAGCAAGTTGCTCATGCTCCTCACCCTGTAGGGAGCTGTGGGGAGGACCAAATGAAACCACAGCTTTTTAGCCACAAAAGATTTTAGAAAACACCTCCTGAGAAAGCAAGACTTGGGGTTGAGTGAGCAGCAACCAGCCCCTAATGATCTTGGGGTACAGGCAAAGCTCCCAGGTAGGGACACGCGGCTTTTCCAATGTGGGTCTGAATGCTCAGGAAAGTCTTAAATGGAAGTTCTGGAAACGTAATGTTCACAGTGTCACTTCCCTGCTCAAAAGCCACCCATGGTTCTAAACATACTCCAAACTCTCAGGTTCAACATTCCAGGCCCATTCAGGCTTCTCTCCTACCTTTCCACTGACTGGTCCACTGGTGTCATCAAAAGACAGCTTCCATCTCCCACCCCTCTCCCCAGGACACCTTCTTCCTGGGTCCAGATGCTTCCCGCCTCTTTGTCTGGGGCACCCTCTCTCCCCAGCCTATTCCACCTGGATCGCTCCTTCCCCAGGAGACGAGATCACCCCTCACTAGGCAAAAATTATGCACTGCCCCCATGCTGGGCTGTTTTGAGCTGTTATTCAACACTTGGTTTAAAATCTTACCTTTTCTGAGTTTCTACCTTGTTTCTGAAAGTAGGTTGGGAACTCCTCAGGGGGCAGGAACTGTGTCTAATTCATCTATGTCTCCCCTGGCAGACAGTAGGTGTTCAATCAATGTGCACTGAGTGATCAATGTGAAAATCATTCCACCTCTAGAAATCTGCTCCAATCTAAAAATCTTAGAGCAGAAACCATCTTATTCAGTGACCTAGTTGAGAGACCTCATGGCCTGGAAAAGAACCTTGTACCTCAATTTGCCCCACCTCCCCAATGCCTGAAATGACTCTAAGTAATGCCTTACTGGTAACTCCATGTGCTCACAGAATCAGAAAAGTAAAACCTACTAGTCTTTGCTTTCTCTCTCTGTCTCTCTCTCTCTCTCTCACTCTCTCTTTCTTTCTCTACCTCACCCCTGCCCCACCCCCAACTTTCATCTACTCCAACATAGCTATTCACTCACAACTTGATGTAGCTTAGTAATAATTGCTAAAATTTGTCAAGTGCCTATGGATGCTTAGAATGGTGCTCACTCGCCATTCCCCATGTGCTATTTCACCTAATCCTGATGCCAACCCTTTTTAATATTATATATATATATATATATATATATATATATTGATTTCAGAGAGGAAGGGAGAGGGAGAGATAGAAACATCAATGATGAGAGAGAATCATTGATTGGCTGCCTCCTGCACACTTCCAGGGATGAAGCCTGAAACCCGGGCATGTGCTCTGACTGGGAATGGAACCATGACCTCCTGGATCATAGGTTGATGCTCAACCACTGAGCCATGCTGGCTGGGCCTGATGCCAACCCTTTGAGATGGGATCTATTTCCCACTTCAAAGTTACTGAAAATAGCAGTGAAGTCCTTGCGCAGAGTCAAGTAGACGATACATGACTTGACACTTGCCCAAATTTGATCTTATTCTAAAAGTCCAATGCTGCACTGTGGTTATCCAGAGAAGATAGGAAAATCAAAGCCACCCCACTGCAACTCGGGAACCGGTCAGTTGATTCATTTAGGTGGTACCCTCATCAGTGGCACACCAGAGGGGGTGAGTGACATTATCATGCAATATTGTAGAAAGCTTGCTACTGCCCAACAGAACATACATAACACTCATTCACTCTCTCCTCCATACAACAAGTGTTTACTGAGTGTCTACTATATTCCAGGCACTGGATCATCATTTAAAAAATAAATGCTTGGCCTTGAGGAGCTCACTACCTAATGAGAAAACAGATACACGGACACACAATCACAGAGCCAAGTCCAGGAGTGAGTAACATCGGCAGAAGCCTGCAGGAGGGAGAAACAGCTGTGCCCGGGAAGTTCAGGGAAGCTCTCCTGAGGCCCCTGGGGTCCTGTTCTCCATCCTCACAGATGTTCATACACGTTCACATTCGACACCCAAGCTCCTTCCCACGTCTCCACCTTCCTCCCGGACACTGACAGATTTCACCCCGCTCTCTGGAGGAGAAGGAAGTTAGACTGACAGCTGCTCAGCTGACAAGCTCTGGGAGCTGCCACAGAGACGTGACAGCAGCTCTGAGTGCTCTGGAAAGAGCACAGGTGTGGGAGGGAGGAAATGAAAGGTAGGAGGAGAGAGAGGGGAGGGGAGAGTGCACATGGAGTCAGCACTCACCTGGGAGCATCTAAAACCTCTCTTTCTTTCTCTCTGGAACATGTATTCCCTGCCACTGCTGAAAACAAATAAAAAGAGAAACAAATGCATTAATATAGCTACACACACACACACACACACACACACACACACACATGCACACATACATAGATATGTAAAGGGGTGGGCAAAAGGAGGTTTGCAGTTGTAATACAAATAAGTAAAACAATAATTAATGAATAATACAAGAATAAACTCTGATTCATCTACTCACAACTATAAAACTACTTTTGCCCCACCTCTGTATATCCCACATATACATAAATATACATATATGTGTGCACATACACATACCAGAGCCTCCCACTTCTCCACTGAGCTCAGCACCCTTTCTTGCCCTTCTGTCTATGCTCACCCCAAATTGGTCAAAACCCCAACTAAAGGTGGTTTGGGATCTGATCTGGCTCTAAGCCACCTGGAACCCATCAGCAGGCTCGCTGAGTCCCCGGTCAGAGAAGCCGTTATGGGAGAAGTTAATTCAGCACAGCCAAGCTTGTGATGATGGAGGGCAGAATGAATCAATCAAAACACTCATATATATTTGATGAACGAGAACTTTGAATGAATGAATAAATGAACCTTTATTGAGGTCCTCCTATGTACCAGGGATGTGCCAGGAATGTTTAAAAGTATTACTTATTTTAATCCTCATACTTTGTGAAGTAAGGATTTTATATTCATTTCAAAGGCAAATAGTCTGAGGGTCAGAGTGGAAAAGTTTCTTTCCAAGATAACACAAAAAATGCTAATAAGCGGTCCAACTGGAATTTAGTGGATTCTCCATTGTTCCATGAAACCACATGCTATGCTGGATGGTAGTAGGGCATGGGAGAAGTGTAGAAAACAGAAGACATAGCCTTATACTTGAAGAGCTCACTGATGGTGAGAGGGCTAATATGCCCTGCAGTTACGGTGGGAGTGGAGGGTGAGTACACTCATCCCCAGTACAGCAGACGATGAAGCATGTGGCAGGGATTCAGGGAGGAGGGCTCAGGTCCTGCACAGGGTCTAGCCAAACACTATGTGGAAGCACAGAGCTCTAAGCTTGGAAGAACAATGTGATGGTTTATTACCGAGGACCAGGTTGGTCTGGTGCAGGTCTAGGCAGGTAGATCAATGGAGATGTAAAAGAGAAACCCCAGAAACAGGTCCATCGGTAAAAACAACTTACTCTATGATAAAGGCAGCATTTCAAATCAGTGAGCACAGGATGACTTAGCCAATAACTAGTTTGGGGACAACTGGCTAGCCTTTTGCTAAAAAGAAAAGCTATATGTTGGCTTTATACAGTACACAAAAATAAATTCCAAAAGCATTAATGATTTAGATGAAAATAATTCTAAAAGAACTAGAAGAAAATACAGGTGAATAGCTTATCTTAGAGGTGGAAACTTTTCTAATTACATTTGCCAAGGAGGGTTTACAAATAAAAGAACAGATAGATTCAACTCGATAAAAATTTTAACTCCAATATGTCAAATTAAAGACCATTAAAATCTAAATGATATACAATAAACTCAGGAAAACATTTGAAATATATATATGAGAGACAGATCTTAGTATTCTTAATATAGAGATATACTTATAATCAATAAAACAGAAGCTTCAATTTTAAAAAATGGCAAAGAATATGAATGGCATAATTCCCAAATGAGAAATGCAAATAGTCAACAGGCGTAAGAACAAAATGTTGAAATCTATTAAACATTTTAAAGGCAAATTAAAATTTTAAACTGATTCTTTAATCCATCCAGTCCTAGGTTTTCTTATTAAAAAGGTTTTGAAAATTGGTTTAAATAATCTAAAAGAAATTTCTAGATATGAGACTAAGGCTTTGTGCCTATACAGCTGTTACTCATTTATAGTGAAACATAAATAGCAGTATAAAAACAAAGAAGTACCTTCCTATGATATCCTACTTCCACATCAATAAAAATCCATATGGCTTTCCATTGCTGTGTGATATTAAATGAGGAATATTATGTACATATCTGGGCCTGCCAACTTAAATTTATTTTGTAATAAATTAAAAAATTTAAATCTTAACTTTCTTGTATATTTAGAGAATGTTCTTATACTATGTTGTATTTTTAAAATAAAGAATAAAAACAGCAAAAAAAAATTTTTAACTGGAAAAATTGTTTTTTTGTGTGGTTTTTTTTGCTTTATTTTATTTTTTGGGGGGATGAATGTGTGTTGTTCTTGTGGTTATTGTTGTTTTTTGCTTTCCTTTCTTTTTATTTTTTTGTGGAAAAAAAAGCATATTTACATGCTCCCCAAATCAAAACCCAAAGAATACAGTGAAGTCTTCCTCCCACTCTTATCCCTCGTGTGGCTAGGGCTCACCATACCTCAAACAGGCAACCACTACAATGCATATCTTCTGTATCCTTTTAGAATATGAATATATGTTATATTCATATTTCCTTGATATCAAATACCAGTATGCATTATTACTTATCTTCCTTCCTTTGAAATAAAATATAGCATTTATATACATAGTTTCACAGTAGTTTTTCCTAACAATATATATTAGACAATTTTATTATACTAGACAATATAAGTTTATTATATTAGACACTATAATCTATATATTAGACAATAAGAACTTCTCTATTTATCATTGGTTATTTATTGTAAAGATGTATAATAATTTATTTAGATTGTTTCTAGTATTGGACTCTTAAACAATGCTACAAGGAATAACCTTGAATGTACATCATTTTTCAAATATGCCAGGGTATCTGTCAAGCGAATTCCAAGACCAAGGATGTATGCACTTTTAATTTGGAAAGATGTTTCCAAATTGCCTTCTACAAGGTTTTTATTCATTTACACACTCACCCAAAACATGCATGTGCTTGTTTCTCCCAGCCTTGCCATCAAGTATGCTATCACATTTCTGGAACTTACCAAATAATGAGGAAAAAGTGAAATCTCAGGACATTTCTATTTGCATTTATCCTATTATAAGTGAGTGTGGGCATCTTTCCATATATTAAACAACCATTTTTACTTCTTCTCCTATGAAATGTATGCTTATGTTATTCAAATTATTCCCAATTTTTTCCTTATAGGATAATATGTAGGGAATATAAGAGCATAAAGACCTAGACACAGACTACAAACAGGGGTAAAAATTGATTTAAAATAAAAACTTTTTTCAGGGGTCCTTTAGGAACACATATCAAAATCCTCTGGATGTGAATATTCTTTGGCTTAGAAACTCCATTTACAGAAAGTCATCATAAAGGAATATTCACAGATATGAAAAGATGTGCATGTGTAAGGAAGTTCATCAAAGCACAGTTTATGTCAAAAGACTAGACTCTGCCTCTCTATGAATTCTCTTGGTTGCTCAGTTATATTTCTCTCTGCACCTTTCTTCTGCTTTTTCTTCAACCTGGTTTTTCTGATGCCCATCAATGCCATCACCAATCATTGCTTCAAATGGCTGCTCCTCAATTACCAAGACAATCTGCATTGGCTAACAGTGTTACATCAGGGCCAGCTTTGGCAGCTCAGTGAGCCAGCCTCTGTGAGTCCCAATCCCTAATTCCTGGGGGAGAGAATATCATTGCATCAGGAGACTTTGGGGTCAAATTTTGGTCTAGAAAATTGCAGTCTTTGGGGGCGGGGGAGAGTGCCATGCTTCAGTGGTGATATTTGGGATGAAACACTTGTTTAGCAGCTCCAAAAACAGAGTAGTGTCTTGGCAGTTAGCGCTTTGGAGCATCAGAAGTATGCATCCACCCACCCTTCCACCTAAACACCTGCCTGGCTCCCAGAGCTGTAAAGAGGGTCCAGACCTTAGAAGTTCAAGGAAGCAAGGTTTGTCCAATGGGCTATAGTCATTATTTATCTTCTGACAATAATATGTTTTCAATTGGTTGGAACTTCAAAAACAAAGTTTATCAGACTGAGTCACAATTCCTGTGATGTAGCGGTTACAGCAGCAGCCACTTCTTATGAAGAGGGAATAAAACATCTCAGCTACCACGTACACACTTGTAGAGAAAACATACTCTTACTGATGTACAGAGAGCATTTTGCACCTGCAAAACCTCCATGCCACTTTTGTTTTGTGAATGCGGAGGGAGGCTTGCACAGTTTCTTTGCTGGAGGAGAAAGAACCTCTGATAATTAAGAATTTGCCACCAATTTCTCCTAAGCCCGGGGACAAATGTGAGAGTCATTTCAAAATTAGTAAGTTGATGTGGTAGATGAAGTAAAAGAGAGTAGAAGCTGCTCTGTATTTTCTAGCTTGGGAACCAGAGTAGAACAGGGCAGGGGCAGAAACTAATACCATGGGCTCAGTTAGGTATTGAGATAAGATACATGTATACTAGTAGGTGCTAAAGTCTGAAGTGAGGCATACACTGAAATTTCAGCTATGGAATATTCTAATTTGGGTCTCCTCCCCACAAAAAAACGTAAGACACAGACTTGGGTACAGGTAGTTTAGTTGGGAGGTGATGCTAGGGAGCAGAATAAAGGAGAGGGGAGAGTGAGGCAGGGAATAAGAAAAGCCACTAAAGGGTGTGTTATGGAGTTGCTTATCTCAGTGGGAAATTGGAGTTCAATCTCGCTGGAGAATCTCTAAGGAAACACGCAGAACTACATGGTAGTAACCACTTCAAAACTATTCCTCCAAAGATGGGAAGTGTTAACTCCTTTGTGCTTCCTGTATGCAAGCTGGCCCTTCCATAGCTTCAGACAAGGCCCCGAGGCAGGAGAGTGGACAGACACCCAGAGCATTCTTTTGTATGCATGGAGCTGTTCATTCAGCACAGTTGCACTGAAATCGAGTGGGCTGAGGGGATTTGGGGCACTGCACAGAAAACATCTGCTACAAAAATCAAGAGGATCTGGGTTATATTTGACATCACGGAATGGATAAGATTGGTGAGTCTACAGAGAACCTCAGGACCCGAGCAAAGGACAAGCAGTGATCAGAGAGGTCAGATAATCAGAATAGTGTTCCATCTGTCAAAGGAGATATGATTATCAAGAAGAAGAGGTCAACAGCAAGAGTATGGTTAAAATTCTTGGAGCCAAGTCCTAAGAAAGTTGAAGGGGATGGGATAAAAAGCACACTGGCTAATTGGCTTGGAATGAAGTGAAGATGTAATTGAAGGCCATGAAGAATTTCGAGGTAGAATGGAGAGGCGTTGAGGAAGTAAAGTGCATGCCTTGGGAGGACACCTTCCATTTTTAATAGAATTTATCACCTGCTGAGAGTCCAGGCAGGAGATAAGACGTGGGAACACTTAGGACCTCAGGCTACAGTGGAGAGAAGATACAATTGGGAAGCTACAGACCTGGGTGTGAGTCCCACCCCCACAGCTTACCCAGGGGAGAATTGGGGCAAGTTACTTAACCTCATGAGCCTTAGTTTCCTCATCAATAAAAACTGGATAGAATACCTACTTCAAAGGATTATCATAAGGGTCAAAGAGGTAAATATTCAGAGTGAGTAGCTAAAAATAACAGCAGCTAGAGATTGTTGAGCACTTAACCTTGTACAGGCACAGGCTTCATGATAATCTCATCAAATCCTCACAGTAACCCCAGGAGGTAAATTCTGTTAGAGCCCAATTTAACAGGTGAGGAGGTAAAGTAACTTTTCTCAGTGCAGAGTGCTAGTACTTAGTAGAGTCAGAATTTGAACTTGAGCAGTTTGGCACCTATATTAATCACTATATAAAATTGACTCCCATGATACCTGGCACATGGAAGCCCATAGATGACAATTTTGTCCCTTCCCTGAGGAGGGAAAGCAGGGTTTGGAAGAGCTAACAAGTGGCCCAGGAATGGTGTCCAATTAGAGATGAATAGAAGAATTGATCCACAGTTTTCACAAGTGAGGTAAGAAATAATAAACTAGTCATAGTGCCAATCAGCACAGTCCATTAAGGGTTGTCTAATTGAATGAGAAACCAGCTTCTTTCCTGTGAGTCAGTTTTGACTGAGGTGCCGGAGGGATTAGGAGGGCCCCAAGCCTCGGAGGCGGGAGAGCAAGGGCAACACAGAGAGGGAGGGGCCAGACCTTCCACTTTTCTCCACTAGGTCAGGCCTACCTGGTTGGCCAGAAGGACAAGCAGAGGTTTATGTGGAAATCCAGGAGGCACAGCCCAGCAGAGATTTCCACAATAGTCATGGTCAGACCTATCCCCACACCCGAGTCAATGTAGCCAAGATGTATTTCTAAAGAGGCCATGGTCTTGGCACGTTGCCCCTAAAGCTTGGAATGGGGGGAAAGGGCAATACCTGAGTGCTCTGAAACTTGAAACCAGGACACTGACCCTAAATGGCTGTCACTTGGCACCAGAGAGATGGTGGCTGAGTTCTGGACATTTGGCCCTGCTTATGTCCTAAGTCAACACAAATCTTGGTAACCTGACCAGAGTGTCTGGCCACTCTGGGCAGCTTCTTATAAGACTTGAAAGCAAGAGAGATCCATAGCACAGAACATATGGCCTTGACCTTGTGCTTCCTTGAGAAACCCTCAGCTTTACACATGAGAAGGCAGGAAGGGACCCAGAAAGCCACCTGATTTTCTGTGCAGCTGTAGATGGTGTGAAGCGTGCAGTTTTATTTACTGCTCAGGCATCTGGTAAACCAAGGCCAGTGTTTCAACGAAGAGCAGCTGTCAGGAGAAAAATGTCAATAGGCCACAGCTTTGCCTCCTGAGGACGAAACCCTTCCCTGGCCCATCTTCCACGCAGAGTGGCTCAGTTGAGCTTCCAGGCCATGGGATGTTGAATGGTGGGAGTCAACTCTCATCTCCTGTAACAAAGAGATTGCAGGCAGGCCCGGTAGTTGTGAGTATGACAAACTGTCTCATATTTTTTAATGAAAAAATGATACTTCATCTTTCTAATGACAGGGAACTTGGAGGTGGCTTACAGTAATATATGCCTTTTTTAATACACAGCTCGTCATCTCTGAGCAATGGCAGTATGAAGGATGGAGCAGCAGACAAGAGGTTAATAGAGCATTGGGCCTTTTTTAATTGAAAAAATGACTGAGGGACCCCACAGCAGACCGAGTGGTAATAGTATTACAGACTGCAAGTGCCATTCTGGAGACTTACTATTCATCTGGGGGCAGAGCAACAGACGAAACCGTGTCACCAAGCCTCAACACGACGGAAGTCCATTCCCAAGGAGGTTAATAAGCAACACCCGGCATTTTTCAAAAAGATATATAGATTTTTAAAATATCTCTCTCTCTTTTTTATTGTTCTTAATTTACTGTTACCTCTAAGAAATAAACACACCATGTGTTGGCCCAATTTGAATCAATTCGTCTTTGTCAATGTGTCTGACCAAAACTTAATCAGTATTCCAAGACTAGTCCTCATTCTCAGCAAAGTTTGTTGTTGTTTTTTTCACTCAGGAAATAGAAAAAAAAAGTCCAACTTCTCTGAAAGGATCCAGTGTGCAACAGAAATGGTAATTTTTTTATGGCTAAAGGATAAAGAAATGAGATCATGGATGAGGACATGCTTTGAGGGTATAAATATGTAAATTTGTAAATAGAACTGCATCTGCTCATATTAGGATTTTCAATCTCCCAGGAAACTTGAAATCTGCAGCCTTTTAAGTTATGTGGTATTCAGGGTTGAGCCCAGGAATGGTTGAATATGGGATGGATCAGCCAAAAGTAAATTAGGGGCTACCATTTAACCTTGAGCTTCTGTGCACTTCACAACCAAGTACAATGGGCCTATTCAGAGAAAGACTTGTGGAGCTGAACAGGCAATGGAAGGGTTAGCCATGGGACTGATAAAGGGGACTCAGGAGGGGCCCATCCCTTTGGGCCCACCATACCCAGTATCCTTCCTGGCTGACACCCTGTTGCCCTGGACCAAGGTGAAAATAAACGGAGTGATTAAGATCAACAAACATTAGGCAGCTCTCCCTACTCAAAGGTCCAGGTTAAGACACTGTTGCAGACAACGTAAGGGTAAGGAGACAGCAAGAAGCTTCTTTCATGCAGTAACCATGATACAATCACTGACTCTTCTGGGTCTTTCTGAGCCCCAAAGAAGCCTTTTTCTGGTCTCAGTTACCAGAACATGTGTTCTTAGCAATTCTCTTGCCCACAAACAGAAACACTTCTATGGGGCACTCCTGCTTCTTAGAAGCAGAGGGAATTTATTTATACTCATGATAACTCAAAATTTGTCTGCCAAGTACCAGTCTAGAAAGGTGACTTTGTCAAAAGCTCTGCTGGTTCTGAAAGTGACCTGGGGCATCTAGTAATGATCATAGCCACCAGGCATAACCTTGCAACGAGCTCCTTTGCAACATGCCAGGGGTCTCATAGGACACCCAGCTGCTCTGCTGCTGTTCCAACTTGTTTTGATGGAATTACCACAATTTTCAAAGACAAAGTAAAATCAGGCTGCCTTTCTACTCCAAGACAATGATGGGGTTTTCAAACTCCAGTCTTTTCAGACCTTGAGTATCTCCAAAAGATAAAAGGGTGTGGGAGAAAGGCATTTCAGCTGTCTGAGAAGTTAAAAAATCACGTTTTGTCCCCCAAACCCTCCACTGTCTGGAACAGACAGGAATGGGGAGAAGAAGGTCTGACATCCGCATGGACATTTGGGGCTGGCTGACAAAGGGTTAACTGGGCTAATTTTAAAAGTACAGGCTAGACTCATTTTCCCTGGAGAACCCATAACATCATCTTCGTTTCCCTTGCTGAGGGATGACGGCTCCCACCCAGCTTGTTGTCAGTTGCTCCGGGGATCTCAGAGAAATGGTATGTACGTGGGCCCAATAGAAAACATAAAAATAATAAATGAAACTAATAATGCAAAAAGGGTTTGGGAAATAAGTAGTCCCTTCTGACATGAGCAGTGCTGGGAGCCTTGGGGAAAGAAGGCTGGAATATTAAATGAAAGATGTGAATTGTAAAAATTGGAACCGTAAATTTTCCTTTGGACAAAGAAGGAGCCAACAGCTCTGTTTGGAGGGAACCGAGCTCATGGGAGCTGGTTCCAGTTCTGGTTCAATTCCAGGGGCAGTCCCCCCGCCCCCCATTCCCCAAAGAGGCTGGAGCTCAGAAGTAGGAAGGTGTAGGGAGGGAAAGGACTTGCAACTAACCTGTTAACTAGAATGTGCTGTTTCGGTGGTGGCCACAGGGGCCGATGGCAATGCAGGGCAGCAACTCCTTGTTAAACCTTCCTTTTTCAGCAAGGCCTCCTCACCACTGCCCCTTTCCCCTGAGATGGCCAACCAAGGAAATAATGCTGCAGTGGTCAAGTGGGAAATCTTGACAAGGGTGAACAGAAAAAAAATGAGGCAAACCCACTTGAATTTGAGCAAAATGTATTTCCAAGTAAGTATGGGGCCACAGGATGGAAACATGAAAATGTTATTTTTTGCTCTAAAAAGAAGGAAAGAAGAGGGTGGAAGGACCATCTCCTTGCTCCTTCAATACTGCTCCCCCTCTGTCGATAGAGATGCAAAAGATAAAAGCAATCCAGGATTGACAACACTCTTATGGCATATCATGCCTGATCGACCCCATCCCAAGGTGAATATCAGTAGCATGTGAGTAACAGACCTGAGAACTCAGTACAGAGTCTTCACTTATTAATTTACTAGAGGCCTGGTGCACGATTTGTGCACCAGTGGGATCCCTCATCCTGGCCTGCGGGGATTGGGCTGAAACTGTCTCTCCAACATCCCCCAAGGGGTCCCAGATTGTGAGAGGGTGCAGGCCAGGCCGAGGTACCCCACTGGTGCATGATTGGGGCTGGGGAGGGGTTGCGGGAGGGCTCCAGGGTGTGCCCGGTCAGTCTGGCCCAGTCCTGATTGACCAGACCCCAGCAGCAAGCTAACCTACTGGTTAAAGCATCTGCCCTCTGGTGGTCAGTGCATGTCATAGCAACTGGTCAAATGGTCGGACACTTGCATATTAGGCTTTTATTATATAGGATAACTCATTCAATAAAAATCTACGGGGCACCAAGTATGTGCTGGGCACTGGGCCTATAGTAAGTAGAACAGATGTGACCTACATCCTCATGGGGCTTTGTACAATAAACACCAAATACACCAAAGCACATGGAGCGGTGGGAGGAGATGTGATTCCTGCCCTCCAGAGGTCTCCATCCAGTTGGGGAGATTAAGCCTGGGCTACACAAGGGAAGGAAATTCCAAGGCAATGCACCTCCATTTTGCCCAGGAGAGAAGCATGCCTTGACCAAGGTAAGTAGTAGAGTTGGGGCCAGAGCTTCATCTTCCCTCTCCAAGTCCGCTGCTCTGAGTAGCTGCAGAATGTGAGGAAGCACCTGCCAAATGCTTTCTTCTGGGGCACTGGCCACTGCAGTAAGTCCACCTTGGCCTGCACCTCCTCAGTGCCCTCCAGCCAAAGTGCAGTCCAATGGTTCCTCATCTACCAGCTGTAGAGTCTCTGTATCGTTGTTACCACACCACTTCAGCATAAAACAGATGTCTTCATGTCCTAGGGTTCCCGTAATGAAGTGCCAAAACTGGGTGGCTTAACATAACAAAACTATATTCTGCCTTTTGCTCTGAAGCCTGGAAGTTCAAAATGAAGGTGTTAGCAGGGCCATGCTCCCTCTAAGACTGGGTAGCATCCTTCCTTGCCTCTTCCAGCTTCTGGTGGTGGCCATCAATCCTTGGCTTGCAGACACTTCAATCACTGCCTGTGTGATCACATGGTGTCCTACCTATGTGTCCAAATTTCCCTCTTCTTATGAAGATAATGTCCTACTGGATTAAGGATCCACCCTACTGCAGTATGGCCTCATTTTACCTCAACTAGTTACATCTGCAATGACTCTATTCTTAGAAGTGCACATTCTGAGGTACTGAGGGTGACTTCAACACAGTTCAAGTCAAAACATCAGACCACACCAAGAAGTTCACCAAAAGTCCCTCAAGGAAACTTCCAGAGCTGTTGTGCTGTGGGGGAGAAAAGAAGCAGCCTTTGTGTCCCCTCCTCCACCATGACAACCGTGTACAAGAAGGTGCCTTCAATCAATATTTATTGAATGATTCTTTTCAATCTCCTGATATTCTCGCCCCAAACATCACTGTATCTGATTTTAAAAGCAGAGAATCACAGTGGCTGCTAGTCTTTCAAATGCACAGCTAAGTTTCATAAAATCCTCACCCATTTTCTCCTCCAATATTGATTGTACACACACTCTTTGAAAGACTTTTGGGGAGAGACTGTGGTTGTCTCCAGAAGCATTTTAATATGCTTACAAAGTAAAGGTGTTGAAGGTAAAATAAGAAAATGGTTGGCCTTTGGCATGCCAACATTTTTAATACCTGCCACCTCTTCTCTGGGAGGTAGGCTAAAGTTTAGCTGAGGTATTTGAATCGTGCACCCTTCAAGGTCATGAGTGGGCAAGCAGGTTCCTTAGCCAGTGAGTGAGCCTAGCCCCCTACCTAGGTGAGTCTCTTCTTGTCAGTGTCTATGCCTGCACTGTCCAAAGTGGTAGCCACTAGCCACATGTGGCTATTTGAGTCTTAAATTAACTCAAATGAAATAAAAGTATAAATTCAGCTCTTCAGTCACACTAGCCACATTTCAAGCCTCAATAACATTTGTAGCCACCCTATTGGCGGTGCAGACTGTAGCTTTCCATCATTGCAGTACCTTCTATTGGATGGCAGCAGTTGATGAAGTAACTCTGGTGAAAGGGTAAAATGGTGTTGCTTTGTGAAAACAAAAGGGTTCTCCTAAGAAAGTAGGTACTTGAATAGATGCAGAGTGAGAAGGAAGTGAACGGCTCTTGAATAGAAAATCCAAGTTGTGTAGAAGCAATTGTCCATAGTGATTAATGACAGTTGTGATCTGGGCATCTGCAAAGGTCCTGGGCACATCCCTTGTGAATGTCCCAGGTCTGCTGTGTAGCCATTGTGACCTGCAGAAACTGGCAAGTACCACAAGAGAGGGCACCTCCAGCTGCAGTGGGCATGTCAAGCTGAGAGGCACCCTCTGGCTGTGGGATCAGGGAAATATTTATGAGGTGGACCTGGAAGGTCTGGCGGGATACAGAGCTGCAGAGATGAGGGGGAAGGATTGCAGGCAGGGGCACCATGGAGAAACCCTTGCTAAGCTGCCTCATGCAAAGCAACAAGGGACTGGGTGTTTCCCTCCTCAGTGTTCCAGAAACTAAAGCAGCTGCGTTTGAATTTGTACTCACAGTACAAATGATCTATACTGATGCATATCTAAGGCACAAAAGCCTACAAAAGGTTAATAAGATGGGATAAGATAACAAGAAAATGTGGAGTGGGATGGCTGTCTCAGTGGTCTACCTTTTTAGGTACTTTTCCCAGCCCTGAGTTGGACTAGTTCTTTCTCAAAGGATGCAGGAGTTAGCAGGTGGGAGACCCCACTTCTCCAGTCCTTGTCCGCCTCGGGAGCCAGCCTCACACCCTCGCTCATCCAGCTAACAGGATGACACTAGCATTTACCAAAACAACCGTTCACTGTGTATGCTACCAGAAGCCGCACTGTGTTAAACGAGTCTTCCGGGGGACCCTGGCACCCACACTGAAAGTGAAATTTCCTTGACCACCCCTCTTTGAAGCGCAAGTCCTCCCTAAAGATTTCTATGGCCTCCTGTGAGAGCTACAGGCTCCTCTCCCTCAGCCCTCGCTGTCCCTGCTGTCTCCCACCCCTCACTGTCCCTGCTGTGCTGTCTCTGGGCCCCGTGCCATCTGAACCCAAGGTTCCCACCCTTTACCAGCATCCATTAGGGGTCCAGCCTTACCAAGCATGTTCCCCAGAAGAACGGTGTAACATCACTTGGAAGGGTGCTGTGCACACCATTTCCATTTTATTTGTCTCTCCTACTCCCGCCCCGACCAGTTCCCACTTCCTCTCCTTCCATGCAGAGCAGCTTCTGCCTTCCTCTGAAGCCGTGGCCAGTCAATACCCAGGCCCTGGGGGCTCAACCCCTAGTGAGCTAATCAAGGGATTCTTTCCACATCAGAGGCTCTCCCTGTGCCAGCTCCATCTCAATTCATATTCAGCATCTCACATAATCCTCCCCATAGCCCTAAGGGTCGGCAGAATTATTGCTCTCATTTTGTAAATAGGGAAACTGAGGCTCAGAGAGGTTAAGTGACACATGAAGATTATGTAGCAGGAAAGTGGCAGGACCAGTTCATAAGCACTGGCCTGTCTGGTTCCAAAGCCCTAGCCACTCTCTCACCCTCTGCTGGAGCTGACCCAGTCAGAACCTTGTCCCCAGCTGCCTCGGGGAAATGGGGACAAACCAATCACAAAATAGTGGGCTGTACAAAAGCAAGCTCTTTCCAAGCCATTTAAAATGACTGGGAGATAGAACCCTCTGGAAGACATGCAAGATGCTGCTTGGCGAGAATTCTAATGAGCCCATAGGCTTTGTGGTGCACGTCTGGACTGTATCTATTTCGGGTCAAAATGAGGGATTTATTCCGTCAATGAATCAGAGAATAACTATTGTTATTATTTAGCATTGATTAATTGTTCCTCCGGCCCTCTAGGCCTCTCCACACAGTTCTCAGAAAATCATTAAGCTTCCAGGGCTGCCTGGGCCTTCATGTTCTGGGCAAAGAGCTATACTGTGAGCCCTGAGAGGATGAGCCAGGTCTCAGAGTGGCCTGGCAAGGGGACCACACGGGCGGATGGCCCAGCCCACAGCAGGATGCTCCATATCCCTGGCCCACCCAGGTTCCCAGGTAGCTATGGGCAGTGGCTCAAGCAGAGGGGCGGGAATCACAGACCTCACTTCCCTGTGGAGAAAAACAAGCAGGCTCCAAGTATTTTCCACGTGAGGGCTTTGGGAAATGCACAATGTTGGGTAATTACTACTAAGGAAGGGGTCGCTCTGCAGGGGTAATTACAGCAGCCAACGCCCCAGCAGCATTTGCACGGTCCTGGTGAAATGCAACATTGTAAAAGGAGCCGAGCAGTGAATTTTCATCCTGACATCCAATAACACTCCCTGACCCTTTGGATATTGTCCTCCCCAGAGGTCAAAAATATGAATAAATTATGGCTCTGACAACCTTGACACTGCATAGAGGTGGGATGAAAAGCTCTCTGGGAGAAAAAAAATCTGACATTACATTTATGATCACAGAGAATAAAGGAAAATCCATATCCTAATTTTGCTAAAGTTAAGCTTGATGGGAAGAACAGAGAATAACCTTTGACGTGATGTTTATTCAGGAGGCAAGGGCTCTCTGAGCTTGAAGCCAAGATACATCCTCCGTCACTCAACATGAGGTGGGAGTTCCTGGTTCCTGGTTCCCACCGACAACTGCTATTGATTAGAAACGATCAACCCTGAACAATGCCATCCCAAGAAGTTGGCTCCGAAACAATATTGCTGAATGGTTAAACAGTGGTCCTTCCAGTTCGGTCAAATGTGTATCCAGAGTGTGGGGCCATCAGTCACATGTGAGGAGCCTCATTTACAGACAGACACAAGCCAGGCAATCAGCGGGAGCTCTGGCTAAGAGGGGATTTATAACAGTTGGCAAAGGAAGGTTGTCTCTTGTTTTAGGCTCTGTCGGTGGGCGGGGGAGGACGGAAATCAAGGCCTGGGAGGAAAGGAGTGAATTACTCAGGTGGCCTTGGGGGGTCGTCTTTGGGAGGCAGGGTAGGGGTCAATGTACACAGACCATCCATCCATCCCTCTGAGCCTGAGGCCTGTCTGCCTCGAGTTCAAAGACCCAGCACGCGGGACATAAAACCTCCCAGATTTGTCATTTCAGCAGCAGTGAACTTGTCCAGGCAGAGCCCTACATCACTGGAAAGGGTGGGCTGAGGGCAGGAGAGGGAAGAGCAAACCCGCCATTGTCCTTGCACAGGGTGACCTTGATTTGATTTTGTCACTGGCCGCACAGGGACCTCTCCCACAGCACAGACCCCAGAACACTGACGCTGCTCCCGGCTGTGAGGCCCTGCGGCGTTTCCTTTCACGGAGCAATGAGTAGATTTGACTTTGGAACACAACAGACTTTACAGCGTCTCCTGTGCTTCCATCACTCCTTCCTCTGAAACACTTCCTCTCCATGCTTCCCAGCAGTAGAGGGCAGTGGTTAAGCGTCCAGACTCGAGCCTGACTGCCTAAGTCCTAAAGCGGCTTTCCTTCTCCCTTGGTGTGGGGGACCCAGATGTGCCCCTCAGGACAAGGCACCCCTTTTCCCAGCGCAGGGAGCAGAGCGCCATGCAGGCCACACTGCAGCCAGGCAAGAGAGGAAACCGGAACTACCCATCCTGCTTTATGTAAACTTTTGAGAGGTGTCTGTTCATCACAGATGCTTGCATTCATTGTAATTATGTGTGATTTTGCAGTAAAATGGCTGCGGTTTGGCACCCTCTTAAATTGGGCACCTAAGATGAGTGCATCACTTTCCTCACCCTCCTGGCTCTGGCAGGGATGTCGGCTGCTGATGGCTCAGAGTGGCCAGAGGAAGCTGCTTGACCCGCTTTATGTCCCTCAGATGTGGGGGAGAGGAGGAGAGCCCACACCCAGTGACTGGTCAATGAGGAAGTTCAAAGACCTGGCCCAGACTCAACTGGGACAATTCCTAAGGGCCACCCAACTCCAGAGCACCCATGGGGAAACTGCATAGTTTCTAGGGCTGCGTGACAAAGTGCCACAAACAGCGCAGCCCAGAAGAGCAGACATGTACTGTCTCACAGCTCCGGAGGCCAAAGGTCTGAAGTCAAGGTGTGAGAGGACCGTACTCCCTCGCAAGGTGACAGAAAGGATCAGTCCCAAGCCCCGCCCCCCCCTCCCTAGCTTCCATGGTTTCTTGACATGTGGCAGCATAACTCCAATCTCTCCCTGGTTTTCTCTTTATAAGGACACCCCTCATGTTGGATTGGAGGCGCACCCTACTCCAGTGTGACCTCATCTTTCATCGGCAACCCTATTTCCAAACAAGGTCACATTCTGAGATACTGGGGGTTAGAACTTCAATATATGAATTCTGGAAGAGACAATTCAATCCACAATTTGGGCTGAACTGCACCATAGCCCATTGGCTCCCTGCCCAGTCCTGTCCCCTCCATCACTCTCTCACAGGCGTAAACCCCAGGGTCACTCGCGTCCATTTACTTCCAGTTGCTGCACTCCACGTTTAAACTCCAGGTCAAAACTTCAATTGCATCCTCCACCTCCTATATCTTGGACTTGGACGGGGAGGTGTCCTATGACTTACTCCTTCCTCCCCCCTCTAAAGTCCCCTGACCTGCCCTTTCCCTTCTCTCGCCCTTGACCTTCTAGGCCCCTTCTTCAATGCATAAGAGCAGAGGGAAGCAGCTGAGGTGTTGTGGTCTTCTCTTCACTAACACTGATTTGCCCTCACAGCCCCTGGCCACAGGCCTGTTTCAGGGCACATGTGGGAATTGTTGAGGGAGTTCTGGGGCAAGGGAAGCAGGTCCCTGACCTGAGCACCCACCCCGGCCAGCTCCTGCCTCTTGGCTGCATATCAAGAACTCAAGTGTAGCTGCATCCTGTTGTGTCTGGTTGGCCCGCAGGCAACCATAAACCTTGCCTCACCAAACCCTGGGAGTTCAGGGAGCCACACTGCTACCTCCCCTGTCTGCCCACCTGCCGTCTTTCCCGTCTCTTCTCCCCCCTCAGAGAGAACCAGCAACCCTGGTGCATGATCACAAGCAATCAGGAAATGAGCTGTCAGGCTCCCCTGCCTGCAGACATGCCCAATCTCCATAGGCGAAGAAGTCAACCTCCCCTCCCCACAGGCTGGCTCCCCAACCCACCACAAATGGGATACCCCAAAGATTTGCAACATCTGCACTGGATCGTGCTCAAGTCTGGACTGGGAGCGATGAGCAGCCCCTGCTGAATCACCTGTCAAGTGCACTGGGCAACTGCCAGCCCAGGGTAGGAATGGCCACCATCAACCACAGATGCCAAAGGGCACACACCTAATCCTACCCTCTCTGTGTCCATGCTCAGCTCCCCGGCACACATGACATTGTCCCATCGGACTTCACTTACAAAACACAATTTCAAAGACGAAATGAGTAAGAATTTCAAGACTCGGCAACCACAGATCCTCAGATGCAAGCACGATGCCTTTCTAAATGCAGGGCCTGAGTGACTGTACAGCCGCGTGCCCAGGAATCCAGCCCTGGGCCTACCATGTCCACAGTTCAAAACAAAGGCCATTCTAACTCATCGCTGGTGAGCTTTGGAACAGAGGCAGAGAAGGAAGGCGTGGGTTTTAAAGGTGGACCAGGCCTCAATTCTCCCACTGGTCCTCTTGTGCCATGGGCAACCTGCAGGTGGAGATCAAGTGCATTTCCTGATGGCTGGCCCCTTAGCGAGGGCTCAGTAGCGGTAGCTGTCCCTAATAGAGTGGCAGGTTTCCAACAATAACGCTTTAAAGCCAGACCCAGTTTTATGAGGAGCTCCTGTGACTCTAACAGGAACCCAGGAAAAGGAGGGGGAGGAATCTTGGCAGATACAGAAGAAAGAATGCCCGAGGTCATCCTCTAAGGGGCTGGTAGAGCAAGAGAACCTCATGTTTCTATTTGGTGAGCAGTGAAGTCATAAAGCTGGGCTTATCACCAGTCTAAAGGACACTGCATTTTGGTCTCTAAAAGTGAATAAATATCCCAGTGGGGGTGGGGCTGAGACAATGACAAGAAACAATCAGTCATTTGGGGAAAATTAAGCCTGTTGTCTGGGAGTTTAAATATTCACTTGAATATAACCAAATGCTCAGGAATCCAGTCCTGGAGGTAATTATAGAAACGGACTTTGCATTTTGTCACACAGTGCAGTTAAGGGGTAGGATTTCGCCAACACCGTAAGCCTGTTAAGAGATCCCTATGAATCTGGCCATGTTTTCAATGGCTCCAGTGAGACGGCATCTCGCTGAGGCTCACCTGCACACAATGCCCATCAACCACTGAGTCCCAGGCACACCAGCTCTGTCATATGCACAGGAAGCAGGTAACAATGGAGGGGCATGAGCAACTGCCGGCCTGCTCCCCGGGACTCTGCGGCACTTCAATACATCACCACTGTGGCCCCTGTCACCTCTGACAGTAAATATGATTTTAGCTGTCAGGCAGCTGACAGAAAACAAAACGTAATTTACTGCTAAATTCAGCCTTCAGAGGCGCACACCTGGCTCCTAGAGGCTCCAGCCACAGAAACACACCCACACCAGGGCTGAGTGGGTGAAACCTCCCCCACCCCCAGGCCATGTGCTTGCTGTCGGAGGAAAGGGACATGGGGGTGTGGCTCCTATTTCTTACCACTATAAGTTCTGAAATACACTTTGATAATTTTATTACTAATAACCCATTCTGCCATAATTATACTGTTAGCAATAAATTGCCTACTGAAGCAAGACCTTTCTTTTGCTAATTCCAAAGGAAACATATTTTATTTCTTTCACTGCCTGCTTTTTAGATTGAATCTTCTAAAGTGTCACAGGGGAATGTCCCATGCCCTTGGAGAAGGACACAATTTGAAAGTCCCAAATTCTCACGCTGGCTGCTGGGAGTAAAGGGGATGGGAATGGGGTTGGGAAACAAGGTCAGGGGAAGAATTGAAACTCAGACATGTCAGATCTGTTTTCAAGCTTGGCCATGGGTTCTCAGAACTGAACAAATGAGTATGTTTATGGATGTGCTTGTATGTGTCTCAAAGGAGACAAATTTGCATCAGAAATAACTAAAATGAGCCACACAGATTAGGTGTAGGGGAATTCAAGCTGTTTGTGAAACTGGAAAATGTTGCACCATGGATTCTTTTAAAGGATGCTCATCAGTTGCACCAGTGCTCTGGGTTCTGGTGCTGGAAGCGAGGAGACCTGGCTTCTAGTCTGGTTGGTTCTTAACTCCCAGTGAGACTGCCACTCAGTACAGGGTAGTGATGAAGTACAGTCAGCAGCTGGACCATTCAGGCCTACCCAAAGCCTGGTTTCATCACTTACTAGCTCTATGACTTTGGTCAAATCCTTAGCCTAAGCCTTAGCTTTCCTGGCTGTTACATGGGGATAAAAAGTATACCTTCTGCAGAATTGAATGAGATGACAAATGTAAAGGTGCAAAGCACAGTGGCCAGCACATAGTAGCTGCTCAATAAATGGTACTATAAGTGCTACATATTGGTTCATTCAACAAGCAAAGATTGAGCACCTTTGAAGTGCAGGCACACAGGATCATACAGGGGTTAAAGGCATGAGCCCTGCTTTTAAGGAGGTCAACAGCGGAGCAGACAATACAAAGTGAGAAGAGGCAAGATCCTTGAGAGTGACATCTGAACAACATGCTCTGGAGTTGAAAAGATGGGGAAGGAAAACTTCAAAGCAGGACAGTTGGGCATATCACTTAATTGATCTATTTATTCATCTCCCAATCTAGAGAAGGAAAGAAGGAAGGAGGCAGGGAGGGCAGAAGAGAGGGGGGGAAAGAGAGAGGGAGGGAAAAAGGAAGAGAGGAAGAAAGAGACTTTGTCCAAATTTCACACAGCTTTAGAAACAGAGGTTGTACCCACAGCCACATCATGAGGGTAAAGTCCATTGGTAGACTGTTTGGTCTATAAGAAGCCCAAGAAAACATCGAGAGGGTTGCCCAAGGTTTCTGCACGCCTCCTGGACAGATAGCCTTACCCAGGCTTACCCACAGGAGAAGGTGGTGTGTCTCAGGAAAGTGAAAACAGATGCAACCAGACCTTTGAGTCCCATCCCTCCCTCACCATACGCCAAAGGACTTCCCCTCTCTGCTGAAACTAACAGCCCATCGAGCTACCTGCTGTCAGCTGCAACCAACGTATGTATACTTGTCTTATCCACCCATACCTGTCCCTGCCGGCAGCATGGACTGTGAGGGTGTAAGGAGCCACAGGGCTCACCTAGCCAGTGGCCCTCAGATTGCAGGTGCATGAAGCACCTGTGGATGAGTTCAACATGCAGATTCTCAAGCCCCACCCCAGTCCTTCGAGGGTGTGGAGTGGGGGCCAGAGGCCATGTTTTTTTACAAGCACTAAATGAGGTCAATGGGCCATAGTTGGAGAAATATTCATCCAGCAGGATCCTTTGAAATACAGGTGAGAAAATTAAGGCTTCAAAAGGTGTGATGACGTACCCAAAACCACAGAGCTGGCCAGTGGTAAAACCCAGCAGAACTCTATCATTCTGGCCCAAAGTAACAATAATAGCAACTCAAATCAGTGAATTCAGTGGTCTACAGGCCTCTGCCTATTCCCCCAGACCCCCTCCTCCACTCCCCAAAGTCCTATGTACAAAGATGGAACAAAATCTGAGGGAGATTAGATTTTGCAGCAAGAATTCTCTGAATGAACATTAGGAATACCTTAAACCCTTAAAATATCCATGTTCATTTATTTTCCCTGTCTGCTTCATTTTCCATCTCCTGTCTATTCCACAAAGGGTTTGAGACACTGCAATATGTTGTTTTTATGGTTGTTAGAATGAACAAAAAGCTAGTATAAAACAAATTGCAAAATAAATTTCAAAATTCAAATGGAAAGTGGAATTTTAGCCCAAATTAACATGCTGTGTAATTAATATTTGTGCTTCTATCAATCTCTCTTTATGACCGGGTAGTGCCATAAGCGTTGCCTCACAAAAGACCATTTTACACACATCCGTTTAGGGTTGAGAAATAATCTTTCAAGATTATCAGAGGAATCCAAGGCAGAGGTGATTTCCCCCGTCATATGCATGAACTTGGGGAGACTTTCAACATAATGGTTGACATATAAAAGACATTTGTCATAATTACTTAGGCACTAATGACAGTTTGGACAATAAGAAGCCTGGTTCCAAAGTTCCTTGACCAGCAGTGTTTGCTGTGACTCAGGGCCATGCAGACAGCAGCCATCGACTTTGCCTAACCTTTGCACTTGTAATAAAAATGCAATAAAGTAATTGGTTAAAATAGAGACATGTCTGATAAAGAGTATTTGCTTTTTTTAAAGTAACTGGCTAAAATAGGAGCATATCTGATAAATGAGTTTATGGGGTCGGGGGCGGAAGACCGGGCCTTACTAATTAGTCAAGGTTTTGTTTCCTACATGGATTCCTCCTTTACCTCTTTGAAGAGAAAAGCAGTGGGACAGAACAGTGAAATGCTCTGTAGTGCTGACCAGTAGCATGTGCACTCCTCGAGTAACAGCGTTGTTTACATGCTGTAACGCTTGTTCGGATATTCCCTCGCTCCACAGCCTTCGATGGCATATCTAATCACAACACAGTGGTTCCCATCAGGCCGCCAATATACCTGGAGTTTCTTTGCCATAAAACAGAAGACACTAAAATGCAGGAAAGAGACTCTCTGTGCCTCTGGCCCCTTAATTCATTGCCACCTATAGCAGAGTGGAAAATCCGTAAATGTCTTCATTGATCTTATTTCCCTTGAGAATTTGCTCTACGTTAGGACCCTTTTTAAAAGTACCAATTTTTAAGTTAAATTTTTATTTCTTAACAATTAAATATATAAAGGATGACGTTCCACATAATTATGAGCAGACCAGAACACAGTACATATCTCGGTGGTAATAAGAACGACAAGGACAGGGTATCATAAGTAAGCTTGCTCTGACTGCTCACCTTTCTGTGTCCCCCTAATAGCAAGTGATGAACCTGGAAGGCAGCCCTGCTGGCTCCGGGCTCTGGATAAGGTGGAGGCCCCGGGTCCCCGGAACTGATGTTCCCTGAGAGGCTCCTGGCTTGGGCCTATTGAGACTTTAATGGAGGTACTTGAGGTTACCATCTGCTCCTGCTGGAATGAACTATCTTTCCCCGAGAGGCTCCCAACCTTTGGCCAATTTGGGCGGGGGCGGGGGGGGGGGGGGGGGGGCCGGCTATAGATAGTGAAATAATCTATCTCCGGGGACTTGTTCTTTTGGCAAAAGAGCTGTCTCTTTACAGAACTCAGCAAGGGGAGGGAGAAAATTCCCAAGTCCTGGTGCCACCTGCCCTGGCACCCAAGCCTGGGAACATCAAAAAAGGGCCTCACCTTTGTAATCAAGTGGTACTTATGTGTCGTCAGCATAATCCAACACTGTACTTGGAGGAAGCTTGTACAAAACCTTCTAAATGCCTGATACTTCCCAATCCAATTGCACCATGCTCTACCTTGCCCTCACAATTAGAATAAAAAACTTATTTTATAAGAATTGACTATTTTAGCCCTAACCGGTTTGGCTCAGTGGATAGAGGGTCAGCCTGCGGACTGAAGGGTCCCAGGTTCGATTCCGGTCAAGGGCATGTACCTTGGTTGCGGGCACATCCCCAGTGGGGAGTGTGCAGGAGGCAGCTGACCAATGTTTCTAACTCTCTATCCCTCTCCCTTCCTCTCTGTAAAAAAATCAATAAAATATATTAAAAAAAAAAAAAAAAAAGAATTGACTATTTTATGGAGAAATCTCAATTAACCAGAACCCACCTAATTAGAATCTTTCATTAAGTGAATATTCCCCCAGAACAAAAAAATTTAATAATTATAATAGCAAACATGTGCATACTATTTACCATGAGCCAGGCTCGCTAACTACTTGAGGCAGGCTCTGTTATAATGCCAATTTTACAGACAATGGTCTGAGACTCAGAGAAGTCACAGCATCGGGTCTGCAAAACTGCAGAGCAAACACTGACAGAGCAGAGCTTCTTCAGTCCACCACGAGCCTCGGTAAGATTTAATTCTGGCCACAAGACTGACTTTTCAAAGCCCAAAGAAGATCTAGAGCAGTGGTTCTCAATCTTGGCTGCACATTAGAATCACCTGGGAATCTTTTTAAAATCCTGATTTCCGGAGGATGAGGCCCAGAAATCAGGATTTTAAAAAGATTCCCAGGTGATTCTAGTGTGCAGCCAAGGTTGAGAACCACTGATCTAGAGGCTTGGGAAATTTTTGAAAACCTCAAGTGTTGAAATAAAATGAACTGAATGATGAAACTTCAGTTGTCCCAGAAATTATATTAATTTGTGTACTCCATTAGTTCCCCAGTTCCCTTTACCCACTCCACGTCCCCCTTCTGGGCCCCCTGTGATTCATCCCTCAAGGGACAAATGTGCCCCCAACATCCCTAGTGACCTGCAGCAGAAACCCTCCCATTCTCGGGCACTGGACGATTCAGAATGCAGGGGTCAAATAGAACACCCAGACTTACACTCCAGCCCCAGGATGTCTCAAAAATTACTTCAATTGACTCGAAATGATAGAGACTGCGTTCTATTGTCTCCACTTCTAGGCTCTGAGAGAAGTGGTCTGACCAGCTTGGGGCCTTTCCAGGCATCACCAGCCCCTGGAAGAGGGAACATGGCTATTTCCTAACCAAGGGGAATAACTGGGGCCATAAGAAGGATTGGGGGTGTCATGTTAACAGAGGAAAAGTCATTCTCTCTTCCTGCCCCAGTGAGCACAGAAACATACCAATGGTGTGCATCAACATTGGGTGCTGGTGCTATGTAATATCAAGGCACATTTACTGAGCATTTACCATGGTCCAGGTTCTATTCCAATTCCTCTATTACCTCATAACAACCCCATGAGGTAAATTCTATTATTGGTCAATAGTACAGACAGGGACACTGAGGCACACAGAGGTTAAGTAATTCACCTACACATAGTAGCTGATAAAGAATTCTGGGCCCATCCTGACTCCAGAGCCTAGGATGAAATTTGGGGCTGAATAAAGGAAAACTGGCTTGGTCAACTGAGAGACTGTTGTGCTGTGTGTGACTAGTGACTCCTGCACAATAAGTAAACGTTAAGTCCATAAAAGACAAACATTTGACCAGTTCTCTGACGGAATGTCCAGTTACAAAAACATGAGGTCAACCTATTCTGGGGGAAATGAAGGAAAACAAGAGAAGGGCATCGCTGGAGGCTGGAGGGTTGGGGCAGGTGCTATGGACACAGCTCAAAGTCTTCATGGGTGTCCCGGGAACCCCGCTGGTATCACACTTCTGATCAGACAAGTTCCTGGACTGTCCGGTCTGGGGAAAGTCCCCATGTTCTCTATAAATGTCCTCTGAGGACTGAGGCTAACTCTATTCCTGCCCTCCTGCTCACATCTGAAGCTAGAAATTTGGGGGACCAGAAAAGCCCTAATTCTCCTTCTGTTTTTTTCTGACAGGTCACAGGATTCAAATGTGGAAAAGATATCCCATAAAGAGTTTGTTTTCCTAAAGTTCTCGGTTGACAGGCAAATTAAATAACAGTATCTGGCTCATCTCCCATTGGAGACCAGAAACCCACTCCTCACGACGCCCCCGTGGAGATGTCCCCAGGCTGACCAATGCCTCCTGAAATGCCTCTTCCTCCTATAGCACCTTTTGTGCCAACTCCTGATGGTTCAGACTCTGCAATCCATCAAGGCTGCTCTGCTGACGTGCAGTGTTAAGCAGTGTTAATCCTGTCTACAATCTGACAGCGGAGGGAAGGGCTGCCCAGGGGGCGCTGCCCCAGACTCGGGCCCCTTTTGTGGGGTCTCCAAACTCTCCCTCCGGATTCCGGTGCTCGGTGGAAGCCTGCTTGTGCTGCCGTCCCCCTTGACTTTCCTCCATTGGAATTGTGATCAATCAAGCTAAGCTTTTGGAGTCAAGATTTTAACTAAATGTCAATTTCCCAAACTCTTAAATTTGCACAAATGGTTAAAACCAAAAGGTAACATATACATTAAAGATCGGTATACTCTATCTACCCAAAGGGTTCATTCCAAGAATGTCCCCTAAGGAAAACCTTACATCCAATAGCTGAAGGAGCAATGATTATAGGGAATGTATACCCTGGGTGACACAACCAATTCAAATATTTTTCAACAGAGATTTCTAGGTCTCTGCACACTTCTGCTGTCATTTTCTCAGTAGCGTTTTCCCTGTTATGCCAATTCTCTGACTTCTCCTTCCTGAGTATACAGTTAATAACTGAGGATGAAGGTACAAAAGCTACAAGTGACCTCTACATGATCCCAACTCAACTTGGGAAAAACAAAGAACTGAATCAGTCAGGCTCCTGCTTCGCCCCTGCACCACACAATTACCAATTCCGTTGATACTATTGACCAAATTTAATTGTCTGCTCACTGAACTGACCAGTTCCAACACCAAGCCGGGCATGAAGGGTGAGTGTGCTGGGAATCGTGCTTGTTGCACCTGGGTTAGGTACACGTATAAATTTTCAGGCCTTAGAATGAAAGTCTTGGCTATAACATGTTTAACTCAGCCGCTCAAAACCATGTCCCTCTGTGACTGCTTCGAGTTTGTGAGCCTTTCAACAGTCTGACTGTTCCACTAACCTATTTATTTCCACGTTTTGGCTCCGTTTGCAGGCATTTTCATGACAGTAGCCTCATAATCCTGAATCCTCTTTTAGGAAGCAGTACTAATCAAAATGCAGTTTCAGTCTTGTTCATCTGTTCACAGAAATGGGAGTCAGCTCCTTCAGGAGTTTATGGCAACCACAGAGAAAGGCAGCAGACGCTTCTCCCCTAGGCCCCCCGCAGGTTTGGCTGGACTCTGGGATCCTCTGGGCTCTCTCTACAGGAGCCACAGGAGGGGACCCAGAGATTTCCTGGAATGCAGCTGCAGGTGGAGAATTGAAATGAAGGCACAACCCAAGGCACAGACACAAAGACAGTTTAAGTTCAAGTGCTTCCCGGCCCTGGCAGGTGCATGGTGGCAGTAACTGAGGACAGAGAGGAAAGTGGCAGGTGCTGTGGACAGCAGCCTACCAAGAACAAGCTCAGGCTTCAGGGATCTTTAGGGCAGGTGAGCATTGCTCACCCTCTTTTCAGCAAAGTGCAAGGAGCTGCTGCCTGCTCACAATGTAAAGTAAGCCGGTGACAAACCAGGATGTGGGGCTTCAGAGTTGAACACTGGGTCTAGACCCAGAATCCCTTCCTCTGACCTTTCTGGGATCCCCCATAAGACTCTACAGGTTGGTTTGGATGAACAATTTCCCTTACCCTGTGCCCGAAATCCTTAGCCAGCGGCTGCCAAGCCTGGGCATTTGGACAAGGCTGGGAAAGTAACACCAACCCCATGCCTTTTACATCTATAACCCACCTGGCCCGGGAACTGCCTCCTGGGAATTATGCCCCTCGTTTAATATGAGCCACGGAGAAGCCATGAAACTAACCTTTGCTCATCAAGGCTGATCAAGACCAAGAACAAAGTTGCTCTTTACCTTTTTTTTTTGAAGGAGGAAAAGAATGGCACTGCTCACATGGTCCCTCCTCATCTGGAGCTGACAGAAGACCTTGCAGAGGAAGAACCACCGAGCTAGAAAGGCATGATCCCTAACTTCTGCTCCTCCCCCTCTACCTCCTTCACATCTCTTTCCAACAAAGGAAATGGCACTATTGGCCTATTAGCAGTCCTTGACTGATTGATTCAAGTCTATTGAAATAGACTGGGCCTCTAGAGTCCAAACTATTAGCAGACTTTTGTGACCCTTGGAAGCCAGCAACAGCTCTGTCCCAGGGACTCTCCATTGACATGCTGCATCGCGGCTGTCAGATATTTCCCTTCTATGCTGGGCGGACAAATCGAATCGGATCATTATCTGTACCCTCTCTTGCTCTTCACAGCTTTCCAGCTCCCTGAGGGGAAGAAGAATCTGGAGTTCTCAAGGTTGGTAGCTGGGCCCGTGGACACTGGTGAGTTGCCTTGTAAAAATATGAATGGAAAGTGCCCGTAAGGAAAGAAGGGACCATTTCTAAAGCCCTTTCCAGCTCAGCATTCCCTAATTTCATAACGTTTTTGAAAGGAATGGACAGTTAAAGTCTCCCAAGGATTTAGGACTTGGGAATTCCCACACTTCTTCTTAGGAACTGGATTTGGAATTGGAACCATGAACAAGGGTTCCAAACTGGCCCATCAGAGGAAGAACCAACGTGAATTGACAGGCAGCATCTTTTAGAACAGTGGTTCTCAACCTGTGGGTCCTGACCCCTTTGGCGGTCAAATGACCCTTTCACAGGGGTCGCCTAAGACCATCCTGCATATCAGATATTTACATTATGATTCACAACAGTAGCAACATTACAGTTATGAAGTAGCAACGAAAATAGTTTTATGGTTGGGTCACAACATGAGGAACTGTATTTAAAGGGCCAGAAGGTTGAGAACCACTGTTTTAGAGTAATTAGAAGCAATTATCATGTAACTTCTGATTCAGCAGGGACCCAGCCCACCAGTACTAAGACTTTTGAAAGAAATACTAGCCTGTTTTGGTGTTTAATATGAAACTGGAAGCAGAAATTGGTATCATGGTCCACATCCTTCCACTACAAATTAGCAGGTACCCTTCACTCAAAATATCCAAGGCTTTTGTTGTGGAGCCAAAATTGATCAAAGGTTACTGCAATCTAAAAACAAAAGAAAGAAAGGCAAAGAGAATTCTCCAGTTGCCTGGTTGCTAAGCAACCATAGTCTGCTCTGGTAGCTGGGTCTGGGGGTTTTGCTTTCATTTGCTGCTGACTTTCACTCCATATATAATATATACCAGCATGTTTATTCTCCTGTAAATGCCCAGCAAATAAAAAGCTATGAAGCCCTTTCACTGAAATTATTCATGTGCTAAAAGCTTTTATCCACATCACTGGTGTGATTGACAATATCATACCAGCAAGCTTCCCGAATTAGTTCTTGTACTGCTATTGTACTCCTGGGCTTTCTTTCTTTAATAAAAGAAAGAGAGCTACAGTTTTATTTAAGCTGTCTATAGTCTGGCATTACAGCTCCTCAGTACCGATGATTAAGATGTCATGTCTATTCCAGGCACGTTTTCCCTTCTGGTTGCTATCAACTTGCTAGAGAAACTACCTTTCAAGTGATTTTTTCCCCCTTAAAAACTTTGGTTTGTCTTTAGAACTAATCTGCAGGAGAGATTTGAATAAGTTATTTGTCCATCCTGGGTGCCTTTAAGGAAATCCAAGTGGTACATATAGGTTATCCTTAGGACGGTTTCTCAAAGTGTGTACTGAGGATCACTTACATCAAAATTGACCTTCAGGAGCCGAGCCTGGGGATCTGCATGTTATCTGGCACCATTTCCCTCTCCCCACCAGGTAGTTCTGATGCACACTAAAGTTTGAGCACCACTGCCTGAAAGGAATTGAATGTTTTCATTTACGCAAATTAATCTCTCAATCCTGAGCCAACCTGCATTTTGAATTCAGAGACGGGAGGTTTCTGTTTGGGCTAAGGCTCAGGTCCCTCGAAAATAATGATTCCTGTAGTTAACGGCCATGAGCCCTGGCAAGCGAGCTGGTTGTTCCCTCGCCAAAGACGGCTGTAAACACAAAGCCGACCGGGTCCCCAGGCACTGGCTGGTCAAACCCCTCCCCCCAAACGGAAGATTCTACCTTGGTGATAAAGATTAGTACCCAAAAGTATACAGGTTTCATAAGTCACAAACTCAAGGGTTTCTCTTGTAACAGGATTTCATGTATTTATCAATATCTCATTTCTACTTGATGGCCAGAAATGCAATCTTATTAATTTCAGGAAAACTGTCAAATTCAGAGATGACAACTATTTCAGGTTTAAATCTCAGCTACATTCAGGATTGCCTGCCCTCCCTGCACCTTCCTGCAGCTGCTCCAAGCTCCAGGGGAGGATGGGACAGGGCTTGTGCAATGTTGCTGCAGCCCAGGTGCCGATGGGAACGACTCCTTCTCGGCCTTAATGTGGCTCTACCCTCTGCTTCCATGCAGCTAAGACAGGCTGGACTGCTCATCCTCCCTGGTTCTGGACACAAGAAGGCCCAGGAGGCTGGCTAGCTCGCACCCTTCCCCGGGAAACCAGACATTGCTCTGCCGTCTCCTGCCATTAGTTCCATTCCACCACTGCCCACCCTGAAGGTTTGGAGAACTTGCCTATGAGCCTTAGGCTTCATCCTAAACATGAGTCATACAAGTCCTCTCCACCCTCACATTTCCAAATTTAAAAGGGGGTTCCAAGAGGAGGGAAGCATCATTTCCCTACTCTGAACCTAACACCCTGTCTTCTTTCTCATCAATAAATAATCTCTGTCAGACTAATGGTTGCCAGGGGGAAGGGAGGTTGTGGGGCTGGGTGGAAAAGGTGAAGGAATTAAGAAGTACAAATTGGGAGTCACAAAATAGTCCCAGGGATGTGAAGTACAGCATAAGGAATATAGTCAGTTATATTGTAACTAGAGGCCCAGTGCACAGATTCATGCACTGGTGGGGGCATGGCCTGTGGGGATCTACTGTGGGATCGCCACTCATCCCGGTCAGTCGAGTGGCACTTCCACTGTGGGAGTGCACTGACCACCAGGGGGCAGCTCCTGCATTGAGCATCTGCCCCCTGGTGGTCAGTGTGCGTCATAGCGACTGGTCAACTGGTAGTTCTGCTCATTCCACCATTTGGTTGCTGGGCTTTTATTATATAGGATAACTGTGTATGGTGCCAGGTGGGTATTAGAAATATCAGGGGGATCATTTTGTAAAGTATATGTCTGTCTAACTACTATGCTGTACAACTGACACTAATACAAAAATTGAATGTGAACCATAATAGAAAAAAATTTAAAACCCACAAAAACAAAATACCAGAAGAGGTAGAAGTTGGTGGGAGAACAGATTAGACTAGACAGTCAGAATGAATGGTATGTGTGAGATTTGTTTTGAACCAATAAACATTTGTTGTTTTAAAATAATAAGTTTTATAAATATTTTTTAAAAAACAATCTCTGCAAACCCTCTTGAAAATAGGTCTCTATGTCTCCCCAGACAATTGATGCAGTCTCCCCTCATCTCTGTGTCCTAGGCTGGTCATGAGCATGCTTTGGCCTCCCTCAAAACTCTGTGAGACCAAACTGGAAATGATACTCTTCATAGCCAACACTGACACAGCATTAACGGCTTCAAAAGGCTTCCACATATAGTTGCTCATTTAGTGCTCACAGGAAATGTAACGTACTCTAGATTAAAGAGCCAGCTTGAGACAGACAAACCAGAACTCAGTCGTCCTGTGCTACTTCCGGAGGAACTTGGAGCTGGGCTCTCTGCTCAGGCAGCCGGCACGGACAGGCAGCGGTGCGCAGGCTTGTTCATGACTGGCTGGTACAGAACTATCACTTTCCCATTACTACTCCTCCTTCAACTAAATTTGGAGAATTTTAATTAAAAAATAATATTTTCATAGGCAGGATCAGTGGCCCATACAATTACAACAACTTACATCTAAGAAACATCTACTTTGTTACAGGTTCTGGGCTGAGCCCATCACATGCATTACCACCAAGCTTTTTCAACCCTGAGAAATAGGTATCATGAGCTGCACTTTATAAACAATGAAACCGAGGCTCAGAGGTTCAACAGCTGCCTAACCACTCCTGGCTAGGAAGAAGTAGAGCTCCCTCCTGGAACCAAGATGCTGTATTTCAAAGTCATATTCCTCGCCCAACACTGAATGTGCTACAATTGTAGGAAGATATACTTGTTCGGAGGTCAAAAACTATTTTGAGAACCTGGCCTGTGTGGCTCAGTTGAAATGCCATCCCATGCACTGAAGGGTCGCAGATTCAATTCCTAATCAGGGCACTTACCCAAGTTGTGGGTTCCATCCCCAGTCGGGCCCATGCGGGAAGCAACCAATCGATGTTTCTCTTTCACATTGATGTTTCTCTCTCTCTCCCTCTCACTTGCTCTCTCTCTTTAAAAAATAAATAAATAAAAACATGTCCTTGGGTGATGATTAAAAAATAATAAATAAAAATTATTTGGAGGGGTTTCATTGTTGCCTGCAGGAGGCCACTGTTCAAATAAAAACCAGTTTACCTAAAGATAACATAACAGACAATAGGGGTGAGAAAGGCCTTGAGGGGACAGGATGATGGACAGATAGATGTATTGTGAAGGTGGTAAAAAGGTCAATAGAAGGTGTGGGGGTTTGGGCAGGTCTGAATAAGACTCCACAATGCACACAGGTCCCAGAGTTAGCATGAAATTGTTTGAAACCAGGACATACTTGGGGAAGGGACAGATGCAAGAAACTTCCACTGGCTCAGGTTTGCCCTCGGCCAGCCTTCTTTCCCACATTATCCTTTGGAGGAATTCATGGCAGCAGCTTTTCTCCTCTACTAGTGGCTCTAAGTGCCACTAGTTCAGAAGTAAAAGGAGTCCCCTTCCTGACTGAGTAACCATGACCAGCATCCCTGAAGAAAGCCTCGATGCTTTGCAAGCACTGAGTGGCTAAAAAAAGTCATTGCATCCACACAGAGCCCTCTTACATCGTCATCTTTTATGCACCATTAATTATTTTTTCCCTTTCTTCCACTGAAAAAGCTTTCAACCAAAGAATCCTAATTAATTTGATACAAGAATAATTTTTCCTACATCTTGCTGCTTCCAGTCTGTGATTAAAACAAGTAATTTCAAAGTAGACATCTTCAAACCTCGCATGTAATATTGAGTGGTTCTGCTAAATAGCTTTTAGATGTGCTGGTCGTGTTATTTTGATGAGATTGGTGATGGTGTTATTTTCTGATAAAATATTACAGAATGCTGGGTTCACTTTCTGGTTGTTAGATATCTTTGTGCAAAGGGAGGATGCCAGCACCTTGTTTAGTCAAATTTCATTATGCTGTCCATGGTATTGCTCATGGCCTCTCCTCCTCTGTGTACTCCCGCCTCTCAGCTTGCCCTGGGATGTATTGCTTCACATACATGTATTTTATCTTCCCAACTGAATTGTGTCTTCTTCAGAGAGGAGCCAAACTGTTCCCTAACATCATCAGGTACATTATCTTGATGTAAAGTACCAACTCAATTCTGCCAGCTTGAGTAGAAAAGAGAGATCATTTAAAAATCACGTATGGCCTTGGCTGGATGGCTCAGTTGATTGGAGAGTTTTCCCATACACCAAAAGTTTGAGGGTTTGATTCCTGGTCTGGACACATACCTAGGTTGTAGGTTCTATCCCCAGTAGGGGCATGTAGGGGAAACAACCGATTGATGTTTTGCTCTTATATCAATGTTTCTCTTTCTTTCTCTCTCTAAAAATCAATTTTAACAAAACATATTCTTGGGTGAGGATTTAAAAAATCATGTATGTTTCATGGCCTTGAGGGGAGACTGACACTAGAAATGGAAAGCCATTCTGACCCTCATGGGATATGCAGGATCTGTCTATGATACAAATCTGGGGATCGCTGGCAGTTAGAGGGTTATGAAAACAAAGAGTGTGAATGACATTGACTAGAGAAGGAGCATAATGAGAGACAGGAATGAGAAGCTGGGCAGTTCTTGAACAGTAGCATTTAGTAGCTGGATAGAGGAGAATCCGCCCCCAAAGGGACCAGAGAATGCCTGCGACAAAGAGAAAGAATACAACAGCCGATGGCATCAGGGAAAGTGTGGCTCAGGCAGATGGACTCTGTTCAATGCTGCTGAGGAGTTGAGAGAAGGAAAGATATCTATTAGACTTAGCTACAGGGAGACCTTAGTGAGAAACACTTCTGTGAAGTGATGAAGGTAAAACCAGGTAAAGAACTGGAAACAGAAAATTCCAATTCTCCAAAGATGAGAGTTGAACAACTTTTACCGACCACCCGACATGCAGAGCCTATGCCCTCCTCATGGGCCCTGACTTGGTCCCTTCATCACCTTTCATACTTGCCCTGAGACCCATTTTTCACTAATCTGGAAGATTTTAGTAGATTAATTTTTACTCTAAACAGGACTTCCCAAAGGCCTAAAGCCTCTGTTCTCTGTTGTGGTCCCAGTGACCTCCATCTCAAAGTCTTGAAATTCATTCTTGCGGTTTGACAAAGTAAAGTTACTTGTGCCCTTTAGGACCCTTGCCCTCCTTCCTGCCCTCTCCTCACCCCCAGCTTTGCTGCTTATTATCTCTTAAATCTTTGCAACTTGATTGTCACCATCACATTAACTGAAACTGTATTCTTTCATGGCCAAATCTCAAGTACTTTGTCTAACCCTAGTCCAGCCGTAGGCAAACTACGGCCCGCGGGCCGGATCCTGCCGTTTGAAATGAATAAAACTAAAAAAAAAAAAAGACCGTACCCTTTTATGTAATGATGTTTACTTTGAATTTATATTAGTTCACACAAACACTCCATCCATGCTTTTGTTCCGGCCCTCCGGTCCAGTTTAAGAACCCATTGTGGCCCTCGAGTCAAAAAGTTTGCCCACCACTGCCCTAGTCTCTTACTATCCTCTCCTTTCTAACCCATCTTGCCCATCACTGATGGATCCTTAAAACACCCACCAAGCCTTACTGGGAGTGACTCCCACCTCCCATGTGAAACTGAAGTCCTTATTCTAAATTTAAAATCCCAAACATGATGGCCCTATCCTGCTCAATCGCCCTGCGTTCCCATTACTCTACAGCATGAATTCTTTGCTGCAGTCTACTTGTTATACTTCCTTCATGCAAATGAACATGATTTGCTTGCTCCCACTGCAATTCTCTCCATTCCATTCCACTTTGCCTCACTTCCTCCCTCATGCATCTAGTGACACCTGGTCACCCTGACCTCTAATTCTTCTTGCTCTCAATGCTGATATGTCTTATATTAGTACCTGGTGCTAATTATTTTATGATGGGTGTAACTATTCAACTCAACATATGTTAAAGATTTATTCTGACCAAGTCACTAAGATAAAGAATACAAAAAGTAGGCAGGGGATACAGAGGTGGTTTTTAATGATGTATACCACTGGCAGGCTTGGGGGTAGGGAAAAGGGTTTTAGTCTTCCCATAATCTCCTTCAGCCACTCCCTCCATATTTTAACATGGATAATTGACGTTTTCTCAATTTTAGGTAAAAGTTTATGGAGCCTATAGAGCTATCACTATAGGAAATTCTATATGTGTGTATATTATATACATAGAAAATTCAATGTGTATTACATATATAGGAAATTCTGTATGTATGTATATTTCATATATGTGATTTTTTTAAAAGAGCTATATTATTTTTCATGGCTTAAAGAAAAATGTGTTTATATCAATTAAGTATTCCTAAAATCTGAGAAATATAGAAACTAATCCAAATGCTTTTCAATTTACATGGGGTAATCTTTGATAAATGAAAGCTAATTTAAGTTTTTTGGTTTAATGAAAGCAGGCATGTCTTCAGAATTTTCAACATTAAATGTGATGCTAACATGCAACTTCTTCTGCCTGAGTGTACTAGTCAAATAAGCTCACACTACCTCTATACTACAAAATTTTTCAACAAGAAAAATAAGATAGATGTTTAGTGTCCAATCCAAGCATAATTGTAAAAACAAATAATTTAAATAGATGTAAATAAGATAAAAATGTATACTAAGTTAAACTAATAATGGATATTAATTTTCAAAAATATACTGAAACAGTAATTATTAAACATGTTTATCTACTTTTTGCTGTCTTTATTTTTACACAGAGACAAAAGCTATTTGGGTTTATTAATAGGTATGTCTTCTGCCACATTAAAATTGTGCTATGAAAAGCATATGTCTCTAATAAAAATAAAACTTTTCATAATTATGTATTATAAATTTGCTAATCTACTTACTATGGGATACTAATATATATGATAGATAGTTCTCAATTGCCTGACTCTTGGGTTTCACTGGAAAGTCAAAGTTATTAAGTTACATTTTATAATCAATTTGTAAAATTAAAACTACTAGAAACAATAAGAGTGAAGGGAAGCAAATTTGTATACAAAGTATAAGAAAATGAGCTGTGTTTTTATATAAAGAGTATTCAAGGAATATAGAATGTGTTTTTGATAAGAAAAAAAGAGTAATTTTTTTCTAAATAAAATGACTGGTTGTTTCAAAATAAGAAAGAGAAAAAGTATAAGACAAAACCTATATGATTATAGTAAATTGCAGGTTTGGTTGAGGGGGAGGGGTATGTTATGAGGTCAATTCTGCCTAAAATGGAATAGAAGTATTTAAAAGGTGGGGGAGGGTGAATGGGTGGGAGGTAATCAACCAAAGAACTTGTATGCATATATGTATAACCCATGGACACAGACCTGGGGCTGGGGGAGGAGGAATGGGGGCAGGCTGGAGGGAGTCAGTGGGGGGGGAAAGGGGGACATATGTAATACTTTCAACAATAAAGATTTTTTTTAAAGGGTTTTTAAAATAAGGTCAATAATGTACTGATATAAAACTAGATTTAATTTTCTTTCTATTAAAATCACAACATTTCTTAGATTCTTGGTCTGCTCCTAATAAAAGATTCTATGAAATTTTCTTTTGCTTTAATGTAATATTCCCAGGAAACAAAAATTCTGCATCTCATCAAAATATTTCCTGTGCTTCATGTTGTCTCTAATCACTTCTTAGGTTATATTTATTTGGCTATTATTAATATAAGTAATTCATAAGTTATATGAAATTCCTAAAAATCTGATGTCCTAATATAATGTTTTCAGTCATAATTTCAATTATTATTTTATAAAATTGTATAAAATTATCACAAAAGTAACCAAATTTACTTATCATTTGCATCATTTGTAGTGAACTTTCACCAAATCCTTAACCACGGTTATTTTTAAGTCTTTTCTCATTCACATATAGTTATTACTTTACTGACTCTGACAATCAACTACAAGCAAAAATACGTAATATTCAAAGAGATTCATGCAAAGTACTCTAGAACATAGGTTTCTTATAACTTTCAAATCATAACACTGAATAGGGTAAGATTTTCTAGAACTCTAATGGAAAAATTGATTGATTCATAAAAGTGCAAACCTCAGATCAAACAAAGCAAGAATTTATTACGAGACTGAATAAGTCTAGAAAATGAATATAATTTTTATGACTTCATTTAAAACATTTCTGGTTCTTTATTAATGCTTTATTTTCCAGATTTGAAGGACCTTTTTTTTCCTCCTTTCTTTTAAGCTATCTATAACTTGTAGCAATTTGGTAATGTATACCTTTGCAAAAGAAAAAAAGGTTGAAATATTTATCTTTTCCTCCTATCTGATCTCTCCAGAATTCATAAACTCTTATTAAATAGTAGAGGCCCGGTGCACGGGTTTGTGCATCAGTGGGGTCCCTTGGCCTGGCCTGCGCCCTCTCGTAATTCGGGAGCCCTCAGGGGATGTTGGAGGCCCCGTGCACGGATTCGGCCAAATCCCCGCAGGCCAGGCCGAGGGACCCCACCGGTGCACGAATCCATGTACCGGGCCTCTAGTATGCATATAAAATCTTTGGTTAATCTCTTCCCACCCTTCTCTCTCTCCATTCCCTCTGAGATTCATCAGTCTGTTCCATGTTTCCATGCCTGTGCATTAAGCATCTACCCCCTGGTGGTCAGTGCACATCATAGCTACCGGTTGAGCGGTCAAACAGTCGAACAGTCACTTAGGCTTTTATATAGGCTTTTACCTATATAGATTCTTATTTTTTCAGGACAATATATGTATTTACATAAGTTCAATAGCAATCTATTCTTGTAATAGGAAACAAACAAGTCCTTAGCTTTGCTTCTTCACTTAAAGAGAGGTGAAGGTCTAATCTGAGACTTATTACCAGGAAATTTTAGAGAACTAAGGTTTTCTTCTAAAGTCCTTTAGATTTAGCAAAGCTTTGACTGGAATGTCATATTTGATAATATACATAGAATCATTATTCTTGCCATATTTATATAAATAATCAAGCCAAGCTTAATAAAACTAGAATTATTTTACATACAAATTAATTTCACCAAAATTATTTTTTATAAAAATGGAATGACTATAGAAAAAAATGTTTTAATAGAAAAACTGTAGTGTACCCTTCATCACATTCTAGTCCTGTTCAGTGTCTTCAAGGTTTTGTCATCTACCTGTAAACCTGAGAGAAACCACTACAACGGATCTTGTATGGACAACCTTTTTGCCCATTGCTATATGAGCCACTCAAGGGAGTTCAACAGAATACCTAATGACATCATCAAAGGCAGTCAAACTGCAAACCAGGAAAATCTATCAAATTGAAACTGTTATCCTCTTTCCACCATCTAAAGTTGTTTCAAACTCAAATCTAGACATTTTTTCAACTAACTCCTCTCCAAACTCAGAAATGAGTTTATAATTTTCTCTATGAACCTTTCTTGTTTTGTGTGTGTGTGTGTTTGTTTCCATAGAAATGCTTCTGATTAAATTACCTGATTGCTCACACCACATACAGACTTAATTTAAGTGGAAGTTCACCTGCAAGACTGTTTCCTGAAATAAATTATTTTCATTTTCATTCTGTCCTAACCAACTAGGAGGATATGTGATTGCGATTACATCATGCTGTACCAATGTAAATAACTCAGAAAAAAGCCTGAAACACAATTACACATTATTCAGAAAAATGCAGGTTGACTTAAACCTGAATTTAAATATAATCCATTTGATTTATTTAGTTAAATCTTGGCTCCTGGGAATCTCTGCTCAGAGGAATTCTTCAATCCTTGGCTATTATTTACCTTACAGTCATCATATTAAGCTCTCAAGGGTTTTAAATGCCTTTCAGCCAATACTCATAGGTCAAACAGTATGTGTTAGGATTAGACAGCTGGAAGAATTCAGTGATGGCTATACAAATGATGATAATAGTGACAACATGACCCTCCATCCTAACTAGTCAATTTTTGGTAACAGCAACTATGTGACTCTCCATCCTAACTATGTCAACAACAGAGTAATGCTAAACTAGTTGGTCACATGCTTAGTTTGACTAAAGAATGACCAATAAAGGGGAGCTGTTAAGTAAAATCAAATAGGGACCAGACTTGATAATCTCTGAAACAGACAAAACCATTTAAGCCATGTAAGCAAAACTAAATCTAGCTTATTTCATAAGGATAGGCAAAACTCAACTTAGGTTATTTCTTGTAAATGCCCCTGATGATCATAAGAGAAACTAATCATCTTCTTAAAATAATGTGAGAAAATCACTTTTAATCAATCTCCTGTCATCTGGAAAGCTCCACTGTAATAACCAATTATTGTAAAGGTTAAACAACTTCCTCGTTTTCATTTTATAAACCATTGGAAATCCCATGCCCCTGAGTTTCACATCAGTATTAAATATGAAAGCTCCCAGTTCATTAACTGTTCTTATATGCATGATAAATTTCTACTAAATACCATTTTACTAATCTGGTGGTTTTAATTTTGCTATTTCTGCTTTTACATACTTGAAAAGTTTAAAATATATATTTAAATAACTCCCAAGCTATAAAAGAACTATAAGCAAATTACAAACTATTTATAACTCAACAATGAGAACACTAAGTGGCAAAATTTATGGGATGCACCCAAAGTGGTACTCAAAAGCCAATGAATAGCAATAAACAAGTGCTTTAACACTTGGAGTGCGGGAAACGAGTTAAGTCGGCTCGAGTGAATTGCGCGTACTCCGCGGGAGCCGTCTTTAACTCGGTTCATATAGATTTGCGGTGGAGTGCGGGAAACGTGTAAACTCGGGCCGATTGTAACTGCGTATTACCAAATATTTGTTTGTAATCCACCCTTTTGGTGGATGGAACAAAACCAAAAGACAGAGCCATCTTATATTTTGGCGGGAAATTCACCCGCACTCCAAGTGTAATACAAAAGGTAGATTGAAATTAAACAAACTCAACTTTCAAATCAGGAAGTGTAGAAACAAAAAAATCAAGAAAAGTCGAAGAAAGGAAGTAAAACAGATTAATTTTAAGTATAAATTAATCAATAAAATAAAACTGATCCTTTGACAAGATCAGTCTTTGGCAAGTTTGACTAAGAGAAAGCACATCAACACATGGTTCCTGATGAAGGCATGGGGCTAAATTCCAACCTGAATTTTGTGCAGTCTCAGGCAAGTTTCTTAACTTCATTCAGTACAGGCCCACTGTTTGTAAAATGCAGTTAACAAAAATCCTGCCCCACAAGTTGCTGTCTAAGTTAGATGAGCTAGCATATGCAAAGGACTTAGCCATTGCCTGGCTCACAGAAACAGACAATAAACTCTAGCTGTATGATGTCATTTTAATGTCATGGATTATATGTATAGAGCAGTGACTCTCAATACTGACTGTACATCAGGATTGCCTGTCATAATTTAAAAATTCTGGTTGGTTGACTATTTCTATTATTAGAGGCAATCTGATTTTCTCCTTGGAAAAATCATTCTTATAATTCTCCAAACTATATTGCTAACACAACTGTGCCTCACAGGCATCCCCAAACTTGGGGATATCTGATTTTGTAACCTATTTTCCCTAGATTTTTTGTTTGTTTGTTTCATCCAATGCAAACTTCAAGACTTGGAAAGCCTAAAACTGGTAAAAATTTTCCAACTTTTTCTTCTCCACCCTTAAAAGTCCACATTCAATGGTTAGTTTTGCAACAAAATAAACTTTAAAAGGACAAGCTGCCTTAGTCTGGGCCCCCAGAAGCAGACCCTGAGACAGGGATTTGAGTGCAAATAGTTTATTTTGGAAGTGATCTCAGTAAGCTTTAGCAGGAGAGTGAGAAATCGAGCGAAGGAAGGGAAAGAAGCCAAGAAAGTACATTAATGCCCAGGTTGCCACTGTGGCATGTACTTAGATGACAAACTCCCTTCCATTATTTGCCATTCAGGGTATCTATAATGCTGCCACCCATTCTTAAAAAAGAAAAAAAAATAGCTTTCTTTTCTTTTTCTGTTTGTGATAATGAACCAACCAAGAAGGAGAGATACAGGCAATCAATCACAAAACTATTAGGATATAAACTTATAATGAGCATCTTGGGGTTAACAGGTTATTTCTGGGATTCAGGGACAGCTCTATTTCCTGAAACATAATAAGTAAGAAATGAAAGCAATAGTAATACTGTGATTTGTAGTATCCTTTTAACTTTCCAAAGGGTTGCCGTATTCAGTTATGCATTCATTCAACATGCTTTTACAGCAGAGTCACATTTTATAAGAAGCAGTAAGCTCTGGAGAAAGTGTGTAAGATAAACATTGCCCTTAAAATTTCTTAAATAGCCGAAGAAGTACTGTTGGGTTGCATTTAGACACCATGTTGCATTAAAAAC
Organism: Myotis yumanensis; assembly: GCF_028538775.1. Taxonomy (NCBI): domain Eukaryota; kingdom Metazoa; phylum Chordata; class Mammalia; order Chiroptera; family Vespertilionidae; genus Myotis; species Myotis yumanensis. Next base: position 41,291,524 of record NW_027223758.1, read on the forward strand.
ATGTGTCTTTAAACACTAGGCTGATAATCACCTTGACACAAGGATATGCTCACTCTAAGAGGGCTGGAGGGAACGGAAAGTGACAAAAGAACAGATTCAAGTCTCCCATCTCATGCTTTGTCTCTAGTGCAGGAGTCAGCAAGCTTTTTCTGAAGAAGGCCAGCTAGTAAATATTTTAGGCTCTGCAGCCTCTGTCACAGTACCCAAGTCTGACACTGTAGCATGAAAGCAACCCTAGACAATATGTAAATGAATGGACATGGTTGTGTTCCCATAAAACTTCATTCATAAAGACAGGCAGCAGGCAGGGTTTGCCCTGCAGTCTGTAGTTTGCAGGTCCTGTTCTAGTTGTCTGTCCATTGACTGGGATTGGTAAAAACAGGGTACTACTTTGATGGTTTCCTTCCTCTCTTTCTCTGTGCAGCTAAATTTCACTAAATGAAATGCACAGATGATGCAAGCCTACTGGACTGAAGGAACATCTGTGTCAGGAACAGTGTAAGGTGCTGAAACATAGGGAAGACAACATACTGTCCTCACAGAGAACTTAGATGTAGAAGAGACAGTTAACTGTCCGCCAAAGAGTCAGAATGCCCTTTCTTTAAAGAGAATTGCCTCTGGTCCAACTGCCCAGCCATGTAGGTTCCCACCCTCCTTTGCACCTGGCTGGAGCCATGCGACTGTGCTCACTAAGGAAATGTGAACAGAAGTAACATAACTCATTCAAATGTCTAGATGAAGAAGCATTCCCCAGACATCATCTCATGTTTTCTGGCTGAATGTATATGACTCCAAGGATCTAGAGCAGTGGTTCTCAACCTTCCTAATGCCGCAACCCTTTAATACAGTTCCTCATGTTGTGGTGACCCCCAACCATAAAATTATTTTCGTTGCTACTTCATAACTGAAATTTTGCTACTGTTATGAATCGTAATGTAAATATCTGATATGCAGGATGTATTTTCATTGCTACAAATTGAACATAATTAAAGCATAGTGATTAATCACAAAAACAATATGTAATTATATATGTGTTTTCCGATGGTCTTAGGCGACCCCTGTGAAAGGGTCGTTTGACCCCCAAAGGGGTCGCGACCCAAAGGTTGAGAACCGCTGATCTAGAGGATGACAAAACCACAAGACAGAAGGAACCTGGGTCCCTGAATACCTACATGGAGATGCTCATCAGTCAAGTAATTAAAAAGTATACTTCTATTAGGCAAACCTCTAAAATGTGAGGGTTTTATTCATCAGGGCCACCAGCCCTGATACAATAGTCCAGCAAAGGACACAAGCTATGTAAATTGTCATCACTTGGTATAATTAGCTACATAAACAATGTGCTATGAGAGAACCAAAGAGGGAATGATGGGAGAGACAATTCCTACCAGGAAATTCAGGGAATATATATCACAGAGTCAGTGAGACTGGAAGAATTAACCATCTGATCTTCACAAACAACCCCTCCATCACCATTTGACATATTGACATATTAAGACTCTGAGATTCAGAGCAGTCAGATGACTTGGGCAAAGTCACCCTACCTATAGGTCATTGGCAGAGCCAGGACTCCTGACTTAACTCGGTTCTCTTCCCCTGGCATGACACTGTCTCAAACCTTTTTTTAGGAGAAGCACAAACCCATAATCTAGACAACTGACTGGACCTTCCAGGACAGGGTCTAATACAGTGGTCGGCAAACTCATTAGTCAACAGAGCCAAATATCAACAGTACAACGATTGAAATTTCTTTTGAGAGCCAAATTTTTAAACTTAAACTATATAGGTAGGTACATTGTTATTAACTTAATTAGGGTACTCCTAAGGCTTAGGAAGAGCCACACTCAAGGGGCCAAAGAGCCGCATGTGGCTCGCGAGCCGCAGTTTGCCAACCACGGGTAGAAGCTACTTCCCCTGTTCCTCTCCACAAGATGGCTAGTCCCCACTTCCAGAAGTGATCCTGCTCAGGGCTTCTCCTTTCTTGCCTTGGGAGCCAAGCTAATCAGGACGTGTGACCTCAGGCAATATGAAGGTCTTGTCCATGGGCAAAGGTGCTGCCTGCAGCAAAGCATCTCTGCCCACGACAGATGCCGCCCGAACCTCTCACCAGCAGACAGAAGGCAGGCAGCGTGGGCGTCAAAAGGCAGACAGGAGAATTGAGCGTGGCAGGGAGGAGACAGGGGAGATATTAACGGTTTCTATTTTTTACTTTGAAAGAGATTTGCTTGACACATGAAGGAGAATTTTAACACACCTGCACACACCAAAAAGCCAGTTTCCCCGAATGCAGCTCTTCCCTGCCCCAGCGTTCTTCCTGGGAGATAAAATGGCCCACACTTCGCCTTGTATTTGCTTTTCCCTGCGCATCTCAAAAGCAGATTTCTTCTGTTTCCTATTGAAATAACCTGCCCTTGAGTTGGGGCTATGAACTACAGGACGAAAATGTACACCTCCCCCCACTCACACACCGCAGCCCACAGCTCTCCGGAACACAGCCTTTGCCCATGTGAATTATGCTGAAACTAACCCATGTCCTTTAGAGTCACGCAGATGTTTTGCAACCTTGCATCAGACAGAAAAACTGGTGTTTTAAAGAGCAGCACAATGCAACCAGAGCCGACTGAACTAACATAAACAGCTTTGAAATACATTAACTGTTTAATTTCTTTCTCCCCATCCAACCTCTCTTTGGTTTGTACCCATATACATAAACTAATTTGACTGAATAAACTTAAAAGTAGCTGAAATGCTGGTAGGAGGTAAATTGATGTGGCCTTTCTGGCCATAGGTGCCAAACATTTGTAAAATCTACACTCCCTTTGACCTCATAATTCCACTTCTATGAATTTATCCTAAGGAAATAACCACATAAGCATGCAAAGGTTTATATACAAGAATGTCCACTAAGGAATTTATAACAGCAAGACAAAACAAACAGAAAAACATTTAAATACCCAACAATAACAATAATTTTCTGAACAATGATACATTTCCATAAAATGGAATAATATGAACCGTTTAAAATTATACTTTTTACATTTAAGATAGAAATTGGTAAGTAAAAAATCAACTTATAGGACAGTATAGGTATAGTGCATATATACCAGAAATATATATTTTGGCATTGGAAAGTCTGAAAAAGATGTACAGCAAATATTCACAGTGAATTATCCTTGATTCACAGAAATTCATGTGATGCTAAATTTTTGTTTGCATTTCCATAATTTTCTCATTGTTGTTCATTAAACAGATATTACTTGTACTACAAAAAGTAATGAAAAAATAAAAAAATGAAACTAAGTGCAGTAGTGACTCTAAGATATTTTTTATCACTATGAAGCCAACTACCTGGTCTGCCTGAACATGTCACTAGCTGTCAGTGGCTGCAGCATTAGCACAGAGTTACCCAGCTCAAAGTAGGCTGCTAACTAATGCTCACGGCCTCCAGTCCTAGGCTGGGCTTCCCAGGTCCCGTGTCATGACACATCTATGAGACCTTATCACATACATACATATTAAAACACCAGTACAGTAATTGGAAGATACCACTGTGCTACTTTTCCCCAGATAGGTAGAGAAACAGGAGCCTGAGAAAGAGGGGTTTACCATGGATTTTTTTTTAAGCAGGAGGAGCAGAGAACAAAGAATAACCTTCAGTCGACAGATCATTTGATGGATGCCCTGGCCATTTAAGAGAGGCCTGGAGGCCTTGGGTGCTGGGAAGTCAGCCAGGAACCAGCCAGCAAGGAGGGCTCTGCAGCCTGGAGGCTCAGGCATGGGGCCCCTTGGCTAAGGCTGGGTTGGTGGCGTTAAAGAAAGGCAGCAAGATTCATCTGTTTAATCAGCGAGCTCCCAGATGATGCCTGGAGTTTGATATGGATCATTCCAGCCTTTCTCGAATCGATCAACAAGTATTGATTGAGTGCCTACTGTTTGCTGGGCTTGGCGCTAGGCATTTTGGGAGATGCAGAATGAGTACAGAACAAGGTCCCTGTCCTCTTCAATTAGTGCTACGAGCCCATATGTAGCAAAGTGGGAACCGCCTGAGTGTGACAGTGCAAGGCAGAATGCAGAGGAGAGGGCACCCTGAGACCCGTGAGGCCAGGAGGACTTCAGATGGAGGTGGACTTGAGCTGGAGGTGGGGGCAGGGAATATCACTGGTGGAAGAAATGGGAATATGTATCCAGGGAGTAGTAGCTACAGTAACAAAACACTCTGAAATATCAGTACTTAATAAAAGTTTTTTTCTTGCTCACTTAAAGGCCGCTGGGCAGTGAGGGTGGAGGTAGAAGGTGAGACTCTCCTCCAGACAGTCATTCAGGGCCCCAGGCTGTCAGGGATTCTATTATCTTCAACAAGCTACTCAGGGATTCAACATCCACCCAGCAAACGGGGAAAAGGTTAGCAAGGATCACATGAGAGGTTTATATAGTTTAAGCCTGCAAGTGGCTTATATCCCTTCTCCCATATCCTATTGACCTAAAGTCAGGTCACTGCCCCACCTAGATGAAAAGGGGTGAAGCCATGGTCTCCGACAGGTCAGCCACTTTCTAGCAACAACTTCCTGAAAGGGGAACACAACACTTTGGAAAGTTCGCCACAGAGGACACGGGCAGAGGTGAGACCCGGCATACCAGGGTATGAAACTGCAAGAGCCCGTCGACAGGAGGGGCCAGAGTCTGACATGAACTACTGAGGCTCAGGTAGGCAGGAGAGGAAGGCTCCACAGCGAGGTGCTTTAAGACTATTCCAGCAGCAATGACAAACCGTAAGCCCAGAAAGCACAATCGAGGCAGATGCTGGCCTTGGTAATCAGCACCGTGGGGTTTGGGGAGGGGCTGTGCTCACCTGAGGCTACAGTGATGACCACTGACAGTGTCTCAAACAGGCCCAACACCCATCTCCAGGAAGACCAAGGAGTTTGCAACCCCTTCCTTAAACATTACTCGGCTCTCCCATTCCTAAAACAAATCAAAGAGAGACCAGGAGCTGAGCGGGAGCAGAGTGTCCTAAGGGGACCTTAGCTGAAAAAGATCCTCATGAGTAGGCTTTCCAGACAGCCCACAATGCTCTACCCCTCAGGCAGCAGGGGCCTGCCTGAAGGCGCATAGGGAGTGAAGTCCCACCCATCCCAGGGCACCATGGACAGTGGCTTTAGCCAAGTCACTAGACCTACCCATGCCTTAGCTCTTTGTGAAATGAGTGTGTCACCATGATCTCTAAGGCCCTCCAGCTGTCACATCTGTGCATGTGAGCTCTTTCCAGATAGGGAGCCCACAAATGCATCAATAAGATCTTAGGAAGTTTAGAACTAAAAATTAGAAATCAAATTAGGGGGGAAGGAAAAGAGGACTTAGAGATTATTAGATTAGCACTACCTAAAATGTGTTTCAGGAATATTAGTTCTGTAGACTCAGTAAAATAAATATATATATATAAATATATATGTAAAATATATATATTATACATAGAGTTCTAATATATGTCTACTATTTCTATCTATAGTAAAAATTGGCATCCATACAATATGCCAAGCACTATGCAAAGAGTTTTTTCTGGGAGCATTGGTTCGTTTAATCCCCTCAGCAACCCTTTATCATCATCATCATCATAACTCCAATTTTAGAGGTGAGGAGACTGACGTTCAGAGAGGCTGAGCACTGCTCAAGATCACAGCAGTTGAAGTTGAAGATTTACGTCAGCCATGTCTGACTCAGACTGTGCTTTCAGTCATCACACTCTGATGCTGCCTGAGGATTCTTTGGTCAAATCAGTTCTGGTTTGATACTGAAGAACTTCCCAGAGCCCTGCCTGACTATCTCAATGGGCATAGCGTACCATAGTAGTTAACAACACAGTATCAGAGGCAAGACTTGAGCCCCAGCTCTGCCCCTTGCTGGCTGTGTGACCTTGGGCACATCACTTAGCCTCTCTGTTCCTCATCTGCAAAATGAGATTAACAACAGCACCTGCTTCACAGGATTGTCTACAAGGACTGAATAAGTTAATATGTTTTGAGATCAAAACCAAGTGCTATTGAAGTGTCGGCTGCGCTGTAGCTACCTTAATCCTGGAGCCCAGTTCTCACAGAGCATTTCTCAGGGCGAGTAGCACCATCTGGATCACCCTTCTCACCTAATTATGAGGAAGCTGAGGTGATAGACCTGGCTCAAGGCTACTTAGGCTGCTAGTGTGAGAGTCCTGTCCCCAGAATCAAAGCCCAATTCTAGCCCCACAAATCCACCCTGCCTCTCCCTGGCAGATTCAGGCATTTTCTATACATCTCCTTAAAGAGTTGTAACTAAACAGAAAGTCACACAGCTCCTGCCTCTAAGTTTCCATCCAATGCGCTGTTTTTACTAAGAACAGGAGACAGGAATTAAGTTTTCCTGGACAGCAGCCACTGCCTCCTCAGGCGGTCACTTGCTCTGGCCTCCAGCTGCTTGAGGCGGTGACACTGACACTGTTCTCCGGAACACAGGGCACTGGCAGCACAGTGGCCCCGTCCCAGCAGGAGCACCGCCTAGAGCAGCCCTGGGAGCTGGGAGGGGCGGGAGGAGGGAAGCAGTCCCTCTTAAGCTGAGGGAAGCATTGTAGGAAACAGAGAGAAGCAATGTGACAAAGACCTATAAATTGAAAATAAAATCAGTCAGGGGTTAGGACGAAAACCATCCTGTTGGGTTGATGTCCCTCCCATTGGTGTGCTTTCTTTGTATCTGCGTATCTCACTGCTCTGGTCTGTGCTCATCTTCAGAGTGAATGGAACTGTGCGCCTATTTGCAGAGGGGGTGGGGCTGGCAGGCAGAGAGGAGAGAAGGGGGGAGGGGGACAGATTGCTTGAATAGAACAGGGAAGGAAGAAGGACAGAGGGACAGAGAACCCTAGAGAAACCTATGAGCCTGGGGGCCAATCCTTGGTTCTTCCTCAGGCCGAGGCCTTGTTTCATCTGCTCCCAGGGCTGAGTTATGCCTGTCTGTTTACAAAGTCTCAGATCAGCACCAGACCTGCTCTCCGTTTCCCATCCTGACTGTACACAAGAGAGAGAGCTCATAATTCCAGGCACAGCGTCCTTTTTTTTTGTGCTTTGGATGCGATGTATCTTCAATGCTAAATTATTAACGACTACTTACTGCTCAGCGGTGTGAGTACACTGAGTCCTTCCCTGAACCACATGCTCTGACGACCATACTTTCCTCTTAGAGAAGAGGATTCCACCGGCTCACTGCTACCCAGCGGCCTCGGGAATGGTCCGCAGGAATTGGCGTGGTTAAGGGATTAGAGTAAATGGACTTCACAGATAAAGTCTGTGGGTCCCCTCAGCTACTCCTGCCCCCTCCTGAGACAAACAGGTTGAGAGGAGTCTGCAAGCTGCTAAGAAGGAAATCTCTCTCAGGTCTGCCAACCAAATAACCACAGCCCACAACAATTCAGCTTCAGCATTAGAGATTCCATATATACAAACTGATGCAATGCATTAAGCATGTGCTAGGCTCTTTCCCTTCAACCTGAACATGTACATTTTTTTTAACTAAATATAAACATAAAACTAATATGTACATGTTATCCATCATTTTTAATATACCCAGGAGTTTTTGATGAACTAAACAGTTTTACTATTATCCCTCTTTTTATTATTTTATGTGATCTGTGGATTCCGCTAGAGTATGTAGGGATGTAGAGTATGTAGAGATGAGAAGGACAAAAAATTATAAAAAAAACCTTCAGCTTGCCCAAAGCAACTCATGTAGCTAGTAAGCCCCCTTATCACTCAGCTCTCCCAAATGTTTTAGAATCAACGATGGCTGTTGAGCAGGTGGTTGTAGCTGAAACTGCCCTGGGCCCATCGTTTATTCAACAAGCATTTATTGAGTACTTACTATGTGCTAGACACCACGCAAAGCAGGAGTGGCTGAGCTACAAATAAGTCCCTGCCTCTGTAGTTCCCATCGGGGGTCTCAAGAGCTGAGACCATCAGACCCAACCCCCTGGTTACACACAAAAGGACACCAAGACCCAGCCAAGAAAAGGGACTTGCCCAAAGCCATGGCACACATGAGAGCTTGAGCTGGGACTGAAATCCAGGTGTTCGGGCTGGGCTGGGCTCCACCCAGTGTGTGCCCTCCATCTCTAATGGAAGACAGTGTCCTCAGTTGGCGTCCTGACCTTGACACATGGCTGGCCATAGAACCATGACAAAGACAGTCAGAGGAAGATCACAACTGAACTATGCTGCTGACATGGAAGCTTCTCTCGACTTGCTACCTGCACCTGCACCTGCACCGGCAAAGCAGATCACCAGCCTGCAAAGGGCAGCTGCCTGGCCTCGCTAATTACACATAGATATTTCCCCAAAAAAGACTCAAATATTTATAGAAAGACAATTCTTAAGAAAAATCTTTTCCTGCACCAAAAAAGACTGGCTCTTTTCAGATTCCAAGGAGTTTGCAGGTGAAGTAGAAAGTGCATTGGCCTGAGGTGGGGGTCGGGAGTGGAACTCAGCATGGAAGCCACTCGCATCTAATCACTAGTTCCACTCCTCCAGCACCTGAGACCAGGAAATAGAGAGGCAGCAGAGGTGAGGACACAGCACAAGAAAAGGACAAATGACATTAGCTAATATTTATGATACCTGGAGTTTCCCTATACTCAGCATGTCATTAAGTCCCCATGACAGCCCACGTGGTAGGTGGCAGTTCCCCCCATCTTATGAGGAATTGAGCCTCACCTTCCTCCCATACCCAGCCAGTAAGTAGCAGGACTTGGCTCCAAGCTTGAGTCCACCTGACCCTAACAACCATCATTTGTCCACCATACAATGCAGGAATTTTCCTGGGCAGAGGTGATGGGGACAAGAAAGGAGCATGATTAAAGTGAGGGGAAAGGAGAAGGCTCAACTGGTAAGTCAACAAATGTTTAATGAGCACATGCTGCACATCAAACATCCTGCCAGGCACCTGCTGGGAGGACAGCAAGGAAACCAGTCTCCCCCAGGGCATGGGCCCAGCATTCACCTACTTGTCATGCCAGGAACTGGGGCAACACCTGTGACTGCTCCCTATCCCTTGTCTCCTGTAACTTGCACCATCTTGATCCTTCTGTGTACCATCTGTCTACTCTGCTTACTTGTAAAATGGGGATAGTTGGGTGCCTACTTCATTAATACAAATGTAGATCAAGTAATTAGTACAGCCCAAGGCACATAGCAAGTTCTCAGTAATAGAAGATAGACAGAATCGTCGTAGGGAGTTCTCCGCTCAATAATGTTGTCATTATTGGCTTTCTTTACCAGCACTTTGAAATAATGGTGAAACTGACATCTGAGTCTTCAGAGAATAAGATCAAATGCAGGGAAACCTAGAGATGAGTTTGTGGCCAATTGGTCCACCCTCCTTTGCTAAGTACACCTTGTGGTGTTAGCTATCTGCATTTTGCCCTTACAGGATCCCACTGTCCTCTCAGTCTATTCAGATCTTACAACTTCTTCAAGACCTAAATGAAATACAAGCATTCCAGGAATGTCCCCCTCACAGGGTAAGATCTTTTAGAGCAGCACTGTCTAACAGAAATACAATGCTAGCCACATGTGTAATTTTAAATTTTATGCAGCCTTATTTATTTATTTATTTATTTATCTTTATTTCAGGGAGGAAGGGAGAGTGAGAGAGAGATAGAAACATCTATGATGACAGAGAATCATTGATCAGCTGCCTCCTGCATGTTCCATGTTGGGGATCGAGCCTGCGACCCAGGCACGTGCCCTGACTGGGAATCAAACGGTGATGCTCAACCACTGAGCCATGCCAGCAGGGCTGCAGCCACATTTTAAAAAATAAGTAATGATAATTGTAATTTAAATTTTTTATTTAACCCCATATATCCATAATATTTCCATTGAATTGTATAATCAATAAAAAAATTACTAATGAGGGATATTTACATTCTTTTCTTTGTACCAAGTCTTAAATTGCTGGTAGTTATTTTATACTCACCACACATCTCAATTTGGATTAGCCACGTGTCTAGGGTTAATAGCGATATGTGACTAGAGGCTACCATTGTGGACATTGCACATTTAGAGCAAGCTGAGACTGTATCTTTAACGACAGATTCATCTCCTGCATTAATTGGGGGGAGGGTGTGTGGGTCATTAGTGTAGCAGGTGGTCCTGTTGGTCTCGCTGCCCCCAGGGAATGTGTGAAGAAGGAGCCCATTTCTGGCCACAGAAAATCACACAAACCCATCTAAGGCCCTGCCTTAATATATTCATAGTTTCACACCTCAGCACACAAACAGGCTCCAGATAAATAGGCTTTTAAAAATACCTTTAGACTTGTAACCACCCCTCCCCAAAACCAGCTTCATGGAGACAATATCTCTGCATGCCAACACTCCTTTTTTATTTTAATTTAAATTTTATTTTTCAATTACAGTTTACATTCAATATTATTTTATATTAGTTTCAGGTGTACAGCATAATGGTTAGACCATCATATAATTTACGAAGTGTTCCCCCAATATTCCAACACTCCCTTTTAAATGAGCACCCAAAGTCTCCATGTTCTCTAGATCCCTGACAATGACACAGTTTTAAATAATTTATTCATTTTTACAGGTTTCCTGAGCATCAACTGTACACTAGGCACCATTTATGATACGGCTCCTGGCCTCAAAGCTGTCAATGGGTGAACACAAGTAATATTAGGACAAGCCTTTTCCTGATCCTTTTTGGAATTATCATGAATATATCCCAAAATGAAAACTTGTGTGACTGTCTAGCCTGCAGGAAGGCTTCTGCTATTGGTTTTGAATTCATTTGTTCATTTGCAATACAACCTCTCCCAGCCGGGGGTCCCTAAATCAGCTGCTCTGCACTACCTCCATTGCATGGTTCAAGGTCACAGAATGTGTAGGTTTCCAATGGCCACCCAGGTAACCTGGAGAAAGAATGCTTGTATTTGTGTCTCTGACACAAGCCCTTTTCTTTCATGAGGGCCAGTCTCAGACAACCATGGACTGGCATCTGTAGGACACCGAGGATAATCAAGAGTTCTGCTTGCCTCAAATTGCTGCTTCTGTCTAGTAGGACCACCCAGAAAACTCATGCAAATTTCCACGAAAGAAACAGCCAAATGAATGCCGGTAGTAACAGACTCATGAAGATAGGCATTAACACGTTAAGTGCCCAGTCACCGGTGACTGACACTATACCTTCCTTCTGGAAGACAAAACAGGCTGGGCGTTTAATGTGTTAAATGTAAGCCCATCAGAGTACACTGAGTCTAAACAGCAAGAGGTTGATTGTCTTATCAACCACTTCTCATGACCACATGTGGACATGACCATAGTGTGAGTACTAGAAATAAGCATTTCGTTCTTGCATACCATGATCAGCTTTCATGCTATTATATGTCTCAAAGTTTCTTTCATGACCAACAACATTGGCCTTGCTGAGCAACCTCTGGCAGGCAGAGGTGAATAAGGCCCCTGACTTTTGAGATCGATGGCAATAGTGGGCAGTAGCCCTGGGAAGTCCAAGAAATGGAGGTTGACCATTGGAACTGAGGTCCAGTGCCCTCCTAGGAACTCATCTGGATCCAGAGACGGGAAGGCACTTGCCTGAGGCCACACACAGCTGCTTGCTGGTAGAACAAGGCTGGAACCCAGTTGTCTGATACTCAGGCCTGAGCTCTTTCCACAGCCCCACACTCAGGGACAGAATCGGGAACCAAGAGCCAGACAAGGGTTGCAGATGTCGTTACCCACATTTAAAACACCTTTTCTTTTTAAAAATGAAAAGTTGCGGGGACAAACCTTCCCCCTCACTTTGCTACACAGAGAGCTTTGTCATTGCACCATATGCTGCAAGGACCAAGTATAGATTTGTGTGACAAAATTAGCATGGCTATTAAAGACTATAAAGGAAATAATCAAAAAGCCAGAGCTAGAGGCAGAGGGGCTAAATTGCCCTCCTCCACTCTGTAGCACATCCAGATCACCCATCCAAGCTGGGAGGGGCTGTGACAACAGCCTCCAATGCCATGCTCTCAGGAGGCTGCGGCCTGGGAAAGAGAGGGGGGTAGATACCTAGTGCAGATAGAAGAATGTTGTGGGGGAGGGAGAGGAGGAGGAGGGAGAAAGAGGAGGGGTAGAAAGGCAAAGAGGGAGAGATGAGGATAGCAAGAACCTGTCATGTCGTGCTCGCTATGTGCCAGGCACTCTCTGCTCTCCAAGGTCCTTTGAAGCAGCTGTTCTTGTCATTATCCCCCACATCCCCCCCCCCCCCCGCCCCATATTTTACAGATATGGAAACTGAAGCACAAAGAAGTAACAAGATTGAAAGTAAATCAGATCCCAGCCTGGAAAGAACATGGAAGTTTTGTTGATCACTTTCACCTCTCTCACCCTCCTTGCTGGTGCTCGACTTCACCACACAAACATGTTCAGGTTCCCCACTTTAATAAAGAGTTGTTCCTTCACTTTGTCCACAACATGCTACTGCTTCTAGAATTCTTTGCTTTAGCCACCAACTGCCTTGAAAGAGAAACATATTCTCCCTATTCCTGCTTTCTCAACTCTGATCCCTCCTCACTTTAGGCAGGCTTCTATCCCCGCCCTCCCCCAACACCCTTAAAATGACTCCAACTGAACCACCACGTTGAACCAATGGATTCCCTCTTCCCCGGTCTCTCTCACTCACTTCTTCTCTCCTTGAGGTGTCACCACCAACCTCCCCACACACCAGCTTGGTATGGACTTCTATCTCCATCATCAGTATTACCAACATCCCTTCTATCTCTCTGAATCTGCCTTGCTCACCTTCACTAGCTACTCTTCCTATGCCTACCTCCTATAGCAGCCCTTCCCAAAAATCCCAGGAAGGCTTTGGGGCATAAACGCCATGGCCTTGGCAGTGGTTTTCAGCCCTGGTGAGACATTAGCATCACAAAGCCCCAGTGCTAAAGGTTCTGAATTAATTGGTCTGGGATGATGTAATTTTTAAAGCCCCCACAGACAATTCTGATGTGTGGCTGAGGTGGCAATCCACTGAGGTAAGGCATTGAGCATGTCTAGGGGGAGGGATATTTGGGGGACACAGGAACACACTCAGATAAGAAGAAAGGACAGAGGAAGTCATAAGAGTAAGGTAAATAAACTAGGAAAACTTTCCCCCACTCAAAGGAGGTGTCCAAAATCTATTGTGCTTTTGGTTCCTTAAGCTCCTTCTAAATCTTTTCCACTTACAAATCTTCCCTAGTAAATTATATCTTCCTCCCAAGTTAAAAGCAGACTGCTAGAAAGAAAAAAAATGAGTAGAATAGACCAATTTCTCCTGTTATGACAGCTCCATAAGAATTGTTTTATTGCTTTATTGGGAGCTTGATTTTTTTATAAGATCAGGCAAAAATGGGCATTAGTATTCCACATATCCACAAAGGTGACCTTTGGTATTCAAGGAAAAATAACATAAAGCAACAGACCCCTCACATTAGGATCATGTTTGGTGCTATTTTTTCCCCAGTAGTGTTTTTCATGATTTGGGCCATTAATTAGGTCATTTCAAGGTCATTTGGTTCAGCCCCTCATCCCATGAGGACCCAGTGAGGCTTCATTGAAGAAGCACAGACTTATCATTAGGCCACCCTGAGTTCCAATCTCAGCTTAGCCACTTTCAGGCAGAGCCACTTTGGGCAAGAAACTTATATTAAGGTCCCTCGGTTTACTTGTCTATAAAATGGGGCTCATGATACCACGGAGCTGTGTCAACAATAAATATTAGTCCTCTTGGCTGAATTTTGAATCTTGAAAGTGATATTTGACCCCTGGAACCATGACCGCATGCAAACCATTTTGTGATAGCATTTGACATGATCAGTGTCTGTCACTAGCACTTAGGATGTTCTGTGGTATCAACCTCATTTGTAGGCAGACTCCGGGGCCACATAGGCAGAAGCCCCCGTTTACCAAAATATTCTCTAGCAACTTGTCACATTGCCAAGAAGTCCATAATTATTGATATGCCTTAACTAGGAAGCAGTGTGGTGAAGGGGGCCCACACTAGGAGTCAAAAGAATTAAACTGACCCCAAGTGTACAACTTCTAGCTGTGTGACCTTAGGCAAGCAACTTAACCATTCTGAACTTCAGGTTTCTCATCTACAGGTGCGAATGATAATACTTGCTCTACCTACCTATGTATTATGGGAGCTGAATGAAATTGTATATGGCAGTAACTCTCACTCAGTAGCAAGGAGAACCATGAAGAACATGGAGAAGTTAACCTGACATCTCCATTTAGATTTTTCAAGACAATTAAAACTCAACATGATTAATACCAAATTCATGCCCATCCCAAACCTGCTCCTTCTCCACGGTTCTCTCCATTTCCAAATGACACCACCACCATCCAGCCATATGGTTGCTCAGTCCAAAAACTCAGAAGCCATTAACTCTTTCCTCTCACTCACCATTCTCATCAACTCATCATCAAATACCGCTTATTCTCTCTTAAAAATGTTTGTGGACTCCATCCTCTTCTGTACACCTCCACCCTAATCCCAGCCCAGCCAATACCATCTATTGCCTGGACTACTGCAAGAGCCTTGTAACTGACCTACCCTTCCCACTCTTGGCCCTCCATTGACTTTTCCTGATATATATTCATTCTCTCTCTCTCTCTCTCTCTCTCTCTCCACACACACACACACACACACACACACACACACACACATACACATTAAAGCTGCTAAAAAAAAACACACACAAAAAAACCTCCAAATGTTTTGAGATAAAGACCAAAGTCCTTAACACAGCCTGTACCCTACTCTACAACTTTAACCATTCTCCCCACCCTCAGCTCTGTCTAACCAGTTGGGCTTTTTTACTTCCTTGAAGCCACCATGCCACAGGACCTTTGGACATGCCTCCTCCGTTTTCTTGGACACTCTCCCATTCCCTCCCCCTTATTCACTCCTACTCTTCCTGCAGATTCCAGCTCCCAGCACAGAGTCACCACCTGCTCAGAGATAGCAATATGTCAGCAGCCTTTCTGACCTCCCTCTGTATCCCTCCGTTTCCCTCTGGCAACCCACCACCTCTCCTCCACAGAACCTACCACACTGATAGTTTCGTATTTTCTTGTAAAAGAGGCCATTCCATCTGATTTGTTGCTGACCATTTAATTCACAACATAAAACACAGTATCTGGCACATGGCAGGAACTTTATAAATATTTGTTGAGTAAATGAGTATGGTTGACAAAGGCACATTTGAAGCTAACTCTTAAAAACAAGTTCGTTTTTAGTTTGTTAAGTATGTTTGGAATCTCTTCTGTGCCAAAACTAGCTTTTGGTCTGATGTCACATCTTTACGCTAGAATGTCTCAATGCTCTCCCACCCCTCTGAGCACACTAGAGCAAGCTTGTCTGATACAAAGAGAGATTATCAGATGATCTGCCTTCCCCAGCACCAAATCCTGTTTTCCTCAGGGATGTCCCAGCACCACTGATAAATCTGTGGATGGCTCTTCCCTTTGGCTTAGGAGCGCCCTTTTTCTCACAGGCCTTGTCAAGCAGCTCAAAAACAGCACATCCCCTCGGCTACCAGGCTTGCCCTGCAGAGGGACTCGTTTCAGGAGGCTCTCCTGAAAATTATCTGGCTAACCTCTGCTTTTCCCAGCTGTGCAACCCATAACCAGCAACACAGCTGGGGACCAGGCTCTGCCCTGAGGCCGGGGTTTCCCAGTCAGGTGAGGAGGTAATCCTTCCACCTCCTCTGAGGTGGACCCTTGGGAGCCCCTGAAGGGAGCCCAGGTCTTCTCCCTGCATCCACCCCGAAGACAATTCTCAGATATGGCAACTGCGAGGGATGTATTCTCTATAAAAAAATATTGAGCTTCGGACTGAATGAGATTTAAGCTAACATGAAAGATGGAACCCGCTATATTTTTTCTTTCTTAAGGGCCTTCATGTCACACCCAGCAAAAACAGGTTACCCATATTGTGGTATGTACTGTCTAAGCTTTTATTTGCACAAAAGGAGGTTGCAGGGGGACAAGGGGTGAGACACTGAACACTGGAGGGACAGGGAGGGAAAGGAGGAAGAAATGAGAGAAACAGAAAGGAGGGAGATGGCAGAGAGAAGACACAAAGGGAGAGAGGAATGGAGAGAAAGAAGCTCATTCAGGGCCATTTTTTTTTATTAAATTCTAACCCAAGGAAGCTGTGTACAGGGACTCCCCGTTTTCTCTTTCTGAAGCCCGAAGGCAAACCAAGATGCTGTGTCAATTACAGAAAAAAATCAATGAAGATGCTGTTCAGAAGTCCTTTTCACCATTCAGTGCGGATGGTATCCTTCACTTCCCAGCACTGATTCATTTACTTTCGGCCTCTCTGGAGGCTGCTGACATATTGCTATCTCTGAAGAATCAGAAGCAAAATCACCTTTGTTTCGCACTGCAACTTGTTCCTCTGTACAGTTTGTTACAGGAGCTGCCACATGACCTTGCTAAGCCTGTAGGACTGAAGGGCAAGACCTCGCCGGGCCACACCAGGGATTTGGGTGCCTTTTTCCACCAATCAGCATCTCCTCCAAGGTGTCTGGGGCCTCATAAGGCCTCCAGCCTGTAGGCTGAAAATCTCGCATATTGTTACACCCTGTTCCCTTCATAGTATCTGTCCTGACTCCAATAAGTTAAATCCTACTCCTAGCACCCTCCCAGCTCAATAGCATGATGGGAAAAGCCTTCCTAGAGAAGGCTTCCTCCAAGGCAATGCACGGATAAAGGAAGCGCAGGCATTACAACACAGGAAGAACACCCCAGGAGCGGGCCTCGTAGGTGAGGTATGCGGCACCTAACAGAGTGATTAATTTGTGCTAAGTAATGCCCTTCTTCTCTGGGCCCATTTTATATTTCAAACATTTCTAGGGAGGTCAAACCTTCAGGCCCTATACTAGTTGCCTATTGCTGCCATAACACACTACCAAAAACATGACTTGAAACAGCACAAACTCCTTCTCTCACAGTCGTAGAGATCAGAAGTCTCAAATCATCAGCAGGGCTGCATGCTTTCTGGAGGCTCCAGGAAAGGATTGGTTTCCTGGCATTCTCCTGGACTCCTGGCTATCTTCCTCCAATTTGAAAGTCACCGCATAGCATCTGCCAATCTCTGTGTCCCCGTCTGTCTCTCTCTCTCTCTCTCTCTCTCTCTCTCTCCCTCCCTCCCTCCCTCCATCATCGCATCACCTTTTCTAACCCTGCTTCCTCTGTCACCTGTCCTTCTCTGTCTTTTATGCTCTTGCCTCCCTTTTATGAGGATGCTTGTAATTCCAGTGAACCAACCCTGACAATCCATTTCAAAATCCTTAAACTAATCATTTCTACAAAGTTCTTTTTTGTAGAGGGCCCCCCAGGGAAGACACATAGCCATGCTTCCTAAAATATTGTCAGCTGAACCCAAGGTGACTGGCAGAGCCGAGCCTTGGATACACATCTAACCAAGATGGCGATGTGTTCTCAGCATTGACTCTTATCTTTGCTGCCCAGGTGTCAGGGAGTGGGTTTTTGAGATGTAGATCCAGTCAAGCACTAGGAATGAATAGGACTCTCCTCCCTCTGACTGGCCGCGCCCTGTGGGAGGGGCCCTGGGGTGGAGCCATGCCCTGGGTTCCTGACTACTCGTCATGCCCACCAGCCAGGCCCATCCAGAACTAATGTAACTTCCTGGTATTTGGGTATAAATTAAACATGTGGTTCTGGTGCTGGGCCCCCTGTCTGTCCCTCCATCAGAGGGCAGAAGCCCACCCAGACCCAGCTTCTTCTATTTTTGTGTCTTGTCTCTTTCATTTCTTCCTCAATCCCAAGCGCCTCTACTCAAAGAATCGGTTCATTTCTCTTTCTGTGCTGGTCTCGGGAAGAGAGAATGTACCCCCATAGTCTCGTTTTTCATTCTTCCTTAGCCCTTGTCGCGTTCTACTCAAGATTCTTGAACCCCTGTGTTCTCTCTTTTGGCGCTGGTAGCGGGAAGAGAGAACCTACTCCCATACGTTTTGCCTTATAAGATGACAAACTCACTGGTTCTAGGGATTAGGACATGGACAATGGGGCTGGGGGCGGGGGGGGGGGGGGGGGGGGGGATGGGGGGAGGCGGGCAACATTATTCTATCTACCACATCCCCCCACGTTTAGTGACAGGGAATTATGCAATCCTATTTCTTCCCAGCTAGGTGACAGGGAAGAAAACAGAGAAACTCAAGAGCTGGGTAAGAGAAGGCTGGGTACTAACAGGGGATAAAGAGTGTGGAAGAGGTAATGGTGGCATAGTAAGGATTTCAATGACCTTTTTCCTGATTTTATGTGACTAATATTTAAAAAAAAACACACACACAGTCAATAGAACAGACCCCATTCACTGCAGATAATTCAGGAAAATAGATTAAACAAATTCTGGTATTTTTCTATAATGGAATATTATTCTGCCAAAAAAGGAATGAGCTACTGGTACATAGAACAACATGGTTGAATCTCAAAAAATATTTTGAGTGAAAGATAACAGACACAAAAACTGTATTCTGCATGATTCCATTTATAAGAAGTTCAAGAACAGAAAAACTGATATATACTGGGGAAAATCAGAACAGTTGTCCATGAGAGGTAGGAATTGACTGGAAGGAGGCACAAGGGAATGTTCTTGGTGACAGAAATGTTCTAAATCGTGATTGTGGGCAATGGTTGCACAGGCGCATTCATTTATAAAATTGTATACTTACGGTCTATGCATGTCTCTGTATATAAACTTTGACTCACTTAAAAATTTTTAAAAATAGTTAAACATAGAGGATAGATTGAAAGACTTAAACATACAAGTACCAGTAATCAGACTTCTAGAAGAAGAAAACTGAGGCCAAGGCAATATTCAAAGAGGAAATGGCTAAGAATTGATGAGAGAGGGTGAATCCTCAGGCTGAAAGCGTACACCAAGTGCCAAGCAGAACAAACCAAGACAAACCCCCCTTAGACACAACATAGCAAAACTATAGGATATAAAAGTAGCAGTATAAATGCTCTCAGAGATGGAGTACAGGGTGGGGGCAGGCTAGAAGAGGACATGGGGGGGAAGTGGGGGACATATGTAATACTTTCAACAGTAAAGATTAAAAGAAAGAAGGAAGGAAGGAAGGAAGGAAGGAAGGAAGGAAGGAAGGAAGAGAGAGAGAGAGAGAGAGAGAGAGAGAGAGAGAGAGAAAGGAAGGAAGGAAGGAAGGAAGGAAGGAAGGAAGGAAGGAAGGAAGGAAGAAAGAAAGAAAGAAAGAAAGAAAGAAAGAAAGAAAGAAAGAGAGGTTTCATATTATAAGTCTCTTTAAAAAGAAAATAAATGTTCTCAGAGAGAGATAGGGCTAGATATACAGAGAGAGATTTTCTACAAAAATATGCTCGTTGAACTGACCTTAATCTTTTCAGTAACAACAATGGATGTCAGAAGACAACAACAACATCCTCAAAGTGCTGAATGAAAATGTAATAAAAACCACATACTTTGCTAAATGGTCATTAAAGAACAAGGACAAAATGACATTTTAAAGATACAAAAATTAATAAATTTTTTTTAACCACCCAACACTCCCTTTCTGTATAAACTACTACAAAGGAGTTTCTTCAGCAAAAAGAAAAGTCAAATTAGAAGTAAGGCGTGGGCTATTCAATGAAGCCAGAAATGGTAAAACACATTGACATTAACTTTCATTAACTAGTAATTGTATCCAGTCAGAAAGACCTTTCGTTTTTATTTTAAAAAGTAAATAATATACAATAATATATTGAATGTTCATTGTAGAAACATTGAAAAATACAGAAAAGTATAAAGAAAATATAAAAACCACCCACAGTCTAGCACCCAGACATCACACTGCTGTTTCCACTGATTTGTATCCATCACTGAGGCCCTATGCCAATGCAAGATCTTCTCAAGAAGATTTTTTAAATAACAAACATTATTACTTTGAATGGATACCAATAAAATCTTTTAATTTATCTCTGTATTTTACTATTTTCTATAAAAATCCTTATGCATTTTTTTATGATTCACTATTTTGTTAGGATAAAACTCTGGCAAAGACAGTGCTAGGAAATTCTGACCATTGTGGCAAGGCCTGGCCTTGCGGAAGTAGAGGGGACTTTTAGTTCCCCTCAAATGAAAGGCATTGGAGGAATGAAAGGCCAAGAAGTTATTTCAAAAACAGTGGCAAGAATACATGACGGGAAAGGATAGTCTCTCCAACAAATGATACTGAGAAATCTGGGCATCCACATGCAAAAGAATTAAATTGGACCCTATTTACACCAAACAAAAAAAATGAACTCAAAATGATTAAAGACTTAAATGTAAGTAAAACTAAAAAACTCCTAAAAGAAAGCACAGGGGGAAGTCTTCATGGCATTGGTCTTGGTAAATAAGGCCTGGATATGACACCAAAAGCACAGGCAACAAAAGCAAAAACAGACAAGTGGGGCTACATCAAACTGAAAAGCTCTGTGCAGCAGAGGAAACAACAGAGTGAAAAGGCAGCCTGTGGAATGGGAGAAAATATTTGCAACCATATGCCTGATAAGGGGTTAATTTCTAAAATATATAAAGAACTCCTACAACTCAATGGCAAAGAAAACATACTAATAACTTGATTTTAAAAATGGGCTTAGGACCTGCATAGGCATTTCTCCAAAGACATACAAATGGCCATCAGCTCTTTGAAAAGATGTTTAATGCCATTAATCATCAGGGAAATGCAAATCAAAACTATAATGAGATATCTCACAGTTGTTAAGATGATTATTTAAAAGGAAGGAAGGAAGGAAGGAAGGGAGGGAGGGAGGGAGGGAGGGAGGGAGGGAGGGAGGGAGGGAGGAAAAGGAAGGAAGGAAGAAAAGAAAAGAAAAGAAAAGAAAAGAAAAGAAAAGAAAAGAAAAGAGAAAAGAGAAAAGAAAAGAAAGACAAGTGCTATCCAGGATGTGGAAAAATTAGAACCCCTGTACACTGATGGTGGGGAATGCAAATAATGTAGCCACTATGGAAAACAGCATGGAGGTTTCTCAAAAACTAAAAATAGAACTACCATATGATCCAGTAATCCCACTTCTGGGTATATATCCAAAGGAATCAAAATTAGTATCTCAAAAAGACATTAGCCCTTTCATGTTCATTGTAGCACTATTCACAACAGCCAAGATGTGGAAACAACCTAAATGTCTACCAAGGAATGGATAAATAAAATGTGGTATATTATATAATATATACACAATGGAATAGTATTCATCTTTTAAAATAAGGCAATTCTGCAATATGTGATAATATGGATAAACCTTGAGGACATTATGCTAAGTGAAACAAGCCAGTTGCAGAAGAACAAATACTGCATGATTCCACTTAAATGAGGTATCTCTAAAATAGTCAAACTCATAAAAAAAAAAAGAATAAAATGGTGGTTGTTGGGAGCTGGAGGGAAGGAAAAATGGGGACTTACTAAAATTTCATTTATGCAAGATGAATAAATGCCAGAGATCCACTATACAAGACTGTGCCTATAGTTGACAATACTATATTTGTACACGTAAAAATTTTGTTATGATCCCAGATTAAGTGTTCTTATCATAATAAAAACTTTAAAATTTTTAATTTTTTAAAAAAGATGTTCTTTTGCATCTGTGTCTTCCATAGACCAGCCAGCTGTCTGGGCTCCAGGATTCTCACACGAAACAATGGAATCAGCAGAGTTCATCAGTTCCTCACTGCTCTAACCTCAGTGACCTGGCACCACAGGCAGAGGCCCTTCTGCTCAGACCCCCAATAGCAGCCCAGGCCCAGCCCCAAAGGGCTCACCCCTCCCCCAGAAAAGGTTCTGTCTCTGACCCAGTGGAAAATTCTCCCTAGTTCCAGCTTCCTGGGCAAGTGACACCCAAAAGCAAGAACTGCTTGTAGAGAGAAGTGAGACTGAAACATCACACCTGGGTGGGATCAGATTGCCCAGTGAAGACTGACTTCGACATGCAGGCTCTGCTCCTGGCCCAGGTGCTGTGTGGGATCCAGGTCGGCTTGTGTCAATGCTCACTCACTGGGCCGACCCAGGGGCCTGTCTCCTCTGCCTCTGACCCATCACACTAAACAGACCCACGGGTGGATGTTCCAGTACAGCCCTTCCCACAGGCAGACAGGAAAGGCGAATCCTCTGGGGTCTGGGAAGAGCATAAAGGGATCTGTAGCAAAAAATCTGTTTTCACCTAAAAGATGCATGTTCTGTTTGTATCTTAGTCCATGCTCTTACACATTTGAGTGTAAAAATCTTTGCCCCATCTCTTAGCTTTACGTACCCTACCCCCAGCATATATGACACCTTCCCACAGAGGGTACCTGTAGCCTGGTTAGAGAAACCCAGGATCCCTCGGGACTCCTCCTCCCCTATCCTCTGTGCTTGCTTCTGGTCCCCAGTTTGGGGGCTCCTCCAGTTGTCCCTCCTGAATTCATACTTAGCTGTCTCAGGGTCAGCAGCATTGGCAGTTTCTTCAAACCAGACACCCCCCTTTGCTTCAGGGGAGTTCTTCCTGTTGCAACCCGCTTGCCCAGCACCAGTGAGGAGAGGGGGATATCTGACACCACATCCCAAAATTCAGTGCCCTGGGGGACAGTGTCAGATCAGACCACCCTGGCTAGGCTCCTTCCCACAGGTGGAAAAGGGAGAAATAAGACTCCCAGCAGAAGGACTCAATGTCTCCAAACTTAAGGTAATAAAGCATATTAGCAAAGTTGAGAGTTCAGGGAGATGAGGAGAATCCAGCAAAGAATTGAGAAGGAACCAATCAGTGAGGGAGGAAGAACACTCAGAAGAGTATGAAGTCCCTGAATCTAGAGACAAAATGTTCCAAGAAGGGAGCGATCACCTATGTTGAATGATAGTCTAGTAAGCTTGGGAGTGGAGATGGACTATTAGATTTAGAAATAGGGAAGTCATCGGTGACCCTGGAAGGAGTGGGTTCTGTGGAAGGTAGAGACAAAAGCCTGACTAGAATGGACTCTGGGGAGAGTTGGAGACATCAAGAACAAACAACTCTTTCAAGTATACCATATCTCTTTGTTAGTTCTACTGTATATTAACTACACGGTATGATATATGTAAAAGTTGCTAAGAGTAATCTGAAGCATTCTCACCACACACAAAAAAAGATTCAACTATGTTAACTCTGTGAGGTTATGGATGTGTTAATTATCTTGATCTTGGTAATCACTCCACAATAAATATGTATATCAAAGCATCACCTTATACACTTCATTATAATTGTCGATTATTACTCACTAAAGTTAAAAAAAAGAATAGACAATTCTTTTGAGGAGTTTTGCTATAAAAAGAGACAGAAAGCTAGGGTAATAGGTGAAGGAGAAAGTGGGAGTCAAAAGAAGAATTTTTTAAGATAGAAGAAATAAAAATATGTGGGTAAGCTGTTGGGAGTGAAGTAACAGAGAGCAACAATTTGATGATGCAGGAGAGAAGTGCTGAACCAATGCCCTTGAGAAGACAGGAGCAGACAGGGTCTAGTGCACAAGCACAAGAGCTAAGGACCTTGTCCGTATCATTCATCCCAGGATCACCAGAGCGTGGAACACTGCTTGGGCACACAGTATGCTCTCATTAAATATTTAGTGGATGAAGGCATCGTATCCAGGTGAGCTCCAAGATGCTAGGGGGATGCTAGAAAGTTATTACCTGGTTCAGGCATGAGGTGGGTAGGACCTTGGTTAAATGGCACAAAAAGAAAGAAAGAAACATATTCAGAAAATATATTATTTTCAAAGGAGAAATATTAGTACTAACACTGATATTATTGATTATGGATGGGTGTTGCCAAAATAGTCTCATGCCAGTGACATTAAGAAAAACTGAACTTCTGTAAAGGAATTCACAGGACCTGGAATTGAATCTAGGAAACCATTCAGTGTCCAAGCAAGTTGGCTCCCAAAGTTACTCTGGTAGTTTCTCCATTTCTGCCAGTCAGTGCTCTCCACGTTCTCCCTCTATGTTCCAAGGGAACTACGAGACTTTCTCTGTGATCACCATATGGGCAGACAGCCAATGGGTGGGTGGACCCACTCCTGGTCCAGTCACTGCCCAGAGCACAGCCTACCATGGCTTCCTCACCAGAGGCCATGGGCTGGGCAGTGTCAGCCAAATGGGGAGACCATGATGCAAGCTTGGATAAAAGAGAAAGAAAATTCAAAGCTGATTTACAGGAAGGGGAAGATGAGGCTATTGGAAGCAGGAAAACATTTAAAAGAACTATGCTGTAGGATGAAAGAAGATGGTATGCTCAGTTTTGAACAGGTTCAGTTTGAGAAGATGGTGGCACACCCAAGAGGTGGCATTAGAGGGCCAAGACTGGAGTGTGGATCAGGACTGTATACACAGACATGAGATTCAGTCAAGTAGCTGTGATCATTCATTCAATTATTGGGCATGTGACTATTGTAGGTTCTAGACCAGCGATGGCGAACCTATGACACGTGTGTCAGAGGTGACACGCGAACTCATTTTTTTGGTTGATTTTTCTTTGTTAAATGGCATTTAAATATATAAAATAAATATCAAAAATATAAGTCTTTGTTTTACTATGATTTCAAATGTCAAAAAATTTCTATATGTGACATGGCACCAGCGTTAAGTTAGGGTTTTTCAAAATGCTGACACGCCGAGCTCAAAAGGTTCACCATCACTGTTCTAGACTATCCTAGGTCCTCCAGCTGTAGCAGTGAGCAGAATAAAGCCTCTGCTCTTGCATGGATTACATTCTAATGTCCAAGCCCTTCAAAATAAATAGCCCTTTACACAACCTCCCACATATCCCTGTACTTTGTGACCATACAGAGAAAAGAACAAGGCTGAAGTCATGTAAGTTGGGAAGACAAAACAAAGGCAGTGACGAAGAAAATAAGACAGGGAAGGCACTGTCATAGAAGAATAGGGAACCAAGAGAGTGTCATCTCATAGAAACCAAAAGAGGACTGAGTTTAAAGACGGAATTAATGTCCAATGGATCCAGGCGAATAGTTTAGAAAAATTTGACATGAGGGTGGCCATTGGTCTGCTTCTAGCAATGGTTTTGATCCTCACTGTGTATGAGACTCACCTGAGGAGCTTTAAGACATGCAGATGCCTGAGAATATTTGGATTACATCTCTCAGAAAAAGGGAGAAAAAGAGAAAGATCAATAAATCTTAAAAGTTAATTATTTATACAGAAATAAAAAAAGACACAGAGATGCATGATGCAATTGGCCTGGGATGGGGCCTGAGCACTGGCATTATATTTCAATCACCCAAGTGACTTAAATGTGCAGGTAGAGTTGAGAAATATTCCTTTAAATAAAGGAATTTTAGCAATAGAAGCTAGATTGCAGAGAATAAAAAAGAAGGGTCACTTTTTTTAAGGGGACAGACTGGCAGTCTTAACATCAGACATAGATGTTTAGCCTCAGTCTCCTGCCCTGCTGTGTGATTTAACCTCCTTGTGTCTTATCTGTGAAATCAGGATAGAAATACTTGCTGTGCCCAACTCTCAGTTTCCTTGGGAGGTCAAGATGTGATAATAGATGTGAGAGTACTTTGAAAAAAACTGAAGTTCTATAAAAATGTAAGATTTATATGGTTGTCGGTTTTTCCCCCAAAGATGGCCCTAAAGATAGTGATTATCAACTGTAAAGTCCTACATGGGACTAGTGTCCCTTTCCAACTGGAGCTTACCCAGAGAGAGCCCTTTGATAAGTGTTCACAGCCACTACCTAAAGGTCTAATGCTGTATGCAGCTCTCGCTTTTTCACAGCTGACCTTGCACAGGATCTATGGTAGAAGCCATTTCCATAGTCTTGCGAAGCCTACTTAAAATTGCTAAATACACACCCATCCAACATAAAACTAAAGAGTTGAAGGATGCTCCTATAAATATTAAAAAATCAGTTCAATGTTATAAGGTCCCTATTTACTTGTCAATCCTAATTGTTACAGAGAATGGGGAAAGCAGGTGAGAGGTTAAGAGATTCCTGTGAGTGCAGGTGATACTGCAGGATCACAAAAGCTGAATTCCCTGGCAGATGGAAAAGGACTGTCTAAGATATACACCAAAGCCAGCAGTAGAACTCAGTGACCACCGTGGGGACTACTCCAGGTACCTGGACATGCCTACCTATCCTATATAATAAAAGGCTAATATGCAAATTGTCCCCTTGACCAGGAGTTCGACCGGGAGTTTGACCAGGGGGTGGGGCTGGCCAGCCAACTGCCCACAGCCCCTCTCCCCAGCTGGCCAGGCCTGATCAGCCCTGATTGGGGCAGGCCGGCTGGACCCTACCCATGCACAAATTCGTGCACTGGGCCTCTACTGTATAATATATCATGCCAGTCTCCAAGAAAAACAGCAACACTTTCAATCTTCTACATTCTGATTGCCCTTAAGGCAGCACCTGCCCCCAGGTGAGCAGTGGTACCGGTTTGTGGTGACTAAGTTCCAATAGGGAGGCTTTCTTTAATCATAGATGATCATAGGCATGAAGAGTAGTATTACAACATGCTCTCTACTCACTTTTGTTTAATGCTTTCCATCAGTAAAAATACAAGAAATACAATTATTTGTTAAGGAAATAGCATACATAACAGTTGAGTTTCTTTTTTCTAATAAGCAGCTTGAACTCAGAACAAGAATAAAAAGATGGGCAAACTTCTACATAGAAATTAAGCCAGGTGTCAGATAACTGGTGTTAGCATCAGAGATATCGTGGGGAGGATCAGTTACCCTTCTCTCACCTCTGAGCCTGCCTGGCTCCTACTCCAGTTGCTATCAGGGAGAAAAGTGCTAATTACATTCTTGATCTGCCTGTAACTCCTAAGATACTCTCCGCCCAACCTCATCCACCAATGGAAAGGCTTGCTTCAAAACTGCCCTCCTCAAAACAGAAGTACAGACACCCAAAGTCAGACATCCTCATCTTACACCACCTCCAACAGGACATAGGCACTTTTGCATGTAAAACTATAAAACAGAACAAAGTAGGATTCTGAAACTCAGACAAAAAGGATTCTTCACAAGTTTACATCAATCCTCTCATCCATTGAAAAGTCGCTTTCTTGTGTTCAAACATCCTTGTAAAAAGCTAACCATGAGGAGAAAGGGGTAGAAGCCAAGGTGGGTACCACATCCTTGGCTTTTGAAATGAGAAACATCCACTTCAAAGAAGCATCTTTCATGCCCCCGTTTTCAGACCCTAAGCTTCTGGCATGGGAGGCACCAAGATTTGGTGAAAAAAGAAATAATTGTGCAGACATTTGGTCCTATATTAATTGTTTTAATGTTGTAAACCTGTCCAAGTTACTTACCCTCCCTGAGTCTTTCTCCCATATCTATGGAATCAATGAAAACACTATCATATAGCATTATTATGAACACTAGAGGCCCAGTGCACGAAATTTGTGCACAGGGGGTGGTCACAATCCAGGACCACTGGCTCCTAACCGCTCGCCTGCCTGCCTGATTATCCCTAACCCCTGTGCCTGCCTGATCGCCCCTAATCTCTCGCCTGCCTGCCTGATCACCCCTAACTGCTCACCTGCCTGCCTGATCACCCCTAACCACTTTGGCTGCCTGCCTGATCACCCCTTACTGCTCGCCTGCCTGCCTGATCACCCCTAACCACTCGCCTGCCTGCCTGATCACCCCTAACCGCCTCTGCCTGCCTGCCTGATCGTCCCTAACTGCTCACCTGCCTGCCTGATCACCCCTAACCACTTTGCCTGCCTGCCTGATCACCCCTAACCACCTTTGCCTCCACCCCCGCCACTGCGGCTTCATCCGGAAGGATGTCCAGAATGACATCCGAAAGGTTGTTCGGTTGTCTGGTCTAATTAGTATATTACGTATACGTTTTTATTATTATAGATGACTTGATATAGAACATGAAGGTCTATGATCTAAGACATGGTGTCACTCAATTTCTCACCACACACATTGAGAGTGAGTTTTTCAGAACAGGGAAGTCCAGTGAATGCTTATTCCTGTGAATTCCCCATGAACGGACAGAATAAATTCCAGGTAGGGATCTGTGCTTATAATTGGGAGGGGGGTGGGGGTCAAGAGCCTGAGAGGGGAATTCTTGTTAATCTCTCCTTCAACAGTTCCTACCATTTCCTCTGTGGAAGGACCACTCTTCAATAAATCAGCAGGCAGTAGTGCAACCCTTAAAATTAGATGGAAATTTTACCATTTTCTGTTGTAATATACAAAAAGTGTTTTTTTCCCTGCTCTCAAAGATATGTTGTTGACAATTACAGTTTCAGAAGCACGAGGGACAAATAACTCCCCAAAAACTCAAGATGAAGGCTAAAATTAGATTTCTTGTTAAAACACCTCCCCTGACAGTACCTAGGCAATGTTACTGCACCTGCTCTAACCATGGGTGATTTCCTATACCTACAGTCAGTGCAATAAAGGGGCACAATAGACATAAGAATAGCTTAAAACTTAACTGTAAGATTATTTTTCAAGTAGCTTCTCCAAGTATAATACCTTAGCTTCTAGAAAAAGTAATTGCTGCAAACATTTGAAAAGTCAAAATTCCATGCAAGGACCCAGGAGATTAACACAATCGAACATAATAGCTCCTTCCAAACCATTTCCTAGGGACTGTGCCTCAAAAAAAGCCTTAAGATAGTGTCCCAGATATATTGTATTTATTCAATGAAGAAAAAGCTATTTGAAGTTCCTGTGTTCCTTTCACACAGAAATACTTCCCTGAGCTTTAAGGGAAGCATTCATCTGTAGGTGCAAAATTTCTCAGCTTCGAAGAAAACCTAATCGTTGCAAACATCTGAAATGTTAAAATATTATGCAAATGTCTTTTGTAAAGGTACAGACAAAAACCTTGAAATAAACATCATTTCACACTGGCCTCAGAATTTATGTTTAAAAATTAACATATATGCCGTGGATGCACAGAGCATCTCTGAGCAGCAACAGTGGTTATCTCTACAGAGATAAAGATGGGAGGGAGTTTATTGCTCAGAGTGCACCCCTCCTGTGCTTTATGTTTTGTCCTAGCTTAGCTAACCAATTAATTTAATTAAATGTGGTCTCTTCGATAGGCAAGCCAGCTCATGCATCCCAGTCCAGGTGGATGACCTTTCTCTCCAATCAGTCCTGGAGACCGACCTTCGCCCAAGCCTGGACCTCAGGTACAATGTAGAGCAAAGAAGTTCCCTGCCTTCTTTCCACCCTGAGCATTAGCAGTGCTGGCACTAAATGGTACAGTGAAGGTAAGAGGCTGTCTCCTGACTGTCCCCACCAGATGGCTGGCCCTCCATCCTGAGTCTCCAGCCCTACCAAGCATTCTCCCAGCCCCAGAGAAGTCCACTGCTTTTCAGATATATCACTCTGGTCTTTGTCTTGTTGTCCCCACCTCTCCACCCTTGTGACTAAATGGCTTTTTCAAAGAGCCTAGTATGCACTCTCTCTTCAGTAACACCACAATGATGAAGGGAGAAGATTTAAGCCCCTCTTCCTCTGGACCCTGGAATACCAATGGAATACAAGGCAGTCACTACCTGTGTGACCTTGGCAAATTACTTACCCTCTCTGAGACTTAGTTTTTCATTCTTGAAACGGTGGCAGTCCTTATATCCTCAAAGGGACACAAGAAAGAATGAGCTCAGTTATATGAGTTGCCTAATATAATACCCAACACATAGTAGGTATGCAATAAATATGAAATGACATCATCATTATCAGTAGTATTAAGTGGTTCTCACTGCTAAAGGATGATGCTTTCAAACTTCCCAGGCACACACACATTTCCAGCTCTCTGTCCTAGGACCTGCATGCAAGCAGTATGCAAAAGCAGAAACCTTGAACCAACACTTAACATCAGTTCCTTCAACTATAAAGTGAGGATAAGTATATCTTCCTCACCAGATCAGGGCAAAGATTACCAATAATGTTTAAAAAGCAGCTGGCCCAAAAGAGCTCGCTATATCTTGGCCACTTTTACTTTACTCCAAGGGGGCTTATCTGGCCGCTGGCTCCAACATGCCTTTCCCTCTTCCGCCTCCACATCTTTGTTCCACCCACTTTCCCTGCCTGCCCTGCCCGTTGTCATCTCCATCTGTGGAAACTTCCATGCATCTTTCTAGTCTCAGTTCCATCTGAGAGCTTTTGACCATGATGGCTTTTCCAACCTCTGAACTCATAAAGTATTTATCTCCTGTCAGGAAACAGGAGGTAGAAACCCAGAGGATTCCAAGATCTTTCCTCTGTGGCCATTGTTAGGTCTACCAGAAATTAAGAAGTCAGGGAATTGTGTACAAAAGAACTCCAGTCACATGGGGCCAAAGAGCAGGTCCCCAGTGGACTCCCCTCGAGCTCACTTGCCCTTCCAAAAGTCAACGCCCTGAGGCCTTATTCAGGAGTATCTCATAACAGAAAATGGTCAATTGGTTCATTGATAGATTACAGCACACTGGGGCTTCTAGCATGTGGACAGGCAGGTGAGCCACTGGACACATCAGCTGGTGTCCGAGAGCAGCTGCTGTTTCCACCTCCCCATGGGCCTGACTCCAGCTGCTTCTACATCCATTCACTGCAAATCAGACTGAGCCACTCCTCTCTGTAAACACTGGATGGTCTCAGCAGTGCTGCTAGAAGACACGGCCATCTCCTTAGCATGTCCTCCAAGACTCTTTACAGTCTGACCCCAACTCCCTTTTTAGGCTCTTTTGTGACAGTCACCTCATGCCTCCTGCAGTGCCCCAAATCTACCATCCTCTTCCCTGCCTCCTAGTCCCCTCAACTTCTTTACCTAATTAATCCTACCCATGCTTTAAAACTCAGATGTTGTCCTCTGTGAAGAACCTGCCAGCCTTCCACAGGTAGAGTTCAATCCGTAGTTCTCACACCAGCCTCCTGTTGCTGAGCTCCTCACACAGGACTGCTTACTCCTCACTCCCCATAAGATCATAAGCATTATGAGATTAAGGGTGATTTTATAGCCTCTGTATCTACCCAGCATGGTGCCTGATAACCATATATTTTATTTAATACATTGATGAAAGAAAACAGAACTAAATGAATGAATCGGGCTGCTTCTAACAAAAGACACCACCTTTCCCAGCCTTCCCCATCCATGTGCGGAAGTTACTCTTGGTTGGTAAGAGACTACATGTCAACAGAGCCATATTTGCAAAAGATGGGCACTCATGGGGGTTGGAGAGGGAAGTGCTGTGTCTAAAATAACAACCCCCCCTAAAAACATTATGTCAGAGAGGGTCTTTCCTTTCTGTATTTCTTGTGTTCACCCTCCTATACTCTTGTACAAGTCTGATTTCATTTTTTTAATATACTAATGAGTTTTTAATGTACTGGGTAGCTATCATCCCAGTGTGAGAAGTCCTGTGTCCAGCTGCTGCAGTTGTTCTTTGAAGCTCCATCCCCTGGATTTTCCCCCTGGTAATTACTGAGCAATCCATTTTCACCTCTAGGCCTAGCATCTGTGGCAAGGGTTCCTGCCTGCCTGTTTATTTTTTGGCTAATTTAGTTCCTTTACGTCATATGACTTTCAATGACCCACATGCAATATAGGAATCA
The DNA here is from genome assembly GCF_028538775.1 of Myotis yumanensis. Lineage (NCBI taxonomy): Eukaryota > Metazoa > Chordata > Mammalia > Chiroptera > Vespertilionidae > Myotis > Myotis yumanensis. The sequence goes on from NW_027223758.1 coordinate 41,323,180, forward strand.
CCCTAGTAGGACTTTCCTTAGGTTCACAAAGATGTGCTAAGTATAAGTAATAGATCAGATTTTAAATCCAGGCAGAATGAGTCCATATCATAGGCCCCAAGGAAAGCTTATAACGCTGTTTTATAAAGAGAACCCAAGAGCTTCTTGATCTTTGCTATTTTCCATAGGAAAATGCCTCACCAAGTACATGCTTCCCTATGCATTTTGTAGTGGGACATGTATGGGGTCAGGGAAAGACACTAAAAACTTGCCCTAGCCATTTTAGCTCACATGTATTAACTGCTTAATGCAGGCCAGGAGCTGGGCCAAGGCCTTGACATGCCTTGCTTAATCTTCCCCCAATTCCTACGAGGTTTTTATTCTGGTTCTGCAGATGAGGAGCCTGACACACAGAGAGGTTGATAATTTACCCAAGGTCATATGGCTCGAGGGTGCCAGCGTAAGCTTTTGAAGTCATGTCTGCTGGCTCTGGAGCCTGAAGGTGTAACCATTGCCCTAGGCTTGTTCACTGACTTCTTGTTTAAGAAGAGTTTTCCCAGCATGTGTAATTCCTAGACAGTTCTCATAAGATCTTACTCCTTTGGGCATTTTATACCATATTCATATGATCCTTTCTCTTTAAAAAGCTATAATAATTATTCAAGAAATATGATTCAATATTCATCATGTACAGAAGAACAGAACCTTTCTAAAAAATTTTTAAATAATAAAATGCCCCATGAGGAAAAGATTATGTCCTCTTGACCCACATTTTAAAAATTTGGTATAAAATGTCTAGAGTAGGTACTAAATGACTGATTCCCTTTGTCATTGGAAACATACAATTGTATAATGTGTGTCGCTGGCTGTCCATAACCAGACAGATGTGTTTCACAAGGGAGCTCATTTGGTCCTCAAGCATTTATTAAGCATGCCCTCTAATGAGCCTGTTGCTGGCAGCACGTGGAAACAGGGAGGAAGACCACATGGCCCCGGCTCACAGACAGACCAGAACATTAGTCCGCCCAAAGCCAATACGGCAAGAAGTTCAGGAGAGAAAGAAATCATGACCAACTTGGAAAAAATCAACTTGCTTTGTTGGAAAAGGCTCTTGAAGGCCAATTTCTCATCTCCAGCTTCTTTCATTAGTGTTTGACCAGTATTGAGAGGGCCAAGCCAAAGGTAAAGCTAGGGTAGAAGAAGCCACAAGCTAACTACAAAGAACAGAGATAAAGAAACATATGTGCCTGGCTGGGATGGCTCAGTGGTTGAGCATCAACCTATGAACCAGGAGGTCACATGCCGGGGTTGTGGGCTCAATCCCTAGTGGGGGGCATGCAGGAGGCAGCTGATCAATAATTCTCTCTCTCAACAATGTTTCCATCTCTCTTTCTCTCTTCCTCTCTGAAATCAATAAAAATGTATATATTTTTTTAAAAGACACATGTGGCTTGCCTCTGAGCACAACAGCCTGACTGAAAATGGATTAATTTTTGTTTCCAATGGTTATTAAAACAGGCAACATATGAATATGCTAAAACAAACTGAAGGTCAAGCAATACAAAGTATTAGGCTTCCTTTCCACCTTCAGAGGCAGCTTGGTTCGTGGGCTCCTTCAAAAGAGGGGTCCATGCATTTATAATGGACAAGGTGTATAATGCCTTCAGCTTCTTGGCTTCTCAGGACTGTGAGGTGGCCCATTCCCAAGGTCTGGCCACAGGGATGAGTCAGAAATGTGGGGAATGCAGAGTTAAATCAGGGAGAATGCTCCAGGCTGGTGAACACAGAGCCCCAACCTGTTGGCCACCTTCTGTGTGCTGGGACTGCAGGCTGTGGACAGGGGAGGGGGAGCCAGAACTTCACTAGGCACTGCACATCTTTTGCAGAGAAGCAAAGTATGTAGTGAGCATGGAAGGCAGATGAGAGATTCTGGAAAATTCCAAGGAGGTAAATATATTTTTATTGATTTCAGAGAGGAAGGGGGAGGGAGAGAGAGAGAGAGAAACATCAAGGATGAGAGAGAATAATTGATTGGCTTCCTCCTGCATACTCCCCATTGGGGATCGAGCCCACAACTCAGGCATGTGCCCTTGACCAGAATTGAACCTGGGATCCTTCAGTCCACAGGCCGATGCTCTACCCACTGAGCCAAACCAGCTAGGGCCCAAGGAGGTTTTACTCACAAGGCAAGTTGGGCCAGCTGGTTAGGATTTCCTTGCTGGGGAGCTGGGGAGAGTGCTACCGGGTGGGGTCTAGGGCAGTGCCTCCGTGGTGAAGAGAGAAGTTTTTAAATGTCTGCCTTCCTAAAACTACTCTCCCTGCATCTCAGAAGCACCCAGCTGGTGTGTATCCTCCAGAATAGCAAATCCAGTGATCTGTCTCCCTATTCTCTGATATATTTATAAAGTAATGAATGGTCCATTAACTAAGTTAGGGCCTCTGTCTTTCTACAGCCACCTCTTCACATGCACCCCTCAGCAAGAGGTTGTTGACGTGGGCTGCAGCCTTCCAGCCTCAATTCCCTCCCTTCACCACCTCCCCTACTCTTCTCCCTTTCCCGCCCCTCCCCGGGTTATTTGGGAGATTAGAGTTCATTAATTAAATCCTGTGCTTAGATCGAACTGTAACATTATTCCAATCACATTTATCTTGCAGGCGGCGGAGGAGATGGCAGCCTCGCTGGAAACACGCGGGGGAGCTTGAGATCGCAGCCCCAGACGCACAGCGCTGCGCACTCCCTATCCTCCCGATCGGCGCTGCAGCGCAGACCCTCCATCTTCCTGCTCAGCTTCCCCGCCCGCTCACCCCAGCCTTGAGGGTCCCATTTCTCTCTGGGGCCCTGGCCCACCCCCACACTGCCTCCTGCCTCTGTGGCTCCCCGACCCGGTCCCCTCCCCCCAGCCCCGCCACACACGCTGACACGCGCGAGAACACACACGCCTGACACGCCAGCGAGCTGCTGGCTGCTCAATGGACCGATTTCCCCGCTGTTCCTGATCCCAGCACAGCCCAGCCCAGCCCGGGATGAGAAATTGCAAAATGGCCCGGGTCGCCAGTGTGCTGGGGCTGGTCATGCTCAGTGTTGCCCTGCTGATTTTATCGCTCATCAGCTACGTATCCCTGAAAAAGGAGAACATCTTCACCACTTCCAAGTACGCCAGCCCGGGGGCGCCCCGAATGTACATGCTCCACGCGGGATTCCGGTGAGTGAGGGCCTCCGAGCGCCCTCGGACATCTGGTATATGGGGGAGGGGGAGGGCAATGAGGTGGGTGTTTGGGGTTCTCTGAGCTACTTTGGGCAAGATAAACTGCGTGGTCCTTCCACTCCTCTCTTCGATTCTGCCTCCTCCCTTTTGTTTTTTAACCCAAAGCCTCTAAACTCTATCGATGTGATTGCATGTCTCGTATTCTTCCTTGGCACCCCTTCCCCATTTCCAAAATGAGGGTAGGGTTTAAGGAGAATGACGGTCGAGAGAGAAGCACTGTGTGTGTTTGGGGGCAGGGGGAGGTGAACCGGGAGATGGACGTGGGTGAGGTGAGTGCCTTCCCTGGGCCCTGTCCACAGACTCCGAGGCCGGGCTCTGGGCAGTCCAGAGGCGATTTAATGGCGCAGGCGCCGCACTCCCCTTGTAACCTCCTCCACTCCCATCCCTCGCCCCCCATATACCATCAAATGTTGTGCGAGTCTGCTCTTACCAAGCCCCTGGGGTATTTTACCTTGATCCTTTAACCCAGGCTGCCACCCTCCCCCCTGGCGCCCCACCCCCACCCCCCGCCTTTCCCGGGATTTCTGCAATTTTCCCCGCCTTCCTAAGGGCCTCCTACCCTCGCCCCAGGTCTAAACCACAGCCTGGAGCCAGGCTGGACTGGGCAGGGGCAGGCTCCAGGCGCAGCTTGACACAACTCATGTGGACCCCCTGTCCCTACCTTTGACCCCCTAGGAGTTCTCACAGCAAGGCCTCCTGTTGGGTTGGTGGCAAATACAAGCTGCCACTCTGTGGTCCAAGCAGGGCCAGAAGTGCAAACCCTAGAGAAGCCCAGCTGGGCCGGTAGCTTCTGGGGTCCCCAGTCAGAGACTGGGAGTGAAGTCAGACCTACACTCGGGAAGGAAGAGGTTAAGGCAGCAGCCGCCCCCAGCCTTCCCGTCTCTCGAGTCCTCAGCCCTTTCCCTAAACATCAATTCGCCGGGGCAGCCACCAGCGTGGCGCGGCGCTGTCCGCGGTGCTGACTCCCGGCCCTCACCGCACATCAGGCTCCAGCCTTGCGCCCGCGCCCGCCCCTGCCCTCCTCTCCGCAAGACGGCCATTTTATGGTCTCTCCCGGACCCAGAGGGATGGACAATGGAAACGGATTTCCCTAGTTCTTTTTCTTCTTCCAGGGTGTGTGTGGGGAGCAGAGAGTGAACCAAAGGAGAGGGGGCCCTGTGGTGGGATGGAGCCCGTGTGTGCGCCAGCACCCCCGCCCCCCCCCCCCCCCCCCCAGCCGGCGGGCGTTAATGGCTCCCTTGGCTTCCCCAGCTGAGGCCAGCGTGTCTATCTGTACTCGTACTCCTCTCCAGGTCACAATTTGCGCTGAAGTTTCTAAATCCGTCATTTGTGCCCATTACGAATTCTCTGGCCCACGATCTTCAAGACAAACCTTCTAAGTGGACATTTAATCGGACAGCGTTTTTACATCAAAGGTAGGCTAGGGGGAAAAGGTCCAAAGGTATTTTTGAATTCTGGAGCTCAAAAAAGAAAACAAAACAAAATAATCAAACAAAAAAATTCTATCCCCCACCCTGAGATGTGATGTATTTGCATTGCCTTCTTGGCCTAAGTGTACAAAGGCTGATTGGAAACCCTTTTTTATGTATGCAGTGCCCTCTCATAAAAAGAAAACATCAGGAAGGCCAATTTGAGTGGGAGAAAAAAAGGCATTTCCAATATCCTCCATAATTTGGGCTTAGTTGAGCACCATGATTTATAGTTAACATGCATGACTGCCAAAGCCATCTATTTTTTTAAGTTAATTGTAAATGCATTTTCATTCCCCCACTGGAAAAAAAAATGTTTAAATAAAATAGTATTGTCTCAGTGAAACAACCAGAAAATACTATAATTCATCCCTGTCAGATTACTATGAAAATCTTGGCCCCAATATATGCAGGTACTTAAGAATGGTTTTGTCTACTTGTTTTCATTAAACTTTGACAGTTTTTAATATATTAAAATATTAAAGTATTTTAATAAAAGCTACCCAATAGCATTCTTATGTGTTGTCTTGTAGCAGCCTCCTTTATAGATGAAGGAGTTGAGGTTTTGGTTTTGGGTTGTTTTTGTTTTTGAGGTGGGGAGGAAGGATTAGATTTATTCAAATGTATTTATTCTCCTCAATGACTCTGGTCTACTTTTAGCAACCCCCAGGTAAATCATTACTCCTCCCTTCTTGGTGGGATTATTATGCTGCTAAATGTAGGCCATCTAGTGTATTCATTAGGGGTGGGAGCACTTATTTTAAATTCTTATTTTACCAGTCTATTTAGGGGATTGTGTTTTGGTCAGAGCATTTCTAATTATTGCCTCTCTCTTTTTTAATTTAATGACAGATTTAAAGCAAATTTAATAGATATCCATGGTGTTGTGAAAATGTTATTTACTTAAAAAGTTGACATACTTTTTTGACATAATCATGTGATCATGATGAAAACTTTTAAAACATTTTAATTAAAAATTAACCTATGACAATAATTAACTCTAAAACCCAGGAAGTGCCTTTTTTAACCATTGGGCTTTTAATACAATATTAATTTTATAGAAAATCTAGAAAACATTAATGGGTAGGACACGTTATTCCTTTTCCCAAAACATATTTTTAATTCAATAAAAATATTCTTCACACACTAGGCCATGTGACCCAAATGACCAGCCAGAACAATATTTCTTTCTCAAATCTTCCCTCCTTTCAATCCATGCATTAGGTAATCTTTAATTAATTTTCCCAGCATCATTTTAAACTTACTTTTACCTTTGTAACAACTTGTAAAGAGCAGTATTGATAACTTTGGAAGTTTTGTATTAAACTTTCAGTTTATGTTGCTCTGTACTTTGACAAATTAAGTAATTTAAAAAAACAAAATTCTAGGTAAAGTAATGATATGCAAAGCATTTAGTCTCAATCTTGCATTTTTTTAATGCAAAAGACAAAGAAAATTCAATGTGATTTCTTAGAATTGGAGAATCTTATAATCAAGTTACTCAGCTCTCTTAAATATTTTAAATAGCTGGGACTTTAAGAGATGCTTAATTTTACTAAAAGCTCAACATGAAAGCAACCTGAAATTAGTACTAAGTATCACCCTCACCTTGTTTATTCTCTGAATTCTTAGAATATACACACTTTTCCAGGATTTGCAATAGCTTCTTCTTCTGAGGATTAGGTATCTCCAACTAAATTGTGTTTCTATATAATCAAGTAGAAAAATATTCCTGTTTCATTATTCAAAGGACCTTAATGAGATTATCATCTCATTTCCATTAAATATTCAACTATACCCACTTCCATCACCATTTTCATATTTTAATAATAGATAATACTATACTGACTCATATCCAGTTGGCTCTTATTTGTACACCAGTGATATTTGATATTCCCTGCATTTTTCTTCCACACTTCAGCAACTGTTACCAGTCCAACAGCCAACAAGTAGTCCCTAGTACAAACTCTAAGTCACCAATGTGTGTGCATTAATGTGAGCTCCTTGGGGCCTGTGTCAATTGTCTCCCCGTCTTTCTGACATAGTTCAACCTGTGCCTTCCCCTTAATCAAATATACTCTTCATGTAGAGCAGAAAACCAAAGAATAGCAGCTAAAACTGTTAAGTTACAACACTTACAAGCCCTGAAGGATTACATTCACAAATTGACTGAGAGATTAACATGTCTATAGGTTCTGAAACAGTCTCCCCTCAAAGACCACAATTATTATGAATGTATAATCTTTCTTGGATTCAATGTGCCTATGATTCTTGTCTGAATGAAATGGCAGCATAAGACATAAGATGGAAAATCAATTTTGAATGGGATGTATTTAATGAATTTCTTTTTATTTTAGGCAAGAAATTCTTCAGCATGTCGATGTAATAAAAAATTTTTCTTTGACCAAGAATAGTGTTCGGATCGGACAACTGATGCACTATGATTATTCCAACCATAAATATGTTTTCTCTATTAGCAATAACTTCCGATCACTGCTTCCAGATGTGTCACCCATTGTGAATAAGCATTATAATGTCTGTGCTGTGGTTGGAAATAGTGGGATCCTGACAGGGAGCCGGTGTGGACAAGAAATAGATAAGTCAGATTTTGTTTTCCGTTGCAATTTCGCCCCTACGGAGGCTTTCCAAAGAGATGTTGGAAGGAAAACCAACCTTACCACCTTCAACCCCAGCATCCTGGAAAAATATTACAACAATCTTTTGACCATTCAGGACCGTAACAACTTTTTCCTCAGTTTAAAAAAGCTCGATGGGGCCATTCTTTGGATCCCTGCATTTTTCTTCCACACTTCAGCAACTGTTACCAGGACATTAGTTGACTTTTTTGTTGAACACAGAGGTCAGTTAAAAGTCCAATTGGCTTGGCCTGGGAATATAATGCAACATGTCAACAGGTGTGTATATTTTATTGCCTTTAACTCATACCCCACCAGATGGCAAATCAATATTGTAATCTCTTGGGGGTGGGAACTACTGGATTAGTTCATTGTTGTGGTTAGCTTAGTACTTTAGGGCAAACTCCTGTGTTTTGTAATGAATGAATGAACCATTCTAGGTAAGAAGTTCAATCTCCTATCCCTAGTTGGTCACTAAGTGCCAAATGGGGGGACTGGTGGTTCATCATCCTACTGTCTCTATTCTCTGTCCTCTGCCTTAGTGGTAAGCCCCCCAAGCAGTCATGAATCATCACAGATCAAGAATTTTCTTTAAATGGGTAGCTTTGGCCTAATAATGCCAACTGCAAAATTAGACAAATTAAGTATTTTTTTAAAGATGCAATTGACTTAAAATACTTTTTTATTTGATATTTGGATGTTTTATAGATGTCCAAAATAGATGAACACATAGATAAATCATAAATTGCATAATCTGCCTTTGAAATTTTGGATTTGAATGAGAAAATATGTGAATAGTATTTTATGGGCACCTTGTTCCCTTGTAATTTGATAGACAGATTGACCAGAAATGCAATATTTTTATCTAGTCTGATGACTCTTAACTCTGGCTATACATTGGAATCATTTGGATAACTTTTTAAAATACTGTTGCCTAGGCTCTACTTCAAGAGATTCTATTGTAACTGGTCTGGTGGAGGAGGAGGGTAGGGGCAGGTAGTTGGTATGTCTTAATAACTCCCCAGATGATTCTAACATGCAGTCAGAATTGGAAACCACTAATCCAGGGGCATTTTATAAAACAGTAGTAATTGTAGTTTTTTTTCTTTAAATCATCTGAGAAAATTTACTCAACTCTGATTTATCCATATGCAAGTAGCCCAAATGTACTAACATGTTGTCCAGATATTACTACAAGTTACAGTGGGTTCTGGGAGGCCTGGTGAAAACAGGGAATTCCAAAGACTTTTATCTCACAGTAGATTTTCCCGTCCTGTACTCCCCTAAAGTTTTCCAAATTTAAGATCTGCTTAGCTCACCTCTCATAGAAGGAAGAATCATCATCTAATAAACTGGTATGTATTTAACAGGTAGGGTGACACCATCATTTAAAGTCCAAACTAGAACATTTTATTTGAGAGAAAGAGGACATTATTAATAATTACAAGGACTGTTCCAGTTTTCCAGGTTGTATGGTTTTGCAGCCCACACAAGAGGTAATGCAGCCCAACTCCTAAGTTTAAAGATGAATTAACCAAGGTACAAAGAACACGAGTTATTTACCCAATGTAACTGTCCAGAAAGGGGGCAGAACCAGAATGAGAAGCTGGCCTCGCCTGTGATCTTTTGACCTCATCATTTTGCTCCTCTCTTGGCTCTATTTAAATTCTGCAGTACCAAAATATTTGTCACTAGTCATTCTAACTCCTATTAAGTTAGAATATTAAAACCAAGATTGAACATTTACATTTCAACTGGTATGGTAAAGGATTATCTTTAAAGCCTTCAAGTAATGAAGAAGGAACTGTATATGCTCAGAAACTTCAGGAAACTGGCCTTTGTGTTTGCCCTGCCCCACCTTTCAGAAGGTCCAGAGAATTAGCCGTAGTGTCCCACAGCCACCCAGGCTTGAACCAGACACACTGATTCAATGAAAACTTGAATGAAATACAGTCCATAGAAACTGATTCATGAACAATTTAATTCTGCTACACAGCCAATGATATAAATACACATACACACACACACACACACACACACACACACATACACACCCCACAGCTGTCTCAAATATTTGGCATTATAGGAAGAAAGGCTTCAGAATACTATCTAAACATGGAAGTAACAAGAACCATAATTTAGCTTTTTTTAAGTTCAGAAAGTGTATAAATATTTTTTTTAGGTCCTGACATGCTAAAGAAGGACTTGGGAAGCTCTAGTTGGAAAACAAAGGAGCAGGGAATATGATTTTTTATAAGAGAGTATTAAAATCTTTCCAAACCCAAAAAGAAAGATTTAAACTCTAGGTTTGGAAAAGGAAGTGACATAAGAGATCCCTTTAGAGTAAACAACCCCCTCCCACTCCCAAGGTCCCCTTGTGTATGAGAAGCCTAGTCACTCTCACAGGCGGGCCTCTGTGGTGTCACCACTGAGTCAGAGCCCTAGAGTCTAGGCCAGTGATGGAGAACCTATGACACACGTGTCAGAGGTGACACGTGAACTCATTTTTTTGGTTGATTTTTCTTTGTTAAATGGCATTTAAATATATAAAATAAATATCAAAAATATAAATCTTTGTTTTACTATGGTTGCAAATATCAAAAAATTTCTATATGTGACACGGCACCAGAGTTAAGTTAGGGTTTTTCAAAATGCTGACACGCCGAGCTCAAAAGGTTCGCCATCACTGGTCTAGGCCAACCCAGAGGCAGGGTGGGCTTCCAACATGTGCAGCCTTGTGGTTCACAAAGAAGCCCATTTTTAGAAGGGCCCAGCACCTGGTTTAATAATCTGCTACTGCACTCTTGAAATTCTCAATACATTTTACAATGCGGACCTACATTTTCATTTTGCTCCTAGTCTCACAAATTATGCAGCTAGTCCTACCCAGAGGTGTTTTGTGGTCTAAAAGATAGATTCAAAGCAAGTACTGTCAAAGTTGCTTAGACAAACTGACCTCCCAGCCCAGTCAAATGACTTCTGACCGAAACTTTCAACACTGGCCACTGAATCCACCTATACTTATTGTTCCACAGGTACTGGAAAAACAAACATTTGTCGCCCAAACGGCTGAGCACAGGTATTCTTATGTACACCCTTGCATCAGCAATATGTGAAGAGATCCACTTGTATGGATTTTGGCCTTTTGGATTTGACCCCAACACAAGGGAAGATCTTCCATACCATTACTATGACAAAAAAGGAACCAAATTTACCACCAAGTGGCAGGAGTCCCACCAGCTGCCTGCTGAGTTTCAACTGCTGTACCGAATGCATGGGGAAGGGCTCACCAAGCTGACTCTGTCACACTGTGCCTAAGAACTCCAAACAGAAAGTGCCAAATGGTGGTTTAAAAAGTGCCCCAAATCAAATTGAGTAGTCATCAGAATAGAACCCTAGAGAATTTCTCATAAGGACTGTCTGCCATTTAAAAGGAAAGATGTCTCCTCTCCCCCTGTTGCACTGCTCTCTTAAGGGTCTTAGGACAGATGCATTGAAGCCACATGATTAAAACTTGAATGATAAATGGAATGTTGCATTTGGAACCATGCTGCTAACAAATGGTTTGACGTATTTTCCTGTTTGTATTTTAATAATAAACTGCCTCCCATTTTTATGAGGACTGGAGCAGGAGTTTCTGCAGCTTTGCTCAAGATATAGTGCTCATACTGAGAGGCCTCTGGTCAACTTGGGCAGGATTTCATTTTTTCCTGTATGGGATCGGATTCTTCAAAATGGAAACATAAAAAATTGTTACGCATATCTCATCTCTCCATCTCTATCCCCCTCTTTCCCTCTCTCCCTCTATCTCTATGTCTCTCCTTTTCCCCACTGCCATGGAGTGTAATAATTTGCTAGGAATCATAGTGAATTAGTTTTGCTTGCATATGTTGCATCTGTATTTGATGTGTTCAAGGCTCTGGGTAACTTTGATGTTTCATGACAAACTGAGCAAATCATGATGGATCTCCTTATGATTACTTTGATAAGAAATGCCTCTTACGAAGTTCTCACTATTGAGACAGTCTTTCTAGAGCAGAGTGGTCCATCTGTGGCAAGTGTCATATAATGCAGTGCATCTTTTACTATGACAGAGAAAGCCTATGTCTTGGGTGGCATGGCCACTTGTCATGAGTGCTATTAAGGCAAATCATTCTGTTGCCACATCTGCAAGGGCATTCCAGCCTGGGTTTAGTGCCTCTCACAATCCCAATTCAAGCACTGGGCTGGGAATACTCTCAGAATATAGAAGCAATGAATCAACTTAAGAGTCTGGGACATAGAGAAAGAAGAATGCTTAGAAGTTTTCATGGACCCCGTATACCTTAAAGTGTTGTAACCATGTTGCCCATTCAGAGCCTTTGAGAACCAGCAAGATTTGAGCAAAGTAGAAGCTTCAAGGTTGGCCAGGCCCCCATTTGAAGAGTGCTCAGGTGAGATCAACTTCACCATCATTGTGTCCACCAGCACTGCTCCAGAACCATTTTCTCTCTTCAAGACAATTATAGACACTGGATATTCCCCCTTCCCACTGAAATCAGATCTATACATGTACAGATTAAGTATTTCAAAATGAAAAGCCATTGTGCAGTGGCAAAATCTGGTACTAAATAACTCTTGGAATTTGAGATGTGCCATGAAGAAATTAGTGGGCCATTCTCTTTTTCATTATTTCAGCCTTAGAAGTAGAAATCACATCACTTCCATCCGTGGCTTTTCACTGGGCAGCATTTTGTTCTTCCAATTCAGCCCAAAGTCTGGCCAAGTTGATGTTAAATTTTAATAAGAATTTCTTTCTTCTTTCCAAATGCCAGTCAAGCATATTTATAATACATTTGGGTGGGGTAGCTTGTTCTTTTCCAGAAATCTCATTTAGATTTCTTGCAATGTTACAAATACTGTTGAAAAGAATTGCTGTAGTTCAATAATCGATCAGCTCACTACTCCCGCCCCTTTGGGAAAGTATAATCATGCCTAAAATTAAACCAAATACAATATGGAAAGACATAGTCCTTATGCTCATGGTCTGCCTGGTTCTGAATGGAAGCTGTCTTATTCCAATTTTTTTAAAAAAGCTAATAAGAGAAGCCTACATAGACCCAGATATTAACTAATGAAAGAAAAACCATACAGGTTCAAATATGTTGCCAATTGTGACATCTTACAATACTGATTGATGACAATCATACAAGTAGATGGGGAGAAATAGGAATAGATATTTCAAAATGGAAAACACTAGAACAGATTGATATTTTAAATAATTATAAATTTCTAAATTTTAAATTTCTAAATTCAATGGTATAATTTGATGCCTAGCAAAACCATGCTTGTTCCCTGTCACTCTAAACAGGATGCTACTATAGTTCTCATGCTGGGCTCTGTCAGGATCACTGCAAGATTGATAATTGACAAAATGTTTAGTTGGCTCTTCCTAAGCACTTAGTTCATTAGATTATAGCTAAGTGATATTAATACCAATATTGCACAGGCCAGATTTTGACTCTATACTAGAGTTTTAATCCCAATGTGCCCATTAAAATTCACTAAATACAAATATGTAGACACTTTGAACCAGACAAGTTAAAAAAGCAAAGAACCAGAATCCCTAAAATCAGTTAAGTCAGTGGTTCTCAACCTTCTGGCCCTTTAAATACAGTTCCTCATGTTGTGACCCAACCATATAATTATTTTCGTTGCTACTTCATAACTGTAATGTTGCTACTGTTATGAATCGTAATGTAAATATCTGATATGCAGGATGGTCTTAGGCGACCCCTGTGAAAGGGTCGTTCTACCGCCAAAGGGGTCGCGACCCACAGGTTGAGAACTGCTGAGTTAAGCGATCTATGGTGGAACATTTAAATTAAATCTCATCATAAAGCCAAGTGTTTGTTGGGTTTTTAAAATCTCATTTCATTCTTGGCTCCATCTTAATCTAGAGTGGGAGAACTTTTCCATCTCCCAACATCATTTCATCTTTTACTTTCATAAGAACTCAAAATGTTGAAGAAATGGACTTGTGCCCCAGAACTAAAAGGGCTTAGAGACCAGGCTTATATCCTGTTTCTAGGAAGGACTTCCTAAGCCAAAAAGATCACTCTTCCCCTTTCTTTAAAAATCTCTGAAGAAACTCCTAAGCCCTCCCACAGTAGTTAACCACCATTCTTATAATTTATAAATTTTATATACAGCCTACTTTCCTCCTATTGCAAAAATTAGATGCAATATGTAGGTAAAGCATTTATCCCAGTTTTCAGCTTGTAGTAAGCACTCACTATATGGCAATTTTTACAGTTATTTTTATTGTTAGTTATGCCCTTGACCTACAGTTCCAGCAGAGAGAAAAACAGCCTCTAGCTCATTATACAAAATCTCTTTCTGTTTTTAAAGACTGTTTCAAAGATTAAACCTATATAACCACTGTCATGACCAAAAGAGTTGGTGAATCCCTCAAGTCCTGATATGAAAGGCAGCATTGCCAGTAACCAGAACTTCCTGTGTGGTCAAGAGCAGTGAACTGGGAAGGCAGGACCTGTAGCTGGATCAGTTGGGTCCCCCCTCATAATTCAGTTACAGATACAAAACCCTGGCTTTTTCATTGCCCTTGCTTTATTGGTTCTAAGTTAAATGCATCCTTTTGACAGAATCTTTCTTCTTTACTGATATTCACAGCAGAGTCCACCCTCAACAACTGGAATAAATTTCACCATAAAACCCCCAACACATGATACCAGTACAAATGACCAATTCAGTTGCAGAGGTAAGAAAGCCCCACGAACATTTAGCAACCTGCTTAATGCTAGTCCCTTAAGTTTTCATGGTTGTTCTGGATGTCATGCACAGACATGTAGTTCCAAGGGAGACAGATTTAAAATGTGATATCAAGAATGCCTCCCACACCCAGAAAATCTTTTTCATATCTGATAATTAAACATCTATGGTTCCTCTTCCTTTGCTTCTGTGTCTTAAATGTACTTAACCTTTGTAAAAGTACTTGTGCTTAGTAGTATCATGTGCCTAGCAGTGCTGACTGTGACCACTGTGCCATGTGTCTATGACTCTGATATCAGGCACCTGACCATGGGGCTACCAGCCAGAATGTGCAAAGGGAGAGGCTGCCTCAGCCTCCTTGTGCCTGAGCCTCCAGTTATCCCTGAATGTGAATGCCAGGACTAACCTATTTGGTGGGGAAGCCAAGGAATGGAAGAGCATTTCTTCTGACTTTGGGCAAGGTACTAATTATTAAACACTCTTACACAGCAAAGAGATGTTGACCTGAGGCCCAAGGAAGCAGGAACAGAGTAGAACCCTAGGACACTGAAATTGAAAGAGCCTTTGAGCATCTTTAGTCCTAATTCTTGACGTTACAAATAAGAAATGGAGAATCAGAGAAGCTAAGTGATTTTCCCAAGATTGCATAGATAATCAGTGAAGCAATTATACCTCCTCATCTAATATTTCTTGGCCTTATCAGCATCCAATGAAGATGGGCTCAAAGGGAAAGTGACTTTGGTCTGGGGTTCACAAGGCACAGAAAATAAGTTACAAAAGCTGTAAAGGAGAAAAAAGATACCCCAAATTATTTATTTCTCAATGCAAAACTATAACGGGGATTCTTACTTAGCTATACGAAGTCTACTGATAATAACATACATTATGCCTAAAATGAGAGGAAATCTTTTTGGTAAATTATGATTCTGATAAATTACAGTTCAGTTACTGATGGGTCACAGTTGACAGCTGGAATCTTCAATAATCTATTCACCTTAATAAAATCTTGTTTTAGTGATATGTATGCATAATTGGAAAGTTGAATAGTGAGAATGGTTATATATTTCTCCATACATATATTCTCAGCTCAGACCCCTTGAGGTAAGAAATGCCTTTGTCAATGCCTTCCATGTTGTGAGCAATTTCAACAGCAGACTTTGTATTACTACATTTAGATCAATATGCTAAGATGTGCAAATAATAATGAATAATTTGGGCTGGGTCTTCATGTGCAAAATAACAGAATGAGCAGTTTTCTGTATAGTTTTAGATCTCTAAATCTTTTTTCCCCTAATTGTGTGAATGTGCCAGGCAAACATATCTGTTTGGCCTCTATTTCTCCCTGAATGTGCAGAACTGTTCTTTTTATTTTAAAGAGAGTTGGGGCTATGAGTGTGTGGCTGGAAAACCCCGATGGAGTATCTAAGTATTGGGGACCTAGAGCCCCCGGGCCACCTGATTGACCTGTCTTGGATCTGTGGCCAAATTAATCAAGGCCACAGGTCAGTGGACACCAAGGACAAAAATGACTAAATATGCCTCTTTCACACTCTGCTTTACCACAGCAAATTTTAGAACATTGTTATTGTATTATGCAGTATTTCTTAAAATGTCTTTTTATTGTAATGAATTATTGAAGATATATGTGTTTGAATAGATGTTTTAATCCATAATGATGCTCATTCTCTTGTTGATTACAGTGGAATCACAGTAAAGAGTCTGTCATAGAATAATTGACTGCAATTTAAGACCACAATGGGTTATAGGGTTAGGACCTGGATTATACTGCTGATCCACCAGCAAACAAAGTTGTATGACATGAGAAGCTCTTTAATGTATGGTTCTTGCTCCCCACACTTTTGACTCTATGTCCTGGGATAAACCCAGCTTACAAATCCCAGGTGATTCTGGGGTGGCCATCATTTGGGAACGAATAATATATAGCAAAGTCATACATATTATTATCACCAAAGTAGCTGAAAGCTTACCACTCCTTATGCAAGTAGCAGATCTGCTCCTTGAAGTTATCAGGATACATAGCAACACAGATATAGTCTTACTGACTCAATCATTCAACTATTATGGCTGAAGTGACCAGTCACCAATTTGTAACAAATATTAACTGGCTAATTTGTCAGAATGGATGCAGGCCTGAAGATAGAGTTGGGAGACATAGCTTTAATATACTTTACCCCTAGTCTAGCTCTTTATATTTCAAACTAAGAAGCAGATCTCAGGTAACTTATCTTTACAAATACATAGAGAAGCAGGGAAGTTAAATTAATCATTCAGATTCTACTTGGATATCATTCCCAGAGCTTAAAATGTTACTAAAGGGGTCTTATTTCTCAAACTCCAGGTAATACCCCAAATACAAATGTCCCCATGTTAAAATGAAACCAATTTTTTTAAAAAAGAAATTCAAGAAGCTAAAATTCTTAAGACCAACTGGGTATATGAGAGGTCAGTTGGCACTGGTTGCCTGTGCCAACCCCTATTGACTAAGGTGCCCCCATCCTAAAGAAGTTTTGGCCTTCCATAGCTGTGCACATGCAGAGCCTTTAATCATCACAGATAGTAAAGGGCTCCTTTAATTTCCCTTCTGTGAGACTGAGAGACAATTTTAGCTCTTTGATGTGCTGATAAATGTTCAACAATTGGCTCTAAAGAATGATGAAGTCCTGATTTGTAGCACCTGCCAATTTCTGTGGTGTAAATACTCTCACCATAGCCAATTTCAAGCTACTAAGTTGATGTCAACCAGCTGAAATGTTTTAAAGAGCCAATCAATTTCTGAGTCAGTGAGTACCAAATGGGAGATGCTATCAGTGGTTTTGGAAGAATTCCCAAGTACACCCTCCTCCCAAGGAAGCATTTCTACTTTGGTTCTACTAATTTTTAGTATATTGTTGGGTCCCGAGGCTAAGGACCCTAAAGTGTTCAAAATATTCCCTAACATGTGTCTCTTATGAACCTCTCAACATACTCCTCAGCACCTTAGGAGATTACTAGCCATGGCTTGTCTAATTTCTAAGGGTGACTTTGCAGGTAAACATCTGTATTTAACTGCCAATTGAAACAATGTTTGGCTGATCTTATTTCATATCCTATAGTCCATCACCTATTTCTCTACTTCTCCAATTTTCCCTGGGCACTTGCTTTTCATCTTTCTGACACAACACAAAATTTACAGGCATCAAGAAGAAATTAGTGCCTGTAAAGGAGCAGAGGAAGAATAAGACATCCCATAGGTTTACCTGGCCACACCACACCTACAGCGGTTCTGTAGTTCAAATGTTTTACCCCACCAAGAGGTACTCAGATAAGTATGCCTCATTCCCAGGGTTTGAGTATGCACTCTGCTGGGCTTTACCAGTATTTGCCCTCAGAAAAGTTCCAAATGGGCAAGAAATACCACTAAATAAGAATACCACTGGGCAAACTTTCAGAGGAAGGTGTCATGCAATGCCTTGCACTTAGCTAAGCTAGCATAAGGCTAAATCCTGAAAATAAAAACTACCAAAAACATGCCAAAACCGGTTTGGCTCAGTGGACAGAGCGTCGGCCTGGGAACCGAGGGGTCCCGGGTTCGATTCCGGTCAAGGGCATGTACCTGGGTTGCGGGCACATCTCCAGCGGGGAGTGTGCAGGAGGCAGCTGATCGATGTTTCTCTCTCATCGATGTTTCTAGCTCTCTATCTCTCTCCCTTCCTCTCTGTAAAAAATCAATAAAATATTAAAAAAAAAAAAAAAACTACCAAAAACATTTGGCCACTGCAGTTGGCCAGTACAACATTCCTTCTTCCTCAACACAGGTTGTAAGTGAAGCCCTTCCTTACTGAGTACTTAGAAATCAGACACCCTGGTGAGCAACAAAACAAGCTTTGTTTGCAAATTAGAAGTTTTTCTGATAGAAATCATTCTTAAATGGGTTTAATTAAATCCTTTGAAAGGCAATGCTAAAAAAATGTACTTAATTCCTTATACACAATAAGTAGCCATTGTTTTTTATTCTGTGTATAGTAAATCAAAATTAGATCATAAAGGACCAAATCTACTTCCCTTGCTATAGTAAATATCTTATAGGTTTAGTAAGGCATTGCTGGACTGTAAATGTTTGAAACTCAACTTGGACATTTCATTTTCTATATTATGTTTAAAAGGCCAGGGTACAACCTCTGGTTTTTGTTCTCCTTAAGTCATCTAAATGAGTTTGTTTTTCTACACTGGATAAGCTACATTTGGTTTTAAAAGAGTCAGGTACATGTTCAGATGTTATTCTGTATCTGTATTCACACAAAATTGCATGTATGTAGCCTGGGAACAAAGTACACCTCCATTCTCTGGTTCTTTTCTGAACACCAAAGACATAAATCCACAAACATAAGCAGAAGGGACTTGCCAGCAGGCCCCATTTTATTATAAACATGTTCAGAGCAAAACCAGTCTTGGGGGACCAGCCACTCTCACAACATTGTTAGCTAGGGAGGTGGGGAAGGAAAATTGGTAGATAATTGGAGAAAGGTTTAGTTAGCATGTGTAGGTGGAATAAAGTCATTGGCATACTTGCAAAAAGGAAGGGGAGGTTTCTCTTCAAAATCTGGAATCTAGACCATTTTTGCAAGACTTAAAATAATTGGTCTCCATGTCAGAAATGCTCTTTAACCACATTTTAAGATACAGATCTGAGCCCTTACTATTCGGAGAAGCAGCCTGACAGCCAAGAGCCTGGGAGGGGTTTATTGATGGGTTTAGATCCAATCATCAAGCATGACCAATTAGCACTAAAATTATCCCAGGACACAGAACAAAAAAATTGCAACATCACAATGCAGCATCACTTACACAGGACACAGCAGCACTTCACAGATCTAGACATTATCTCAGGTCTGGATTCTAAACCAACACCATCAATGTGGAGGTGCGAAAACTGAGGTTCCAAGAATAGGAAGTGTCTAACTTCCCAGGTAGTTAACTGGAATTGGAGTATGGGCACCTCAAACACTGGCTGTGCTACACCACAACATGCAGCCTCCGTTACTTAGATGGAAAGCTGACAATCCACTGCGAAAGCATAAATCAGAAGTCAAGACAAAAGAATGTTTGTGATATATTCTGTCACTTAACCTCCTTGGTTTCACCATTTCATCTTAGCATCATTTTAAATAATGTCATATCAATGTAGAAGTAAGAACAAAGCTCTCTATAATGATGAAACCAAAAGGTGCAAAGGCAGGAGAACAGTGAATGTAAGTTATTAAAGAATTGAGCAAGAAGCATGTGTCAGGGAAAAATAAATGCTTCTTATATTGTTAGACCATCGAGCCCTGCCCCCCACATACTTGATGCATTTGTTTTGGAAAATGCTATTTTATGCTGAGTGACTGGCACTGTAGACTTCGCTCCCTCTCAGCCCCTCAGAAGAAGCCTCGGCGCTTAAGAATCAGACTCACGTCTCTTGTGAAAGGCAGTCTCAGCTGCCTTACAAACACGCTGCCAGACTGACAGGGCCATGGAGACCTGAAAGAACTGGACTGAGGAACGTGTAAATATCTTCTGCCTCCTTGGTGAACGAGGACGCTCATCTTTCTTTTGTAGAGGTAATCGCGTGTGCATTGTGACTGTAGTTTGTGAAGAAATGCAATGATCTGCTTCGACAGCTCCCCACGTGTACCTGTTATGTGTGAATGTGCCTGCCTTGTTGCCTCATGTGCCAAACACAGTACAGAATGCGTTGTTTAAATAAACTGGTTTATTGTGCATTGGAGAACTGCTGGTTGTTTCTGTCTCATTAGGAAGACCCCACATGCACACACTAACACACTCCATCCAGTGAAAAGACGAAGTGCAGCCTCCTTTTCTTCATTCTCGGTGTTTTGAAGAATTCTCCTTGGAGATTTGGGGGACTCCAGAAAGGCTGGACTTGACTGCCTACAGATATGAACTAGTAGCAAAAACTAAAAATGCTTCCCACACACAATTTTTCCAGAGGTACTTTAAATGCAAATCATGCAACAGGCCTTAAGGTTATTAATAATAATATGTACAGTCAAACCTCATTTCTCGAACGTCTCCCATCTCCAACAATTCGGTTCTTAACCAAGTTGTTCACAGGAAAAAAAATGTCTCCATTGTGGAACCAAATTTCAGTTTTTGAACTGACAACCCTTTCATGCTGATACCTCAGCATGACAAAAAGCATCTCTCAGGCAACAAAGGAGAGAATGCTTTTGTTGCTGGGGAAATAAACGATTAGCACAATTTTAAAACTTAAAGAGGCCATCAGGAGTGCTAATGTTGCTAAGGGTGTGAAAGCAGCAATGGTCACAGGCAATTGAAGAGGTGGGAAAACTTGTTGATTTGGATAAAGGAAAAGCAGTTAGCCAGTGACAGCATTTGGGGGGCAGTGGTAAGTGAACAAGCAAAGATGCTGCATGCTGACCTGAAAGACACCCCTGGAACGAGTGCTGAACGTGATCCCTTTAGGCTGGTAGGGGGTGGTTCCATAGACTTAAGAAAAGAGGTGTTTATTTATAGATTAAACAGTACATTAAACATGTACTGTATATAAGAAAGGTTAAAACAGGTAATCATTTGGTGGTCTAGAATGGATGAATTCAATTTACATTATTTCTAATGGGAAAAGATGATCTGGTTTTCGAACAAATCGCTTCTCAAACAACCGTCTGGAATAAATTGAGTTTGAGAACTGAGGTTCCACTGTACACTTGAATGGTACAGTCACATACATCACTGCATTGCATGAATAACTGGGTGAGGGAGGGACACTGAGGAACTCGATGCATGCTGCACTGTGAGTAGCAGAGTTAAATTGAGAATGCTGCATGACTCTCGGTCCAGTGCTCTTTCCCTTGCACCTTTACCCCACTCCAGGTCCCTCTTTAGGCCACCTCTTCATAGAGCCTCCCCTGAATATCCCCATTAGCCTCCTTCTCCATACCATGTGTATTTTTCTTCATAGTATTTTCTTACCTCACTTAAAATGATAGTATTTATCTACTCACAGCTCATCTGTCTCTCCCACTACACATATTATAAGCTCTACCTTCTACAAAGCAGGTAACTTTGCCCATCTTAGTCACACCATATCCCCAATGCCTGTAACAGTGCTGGGAACTCAGTAGGCTCTCAAGTGATATTTGTTGAATGTATGGACAGATAGGTAGACAGATACACCATAGAGTCTATGGATCACTTGGACTCTCCTTATCTCCCTTCCCATCTTTGTGCCTACACCACAGACATCAAAGTCCTCACTCTGCTCTGACCATGCTGCCCAGACAGCACCAGGATCAACACTCACTAAGTACTTGAAGACTCAATGAATTAATGAACAGTCTTAGGAATTATTTTTCTCAATATCCATGTTCCAGCATCAAGGATGTCCCAGCATATTAATGCACAAAGTTTACCCTGTTCTTGAGGCTGGCTGATAATAATTTCAAGCAAAAGGAGAGCTTATGTAGGATTTAAAAAAAAAAATACAGCATGATTGGAAAGACCCCGCCTTCAATAAACCGGTTTGCATCAGAGAGGGCTTGCTGCAATGCTCTTTAATTCAAACTTAAAACCCTTCTTTTTCACTATGCACAACACTGGGCAGGATATGAACAGTGTAAAGAAAAATAGCAAAATCACCATGGCTATCCTGAAAAAAACTCTTATTGGAAAAACAGTTCAACGTATTACTAGGGAATACCTTCTATCCTGGGCCGCTCCAGGGGATGTTGGGATGTAGGTAGGGACACTGAGAAAGAGTGAGGCAGAAAGAGAAAAGGATGACCCCATTAATTTCACGTGAAGACAACAAAATTATAGAGGCTAAATATAATACTCAGGACTTACGTTTTTCTAAAAGTACTTGCCAAGCTGATTATTGCTCCCACTTCTCAGAGAAATGGTAAGTTGTTCTAAAACAAAACATTTCACAAACACCCACAAAACATAAAAATGACAACAAGTTTATTGCAGGCTCTCTTTGCCTGAGGCCAATTAGTACAAATTAAATTTTCAAAGTAAATTTTATTTCCCTAAGAAAATATGTTAAGCCCTGGCCAGGTAGCTCAGTTGGTTAGAGTGTCATCCCAATGTGCCAAGGTTGTGGGATCAATCCCCAGTCAGGACACATACAAAAAGCGACCAATGAATGCATAAATAAGTGGAACAACAAATCGATGTCTCTCTCTCTCTCTCTCTCTCTCTCTCTCTCTTTCTCTCTCTCTCTCTCTTTATCTATCTCTCTATCTCTATCTCTATCTCTATCTCTATCTCTATCTCTCTCCAATAATAAAAAGGCACTACATTTCCAGAGCTTGAACAAGACAGAGAGATTAAAGAAACCCCACTCATAAAAGGACCAAATTGACTCAAGGTTCCCAGGCTAGTAAGGAAATAGGCTTTCTGTGTTAGTCTAAGCAAGAGCATGGACGCCTTCTCCAGTGAGCCTTCTCCAGGGTCCAAAGGCCCAGGGCGGGACAGGGGGTGAGCTAATGTCATCCTCAACAACTGAGGCATGCCCTAGTTTGAGTGAGCTATTCTTGATAAGTTAGCTCCACTAAAAGGCTGCTCTGAATACTATCTCATACCACTTGGAATATCATAGTGGCCAGGAACTTAGAGGTTCTGAGATTCAGTTAATTCAATGCTTTCATTTCTAAATGAAGAGACCAAGGCTCAGGAGAGAAAGTATCTTGTCCAAACGTATTTTCCTAACAAGCAATAATTTAAGTACTTTATCATAAATTTTTCTGGGAAGCAAAAGAAAGAAGTTATTTTATATCAACTAACAAGTTTCAATTCTAAATGAAAATATTTGAAAAAACAGTCTTCTCATTTTCAGTTTAACTCTTTCTTCTTATTATTGCAAATATATTCTTTGAAAAAAATATTAGAAAATAGGGAAAGCAAAACAAAATATTAAAAACCACCTAAATCTGTTTTTCTGAATGTGTGCTTGTCCTACATCATGCATACTATTGTTTTCTGCTTTTTTTCCATGTTATCAAATTTTATGTATATTATGATATACTTTCAAGTTAAAAGTATATCAAGAGCATCTTTCCATGTTATCAAATTTTATCTGATGATAAGCTCACAGTATGGAAGCACTATAACTTATTTAACCAGTTCTCTATTGTATTTTCAAATTTAGATTCTTTGCCATTTTTCATTGTGCTTTGGTCAACAACTTTGTAACTGAATGTCTGTACATCCATGATTATTTCCCTGTATAAAGCCCTTAAAGTGGATTTTCAAAAGATATGAAATATTTTTATAAAGGAAGTATTTTTCAAAGCCAATCACAAATGTTCATGTGGAAGTTCAATGACCAAATTTCTAAATCTTTATTTCCCTAGAAAACTTAAAAGGCTTTCAAAAAGGCAAAAAGGTTAGGAGAAAAGCATGAATCATCATTGAGAATGACTTCCTCAACAGGGAAATCATGTATTTTTATGTGCTACACTAAAGTAAATAAATAAGCCATTGTTGTGAGCTACTTAAATTCAGTTACTATTATCCCTTATTTAGGAGCTAGGAGAATTTCACACATCAAGAGAGAAAACCCATCCAATTACATCCTCATTGCTAATCAAATATAAAGTACCCAGGATCATCTGGGAGAGACGGGACCTTCAATACAATGATAGATAGCTCTTTTTCTTATTCTGAGGGTATGTTTATTGCTTACTCAATCCTACCAACCTAATAATGTTTCCAATTCACATTAAGTCCAAGAAGTCAAAATGAGAAGGTTGAACTAAACAATCTACCTTGAGGCTATACAAATCCTATAGATCAGTTGTTTTTGTTGAACTTCTTTTAATCAATATCTCTGCTTCTATTGGAGAGATGTGACTTTAAGCAAATTCAAAATATAGACATGCAGATTTTCAAAGTAAATATATTAACGGTGGCCAAAGAAATCACTTCCGAATTCCTTATTCCCTATCATTGTTCCACTCTTAAGTAAATCTGTATTTGTACCAAAAATTTGTAAATATTAGTAAATATATTCATCACTGTGGGCCTTACATCTCAGTCACAACTACTCAACTCTGCTGTTGTTGTATAAAAGCAGCAGAGATGATTCATAAATGATAAAGTACAACTGTGTTCCAATAAAACTTTATTTTAAAAAATGGGTAGCATCATTTGGCCTGTTGGGCTATAGTTTGCCAACCTTTGCTTTAACATGCTCCTTACTCTATGTAAAGTATTCCTTTTGACAGCCTTTATTGTACTAGTTTATTAAGGCTGTCATGATAAATTACCACAGATTTGGTGGCTTAAAGCAACAGAAATTTATTCTATCAGAGGTCTGGAGGCCAGAAGTCTGAAATCAAGGTTACCAGCAAGGTTGATTCCCTCTGAAAGTCCCAAGGGAAAATTGGTTGATGTCTCTCGCCTTGCTTCTGGTAGCTGCCAGAAACCCTTGGCATTCCTTGGCTTATAACTATATGAGTCCAATCTACCTCTACCTCACATGGCCTTCTCTGTTTGTCTGTATGTTTCCCCTTCTCTCATAAGAACTTGACATTGGATTTGGAGCCCACCCCAATAGAAGATGATCTCATCTCAAAATCCTTACCTTAATTATATCTGCATAGACCCTTACTAAAAATGAGGTCACATTTCAGGTGTACATATATTTTGGGGCCACAATTCAACTCACTATATCCATTTACAATATTACCCCATCTGCCAAGTAATTCAAAGACCCATCAGCCCATAGAATAGAGTTCAGGGATGCACAGACTCAAATGTGCTCTGTATGCCATTATTCCCCTTTGGAAGGTAACAAATCCAAACCTTTTGAGATAGCATGGAGGGACCTGAAGAGTATTATGCTAAGCGAAACAAGGCAGTCAGAAAAAGACAAGTATCACATGATCTCATTTACATGTCTATTCTAATGAATGAAATAAACTGATGAACAAAACAGGTCCAGAGACAATGAAACATGCAACAGGCTGACATATTTCAGAGGGAAGGGGGGCAGAGGTGGGAAGAGATTAACCAAAGAACTTCTATGCATAGCCCATGGACAAACAATAGTGTGGGGAAGCCTGGGGAGGGGGCAGGAGCAGTGTGAAGGGGGGGCGGTGTCAATGGGAGGAAATAGGGGGGACATCTGTAATACTTTCAACAATAAAGATTTTAAAAAAGAAACAAAGGTAACAAGTCCATACTGCAAAAGCCCAAAGCATTATTGGGTGATGGGAATGATGTCCTTAAATTACATTTTATAAAGCTTTTGGTATCTATAGACTGTAAATGGGTATGCTTCCAACGAAAGATTCAGAAACAAATCGACTATCACCTCCAAAGTTAACAAATTCTAAAAATGTTCCTATTATACAAGAATTCTTTTCCTACACCAAGGAGATGCTCAATGCCGGGATATTGATCTTGTGTAAGTGGGTTTTCTGGCTGGGGTGCATGCACCACATTGAAAGAAAAAGAAGTGTATGTCGAAAATATGAAAGCTGACCGACCTATGACATGAGGTGATAGACTCAGAAGAAATGTTTAAAATGTTTCAGTAGACACATTGTTCAACACTTAAAGATCAATTTAAAACTCATTCTCATCTTATGGTAGGTATCACAGATATATAGACTTAGAGCTAAACAACTTTAGTCACAAACACTAATATATCTGATTTAGCTTCCAGAAACCTTTGTGACCTAATCAGCAAACAAAGCCTGTTGGGAACTAAGGTGGAGATTCAGTTGGGGATATTTTTCTCAGAAATGGAATATACTGAAGCTAACAAAGTATAGAAAATAGTAAAGGAGGATGATTGAGTGGCTTAAAGGAGAGAAAAGGCAAAGTGAAATAGAAAATCAGAAACTGAAACAGTCACATAGATTTGTTTCATCCTGTTGGAAGCATTACATCCTTCAAAATGGGACATATACAAGAAAGCTTTCTGCCTTATATATATCAAGACCAGAATGACTACTAAGAGCCTTCTTAGGAGACAAAATTGCATGGAATGTGAAAATGTCTAAGAGGAAATGGCCTAAATGGTCTTTCCTGTAGGTAGCAGAGAGTTTTCAGATGGGAGACATCCCCCTCACCTGGAAATCCTAGAGACCAGGAAATGATCCACTGGTGCCAGAGAATACTACAGGTCTGTCCATTCTCCCTCTTTGGTCCATCCCTAGCCAAAGGAAGGAATTCCCATGTCACAAATCAAACACTAGAGCAGGAAGAAGGGATGATGGAAGAGGTAAGTTCAATGAGTCTTGGGTATAAAAGAAGGAGGGTTGGGGTGATCAGGATACTATCTAAAGAGGAGAATAATGAACTACCAACCAGGAACAAGGGACCAGAGTACTTTGTCATTCTCTTTAACTTTTTTAATTCTCTATGTTCCTTGTGATCAATGCCTGGACTGTTTCTTTGTTGTGGGTAAAGTTAACTTTTTGACAGCCCTATAAGTGAATCCAACATTCTGCTTCAGGGAAGTCATTCTGCTCCAGGGAAGTCCTTCTCATTTGCTTCCCTTCTGACTGCAATGACCTTCCTCATGTATTAACTCCCTAAAGTACCCCTCTCAGTCAGCCCCAGCTGGATGTCCTCATCAGCTCCTGTATGGATTCAGTAACACCAACTCCAGATTTCACCTTGTTTTATAGCCAGTGATTGCCTTTGAGATGTACAAGCCATAATCATCTCAAGCTTCTGAAGGTGCCTCCCACCAAGAGCCAGGCCCTTGGGACATGAATGAGCAAACCCACAGCACACCAAGACCCAGCCTATGTAAGGAGAGAATTATCAGAATAACCCCAGGAGCTGGGAATTAGGAGTCTGACCTCCTCTGCTGCCAGTTTGTGGACACATAAGAAGCTCAGGGATAAAATAGGTGGCAGCATTGTGATGAAGAAAGAAAACAGACTTAGTCCCTCCGGAAAGGGAGAAAGTGGCTATGGAAAGACAGGCGGGAAGCTGGGGTGGGTAGATTTCAGACAGCCACATAGAAAAATGGCATCTTCAACTCCTATGTTCATAGCAGCACAATTTACAATAGCTAAGACTTGGAAACAGCGTAAGTGCCCATCAGCAGATGAGTAGATTAAAAAAAAACTATGGTACCTTTACACAATGGAATTCTATGAGGCAATAAAAAAGGAAAAACTCATCATTTGCAACAGCATGGGTGGATCTGGAGAGTATTATGCTGAGTGAAGGATTACAAATGAGTGAAATAAGCCACTCAGAGAAAGATAAGTATCACATGAACTAAAGAACCAAAAAAACTGATGATCAAAAACAGACCCAGAGTCACGGAAGCATGAACAGACTGTTGAACCTCAGAGGGAAGGCAGGGGAGGGTGGGTGGGAAGAGTCAACCAATGAACTTGTATGTATATATGCATAGCCTATGGACAAAGACAATGGAGTGTTGAGGGCCTGTGGGTGTAGGGGAGGACAGGAGCAGGCTGGAAGAAGTTAATGGGGAGAAAGGAGGACCTATGGAATACTTTCAACAATAAATATTTAAAACAAAACAAAAAAGAAAAGAAAAATGGCATCGTTAGAAACCTATTCGTGATTTTGCATTTTCAATGGTGTTCTAGTGAGCCAAGCCAACTTCTATTGGTAAATCACTGAACTTTGAGGGGTTCATTTATTACCAAAACATAACTTTGCTTTAGTCTGTCTAAAAATGTTTTTATTTTACCTTCATTTTTAAAGGATATTGTCCTTTATAAAGGATTCTAGATAGACAGTTTTTGTTTTATCTTTCAGTACTTTAAATTTATTCTTTTATCATTGGCTGTAATTCACATTTCTGGAAAAGTCAGTTTATTTTCTTATTTCCCTCCCCATATGTAATATGTTCTTTTTATTCTGACTGCTTTTAGAATTATTTTATCTTTGGTTCCAAGCAGCTTGATTAACTTGTGCCTAGAGGTGTTTTCCTTTGAATTGGAGTTCTTGGAGATTCTGGGAACTGTCAGTGAGTGTTTTTTATCAATTTTGGAAAATTTTTGGCCATTACTTCTTCGAATATTTCATCGGTCCAATTGTCTCTCTCTCCTCTCCTTCTGCTATTTCAATTACACATGTAATATAGCATTTTTTTGTTTTGCACTGACCTGAAATCTTTATTTTATTTTCTTTTAATAATTCTTTATTGTTCAAAGTATTCCATATATCCCCCTTTTTTCCCCATTGACCCCTCCAACCTGCCCCAGCGCCAGGCCCTCACCACCCCATTGTCTGTGACCATGGGCCATGCATATATGCATATAAGGCCCTTGGTTGATTACCTCCCACCTACCCACCCTTCCCTGCCTTCCCTCCAAGATTCTGCAATCTATGAAATCTTATTTTCTATTCTGTGTTTATGCCACTCAGTGGTACTGCTATGGTAGCTCTAGAAAACTAACAGAGTGTACTACCTCCACATACTCAATGAAGTCCATTATAAAGCTTAGGGGTGGGTCAGACCTGATCTGTAGCTGGGGCCCTTAAGACACTAGTTGGTCATGCCAACTCATATGTGGCCACTAAAAGTTCATTTAGGGCAAAAGATTTTTAGAGACACCTCATCAAAGAAGATACACAGATGGCAAATAAGCACATGGAAAAATGTTCAACTCAATTAGCCATTAGGAAAATACAAATTAAAACACAAAATGCCATTACATACTCATTTAAATGGCTAACATTAAAAAAGACTGACTACCAAGTTTGGTGAAGACATAAATGGAAAAACTGATATTCTCATACACTGCTGGTAAGAATATAAAATGGCCGAAACCAGTTTGGCTCAGTGGATAGAGCGTCGGCTTGCGGACTGAAAGGTCCCAGGTTCGATTCCGGTCAAGGGCATGTACCTGGGTTGCGGGCACATCTCCAGTAGGAGATGTGCAGGAGGCAGCTGATCGATGTTTCTCTCTCATCGATGTTTCTAACTCTCTATCTCTCTCCCTTCCTCTCTGTAAAAAATCAATAAAATATATTTAAAAAAAAAAAAAGAATATAAAATGGTACAAACCACTTTGGAAAACAGTGTGTCAGTCTCTTAAAAATTTGTAAACATATATCTGCTCTATGATCCAGCCATCCCACTCCTTGGTGGGAGAAAAGAAAGCATATGTTCATTCAAAAACTTGTGTACAGAGAGAAACCAAGATGGCGGCATAGGTAAACACCTGAAATTGCTGCCTCGCACAGCCACTTCAAAAATACAACTAAAAGACAAAACGGACATCATCCAGAACCACAGGAAGGCTGGCTGAGTGGAAATTCTACAACTAGAAGGAAAGAGAAAAGCACACTGAGACTCAGAGGAGGTGCGGAAGTAAAGTGCAGAGGTATGGAGGCGCACGTGGAAAGGGCTGGCAACTGAGGACATGGTTGTCTTTTTCAATCGGGAGGGAGTCTCAAGCTCCCGACTGCTCTGAATTCCAGTTCCGGGTGAGTTTCTGGGGACCCAGACTCATACGGGGAGAAACTGGACTGTCTGGCATTGGTCAGAACACGAGGGCGGCTTTCTCTCAGAGGTGCTCGCAGCGATTACCGGGACACTGAAACGCGGGGCCTCTTAGGGTAGGACTAAGGATCAGCCATAGCTGTTTGCTCTGCCCTGTTGATTCCCTGAGACCCCGCCCCACCCAGGCTGTGAGCAGAGGCTTTTGCATATAAAAGGCCTGGCCCTTCGCAATCTGAAAATTACCTAATAGACTGCAGCTGGGTCAGAGAGACCCAGAACATCCAAAAGAAGGCCCAAAGCCCTACAGCAGCTTGCATTGCTTCACAGCTGGGCCTCATCTGGGCACCTCCAAATCCCAAACAAAGAAGAGGAATCTGCAGATCTCTCCATAGCTCCTGCTGGGTAGCCTCAGGCAGAGGCTAAATTAGCCCCTCCTTAGAGATCCAAGAGCCAGTGTACCCAGTGGTCAGAGTGGGACCATCCAGATTACAACTCCTCAGATCCATAAGGGACACACTCAGGGGGCAGACTCAGTGAGCACCAAAGCCCCACTGATGCAACCATCATCACCAACCATCTCCAGAACTTTTTCATCTTCCCAAACTGAAACTCTGCACCATTAAACAACAACTCCCCATTCTCCTTTCCCCCGGACCCTAACAAACAGCATTCTACCTTCTGATTCAAACAATTTGACCACTTCACCTCATGTAAGTAGAATTATTCATGTATGTCCTTTTGTGACTAGCTTGTTTCACTTAGCATAATGTTCTCAAGATTCATCCACGTTGTACAGCATTTCAGAATTTCCTTACTTTTTAAGGCAGAATGATATTCCATTGTATGTAGATACCACATTTTGTTTATCTATTCATTCGTCGATGGACACTTGGGTTGTTACTGTGTCTGATGAGTCTTTAAAGTTATGATTTTGTGGCTATCTGGTTTATTCTCCTTTATAGGATGAAGCCAGTGGTTTCTTGTAACTTCCTATTCCCAAACTAGAATCAGAAGTCCTCTATGGCCCTAGCTGGTTTGGCTCAGTGGATAGAAAATCAGCCTGCAGATTAAAGGGTCCCAGGTTTGATTCCAGTCAAGAGCACGTGCCCGGGTTGCAGGCTTGATCCCCAGTCGGGGATGTGCAGGAGGTAGCCGATCAATGATTCTCTCTCATCATTGATGTTTCTATCTCTCTCTTCCTCTCCCTTCCTTTCTGAAATCAATAAAAATATATTCTTTTAAAAAAGAAGTCCTCTATGTATTGAGTTATAATCTCACTTTCCATCTGACCCTTAAGGGAAGGATATCCATATTCTATCAAACAAAGGATAATAAATCACTAAAAACCCCATATACAATAAAGCCTCAAATATGTAAAGGTATTTATGTCTTTCAACATCTGAGATGAGAAAACTGTGGCATAAACAGACACACAGTTAAAACTGGGCAGATACTTGAATTCATGCCTTGAGTCTTAGACTGGTTATTTCCTTGCTACACAGTGTCGTTTCTATAGCACTAGAGTGAAAATAACATCACATTGAGAGATATAACATCATAAATTAACCAATTTTCCCAAAAATTAATAAAGAAATTTAATGTAATTCCAACCTGATTTTGGAAATAGATGACAGAGAGCAAGCAAAGAACAACTTAACTTGACAAAATGACTATTAAATTTAGCTTACAGAAAAGCTATGCAAAAATAAACAAAAAAATATCGAAAAACAATTAGTAATGAGTGACTAGCCTTGGCAGATATTAAACATATGAAAAAAGTTACTATAATTAAAAGTGTATTATTAGTGATGAGTAGACGGAAAAATCAATATATTCTATTCTAGGACAAAAATTCTAAAAGCAGATCCAAGAATTCATACAATATATGATTATAATGACTCTTTAAATCAGTGATTAAATAAACGGTATTGAAAATGGCCATTTATTTCAAATATTTGGAACGCATAGTAAGAAATTTAAAGATACAGCCATCCAGATTCCCATATATGAGGAGAGGTGGTGGTGGTCGTCGTTTTTAACAAAATCTTTCATGCTCTCCGTACATTATAGTTATTTGTTTATTTCATTTACCAGGTCACTCAATGTTTGGAATAACTAACCACCTTGCAAATAGTCACTTACCCAAAACAAACATCTTTTACTGGCCAATTTTAAATAATTAGGATTTCTTTCATATTACTCCAGTGGAGAAGCCTGGGAACTATTCTTCAGATAGTTCCAAGGTTGGACTACAATTTACAAATACTAAAAGAACATGACTTAAGTCCTTTCTATGGGCCAAGCAATGTGCTAAGTGCTAAGGATACAAAAGTGAGTCAAGTTCAGTCCTGCCTTAAAAATGCTGTTTAACCTAATATAGGGTGTCCCAAAAAATGTATACACACTTTAACAGCTGATAACTCACTTAATTTTCACTCCTTTTTAGGGTTAGCTGATTTGAAATAATGGGTGAAGCCAGAATAATCTTTGAACAAAGAAAATTTATCCTAAAGTGCCACTAGACTTTTTTATGGGGATACATAAGAGATAAAGTTTATGGCACAAAACTGGCAACAGATGATGAGTTGAGGGCACACAAATACTGAAAATGATTTTTTTAAAAATATATATATTTTTATTGATTTCAGAAAGAAAGGGAGAGGGACAGATAAAAACATCAATGATGAGAGAATCATTGATCGGCTGCTTCCTGAACGCCCCCTACTGGGGGTTGAGCCCACAACACATGCATGTGCCCTTGAACAGAATTGAACCCAGGACCCTTCAGTCCCCAGTCCAATGCTCTATCCACTGAGCCAAACCAGATAGGGCAACAAAATGATTCTTGATGTTTGTGATTCCAATGCTTCGCATTATTAGCAGTGCCTGAACTATCTCATTAACATTCGTTAAGTGAAAACCACAAAGAACAGTCATCAGTTTGAAAACAGACATTGATAAAAAAATTATTCATTTTTGTAGGTTCTTTTAAATATTTAAAATGAACTGTATGTTAATAAATACTGATTTATAATCATTCAAAAATGCATAAATTTTTCTGGGACACCGGGTAACATCTGCAATATATGTTATTTCTTTGCTTATTGTTTGGTTATGATTTGGATATAATAATAGAAGGATGATGGTAAAAATAAGAAATACCAGGTAAAAATATGAAACACCAGGGAAATTCTTCAGTATACATCTCTGCAGAGATTAAGCCGGATTGTTAGATTCCAATAGCTGAACGGGAAGATGCTCACTCCAGCAGATTTGCTGAACAAGATGGATCTGCGAGGTTCTCCCCTTCATACCACAAAGCAGTCACAGCTGGATGCTTTATCATTGCTCTACCCTCTTCCTGAAACAAATCTGACAAGCTGATCGCATTAGGCCGTGACTTACAAAATATGGCATAATTGAAGACTGTAATCATCATCATGATAGCTGACTTGATAAGAGAGGTCAAATCCCATTTTTATATCCAGAATTTCTAAAATATTGTTTCATCAAAAAAATCAATTTCTCATTTTTCTAGCGTTAACTTGAAAAGGGTATAATTGAACAAGCCTAAATCCCTTACATCACCCAGGACTGTGTGAAAGGCTCATACCCAACAAGCCACTTGAGTTAGGGCCAGGCGGACAGCAGTTGTCCTCAGCATCTAACACCCACGGGCCTGAACAGCTTCTAAGCAAGAACACGTTTTACATCCTTTGGTTAAGACTGTGGGGAAAACACAGGCTCATGGAATATAGATGCTCAGCTGGCTCATTTGGGTTTTGTGGTCCAATTTGTGGATGAGATATTTATAAAATCCGGTGATTACAATGCCATCTCATTAACATTCCTTAAGTGAAAACCACAAAGTGCAGAATGGGAACTCCAATCTGAGGGGAGAGGGAGGGAGGAAATGAACAGGGAGATGGGTTTTCCTACCTCAGCACAGGCAAAAGGAGAGGCTCAGAGGGAGAGGACCCCTCTCTGCTTTCTTTAAATCAGACTTTCTCCTTGCTGAAGGAAAAAAGGAGCAGAGGAAGGACTATAGCTTTTCCATTTTTCAGTTGTGTTTGATCCCTAAGCAAACCAAGTCCAAAGCAAGCCCAAGTTGACTTCCCCATGAATTAGAATTCTCCATTGGTTGTACAATTTTTTTCAGTCAAGGAGACACCTCCTCTACGATGTCAGCCTAGATTAAACTTATTCCACAAGGTGTTTGCATGAGCAGTGAGGCTGTGTGAACTGGACTGAACTCACAGTGTTTTCAGCATAAAGTCACTATTGTACCTTGTGACGGATTTCTGCCCCCAGTCCCTGTGGTGAAGGCAGTGGGGCTTCATGGACAGAACCAAGGCTATGCAGTCAGAAAAGCTTAGACCCTAGTTCCTGCTCTGGCACATACCAGTCACAGAGTCTCTGATAATCTCCACTCTCCAAGGATGTTACAGTGAGGGTGATGGAGTAGGGATTACATGAATTAAATAACTGACTAATGAGTAAGCATTCAATAAGTGGTAGCTACAATTAATATGGTTGTACTGATATCACTGACTTGTCTCCCTTACTCAGTCTCAAACTTGCAGGTGGCTTAGATAGTGCATTCCATGCAGAACCAGCAATAGGATTATCCATTCAGTGGACAACCAGTAAATACCAACTAAACGTATGAATGATGCTATGCCCTGAGGGAGAGCGCTTGAAAGTTGGACTCAGTCGTCAACGATTAATCAAATTTAGTGATTATGGCTGTGGTGTGTGCAGCGACTTTACTTGAGGACTCTGCAAAAATTTCAGAAGTCAATTTCTTTGTCAATTATAGAATAATCTAGATCTCTGGCATTCTTCCCTCCTAACACCTTATCCCACTCTATTCCTCATCACATGCACACACACACACTCACACTCACACACCAAGGATTATTTCTTTGGTGCTTAGAGTCACCGACCATAGAGCCAGAAACTCCAAATGAGGATGCAGAGGCAGAGGCTCTGTCATACACACAGTCAACAGAAAGTGATGATCCTCAGGTGTACCTATTGCCCACATTCATGTGTTTTGGGAGGAGGGGCAGAGGACCTTCCGCTAGAAGGCACAGCTTTTGTGACTTTCATTTAACACAGCCTTTTGTGCTTTGGGCTGCAGAGCAGAGCTGCACGCATAATTAACCCTCTGCAGGCCGAGTAACCGAAGCAAGAGATTGCTGGAGCTGCACCAGGCGGAGATAGAGGACTGAATCTATTCTCTGGGAGGGCCAAACACAGAACCAAGGGGTGGAAATCACAAGTCAGAGGATTTCCTAACCCTGAGAGCCTGAAAGCAATGGAATGGGCTGCCCCAAGAAGTAATGAGATTTTCAAGATGATGTCACATTCTTGAATTGGGAGGAAAGAGGAGTGGCCGGCCTCTGGGGTTCGACACATCTCAGATTCTGGGGCCAGTCTTCAGTAAGCAGGCATCCCTGGCAGGCCAGGTGATTAAGTGAAGGAAACACCATGTCAGCACCACTGGAGCCTTTAGGCTTTATAGCTCTGCTTCTATACCTCCCAGTTTATGATGAACAGGTTCTTATGACAGGGCAGACTGTTATTTACAGAGCCACATTTTCTTAAAGGGCTATCCCCAATCTGTTCATTAAATTCTTTAAGGAAAGAAGTCTGAAGAAGAGATTTTTGTTTTAATTCTTCAGCATTAGAAACTTAGGTCTTGGTCCACCAGCTGGAATATCCCGAAATTCCCTGTGCTAGCTCCCAAATACACACTCTCTTTGCATCTAGGTTTCCCTCTCCATTCTACTTCTTTCAGCATAAGCAGAATAAGCAACAGACAGCCTAGGACGATTTAAAAGACATGTAAATTCCCTCACATCCTAAATCCAGCTCCTCTTTTTAACTGCAACTGGCCCTGAAATAATTGCTATCAGAAATAAACCTTTGCATTAAAGCAATTATTCCAGAAGCACCCTGGGAACTGCATAATGAGCACCATAAACACGTGTTGTTTTACCAACTTCCTGCAAAGATCCTGAAAAGAACCAAGAGCAAGACGAGAAGGCCTAGATGGGTGGGAGCTGAGCATGCAAGGTAAAAATTGGATTACAGAGTTCAGAGAACGACAAAGCCATGGGGTGCACTGAAGTCAGGGAGGAAAGCTAAGTAGCCAACAGTTCTGGAGGAGAATGGAAAAGAGGGCGTCAAAACGGAAATTCCATAGAAGTAAAACCAAGCTTGGTCAATATTCATTCACTAGAGGCCGGTGCACAAAATTCGTGCATGGGGTGGGGGTGAGTACCTCAGCCCGGCCTGCGTGCGCCCAACAGTCGGACATCCCTCTCACAATCCGGAATGCTGCATGCACCAGTAACCATACTTTTCATACAGATGAAAGGCATCTTGCTGTTTATGGGCAGCTACATTTTTTTGCCCTGATTAAAAAAGTAGTACATAAGATGATCCTTCTGAGGCAGTAGTACCATTTTCCCATCTTATGGGTGGAAAAACTGAAGCAGAGAGAAGTTAAGTAATGGGCTTTGTCACACAGTTATAAGTATCAGAATCAGAGCTGACCACAAAATATGCAAGCCAGAGTCCATGCATGTCATCACTGTATCATCCTGCTTTTTCAGGTTTTAATTTTTAAATTTAAGAGACTGTTCCCAATATATAGGGTAGGGTCCCTAGGCCTGCCCGGCGATCAGGGCCAATCTGTGGGATGACCGGTGGGTGGGGCGATCTGGGCCGCCCCCCCCCTCTGCCGCCCTGCTGGCACCCGCCTTGGCTGGTGGCCTGGCACTGCACACTGGTCGGCCCCGTCCCCCAACACCATAGCCACCTGTCGCTTCCCTCTTGTCGGGGGGCAGGGGGAGGCAGACGCTCAATGCAGGAGCTGCCCCCGAGCTGCCCCCTGGTGGTAAGTGTGCATCATAGCAACCAGTCGTTCCCCTGGTCATTCCACCGTTCAGTCAATTTGCATATTAGGGTTTTATTATATAGGATTCATTCCACATTCAATGAACACTCCCTAATGTACCAAGCACTGTTCTAGGCACTGAACGTATGCTTACTATCCATGCAAGTTTAGGCTCTGTGGGTCTAAAGGCCCTAATTCTCAAAAAAGGAACACTTCTACCTGTAGAGAAGAGTGTGTGTAGCAATCAGGTGATCTGTTGTGGAGTCTCATTATACCTCTGTGGATGAGAACAATGGCCATAACCTGAGAAAGGCACAGTAACCAGCGGCTCAGGACTCTCTAGGATGCAAGACCCCTAGACCAGCAGTGGGGCTAGCCAGGGCTAAGGGGAATCTAGAATGAATGGGAAAGAAGCATTAGTTACAGCCTTGAGATCAACTGTAGCAGCAAGGGCTGTAGTAGTTCCCACTAAACCTTCATTTGCAAGTTCCCAGGAAACAAGACCAACCAAAATTCAATATATGTTCCCAGATAGAGTGAACTTATTATAAAAAGTAAGTGGATTTGAGCAGCACACTAAGATGCTCCACCAGGTCCCCTCTCCAGGACTGACACACTCATGCCTCAGTTGCTAAGAATACTGAGTACTGTGAGTCATAGCTGAGTTCAACACTTGGAATTGCCCTTGGCGACAAGGATCTGCCTCACCCAGAATGACAGTCCCTCCTAGGGGACCGCCTATGACCAATGACTGGCTCATGAAGGGATACAAAGGTCTGGTCCACATGCCTCAATATGGGACAACTCTGACGGACCATCCCATCTTCAGAGCTTCCTGCAGAATCAACTGAGGCCCCACTGTCACAGAAGTACAGGTTGATTTCTCCCTCTGCCCAACCCCTCCTTCCCACTACCTTACAGATGTATCTCCTGAATTCATTCACAATAAACTCTCTGCATAAAACTCTGCCTCAAAGTTTATTTTCAAGTACCCAATCTAAGATAGCCATGCTCACACACATCACCACCTGGCCTAAACAGTTTGCACTGATACAGCAGAAGTTTCTCATCTAGGTTCCATCATCTTCAGTAAGTTCTCCATTTAATCAAATCTAGCTGCCTTCTCCAAGGCTGGTGGTATACCTCCCTCCAGGTCTCATTCTGAATCTATGAGGCTACACAGGTTATTAAATAAACTCATTGCAAAGCATCGTGCTTATTCCAACACAAAGTGTTAGACTAAAGATATAAATAAAGATATAAATAAAGTGTTGGTATATATAAAGATATTACAATACTAACACAATGTCAGAAAATTCACATGCTGGTATTATAGTGCACTGGTCCATGAGAAAGGGTTAAAAAGACTAGGTCATTAAGGTAAAATAACTGTATGGAAGTCATTTAGCATTGGGAGCCTGTTTCCTAATCTATTTTAAAAGCTGGTTCTGACTCCCCTCAGAATTGCCAGGAGGACCTTATCTGTAAAGATAACAATACCTCCCTCACTGGAGTTGTTAGAAAGATTAAATGAGATAATGTATTATGCTATCTGACACATATTAAACACTCCATATATGGCTAGTATCGAACAAAAAGATGCTTGCAAAACTAGTTTTGAAACTAGCATGAATATATTTAATATGTAATATTTTACATTTTTCAGATGTTTAGCCTTGCCCCCTTAACAAGAACAGGGGCCTTCTCTTCCTTTGCAGTTAACTTCAAAGCAACCAGTGCAGTGTTTTACACTTGTTAAAATCTTTTCCCTGACTTGCAAGGAATCAGTGAGTAATTTCATGCCTTGGCATTCTGTGAATACAAGCAAGTGCAAATACTTCTGTAATACTCTGTGAAAGAAAAAAAAATTTCCAGCAAAATGGAAAGGGGAAGGGGAAACACCACTGAAATGTCAGCCAATGATTTCAAACATATTTCTATCTGTCTGAATGTATTCCAATCAAGGTACTTCTAGTCATCTGCTATTTCAGGGTGCTGATGTGTGTGCACCCATTTCCCTCTATATTTTATTAAATGAGGAATCAAGGATTACATCTATCCTGTGCTCAAAATTTTTAATGGAACCAAAATCCTCTGAGGATTATCTTAAATCCAGGTAATTTTCTTAAGTGGGACCTGAATGTAGCCAAATAGCTGAAGGGTTAGAAACCTGTCTATCTGTCTCTTTAAAGTGATTTCATGCATTTGGACCCCTGGGTCACTGAACCACTTCAATGGTGACATACATATTATGAGGAAGCACACTGATCAAAATTCAAAACACACTCAAACAAAGGCCAGATCGGGATGATTTGGAAAAGCTCCATCAGTCCAATCCATCCCATTTGATCCCATCTTTACACAGCCCTAACTCTGTATTCCCTTCCTATGAGCAGGTTAACTTTTTCCCTTACCCCTCATCTCCTCTTTATCTATATTATTACCCCCACTCTATGAATCACCCAAACAGGGTTCTTTTCCAGAGCTACCTCAAATCTCACTTCCTACCTATGCCTTCTTAATACACATTAATTTCTAGAACCAATCCCCCTTTGTGAAATGTGGAATTTGCCCTCTCCCAATACCACCCCCCTCCATGTAAATGACCAATTAACAGGCAAAGCCAAGAATTTTGTTCAACACTGGTCCCCTCCACAAGACAAAGCCCAAGGCATGAGCAGAGCAGCCACCTGCTATCATAGAAACAGCTATAATAATTATATAAAAACTAGAGGCCCGGTGCACGAATTCGTGCACCAGTGGGGTCCCTCGGCCTGGCCTGCGGGATGGGGCCAAAACCAGCTCTCCGACATCCCCCAAGGGGTTCCAGATTGCGAGAGGGTGCAGGCCAGGCTGAGGGACCCCACCAGAGCAACGATCGGAGCCCAGGAAGGACACAGGAGGTTGGCCAGCTAGGGAGGGACCATAGGAGGGCTCCAGGGTGTGTCCGGCCCAACTTGCTCAGTCCAGATCAGCCGGACTCCAGCAGCAAGCTAACCTACAGGTTGGAACATCTGCCCCCTGGTGGTCAGTGCACATCATAGCGACTGGTTGACCAATCGACTGTCCCCTGGTGGTCAGTGCACATCATAGCAAGCGGTTGAGCAACCTTAGCATATCATTAGCATATTACACTCTGATTGGTTGAATGGTCAACCAGATGACCGGATACTTAGCATATTAGGTTTTTATTATATAGGATTACCTAAGAGTCTGAGTTGCATTTGGCATTTGAATGACAGGTCTCCATTTCACAGAGGTCACATACTGCAGAAACATTTTTATTCATTCCTATTATAAATGCTGTTTCTTCATGTTAATTATCTACATCAGCAATTTTCTACCTTTTTCAGTCTCATGGCACACATAAACTAATTACTAAAATTCTGCAGCACACCAAAAAATATATTTTTTGCCAATCTGACAAAAGCAATAGGTATAATTTTGATTCATTCACATCAGATGGCTATTGTTGTGTTGGCTGTTGTCATTTTTTATTTGGCAAACTAAAAGAAAAGAGGTCAGTGGCCCTGACTAAACAGTCAGGCATTGCATGTTTTAAAAATTCTTGTGGCACACCAGTGTGCTGCAGCACACCAGTTGAAATCGCTGCTCTACATTAATATCACACCGAAAGAGTTATAAGATTCACTCATACTTGACTGTGTTGGGATGCTGCTTCCCACAGAAGCTATGCCTCATTCTTAGAGGTCCTTAATAATGTTATGAC
This sequence comes from Myotis yumanensis, assembly GCF_028538775.1. Classification (NCBI taxonomy): domain Eukaryota; kingdom Metazoa; phylum Chordata; class Mammalia; order Chiroptera; family Vespertilionidae; genus Myotis; species Myotis yumanensis. The sequence goes on from NW_027223758.1 coordinate 41,363,410, forward strand.
AGTTTTAAACATGGCTCCAAGTTCTTTTTTAAAAAATTTAAATTCTTTATTGTTTAAAGTATTACATAAGTCTCCTTTTCCCCCCATTAAACTCTCCCCGGTGGCCCCCACCCCACCCCCTGTCTGTGTCCATTGGCTATGTTCATATGCATGCATATAAGTCCTTTGGTAGATCTCTTAACCCATTACCCCCGCCTTCCCTCATAGGTTGGACAATCTAATCAATGCTTCTATGACTCTGGTTCTATTTTTGTTCATCAGTTTATGCTGTTCATTATGTTCCACAAATGAGTGAGGTCATGTGATATTTATCTTTCTCTGACTGGCTTATTTCACTTAGCATAATGCTCTCCAGTTCCATCCATGCTGTTGCAAATGGTAAGAATTCCTTCTTTTTTACAGCAGCATAGTATTCCATTGTGTAGATGTACCACACTTTTCTAATCCACTCATCTGCTGATGGGCACTTAGGCTGTTTCCAAATCTTAGCTATTGTAAATTGTGCTGCTATGAACATAGGGGTGCATATATCCTTTCTGGTTGGTATTTCTGTTTTCTTGGCTCCAAATTCTTTGATGCTCCAATGTCCCCTCCTCTTTCAATCTGGATGAGCCTGTGAATAATTCTAGACATAGAATATGGTGAAAGTGACCCTATGTGAGTTCTGAGGTTAGGTCATAAAAGGCCATGCAGCTTCTTCTCTTGGAATGGTCACCTTCAGGGAGCACTGAGTCTCAAAACCCAGTCATTATGCTGTGAGACAACCAAGCCAACAGAAATAATAAAAATGGCTGCTGTTTTAGTCCACTGCTTTGGGGGTTGTTTGTAAGTAATAAACAATTAGAACTAATAATATCTTTATTTTTTCTATTATTCAGACCAAAAATTCTAATGTCTTTGATTCCCTTCTTTCTCTCACATTCCATATCCAATCCCTCAACAAATTCTGTCAGCACCTCCTTCAAAATATGTCCAAAATCTTAACAACTCTCATCTATAAAATGAATCTCTTCTAAAGTTCTTAGTCTAAAACAACAGAAACTAACCCCTGCTAACTTTTGCAGACAAATTTCATGAAAGGAAAGCAGATGGCTCACAGCACAGACCATAAAAGGATGAGAATCACATCCAGAAAATAGTCAGAAATCAACAAAGATTAAGCATGAGGAGTCACAACCAAAGATCTAGCCTGCTGATGAACTGCCACAGCTGGACACAGAATGTACCACCTTCACCAGCTTGAATTCTAGGCTGCCCCCACTCTTTCGTTCGGGTGCGTATCTCATTGGCTGAGCTTACTTGATGTTCCTGATTCCCAACTGCCAGGGAATGGAAAGACAAAGAGTTTGAGCTTTTTGGCTTTCACGGTAATAAGTGGAGACCCATATCCAATAAAAACTTATTTCACAGTGCATTCTCCAAACACAAAAACTGGGCACGAATTCTGAGCAGCCAAGTAAAAGTAAATGACTCTGATAAGGGTTGGGTGAAGAAAAGATACATTTTATATGATAAACAACAGGTTCTCAATATATATTAATATGATGGAAAGATAACTAGACTCTGAATTAAAACCTTAGATTCAAGTCCTGTTCTACCACTTACTGGATGTGTAACCTGAGCAAATCACTTAATTTCCCTGAGATTCCATTTTTTTGCACTGTTAAAATGGGAACAATAATATCTGTCCTGCTTACCTTACAGGTTGTTTTCAGGGTGAAATGAGCATATTAAAATTAGTATCTTCATGTCCTTCATCTTGTAAACCCTGTTGCCTCACTGAGAGTCAGCATAGGTGTCCCATAAGTTCTGCAGAGTGAGTAAAAGTTATAGAAATAATTTGTAAAACGAAAGCCATTAATTACCTGATCTTACTAAGTACTCCACTTAGGCCAGAAAAGTGTGATACTGTCACCCAGAGCCAGCCTTAAGTAATATCAAATTATGCTTTGAGAGGAGATCCTTGACACTGATAATATTTGCCACTGACCTCTTCATAAAATATATATGGAGTGGCAGAGCAACTTATTGCTTCAATATTTAGTATAAGTTTAGCTCATAGAGCAAATTCCTTCTGTGACAAGTTTTAAGGACTTGACAATAGCTCTTGAGAATCATTCTAGCATGGGGAAATAATGGAGCTTATTGCCTAGATTTTTGGTCAATCAATTCAAGTTACCCTGAAAAAACAAGAACTATTTAATTATAGGACAACTAAGAATAACAACCCCTAACCAAATCCTCTGGAGATAGACAGCTGAGAATCAAGAACTTTTCAGATATTTTGAAAGTTAGTGGTAAAAATCATAACCCCCAATAGGATCTGTACAGCTCCCTATAATCAAATACAATAATAATTCTACAGAGGTATATGTGAATGTTAATTCTAACTGGAGTAAAGACTGAAATAGTGTCCTATCAGTTCAATTAAGGTTATTTCAGCATGAGATAAAAAAATGTTGGTCTTCAGGCTTTTTTGGATTTTACAAATGCACACAAAAAAACAAAGTTGTATTTTTAAAAAGTAAAGGAATAGTGTTATAGTACTTGGAGATAAAAAATGCTCTACTGTACACATTTAAAGTTCTCACAAGCTGGAATATTAATGTGTCTCTTAAAATCATCTATATAAATTCACTTTCATAGTATTATTTTTCAAATATGCAATTCAGAGAATTATAAACTTCAACCAGAGAGATCATCTATCTCAACCGGTTGCCTAATTCAGCCGATCCCTACTACTAGCATCCTAGCCAGATAGTTACTCAACCTCTGCAGGGTATTTCTCTGGGTGAAAAATTCACTCCTTCATACAGCAACTTGCTGTACTCTTGGACAACCTTAATTATTAGAATCAAAGTCAGCTCCTCTGTCACTTTTATCCTTTGGTCCTAACTCTGCCCTGGGGAGCAGGAAACACTACCCCCTCTGCCACGTGACAGCTAGGTAAATATTTAAAGTGGCAATCATGTACTGTATTATTTGCCTCTTCTCTAGGCTAAACATTTGCTCTAACTCTTCCACATAAACCATGGTTTCCTCTTCCTTCACATCCTGAGGGCCTATGCTAATCTCTAACTTACCAATGTTTATATTAAAATAAGGTAACTGGAGCCAGATAAATCTCCAGCCCAGAACACTGGGAACCTGTTACCTTCCTTGCAAGCTATATACCATATTTCTATTGATGCAGCATAAAATTACATTAGCTTTTTTATACAGAATAATATTTTTGAGCCATTTTGCATGTATGTAAGATTTATATCCCCATCTTTTCACATGCATTATTGTCACAATCCAGAAACCTCCCTTGATTTATATTTTTTTAGCCTCAATAAAGGGCTTTTGTATTGGTCTTTGTTAAATTATATCATGTTGGTTTTCATTCCAACATTCATGTTTCATTTTGAATCTTGATTTCACCTTTCAATATATTAGCTATGGCTACTTGCTCTGTGTCACCTACAAATTTGATGAGCAATCTTTCTAACCTTCAGTGAAGACTTTAATAAAAAAAAATATTGAACATGGTAGGATAAAGAGCCCTATGGCATGTCATTAGAGACTTCCCTCCAGGATGGCATCAGAACTATCTAAAGCAGCCAGTGAACCGCATACACAAATAACAATACCAAGCATTAGATGGCATGTGCTAAACGAGCAGCAAAAAAAACCAAACACTATACAGAGAAAAAAGTAATCCAGAACCAGCAGACAAGGCTCTCTACTTTAGCAATTAATTTCAAATACAAGTTTGGTTACAACAGGGCACTTTTAAAAGGTGTCTTTCCTTCCTGAAATGTGTATATACTGTATATGTACTAGGGTTGTAACATAAAATCCATTTCCTACTATGGGTCTCACCCAGAAATTTTTCATATTGGTATATTAAAGGATGAGTGGGATTTGAAATGGTATAGAGAAGGGGAGAATAAGCCAAGCAAAAAAAATCTTACCACGCTTTGGATCAATAAACTCCTATAAATGTGACTCCTCCCACTGCTTGTTTCATTCCCCTCCACCCCACTCCAACCCCTACTATTGTAAGCAACAAACATGCAGAAATCAATCTTTTAAGTATATATATATTTGTAATGATTCTTTGGTTTTCCAAGAGATTATTCACTTTTAAAATAGGTCCTAAAGAAGGCTCATTTACAAGGCAAGTGACCCTGGTTTAATACACAATCATTTGATTGACACCCATTTTTCAGAATACCAAGAATACAAAATATGAAGGGTTTCTGCGATTTACTTATATTGTGAAACAAATCTAATGTTAAACATGACCCTTGAAACTGTCCCCACATCTTTCCAGTCAGAACACTTTGATGATATAGTAAATATCGCTACAGTTCCACTTTGAAGAAACAAGGTTTAAATAGGGCTTTGCCCCATCAAGTAAATTTTTTTACTTAAAACTTAAAATCCTCTTCAAAAGAAAAAAAAAATGTGCAGTAAATACTCAGAAATGACATGACTCTGACGCAATTCTGGTCTCACTGATCACTTTAAATCATGACAGGTTCTGGTCTCTCATTCTTTGCCCTCTGTTCCTTTCTTGGTCTGAAAATTAATTACAGCTAGGAACCACAAACTCAGAACATAATTTAAAACTTGAAGCAACAAACCCATTCACTAAATCAGATCACTCAGAATTCAAAATTTTTTAAAAATTCATTTTTAAAAGAGAATCCCAAAACCTTTTTGGAATATGAAGTTAATCATTACAAAAGTATCCCATCAGAAATAGCTTTTAAGGCTAGAAACCCCATAACAACTTGGATTCAGTTTTAGGATATCTAAAAAAGAGCCCTCAGGAAATTAACCCAATAATCATAAAGACCCCATTTTGATAAAAGGGGAGCATGTGTGGAAAGGACTTTGGAGAGCAGCTGCATGAGGAGGGCACTAAACAACAGGATTGCCCGCTCCGCCTCCAGATCCAGATCTCGTTTCCACCACACCCTCGACCTTGAGATTGCAGGTGATGGACTAGACACAGCACACCCTAAATCAGTAATTTCTAACTTCCCCTAACTAACTTCCAACCTTACCCAAAAGATAAGAATAGGGAGGAAATAAGGGGAAACTTAGCCCATTACTTTGAGATGAGGGCTGAATGATTGTTTGCTTTCTTTTTTCCCTTCTTCATACACACACAAAAAAGAACAGTCATCCTCACTCCACTAATATGTAAGATTCTTAAGAGCAGGGACCATATCTAATCTGTTCATTGTTCTACCCCCAGCACCTAAGTAGTAACATATTTCAGGGTGCTTTTTGTTTGTTTTCTGTTTTTTTTTCTGCCCACTATCCAAACAAACTTATTTCAAATGATCCCCTAAAGTGTGCAGTAGAATCAGTGCCCCTCCTTCTCACCCTTGGATAGCTAGGATCCTGGTATATGCCCTACGAGAGGGCATCCCCCTCCCCCACTGGCTCTTGCAGAGACAACATAAAAACACAGGGATAGCCTATCTCTCTTGGCAGTAGCAACAGACAACAGTGACCACAGAGGCTTCCTAACCAATCTATTGCATAGTGTGACCTTGACTTTGCTGCTGTTCCCATTGTCCCTTGATTTCTGCTTGCTTTCCAAGCTTGACTCTCTTGTATTCCTATTGCCTCTGTGAGCTACATGGTTCCTTCCATGGAAGTTCTTTTCTACCTAAATTAAAGACAACTTCTCTTACTTGGAAACCAAAACTGAAAGAGGCACCTAGGATGTTTTCAAATTATATTTCTTAAATGAAGAAATAAATTAATGAGTCAATGAACCATCACCAATTTTCTGTATAACACTTTACAGTTTCCAAGAACTCTCCCATATTCTGGTTGCTGCCCCACTAATGTTCCACTATTTAAGTTACAATATTTAACATAAGAGCTGGGGAATAAAATTAAAATATGAACATAAAAGAAAGTAAAACAATTTTTTCTCAAAGGAAATTAGTCAAATAGCTCCCCCAAAAAAGTCTATAAATAAGAACTAAAACTTCAGCAGCTATGAACTGACAGACATTCACCAAGTCCCCTGTGGTTGGACATTCACCATCTGAGTCACTGAGGGAACAGCATCTGCAAATGCAAAACAAAGCACAAGAATGTTTGCTTTAATCATATGAATCTATCTAACCTCCGGCTTGTACTTTTGAAATATGTTTTTATTGATTTCAGGAAGAGGGAGAGAGAGAGATAGAAACATCCATTAGAGAGAAATATCAACCTAGCTGCCTCCTGCACGCCCCCTACCGGTGATCAAGCCCACAAGCAATGGGGGCATGTGCCTGAATCCAGAACCTTGACCTCCAGGTGCATGGGACCAGAGGACTCTCAACCAACTGTTTCTACTCACCCCCACATTTACTGAAGTGAAACCAACCATAGCTCACTCTTTCCCCTAGAAAATCCCCTACTTAGATCAATACTAAAAAACGGGGGCGGGGGCAAATTAATACTAATTTACATCCAAACCAAATATCGTAGTTTTGTAGCAGATGTACTAGTATACAGCATATCATTTACAGGACTTTCAGAAATCTTTCACAAGCCCAGATGGAAAAGTTTAAGGGCTTTCCACATTTCTCATTACAAGCCAGGTTTGAAACATGGTGATTCAAAGCATAATGTTTCAAAACTGTCCTAAGAATGTCACTTTCTTTTTACCGATTTAGGTCGATACGGTAAAGAACTTCACATGGGCATCATATTTGGTTGATGGGAACACAAAGCCCAAAGCCAGGTTTCCCCAGTCTGATAGTTGGAAGACCACTACAACATCCATTAAACCATCTCAGTAAGCAAGCCGGGAAAGGCCATTTTGTGTTCAGTGACCTATGCTCAGCCCCACGGACTGTGATGAAGCTCTGAGGTCCCTTTTTGACTCCATATCTGATCTCCAGGGAGCCAGTGCTCACCTCTTTCAGGATAAGGTCTAAAGAGCACATTATACCAACAAAGGGAGATAGTAAATACTTCAAAGTAGTTTTAAGAAGAAAGAAAAATGAAACATTGGGGATGAGGCGCTTTAAACCTTTAATATTTTTGTTCTACATAGCCTATAAATGCCCTGTATAATTTGTGACGCCTATAAAACGTAGTATAAAAAACAATTTCAAATTGTAAGGAAAACCACATTAATTTAATACGACCAAAGAAGAGAACATAAAATGTATACACCAAAGGACTACCCTCTGGCTCCCAGTGCTTTACTGATATAGACACACATACACACACACACACACACACACACACACACACACACACACGGCTTTTCAGACACTAACAGGCCACATCAAACCCTTCTACAGTTTTGCATCAATATAACCCTGGCCTAATGGCTTCTTTAGCTTGTATTCGCCACACAACTGCGCCAGCTCCTTGTTCTGAAAGCCTGCCTAACCCAGCGCCGGGGTCCAAGAACAGGGACATGGAACCCACTGCCCTCGGGCTCCCGGCTCCTGCCTCGAGGGCACCCGGAGCCGGTGGTGCGGAGGCTGGAACTCACCGTCGTCCACCGGACGGGGCTCGCCCTGCCCTCGAGGAGGGCGGCAGCGCGGGGAGCCAGCGTCCCGGGCGCAGCGCAGGGAGGCCCCGGGAGCCTTCGGCCTTCGCCAGCCGGGCGAGGAGCTCCCCGCGGCCTCGCTAGACCCGCGTCCACGTGTGCGGGACCGGAAGCGCCCGCCGGCCGCCTTCCGCCTCCCCCCACCGGGCGCCAGGTGGGCCGGGGCGCCAGGCCGGGGCACCCACGGGGCCGTCCCCGGGCGCCCGGCTCTCCACCCTCCGGCCCTTCGCTTCACTTCCCCTTCGTCTCCTCCACCGGAGGCGGGAGCAGGCCGAGAGGGGAGCCAGGCCCGTCGGCCTCGCGCGCGCCCACCCCGCCGGCCCAGTGCGGGGAGCGGAGTCGGGGCCGGGGCCGGCCCTGCGCGCTCGGCCGGGGCTGGGGCCGGGCTGGGGCCGGGCCAGGTCGCCGGGACCAGGGCACCCGAGGGCCGGGCCGACTGCCCCCTTGTCCCCCGCGGCCTCCTCACCCCCTACTCGTTCCTGGAATCGATCATGGCCGCTGATTTTTCACAATTGCAGCTGTCTAGTTCATCAGAGAATAATTAAATCAGAGCGGCCGGGCCTGCCGTAGCGTCGGGAACGAGGGGTCTCCCCCTTTCCAGTTGCCATCAAATCGGGGGCCTAGTTGGGAGCCAGGAGGGCAGACGGGGACAGGCCTCGCCCTGGGTCCAAGTTGGGGGGGGGGGGTGCGGGGAGGTGAGCGGGGCGCCGCTCCGGGTGCGGGAGAGAAGCGGAATCGGGAGGGGCGCGGGGCGGCCTGCGGGAGGAGGTCGAGGCGGCGCGGGCGCGCCGACGGGCGCGGCTGCCAGGCCAGCCGTCCCCCCGCCTGTCCGGTCGGTCCTGACGGCAGGTCCGCCCCGGCCCCTCCGCGCCCCGCGGGGCTCCGGTTTCGGTTTGGGGCGGACACTGACTTTGCGCGGGGAGAGGAAGCCCACCCTCGGGAGGCGATCTGCCGCTAAGGAAGATGGAGAGGAGCCGAGAGAAGCGCCTAGAAACGGCATTGATTTAGACATCAATCCTGGCGGCTCCCTCCGCCTCCGCCGCCCGCCGCCCGGGCCGCGGGGCCGCGCAGCCCCCTCCCCGACAGGCGGCGCGGCGCGGGCCGGCAGAGCGGGCCGGGGGCGGGCGGAGGGCTCGGCGGAAGCGGGAGAGCGCGGCCCGCCCGGGAGCCGCTCGCAGCCGCCCGCGCCCGCGGCCTCGACGCCAACAGGTCTCCCTCCCGAGACGGGAGCGCGGCGGGCACGGCTCTCCCAGCCCCGGGGCGGGCGCCCCGACACCCGGTTCTTGGGAAGCAGACAGACCGCCCGTGCCCGGCGGCCGGGGGCTGGTTCCAGGGCCCTCGGGGGCCGCGTTCCGCCGTGACCCAGCGGCCGCCTCCGAACCTGCGGTCCGGCAGAGCTGCTTTTTGTGACACGTTTGGAAACAAAAATCCCTGAAAGTGACATCGAAGCGATTTTCCAAAGATAAAATGCTCCTTCAGTCATCTGAGTGTGTCCTTTTGATCATGTTATTTTGTAAGATCAGCTCCGACTCCCTTGGTTATGTCATGTTTGGGAGCTCAGGCCAAGGAATCTAAAAATATATATTGATTTTTTTTTTTTTTTTTTAGAAATGATCTGATTCGCATAAACATTTTAAATCCTCGGTTTTCTTCGTTTCAAATATAAATGTTATATTTTGAAATCGGAAATAATACTTCTCAAGTTTAAAATCTGGCCAACTCTTTTTTTAAAAAATATACTGTATACTTTTTTAAAATTCCATGGTAGCTAGACAATTGAAATTATACAAAAAGACTTTTAAAATCTACCATTTTCATAGAGAGGGGAAGTCCTGGATGTTTGTATCAATACCTAAACACTATTGAGTACGCAATCACAAATAGTTATGTCCAGAGCAAATAAATCAGTGATCATTTTTAAGAAGGTCATAAATAAAAGGCGATGCCCGTGCTTAGGGTCTCGGAGCAACTTGAAAACGGCTCCACTTTCAGTTAAATTTGTCCTTTTTACTGCAACTTTTGCCTTCCCTTTGAAAGGACAACAAAAAGATTTCACGCACAACTTGACCTGAACAAAAGGACCTCACGCCGGTTTGTCTTTCGTGGGGTGACAACCGGGGAGAGGAGAACTTTATTTCCAGCACCCTCGAGTTGTATTTTCCGAAATCCACGGTCAAAAAGAAAGTGGGATGGCAGAGCCACAAAGGCTACAGGGACGGGAACTGGACGTGCTGGGAAAGGAACTGGAAGCCCATTCAGAGCAAAGCCATCCTCGCTCTTCGGCTACCAAGTAGCTTTGTTCCAGTGCCATGTTATTTTCGAGAAAAAGTCGTTCTTGTGAGAACTGTGCTGGTGGCTTCCCGCCCCCACCCAGAAGACGCCCTCTGATCTTCGCAGGTTCGAATCCTCACATTCCCCTTTGCTTCTTTGAATTTGATTTTCCCGAAAGAGTGAAATTATGTCTCCCACCGCTTCCACAGTGATAGCAGCCACGAAAACAGAACCGAAATGGGGAGGGGGGCAGATAAGGTTCTGTGATGGGCCCCGAATTCCCGGCCGCAGTCCCCAAACCCAGCCCCCGAGACAGTGACCTCCTGCCGGTATCAGAGGCCCCAACACCCACTCCTGCCCAAACTCCTCCCGCGAGGGGGCCAGGAACGCCAGAGAGGGCAGGGATGCGTGCATGCATGCGTGTGTGCGTGTGCGTGTGTGTATGTCCCTGAGGACACAAAACTCCAACAGTTCCCTATCTATAGGAGTGGAGGGGGGTGGTGTTGATCAAGGTGGGTGACCTAGTCCCTGGCTTTCTTCAAAACTAGGCAGGTGGGCGCGCCAGCAGAGTACCTCTGCAGTGCTCCGTGTTCTGGATACCTCTCCGGACTCCAGCCCCTGAAGCAGGTGTCAACGCTCTTTGGGGTGGGGGTCTTCTCCTCCCTCCCCCAAGACTGACCATTCCAAGCCCATGGGCTACTGAGGCTGTGGTAGGGCTTGCCTCGAGCCCAGCCACCCCTACTGCCCCACTCCCCACTTTTGAATCTAGGCACTGGGCTTGGGGCTCTAAGGGAAGGCTCTCCTGTACCTTCATCCCCCCTCCCCCCCCCCCCCTCCTAAGAGGCCAGGTGAGGGTGAAAAGAACATTAACCAACTCCAACTCTCCCCCGACCCCGGCGCAAAGTGTTCTTTGTCCGCCAAAAAGTTAAGGGCGGTCAGTCCCTTGCCAGCTCTGCCAACTAACCTGGCATTTTCAATTTTTAACAACATTCACATGGAGGAAGAACTGCTTCCGTCTCACCACCTGGACAACTTAAAAAAAAACAAAACAAAACACTTTCCTAGATTCAACCGAAATCTAAATGTGTCAATGAGTTTCTGAGCTGAGAGGCCGAAGGGAGTTCGTGGGTCTTTGGTTTTAGTTTTCCTCTCCCAGTGCTCAACTAGCCCTAGCTTTCAAGCAGAGGACGATTGAAGCTAATGGAGATATCAAACAGAGCCAGAATTCCGCAGGCTCCCTTTTCACCACCAGCACCCACCGTCCATCTGCAAGTGTAATCACAGAGACCTGCGGTGTCTTCATCACCAGGGGCTCCGGAAAAGGGGGAGACAATTCTGTTCCGTTAAAAGGCACCCTGTATTACCACTTATTATTTGTGTATAGCAACATAAGAATTTCTCCCTCCTCTTGGAATTCCCCCACAATATTTAAACAGCATTTGTCGTCCGATTCGTACAAACGCTTGAGGCCTTTCTGGAAACCCATTTCCATTCGAAGGCTAGAAAATTGCTCTCTTTCCTTTAAAAAAAGGGGGGGGGGGGGCGCAGCAGCGGCAGCTACAACAGACAACAACAACAAAAACTTTCTCCTGCATAATCCTGGCTCACGGAATGACAAAGAAAAGATATTGACTTACCCCTGAACGGATGATGTGTTTGATAAGGGGGGGACTTTTTTGAAGATTTCTGTTCGGGAGCTGCACAGACAGCTGCAATTCATGGGCGATGCTGATTGCCAGAAATGCTATAGATTGGCATGGGGTCTGCAGCTCACAGATCCTGATCAATACCCCTACACTCACACGCCAGATGGTTTGGGGAAGGACAAAAATAAAATAGTCCAAATCAACCCACCATTATGTCTTTTTGTCGTGCTCAGATAAACCTAGTTGTAGCACAAATGTGCTCTGCTCAACACAAAACCTTCTCCAGCATTTTGAACATGTGGGTGGGAATCAGCAGCCCTCCTCTTTCCGGGATTTGGGTTGCGGTTACTGTTGTTTGGTGAAAACAAAGCTGTTGGGCCCCTTATCCAGACTGGGTTTACTGGTGGGCTGTTTATTTTTGTGTGTGTGAATAATTTATAGGGTCTCTGTTTTAATTGAATGTCCACTGCTTTCTCCCTCTTAGAGCCTAAAAACAATTTAATGTGAAAACACATATGAAAAGTAAAAAATTCCAGTAAAAATTTCCAGTCTTTTTCTGCAATTGCTAGCTCAAGTTCAGATTTTTTTTTCCCTTTACAGTACAATAGGTTTTACATTTGTCTTCAAAGCTGCATTTTATTTAAAGGCTTCTTTTGACCCATTTAAGTGTTTAATCTTAAAGAAAATCAGACCTGTGGATGTGGCACACCAAGAAATGGATATCCTGCCCCTGATGAAATGGCTAGTGCAACTGTTTGTCCAGATTCTACTAGTCATGAACTAGCTCTCCTGCTACCACATTTCTGTATAGTCTATTTGCGAATCAAATGCCAAGGGGAAGGGGGGAAAGGCATGTGACTTCAAATTAAAAGAAAAAAGTCTGAGTCGACGAACTTGTGAAGCCTAGTGTTTATGTCCTAAACAAGGGGCAGTTAGAAAGCTTTTTTTTATTTTCTTAAAGAACAAAAGAAAAAGAAACATCAAAGATATGTTAAAACATATTTGAAAACCTTATTAGTACTGATGTTCTTAAAATTATCTTCAAGTAGAAAATAAATATTCTTCCTTTTTTTTTGGAAAGAAAGGGAAAAGGGCACGCAAACCTAATTCAGTAGAAAATTAGGAGGCTGACTAAACATACCCATTAATTTTCCTTTTAAGTGGGTTTTGGTTTGAAATATAAAACCTCAAACCACCATTAGAAAAACAACGTGAAAAACCTGCTTTAGTCTACCCCAATGAAATTATACACAAAGAAGCCAATACTATTTCATGATTTCCCTGAGATCGCCAATATTGATCGAGGGAAGGGGGAGCTACGTTGGGAGAGAGGGAGGAGAAAGGGAGGAGGGAGGGAGGGAGGGAGCTAGGCAGCGAGAATATGCAACTCACCTTTCAACTCCCCAGTACTTGACTGCTCCCAGGCACACCGAAATGCAATTCCTAGGATATTTATCTTGATAGCCTGGTAAATGAGTTTTATCATTTTGAAAAATTATTGAAATGGCAATTTGTATATTTAGTTTTCTGTATAGAGACACTGCCTATCAATGCCCAAGCCTGGGGTCACTGGCCACTCTTTGAGGCTGAAGCCAGGGCAGAGGAGGCTGCTTCAGCACCAGGGCATACCAGACAGACTCCTTCCCTCACCTTGCACTCTTATTGCCTTTTGTTCAATTCAGTGTATTTTTCAAATAATAACTGTTTCAAATTGTCCCAAGTGTCCAGCTGCCATATATAAGGTGGGGTGTGGGGAGAGAGACAGTAGGAGAGGGTGAGAGGGAGAGAAAAGGCAGAGACACAGAAAACTGAATTATTTCACCGGTCTAGTTTTGTGACATTACAGAGGTGAGCATCCAGAAAAATGTATCTACAGTCCACTTTCCAACCTAGGCTTTGATATCACAGAGAAGCAGCTATTTGAAATAATAATTGGTAAGGTATTGTCCGGAGCTCAATAGTAGACCTGTGAGTAACATCACTGTACATTTCATGCGACAGGATGGTGTGGGATGGGGTGGGCTTGGGAGGCTCTGTAGCTAGAAGAGAGGAGAGCAGCCCTAAAAGGTCAGGGAGACGAAGAACTATTTTCAACCCTTTCTCAAGCTCCTGGAAGGCACATACAGTATTCCAGACAGTGTCCTTGTTTTCCGAGCAAGTTTTCTCTAACAGCTGGAAGTGGTTGGAGGGGGCTGTCTTAAGGAGACCCCCTGCTCTTCTTTTTGACAGCTGATCAAAAGAAAATAGGTCACGCTTCTCAAACTTATGTCCACCCTGTCCTTAATTACTGTCTCTTTAAACAAAGGCAACATCTGCGCAACCTCAGCTAGCTTGAATCTTCAGGAGGCAAACAGAGCCGCAACCTGCTTTGGAAGAATCTGCTACTTTTAAGGCTTTCAGTGTCCGGTGGCTCTGTCTTCAACCACCTCTCTCCGTGCACCCACCCAAGTTGCAGAAACCTCCACCTTCTCTCGACCCCACTCCGGGGTTACTGAATAACGGAATTTCTAGGTAAAAGAAGATGTACTTTTTAAAGCTGCGGCTTGGGAGCGTTCTAGAACTTGCCGGGGTTCTTCTGGTCTTTTCAGAAACAAGGTTTGGATATGCCAATGTCTGCCAAGGCTTCATGGCATCTACCACAGCCCTAATCCGGGGTGTTCCTCTCCCGGGATTCGAGAGAAGTGTGTGTGCGCGCGCGTAGGTGTGTTTGGTTGGGGAAAGATCCACGGGTGTCTTCCCAGACGGTTTACATACTCCCTGCCCCTGGAGAAGTTTGCTCCCTTTAGGCAGCGGCAACAATCTTGCCGCAACACCCACCCCCCACCCTCTCCCACCCCCACACCACCGCCGCCAATTCTTAAAATTAACAAGTCTCTAATGAGGCAAGCATTTGGTCACATTGAAACTGAAGCTCTTGGAGTTCTAGCTTTGTTTTGCAATCTAGCAGGGCCCTTCTGAAGCCTCATAACAGGGAGATTTATGGGCTCGCCAGATAATTAAATGATATTATTGTGTTAACTTTGCATGCACGACCACGGGCCGAGCCGCCTGTGGGCTTGCTGCGTCCGCCTGCCGCAGCTCACAGGCGGCGAGGGCGCAGGAGTTCCTCTCGGGCGGTAGACCGAGCACTCCCCAGTCTCGGGAATTTGCCCTGCATTAGAATACCTCGGCGCCTGCATTTTAAAATGCTAAAACTACTGGCTCCCAGCTAGGGACGCTCCCAGCTTGCTGAGACCTGTGTTTGTTTTTACACCAGCAAGTAGCGAAGTCCTTTCCTCCCAGCTTTCGAGCCTCGAGAAAAGCTCTGGGGTGAAGCGAAGGGAACTAAAGCAAGGCCCTTTTCCCCCAGATCGCAGCCGTTGGTGGGGGGCAGGGGGGAGACACAGCGCGACATCTTTAACATAATTTCTGTCCCTCGCTCGCACTCTTGCCTCTCTCTTCCTCTTCTACCCCTTCTTCCCCTCCCTCCCTCTCTTTGACGTTTGATTCCAGTGGCAGAGGAGAAAAAAAGACAGAGCCGTCAGCCAAACCTGAAACGCGCAGCCCCGCCTCCTCCTAAGCCATTGGTAGATGTGCGCAGAAGGCCCGCCCCCCAGGCCAGCCGTGGCCTCGGAGTGGCTGTCGGCGGCGCTCATCGGGCGCTGCCCCGCCCCGGGTCCGAGAGGGTAGGTTGGCTGCCCCGGCCAGCGGCAGAGCCCTTCTGGACAGCTCCCGCTCACCCAAACAGAAGCCGTCCTCACCGGAGCGGGCTGGGACATGGCTAGGCTGCGCGCCGGCCCGAGCGGCGGGGCTCGGTGATCCCTCCCTCCCTCCCCGCCCCCTCTCCTCTCCCGCACGCACGCCCCGTCCGCCCCCACCCCGCCCCCACCCCGGGCGCGCCCGCCCGCAGCCCGGGGCGCACACCGCACGCACGCTCCCCCTCCACACACTCACGCAGTCTCGTGCCCTCCCCTGCTCCCGCGGCGGAGCTCCGCCACGCGCGCCTTGCCAGCCCGCCGGCCGCCCCCGCCGCCCCCGTGCCCCGATGGACTGAATGAAGGCTGCCTACACCGCCTATCGATGCCTCACCAAAGAACTAGAAGGCTGCGCCATGAACCCGGAGCTGACAATGGAAAGTCTGGGCACTTTACACGGGCCGGCCGGCGGCGGCAGCGGCGGGGGCGGGGGCGGGGGCGGCGGGGGCGGCGGCGGGGGCCCGGGCCATGAGCAGGAGCTGCTGGCCAGCCCCAGTCCCCACCACGCGGGCCGGGGCGCTGCCGGCTCACTGCGGGGCCCGCCGCCGCCGCCAACGGCTCACCAGGAGCTGGGCACGGCGGCAGCGGCAGCGGCGGCGGCGTCGCGCTCGGCCATGGTCACTAGCATGGCCTCGATCCTGGACGGCGGCGACTACCGGCCCGAGCTCTCTATCCCGCTCCATCACGCCATGAGCATGTCCTGCGACTCGTCCCCGCCCGGGATGGGCATGAGCAACACCTACACCACGTTGACGCCGCTCCAGCCGCTGCCGCCCATCTCCACCGTGTCGGACAAGTTCCACCACCCGCACCCTCACCACCACCACCCACACCACCATCACCACCACCACCACCACCAGCGCCTGTCGGGCAACGTCAGCGGCAGCTTCACCCTCATGCGCGATGAACGCGGGCTCCCGGCCATGAACAACCTCTACAGCCCCTACAAGGAGATGCCGGGCATGAGCCAGAGCCTGTCCCCGCTGGGCGCCACGCCGTTGGGCAACGGGCTGGGTGGCCTCCACAACGCGCAGCAGAGCCTGCCCAACTACGGGCCGCCGGGCCACGACAAAATGCTCAGCCCTAACTTCGACGCGCACCACACTGCCATGCTGACCCGCGGTGAGCAGCACCTGTCCCGGGGCCTGGGCACCCCGCCCGCGGCCATGATGTCGCACCTCAATGGCCTGCACCACCCGGGTCACGCTCAGTCCCACGGGCCAGTGCTGGCACCCAGCCGCGAACGTCCACCCTCGTCCTCGTCGGGCTCGCAGGTGGCCACATCTGGCCAGCTGGAGGAGATCAACACCAAAGAGGTGGCCCAGCGCATCACCGCCGAGCTGAAGCGCTACAGCATTCCGCAGGCGATCTTCGCGCAGAGGGTGCTGTGCCGGTCTCAGGGGACTCTCTCCGACCTGCTCCGGAACCCAAAGCCGTGGAGTAAACTCAAATCTGGCAGGGAGACCTTCCGCAGGATGTGGAAGTGGCTGCAGGAGCCGGAGTTCCAGCGCATGTCCGCCTTACGCCTGGCAGGTAAGCCCAGAGAGTCTCCTGGAGCCACGCTGCCTGGGGGCTTGTGGCCGCGGGTCAGCGCACCTAGCACTTCTCGGGGTTCTCTCCTGCTATCCCCTACACACTTCCTGTTCTTGACTTTATCCTTGTTCCACTTCCTTTCTCTCTTCTTCCTCTTCTTTCTGCTCTCCCTTCTTCTGTTTTTCTTCTTTTCCTTCCTCCTTGTCTACAGCTTTGATCTACCGACTCCCCCCTACACACACACACACACACACACACACACACACACACACGTTTCATTTGCCTCCCTCAAAGTGTCAATTTTGCCCTGTCTTTCCGAGTCGAGATGGGGTCCCCGGTATCCACTAGGAGCCCTCTTTTTCCAGGACTCACGGAAACCAGGTATTGCCCTTGTCCAAAACCCTGTGCACTTGAACACTTGCTTAAACAATACATTTCAGTTTTCCAAACTGCCTAGTCTCCTTGTATGGAGTCGGTTGAGGGGCTTTGCTCTTCAGAAGAGAAAAAGATCTCTCTGTTCTCCTACCCACCATATCAGGCAAACTTCTTTGATTATTGGCAGGAGTCACACACAGCCTTGCCCGCACCGGGAACTGGTGGCTCGCTAGACTGTAACAGCGCTTCCTGAGCCCTTCTTCGGCCTTGGCGTTGGCGCAGGGACTTTCTGACCCAAAGAACCGACTTGCGCTAGCTCCCATGTCACTGTCCACAGCGAGGGGAGGGTGCACGGATGAGGGTCTGGACTGCCACATTAACCTCCGGGAGAATGGGGGAAGAGAAACTAAGAATGGAAAGCGCTGTGTCTCACTCGCCAGCCACCCTTGCCCCGCTCCTAGCGTTTGCTGGGATTTGCCGAGGTTTGGCTGGGCTTGGAGAGAGGTTAGGCGCTCTTAGGGAAGAGGTGCTGAGAAATTAAGATGCAGGTTAGTTAATGCATCTTGGCCGCGGGCTACAGGCTCCGCCTTTGCATTAAGCGGACGCTGATTGTGCGCGTCGCGCCGCGGCGGGGAGGGCTGACGACCAGCGGGAGGGGACGAGTTGATGCGCTGGTTACATTGTTCTGGAGCTGCCTTGGCTCTTTGTGCCTCCTCTAGCGGCGGAGCCGCGAGGTACAGCCCTCTATTGTTCTAGGAGCACAGACACCTCCTGCGTGGGCGGCGGGAGCTGTAGAGAAAAACGCAGCAGTGGCTGCGCCTTTCTTGCAGTTGCGCGCTTTTGTGCGCACAGAGCCAGCGAGGTGCGCGTGGCAATTGCGCTGTCCTTAGGGTCCAGCCGCGGGCCCATAGGGTCTGAGTGTCCAGGCACCCCACTGGGGAGGACACACTGTACTATACTGCAGACAGGGTTGGGCAGCTTCTCTTGGACTGGAGCGATCTCTCGGGGCCCGCGGGCCATCAGGGGGGTAAGCCGTAGTGGCAGTGATTTCCATAGGCGGGGACAGTGGGACTCACAAGGTTCTGTGGGTTCTGAGTCAGCCGCACACAACGAGCTTCCGAGCTTCCGGAGGGGAAAGCACGGCTTCCTCTCCCACGCCCCGGGCTTTCCTCGCACCGCCCAGCCTGGCTTACGGGGTGCGCTCTACCGACACCGGACCGGCCTGGGGAACGTGACAGACAGTATTCTCACCCAGGCTTGGGGAGGGGGCTTTTCCGATCTGACCACCTCAGCCTTTGCCTACAGCGGCCCCACGGTGATGATCTGAGAAGATAAAAAGAAAACTAGCTTTGCCCGAAAGAGCTTTTTCAAATCGGGGAACTCCAAGTACTTTTGCTTGCATTTAGAGATCTACTTTATCTCTCTCCTTTAGCTTAGTCTTCATCCTCTCCTACATTTTTCTCTGATTTGCTCTTGGTTCCTAGCAAAGATTAAGCAGTGAATAGATAGTAGCGGTGATATATAAATTGGAGGTTTACTAACAATTCCCAACAGTGTGGTTCCCTTTTGTCTTAGTCCCCCCCGCTTCCGCCGCCCTCCCCCCCCCCCCCCCCAGTCTCTCTCCTGAGAGCTCTAGCACGTGCTAGCTTCCTGGACATAGGTGGCCAGAAGGAACTTGGCAGCTGGTCTTTGGGGGGTACAGTTAAAGGCTGGATGACAGCTATTCCATTCCAGCCCATCTCAGAGCGCTGTCGCCCCCTCACGCCTGTGGAGCAAAGGACAGAGCTCAAAAAAAAAAAAAAAAAAAAAAAGCAAAGCACTGCCTTCCTGCCTATGTATCTGAAGGTGGTGTGGCAAGTCATATTTTACTGTTAGCACTCCGAAATGACCCAAAGCTTGCTGGGTTGAAGGATAAGTGTGGCAATTCTGCGGGAACCCCACCATTGAGAGTCCCAGGATGACTCCTCTGGGGCTTTTAGGAGGAGCCCCGAAACTGCCTCCTTCAGCGAGTGGGAAATTCCTCCTGAATGCTTCAAGCATTCAAATTTGGTGTGTCTGTTTTATTACCCCAAGTTGAAAAGGGACAAGAGCTTTAGCCTTTTTATCTGGTCATTCTATCAGCAACTACAAGCGTGTTGAGTGGTCATTATTACATAGAAGGCTTTTCAGTTTGGGGTCGGTAGATCAGTCTCTTCAGACACTGACACAGAAGCTGGGTTGGTAAGTAGGTATTATGTACTCGGGAGCACGAGGGGACTGGAGCAAATGGAGAAGAAAAGCTGAGGCCTTCTCCGCCAGGAGTATCGATCGATTGGAATCGTCCCACACTGTTGGGCTCCGGTTCCAGGGGTTAAACAATCCTAGTAGCTCCACAGGGCTGCTGGGCCTTGTCTCCCAGCCCTGTGCCTAGAAGTGGTGCCACCCTCCCCCCATTCCCGCTCCAGACAAGGCTCGCTCTATCTATCTATCTATCTATCTATCTATCTATCTATCTATCTATCTCCTTTTAGTTTCCTTTTCTCTTCTCATTTTGGGCCCCTCTGGGTCTTGCCAGAGGCCCAAGCAGACAGGGGTTTGAGGGACTTAAGAATTAAGATGTCTGATTTGGACCATCGCCTGCAAACCTCACCCTTAGGTGAAGCACACCATCACAACAGAAGCAGGTCCTTCCTCTCCCCCTGCCCCCCTCCTGGGTGTATACACAGCTCAAGGTAGCATTTCAAGAGGGAAGGGAGGAGACGACAGGAAACTCAGATTGCCCCAGCACTAGGCTTCAGAGAAATGGACTCCAAGTGAGAGATTTCGTTTGGAAAGGGTGGCAGAGGCAGCAACTGCCCCCAGCTGGGCCTCTTCAGGGGTTTCCCACGGCTGGCTCCCGCAGGGCAGTTTTTATGAATTGTGGCAGAGGCTGGGAGGACATACTCCCACGGGTTCAAGAACCGACACTCCCCAGCTTGCCCAAGAAAAGCCTAAACCAGCGGTTCTCAACCTGTGGGTCGCGACCCCTTTGGGGGTCGAACGACCCTTTCACAAGGTTCGCCTAAGACCATCGGAAAACACATATATAATTACATATTGTTTTGTGATTAATCGCTATGCTTTAATTATGTTCAATTTGTAACAATGAAATTGGGGGTCACCACAACATGAGGAACTGTATTAAAGGGTCGAGGCATTAGGAAGGTTGAGAACCACTGCTCTAACCCAAGGCACAAACAGGAACAAAGAGGGAGAGAACCCAGGCAAGAACCTCGGTGCCCCACCGAGGAAAAATCGAGGCCCTCCGTGGCGGGAGTGTTGCCTCCAACACCCAGAAGACAAAGCAGAGGCCTCAGCCCTTGACAACATACCCTGTAACCCGGCTCCCGAGTGGTCTGCTAGGAATCTGCCTCCAGTCCCAGCGGTGGACAGATTCCGGCCCTCTTCGGGCAGCAACTCCCAGTGGCCAATCTGGAGCCAACTCTGTTCCCGCAGCAGAGGGCTCTTAACCAACCGGACCAGATGCCGCCGGGGCCACCTGAGGCTGCAACAGTGAGCATGGCAGGGCACCAACTGTGTGCCCGTCTGCTTCTGAGCGGGGCAGGGAGGAGGGTGTCTTAGGGTACACCTCCGACAGGCACCTCCTAAATCAAGGAGAGGGAGTGGGGACTTCATTCGCAGACCTCTCCCCACTCCACACCCCCCACCCCAAGGCTCCCTGCCCACCTCAGCCCAGCTCTCGCTACATTTAGTTCGGGATCGTGGCCAAGAGGCCACAGGCAACCAGGTCGGTAGGGAACACGCGATATTTTCGCCTGCTGGATAGTGGGATTAATAATTAAAAAGCTCTCGCTACTGTCCTTGCCTGGTCAAGCCCCAAGTGCGGGTAGAACACCTCCCTAACACGCATTAGGGTGGACGGGAGCGGCCCCAGGAGGCGGGATGTGAGGAGGGTAGCGAAGCCGCGCGAGAGACGCAGTCCAGGCCAGCCGGCGCCCTGGACGAGAGAGGCTGCGCATTTATTTTTATTCCAGGCTTTCCACTGTGTGGTTATGTCACTTTCTCAAACAAATGTGTATATGGAGAGAGATCGATGCTGATAATGTTTAGAAGATTAAAAGAGCATTAATGCTGGCAACAATAACGTAAACGTGTGGACCCAGATTTCATTGATCTGGAACCTGATCCGGCGCGTTTCCAGTAAGCCCGACCGTTCCCAGCAGAGCGCTCGCCCCGGCTCACGCGCTCCGTGCCGTGCTGCTGCCCCAGCTCCGGGCGGGTTCTCGGGTCTGCCTCCAGCTCTTCCCCGGAGCGGCCCCAGATACCCGAGGCTTTCTCTGGTCGCAGGACTGCCCGCCTACTTCCCAGCTCCCCTGCGCGCACACACCGCTTCCTGCGTTTTCTGCGCTCCCGCTCCCGCCACTGGCTCTGCAGGTGGTTGTGTGTGGGCTTTGCACCAGGCCCTCCCAGCTTCCTTGTCCTGGAGGAGTCCTCTCCCCCTCCCCCAGGCCACTACATCTGCTCCAGCAGGGCCCCGGGCAACTTCGTTCCTCCATTGAAACCATCTAGAAATTCAGTCACCCCCTTCATATGCGGGAATAACCAAACCCTACTTTGCAAACGTCTCTAAAGCTGCCTGCTAACCCCGCAGCTTCCGGATCCGAGGACCCCCTCTCATCCTTGACTGTTCTCATTAAAAGAGAGAGCTCATTCGCATTAAATGTCCCATTCGCAGGCTTTGCACACAGATGCATTAGTTGGACAATTAAACGCAGCCTGATGACAAAGGCCTGGGCTTCATCCCTCAGAAATGTCTGCTCTGCAGCAGGCCAATTAGACCAACCTGGGAAGAGTCTTGTTTCCTACCCGGGCTGGGGCGGGAAGGTAGAAACCAGACTGGAAGACCTCTCCACCATGCCCTCCTCTTCCCTCCAGCGGGAGAAAACTGGGGCTCTCCTCTAGCCAGGCAGGGAGGTTTGCCCTGGGTAACCGGTCCTGGCCAGAAAAGAAAGACCATCTGAGCTGTTCCTTCCTGCCCACACCCTGCCAACGGCTCCCTTGCCAAACTGTGGATTATTCTCCCAGAAAGAACAGTAAAGGTGAATTTGACTAGAAAGAAGGAAAGAGGTGAGATAGAGTGAGGGTGAGACGAGAGCTTAATTGTTCTGGTTTCTTGAAATTATAACTCCAATTGGAGAAAGTTAAGCTTTTCCTTTCAGAGAAGGTCTCAATCCAGAAGGAAAGGAATTTTCTTTCCTTCTCTAAGAATGAAATGAGAAAAAGGAGGAAGGAAAGGACGGTGGGGGAGAATTGTTCTGCTTGGAGTTATGACAAAGGATCAATGGGTTTTTCTTTCTGTCCTCCCCTCACGAGGCTCATCTTCCCACCAGTAGCATCTGTTTAAGAAGGGAGCTTCGATATAGCTTCTTGATTCCTAGTCAGAATGTGCCCTTACCCCGCTCCTGAAAACTGCTGTGAACTAGGTCAGGTGATCCGTGATCAGATACAGAAACTGAAGGTAGGTGCTTTCCTTCGGTTAGGCAGACAATTGCCCCTCCCCACATGCCCCGCAATAAGGATCCCTATGTTCTCTTTCTCTGAGGATTGAATGGCATTTTGGAGAGTGGGGTCTTAGACTCTCCCCCACCCCCATCTTAGAATCCCAAAACAGGGTGAGAATCCTGGTGAGCGGTGAGGGTAGGGCAGAGGGGAAACTGATTCCCCCAGATTCTCTGTGTCTCCAAGAGGAGACTGCCCCACTCCCCTCTTGAGCCAGGTCTGCACGGAGGCAACAGGGACCTACCCCTCATGGCTTACCTTCCCCAGCCCCAGGCCTGAACCCTGAGAGATCGAGAACCTGCTTCTCCTGCTGTTTCAACCCCAAACATCATTTTAGGGTCACCTGTGGGTTTTCTCGCCATTAGAACCTTTTTCTAAAGAAAGGTTAGAGGAAGAGGTTTGAGGAGTTCTCAGGAAGAAAGTACTGGGCCCTACATGCTATGGCTGGTGATGGTGGTGGCAGATACTGTGTTCAGGAAAAGTGGTATCATGTAGGGAGACTCCCTGGAGAAATGAAATTCTCAGAGGAGAAGCAGAAAGATTTAGTTTCTGGGTTCCTGCCAAAGGAAGGGAAATGAGGAGGGAATTAAATAGAAATAATTGTCTGGAGAAAGGGCCCTGGGGAAAAGGGTGAATATTGAGGCACCCTGGGCATTAAACTTCAAAGACCCTCTGGATTATGTTCACCCCTGACCACTCACAGACCCTTGTTTTTCCTGACCTAGGGAAAGTTGCTTCATCCAGGGGGATACTTTTCTTGTGGGGAGAGACCATGATGAGGAAGCCCAATGGGGCCATTTATGCTGTCAGGTGCAGAGCCTGCTGAAGATGGGCGGGGAGGGGGGCATCATCACCCCTCATCACCCAATCTGCCCCCCTAATCCACTTCAGTGACTTCGAGAAAGGCTTTTTTATTTCCATGTCTCAAGATAAAGACAGAAAATAAACATGCACAGGTTTTTGAAGGGACAGGAAGGGAGGAGGTAGGGAAGATGATTGAGTAACTCAGCCCACCTGGTGCCTGAAAAGGTGTAGATAGGCAATGCATAGAGGCAGGCTGCAGGGCATGCAGATAGAGTCTCACTTGAGGGGTAGAGTTCCTAGAAGCTGTGGACATTTGTTGTGAAAAACTGCCCATGCACATTTTCCCAGAGGGAAGGGAGACTCTGCCTTCCACCTTGACGCCTCTCTCGCCATTTGAAGATCCATTACTCTTCTGTAGAAAGCAGACTTTGTTTGGGTTGGAAGCACACCTCCAATGTAATTTAATCAGCATTGGACTTTGGCTCATGTAATCAAATATACATATACTTTCTCCTGCAGGAAGAAAAATAATTTCTCTGTAACTGCTATTGACTTGAAGTCATGTAATCTCTGGAAAACATCACATTTTTAAAGGGAAAGGTAAAATTAAGGGGAAAAGAATCCAGTTTTAGTGGTTTGCCTTGTCATTGCTAAGAGAGCCAGTTACCACCTAAGAAAGGGCAGAAAGAGCATTCTAGAGCTCACATACTTGTGCTGCTGCAATTGTAGATATTTCACTTCAGATTCCTGTGTTGTCAGCCTCCCACATTTATTTTTGTAGGGAACAAGGTTGACTAGCTCACCAGATCCCAGGAATTTGGGCTTTATATTTACATTGTGTCACATGCTTGGAGGAATGGGTTTCTTCCATTTTTCTACCCTGTTTGGAGAAGCCACAGAGAGCAGCAGCGGGATCCCAGTGGACAGCAAGCCCCTTCATTAAGGATGATTGGTAGCCATGCCAGCTCACTCCCCACTGCATCCCCAGGGCCTTGATCATGGAGCTCTGCCCTAGAGCATCCCTCTAGATCAGGCTTGGACTCCCCACCCCCAGGGCGAGGCTCTGGGCTTTACCCAAGTTGAGTCTGTTAGGGAATCTGTTGTAAACACAGATCCATTGATTTGCATTTGTCAGAGAGTAAAGTTAAACCAGTGAAAAGAAGCCCTTACCCTTTTATGTAGGGCCAGGGAAACCTTTCATATTGATCCTATTGATCCAACCTTTCCCTTTAAGGAAACCACATAGTTAAAGACCCTCGTTCAATAGATTTACCCTTCGCACTTGTGATATTCCTTTAAGTGTTCTCATCTAGGATAGCTGGGCATTAAGCCCACACTCCAAACCAGACAGAAATGAAAAGAGAGTAGGAGGGGAGGGGTCAGGAGGCAGAATTGTGGGAAGTGAAATTGAATCAAACTGAAATGTGTAATGATTTGATTGGGGGTGTTTTTCTCATTCTTCTAAGATGACATGCAGAGATAAAGACAAAATGGATGTATTTAGCATCTCTTTTTTTTCCCCCCAACCAAAGAAAACCTGTTTACATGCTAGAGTAGCAACATTTGTGGAACATCATTTTCCACTGTAAAATTATTTCAATCAATCCACTGGCTTGGTTCATTTAAGCTGGTTCACTTCAAAGCGGTAATACTTCCACAAAAATTATTTTGGTTCATTTGTAGCAAATCAGGAATAGAATTGTCCTCAGACAATGCAGTATTTTCTGGGGGCTCTGTATATGAGCATGGACACTGAGAATGGGCTTGGAGTTGTGTGTTCTGATGGAAGTGGGTAGAGACTAGGGCAACAGTAAGGTACAACTTTTCTTTCAGAGCAGTGTAGATGGAATAGGAATTGCTAAATATTGCTCAGTCTTGCTTGTGTTTGCAGACATGAACATGAAAGTCCTCTTTGTTTCCAGAACTGTTGGCTCGATCCACTTCCTTTCTTCCTTGACCCTTTGGTTCTGTGAATAACATCCATTTGTGATTTTTTTCCCCCAACATGGTGCATGTGCAATTCCTAATTGGTTATCTCTTGGGTTGTGTTCAGATATTCATGTTTGTTTTATGTGATTGAAAAATATTAATGATTCCTTAGGTGAGGTAATGTATTTATCTGCTGAGTGAGTTCAAAGGGCAGAGTTCAGCTTTGGTTCAGGTTAATTGAACAGGAAGCAGTGAGCTCTCCAGGCTGTGTTTAACTAGAGTCCCTTAAAATATCACACTCAGCAAACACACAATTTCACTGCCCTCATCCTGGAGTCTGATGTAAGAGGCACAGATCAACTTGGGTTGCCTGTTTAAAACCCCAAAGCAAAGCATAGCAACTGCAACAAAGCCCTAGAGTCCCCCTCAGGGAAGAAGAGTTTTCTCATTGGCTAATTGCTTTATTGGTAGCACTGACCTGCAGAGCAGCTGCAGGGGCCTGGATGAAGGCTGAGGCCTCAGAATAATGTGCTCCATTAGAACAGGGCAAGACATTTTTTGTTTACTCAATTGGAGCACCCTGCAAAGTGCCATTAACCCCGGGCCCAACCGCGCTCCTGCTGCAGAAGCCAAAGGTCAGGCCAGTCAGGCTGTAGGCACAGCTAGCTCTACCCTGGTAGGAGGGAGGGAGCATCCTGCTGGCATTGCCCTCCCCAAACTTGGCCCAACCAAGTGGGCCCCTCCAGGGCTTTGAGCACAGCAAGCAGTTACAAAACTTATTCACATTTCCCAATTGCTGAATCACGTTATTGATGATTAAACAATTTTGATCTGAGTACCATCAATCACATCAGAAAAGAATCCTCCCACTGACCCTTTCTTTTCTATTTATGTTCTCTTCATCCCTGTGAGTTACAGTAAATAGAATTGTGCAAACGCTGCTTTTTTAGCAGGAATATAGTCTGGATAAGTGCTTGGATCAAGAGGAAGACAGACCTCCAAACAGGGCTGGGGGGTTGTTTAACAGAAAGAGGGTTGGGGTGGACTCAGCAGTTAGGGCTTCCTCCGAGAGCACTTTGAACTAGAGTGCCACCTGCCGGGAGTCATCTCACTGCAATGAGCCTTGCACCCCCCACAAGGCTCAGGTCCCTTCCTCTTCCACTTCGTTCCTAGATCTGGGACCCCATTCCTCATCCTCCTGACCACTACCTATATTTTCCTAGACATTTCTTCTGGGACTTATTCCTGGTCATTTAGGTCTCTAACTTCTGCCTTTTCTCATTCATTGCCAAAGAGAAATCAGTGATTCTGCTGTGTGCGGTTATAGTCTGCACATTGAGAGAATAGTCTCCTGCTTAGATGGAAAGTGCTTGGAGAAAGAGGGGCAGAGACAGCAAAAAAAAAAAATCCGTGGGAGAGGAGAGGAATGGTTATGTGTGTAAGAGAAATGGTTCAATTGATGGTGCCAGTGAGGGCTATACCAACTGTAAGGTGTTCTGAAAAGGTAAAATATTGCACAAAAGTGAGGGGGTAGGAGAGAATTAGTATGGGCAGGGAGGACATCAGGAAAGAGATATGCCAAAGCAGCGAGCCAGAGGTGGGCTCTGTGAAATCTCCTGGGAAGAGAAAAAGTGAACCAGGCGTTTTGCAATTGCAAAGAAGTGAGCCAATGAGCTAGACTGGGAGCCAAGGTGTGGAGCTGGCTGTAGCTCTGTGGGCGGCAACTGTTTCCAGACTCGGCTCACATCAATCAGACCCAAAGCCCCTGGCAGCCTAGCGCCTGTGGGTGGGTTGCTGACTCCACGCTTGGGCGCAGGCTTCAGCACCACGAACAGCGCCATGGAGAGCCCAGAGCCAAGCGCTCGGGGGCTGCAATCTGAGCGAGTTTCCATCTCAACCCGGAGCTGGGCCCTCTATGGGGTTAAATCCGGGCAGCACCCTGATCAGTAGCTCTAGCTCTCTAGATCTCAGTGCCCCTCTCCACACCCCTTCCCCGCCCCCCAGACTGAACAGAGCCTCAGATTTTCCTCTTGCACCCGTGACTCTGGTTCTCTAAGGAGATCAGCGATAACAAAGGGAGAGGAGGCATTGGTGAAGACAGGACAAAAGGTGCTAAACGACCCTTTCCTTACAAAGAGGAAGACCATTACCTTTTTTTGAGTGGGGGCTGGAGGGATTAGACTATTTTCATGATGTTCTGCCTTCTGCAGGCACTCATTGCTGCTCTCAACATGATATTTCAGATTTCCTCTCAAGGTTTACAGTCTGGTTGCCCGCCCCCTCACCCCCCCCCCACCACCACCACCACACACACACAGGTATACACAAATGGATACTTTCTCCCCCACATACTTCTGATTTTTGAAAACATGGCTTTCATTATATTAAACAATACTGTCACTTTATATCAGCAAAATGTTGAAGGTAGAACCAGCTACGGGACAGCACTATCTCCAAAAAATCTAGAAACCAGGTTTGATTTCTTGAGAGTCATCCTTGATGGGGTTCTCTTTAAGAAGTGTCTCTCCACAGCTGTTTTGGGCCAATGGTTGAGTCACTTCCCCCAAGCCACACAGTGGAGTGCTATGGCCTTGACCAGGGTGGGAGCTGACATTAGGCACTGACCCCTGACTCTGGCTGCTCTGCTTTGTGTTCTTATTCCAGAGAAAAGAGGCAGGTGGGTCCTTTTGGACTATAATTGGGGACAGTTCACATCTTTATGCATTTCTAGTAAAATGGCCTTTGCTTTCCCAAAGCTAATTAAAATGTAAAACTCTTGCTTTATTTCAAGGAATTTTATACTTCAAACTTAATTATTACTAAAGGGAGGTGGAGGATAGGAACAGACAAGTGTGTCCCCTTTAAAAGAAAGTCAAGGGTATGATAAATGAGATTTTCTTCCCTGTGACAATTCATTTTTAAATTCTAAGTGGCTCTTGGATGAAAGGAAGAAAAAAATCCAGCCCAAAATTAATCTGGTAGAGCATTGATTCTCAATGTTGAAAAAATAATTTTCTGTGTTTAAATATCTAAAATTTTGCTCTAAAAATGAATAGGAACATATTTGCGAGAACATATTTGAATCAGATATAAGAACTTGTTTTAGATCTGTTTAGGAAACACTGATAAAAGCAATTTCTTCAAGCTGTATGATCTTTGAATTTGCACTATCAAAATCTTTTCCAGTAAAATGGATTTGACAGTAAGCAAAGTCCTTTTTTAAAAAAGGTTTTTGTTTTATTTTGTTTTTTAGCAAAGTTCTTTTTTAAAAGTCTTTTTTATATGCATCACTGCATTTTATTAAAAATAAGGCAGTCCATAGACACAGATAACAGTATAGTGATTACCAGAGGGAAAGGGGTGTGGGCGAAGGTAGAAGACAGTAAACAGGGGATAAATGGCTTGGGGTGGTGAACACACAATACAATATACAGATGATGTATTATAGAATTGTACACCTGGAACCTACATAATTTTATTAACCAATGTCACCCCATAAATTAAATTTAAAAATAAAGTAGTCTACTCGGCAAGATGGCACTAAATGCATTTCTCGTCTAGTGAACTCAATGTGGTTTTAAAAGAATATTTTGACAAGACTGCTGTGTAAACAGGACCTCGCCTATAGTCTTCTTTGATTTTAAATACTAAAAAGTGTGTAGAGTGAAAGAACTTTATACTTTTCTGAAACAGTATGATAAATTCCTAAATCTAAAAGGTTTTTTAAAATCTTGGATTCAGTTGCCTCCTAATGTATGCCTAATGAACTCAGTGAATGAGTTCACTTTAGTTCATGTTCAAGGCACAAGAGTGAATTCTTTATTCATTCCCAATTCTAATCCCTCTCATCGTTTTCTAAAAATTCCTCTGAAAAGGAAGAGACAGTCTTCCTATTGAAAGGCCAATTCCTTGACCTGATTCTGGGCCCCTGCCTCTCCTGCCTTCTTAGGACTCCAAGTTTGTCTGTGCTCATAAAATACTTCCCGCCCTGGCTGGTTTGGTTCAGTGGATAGAGCATCAGCCTGTGGACTGAAGGGTCCCAGGTTCAATTCCGGCCAAGGGCGTGTACCTTGGTTGCAGGCACATCCCCAGTGGGAGGTGTGTAGGAGGCGGCTGATCGATGTTTCTCTCTCATCAATGTTTCTAACTCTCTATCCCTCTCTCTTCCTCTCTGTGAAAAATCAGTAAAATATATATTAAAAAAAAATACTTCCCATCAGTATTTTTGTGTTTCAGTGTCTTGTGTTTTTTTGTTGTTTGTGTGTGTGTGTGTGTGTGTGTTTGTAAATATATTTTTATTGATTTCAGAGAGTAAGAGAGAGATAGAAACATCAATGATGAGAGAGAATCACTGATCGGCTGTCTCCTTCCCATCCCACACTGGGATCAATTGATTGAGCCCACAACCCAGGCATGTGCCCTGACCAGGAATCGAACTGTGATCTCCTGGTTCAGAGGTTGATGCTCAACCACTGAGCACACCTGCCGGGCTCGTCTATCTTTTTTTTTTTTTTTTAATGTTCCCCACAACACCTGTTCTAGCTTTATCTCTTCCTTCCTTCCTTTCACTTCTAGAAAGAGTTACTATAATTCAGTGCCTATTTCTAACCTCCTATTTCAGGCCCAGTACTTTAGTCTGGTTCCACCCACACCTGTTTACTAAACCTGCTCTTACTAATGTCACTATTGAGGTGTTTGTAGCCAAATCCAATGGACACTTCTTAGTTCTTAATCTGGCCTCTCCACAGAATTTGACACACTGCTGACCACCTTTTGCTTTCCCTTTCTTCTCCTGACTTCTGAAATACTATACTCTCTTATTTTTCTTTTTAACATTCTGATCGCTCCTTCTCAGCCTCCTTTCTGGGCTCCTCTTGCTCCGTCCAGCTAGCTCGGCATTCTGGCCCAGGCTATTTTATTTTTGCACTCAGTGAACTCATCCTGGGTAATCTCATCAATTGGTTTACTATCTCTCTACACTGAGGACTGCCAGTCTCTCTCCAGCCTTGATATGTCTCCTGAGCTCCAGATCCCTATTTCCTTCTGCATCTGAACATTTTTGCTGCAAGTCCACAAACTCAGTCTATCTTATGTTGCTGTCTCCTCGCCCCCTTCACCATTACCACCATATACGAGTCTCTTATTTTATTCCCTCTCTCTTTCAATAACATCACCTTGTACACAGAATCTCAAGTCAGAAACCAGTCATTCTGGGGGAATGGTTTGTATATGTGTATTTCTGTCTGGCCTTATTTTCTCACTCTCCTTTTTGAAAAGGGATATTCTTGTCTATAAATGTTTTGTTCATTGATAGAAATATTAGAACAATTGAGCCTGCAAACACATTAGCAAATCAGAGAGACTGGTTTCCCTTTTGAAGTCATTTTAATAATAAGTAAAGTAGTCCTCACCAGTTTGACTCAGTGGATAGAGCGTTGGTCTGAGGACTAAAGAGTCCCAGGTTCAATTCCAGTCCAGGGCACATGCCCAGGTTGCAGGCTCCATTCCCTGTAGGGGGCATGCAGGAGGCAGCTGATCAATGATTCTCTGTCATCATTGATGTTTCTGTCTCTCTCTCCCTCTCTGTTCCTCTCTGAAATCAACAAAAAATATATTCTTTAAAAAGGAGTAAAGAAAAAAGCCAGAGGTCAACATCTTATATTGATACGTTTACCCTCTTCCTTTCTCATGTCTTTATCTTTTGGCAAATGAATACATAAACAAGTTACTTAGGATCCTTGAGACCCAGTAGTTCAAAAATTTTCAGGGATGTTAGACATAGTTTTGCATACACAGTACTGAACTAAGTAGTAAAGAATAGAAAAAAATTAAGTAGCTTTTTTTTTTAACCTTGGGTTTTACTGGCTTTTAAAGATTTGAGTGCATAAGTCCTCATTTACCTTCACAATACCCATATGGCATTGAGTGAAAACAGATTTTATGATTATGTCAACTTCAGTAAGAAACTGGAATTAAAATAATTTGCTAAATGTCTTGTGTGGAAATTCTATATTGCGTTGTGATATTTTTGTCTTTTTTACAGCTATGCTTTGACATTCATTTTACAAACTATGAAGATCAAGTACATATGAACAGAACTTAGTGTTAATTTTAAAACATTCTAAACCAAGCATGTGAAACTCGCGCTGGCGTGCGGCTGTGAGTTTGACATGCTTGTTCTAGACTTTTTCTTCTTGCCTTTAGTTGAATGCATTGCTGTGCTGCATGATAATTACCAGTAGAGATGCTCAGTAAGCAATTGACTGGAGTGACTGTCGTTTGTGTGCCTTGCATAGACAACCAAGTTTTCTTTGACAAGTAGGCAGAGACAGGAAAGTTTGGCCTGAGCAGGAGGCAGCTCTGAGGCCTCTCTGAAAAGCCTTGGACTCCCAGTCAGAGGTCGAACTCTCCTCTGGCTGGGGCACCATGGCCTGGACAGGGCTGGCACCAAAGGGCACACACTCTCCTTTATTCTCTTCTGCTCAGTGCCCTAGCCTCCTCTTCTGCCATCTTTCAAAGTGGGAGCAGGAGTTAGTACTGCTGAGCTCACCCCTCCCTGACCAGTTTTCCATCTAGAGCAGCCCTGGGCAAACTACGGCCCATGGGCCGGATCTGGCCCGCTTGAAATGAATAAAACTAAAAATAAAAATAAAAGACCGGCCGAAACCGGTTTGGCTCAGGTGATAGAGCGTCGGCCTGCGGACTGAGGGGTCCCAGGTTCGATTCCGGTCAAGGGCATGTACCTGGGTTGCGGGCACGTCCCCGGTGGGGGATGTGCAGGAGGCGGCTGATCGATGTTTCTCTCTCATCGATGTTTCTGACTCTCTGTCTCTCTCCCTTCCTCTCTGTAAAAAAATCAATAAAAATATGTTTAAAAAAAAAATAAATAAAAGACCGTACCCTTTTATGTAATGATGTTTACTTTGAATTTATATTAGTTCACACAAACACTCCATCCATGCTTTTGTTCCGGCCCTCCGGTCCAGTTTAAGAACCCATTGTGGCCCTCGAGTCAAAAAGTTTGCCCACCCCTGATCTAGAGCCTCAGACTTGAGCTTCCATAGGCAGATTCTGGAAAGTCAATTAAAAGGGCAGGGTGGAGAATAGCTAGATGACTGGACTTGGGGAGAAAGGGAGGAAAATTCACAGTAGGGATAGGTGGGTTTTTCTATCATAAGCCACAGCAGCTCAGGATCCTGTGTTCTGCCTCCTCAGAATGAGTCCCTGAGATATGAACATCCCTATCTGAGGTGGGCAAGGAGCCCCAGGCTCAGAAGAGAGGAAGTCTAGAGCAGGTCCTGGGAACAGTGTCTTTACAACCCAGGTTCCTCTCTCCTTGGCTGCAGGGAAGGGAGTGGAGGCATCAAGCACTCCTTTTCCCCCTCCTCTGTAGGGTAGATCAGTGGAATGAATGATCTTTGGCTTTGGAATCAGACAGGCTTGGGTATTAATTCTAACTCTGCCTTTACTAGCTCTAACTTAGCCTCTCTGAGTCTCAGTTTCCTCCTTTATAAAGTGGAAATACTATGTCCACCTTTGAGAGTATTAGATGAAAGTATCAGAGATGATTTGTATAAAGTAGCTGTTGGGTAATAGGCTGTTGAACTGTCTTCAGGACTTTCCCACAGAACCCCTCACCTAGAGTGGTGACCTGAGGGATAAGATGGCTTTGGATGTTGGGGATGAAGAGAGAAAGGAAATAAAGTACAGATTTAATTAAACTTCTGTTATGTGCTATGTATCAGTTACCCATTGGCATAATGCTGAGTAACAGACTGTGCTAGGGTGAGGGACTGCGGCATGGAAGGGTTACAGAAGGTTACAGAATGTGCTAAGGGGAGGAAATAAGACATGAGAAATTGAATGTGCTCGGAGGGAGGGGGATGTATGAGAAGAATTATGTTGCTAGGATATGAAGAAGGATTGTGTATGTGCTGGGAGGAGGGACTGACGAATGGAGGGGAGTTGCAGGGTTAGGAACCATGGAAGAAAAATTGCTAGATTGTCTTAGACTAGACAAGTGTGACTCTGTTTACCCCCCTTTTTGTGTTTATGAACTTTCTGTGAATTTCTAAGGTAACACTGTTTTGCTTCTAAGGTAACACTTTTGCTATAAAAATCATAATGCACACTTGCTCTTTGCCACATGCTGAGAGACTTCCCAGAGGGGGAAGGTACGGGCTGTGGTCAGCTGGCCAGCTTAATAAACGGCTTTCAAATTTAAATTCTGAGTCGGTGGTCTATCTCGTTGAGCCAGCCCATAACACAGACCATTCCAAAACTCATGGAATGCAATGGTAAGTAAGCATTTTTCTCTCACTTATCTGCAGGACTCAGCTGATCTAGGTTGGTCCCAGCTGGGCTTGCCAATACATCTGTGGTTCAGCTGGCTTGATCATGTGTGTGGGTGGCTCTACTCTACATATTTCCCATCTTCTCCTGGGACCATGGCAATGGCAAAGGGGAATGTGCAAGCAATAATATACTCTAACATTCCACTGGTGAAAGCAAGTTACATGGCTGAGCCCAGAGACAGAGTGAAAGCACTACAAGGTTACATAAGGAACATGGGTAAGAGAAGGATTGAATTGGAGCTTTTTTTTTTTTTTTTTTCAGTCTACCTCATATCACATGTTTTGGTACACCTTTATTTAGTTAGTGTTTTTTTTTTAATCTTCACCTGAGGATATGTGCTTTTTAAAAAAATATGTATTTTCTTGATTTTTTACAGAGAGGAAGGGAGAGGGATAGAGAGTTAGAAACATCGATGAGAGAGAAACATCGATCAGCTGCCCCCTGCACACCCCCCCACTGGAGATATGCCCGCAACCAAGGTACATGCCCTTGACCAGAATCGAACCCGGGACCCTTCAGTCCGCAGGCCGACACTCCATCCACTGAGCCAAACCGGTCAAGGCGAGGATATGTGCTTTTTAAATTATCGATTTTAGAGAGAGGAAGGGAGAGAGAAATATCAATGTGAGGAGAAACATCAATAGGTTACCTCCTGTAGGCACTCCAACCAGGGATAGAACCCACAACCTAGGTATGTGCCCTGACCGGGAATCAAACACATAACCTTTTTGGTGCATGGGATGGCACTCTAACCAACTGACCCACCCGGCCAGGGCTGCACCTTTATTCTTGCAGGAAGCCATTTCTATGGTAGGGATAGGATAGGAAAACAAATTTGGCAACAATCAGAAAGTAAATGTGAAAATATTTCAAAGTTCTTTACTATTTTATACTGTAGCCAAGTAACATAACTATGCCCAACTGGACAGGAGCTGTGTTTCTTTGTACTACGACTGTTTGTGGACATGCCTAACCTGCAGTCGCATAGTAGCAGGAACTCTGGGCTTTGCTTTCCTTCACCGTCTTGTTAGCACTAGCACGGTGCCTAAAACGTAGTTGGCACTCAGTAAATATGGAATGCCATTGATCCCCACTCTCCTGTCCTACTAGGAGGTCCCCTCCAGTCCCAGCAGATGACTACATGTAGCTCTATATGTATTTTAAAACAAGGCTTCATTTTAAACTTTTCTACTTTTTTTTCCATTGAAATAACCACCAAACATCCAAGGTACAAAAGCCCACATCAGTTGCCTACAGAAGCTCAGCCATCCGATTCAGATCTCGGTTATTCTGTGCTGAAAAACTCCAAACAATGGGAAGGAACCCTTTGCTCAGGGTTCGACAGTGAATATAGAAGCAATTAGAAGGCGATATCAAAAAGGTCAAAAGATTGACTCATTGTGACTCCCAAGAGTGCCTAAGGTTTGTTGTTGTTTTTTAACCTTGGGTTTTATATCTGGGGCATGTGGTTTTAAAATCATAAGCAGTGTTAAAAACTACTTGACAGTTTTGTCTTGATTCTTAATGCGGGTGTTAAGAGATGCCTCCCATTAGTGAGTATGCCCCTAGTCAATGTGTTTATTTGCCTCGTCCTTCTTCTCTGCCTGCCCCCTAATGGTCTGGTACACAGAGGGCTACTTGAGCTGATTTATATGGATCTCAGTTGCTCTCATTTGTGCATCCTTAATTCAGAGAGGTGATCACATTGATTTCCTCGCCCTACTTTCCAAGACATTGTACTAACATAGATATCTCAGCTGCTCTAAACACATTGTATGAAGAAGGAAAACATTTTAAACCTTTGGAAGCAATTTTAATGGACATTTCATTGTGTTCTATGTTACTTACCTAATTAAATTTCCTTCACATTGAAGTCTATTGAAAATTAAATTGAGAAATATTTTTGAGTTCCATTGGGCAGATAACTTTGTTTAGCTGGATTTGTTCTGCGTACATATGAAATGGCATCCTAGGAATCAATACCCAGTGCTTACACTTCCCATGGATATGACGAAATGACACCCTTAGTAGGCAGATGTAGTCCCCTGTTATTCATAACAAGCTGACCCTGAACTTGTTTACCCTGCAATTCCAGAAAGTCCTCAGATTTTACTGCCTGTTGTTCGGCAGGCTGATTTACTTGGATGCTGAGCGTTATGAACAAAGTTGGTAATCCTTCATGGATTAGCTAGAGTCCTGGGACTTCTGTTTACAAATTCACAATGTAGCTCAAGGCTTCCTTTGGGGTATACAAAGGTCTTATTTGCATAACTGAGAGGCTGGAATTCCAGACTGGGTTTGAAAACAAATAGGATGAGTTGTCTGAGGATTCATCCCCAGTGAAGAGGTGGAATTCCCAGTGTCTTATATCTTTGGAAGGAAGATGCAGGAGAAAGTCCTTATCTCTCAGCTCCACCCACTCTGCTATTGAGGACAGCAACACAGACCCTCCTCCTCTTTTATCCCAGCTTTCCTAGAGACAGCCATTCCATCAAATTCAAGGGCAAGAGAACCTAGGGTAATAGAGCTGTAATTAGAGAGTTGGCAAAATTGCACTACTTTACTATTTTAAAAAATAGTCCCAAAGACCTGTTTTCTGTTGCATTGTTAATTAGTCTTTAAATATTTCAGAAATGATTAGAATTTTCAAGGTCTTCAAGGTTTATCTTTATCACTATCTTAGTTCTTTCGGGCTGCTATAACAAAATACCACAAACTCAGAGGCTTGGAAACAACAGAAGTGCAGTGCTCACAGTTCTTGAGGCTGGAAGTCCGAGATCAGGGTGCCATTATGGTCAGGTGAGGTTGCGGACTTCTCATTGAATGCTCACATGGCAGAAGGGGTTAGGGAGCTTCCTGGAGCCTCTTTCTTAAAGTGCTAATTTTGTTCATAAAGGTTCCACCCATGTTATTTAAGCACTTCCCAAAGGCCCCACCAACCAAAGCCATCACCTTTAGGGGTTAGGATGTCAACATATGAATCCTGGGGTCATAAAAATTCACCCCATAGCAATCTCTGTGCCTGAAATGGTAAGTACATCAGAAAGTGTACCTTAAATGAGCTTAAATGAACTAATGCATTTAGATGCTTAGAACAACATTGTGAATGTTTTCTAATTTAGCTGTTATTATTATTATCTTTTGTAACATCTCTGTACATAAGCAAGAATTTGGCCTGACTCATCAACTCTCCCATAGTTTTTACATTAAGAAAATTGCTTGGGCTCTAGCCGGTTTGATTCAGTGGATAGAGCACGAGCATTGGCCTACAGACCGACGGGTCCCGAGTTTGATTCTGGTCAAGGGCACATACCTTGGTTGCAGATTCCTCCCTTGCCCGGGCCCTGGTCAGGGCTCATGCAGAAGGCAACCAATTGATGTGTTTCTCTAATATCGATGTTTCTCTCTGTCTTTCCCTCTCTCTTCCACTCTCCCTGGGCGGGGGGACGGGGGCGGGGTGGGGAAGAATATTGCTTGGTGTTGTCATTGAGAGCATGAGCTTCGGTGTTAGATCCAATTTGTGTCCCACTGCACCACTTCCTAGCTAGCTATGAGACCTCAGGCAAGTGGTTAACTTCAGAGAGCTTTGATTGCCTCCTCTATAGAATGGGGATAAGGCTGATATCTCACATCATGTAGTTGGTATGCAGATTAAATGAGACACCACAAGTACTTAGCACTGCACCTAACACATTTACCTCTTATTTCCTCCATACTACAAATGACACCCTGTTCCTCATGGACAGATCTATTCTTCAG
The DNA here is from genome assembly GCF_028538775.1 of Myotis yumanensis. Taxonomy (NCBI): domain Eukaryota; kingdom Metazoa; phylum Chordata; class Mammalia; order Chiroptera; family Vespertilionidae; genus Myotis; species Myotis yumanensis. The sequence goes on from NW_027223758.1 coordinate 41,400,921, forward strand.
CATCATTTTCACTGGTGGAATTTGTGGTAAGAGAGATTGCCAGACTCCAGATTGCTTCCTGGATATGATCCTTCCAAACTGGCCAAACACACAGCAGTACTATTGACTCCCGCCACCACCCCACTCCCCACCCCTGTGTCCTTTTAAAACTGTCCTAACAATCACAGGCCTTTTACTGAGCTGGTGCTTAGAACACGAAGCCTTCTGTGCACATAGTAGATCCTGACTGAACCCTTACTGAGTTATGTTGGGATAGAGCCCATTTTGCAAGCGTGGTACATGTTGAGCACAAGCCCAACATTTGACAGAATTTTACAATTTTACATGTAAACATTGCAGCTCAGCCAACAAGTCTCAACTCATTTTATTTCTCCATCAGGATCACCCCTTCCACAAAGCTGTTATTTTTTCAGACATCCAGGGGTTCATGAGGCTAAAAGTGCTGAGAATGGTTTCCTCTGTAGCATCTTTTCTGGTTTTGATATGTCTGGATCCTGCCTCTTTATCACGTTGCCAAATCCATTCGTTATGCTTTCACTAACTTTGATGAGGGGGTCCTCATCTCACTCCCTTAAGGGTTCCTGGTTCACACTATGGACTTTATTGCCAAAGCCAGGAGCCTTAAGAAGGAAGGAAGGACCCTGACCAGTGTGACTCAGTTTGTTGAGTGTCACCCGGGCACCAAAAGGTTGCCCATTTGATTCTGTCAGGAAACATGCCCAGGTTGCTGGTTTGGTCCCAGGTGGGGCACATATGGGAGGCAACTGATTGATGTTTCTCTCATACATCAATGTTTTACTCTTTCTCTCCCTCTCCCTCTCCCTCTCCCTTCCTCTCTCCCTAAAAAAGTCAATAACATTTAAAAAAAAAAAAAAAAAAAAAAGAAGGGAGGGAGAGAGGAAAGGAAGAAGAAAAGACAAAGGATGGAAGGAAGGAAAAGAGGATGGAAAGAAGGAAGGCAGTAAGGCCACAGACACCCCCACTGTTGCTTTTCCTGAAGTAGCAATTCCTATATAATAAAAAGCTAATATGCTAATCGACCAAATGGCAGGACTGGTCGCTATGATGCACACTGACCACCAAGGGGCAGACACTCAATGCATGAGCTACTCCCTGGTGATCAGTGTGCTCCCACAGGGGGAGCACTGCTCAGCTAGAAGCTGGCTTACAGCTGGCAAGTGCAGCAGTGGTGATGGGAGCCTCTCCCACCTCTATGGCTGCACTAAGAAGCAGTGAGCTCAGCGGTAAGGAGCAGCAAGCAGGTGGGCGGACATCCCCTAAGGGCTCCCGGATTGCAAGAGGGTGCAGGCCAGGCTGAGGGACCCCCCCTCCAGTGCATGAAATTTCGTGCACTGAGCCTCTAGATTATTTGCTAATATAAGATTTTAAAGCCTGAATTCTCAACATGCAAGTCAATTTAAACAGCCTCTAGAATCCTTTCCTGACCCCAAATTACTCCCAAGGATTAATTGTCCTAGTGGTTTCATGGCCACATTATTTCATATTCATTAGTGTTTTCATGAAAAATTATAACACTAATTAGAGCGGCTTCCAGTTAATTCACTTGGTGATTCATTACTCTCTCCCCTCTTGGTGTTCTGCATGTGGTCATCTTGGAGAAAGCATCCAAGGGGTAATTGCTGCTCTATTCCCTGAATGATCACCTAATGCCATTAGTTCCAATCCACAGGTGCATCCTGGGCGCTCTCACGGTCTGGTTACAGCTGCACCCTGTCCCTGCCCTTAGATGCAGGGAGAGAGGGAAGCCTGCAGTGCGGACTGGCCTCTGGAGGGGGCCAGGTCTGCAGAGGGGAGGGAGTGTTTTTTAAAGAGAAAGATGAAGCTTCTGGGTGGCAGCTGAACATCATTTTAACCTCTTCTGGAACCTAAGGTAAGGGCAGGATAATGCCAAGAGAAACTGTCCTGAGAACTTGTACCTGGAAGAGAATAAGGCAAGCAAATTCTCTCCTATTTTGGCAAATGTATGGCCAGGGGCTGCCTAGATTCTGAAAGCTTGGTTCTCTCTCAGAATTCTAATGCCCGTTCTTTTCATTAAAATTTTATTTGACCTCACACCCATTTGGGTTGTTTTTGTTTTTGTTTTTGTTTTTCAAAAAACCCAGAGAATACCATGTTGGATGTGAAGAAACTGGAAACCTCTGTACTATTGGTGGGAATGGGAAATGGTGCTGCTGCTATAAGAATATGACAGTTCCTCAAAATATTAAAAAAAAAAAAAAGAATTACCATATGATCCAGTGATACCCCTTCTGGGTATATATTCCAAATCACTGAAAGCAAGATCTCAAGGAGATATTTGTACGCCCATGTCCAGAGCAACATTATTCACAATAGTCAAAAGGTAGTCAAAGGGTCCAAGTGTTCATCAATGGATGAATAAGTGAAATGTGGTATATACATAAAATAGGATATTATTCTGCCTTTAAAGGAGGGAAATTCTGACACATGCCATAACATGGATGAATCTTGAGGACATTATGCTAAGTGAAATAAGCCAGTCACAAAAAATACATGTATATCCTGTGTGATTTTACGTATATGAGGAATCTAGAGTACTCCAATTCATAAAAACAGAAAGCAGAATGGTGGTTGCCAGGGCCCAGGGGGAGAGAGAACAGAGAGTTGTTGTTCAATATTTCTTGGACATGTGTTCTAATATACACAAGCATATATTTCTGTAATACCTGTATTACAAGATGAAAAAATTCTGGAGATTGGTTGCACAACAATCTTATCTAATAAAAGACAAACATGCAAATTGACCGTACCTTCGATATGCCCCAAGCCACGCCCACCAGCCAATCAGAGTGCCTATATTCAAATTAACCCAACCAAGATGGCGGCCGTCAGTGGTTGCCCCCGCAATGGAGGAAGCCAAGCTTCCTGCCTGCCCTGCCCTCTGCTGAAGGAGTGGCTGGGGGCCTGGGTCCCCGGGAGCAGGGCGGGAACTAAGCAGCCAGGAGAGGGGTGCCGGGCCGCTGGGAGCAGGAACTAAGCAGCCAGGAGAGGGGCACCAGGCCACTGGGAGCAGGAAGTAAGCAGCCGGGAGAGGGGCGCTAAGCCGCTGGGAGCAGGGTGGGAACTAAGCAGCTGGGAGATGGGTGCCAGACCACTGCTGGGAGCAGAGCAGGAACTATGCAGCTGGGAGAGGGGCGCTGGGCCGCTGGGAGCGGGACAGGAATTTCCCGGGGTGGGCGTCAGGCAGTCGGGAGTGGGGCGGGAACTTCTGCCGCATTGCCAGGGCAACATGGCAGAAGTTCGCACCCTGTAGCTGCTTGCTCATTCACTTACTCGCTCATTCATTCACTCATTCACTTACTCATTATTCACTCACTCACTCAGCAAACCCTCTCAGGTCCCTGGCACCAGGCCAGGCACTGAAGGTGAAGCAGGATAAGACAGAGCTATGTCTTCAAGATGTTAGTAATTCAGTAGGGCAAAGCAGGCACATGAACGAGGCAGTTGTATGCACAGATGCACTGTACTGGGTTTGGTGAGGGCTGTAACTAACGCTGACTTTGTTCTCTTGATAAAATGGGGCCTCGGGAGCCAGGCCGCCCCAAGCCTGTAGGCCTGTGCCTAGGCCTGGAGCGGCCGGGGTCCCGGAACATGACAGAGGGTGCAGGTCAGGCTGAGGGGTCTGGCCCCATCCCTCACCCCCCCACCCCCATGCACGAATTTTGTGCATCAGGCTACTAGTCCTATCTAATAAAGACAGAATATGCAAATTGACCATCACTTCGCAACAAAGATGGCAGCGCCCACAGCCAATAAGGAGGGGATATGCAAATTAACATGACAAAAATGGCGGTGCCCGGCCCCGGAGTGAAGGCAGGAGGCAGTGGCCAGAGCAAAGGCCTGGGTCCTGGGTGCCAGAGGGAAACTCATGCTGACAGCCAGGGGAAGGAAGGCCTATTCTTGCACGAATCTTTGTGCATTGGGCCTCTAGTGTGAATATATTTGCCACTACTGAACTATACACTTGAACATGGTTAAGATGGTAAATCTTGTTATGTGTATTTTATCACAATTTTGTAAAAATATTGTCATTACTATTATAATACAGGCTTAATTTTAATACTTGGAAAATAGAAAAATACCTTTATATCCCCAGTAAGGAAAAAAAGTTGTAGTTTGGGCCTTTTTTTTTTTTTTTTAAGTTATTCCTAGGTAATTGTTTTATTGTAAATTTTTTCTGTTGCATTTTCTTAAGTGGTACTTTTGGTGTATATGAATACTATAGCTCTTAAAAACATATTATTGTAAAATAAAACACGTTTATGGGGAGTGCATAAAACATAAATGGATTACTTAATTAATGTTCGTAAAGCAAATTGAATATTGCCAGCACTCCAGAATTCCCCCCTATTCCCCTTCTTATCAAAAACCCCTCCCTCAACCATAGAGGTAAACAGTAACCTACCTTTTAGGATCACCTCTTGACTTTGTTTCAAAGTTCTTAACACTGAAGTATGTACCCCTAACTACTAGTTTCATTTTGTCGGTTTTTTTTAACTTGATCTAATGGACTCACTGGGTTTGTATATATTTGTGTCTGGCTTTTCTTTTTCTCTTCCTGTTATTGCATGTAGTAGTGATTCCCTCTTTTTCATAGCTATATAGTATTACATTAAGTTAATATGCCACAGTTTACCCATTTTCCTGTTGATGGGCACTTTGGTTGCTTCTAGTTTTGTTACAAAGTTGCTCTGATGCTGGGGTCCAACCCCAGTGGGTCCAGGGGTCCCCAAAGGTGTGGACAGAGTCGGTGAAGAATGAATGACATGGAAACTGGTTTCAGTTCATCAGCATAGCGAGGTTCTCCCTCCAGGATCTCCAGCGAAGTTCTGGTCAGGATCTCCAGCGAAGTTCTGGTTAGCAACTCCAACCAAGTTCTGGTCAGGATCTCCAACCAAGTTCTGGTGCCATGTTCTCTCACTAGGTTCTCCAGCTAGGTTCTCCAGGTTCTCCAGCCAGGTTCAGTCACCAGGTTCTTTAGCCAGGTTCTATCCAGGTTCTTTTGCCATGTTCTCTCCCTAGGTTCCTGTCTCTAGGTTCTGTGTCTAGGTTCTGTCCAAGTTCTCTTGCTAGGTTCTGTTTCTAGGTTCTGTCTAGGATCTCCAGCCAAGTCCTGTCTCCAGGTTCTGTCTCTAGGTTCTTCAGCCAGGTTCTCTCGCTAGGTTCTGTGTCTAGGTTCTGTATAGGATCTCCAGCCAAGTCCTGTCTCTAGGTTCTGTGTCTATGTTCTCTCGCTAGGTTCCAGCCAGCCAGGTTCTCCAGCCAGGTTCTAGCCTGGATCTCCAGTCAGGTTCTGTCACCAGGTTCTTTAGCCAGGTTCTATCCAGGTTCTTTTGCCATGTTCTGTCTAGGTTCTCCAGTGAAGTTCTGTAGCCAGGTTCTGTCCAGGATCTTTTGCCATGTTCTCTGGCTAGGTTCTGGTTAGGATCTGATGAGGATCTGATGTGGATCTGATGTTTATTGTCTTGTTACATCCGTATTTATACCAGCCGATTTTAATCCTGTCAATTTCTATTACAAAGGTTAGGGCGTTTCTTATCTCCATTCCAGGGAGTAAAGATTATGTAGCTTAACTACCCGCCTGGCAATTAAGGGGTTGTATCCCCTTCCTAACCTCAGGGAAAAATCCCCACCTGGGGAAACAACCTTTCTTAGAGAGGTGACCTTGGTTAAAACACATGGCACTAAGGAGAGCAAACATATTAAGAACAATATGCTATATATGCCAGGTCCCTTGAAACATATGCTGTGCAGATGTTTCTTTCCTGCAGTGACTGTGTCAAGCAGCAAGGATGGACCGGCTTCCGGCACTCTGAACATTCTTGGACTTGTGTTCTAATGTACATAAGCATATATTTATTAAGAATTCAAGTACAGGTAGTTTATTTGAAAGGTGATCCCAGAAAGCACTGGTAAAGGAGTGGAGAGATAAGACAAGGACGAGAGGAAATCCAATAATAGTTGCTTCATCAAGCACATTTCCACCTTAGGAAATTGGAGCTTAATCCTACCAAGTGTTTCTGTTTGTGTCCATAGAACACATTTCCGAGTTCTTCCGCCTGGAAAACAAGGGTGTTGGGTTATTTATCTGGCAGCTCTCATCCCCCACTGATTGGGGAAGCTCTTGGGAGGTTCCCCAGCCCCTCTGGCCTGCCCTGCATATGGACAGAGCAGGGCCTGGCAACCAGAGGAAGCCCTTAGGCAAAGGGCTGAAGGTGCTGGCAGTTGGAACGGGTGAAGGCCAGCACATGACAGCATCTGCAACAAGGCAGTCTGTCTGGGAAAGAACTTCTGGGTCGTGGGGCATACATACATCCCACCTTTTCAGATACTGCCAAACAGTTGTCTAACCTGTTGTACCAATTTCCACTGCAACTGGCAGCCTAGGAGAGAGTCCTCATGTCTTTGCCAGCACTTGGTATTGAGAGACTTACTAGAAGTTTAAGCCACTTTGGTGGTTGTGTAATGTTTTGAATTTGTAATTCCAGGATTACTAATAACTTTGAGCATCATTTTTATATAATTATTGGAAGTGTGGAGTTCTTCTGTGAAGTGCCCATCCAAGTGTGCCTATTTTCATATTAGGGTGTCGGACTTTTTCTTATTGATTTCCAAGAGTTTTTATGTATTCTGGATTCAGGCACTTTGTCAATCATATGTGTTGCAAATATTCATGGCTTTCCTTTCACTCCCCCTCCCCTTTACTCTCTTATTCATGTCTTTTGATACACAGAAGTTCTTAACTTTAATGTGCTCTAATATATAAACCTTTCTCCTTTAGATTAGTGCTTTTTCAGTCTTATGAAAATCTTTCCTACCCTGGCTGGCATGGCTCAGATGGTTGAGCATCATCCCATGCACCAAAAGGTTGCCGGTTTTGATCCCCAGGCAGGGGGTGCATATGGGAGGCAGTCAATCGATGTTTCTCCCTCTCTTCCTCTCCCCTCCTTTCTTTAAAAATCAATAAAAACATTTTTTAAAAGAAATATTTCCTGTGATTATGAAGATATTATTCTATATTATTTTCTAATAGCTTTATTGTTTGCCATTCACACTAATGTCTGTGATCCTTGCAGAACTTATTTTTTGTGTATAACATGAAATAGGGGTCAAGAATTGAGCCCCACCTAATGCCTGTCCAGTTACCCCAGCTCCATTATTGAAAGTAACACACTTTCTTCATGTTCTGCAGTACCAATGTTGTTACAGAATCAAGCGTCCATATGTGTATAGATCTGTTTATGGGCTTTCTGGGCCGTACCACTGGCCTATTGTATATTCTTGTCCCAGTACTACACCAATATAGTCTTATTGAAGGTCTTGAGGGTTGATACAGCCAGTCCTCCCATCTTGTTGTTCTTCATCAAGAATAGCTTGTCTATTCTTTGATTTTTTTTTTTTTTTTTGCATTCTCACATAGATTTTAGAATCAGTTTGTCAAATCCCCAAAACTGAAAGGAAAGAAAGAAGAGAGGGAAAGAAGGAGAGAAATTTGCTGGGATTTTGGTCAGAGATTTGATACGATCTATAGATCAATATTGAGAGACTTAAACTCTTTATAATATTGAGTCTTTTATCCTTTGATTTAGGCATTCATTAATTTCTCTAACAAAGTTTATAGTTTTCTCTGTCAAAATCTTGCATACCTATTTTTAGATTTATTTCTATGTACTTGATTTTTGATCCTATCAAAAACAGTATCTTGCCCTGACCAGTTTGGCTCAGTGGCTAGAGCGTCGGCCTGTGGACTGAAGAGTCCCAGGTTCGATTCCAGTCAAGGGCATGTACCTTGGTTGCGGGCACATCCCCAGTAGGGGGTGTGCAGGAGGCAGCTGATTGATGTTTCTCTCTCATCAATGTTTCTAACTCTCTATCCCTCTCCCTTCCTCTCTGTAAAAAATCAATAAAATATATATTTTTTAAAAAACAGTATCTTTTTCATTTTCCGTTTGTCGTGTTAGAAATACAACTTATTTTTGTCTACTGCTATTGGGTCTAGAATTTTGTTTGTTTGTTGTTGCTTTGTTAATCCTCACCTGAGGATATTTTTGCATTGTTTTTTTTTTTTTTTTTTTTTTGGAGAGAGTGGAAGGGAGAGGGAGAGACAGAGAGAGAGAAACATCAGTGTGAAAGAGACACACACACACCCTGACCAGGGTCGGGAATCAAGCCTGCAACTGAGGTATGTGCCCTTGTCTGGAATCGAACCTGGGACCCTTCAGTCTGTAGGCCAACGCTCTATCCACTGAGCCAAACCATCTAGGGCGGGTCTAGAAATCTTGCTAAATTCCTATATTGATTCTAATAGTTAACCTGTGTGTTATCTTATATTTTCTATGTATACACAATCTATATTAATTTTTGTATGTTCATCTTGTAACTGACCACCTTACTGAACTTTCTAATTAGTTCTAACAATTTGAGTATTGAGGCTCTTGGGTTTTCTAGGTTAAAATATCATATTAACTTATAATGATGAGGGTTGTTACTAGGTTCAAGGAGTCTGGAATCAAACTACTTGAGTTTGAATCCTAGCTTTATTACTTACTATGTAACCTTAAGTAATTTGCTTAATCCTCTGTGACTCAGTATCATTAATTATAAACCACCTCATAGGTTGATTGTAAAAATTAAATGAGTTAATATACTTAGAACAGTGCCTATCGAGTAATGAGCATTCAGTTCATGTCAGCTTTTGTCATTCTATCAATTACTTTTATTTCTTTTAAATTTTCACTTCCTGTTTTTTTTTTTTTTAATACTAGTGGTCCAGTGCACTTGGGGGGATCCCTCAGCCCGGCCTATGCCCTCTCACAGTCTGGGAGCCCTCAGGGGATGTCCGACTGACGGCTTAGGCCCGCTCAGGGGGAGCGGGCCTAAGCCATCAGTCAGACATCCTTAGCGCTGCTACAGAGGCTGGAGAGGCTCCCGCCACCGCCGCTGTGCTTGCCAGCTGTGAGTCCAACTTCTGGCTGAGCGGCGCTCCCCCTGTGGGAGCTCACTGACCTCCAAGGGTGAGCTCCTGCATTTAGTGGTGGTCAGTGTGCATCATAGCGACTGGTCGTTCTGCCATTCGGTCGATTGGCATATAGCCTTTTATTATATAGGATTGAATAATAGTGGTCCTTTCAGGCCTCACCTGAAACTTAACACTTTGAAATATTTCTTTCTAGTTTTTGTTTTGTTTTGTTGACATAATTGGTTTTTGTTTTGTTTTTCATCTGTTGAACTGGATTTGTGAATCTGATATTCTACTCTGCAAGAGGGAGCTATTTTTCCAGAGATCTTTTTCTTTTCAAACTATGTTATTCAGATAATGATGAAAAACGTGAGTTATTTGTTTTTAAACATAATTGAGATCCTGTGGCAAAAGGAGGCATGGATGCTTCTATTTTCCTGCGGATTCATTGGTGTAGTGCTTCCACAGAGGTGCTGTTGAACCACCATCCAGTTTCCCATAATGGCTGTACCAGTTTACATTCCTACCAGCAGTGAATGAGTGCTCTTTCTTTCCACATCCTCTCCAACACTTACCTACTTGTCGTGTTAATAATAGCTATTCTAACAGGTGTGACATGGTATCTCATTGCCGTGTAGATTTGCATTTCCCTAACAGCTAGTGAAGTTGAGCATCTTTTCATATATCTGTTGGCCATTTCTGTGTCTTCTTGGGAGAAGTATCCTCTGCCCATTTTTATTTTATTTTATTCTATTTTATTTTAAATATATTTTTTATTGATTTTTTTACAGAGAGGAAGGGAGAGATATAGAGAGTTAGAAACATCGATGAGAGAGAAACATCAATCAGCTGCCTCCTGCACACCCCCTACTGGGGATATGCCCACAACCAAGGTACATGCCTGGAATCGAACCTGGACCCTTCAGTCCACAGGCCGACGCTCTAGCCACTGAGCCAAACCGGTCAGGGCTCCTCTGCCCATTTTTAAATTGGATTGTTTGTTTGTTTGGTGTTGAGTTGTATGAGATCTTTTTTTTTTTTTTTTTTTTTTTTTTTTTTTTTTTTTTTTTTTTTTGACATTCACATGTGTACCACATTTATTTTGAATTCCTGGTTCACAAATGTTAAATATATATATATATACAAGTTGCTAAGTTATAGCCACGAAAGTGAAAAATACTTATTTCCATTAGAATACTCTTAGTTTTATGTATGAAAAATTGTATAAGTGGACAAAATCAAGAAGCCAAGGCAAAAATGTGCCCTTTCAGCTGGGTCTAATTTTTGACAAGGCTTTTTTGTTTGTTCGTTGTATATTGAATTAGGTCTTTTTTTTTTTTTTTTTTTTTTTATTTTCCTCTTAAAGTATTACAAAGGGTATTACATAAGTATCCTTTTTCCCCCCCCCCCCCCGCCCTTGACAAACCACTACCCTCCCTTACCCCCCAGTGTCTTATGTCCATTAGTTATGCTTATATGCATGCATACAAGTCCTTCGGTTGATCTCTTACTCCCCTCCCTCCTGCCCCCCAACTCTCTCTGGCCTTCCCACTGCAGTTTGACAATCAGTTTGAGGCAGCTCTGCCTCTGTATCTATTATTGTTCAAAAGTTTGTAATGGTCTTTATTATCCATGAATGAGTGAGATCATGTGGTATTTTTCCTTCATTGACTGGCTTGTTTCACTTAGCATAATGCTCTCCAGTTCCATCCATGATGTTGCAAATGGTAGGAGTTCCTTCTTTTTAACAGCAGCATAGTATTCCATCGTGTAGATGTACCACAGTTTTCTAATCCATTCATCTACTGATGGGCACTTAGGCTGTTTCCAGATCTTAGCTATGGTGAATTGTGCTGCTATGAACATCTGGGTGCATATATCCTTTCTGATAGGTGTTTCTGGTTTCTTGGGATATATTCCTAGTAGTGGGATCACAGGGTCAAATGGGAGTTCCATTTCCAATTTTTTGAGGAACCTCCATACTGCCTTCCATAGTGGCTGCACCAGTCTGCATTCCCACCAGCAGTGCACAAGTGTTCCTTTTTCTCCACATCCTCTCCAGCACTTGTCGTTTGTTGATTTGTTGATGATGGCCATTCTGACAGGTGTGAGATGGTACCTCATTGTTGTTTTGATTTGCATCTCTCGGATGATTAGTGACTTTGAGCATGTTTTCATATGTCTCTTGGCTTTCTGAATGTCCTCTTTTGAAAGGTGTCTATTTAGATCCTTTGCCCATTTTTTGATTGGATTGTTTATCTTCTTTTTGTTAAGTTGTATGAGTTCCCTATAAATTTTGGAGATTAAGCCCTTATCCGATATGACGTTGGCAAATATGTTTTCCCACGAGGTGGGTTTTCTTGTTGTTTTGTTGATGGTTTCTTTTGCTGTGCAGAAGCTTTTTATTTTGATGTAGTCCCATTTGTTCAGTTTCTCTTTAGTTTCAACTGCCCTAGGAGCTGTATCAGTGAAGAAATTGTTTTGGCATATGTCTGAGATTTTGTTGCCTTTGTATTCTTCTAGAATTTTTATGGTTTCCTGTCGTACATTTAAGTCCTTTATCCATTTTGAGTTTATTCTTGTGTATGGTGTAAGTTGGTGGTCTAGTTTCATTTTCTTGCATATGTCTGTCCAATTTTCCCAACACCATTTATTGAAGAGACTATCTTGGCTCCATTGTATGTTCATGCCTCCTTTGTCAAAAATTAATTGAGCATATTGGTTCGGGCTAATTTCTGGACTCTCTATTCTATTCCACTGATCTATATGTCTGTTCTTGTGCCAGTACCAGGCAGTTTTGAGAACAGTGGCTTTGTAATACAGCTTGATATCTGGCATTGAGATCCCACCTACTTTGTTCTTTCTCAGGATCGTTGCAGCTATTCGGGGTCTTTTTTTATTCCAGATGAATTTTTGGAGAGTTCGTTCTAGATCTTTGAAGAAGGCCATTGGTATTTTAATGGGAAGTGCGTTGAATGTATAGATTGCTTTGGGTAGTATGGACATTTTAATGATGTTGATTCTACCAATCCAAGAACATGGTATGTTCTTCCATCTGTTTATGTCTTCCTCTATCTCTTTTTTCAACGTCCTGTAGTTTTCTGAGTAGAGGTCTTTAACCTCTTTAGTTAAGTTTATTCCTAGGTATCTTAATTTTTTTGGTGCGATGGTAAATGGGATTGTTTTTCTGATCTCCCTTTCTGAAAGTTCACTGTTGGTGTATAGAAATGCCTCAGATTTCTTGGGGTTAATTTTGTATCCTGCTACATTGCCAAATTCATGTATTAAGTCTAGTAGCTTTTGGATGGAGTCTCTAGGGTTTTGTATGTATAATATCATGTCATCTGCAAATAAGGACAGTTTTACTTCCTCTTTTCCAATTTGGATGCCTTTTATTCCTTCTTCTTGCCTAATTGCAATGGCTAATACTTCCAGTACTATGTTGAACAGGAGTGGTGAGAGTGGACATCCCTGTCTTGTTCCTGTTCTTAGGGGAAATGGTGTTAGTTTTTGTCCATTGAGTATGATGTTGGCAGTGGGCCTGTCATATATGGCTTTTATTATGTTGAGGTATGATCCTTCTATTCCCACCTTTCTGAGAGTTTTTATCAAAAATGGGTGTTGGATTTTGTCGAATGCTTTTTCTGCATCAATTGATATGACCATGTGGTTTTTTTCTTTCAATTTGTTTATGTGATGTATCACATTTATTGATTTACGGATGTTGTACCATCCTTGCATCTCTGGGATGAATCCTACTTGGTCATGGTGTATGATCCTTCTGATGTACTGCTGGATCCGATTTGCTAAGATTTTGTTGAGGATTTTGGCATCTATGTTCATGAGGGATATTGGCCTGTAATTCTCTTTCATTGTGATGTCTTTACCTGGTTTTGGTATTAGGGTGATGCTGGCTTCATAGAATGAGCTTGGAAGCGTTCCTTCCTCTTGAATTTTTTGTAGTAGTCTGAGGAGGGTAGGTTTTAGTTCTTCCTTGAATGTTTGGTAGAACTCCCCTGTGAAGCCGTCTGGCCCTGGGCTTTTGTTTGCTGGAAGCTTTCTGATGACTGCTTCAATTTCTTCCATAGTTATTGGCCTATTGAGGTTTTTAGATTCTTCCTGATTGAGTTTTGGAATGTTGTATTTTTCTAGGAATTTGTCCATTTCCTCCAGGTTGTCCAGTTTGTTGGAGTAGATTTGCTCGTAGTATTGTTTAACAATCATTTGTATTTCTGTGGGGTCTGTTGTTATTTCGCCTCTATCATTTCTGATTTGGTTTATTTGGGACCTCTCTCTTTGCTTCTTGGTGAGCCTGGCTAGGGGTTTGTCAATCTTGTTTATCCTTTCAAAGAACCAGCTCTTGGTTTCATTGATTTTCTGTATTGTTTTTTTGGTCTCTATTTCATTGATTTCTGCTCTAATCTTTATTATCTCCTTCCTTCTGCTCACTCTGGGGTTTTCTTGTTGCTCTCTTTCTAATTCTTTGAGTTGTAGAGTTAGATGATTGACTACCATTTTTTCTTGTTTTTTGAGATAGGCCTGTAGAGCTATAAACTTCCCTCTCAGGACTGCTTTCATTGTGTCCCAGAGGTTTTGGATTGTTGTGTTTTCATTGTCATTAGTGTCCAGGATGTTTTTAATTTCTTCTTTGATGTCATCGGTAACCCAATCAATATTTAATAACATGCTATTCAGCTTCCAAGTGTTTGAGTATTTTGGGTTGTTTTTATTGTAGTTTATTTCTAACATTATGCCATCGTGGTCTGTGAAGAAGCTTTTTATGATTTCAATCTTCTTGAATTTGTGGAGACTTTGCTTGTGACCCAATATGTGGTCTATTTTTGAATATGTCCCATGAGCACCTGAGAGGAATGTATATTCCGCAGCTGTGGGGTGAAGTGTTCTGAAGATGTCAATTAAGTCCATCTGATCTAGTGAGTCATTTAGGATTGCTGTTTCTTTGCTGAGTTTTTGTCTAGCGGATTTATCCAGTGATGTCAGTGGTGTATTAAAGTCCCCTACTATGATTGTATTGTTGTCGATCTCTCCCCTGATATCTTCCAGAAGTTTTCTTATGTATGTGGGTGCTCCTGCATTGGGTGCATATATGTTTACCAGGGTTATATCTTCTTGTTGTATTGATCCCTTTAGTATTATGAAGTGGCCTTCCTTATCTCTGGTTATGGCCTTCACTTTGAGATGTACTTTGTCAGATATAAGTATTGCTACCCCAGCTTTCTTTTCCTTTCCATTTGCGTGAAAGATATTTTTCCATCCCTTCACTTTCAGTCTGTGTGAGTCCCTTCTAATGAGGTGGGTCTCTTGTAGACAGCAGATGTATGGGTCATGTTTTTTTATCCATTCAGCCACTCGATGTCTTTTGGTTGGAGCATTTAGTCCATTTACATTTAAAGTTATTATTGAAAGGTATTTGTTTGTAGCCATTTCTTTTTGTGTGTGTGTGTGTGGCTGTTTTCTTTCTGAGCTTGATATTTCTTCTTTTTACACCAGTCCCTTTAGCATTTCTTGCATGGCTGGCTTGGTGGTGATAAACTCCCTTAGCCCTTTTTTGTCTGTGAAGCTTCTTATTTCCCCTTCAATTTTGAATGATAGCCTTGCTGGATAGAGTATTCTTGGGTTCAGTCCTTTGCTTTGCATCACTTTGTAGATTTCCGTCCATTCTTTTCTGGCCTGATGTGTTTCTGTTGAGAAATCATTTGATAATCTAATGGGAGATCCCTTGTATGTTACTTTCCGTCTCTCTCTTGCAGCCTGTAAGATTCTCTCTTTATCCTGAACATTTGCCATGGTAATTATGATGTGTCTTGGTGTGGGTCTTTTCGGGTTCACCTTGTTTGGGACTCTCTGGGCTTGTGTGACTTTTTTCTTCCCCACCTCAGGGAAGTTTTCTGATATTATTTCTTCGAATAGGTTTTCTAATCCATGTTCATCTTTCTGTTGTTCTGGCACCCCTATTATTCGTATGTTGTTTCGTTTCATGTTGTCCCAAAGCTCCCTTAGGCTCTCCTCCTGTCTTTTAATTTTTTTCTCCATTTGCCGTACAGTTTGAGTGTGTTTTGCTTCCTTGTCTTCTAATTCACTAATTCGGTCCTCCGCTTCTCCCAGTCTACTGTTGATACTTTCAATGGAGTTTTTTATTGAAGCTATGTCACTCTTCATTTCTTCTTGGGACTTACTTAAGTTGTTGATTTTTTCATCTGTTTCTTCTAGCTTCTTGCATAAGTAGTTGAGTTTTTCATCTGTTTCTTCTTGCTTCTTGAACATGTGGTGCATGTACTCTAGGAACCTTATTCTGAATTCTTTTTCCGTCATGTTGCATATCTCTGTCTCACTTAGCTGCTTTTCTGGCGAGTCCTCCTTTTCTTTCCTTTGGGGGTTTCTTTGCCTACCCATGTTTGATCTCGCTGACATATGTAGATGTTGAGGTGTTCAGTGGCTGCTCCCTGGGTGGCAGGGGCTCCTTGGGTTGTGGTTGCTGCTCAGACGGTTGCGGTAGCAGCTGCTTTCCAGTTGGCAGCAGCTCCTCTGGTGGGTGTTGTTCACAGCTGTGTTGGCTCTTCTGGCTGGTGGGGGGAGGCTTCACGTACAGTTGCTGTTCCACAGACAGAGGGTGTGGTGATCAGGAGGCTGTGGTGATCAGGAGGCTGCGGTGATCAGGGGGCTGCTGTTGCTTGGATCTGCTGCGTTGATTTAAAGGCACAAAATACAACAGAGCAAGGCACAACGTACCAGGCACTGAACACAAGTATATTCACAATATTAATAACTCCAAATAAAGGTGACCACCCGAATTAAGAGAATTAGGGGATAAGGGAGAAAGAAGAGAAGAAGATAAAAGAGAGAACAGAAAAGAAAAATAAGAAAAAAACAAACAAAAAAGGAGTGCAAAAATAGAATTGGGAAAAAAGAGGGGGGAAAAAAAGAGAGCGAAAAAAGAGAATGAAGTAGAAGTGGGGAAGAGACTCCCCGTATGAGGAGCAAACTCCAATAGAACTGCCACTAATCTCAACAAATTCCAGCAACAGATCCCTGGAGATGAATGCAAACTACAAACCACCAATAATATCCAGAGGGGTAAGGGAAAACAGAAGCACAAAAATAGCTGGGGTGGGGTGGGGGAGGGAAGGGAAAAACCAGCAGAAAAAAAAAAAAGAAAAAGAAAAAGAAAAAGAAAAACAACCTCACAACCAGTCCTAAAAAAGAAGAAAAAACACAAAACAAAACAAACAAACAAATTAAAAAAAAAAAAAAAAAAAAAAAAAGCCCAATATATTCAACAATCAAGAAAACAATAGAAAGATAAGAGAGAAAAAAAAATGGTTGGAAAGTGAAGAAGGATAAAGAATAGATGTATAAGGATTTAGAGCAGTAGATTGGAAATAGGATATATAAGTAGGGTGGAATTAGACAGGGGGTAAAAAGAGGGAATTGGGAAAGTCTGGAGCAGGAATAGGGTAAGAGAAACAGGACACCAAAAGGGGAAAAGTAAGGAAGAGGGTTTTAGCAAAGAGGTGGAATTGAGATAGGGAAAATTAATGCTAAAGGAACGATGAAAATAGAATGGAGAACACTAATCCCAAAAGAAAATAAAGAGAAAATAAAATGGCACTTTAAAAAATGGTAAAATGGTAGGAGTAATAATACTGGTTAAAAATAAAAATGTGGTAATTGAAAGGGTAAAATCAGGTGATGGAAAAAGAAGAAAAAGAGAAAAAAAAATTGGTTTCTTAGTAAAAAGGTGAAAAAATTAAAAAGAAAAAGAAAAAGAAAAAATTTGCAGTAGTGATGGTCTTTCGGTTCTTCTACTCTTCAGCCTGGTTCGCCTTGGTCCTGCCAGGTATTTAGGAGAGTGTTGCCTGCATTACACTGTTCCTCCGTGTTGTAAATCACAGTCCTGATTTTAAAGCAGGCCGTATTTGTGATCCAGTCTGCCTTAATTTGTATTCCCCTAAGAGTCAGTTTGTGGCTCAACCTCTGGGTGGCAGTGTTTTTGGGTTGGCCTCTGAGGCTATACAGCTTCTCTATCCTTTTTTAATCCTTACCCTGCTCTGTGTTGTTGGTGGGACTGAAAATCCCTCTATAGGCCAGACCCTGGTAACTCCCAGGGACTAATCAGCTTGTTTTAGTCCTTTATCTCATACAGGGTGGAATCTGGGTGTGGCTGTGCTCCTTGCCTGGGGGGCTGGGGGGAGGAATTCCACCCTCTGGAGGAATGGCTGCCCCAGTCCTGGGCCCAGGGGGGTCTCAGCACTCAATTCGCTGCCACCTCCTCCGGCTCCCCCTCTTTCCTCAGCCTCTCCCCAGATTCCCCTCGTCTGCACCTTCACCCTCTCTTCAGCACAGGTGAGTGTCTGTATCCGAACTGTCCTATGAGCAGGGTTCAGTGAAAACAAAGAAACAGACAAACGCCGGCCGGCCGCGGAAACGCTCCTCTTACCGGTCTGGGAAACGCTCCTCTTACCAGCACTGCATGGTCTGGGAAACGCTCCTCTCTTATGGGCACTGCACGGTCTGATCAGTTCCTCAGGATGCCCCCTTTAGTCTCAGTTCTCCGCAATCACGAAATCCAAATCTCAAATCTCCTGGCGCCAGCAAACCCGCGGAACTCCTTACCCCGGTCAGGGTCTGTGTCTGTCCCAAGAGACGCGGCTGTCTGCCATGCGGTCTCCCTCCGACCCTCTGGGCTCAGGTCTGGCAAACTTTCCTGCCCAGATCCCTGGTTTTTAACCTTTCCAGGGGAGGTCTGCCCTTCCAGGCTGCAAGCCGTCTCACCAGCTGAGTAAATTTGCCAATTCGGGGTGGGTGTTATTAGTTTCAGCTGCTTACTCCGTTTGCTCCGGGACAAGACCTGGGACGCGTCTGCCTATATCGCCGCCATCTTGCTTCCTCTCTCAGTTGTATGAGATCTTTATGTATTTTGGATATTAACCCCTTGTCAGAGCTGTTGTTTGTAAATATCATCTTCCATTCAGTTGGTTGCTTTTTGTTGTTGTTGTTAATGGTTTCCTTTGCTGTGCAGAAGCTTTTCAGTTTAATATAGTCCTATTCATTTATTTTTGCCTTTGGGGTCAAATTCATAACATCTTCTGTAAGAACAAGGTCCATAACTTTAGTACCTATGTTTTCTTCTATGTAATTTATTGTTTCAGACCTTATATTTAGGTTTTTGATCCATTTTGAATTAATTTTTGTACATGCGGACAAACTATAGTCTAGTTTCAGCTTTCCAATTTTCCCAGCATCATTTGTTGAAGAGGCTTTCTTTTCTCCTTTGTGTGTTTTTGGCTTCTTGTCAAAAATTATTTGCCCATATACATGTGGTTTTATTTCTGGGCTCTCAATTTTATTCCATTGGTCTGTGTATCTGTTTTTCTGCCAATACCATGCTGTTTTGATTATCGTTGCTCTGTAGTGTAATTTGAAATCAAAAGTCTGATATCTCTAGCTTCATTCTTTTTTCTCAGGATTGCTTTGGCTATTCAGGGTCTTTTGTGATTCCATACAAATCTGATGATTTTTTTGGTGGTGGGGGGGATGTTGTTTTGATTTGTTTTAATATATTTTCCTTGATTTCAAAGAGGAAGAGAGAGGGAGAGAGAGAGAGAAACATCAATGATGAGAGAGGATCATTGATTGGCTGCCTCCACATGCCCCACACTGGGGATTGAGCCGGCAACCCGGGCATGTACCTTGACCGGGAATCAAACCCTGATCTCCTGGTTCATAGGTCGACACTCAACCACTGAGCTACGCTGGCCCAACTCAGAAGTTTTGATATGTTGTATTGTCATTCTCATTTGCCTCTGTATATTTTTTTTTATCTCATCTTGTATTTCTTTGACCAAGTCACTTTTTAGTAGTATGTTGTTTAATTTCCACATATTTGTGGGTTTCTTTACTTCCTTTTCGCAGTTGATTTCTAATTTTGAAGCACTGTGGTCAGAGAATATACTTGGTATGATTTCAGTCTTTCTTAAATTTGTTGAGGCTTGTTTTGCAACCCAACATATGGTCTATTCTTGAGAATGTTGCTTGTGCACTGGAGAAGAATGTATAATCTGATGTTCTGGGATGAAAGGCTCTGTGAATGTCAATTATGTCCATTTGGTCTAATGTGTCATTTAAGGCCAATATTTCTTCATTGATTTTCTGTTTGGATGATCTATCTAGAGCTGTCAATGGAATATTTAGGTTCCCTACTATGATTGTATTTTTGTCAGTTTCTCCCTTTAGTTCTGTTAGTAGTTGCTTTATAAATTTCAGCACTCTCTGATTGGAACAGTGTTATGCCTTCTTGATATAGGGTCCCCTTTATTATTATAAAATGTCCATCTTTGTCTCTTGTTACCTTTGTTATCTTGAAATCTATTTTGTCAGTTATAAGTATGGCTATACCTGCTTTTCTGATGCTATTTTCTTGGAGAATTGTTCTCCACCCTTTCACTTTGAGTCTATCTTTGTCTTTTCAGCTTAGATGTGTCTCCTGAAAGCAGCATATGCTTGGGTTTTGTTTTTTGATCTAATCTTCCTCCTTTTTCCTGATAAATTTAGTCCATTTAAATGTAGGATAATTACTGATGTATGAGGATTTCCTATAGCCATTTTACCTATTGTTTTCTGGTAGCTCTGTGCCTCCATTTTTTTTTCCTTTGTGTTTCTGTCGTTTTTGTTTGGTGGTATTCCATACTTTTTCCTTCTGTTTCCTCTTTTTTTAAGTTATGTGTCTTAGTTTTGGGGGTTTTGTGTGTGTAGTTAACATTAGGTTTATGAAAAAGAAAGTTTCGTATATATAGTAGTATATATAGAAACAACCAAAGTGTCGATAGATGACTGGACAAAGAAGATGTGGTACATACATACTATGGATTACTGCTCAGCCATAAGAAAAGATGAAATACTGCCATTTGCAACATCATGGATGGACTTTGAGAATATTACGCTAAGCGAAATAAGTCAGTCAGAAAAAGCTAAGAACCATATTATTTCACTCATATGTGTGATACAAAACTGTAACCCATATGAAGGGCAGGGGCAGGAGTGGGCTAAAAGGGGTCAATGGGGGAAGGGGAGCGACTGTAATACTGTCAACAATAAAGATAAATTTTTTTTTAAATATATTTTATTGATTTTTTACAGAGAGGAAGGGAGAGAGATAGAGAGTCAGAAACATCGATGAGAGAGAAACATCGACCAGCTGCCTCCTGCACATGTCCTACTGGGGATGTGCCCACAACCCAGGTACATGCCCTTGACTGGAATCGAACCTGGGACCTTTCAGTCCGCAGGCCGACGCTCTATCCACTGAGCCAAACCGGTTTCGGCAGATAAATTTTTTTAAAAGACCCAGTCAGGTCTGATGTGGTCCATTAAAGGTGCGTATGCATTCCTCATGATCTCCTTTCAGAATGGTAGAGCACTCACCCTCAGACCTGCACTAAATTGCCAATTGATACATCTACCCCAGCGCCTAACATCTCACCTGCTTTCTTGTAATTTGGCCCTGCTAGACTGACATGGGCTCATCTTCTGCATCCACTCCCGGGTTGCTGACAAGCTGGTTAAATGGAACATGTACTTCCATCCCTAATATACTACACACCAAAGCCTCCTCTTCTCCCTATCCTCACCCAGAGCACTCAGGAAACTACACCTGCTGGGATGTGACCTACCACCGCTGGGGTCCCTCTTTCCCACACCCCCTCATTTTTGTTGCCTGAGAGTTGCAGTTCTCAATTGGTAGGTGAAAGGGAATGGACAACACCCTGACTGTTTCAAAAGGCATCGCCTATCAAGTGAGTAATGGCTGCTTAATTTGAATGTGTGAAAGCTGGAGGACTCAGGTGTTATTTTTTTAGTCCATTTCCATTGGCCTGTGTTTAGGTAGAAATTCCTCAGAAATGCCTCCATACAGGTTAACTGCAGTTCTGCTTTTCAACTTGCTGAGTTTTTTATTCTAGGTTAGCTATTTTCATCTCATGGCATACACAAACTAATTACTAAAATTTGTGGCACACCAAAAAATATATTTTTGCTGATCTGAGCAAACAGAGTAGGTATAACTTTGATTCATCCACATTGGACGGCTATTGTTTTGGCTGGTATCATTTTTTTTCATTTGACAATCTAAGGGAAAAGAGGACAGTGCCCCTGACTAAATAGGCAGGTATTGCATATTTTAAAAATTATTATGGTGCCCTCACCAGTGTTGCTCAGTTGGTTGGGCATCATCCCATGTACCAAAAGGTTGCCAGTTCAATCCCCGGGAGGGGGTATGCAGGAGGCAGCAAATCAATGTTTCACTATTACATCGATGGTTTTTTTGTTGTTGTTTTTTAAAATTAAATCTTTATTGTTCAGATTATTACAGTTGTTCCTCTTCTTCCCCCCCATAGCTCCCCTCCACCCGGTTCCCACCCCACCCTCTGCCCTTACCGCCCCCCCCCCCCACTGTCCTCATCCATAGGTGTACGATTTTTGTCCAGTCTCTTCCCGCATCCCCCACACCCCTTTCCCCCTCCGAGAATAGTCAGTCCACTCCCTTTCTATGCCCCTAATTCTATTATATTCACCAGTTTATTCTGTTCATCAGATTATTTATTCACTTGATTTTTAGATTCACATATTGATAGATGTGTATTTGTTGTTCATAATTTGTATCTTTACCTTTTTCTTCTTCCTCCTCTTCTTAAAGGATACCTTTCAGCATTTCATGTAATACTGGTTTGGTGGTGATGAACTCCTTTAGCTTTTCCTTATCTGTGAAGCTCTTTATCTGACCTTCAATTCTGAATGATAACTTTGCTGGGTAAAGTAATCTTGGTTGTAGGTTCTTGCTATTCATCACTGAATATTTCTTGCCACTCCCTTCTGGCCTGCATAGTTTCTGTTGAGAAATCAGCTGACAATCGTATGGGTACTCCCTTGTAGGTAACTGAGTTTCTTTCTCTTGCTGCTTTTAAGATTCTCTCTTTGTCTTTTGCCCTTGGCATTTTAATTATGATGTGTCTTGGTGTGGTCCTCTTTGGATTCCTTTTGTTTGGGGTTCTCTGCGCTTCCTGGACTTGTAAGTCTATTTCTTTCACCAGGTAGGGGACATTTTCTGTCATTATTTCTTCAAATGGGTTTTCATTATCTTGCTCTCTCTCTTCTTCTGGCCCCCCCCATAATTCGGATGTTGGTACGCTTGAAGTTGTCTCAGAGGCTCCTTACACTATCTTCATATTTTTGGATTCTTTTTTCTTTTTGTTTTTCTGGTTGGTTGTTTTTTGCTTCTTCGTATTTCAAATCTTTGACTTGATTCTTGCGAACCTCTAGTCTGCTGTTGGAACTCTGTATAATATTCTTTATTTCAGTCAGTGTATGCTTAATTTCTAGTTGGTCCTTTTTCATATCCTCGAGGGTCTCACTAGATTTCTTGAGGGTCTCACTAAATTTATTGGTGGTCTCACTAGACTTATTGAGGATCTTACTAAATATATCGGCAGTTTCTAGAAAATTCTTTTTTTTTATACTTAAGATTTATTTTATTTTATTTTTTTGACTATTAGACAACACATTTTATTATTTTTTTTCTCATACTAAAGTCTTTTTATGTTTAATTTTTTGACTGAAGTAAATTAACATACAATAAAATGCACAGATGTTATATTTTCAATTTCACTACATTTAACTTTGACTTTTTAGAAAATTATTGATAAACCTTATAAGTGTGGTTTTGAACTCTATATCCAGTAGTTTGCTTTCCTCCATTTCTGTCATTTGTGACCTGTTTCTTTGTCTCCTCGTTTTTTATGCTTCCCTATGTTGATAGAGTGGCTTTCTGTGCTAGGTGTCCTATAGGGCCCAGTGGCTCAGCCTCCCCAATTACCTGAGGTGGACACTCTTGGTGCTCCCCTTTGTGGCCTTTGTGCACAGTCTTGTAATTAAGCCTTGATTGTTGTAGGTATCACTGGGAGGAATTGACCTCCAGGCCAATTGGCTGTGAGAATCAGCTCTGTCTACAGTAGGAGAACTTCTGTGCTGGAGACACCCTTCTGGGGCAAGACTTGCTTCAGTGGGGCTTTGGTGCTCACTGAGTCTGCCCCCTGAGTGTGTCCCTTATGGATCTGAGGAGTTGTAATCTGGATGGTCCCACTCTGACCACTGGGTACACTGGCTCTTGGATCTCTAAGGAGGGGCTAATTTAGCCTCTGCCTGAGGCTACCCAGCAGGAGCTATGGAGAGATCTGCAGATTCCTCTTCTTTGTTTGGGATTTGGAGGTGCCCAGATGAGGCCCAGCTGTGAAGCAATGCAAGCTTCTGTGGGGCCTTGGGCCATCTTTTGGAAGTTCTGGGTCTCTCTGACCCAGCTGCAGTTTGTTAGGTAATTTTCAGATTGCAAAGGGCCAGGCCTTTCATATGCAAAAGCCTCTGCGCACAGCTTGGGTGGGGTGGGGTGGGGTCTCAGGGAATCAACAGGGCGGAGCAAACAGCTATGGCTGCTCCTCAGTCCCACCCTAAGAGGCCCTGCATCTCATAATCGTTGCAAGCACCTCTGAGAGAAAGCTGCCCTCAAGTTCCAACTGATGCCAGACAGTCCAGTTTCTCCCCGTATGAGTCTGGGTCCCCAGAGACTCATCTGGAACTGGAATTCAGAGCAGTCGGGAGCTTGAGACTCCCTCCCGATTGAAAAAGACAACCGTGTCCTCAGTTTCCAGCCCTTTCCACGTGCGCCTCCGTACCTCTGCACTTTACTTCTGCACCTCCTCTGAGTTTCAGTGTGCTTTTCTCTTTCCTTCTAGTTGTAGAATTTCCACTCAGCCAGCCTTCTTGTGGTTCTGGATGATGTCCATTTTGTCTTTTAGTTGTATTTTTGAAGTAGTTGTGTGAGGCAGCAATTTCCGGTGTTTATCTATGCCGCCATCTTGGTTTCTCCACCTATATCGATGTTTTTCTCTCTCCCTCTCCTTCCCTCTCTCTCTAAAAATCAACATAAAATTTTTTTTTTTTTAAATAAAGGCAGATCCCTATATCCTTTTAAGAAAATTATTGTGGCACACTGGTTGAAAATTGCTGTTCTAGGTCTTTGAGACAATTTTAGTGGGAGGTGAGGAGAGGCTGCACCAGGCTGTCTTAGCCATTTTAAGGCAGATGTTCCTATCCGGAGTTAAATGTTTGTTTTTAGCAACTCAGAACTTCCTGGGTGGCTTGCAGGAATGCAGTTTTGTGGCAGAATGAAAGGTGTCCCTTTGCCAGGCTCCCACATAGACAGAATAGACTACCGGGAATTGTGAATTCAGACTGAGAGCCCCAAGAGATTTATTCTAATAGTTAAGTGGGCAGTAAAAGCCCCAATGGATTAGAGATGAGGGTATTTGGGTTCTCAGGGCTTGCCACTGACTACCTGTGGTCAGTACTGGGGGAATCATGTTACCTCTTAGAGCAGTGATGGCAAACCTATGACATGCGTGTCAGAGGTGACACGCAAACTCATTTTTTTGGTTGATTTATTTTGTTAAATGGCATTTAAATATATAAAATAAATATCAAAAATATAAATCTTTGTTTTACTATGGTTGCAAATATCAAAAAATTTCTATATGTGACACGGCACCAGAGTTAAGTTAGGGTTTTTCAAAATGCTGACACACTGAGCTCAAAAGGTTCGCCATCACTGTCTTAGAGTGTCATTCTCCTTGTCCTATATAATAAAAGGGTAATATGCAAATTGACCCTAACAGCACAACGACTGAGAATGACTGGTCACTGTGACACACACTGACCACCAGGGGGCAGACGCTCAATGCAGGAGCTGCCCCCTGGTGGTCAGTTCGCTCCCACAGGGGGGAGCTCTGCTCAGCCACAAGCCAGGCTGATGGCTGCCAGCACAGCAGTGATGGCGGGAGCCTCTCCCGCCTCCTCAGCAGCACTAAGGATGTCTGACTACAGCTTAGACCTGCTCCCCGCTGGCAAGTGGACATCCCCCAAGGGCTCCCAGGCTGCCAGAGGGATGTCTGACTGCCAACTTAGGCCCGATCCCCCAGGGAGCGGGCCTAAGCCAGCAGGTGGACATCCCCCGAGGGGTCCCAGACTGCGAGAGGGCACAGGCCGGGTTGAGGGACCCTCCCCCCCCCCAGTGCACAAATTTTTGTGCACTGGGCCTCTAGTATCTAAAATAAAGGATTGGACCAAATGGTCTCTAAAGTCCTGCTATTCTAGGACTTTTTTTTTTTACCAGTTGGCCTGGAACATCAGCTGTTAGAAACCGGTTCCTTGGGACTCCCCCTTTTCTCTGAGAGTTTCTGCTGAAAGGGAAGCTGAAGTAGAAGGCACATTGGTGCTGGGCATGCAAGCTCCAGTGCTCAGCAGAATCTGCTGGGAAGGGACCCCTGGAGGAGCTCAGGCAACTTGAGATGCAGAGGCCTAGTGCCCTTTTCTGGGAGATGCGCTTTCTGTGGCCACCCTGGGCCTTTTCCAGGCCCACCTCTGTATAAGCAAGTTGGCAGACATCCAAGGACCCCCATTTCCTGAGTTCCCCTCAGTGGCTTTGTATTGAAGGTAAAAATAGGGAAGGAAATAAAACTTGTTTTCCCCTTTGAGGCACCAAAGCTGAGAATAGTGGCTGGCTTTCATTTGATAATAAATGCACAGTGGGGAGTTGCTATAACACTTGTTGTGACCAACCTGCTTATGATCCTCCCAACACCCAAGTGAAGGCATGGGAGGGTGGGGTTAGAGGCAGCAGAAATTTACCATTTATCATCCATGTGAGAGGAAGAGGTGCTGCAGGGAAACACACACAGGCAGAAATTTGCCCCAGGTCAGAATGAAGCCCTAGGTGTGGCTTCGGGCATTGGAGGCTGCTGGGAGTGTAATAAACCAAGCCCCCTGGGCTTCTGCCTCTCTGCACTTGGGACATGACCCCCTTCCACCATCCTTTATAGATGAGGAAACTGAGGCTCAAGGTCATGCAGCTGATAAGTGGCTTCTATATCAGCCAGAACAAGTGCCCCTGCTCTCTTTCCCTTCTCCTTTTCTCTCTTTCCTCTCTCCCTCCAGCTCCTGCATCCCCCCTCCTACCCTCCTGCCCGCAATGTTTGCTCTAAGAAGTCCAGCAGTACCTCTCTCACTGGCATGTAGGTTGTTCAACCTGAGTGCCCTCCATATGTCCAGGATACTTTGCCAAATGGTGTAGAGGTTTGTCTGGCCAGGGCTTTGACTGCACTCAGAGTCATTAGGGAGCAATAGGAGGGATGAAACCCAATGACCAAGGATGGCTCCAAGTCCATTTGTGTGGCGTGTCTTCCCTGTCTCTGTCCTTGGTCTCCCTAATAGATGTTGGTCTGAATGGCGCTGGCTCTGCTGCCTGAGTGGGTTGGCATCTGGTCCATGAGGAATGCCAGCTCCCAACCTGGAGACAAAGCCATTAAGTTCCCCGTCAGGCTCAGGCCAGGGTCGGTGGGAGAAAGGAGAGTGAAGTTCAAGTTTAGCTCTCAGGAGCCAAGATCACAGTACTGTCTCCGTCGTGGTCGGAACCAAGGTGGCCTTTGACATTAAGCTCAGGAAATCACAGAGAAGCAGGGAAAACTGCAAAGCATCTGAGAACTATTTATAGCTTCTACATTTTAGAGAGCACAAGATAATCAAATCATGAGTTGAAAAGATTGTGTCCCTTGCAGTCCTTCCGCTTTCATCAAGAATTCTATCTCCCCAATGGGTGATCAGTGTCCCTGTCACCCTTTGGCCCTCAGTGGCTGATGGACATGCTTAGAGCCTGAGCCCCAAGTCTCATGTGTCAGAACGCTCCTCTCCATGCCCCCTGTAGCAGTGGGCTGTGCATGGGTGGGGTCCCTCGGCCTGGCCTGTGGGGATCTGGCTGAAACCGGCTCTCCAACATCCCCCAAGGGGTCTCGAATTGTGAGAGGGCGCAGGCCAGGCCGAGGGACCCCACCCATGCATGAATCCATGCACCAGGCCTCTAGTGTACTATAACAGTGTGTAACTCTTCTATTCTTGCATCTCTATTTGAATGCAAGGGATCCTGCTATTTTTTAAAGCTCTTAAATATGCAAATTTGTTCCAGAGGAAAGGTGCCCCCCTGGACACCATTACTCTCCCATGGCCTCGGTATTCTGTCAGTACCAAAGGGCCACCTCTTCAGAGCAGGCAAGTCCAAGGAATTGATTTCTTCTCTTCTTTCCTCAAAATCCTACAGGTTTCTAGGAACAAGGCTGGAAGTACACATGGGAACTTACTTTTGTAATGAATTTTTCCAATACAACCCCAGCCCCTGTGTGTGTGCCCTCCTTGCACTCTCCCCCTTTGCACTAGCCCTTGTTAAAGGGCACCTTCAGGTAGAAATGAGTCTCATTAGGCAGAGTTTCCAAAGCCATATACTGGGAGGCTGAGTGTCAGCACTGACAAATGCACACCCCGATGACTTCCTTCCCCTTCCCTCTCCGCTCCATGGCAAGATCACATTGAACTATTCAGGGAAAGTATTTACTGAATGCAAGGAGGATAGAGCACTTGTGCATTATTTATGAGGGGCTAACAATACCCATTGTATGCACTAGTAGACTGTATTTGGACATAAATTAGTGATGTTTGGAAACGCCACTGGTCCAAAGCCTATTAGGATCTCTGACATGTATGTGAAAACGCATCACAGTCTTACCTTTCCATAAGGCTGGGCATTGGCTATGAGACAACTTCACAATGAAAACAAAAATCTTTAACCTTTTCTTTGCTGTTAGCCCTCTGGACAGTTTACCCTAGAGGAAGTATTGGGAAATCATTTCTAATTATGAATTCCTAGCTTCATCTTCTTTCTCTATGAAGAAGGGATATTTACATTTACTGAGTGCAATTGTATACTGAGCATTACTGCTAGCTTCTTAATGTCCAGAGTGGGAGCATCAGTATCCTCATTTTATAGATGAGGAAACTGAGGCTCAAGGTCATGCAGCTGATAGTGGCTAACGTGGAATTTGCAGCAGGTCTCAATGTCTAACTGAGGCTTCTTAACTTAATTTGACCCACCCGCTGGGCAGAAAGCAAAGGTTGTTCTTGGCTTCTATATCAGTTATCTGTGGCCACAATAATGCTACATTACACAGAACCACAAAACCAGTGGCATATAGCCATGAACATTCATTCTTGCTCAGGAGTCTACGGATCAGCTGGGTGACTCTGCCATTCCAGACCATGCTCAGGTGGTCTTAGCTGGGCTCGCTCCTGCGCCTGCAGTCAGCTGCTGCGGCCACTGACCCGCGCTGGCCGGGGCTTGTCTCCTACTGGCCAGGCAGCATCCCTAGGGTGTGAACAAAGCACACTGCTTTCTGAGGCCTGGCCTAGAATTGCCACACTCACGGCTGCCACATTGGGTTGACCAAAGCAAATCACCAGGCCAGCCCAGATCCACAGGAAAGGTCAACAAACTCCCCCCTGTGCTGGGAGGAGCTGCAGTCACATTGCAGGGGGATAGTTGTTAGGAGGGAAGAATTGGGGCCAATTTTGCAATTAGTCTGCCTCAGTTCCCTCCTCGGGACTGCTTTGCCCCCTTGGGGACACCTGCTTCCTGTAAGCCTCAGTTCCCTCTGGTCCCTCCTCTCCAAGCCTCTTCTTATTCATGCTAAGGAGCAGAAAGACTGCAGAGAACTAAATCAGCCCTCTTCCCCAGGGGAACGGGGCAGTCATCTGGCAAGGGTTGGCCTTCAACAGACCTGATCAGTACCAGCCAGGAGGTGTCGGGGGTCTAGGGCTGAGGGCAGCAGGTCTTCCACGGGTCTTGAAAACAACTCCAAGATAGGTCCTTCTCTGCCTGAATCCCATGCTCAGGGCTGATCATTTCAGCTGACATCTGTTTTGCTGGTGGAGCGGGATTCCCCTCCTCTCCAGGGACTCTGACCCTCGCCTTCCTATGGGCATCTCTCTGGCCACAGCACTGGGGCACCAGGTGTCAGGTGAAGTGTGGTTTCAGGATCACCCCCAGCCTGCATCTGACTCACAGAACCAATTAGATACTGTCTCCCTTACCCAACACACACACACACACACACACACACACAGAGAGAGAGAGAGAGAGAGAGAGAGAGAGAGAGAGAGAGAAAGAGAGAGAGAGAGAGAACTGAGGTCACTCCATCTGTGTCCAGACACAAGCCCCTCCAGGGAAGACCAAAGGGGAAACCGAGGCAGGCAGCAGGCAGGTAGTAGCCCTCTGCCTACCTCCCACTTTGCTTCTCCCTACCACTCTGCTCTCCTCTCCCCACCAACAGATGCCCTGGCTTCCAGCAACCCTCAGCATGCAAATACCAAAAGACGTTTGTCATAGGACTGAAAATTAGTGGTGGGTGAAAAGCAGACTTTTCTGGCAGGCTGGTTACTGACCTCTGTGGTCAGCATCTGGGCTTCTCCCCACTTGCAAGTTCAAGGACAGCAAAGTACATCATGTTTTGAGGCCTAAACATTTTCCTCCATTCCTGGGGCTGTCCCTCACCGTCTTGCCTCTCTTCAAATCAAGCCAACCCCCTTCTGAAGTGAGTTCCCTTGGCTTTATAACTTTGCCTCATGCCCAACCACACATCTTCATGCTGCCCATATATGGGTGCTGGACAGACCTGTGGCCATTTACTCTGGGTGCTTGGGGACAGCTGGGTTCCTGAAGATGCCCGGGAGCAGCCTGATCGTGTCGGGGCCCTGTGGGAGGCAGGAGGAATGGTCAGTGCTGGAGGCCACTTGTGTCTCTTTCCTGGTTCAGAAAGATCAGCTACAGGGAGTGGCACGTCTTTGAAGATGCACCTTCTTTATCCCATTTCTGACCCTCCGAGGGAGAAAAGCAGCATGGTGGCCAGGAGGGAAGAGGCAAGTTGGCATCTCAAGATCTTGAGGGAGGGGGCTTCCCTCTTATTTCACCCTGGGAATCGAGTGTAAAAAATGTGTCTATCCATGACCCTGGACCCTGGATTCCTCAAGCAGTAACTGAATGAGCCTTTGTTGTTAACCACAGATGCCTCTACCTGTGTATATCTCCCTGCCAGTCCCAGGTCCCGGTCCACAGGAAATAGGAAACAGCCAGCATTCTCAATCTGAGTTGATGCTATTTCTGCCCCAAAGGGGCGGGGATTGGGGGACAGGGAAGCTTGGGTAGAGAGCTTCATTGTAGATAAACAAATGATTTCTCCTAGTCTTTAAAATAGAAGCAAGCTCTCAAACCTCCATGGCCC
Source organism: Myotis yumanensis (assembly GCF_028538775.1). NCBI lineage: Eukaryota > Metazoa > Chordata > Mammalia > Chiroptera > Vespertilionidae > Myotis > Myotis yumanensis. The sequence goes on from NW_027223758.1 coordinate 41,431,143, forward strand.
ACATAGAGACCACTACCTGTGGCGAGGAGGGGAGGGCAGGTAGCTGAGGGCTCTCAGCATCCACAACCCCTCCTCACCATCGTGCAATAACAAGTATCAACCTATACATGCCCTTCTGATTTTATTCTACAAGAGGGAGGAGTAGATCCAAGTGGCCTCACTTTTCTAGTAGCAGAGCCTTCCTGGAGTAGCTGGAACCTGGCAGTGATGGGACCCATCCACACCAATGATGAGCACCCACTATCTGTTGGGTTTTTAATGCATGTTCCTGGGGTTTGGGAGCTACTTGGGATCTTCCTAACTCTTTAGAAGTGCGTATTTGACTGTAGAGTATAATGTTTTTTTAAGTTTTTTTTATTTATTTTTAGAGAGAGGAAAGGAAAGGGAGAAACATTGATGTGAGAATGAAACATCGATTGGCTATATCATGCACGCCCCCTACCAGGGATGGAGCCCACAACCCAGGCATGTGCCCTGACCAGGAATCAAACAGGCAGGCAACCTTTCGGTGCACAGGATAATGCTCAACCAACTGAGCCAATGTGGCCCTGTGTTTTTTGATTGTTTATTTTTTGGGTGTATTTTTTTTATTCATTCAAGTATTTACTGAGCAGCTAGGGAGATACAAAAGTGTTTAAAACATGGTCAAAGAGGTGAGGCAAATGAACAAGTAGAGTAGAAAGAAAAGTTCACTGAATCACAGCAGCCAAAATAAAAGTGCTTTAGGAGATTAAGGTGAGATTGCTTTCAGGCCGGAAGGGGGCATGGGTGGGTGATAAGTCAGGAAAGGGCATTGAGATTAAAATAGAAGACTTCAGTCTGGACTGTTGATGATGCTCAGCAAGGACTATATTTATCTCTCCTTTTTCTCTTTCCCCATCTTTGGGCTTAATTTACTAGTAGTGCCAGGATTATTTAATGCATTTTTTCAATACTTGCTTTGCATTTTTGCTTTAATGCCTTCTACAGAACTAGGTGCTTTCAGTGTTTTAGGAGTTTTTTTGTTTGTTTGTTGCCGTTTTTTTGAAGGATTCTTTACTGTTTGATCTTGGTGTTGATGGTTTTGAGTCTTTTCCATTTTGGTTTGATCTTTGTGTTTGACTGGAGTATCTTGTGCAAATTTCTTTACTGGAGATTTTTCTTCAGCTTTTTCTTCTTCATCCTCATCATCTTTATCATCTTTTTCATCATCATCTTCATTAGCAGCAACTTTTTTCTGTGAAACTTTGCTAGCACTTTCAAGGGCAGAACACATTCTGGATATACTTAGAAGTTTTACATTCTCCTCTTCATCTTCTGACTCTGCATCTTCCTAAGTGCTGTACACGAAGATGCACGGGCCCTGAACCACACTTCAACCATAAGACCACAGGGGGTGTTATTTCAAAGCCACCAAAGGAAACCGTGAGCTGTCCAGACATTTCCAGGGTTGCAGTGTGAACTGTCATTGGACTGCCTTCACAGTTCATTGCCTCTGCTTCACAATGTGCAGTGCATCCTTTGCACCAGCCCCTAAGCTGGCCGCTCATAAAGATAATCGGTGCTCCTTTTCATCATTATCCACCTTAAAGTGATCATCTTTGTCAGCCTTGAGTTCACAACCGAAAAGATAGTTCTGGGGCCTCAGAGGGCTCATGTCTATGTCCATCAAATCTTCCATGGGGTGGTAGCACGCACTTAGCAGGGAGAGAAGGTGGACAGAGATAAATGACTTCTGTCCCCCAGAACAGACGCATAGGACGGAATCGCACCAGGGAAAACTCTCCCTTATTTTCCTTCAGCCCTTGACCAACTGCTTTTGTGGGCAAGAATCATGGGGTGAATACTGTTAGTGTTTGTTATTTCTGTAATTGTCAGAAGTGGTGGGCAACCTGGCTCTTTGAAACGTGGAGAAATAAGTACCTTGTAGCACAAAAAAATATAAAAAGGAATTGTGGATGGCATTGTCAGAGGTAAGAATTGGGCAGGTTATGTACCTACTGCCTCATTATTTTGGGCTCTCCGACTGGTACATTTGCAGACCACAGGCTACTGCCTGGCATCCGGTGGCTTTGGGCAGCTCTTGGGAAGGCATACACGGACCTGTTGCTCTGTTCTTTCTCTGCAGTTTGCTATATTAAGCCTTTAACATTTTCTCTTAAGTTTTATATGTGCGTATGTGTATGTCTGTGTGATCTTCAGATACTCCATATATAATCTTCACGTATTACCACTGATAGGACAATGTGAAGCTGCCAACATTGTCTAAACACTCCATTAAAAGCACAAATAAAGCATTATCTGGAGAATGGTCAGTATTAGTATGAAAACTGAAGGCTGTTTTGTTAATCCAAAGGAGCATGAATTGACAGAGGGTCTCCGCCAATGTTTATAGATGATACCTGCCCAGAGGTGGTTATCAGGGGGCCTCATCAGAATCCCACAGATGAAGGCTTGGTACCAGCTGTCCCAGGAGGTTGGGCAGGAACAATAGTCTGAGGACCTGAGGTGGCAGTGTGCTTAAGCACACCAGCTCCCATGTCTCCCAGGGGCCCGAGGACATATGTAAGAGTACAGATTCCAGAACCCTGCCCCACACAGTGGGACCCCCAGAGCCTTGTGCCCAGAGCGCAGGGGCTGTTTCTATAGAGAGGAATGGAGACACCGAAGGACTAGATTCTTGCCCTGGGTCTGCAGCAAATTTGGAATGTGATCTCAGGTCAATCCCTTACCCTCTGGGTCTCCATTTATTTTGTTTTAAAATGAAAACAATTCTGCCTGGTTATCTTCCTCAGGATTGCTGGGTTACTTCAGTGAGAGGGAGGGTGGGAAGGGAGCGTCCATGTAATGTTACTCATATAGGCCTCTATAGAGGTGAGCATCATTATTTCCGTCATTCAGGTCAGGAAGACAGGCACTGAGGGGTTAAGGAATTTGCCCACATCCCATGAAGGAGCCCAGATTTGGAACTTTCCATTCCTTCAAGGTGCTCCTCTGAGATTTTAGAAATCAGGTAGAGGCTTGGTCCTCAAACTGAGGCATGTGGACCAGCAGCATCACCTGGGAGCTTGTTAGAAATGCAGATGCTCAGGCCCTGGCCCAGGCTGCCTGCGTCAGAGTCTGCATTTGAACGAGTTTCCCAGGTGATTCCTGTGCACCTTAAAGTTTGGAAGCACTGTTGTAAAAGAGTTGAGATTAGATGAGAGAGAGTACATGTGAGAATGAGATTACGGCAAACATGCATCATTCAACAAAAATGTGAGGTCCTCACAGGGATGAGCAACGAAGAAATCTTTACTGGGAAACCTGTCCGCTGTTTCAGCCCTTTCTGAGTTCCATTCCAGGGGGAGCCTGGTCTGAGAAGTCCAGACCTCCCAAAAGAACAGGCTTTACATGGAAACAAAGTGTGTGTGTGTGTGTGTGTGTGTGTGTGTGTGTGTGTGTGTGTGTGTGTAAAATTCAAAGATAGCAGGATTACTTTTCTTTTTCAAAATGAAAGAAGGAAAAGTCAGGAAGAAAGAATTTGACAAAGCAAAGTGTCATCACTTTTCACTTATGTCAGGAGGGATTCCTTTATGGGAGACAGTATCCAGCATCCACCAGGTAGGGTGGCCAGTTAGGTGGGGGGAAGTTCAGTTTCCAGAATATCTTTCCAATGACGGTTGGTCCTCAGTATGGAATCCTAAGACCCATCAGAGTGAAGGCTGTTCCCCTGGCCCTCAGCTGACATTGGAGAGCGGCCCCTAAGAATGCAACCAGCTTGAGGAGCATGGAAAAGCATCGGGCAGCATCCCGAGCTGCTGGTCTTGGGGGAGCATCAGTCTGGCACAAAGAGATTCTCAATCTGGGGCCAGAATGTCCTGCAGGATCTGCTTTGGGGAAGAGTGCGGGAGGCTGTGCCTCTCCTCCTTGCTTCTTCCAATGAACTCTGCTGAGGCTGCACAGCATCCCTGGGCGAGCTGGGATTTCTTACCAGTGACTTTTAACACATGTTCTCATGTTGAAATTTGTAATATGTATGCACTGCGTTATTTAACCCTTACAAGTCACTTTTCTGAGACCAAATCTGTTTGTAAAGTGTACATTCTTGAAAGAGTCAGGACACCACTTGTCAACAGCCTCCCAAGCCTTCATTTACGTTCATGGCCCCAGAAAGAGCCAATCGGGAATATCACACAGACCTGATCCCGGCCTTTGAGAACTCGTACGGGAAGACAGACTTAGTGACACATAAATTAATGTCCTGGCTGCAGATGTCAATCCAGATGTGGGTACACATCTGCTAAATCAGAGACTGTACATACTAATTGACATACCAAAGACCCTGAGGTCCTGTCATTTTAACTTGGGGTTCTTCCACCACCCTCTGCCCTGATCTTCCTGTATTGGTGTCACTTCAGACTAGCCAAATTAGAATAGGCTAAACCAATTTTTTCATAGTCTTTCCCTCTTCCTTCCTATTTTTTTCTTAAATTTTCAAAAGTCTGGAAGAAGGGGATTTAGGTCAGGATGATACCATCATTCTGTCACTTCTAATTTCATTCTGTTAACAGTTTTTTGAAACATGTAGGTAGAAGCTTTGATTTTGAAACATCATGAACTTTTTAAGTTTTGACTCCCAACAGTAAAATTTCAGATCAGTTGTAAAAATTCTCAAGAGTGAATATGAAAGAGGAACTGCCTAACCAGTCTCCCCTAGAGACCTGGAGTCCTCACTCCCTTCCCAGCCGCTTGATTTCAGAGTTACAGAAATTTAAGCAGGTGCTGGGGGTGAAGGCGAACTGGAAAAAGCAACTGGTTCCAAACCAGACTGGAAAACAACCCCGCTGTCTTCTCCTTTCTCCCTCCACACACTGACTGATGCCTTCTGTCACCTGGAGATGAACTGGGGAAGGCTGGTTATTGACAGCTGGGCAATTTACACAATAAAGTTTAACAGTTTACATCCCCTTGTCTGACTTTGTCGATGTTTTCAATGGATCACCTTCTCAGGAGCCAGGACTGACTCTCTCCTTCTTCTCTCTCTTTCCCTTCCAGCATGCAAACGCAAAGAGCAAGAACCAAACAAAGACAGGAACAATTCCCAGAAGAAATCCCGCCTGGTGTTCACTGACCTCCAACGCCGAACACTCTTCGCCATCTTCAAGGAAAACAAGCGCCCATCAAAAGAGATGCAGATCACCATTTCCCAGCAGCTGGGCCTGGAGCTCACAACTGTCAGCAACTTCTTCATGAACGCCCGGCGCCGTAGCCTGGAGAAGTGGCAGGACGACCTGAGCACCGGGGGCGCCTCATCCACCTCCAGCACTTGTACCAAAGCCTGATGGAAGGACTCTCAGTTGGGCACAAGTCATTTCCAAATGAGTAAAACACATACCAAAAGAAAACACAAAGGAAAAAGACACTGGATTCTTAGCTGGGGCCCTTCACTGGTGATTTGAAAGCACAATTCTCTTGAAAAGAAACTTCTAGCTGTAATCATAGGCCAGGTGTTCTTTTTTGTTTTGTTTTTAATGGCTATGGAGCCCAAGTGAAAGCTGAAAATGAATCTCTTTGAACCGGACTTTGTCCTCTGAGCATGCTGAGCATCTCAGAAACCCAAATGGGGCCTTCCTGGAGCAAGTTCATTTCAGTGTAGTGTCAACCAAGCTCAGGATTGCTTAAAATGTCAACAGCCCCACTTGGGGGTTTTTCAACCTCTTGCAGTCAGAGTTCTCACAAGTAACCGTGGGAATTCCGCCTGAGTTTGGGCTCCCAAGATGCTACTTTAAGAGAAGACTCTAGCAACCAGAATGACCTCATTTGATTTCCAAGTGCTTAGCCACATCACACCACATACACCAAGTTCACAGCCATAACATAAAAAACATCAGATATGATAATTACTGAGCACAAGTATTAAATATGAAGTTAAAAACAAACAAACAAACCCAAGGACCTGTTTTTCCAACTCAGGCATCTTTTCATTGAATGGTTTTGAAAGATTTAAGTTGGTCCAGTTTACAATTTTCTTTTCTTTACCTCCTGGAAATCTAATATGGTCTTGGATCCATCAAAACAACAAATCAGTTCACTTGAGCTCAAAGTATCAAGCACAACAAAGGTAAACAGAGAAGAAAGGAAGGTTTTGGATTCACCACCTCTGGATTTTCAAGACACCGATTGGGAAGTCATTAGGAATCATTGGGAATAAGGCTTCAAGCACATTTTGCAGTTTGCTACAAATTCTGTTTGTACATAATGCAGACGCACACTCAGGAGGCCAATTTAACTGTTATGGTACATGGAGCAAATGCAGCATTTTAAAAGATCTAGATTTTTTTAGATCATTAATGTATCCTTCTTGGTTGTTAGTCACCTGGTTCCTCCTATTGTGCATTCTGACCACCACGTAACTCATTCTCACTCTTTCAGATTTGGGTTGTTCTCTCGTCCATCCCATTGGTAGGGGTGTTTTCAGTGTTTTCTTACAAAAAAAAGATAATAATTCAAACCGCCATACATGTTATGCATCTAGTCCTAAACCTCTTCCATTGTTAAGTTGACCTAGAAAAACAGCTGAATAAAACTGGAGAAAACACAGCACACCAAAGAAGCAGAATACTGCAAACCAAAGACATTTATTACTTGCCATTTTCTAGCCTAAATATACTGTGATTACTTTTAGAAATCAGAAAACCTCGGCAACTCCAAATGGCATTCAGCTCTTGCATTTGGCTCACCATCAGGCTGAGCAGACAGGCCATGCCAAGGACATCAGCCAAGCCACCCAGGGAGTGGCTGTCACCTTCCAACAGCAAGCAGGAGAGCGCCCACAGAACTCTGGGAGATTGCGAAGGTCACGATGTGCATATTTACCAGTGAATGGCCCCAGGTGGGCACCATGGGGGTGTTCAAAGCAAGCCAAACGCTGCAATGATTCTTTACAGACACTTGAGACTGACTTTTTTTTATGAATTACTTAATCGAAACCAAAGAAACTTTTTCTGCACCTACTTCTGCAACAAACAAAACTGTCCCATTAAGGTGAATAAGTAAATACGTAAATCAATGAAAATCACCACCAAGAAGAAGGAAGCACGCCAGAAAAAAAAAAAATACAGTGAGACACACTGTGTTCAAACAGACCTCTTGGGACATTTTTTGGAAGCAGATTTTAAAGAAAGGGTTGAGACAAGAATGGAAATAAGGAAAACGCCTCAGTGGCTGCTGCTTCATTTGACAACTCACGCGGTAATCTTAAAGTTGAAGATTGTCTTTAATTTGTGCCTATGCAGTTTTTCAAAAGAACACGGAACAGAGCAACAGAAACCTCAACAGCTACAATACCAAAGATGAGGATTTCTCACACCTTTTGTTTCAGTTCATTATCTCCTCTTGCCTGGCTAACATACTAATAGTACCATTGATCTGTATAAAGGTAATCAATTTTGTTTCTGAGCAACGAAAGGAAAGGGTCATTTATTTGATTTTATTGTTTCCCTTTCATCTTGTTTTATGGCTTTCTACCCTAATATGGAATCTCTCAAAAGGTTCTATGGACTCCAAGTTTAAGATGTTGGCATAGTGAACGACTCTCTTCTCTTTGCTCCGCAGAGTGGGGGGAATGGTAGTGTCATTTGAATGTTCTTTGCTAATCCCTTAGACTTAAGGTTCCTTCTTTGTTCAGTCTCATCATCAGGGGAGGGGAGGGGAGTGAGAGTCAGGGTTAGGGGTCTTGGTGACACATCCTCGCCCGAGCCACAGAACCAAAGAGTTTATAGAGGAATTGACAGCCTCATTTGATTGCTACATCCTAACAGGGCTTCATTTGGGGGTGGGGGGAAACATGTAAAAATAATTGCCAGTTTCTACTTTTCTATTAGCTTTTTAAAAATCAGCTGTAAAGTTGCATTTCTAAAGAAAGATATATATATATATATAATATATGAACGCATATATAGACTCAACTTGACATTGGTGATAACCCCAAAATTATTGCTGCCCAAATTCATGTCTTGTTTTTATCAAGTGTTTCATTGATTAAGTATTCAGTTCAGAATTTTGCTCATTTCTCATGCCATCCCAGAGTTTGTTTACCACTGTGGATGACTTGGAGTATTCACATTTCTGTGAAAATTCTTGGCAAAGGTTGAAAGTCAAGTACAAGCTTGATAAGCTGTTGATAAATGGACCCATAGTGAAAATGAGTTTTATTTGTATTTGGAGTCATCACTCATCTATGCCTCAACCATAATCAAGGTGGTGAGGCCCACCCGCCCCAGAACTAGGCCAGGGCCAGTCAGGTGCTCATCTTCTGGGAAGGCTCCATGGTCCATTCCCACCATTTACGGAGATGAGGCCAGCCCAGAAATCTGTTCTCCAGGAGCGTCCCAGTCCCAGGTGTTCTAGATCCTCCTCGGTGAGTAGATCTACCAAAGGGACTTCTCAAAGGGGAAGTACCTCCCATTGCAGTGGGTTAATCAGGTTTCCTCAGGGTGGTAATGACCAAATTGCATAGACAAGCCTGTGTATAACCACAGCTGGCTCTGGGGTAAGGCAATGGTGTTGTTGGGGCGGGGGTGGGTCTCAGTCCTGGAGAGAAAATACAAAGCAGGGTCCTGCCCCTGGGAGCCCCATTGTCCCTTGTTCCACTTCTCACTCCCACCGTGTGGGTCTCCCTTCTCAGTGGCAGCAGCCATGGAGCTGTGACTTTCCTGGACTTTTGTCATTCCCTCTACCTGGACTTTTCCGTGTCTCTTTGTCTCTTGCTCATACTCCATGTCTTCTTTGTCAAATGACCAAAAAAGAGCATTATTTCAGCAGGGGAACGCTCCATATTGGTTGATAAAAATGAATTTCAACTTGCATATTTCCAAATGATTCCTTGTGACTTGTGGCCAGTGGAAATGGTTGTTCTATCAAGAGTAGATTGAGCAGCCAAGCCTGCTTGGTTTGATTAGTGATTCTTTGGTACTCTAATCTCAGCATTTCAGTCTCTGGCATCATCGGAAGATGTCTAATCCAAAAGAGCAAAAATCTCTTTGCGGCCTGAGATTTCAACACTGGCCCAAATGAGGGGTAGTCACATACACCCTTTGTGTTCCTGGTGACCTGAGGAAGAGGTCATAATGTGAAAAACCAAGAACTCCCCTCCAAGGACTTTTCATAAACGTCTCACCAGAGAAATGTGTGTTTTAAAAAATTATTTACATACATACATGAATACATGTGTGTATCCATATATTTATGTATCAAAATTGTAAGCCCTACTGAATTTCAATTTGTTAAAAATCTGAAAGGGAAAAAAATCTGTACAAATTGAAAGGTAATGGAATTTGACCCATGAGTTTCCTAAAGCATTTTTAAATCTTACCTTTAAATTAATAATTTCAGGAAAAATAATTGTTTGGTCATGTTATAGTTTAGGGTCCTTTTCTTCAATCAAAAAAAAAAAAAAAATCCAGGCATGCCTCAGCCATCAGCAATGGAAGGAACAGTGTGAAGGGACAGTCCTGAACCAAAATTCACATTCTTGAGGCACCAGAAGTCCAAAGGCTATTGAGTGGAAAAATACTTTTCTTTATTCTTTACTTGTGTGTTCAATGTGATTTTGGTTCTGGGAATATAATTCTTTTATTCCAGGAATTTTTTATTAAGAGCCAATATTTTTTAAAGGAAAACAGCAACAATAATAAAAACTCAACCCCAATAATAAAGGCTTTTCCAAAATGTAAAATAGTGTGTAGGTTGTACCATTTACAGGTACCGGAGAGAATGAATCGGGAAGGACCCAGCCTGACGTTTTCTCCGGAGAGATGAGAGCAGTGGCTCCGTAGTATCTCTTTTCCTGCAGGCTCTTGGCATTTATGGACTTAGAAAATTCAAGCTAATTTTCATTCATAGCTAAAGTAAAATAAAAATTAGGAAGGCAGATCTGATACACACAGGTGTGTATATATATATATATATATATATATATATATATATATATATATGTTTGTAAGTCAAACAATGTATTTCAGAGCCAAATATAAATACCTTTTAAATGATCAATCATTTTGCCTTATCTATGCTGGGCATCCACCTATTAATGCCAATAAATTAAAGTTGAACAGATTTTTTAAAATCTTTACCACTGGATAGGGTTGGGAGGACACTTCCCCACTTTTGAAAATATTGGTAGAATTACACAGGTGTCTGTGTGATTGTCATTGCTATTGTGTCATGACAATATACTTTGCAGTGAACTTGGATTTTCAGGAAGTTGTATAGTAAAAGTTTTTAAAAATATAAAAAGAACAGGCTAGGTTCCAGTGTTATTAAAGAATAATGAACTCTATTAAAAAGTAGAGAAAAAGAGATGATACATATGGTCCAAGTTAATACCAAGACCCAGACACAAGTACTGGGAACATAATTATCATGATTCCTAACAGATTAGAGCTGATTTTTTGTTGTTGTTGCTGCTGATGTTGTGTGATTTGGACTTGTTAGCCTAACCAGGAGGAGTGAATGGGGAAACGGCAGATGCAGAAGGGAGAGAGCTGGTGCCTATAACTTTCTGATACTTACCTGCGAGACTGACTAGCTTAATAATTTGGTACCTTTCACTAAGACCAAGTCACAGTAAAAGAGCAGGAGATCCTAGTTATCGAGAAGCTTACAAAATTCTTACTAAAGGAAGAAGGGGCACCTGATTTGTAAGAATCTCAGAAGTTAATGACATTGGCTTTAAATATGGATGTCCCAATGCCAATTTTCTTTTCAAAAATACCCTTGATAATTTTCTTCCCAGGGGCAGGAGAAAGAGAGGGTTTGTTTATTTGTTTTAGGAAGTCTCAGAATGCGTTATAAAATACAAAAACAATTATTAAAATAAAATAGGGCTGCACGTAGGTAGACACAAAGCTTATAAAGGAGGCTGATGGGCAATTGCATGAATCCCACAGGACCAGAAATACTCATGGTTCTCAGATACCAAAATGACTGACAGTCTCGGGCAAGTTAAAACTGGAGCCCGAGCTTTCCTTACAGGTGTTTGAGTTTGCCGACTGGAATTAGCCAGCTAATACCTTTTTAGTCGAGATAATGTGTATAGGAAAAAACACATTGCCACGAGTTTGGTCATCCCATGGAAGTCTTCCACCCTGCCCCATCTTTTAGCAGCAGACATTTCAAATAGCATAAACCTTGGTAGATACGTTTGCCTCAAGTTCACACAGTCTGTCAGCTTGGATGTGTGCAGGTTTAGCTACATCTTCTGACTTGTATTCTCATGATGTCCTTATAGCCACACACATTACCTATGCGCGTCTAGACTGTGCACAGATATGTGCGCACAGACGTCTCCATACACATCTACTGTCATCTGTTACAATAAACAAATGTTAAATGATCATTTAACATGCATGTAGTACATCTACAATGTACATTGTTTTCATTATTTATTGTAACACGTAAAACTCAAGTTCAGGGGGAGAAAAGTATCCCAACATCTTCCTTGTGTGCACTTGGAGTTACCTTCATTTGGGCACATCCAAGATAAACTCAACTTTCAAGAAACCTTGGATGTTATTTAATCATCTGTGTAAGAATGATACATATGCTTGATTACTTCGGTTGAATAGCTTTATTCTGGATCTCTCATAACTAAAGCTAAATCCAAAGACCTGAAAAGGGACAAAAAGAATAAAACAAAGAAAAAGAAGGAAAAAAATAGCAAAAGAAAGCGCAAACTAATAGGGAAAAAGTGGACTCTGGTTCCCAGGGTTGAGACAATGGTGACGTGGTACTGTGGGGGCGGCGCTAGCTAGAGAGGGGGAAGTGGTGATTATTTTTCCATGCTTGTCACATCTAAATGGTCTTTCTGAGCATAAGTTTTAGAGGTTATAATTTCCTGCTTTACTTTCATTTAGACTATTGAAAGAGGTTAATAAATGTTGTCCATCAAAAAAATGAAGACAGTCAAAAGAAACATTTTTTTTTCTTGTCTCTTTGGGTTATGACCCAACCAGCTATGTAATTAATTTATTTAATTAGTTTCTAGTACAGAAATGTATAGGATGTGGGTAATTATTTAATGATCCTTCCTTAGTTTGATTTTACTCCTTGTGCTTAATTATCAAAATCTAGACCAATCTCTTGAAGGTTAGTTTGCTTTATAAAGCAGTGAAATTCTGTTACAGACAGGGAAGAAGTACAGGTTACAGGAAAAAAAGAGAAATCGAGGTATGTTTCCTTCTTGAATTAACTTTGAAAATAGTTTAAATAACAATTATTAAATTATTTAATTTAAGTTCGCAGCCTCACCTGGTACCAGGCAAACTTCACCTTTGAATTATTGGGGCCCGCAGAGCCTTCCTAATGTAACTTATTTATTTAACTTATTCAGCATCTGTGAAAGGTGCACTGTATAGTTTATATTTTTTATTTAAAAACAACAGAGAGCACTATAGTTTGTTTGTGGTCAGAACAACAGAGCAAAGTCTGTGGACAAGCAATGACTATTCAACTTGAACCTGTGCATTCAGAAAACATAAGCCGAGACCCTGCTTCACCAGCCTGGATTTCGGGGCTTCTATACAGAAACTGGAAAAATACATTTTAAAAAAGCATAACTGCAAAAAGAGAGAAACCCTTACACTAGCTGCTTCCAAGAATGAACTCTGTGTGTGTGTAAAACAACAAAACAGAAAAGGAAAAAAAAAAAAAGCAGAAAAAAGGAAAAAAAAAAAAGGAAAAACTTTCTATTTCTAGTGAGAACCAAAGAAGGCTACCTCACTGACTTTTTCCATTTGTAATTTTAATCGTGTTGAGACACCAAAGATACCAAAGATTTCTTTCTCTGTGCGGTCTGCATTTTGCTTGTGCTCTTTTACAATTTTAACTATTCTCTCTGATGTATGGTATGTACAGCCACAGCTCAGATACCCCAAAGAAAGAATTATCTGTGCGACGGCGGCTGCCAATTGGAGAAGGGATATTTTCTGTGTTTCTCCCATTTGTTCCCCATCCCTGCCACATGTTCAGGATGCAAATTCAGATGCTGCTGTAATTGGGTTCCTTAAATTCCAATGCCAAATGGGTGAAGAAGTCTGGTTGGAAGTGGCCTTCATTCCTAGCCATGACCTTGTCCTTACTATGGAGCTAAAACAGTAAAGATTTCCAATTACTGGACCACAGAAGCTCTAACCACTCAACAGTAGAGCTAGAAGGGACCTTAGAAATCATTTAGTCAACACTCCCCTTCCCCCCCGGAGGCCTGGAGGAGTTGAAGGCTACATAGAGGCAAAGGCCTTCTGCTCCAGTGCTCGGCGCTTCCTCTGCAGGAGACAGGCCACACGCTGGCAAAGAGCAGGGTGGCAATCCTTCAGCAATGAGTAGGGCCTGGGCTTATCACTTAACATTTTCAGTGGGTAAAAATAGTCAGAGGCATTTCAGCGTGTGTCTTGTTAGAACCTCAACAGAAAGTCACATATGGTCAGTGGCTATAAAAGTGGCCAGCCTTGAAACATCAGGGCCCATCGAGAGGCTTTTGCCTTGGAAGTACACATTGATCCGATGTGATCACTATTGAAGTTCCCCATTACGAAGTGTGCTATACATACACTTTCATTCAATGGGAAGAGAGAGTTTGTTCGTGGTCTGTTGAGTTTCATTATTATGGATATTTTAGGTTAGTATCAGAAAAAAAGGAATTTGATCACTGTTTGTACAGGTGACATTTATTAGTAAGCTGCTCAGCTTTTCCTCTTGAATTGTAGGTGTGTGTTTATATTTCATTTCTAGGCCAACTATGTACAGAATTTGTGAGAGAACATTAAGCCTTATGTCAAGGATTATTTATTGTAAATGAAAGATGACCCCAAAATTTCAGAGGAATAGACAAGCCAGTTAAGAAATGATTACTTAAAGTTGCTTCTCTCTTCCCTCCTTACTCATGAAATTAGTCTTTTTTTAAATTGCATTACATGATTCAGTCACTATTAAGGTCCATTCATTAGAGTGACTTGCAGGTTGGCCAATGAATCATTCTCAGCTTCTGAGCAAATGGGTCTTAGACATATGCAAAGACCCACCTTTCATCTGTACAGCTCTTTATTGAGCACTAGTATTTTGCATTTCACATAGAGATGTGGTTACCTTTGAGCTTTTAAAGGGACCATTTAGACAAAGAAGCTAAGAAAGAAAAAGACCAATCAGCGCATGCCTCGAGAAAGAGTAGCTAGTAGAGGAATTTAGAAGACAGATTGACCGCCTTTAGGAGACTCACTTATCCCCTTTCTGTGGTTTCCTAGCACCACACTGATTTGCAAAAGTTCCCTCCTGTCCAGACAAGCTGAAAGCTCTACCTTCCCCTATACATGGCAGGCTTGTAGGGCCTTCCTTCCAAACCGCACAGTGCATTGGTTTTCTTCCCCAGTTCCTACTGGCGATAGAAGTCTCGGAACACCTGGGAGGCACATCAGAGATCTGAGCATTCAGCAGCAGAGTGCTCGCCTCTAAGCAAACACCACCTTCCCTGCCTTCCCACCACTGGGCCCCTGCAAGAGGGACCCTAGAGAGAGCGATGGCAGCCTGAACACAGAAAACATCCCCAATTGGCAGACCCCTCCTCAGCAATCTCCCCTCAGCCTCATGCTTCACTTGCAAAGTGTGACATAACCACGGGACGAGTGCCTTGCTTGAACCAAAGCAACGATTTAGCCAGTCTGGACCTCTCTGTGCTTTTTTTAATCCTTCCTGTGAATACCTCAGCTTCAACTGGGCCTCCATACAGTAAATTGGTGGGCTTATTGTACTGTGGTGCTTTGCAATGCAACCCTGCAAAGAACAAGATTTGTACTAATACCAAAGGTTCTCTCTGTCTCTTCCTTCTGCTCCCCGTCCTCCTCCCTTTTCTAGTTCTTCACGGTTCCAAAGCTTTAATACGAACCCTGGGCATGTTGGCAATGCAGACCGCGCAATTCCTTACCGAATTTTCTCAGATATACCTCATAGATAATAGTGTTTAGAGTAATGTTATTATAGCATATGTAATAAATATTCACTGTTTCTTTTGGTAACTGTGATTTAAAAAAAGAAAAAAGAAAAAAAAAGCTTTATACGTTTTAGGTTGTGCTTTTGTAATAGATGAAAAGGTGCGCTTAAAAAAATGTATGTTCTTTTTTTTTTTCCCCTTTGGATTTTATTTATTCTTGATTGGGGAAAGTTGCAGAATGAGCCCAAAGTTTACAGTTTCATATTTTGCTGAAGAAACAATCTGTGTTCATTTGCTCTGTTGAAAAAAAAATTATTATTTTCTACATTTGTGCTACTTGGTCTGAACAATTAATTGTTCTGTGTTAACAGTGTAGTATTATAATTAGCAACTGCCAATCAGTGCTATAAGTTTATGCATGAGGCTAAAAAATTAGCAGTGTGATGCATTGTGGTCTTAATAGCAACATTTCATTTTGAACTAGATCTTCCTTCCCCTTTGGTTCAATGGACTTTATTTATGCATGGGCGCCAATCGTTTGTTAGCAGTTGTGGAACAGTTGTGTATACATTAAACTGTGAAAATGTACACAGTTCAGCCTCAGGCAGTGGTAATATTGGTTTTCATGGGAGATGTCTCACCTCAAAAATACCTTTACATCTGTTGGGATTTCAAAATGAGTCAGTTGAACTGGGTTCAAACTTTATGAGACCGGTCATTCCAAGTTTGAGTTAGCCAACTTGTTGTCCACAACTGGGATCCTTGTGACACAGCTGTCTCATGCTGTGCAAGAGGGGTTTGGAAACAAGCATTGAAAACAACTCAACTCTGCATTTTCAGTCTCCACAAAAGGGCATTGTTTTGGCTTTATGTTCATGACCTCAGACCTAACTAGCCATGTGCATGGAGATGTGAATCCATCCAGCTCTCGCCTCTCCTGACTCTGGGAGTGGCCACTTGGATTATGCTTGGTTTCTTCTAGTATTTTGTTGTCAGGTCAATTCCCAATAGAAATTCAAATGACATCTATATCAGTAATTATTCTATGGCTTTTTATTGTTTTGTCCATTCTCCTGGACAACTCCACCAACTATTCCAGTGATTTGGGCAAAAATAGATGACCATTCTCTATAACATCACCTGTGCGGCCATATTGTGGTTCTTCTTCCCTAGCGTCGAAGAGGACTCTAACTTGCTCTTTCCTGCCCAATAATACGACATCTATCCTAAATGGGGAGTGGAAGAAGTTTTGAATCCCTGTTTCAGAAAACCATCCTGGTTTAAACTCCCCAGTTATCTGAGGCTCTAGATCTCAAAAAGTATTTTTCATTTGCAAATGAAAACTTGTTCTTTCTTATATTTCAGTTCTGACACCTACTCTCAAGTTTCATACCTATTTCCCAAACTAAAATGTTGACATAAAGCCAAATCAACTGCCAAGCACACTTTGCATAGGAGAGTGCAGCCCAGAGTTGGGAAAGCAACAACCTGCTATGCAAAACATTGGAAACCACCAACAGTAGAGCATTCATATTTCCTGTCGATGAGACAATGCTGGGAATTCATTTTCATTAATAACACAAAGAAACTTTTTTTTTTTTGGCCTTATAAAGTAGATGGTGATAATGAAAGCTTTGTAATAGATAGTCTTTTTTCCCCCCACCTTATTAACCTGCCAAAGATGGGAATGGATACAAGAATTTTAAGTTGGCTTTTGTAAGAGAGTTAATGATTGTAATCATGTTTAATCTTCCAGAAAACTTTATGTGTTCTTCCTCAATAAACCGAATCAATTATTTGTTTCAGTGAAGTTCTCACACTCACAAACCCACAAACTATTCCTCTTGATGCAGGTATTGTAGTATCTACAAGGTCCAAATGCATTTTCCATCCAAAGTAAACAGAGGACTGTCTGAGACATGAAGGTGCCCTGCCCTTTTTATTACAAGCAACGCACGGGTCTGGTCCGCTAGGATTTGCCACGAAGTCTTGTCATATGAAACTCGAGGTATATTTTGTTATGCCATCCTATGTCTTTTTTTTTTTTTTTTTTTTAGACTTTGTGGAAAGTGATATGTTGAATCAAGTGTAAGCTGAGTTTTCCAGACAACTGAAGTAGCTACATCGTGAATGTTATTTTGTTATTAAAGGGTTTTTACTCAATGCTTTGTGCCCGTGGGTGTCCTTTTCCTTGGAGACACAGAACTGTGGGATTACCTCAGTGTGGCCTGGATTTCGCTCCTGCTCTCATGGTGGGAATGTGGGCCCGGCCTGGGAAATGGAAGGTCATGAGCTAGAAGGTCAATGTTGGTGCTAGGAAGAGATCTCCATAATTATCAGCTTTAAAGAGAGCTGGGCCCAAACTTTCCAGCTTCACTCTCTCTTGACCCCAGCACTTCTCCGGAATCCGTTGGCCTTGAGCACATGCCAGCATGAAGGCAGGCCCCAATTCTTACAGAAAAGGCAGGAAGAGAATGTAGTAATCCTCAGGCTTCTGTGGCCCAGCAGGCAGGCACCTTCCCCCAGGCTGGGCTCCACCAGCCAACGTGTGGGCAGCCATCTGTCGGCTTCCCCTGCGCCATCGCTGCGGGTGTCTTCCTCCCCCTTGACTACAGCAAAGGGTCCAGGTCCCCACAGTCCAGGGGCCGCTTCCAAACCAGCCCCCATCACACTTCCTGTGCATTCTGGCTTAGCTATTTCATCTATAATTTGTGCAGAGGATTGTTTGGAAAACAAAGCAAGGCCTGGATGGGTTTTTCTGTGATTTTGTTTCTAATTTATATCTTAGCTAGTCCCAGGTCTTTGATCTGGAAAAACACAAGAAGGAAAAGACCTCACTGCCGCTCATGCCTTGTCACTCTCTCCGGGGCCATGCACACTGCGCATGCTGTGGATCTTTCTTAGGGGACAGGCCGAGCCACAGCTACTAAGCCAAGAAAATGGTCCGTCAATGCCTACTTTATCGCTGTTTGAAAGACCTCTTCAAAAAGCTGTACAACTTGGGGTTTCTTCCCATTCTCTTTGCTTTGTCTCAATTTGGTATTTAGTTTAAGAGTCAGTTTGCTGTCCAGGGGAGTTTTTGTTTGTTTGTTTGTTTGTTTGTTTTAATCCTCACCTGAGGCTAATTTTCTATTGATATTTAGAGAGAGTGGAAGAGGGAGGGAAAGACAAAGAGAAATATGATGTGAGAGAAACACATCAATTGGTTGCCTCCTGCATGAGCCCCGACCAGGGCCCAGGCCGGGGAAGAGCCTGCAACCAAGATATGTGCCCTTGGCCGGAATTGAACTCAGGACCCTTTGGTCCACAGGCTGATGCTCTCTCCACTGAGCCAAACTGGCTAGGGCAGGGGGGAGTTTTGTTTTGTTTTGTTTTGTTTTCAGATTATGACAGGGAACCTGGTGAGAAAGGTTAAGTATTCAAAGACTGTTGGCTGAGTAATTGTATCATTAACAGATACTTCCTTGAAGCTAAATCATTTCCTTTCTTTACTATGTCATTTTGTGTTACAAAAGTCTAAATGATACCAGCAAACTTCTTATCATGAAAGGTTATATGACATCTGGCAAATTGGAATTCCTGAAATAAGAAGACAACCTTCGCACTGACAAAATGATAACATCTAAGCTTGGCAGGCAGAGACCAAGATGGTAACAGGCATATCTTTTGTTGTTAATCCTTACCCAAAGATACTTTTTTCATTGATTTCTAGAGAGAGTGGAAGCGAGGGGGGAAGAGAGAGAGAGAGACAGAGAGAGAAAAGCATAGATGTGAAAGAGACACATCAATTGGCTGCTTCCTGCACATCTTCTGACCTAGGCCAGGGATTAAGTCTGCAACCCAGGCACATGCCCTTGACCTGGAATTGAACCCGGACTCTTTGGCCCACAGACCCACGGACCATCCAGGGCAACAGGCATAATCTTGGCTCTGGTTTCTCTTCCAATTCATATCTCCAATCACCAAATCTTATTCTCTCCCCACCCCCTTACCCGCTCCCAATCCTAGAGCTCTCCAGTCTCTTCTCCCCTGGTCTAGGTGCCAAAGAATTTCACCGGCAAAGATAATTCAGGGTTGACCAACATTTCAATTAGTTCTCTTCTTTACCCTTTGCTTTTCTCAAAGAAGCTGTGTTTCTGGACTGTAGAGAAAGAGCCTGGCCTTTTTTATTTTTCCATCCTTCCTCTTCTGATCTTTTTCCCATGTTAACATTTTATTAGTAGAGGAACTGTAAATTCTTTCTTGGTCAATGAATTCTTCCTAGAGAAACCATCCTCCCACCAAAGTGAGAACATGTTCCAGCATCTTTTCTTTCATTGATTGTTGTTCTCCAGATTGAGTCCGTTCTTTTTATTTCACATGCTGGCCTGTGGGCTTGAATCCTTGCTTCCAATCTGGTAGTAACTTTATAATTTTAAAGAGGACTAAAATGAGGGAAGGGAGGAAGAGGGAAAGAAAAGAATTTGCCCCAGCTCTGTTTAAAGTTTAAAATGGAAAGAAGGGAGCCTTTAAGCCCTGGAGAAATGGCTACACGGTGGTTAACCTTCCCTGTGACAGCCCATGCTCTGCCACATGGCTTCTAGGTCAGTTCTTCCAGAAACCCAGCCATTAGTAGAAATCCAGCTCCTTTCCATGGGTCTCTATCCAGATTCCAAGGGGACAAGAGATCAAAGAGTCACATGCACATCTCTGGTCCCAGTTCCTGGCTTTTATAGATGTTATTTCCAAGAAAATCATGGGGGGGGGGGGGCCTTAAACTTTCATTTTTTAGTCAATCTCTTTGACATCACCTCTCATATTTAAAATCAGGAAAACATGCCCTTCAAATTGCCATTCACTTCTGTTTTGAAAAAGAGAACCCTAGTTCATCCACATGCTTACTTTCTGTTCACCCTGAGCTAAATTTCCAAAGCATAGTATAACCTAGATTTTGCCCCATCTCAGACATGTTAAGTCAGACTGTGCTGAAAGATTTCCCAGGGATGGTCAACAAGGAATATGTTCAGTGGCTGCCCTGAAATTCTGCTGGGGATGAGGATCACATACCATTAGCAAGGGGGCTCCTTACCCTGTGATAAGCTCCCAATTTGGGGAAAGATGTCTTTGAATTTCAATTGCATTTTCAATTTGCTTAATTCACACCCTGATGTTTTGTCTGCAACACTGCTTACACTGGATTCTTTCTATTTTTATTCCTATCATTAAATGGTAGTGCTGTAAATTCTGCAATTAATGTCAAATAAACTGCTTTCATTCATGACCATGGCTCAGTGGGCGTTTTTCTCTTTTCATGCAAAGGATGAAGCATCTTCCCCCCACCCTACCCCCCCCGCCCCCCCACCACCACCAACTACATCCCATTGTAGTTCCTTAAAGGACAGGAAAGTTGTCTGCTTGGTAGGACTGCAACCTCTTCCCTCTGCCAGGATGCAAGGCAGATTTTATAATCAAATCTCTCATTCACGTTAACCATCACAACTGGTTAAGGATGTCCCCTAAGACTGCCTTTTTCTTAACCCATTAAAACTTTAGAGATAACTTATCCTAAAATTATCCTGTACAGATTTCAAATGAGCTCACATGTGCTAAAGCAAAAAGAGGATCACACTATTGCCACCATAAAGAATAATCAGGAAAAACAAACAAATTTGGGGCCTCCCAAATTTGGAATCTAAGCTGTGCCACAAATTAGTTATATGGCTTTGAGTAAGCCATTGAACTCTCTGGGCTTCAGTCTCTCCAACAAGGTTAGGTGGGGATAGGTTATGTCTAAAGTCCCTTCCATTTTTTTTTGTCAAAAAGTATTTTGAAGATATTTTTATTTTTAGTATAGGTCACATCTTGGCTTATTATTTTCTCTGAGTTAATACATTAAAAAAATTCTTTTATTTGCTTTAAACTTAAATATCCCCAAGCTTCAAAGGAGTTCTATTAGGTAAATTTTGCTCTATAATTCAGTCCATGAAGTATTAAGTGCCTTTATCTAGACAGTGGTTTTCAATTCTGAATATACATTAGATTCACCCACAGAGCTTTTTTGTTGTTGTTAATCCTCACCTGAGGATATTTTCCATTGATTTTTAGAGAGAGTGGAAGAGAGAGGGAGAGAGAGAGAGAGAAACATTGATGTGAGAGGGATATATCAATTGGTTGCCTCCCCCACACACCCTGACCGGGGCCAGGGATCAGCTGGGGATCGAGCCTGCAAACAAGGTACGTGCTCTTGATCCCAGGACCCTTCAGTCCGCAGGCTGACCCTCTATCCACTGAGCAAAATTGGCTAGGGCCCAGAGAGCTTTTAAAATATACTGAAACTTAGGTCCCATCCAACCAATCAGATTTGACCTCAAACACTTGTGTATTAGTTAGCTTTTGCTATATAATGCCACTCTAAACCATACTGACTTAAAAGAAATACCATGGGTATAGCTTACAATCCTCTTGGTTGTCAGTGTGGGCTAGTCTTAACTGGGTGGTTCTTCTGGTCTTGGCTGGGCTCATTGGTACACCTGCAGTGAGCTCCCCAGATGCCTGGGGACTGGCCAGTCTCAGATGGCTTTTGTTTGGACAGCCCTCAGGCCAAGGCATGGAACTGGTACAGTCCCTTCTGCGATATCCCATTGACCAAAGAAAACCACAATAGGCCCAGCACCAATTCACAGACGCATGAGTAGAAAGAGACTCCACCCTTAATGGGAAGAACTGCCCAATCACATTGCTGTAGTGAATTAACTATGGCCTTTTTTTTTTTTTTTTTTTTGCAAACTACTATAATTTCTATTTTTGAAAGCTCTCCTAGAGGTTCTAGTGTCCAGTAAATTTGTAAAACACCAGTGAATTCAGGCATTTGAAACAACACTGAATTGAAGGCATTTGAAAGAGTTGGCACAGATAAGGACTGGGATTGTCGGGGGAAATGGAGAAAAAGTAGGCTTTACAGTGGTACTATTAAAGATAGCTACCATTTTTAAAAGGAAATCTGAGAATGGTGGTTACAATATGGGGAGGGTCTGGATGGGGGAGGGCAAAGAGGGTTAAGGGGGGTTAAATACATAGTGACAGAAAGAGACCAGACTTTGGATGGTGAGCACACAATAGAGTATATAGCTGTCATATTATAAAGTTGCATACCTGGAATTTATATACTGTTATTAATCAATGTTACCCCAATAAATTTAATAAATAAATGTTAAAAAGTCTGAGGCTCAGAGAGGTTAAGTAACTTGCCCTAAGTAACACAGTAGCAGAGTCAGGATTTAAACTCAGAATCAGCAGCTTCAAAGCCCACCTGAAAGTTTATTAAAGGGCCTATTGTACATGGATGCCCCGAGGAAGAGAGCCATTTCATGGCACTTGTGGCAATGCCTATCTGTGAATACCAAATCATAAGGCGTTACTCAACAATTAGCCTTGACAGTAGAGGTGTAACTAGTAGAAAAATAAACTTGCTTACTCTGCCCTGAAAAGACTATTCATAAAAATCGTCATGAACTGCTAGTAAGTGTGAGGTCATACACAACATTTAGGTTCTTTACAGTAGCTAATAATAGCCACCCAAAGGCTTTGAGATAGGTAAAAGCTACCTACTAGTACTTCCCCCAAACTGCCGGCCAGATTTTAAAGGAAATGAAATAACAGATTGTTTCCCAGGTCAGGCACCAAATACTATGCAAACCATTTGTAAGCTCAATGCAGTCTGAGGTCTCTGTCCTCTTGGGAGCACTAAACACACTCCGGATAGACCAACACACCCTTGGTTAGGACAACTTGCTGACCCAAGATTGAAGCTTGAACAACTGATACACACGTTACACCGAACAATCTGTGCTAAGATCCGCTAAAATAAGTCACAATCATTACAACAAAAGTCCATGTTAGCCCAATTGGTTTGGTTCAGTAGTTGAGCATTGACCTACGAACCAGGAGGTCACAGTTTGATTCCCGGTCAGGGCACATGCCCGGGGTTTTGGGCTTGATCCCTAAGGGGGGGTGGGAGGGGCTTGGAGGAGGCAGCTGATCAATGATTCTCTCTCCTCATTGATGTTTCTATCTCTTTTTCCCTCTCCCTTTCTCTCTGAAATCAATAAAAATATATTGGAGGAGAAAAAAGTTCATGTTTTATCTATATCCCCTGTCAGAGAAGATTGGAGAGCATCTTAATTTTTAAATAAATAACAATACTTTGTATTTTTAAAAATACTTTTCTATTCATTCATTTTTTTCATCTCAGTTTCCTCTGTTGTGCAGGTATTATTTATTCCCATTGAATAAGTAAGGGCTAAGACTTTAAATCATCTTTTTCATGCCCATTTCATAACAACAGCTTCTATATGAATATATACTATGCTCTAGACATTATGCTAAACACTTTACATGGTTTATATCATCTTGTTCTCCCAACTACCTTTTGAAGCAAGTGTTATAATTACAAAGAAAGGAACTGGGGCTTAGAGAAGTCAAGTAACTTGCTACAGGTCCCACACTAGGCAACCTGATTCATTTGTGTAGTTCCCCTTCAGTTAATGGCAGAGCTTGTATTCTTTCAACAGGAAGTCCTGATTCCTAAGCAGAGAGGGGGAGGGGGTTAAGGTAGACAGTTCCAACATCTCCACAAAATGGGTTTACAGTTATGATACTGCTGTTTAGGGCTACTCAGAGCTTGTTCACATTTCCAAACCTTCATTTCACTCTTGGGGAACGCCACCCAGGTCATGGGCATGGAACTTCATGGAGCTGCCAGACAATTATTTGGGACTCCCCACACCACACAGCAGTTTAATACAGCAATACAGCACCCCCTAAACATGCTTTCATCCCCAATACAGAAAAAATATCAAACCAAAAAAAAATAGTCATCCATTCAATAACACACATATATGCACACATTCTCATTCACACACGTGTGTGCAGAGCATGTCCTCAGCAAAATCTTGAGGCAGATGAAATTCATCTTTGATGGCCTTTCCTTATGTTTTCGGGTTCTCCCCACAGGTCCCCCAGGCCCTCATGCTGAGTCCCATCCTGGCCTGCCCTCCCAAGCCAGGATAGCATCACAAGCTAATGGTAGCTGGGCTTGCAGAACTGTACCCAGGGTATAGGAAGGTTGGGATGGAGACACCAAACGCCCTTCAGGGCAGGAAAGAAGTCAGGGAGGGTGGGTTGGCAAAAACAATGATTTTTTTAAATCCATTTACCGGTCATTTCCTGAGAACTTTGAAAGTTAACTACCTCTGTGCTTTCAACCTATAGAAAGCGAAATGGATTCTGCCTCCAGTGTTTCTGTTCAGCCAACTCATAACAACAGCTTCTATATGAATTGATTTGTACCTCCAGACCAGTGGTTCTCAGCCTTGGCTGTACATTAGAATCACCTGGGGATCTTTTTAAAATCCCGATGAGGCCCAGAAATCAGGATTTTAAAAAGATTCCCAGGTGATTCTAATGTGTAGCCAAGGTTGAGAACCACTGCTCTAGCCTTTCCCTGTGCTTCCCAGTTGCCCCATTACTTTCACAGGCACCTTTGGCTTCTCACATTCTGAATCAAACTCCATTTTGGAAATGCTAGTCATTACCCAGAAATGTGGGAAGCTTTGCTTACTCCCTGTGTGAGGTTTTAGGAAAAAATAAGTTTATTTTCCCCTCTAGGCTTATTTTTACTCAGCTGAAGTCATTGGAGACAGCACACAGTTCGCATTTTTAGCAGACCACTTTGGAACGAGCTGGCACACTGCAGTTGAATCTCAATGACTGCGTTCAATGATTCGCAATTCATAAAACATTCCCACTCCTAGAACTTTCCTGTTGGTAAGACAAGCCACTTTCTTCAGAAGCTCAATTGGGAGTCAAAGCCCATACATAATATGATTAAATAACATTATCAAGTAATGTGCCTGTGTTTTAAATAAATACTCTAAGGCAGTGATGGCGAACCTTTTGAGCTTGGCGTGTCAGCATTTTGAAAAACCCTAACTTAACTCTGGTGCCATGTCACATATAGAAATTTTTTGATATTTGCAACCATAGTAAAACAAAGACTTATATTTTTGATGTTTATTTTATATATTTAAATGCCATTTAATAAAGAAAAATCAACCAAAAAAATGAGTTCGCGTGTCACCTCTGACACGCATGTCATAGGTTCGCCATCACTGCTCTAAGGCATACTAATGGGATTCTACACCCAAATTCCAATGTATGTGTGTGGTGTGTGTGGGGGGGGGGTTGTGGGGGTGGTTTCCCCACACATCCAACGACAAACAAACAATTCTCAGACATCAGCGAGGTGTCCTACAATTGAATTCAAGATAACATCAGATTCCACAGGTTAAGGGTTCAGTCCTTTCTGTCTACAAGACTGCCCCTCACCCCACTTCTGACTGACCAGCTATAGATTGGAGGGTCTCAGCCTCCTCCTTGGGTTTGATTAATTTGCTACAGCGGCTCACCGAATTTAGAGAAACACTTTACTTACTGGGCTCGGGAACAGTCAGGTGGAAGGGACGCAGATGCAAGGGGTACGTAGGGGTGCAGAGCTTCCGCGCCCTCTCCAAGGTTGCCGCTCCCCCTAAACTCCATGAGTTCACCACCCAGAAGCTCCCGGAGCCTCTCCTTGTGGGTTTTCCTGAAGGCTTCTTCACACAGGTGCGATTGATTAAATCACTAACCGCTGGTGATTGGACTCTACCCCTCTGTCCTCCCAGGGGATGGAAAGGAAAGTTCTAACCCTCTGATCACCTGCTTGGTTCTCCTGGCAACTAACCCCATTCTTAGGTGCTTTCCAAAAGTCACCTCAGTAACACAGTCACCTCAGTAAGCTCTCATCACTTAGGAAATTCCATGGAGCTCTGTTGTAAGGGAAGAAGACCAAACACTGTACATACTAGTACTTCTTGTCATGAATCGCAATATCACACGCACATATCCAGAGTGATCAACTTGAGAGACAAACACACTCGTTCCAACGCTACAGCCAAGGTCTTTGGATCTTTTGTAGGGCTCATTCCAGGGCTGGTTTTAACTACCACAAAAGAAAACGAACTTCTCTACTTCAACCTTAGAACCTAGTTGTGGTGGTTGTTTTCACCCTTTCAGCTTCCTATTTCATCACTCACCACGTTCAGCAGATTCAACTAAGAATGACTTGAAACTACAATAAAAAATGGTATCTATTCTCATATCAAAATTACAACTAAACTACAGAACAACCATCATACAGAACTGCCTGAAATTTAGCTAAATGAAAGTCCTACAGCTAAGGATTTAAAAAAGGAGCCCCATGAGGCTGGTAGGAGGGGTGGATATAAAGAACAGATAAAAATAGGGAGGGATATCTCAGCTGCAGAGATCCCTCCTGAGAGGCAACCCCACACCAGGTCCCCCAGCCTCGGGTTCCAGTGCTAGGAAGAGAAGTCCACATAACTTCTGGCTGTAAAAACCCTCAGGGGTTAAGGCTGAGTAAGATAAAGGGCTGCTAGAGTCCCAGCTATTCATTTTTTATTGTTATTTCTTTGTTTTGTTTTGTTTTATTAATCCTCACCCAAAGACATGCTTAGAGAGAGGGAAAGACAGAGAGAGAGATACATTGATCAGTTGACTTCCATATGTCCCCTGACCAAGGGATCAAACCTGCAACCCTAGTATGTGCCCTGACCGGGAATTGAATCGACAACCTTTCAGTGCACAGGACAATGATGCTCAGCCAACCGAGCCACTCAAGCTGTGCCAGGCAGTTCCTCTTAAAGGGCCCACACAACTCACTCCTTCTGAGCTCCTTCACTGAGCAGCATCTCAATGGGTACCAGGGACATATGAGGAGAAACTGAATTGTCTGTCATCAGGACGAGACCTGGAGGGGCAACTTTCTCTCAGACCAAAGGGCTGGCAGAGGCCATTGCTCTTTTTCTGGTGCCATATCTGAATCTCTATCAATCTGGCTATCACTGTTCTCCCACCCTGTTGACTCCCTGAGACCCCGTCCCATGCAACTTACAGGCCCAAGCTGTTTCCAGTGCCTTTTCCATAGGAATGGCCTGTCTTGGATTATGCTTCAGACTTTCCTAAATCTCTCAAACAAGCAGCATCTAGCCTTAGTGTGCCAGGTATCTCTCACCAAGTGGCCCTAGGTCCAGCACTAGTGGCAGCCAGCTGTGGTTCCACATCTTGGTTTCACCAGGGCATCTCCAAGCCCAGCACTAGTAGCACCTATCTGCAGATCATTTTGTAGCTCATGCCAGGTGGCCCCAAGTAGAACATAGGCAATAGCTAAATCTTGGCCTATACCTCCCAAAAGGCCCTAGAGCCAGCTCACCCAGTGGACAGCTTCAGGACATGTTGAAGCAGCACCCAAACATAAGGGATACATTCAAGGTGTGGACTCAGCCTCACCTCTTACCATCTAGCCTCTCACTCTAGAGCCTAATCTTAGAAAGCTACTCACAGGGGCCTAAAAGCTCTCTCCACATATTTTTTGCCCTCAGCCCTTTATGGAAATTCTGCCTTCTTTCCCAAATGCCTTTCTTTGGCTGATGAACTCCCACTTACCTTTTAAGACATATGTCTGGATTGGGGTGGTCTCAGCTGTGTACTGCCATGTTGCCCTGTGTTCCTACTGGCCTGAGACCTACCCCACAACTTCCCACCTTCCTCACTGCCCTGGGAGCTCCTTGGAAACAAGGGCTGAATTTTATTCATTTTTGTGTCACCAGCATCTTATCTTGCACACGATGGGACATAAGATTTAGAGGCAAATGGAATCAATGAGAATGAGAAGGCTCAGGCTCAGGAGAAAGGAAAGCCAGAAGCCCCACAACAAAGCAAGAGAAGTGGAGTGAGGAACCAGCCAAGTGTTAGCAGCACATTCTTCCTGAGGACTGATGGAAGCAGAAAGTTGCTGTGAACACTGTTGCACTGAGAAGTGGAGCCCTGAGCCTCAGGTTGGAGTCAGGGAGAGCTAGCTTCTGGTAGAGCAGAAAGGCAGGGACTTTACTTCCCGTGAGACCTGCTCAGACACGGTAGCCTCTAAATGACCATGCTGCTGGGGACATCCAGGGGCTACAAGCCAAATGGAGGAGACAGATTAAGGCAGATTTATTTGGGACCAGGACCATAAGCCCCGGGCATCCCAGCGAGCCATTGACATTTTTTCTCATTCCCGGGGAAATGTATAAGGATGCTGTGTTTCTCCATCAAGTTTTCCAAAGGCTCAGTGAAAATTTGCTTCCTCTGTGTGTCCACCTCTGACAAATATATACACAATGGCCCTGACAAGATAAGTTCCTCCATCATGAGCTCCCATTTCTCTCCGTACCACCCCCCACTAATGTTGATACAATATTCATTAAGGCTTAAATAGCACTGTTAAGTGCACATGTTGATTTAGAATGATGGAGAGTGTCAACGTAAAGAACGGGAACTCAGCCACAGTGTAGGGATCCCCAAAGGACAAGTAATACAGCATTAGCTAAAGACCCAAGCTAGCAAATGTCACCAGCAGGGAAAACAATTCTTTAATTAGGGCTTTCTTTACACTATCATTAACACCAATTTTTTATAAAGACATTTTCAAAATATTATATAATAGCCGTGGCTGGGTGGCTCAGTTGGTTGGAGTATCATCTCATACATCAAAAGGCTGCGGGTTAGATCCCTGGACAGCATATAGTTAAAAAATTTAAACAGGGTGTCCCCCAACAATGTATGCACATTCATCTCTGTAGACTCTTTTAAATTTTGAAAAAGAATGACACGTTAATAAACACTGACTTTATAATCATTCAAAATGTATATAGTACATTTTTGGGGACACCCTGTAGACTACGATTAAGTGAAAAGTGAAACTCTCCATCTTACCTCCCCCACTTCAGAGGAAACCCTTTTTAACCTTTTGTTTTTATTCTTCGGATCAGTTACTACCATAACTGTAAACAATATGCTTAGCTCTCACTGTCTTGGTTTACCAGCAGTGGGTAATAGCAAGTCATTTCCATTCTCTTTGATAGAGGAGGAATTTCTTTTATAATATTTCCCACCGTCTCTTCCTCTGAGTTTTGTTCGAGCCTCTTTCCGGTGACCTCCAGGGTCCACTCCAGCTGAGTCCCCACCTGGTAGAGAGACACATGCCCACAGTTTGCACCAAAGCCCCAAAGTGCCTGGCACAGTCCAGGCTCCCCCTGTCTCCGAGGAGCCCTAGGCCCCTGCCAGAGAAGGGTAATGGCAGGAAGCCATCATATCTTAAAACAGCAGATGAAAACAAACAAGAGCATTTTGGATCAAATTACACATCATTTTCCTCCCGTCTGACAACAGAAAAAAAAAATCAAAGGCGGTAAAAGACCATCGTAGACCATAATGGTCTAATAACTTGGTGATAAAAGTGCTTGTGGGAGCAGCGTGGGAGGAGCTGCTCCTGGGCCGGAGTCAGAGCTCCCTCCAAACCCTCGGTGGCTCCTGTGCTCAGAAGCATTGCTGCTTAAGTGCTCTTTTAAGACTTCCTCCAAAATGCAGCACCTCACTGGAGAGCTGTAATTAGGCCTCAATTGTGGGCCAAATTCACACATTGTTCATCATCCTTAAAGATGACAGAAAAAAATTACCCAGGGCCATGTGGAGTGGATATTAGCTTTCTCACCATTGTCCTCCATGAGAAAAAAAAAAATCCCACTTAATAATCTCCTGTCTAGACTCACAGCTTTCTGAATACCGAGGGCTATGACTTTGTTTGGTTTTGAAATGAAAGGAGGAGCGTCAGGAAAGCAGGAAGGCTGGGAGCACTCGATCCAAGGTTGATGCTACAGGAACAGACATGGTCAAATCCATACGAAAGGAAGAGGTTGAGTCATTTTCCATTCATGAGGCGCTGTCAAAAATTCCAGGAAATCACAGATCAAGCTCCTTAGGAGTATACCGCCCAGAGCTGATTAAACATTGGGAGCATGCAATCTTTTGCAAACCACTCTCATCTAAAAGTTTCTATGATGAAATAAAATGCCACCAAATTGTCCAGCCACAACTCCATTACTCCTCCTCCTTTTCTCCCAGCCTTCTCCCCACAAACCCATCCCCACCCCTAAGGTTCTGCTCGTAGGAAATAGCTTTCTAGGACTGACAAACAAATCTACCCATTTCCACGCCCTCCAGGCCAGCATTGGTGCCTGGCTTGCCACTGCCTCCCCTCCCATGTGCCTATTCTCCCTCCAGAAATGAGAATAGACCTAAACTTGGCTTCAGATCATCTTTCTCTGCATTCTGAACCTGCCGACTGCTGTCATTTTTCATCTTCTTTTCTAAACTTGTCACACACCCCAAAAAGGGGGTGTAGATTTATTGGTCTTTGGTTGCCTATTTCCCAGCACTAAGAGCACTTACAACTCCCATCGGCTCTTCTGTGACCTCCATCCACTCGGCTTTTTTGTGGGGTACAGTCTTTTCCTCTTGAACATGAAACTGTCTGTTTCGTTTCAGTGTCTTTCTCACCAAGACCTAGTGAAATGCTCATGGCAGAACCTCAATAAATCCTTGCTCAGTCAACTGAACTGTTGGATTCAGATAGCTCTCTTCTGAGACATGGGGGACAGGAAATGAAAGAGAACTGAAATCTTTAGGTAGTGCCTGAATGTAGTTTTGTTTTAATTGTCTTGTACTGTAACCTCCCACTCCCCACCCCCCCCAAAAAAATTCCCTCCTCATCTTTATAAGACATGTGTAAAACAAAGTCTGTCTTTTCTCCTCCTCAGCTTTGGCAAAATATGAGTACAAGTAAAGGGAGACAACGTTAGGAAAAGGGGATATAGAACCTTCGGGGTGGCTCAACCCAAGGGAATCAATAGTTGAGTGTTCGTCATCATGTATATTTTCTTTAGGAAAATGGTGTTTTGGTGCCTATTTTTTCTTTCTAAGTTTTATTAGCCACCAAAGCATTTGTAGAATAATTTAGAATTCGAGAAACCATTCACATAGACTATCTCACTCGATTTTCATGACAACTCTGGGTGATGAGTTACAGATTATTATTTCCACTTTACAGGTTCTAAAACCTGCACTTTTCTAAGAGCTTTGTAGCTAATAAAGGAGGTACTACAAGTCAGTGAGGAAACAATTATTCAAATGTAATTTTAGAAAAATTGGCTCTCTGGGTGGTGGAAAACATCTCAATCCTCATTTCACATCATAAAACAAATGCCAGACATGTTAAAATTATAATACCCTCACCCTGGTTGGTGTAGCCCAGTGGGTTGAGCATTGTCCCATGCACCCAAAGGTTGCTGGTTTGATTCCCAGTCAGGGCACATACCCAGTCAGGGACTGAACCAGGTTTCAGGTGCAGTCTCCGGCCAAGGTATATACAGGAGGCAACCAGTAGGTTGATGTTTCCCTCTCCCCATCTCTCTCCTCTCTCTCTAAAAATTAATTAATTAATTAATTAAAAATAAAATTATAATACCCTAAAATTATTTTTTAATTATAAGAAAATATCAGTAAATATTTATTTTTCTCATCCCCACAATAGATAAAACTGCAGAAAGTCACACACACAAAGACTAATAGATTATATCACACAAATATTTTAAATGTCTAGATAAAAGAAATAAAAGCAAACAATAAACTGGGAAAATATTAGACACATACATGACAGGAAAAAGGTTAATATTCTTACTATATCAGGCATCCATAGAAATCAATAAGAAAAAGAAATAGAAAGATGGGTAAAGGTTATGAAGAGACAATTTACAAAGAGAAAATACAAATGCTTGACCACTACATACAAGAAAAGCTATTCAGCCACAAAAGATAATCAAAGAAATTAAAAACAAAGTCACCAGATATAGCTTCTTGCTTATCAGATTGGTAATAATTGGAAAGACTGACAGTTCCAGACGTTACACAGGTGAAGTGAGAGAGGAATATAAATTATATGACCTTTCTGGAAGGCATTTTGGCAATGTGTATCAAGAACCTTGACAATAGTTATGTTTTCTGACCTGGTAATCCCACTTAAAGGATTCTATCCTAAAAAGTAACCAGAAATGTGGGTTTAAATGTATAGAAAACACATTCCTTAGAGAGTAATTTGCACCAGTAAAATATGGAGACAATGTCCCACAATAGGAGAGTGGATTAAGTAATGGCAAATCTATAAATTGGAATATTATAAAAATATGAACATGTTTGAATAATTTTAGTGGCGAGGGAAATATTTATGAGATAGTATTAAGTGTACTGCAAAATGGTATATACTGTGTGATCTCAAATATATAATTACAGGCTTAGAAAAAAGACTGGAAAGCAATGTCGAAGTGGTTACCAGTGAGTTGAAAAATGATTACACACTTTAAAAATATATTTCTAATTGTCTACAATGAATGAGGTTTATTTTAGAACCAGAAAAAAAATAATTGAGAAAAGCCTATGTGTTTTTCATGAAAAAGTCTCATAAAGGTAGACATCATAATGACACTCAACTTCTGGTCACGTGGTTCCATATCCCCTTTTATTTCCACCTTATCACAGTTTTTCATGTCACAGGAGGAAAAAAGACCCCACACAAATTGACAAAGCCCACAGTACTTTAACATCCATTCTAAGTTGGTGAATATATATAATTATAATTACATAGTTATTAGTGATTAGTCCTAATTAGACTTTTGTTCTGCTTTTTCTGTTTAACATTATTGAATATTTAAATTCCCATGTGTCAGCATGCATGTCACTTTAATGATGTGGCAGTCATTGACTGCTGTGTGTTCACCAGACCCTGTTGCCCTTTCACTCTGGCACATAGTGAGACTAGATTTCCCAGGCTCCCTTGCAGTTCAATGTGCCCAGATGACTAATCCTGGCCACTATATTGTGGGTAGATGTAATGTTGCCTCCAGACCTCAAGATCTGGTTCATGAACTCTCCCTTGCAGTATTCTGTTATCCCTCTGTTTCCTCGCCCACCTATCAGATTCAGAGAAAAAATGGTAGAGCCACTAAATGGCAGGAGCCTGGATCCCTGAATGACTGTAAGGAGTAGAGAAACCTTTTCCCCAATGGACTCACATTTGATTGTGATGTGGGCAAGAAATGAATTTTTACTCTGATAAGTCACTCAGGCTTGGTGGTGTTTTATAAAGCCATTATCTTCCCCTGAACCCCAAAGACTTACCCTGTCCCATCGTCTTAACAGATTACACTCTTCTTAACCACTTTCCTGTCTTGGGTATTATCACTGTTGCTAAATAACACTATGATTATCTTTGAACAAATTATGGTTTTTCATTTGCTCCTCCTGGCTTACACGCATTGAATATATTCCCCAGAGGGGATTACCAGGGGCATTACCAATGCATTACCAGAGGATTAACTATTTCATGGCTCTTATTATATTGTTGCCAGACTGTTCTCTCTAGAAATATTGGAACAGATGAGAGCAGCATCCGCAATGCATCATGCTTATCCACACCCCAGCAACACTGGGTTTTATTATTTTTTGTTATGTTTGTTAATTACTTGGTGCCAATTAGAAGGCGCTTTTAAAAGGGTTTTGCTGAGGTCATTTATACTGACAATAACTAGTGGGAGTGCCTCTACTATAGAGCATGTGGCAGAGAATATCTTGCTCTGCCAACCTCCCTCCGTCTTGACCCTTTGGCCTGCCCTCGGAGCCAGGCAGCCACAGGGACGGCCACACGTCCTGCGTGAGGGAAATGAGGACACAGCAAGCTGCAGTAACAGGAATCAAGCTTTCACATCTACGTTACAAAATAGGCTTTTGGAAACTCACAGCCGAGACTATAGTTTTAAAGGCGAAGAAAGCTTTCTGTGTTTCAAAGCCTGACTTCAGAGCGTAAGAAGCCGCAGGCCTGAAGGACTCAGGGCATACAGTGGAGGCATAAATAATAGATTTGGAAGAATACGTGATCAGTCAGAGCCAGACAGCTCTGCCCCAGGCTAGATAAAGTTTCTCTGGGCTGAGGGGGCGAAGAAGTGGAGAAGGAACAGAGGGCTTAAATGGCAGGTTCCGCAGGCAGAGGTGTGTCACAGAAGCCCTGGGGGGCAGATCGAAGCAAAGTCCCCGGGGCTGCACAGGTGCCTCAGCAGCAGGGCGCAGAGGGCAGTGCGGATTCGCCCACTCCTTCAGGAAGTGTCACTCAAGGGCTCTGTTCTGAGCACCGGGAATACAAATCGACCAATTCCTTGCTCTCAGGGGCTGACATCCTAATCTGGGGAAATAGACAATAAATGAAAAAATAAACAAATATATATTATGCAGATGTGGGAGGCATATATATACATGTACATATATATACACACACTTATACACACATATGTAATGTCACATAAATGTTCTGAAGACAAAACAGGACAGAGAGTAATGGATGATGATTTTAATATTATTTATTTATTTTTAATATATTTTTATTGATTTCAGAGAGGAAGGGAGAGGGAGAGAGAGATAGAAACATCAATGATGAGAGAGAATCATTGATTGGCTGCTTCCTGCACATCCCCTATTGGGGATCGAGCCTGAAACCCAGGCATGTGCCCTTGACTAGAATTGAACCCAGGACCCTTCAGTCCCCAGGCCAATGCTCTATCCAATGAGCCAAACCAGCTAGGGCTGGATGATGATTTTTTAAAGATAAGGTATCAGGGGAGCCCTCTCTGAAAATATGACATTTAAACAATGAAGTGGCCAGAACCGTTTTGGCTCAGTGGATAGAGCGTCGGCCTGTGGACTCAAGGGTCCTGGGTTCGATTCCTGTCAAGGGCATGTACCTTGGTTGCGGGCACATCCCCAGTGGGGGGCGTGCAGGAGGCAGCTGATCAATGTTTCTCTCTCATTGATGTTTCTGGCTCTCTATCCCTCTCCCTTCCTGTCTGTAAAAAATCAATAAAATATATTTAAAAAATAATAATAATAATAAAATAAACAATGAAGTGGAAAGGGAACCATGAGCATATTCGGGCTTAGAGCATTCTAGAAAGTGAGAACAGCAAGTGCAAAGGTCCTGAGACAGAGTGTGTCTTGGCATATACAGATCTGCAAGGAGACCAGTGTGGTGAGAGCAGAGAGAGTAAGAGAGGGAGAAGAGAGAGAGAGATGGTGGGAGAGATGAAGTGAGAGGTAGCACGATCGAGCTACCTGGGCAGCCAGGACAGAGGCAGCCTTACTTCACTAGGGCCTCTCTTCTCCTTTCCCAGGGTAGGACGGGCCAAAGCAATGAGGGTGGGGTGTCACAGGGGAGGACTGTCTGGGCTGCAGTCACATCAGATGTGACTGATGGTCCCCAAAGTCTCCATAGCATCCTCCTGGCCTCCCACCGCCAGGCCTCTTTGCACACTGTCCTCTCCCTGCCCAGGGCCTCTCATAAGCACACAGCAGACAGTTGACCTCTCCTGTATCTTGTGGGAGGTACTTGCAGGTGCTAAGCAAAGTCCAGAGGACTAGCAGGTCTTTGGACCCTGGCATCCCCTTCTCCCCTGCTTTTCCCTCATTAGCTGCTTACACTCAGGCTGCCTTAGGCCTGGCCTACCAGGTATATGTGCCAGTTTCAAACCCCCCGCCTTTTCCTTGAGCTCAGGAATTCAGACTAAAGCAATCTGATTATGTGAAGAAATACCATGTACATTAAAATATGAATTAAGTTTCCATGGAAATGAGTTGCTAGCTTAACATAAATAAGTCTGTAATTAACTAGACATAGAACAGTTTTTTCCCAGAAGCTTCTTACCTATTTTTCCATGTGGGTAGGTGAACACACACACACACACACACACACACACACACACACACACCTCCATGCTCTAGAAAAACAGGGATCAGGAATCTGGCACCAGCTAGCGACAGATTGCCACTCCGGTTCTAAATGAACTGCCGGCCTCGGCCTCCTTTTCATCTCAAAGGCCATTTGGCATAGCCCCATTCATCTGCACAGACTGTCAGCTTCCCTGCGCTGGACTTCTCCTGTGACCTTCATTTTATTCTCTGCTCGTACCTGAGTGTGGTGGCTGAACTGGATTGATTACAGTTTTAGCCCTGTCTTGTTTTAATTCAAGAGCTAAACGGAGCATTTAAATGAACTCATAGCAGGACTGACTGTCAGGACTCTGAAATCTGGTTAACATTAGTCCCTCGGCAGCCTCGCCCCCATTATCACGGCTCTGTCTCCAGGTTGGCTTCTGGGTGATGTTCACGGTTGGTTAAAAATGACATCATTGCCGTGAGTAAGAATAGATTAATGTTCACTTCCATCCATCCATCACTGGAGTTCCTGGGTTCATTAAGTGTGCTCCACGATTTCCCTCCATTTCCCATCATTCATTGAGGGGTCTAATGAACCAGGATGGAGTTTGTCAGTTTCCCCCAGTTTTGACTAGAAGGGACAACAGTTCCTTGGTGCCAGGCACATTTTGCCCCAGAAAGAGAATGTGAGGAGAAGGGGAGAGAAAGGCCTGGCTCAGTGACCTAATGTCACAGCACGCTAATGCATCATTTCCACCTACAGACACTACCATTCCTTTCCTTCTGCCCTGGGACTTCAGTCTCATTGCTATTTTTCAGGGAGTCATCTGGCCCCTCCATTCTGTCATTCCACTGTAATTGCCTGTGGTTCTTCTTATGACAAGAGGAAGGAACTTGGGAGAAGTGGCCCAAGCATCCATCAGCCAGGGCCAGATCAGGCATATAACGTCACACCCAGGCCCCCATTACATGCTCAAGGGTCTTCTCATCCATCCATCCATCCATCCATTTATTCAATTTATTCAGCAAATATTTATCATTTGCCTTCTATGCTACTGGCACTGTGCCAAGTGCTGGGGTGCTTTAAAATGCATAAGAGGCCCTAGCTGGTTTGGCTCAGTGGATAGAGCGTCGGCCTGTGGACTGAAGGGTCTGGGGTTCGATTTCAGTCAAGGGCACATGCCTGGATTGCGGGCTCGATCCCCAGTGGGGGGCATGCAAGAGGCAACCAATCAATGATTCTCTCTCATCATTGATGTTTCTCTCTCTCCCTCTCCCTTCCTCTCTGAAATCAAAAAATATATTTAAAAAAATAAAATTCATAAGAGATGTTGTTTTGATTCTAGTATGGTAAGGCCAACAAACAGATCAGGAGATGAATGGCACTGAAAAGACAGTTTGCTGCACCCCATCAGCAGGTCCTAGAGGGTCCGTCTTGATGTGATGGAATACTACACAGCAATAAAAAAGAACAAGCTACAGATACATGCAGCAACATGGACGAATCTCAGAGACATAATGAGGAGTGTAAGAAGCCAGATATTTTAAAAAGTTCCATTTATATGAAGTTCAAGAACATCTAAAACTTACAGAAGTCAGAATAGTGGTTATCTCGGACTTAGAAGGGGTACAAGGGGAACTTCTGGGGCTAAAAATGGTATCTAAAGTGTTCTGCATGATTGTTATAAGAAAAGACAATTTGTTACGTACAGTTTCTAAGAGGAGGGGCACAGCATTCCACTCCTCACAGGGCCACACGGGAAAGCACTAGGCTCAGTCAGGAGGTAGAAGGAACAAGGGGAACGTGTGGACATAGTCTGCATTGCTGATCTCACAGGAAGGAATGGGAGAGGCGGGGTAAGCAGCCTGGGATTGTATCATTGGAAGTACTTCAGCAGGCTCTGGGCGCTAGGACTGGTATCCAGTTGCCCAGTACCAGGCCCTCAGGGGGTTAGGGGCAGGAGGAAAATGTCCTGGACTGCCGGAGCCTGATGAAAGAAGAGAAATGGGTTGTGTGGATACAGGATTGGTTAGTTTGCATATCAAAATCAGGCTTGCAAACAAGTTGTTTATTGTCTCCAGGAATCAGCTAACCCTGGGGGAGGGGGGGGCAGTCCCTCCCTAGGTCTGCAAAGTCCCAAGATGCTAGTATCATAAAATATAGAAATTTAAAATATGATTAATACAGGGGGTCTCGCAAAATGAGTCTCTGCCCTTAAAGAGCTCACAGACCACAAAACAAACCATTGCAGTAGAGTTTGATACCATAATGGCACAAGGAGTCGTACCAGTCACCTTTGGGGATGTCTGCCCAGCTCACAGCCTCCCACTCTTGGGAATTATACCCCAAATTGAAAGGAGTAGCAATAGCCAGGTTTGTAGTTCATGACATTGCTAGCCCCTACCCCCAGTCATAGCTAATTGGACCAAAGAGGACACCTGGTCCCAAGCTTAGCCAATCAAATGTCCTCTCCCACTAATTGGAATTGAGATTCAGAGACTGCTGATCTGTGCAAGTGTAACAGGTAAACCCAGGAGTCAGGAGACAGTCTTCCTTCATCATACAGACCAGTGATCTCAAACCCTGGCTACACAATAGAGCCACCTGGGGAGCTTGTAAGGAATACTTATGCCAAGGTCACAGCTTGGACCACTTACACCAGAATCTCTCAGGGTGGGAGATTCAGGTTTCAGAGCCTGTGTTCCCCACCAGGCTCACCAAACACCCATCAGAACTGAACTCTTGTCCATAGCCCTCTGAGAGTGCCACTGTGTGGAAGTGACATAGGACTCTACTGTCATTCATGTGGCTATTCTACATATCATGGACTCATGGGGCATTGCAGTTGGGAACTGGGAGGATTTTTAATCATCGCTCTACCACTGAGCTTCTAATAAAATGAATGTTCATCAAGGGAAGGTGTGTGCTGGGCCCAAGACTCAATACATCAATTAACCGAGACATCGTACTTTTAGAGGGGGATGAAGGAGAGGAAAGATGAAGTTTCTGCTCTGGAGGAGTCTCAAGTCAAGCTGTGGAAGGGTTCAGATGTTGATGTACATATATATATAATAAAAGCATATTATGCTAATTAGACCAGATGTTTTTCCAGACATCCTTCCGGACAACTTTCCAGATGAATCTGGGGCTGCATGGGAAACCCAGGACCCGGGTGCCTACAAGTGGCCCAAGGGAAGCCTGGGTCCCAGGTGCCAGAGGGTCCCGGGTGCCAGAAGGAAGGCCTACTCTTGCACAAATTTCATGCATCAGGCCTCTAGTATATATATATAAATACATATACACATGAGCAGGATGTTTGATTGACAATAGAAAACCAAGTATAATACGTGCGGAACAAATGGTACACCACGTGACCACAAAGGAAAGATCTGAACCAGGAAGACTTCCTGGAGGTGGGGGGTTTAACTTAGTCTTTTGAGGAAAGGTGGGCTTCAAACAGGTGGAAAGGGCAGGCAGCCCACCGCAGGCCCACAGACCAGGGTTACGAGCAGTGTGGGGGCTTGAAGGAGCATCTTCCCTTTCCCACTGAGCCAAACCAGCCCCACCAGGTGTTCTCAGGGCTCTCCCCAACCTACTCTCAGCAGCCCTCCTCAATCTACATTGTCCTCTGTTCATTACTGTCCTCCAGCCTGGGGATTTGTCTCCTTCCCCCACAGGGTGACTTCTTTCCCATTAAGAGAACCAGAGAAACTCATGGGCTTAAATTGTCCCTGATCCAAATCCAAGAAAGCGCAAGGACCCAGGCAGACCCTCCGACCTCTATAGAGCAGGTGTCAGGAGACAAGGCGGCTGATCAGAGAAGACAGAAGACCTGGGCGCTCTCCTGGGCAGATGCCACCTTTCAAAGACCCTGGTTGGTCAAGCACTTGAACTCCCCAGTCAATTCACAGTTGAACCCTGCTTTCCCTTCAAAATAGCTGCTCTAACAGGTAGAGACAGACAAGAGTTTTGCTTCAGTTGCTCAGCATTTCTGGGGAACAAATCCCTAAATGTCCAGGCCCCGGAGTAAGTATAAAACCTAGTCATTCCAGAGAAAGCGTCCTTCCTCTGTTCTATCTCATCCCTCCCCGGCTTGAGAAGAACCAGTCATCCTTGTGAGAGCTACTTCCCTCTGGCTGCCCCCAACCCCTCATTCTCCCTCTCCCCATCTCTACCTGGGCCTCTCATTCCTTAGCTACAGTCAACTCCCGAGTTTTTAGCCTAAAATTCTCAAATACCTGCCTGGCCCTTTACAGCCTTCAAACCCATCGCCTCCAGCAGGACTTTCAGGTCAGGAGTGTCCCCTTTCCTTGACCTTGAGGGGGGAGCTCAGATTTCTACACACCCACTTCTTTAAAAACATCCCTTGCCTCCAATAGGTTGAGGCATAAGATAACATCTGGGGACAGACGTCTCTGGGTCCCCTTCGTCATGGGGCTGGGTTCCCTCTCGGTGCAATCCTGACCTCTCTCCAAGGGCGACCCCTCCCCCTCCTCCTGATCCCTTCATGGGTTTTTTTCCACGATGGCAGCTTATTTGCAGCCATAGGCTTTCTGCTCGGCTCCACTCCTTTCTGCTGCTGTGGAGCAATTTCCCTGCCTCTGGGGATGCAAATGCTCCTCACATGCATTTTTGAAAGACCTTGGGAACCTCTGCATGAATCAGGAGAAGCTCATTTCTGGTTTTTGAATATTCTGGATAATTTATTTGATGTCAAGGATCGGGAGCCTGCGCCTTCACTTTTCAACCTGGGCCCTGCAGGGCTCCGCTGCGTGTCCCCTGCATGTTTGTTTGGGTTTGCCCTGAAATGCTAGCCGGCCACCAAGGAGACCTTGATCATTATTCCAAATAGATTTTTCCCTTTTCTGATCACATACTCTGGGGAGGTTTGACACTGAGCCAGGGCTTCTTCCCCTTTTAAAAAAAAAACAACAGCTAATCTAGAGCTCTTTCTTCCAAGCTGTGCCAGCCCTGGCTCTCACATTTCATCTCGGCCGCTGTCCTTCCTGAGAGTTTGAACAGCGTGTGCCAGCAGCTAGACCTATTCCCGACAACTTCCTGCTGCCTCCCTGCTGGCCAGGGTGGGCAGAACACGGCAAAATGAACCTGATTAGGGTGACACAATAAAAAACAGCATCTTCCTCCTGATCGGTCTCCAGATGCGGCATGTTTGACATTCCCAGGCCCGTCCTACCAGAAATGGCTGCAGAAAAATACAGCTGACATTCTTAGCAATTTGCAGAATGCAGATGCCCGCCCCACCCCCAGGCTTTTTAATATTCTTCTGGCTACGGATGGAGATTCAGATGCATGGTGTCCCCTGCTTTTTGCTCTCTCGGGATGTCCTCTCCCCTGAGTCATGTGATCAAGCCCTAAACTCCTGTCCACAGAGGACAATCAGAATGACACCTTTAGTGTTTGTGCCTGATTTTATGGCCTCATGATCTTGTGCCCTTTGGAGTTCAAAGGTCGCATCAGGCAGCAGGCAGGGAGGTTTTTGATGTAACCTCTGAACCTCAGAAAACAAAAGGACAGAGGCCCACAGCGACAATCCATCTAAAAATGGTCATATAAAGAATGCAACTCAATCAGCCCGGAGCATGCAAATCATCAAGCATTTTTTATGGAGCGCCCTGCTAAATCCAAACTTACAGCCAGAAGAAGGGACACAAACCCCACGATCCCAATACATAAATCAGAGCTCGAGGAAAGCACAGCGATGAGTTTACAATCGGCCCAGAATGGAAGGATTTGCAAGATGTGATTTATACATTGGTTTCCTCCCCTCCTCCCCCCATCCCCTGTCCACACACAAGCACACACACTCACACACACACACTGGTCAATACCAAGCCATCATTTGAAAATCAAGCATTTTCCTCTCCAAAGGTTTGCCCAGTGGCTGAGGCTGCCACGGACAGATATGTGAGGCCTGTCAAAGGCCTAGTGCTTTCCCTGTGGTCACTAGAACCATCCTCAGAGGCAGGCTGAAAGTCCGGGGAGCAGGCAGCTGAGAAAAAAAGATGAGGACTTGTCAAATAGGTGAAAGGTTGGCCCCACAAAGCAGGTCACATCCTGCAGAACAGATGTCACCTCCCCTACTGCACAGATTGCCCCTCAACCGTCCTTAATACCTGGCACACATGCC
Organism: Myotis yumanensis; assembly: GCF_028538775.1. NCBI lineage: Eukaryota > Metazoa > Chordata > Mammalia > Chiroptera > Vespertilionidae > Myotis > Myotis yumanensis. The sequence goes on from NW_027223758.1 coordinate 41,472,957, forward strand.
CCCGGCCAGAGGACAGGCTAATTTCTGATTTAATTAGTAATACTATTCAAATAGTTAGGGAGCTGGGTAAGAGATGCTCTCATTTTTCATGACTATTGAAGTTTTAATTCTTTTTTTAATTTCTTTTTATTTTTAGATATTATTTCTTTAAAACACACACACACACACACACACACACACAAAAAACAAAACAAAAAAAAAACACATGTGTAAGTGCCCTGGCCAGTTTGGCTCAGTTGGCTGGTGTAGCTCCCATGCACCAAAAGGTCACCAGCTCAATTCCGGGTCAAGGCACTTGCCAGGCTTGCTGGCTCGATCCCCAGTAAAAGGCATGCAGGAGTCAGCCAATCAGTGTTTTTCTCTCACATCGATGTTTCTCGCTCCCTCTCCCTTTCTCTCTCTTTCAAATCAATAAAAACATATCCTCAGGTGAGGATTTTTAAAAACAAAGTGAGAATTGGCACAGCCTCCGAGTGTCCTGCATAGTTTCCACGGGTTGAGGGTACAAGGCCACTGTGGCTGAAAAGGCTGGGAGTCAGTTTGTGAGATCAGTGCCTCTTTACATATCCAGAGATGCTCAGAGCGGTGGCACCGCCAGAGGTCACATGGCTGGTTGGGACTGGTCAGGACAGAGGCCCAAGTTTCTCCATTCCCAGCCATAATAATGGCTACACACTCAGCGACTGCTCTGGTCCAGAGCATTTGCTTTTCACCTGTCATGTCAGTTCATCTTTACAATAAGTTGTGGGTAGACGCCACCCTCCTAATGTCACAGGTGGTACACTGGGAACCAGGATTGGCTCCAGGTTCTGTCAGATTCCAGGCCTGTTTTTAGAACCACCACCTCAGCCCTGAGACCCATGGCTATGCTCTGATCACACAATGCTGCCTCATAAGCGAGAGATGTGAGCCTACCAGACCCTGAGGAGTGTGTGGAGTGGTTTCTAGGAAAGGAAAAAAAGGGTTGTGTAGGGGTTGGATGGTGCACCCTGCCCCCAAATATGTCCACACCCTAACCTCCAGGACCTGGGGATGTGACCAATTTTGGGAAAAGGGTCTTTGTAGATATAATGAAGAATCTCAAGGTGAGATCATCCTGGATTTTCTGTGTGGGCCCTAAATCCAATGGCAAGTGTCCTAATAAGAGATAGAAGAGGAGAAGACACAGATGTAGAAAAGCCCACGTAATGAAGGAGAGATGGGAGTGATGCTGCCACAAGCCATGGAACCTGGAGCCACCGGAAGCTGGAAGTGGTAGGGAAGATCCACCCCCAGAACCTTCAGAGGGAACATGGCCCTGCCAACACCTTGACGTTGGACTTCTGGCCTCCAGAATTGTAAAAGGATACATTTCCTTTATTTCTAAGCCACCCAGTGGGTGGCGATTTGTCCCAGCAGCCCTAAGAAACCAAAACCTGGTGGAATGAAGAGTCATGTTCCTTTGGGATGGTGTGGGTCCAGAGGGAGCCGGCCCATCTGTCTGCCACCTCACCTACCCTTTTGCCTGAGGCCGAAGCGGTAGGTTCTGTGAAACTGAAACCTCCACGCTTCTGGAAAGGATGACAGCATGAAGGCCACCTGCAAAGTTAGCACCAATCCCGAGCCCAGACCTCAACCCGCCATCTTCATGCTCTTTTACCATCGTAATCAAGCTTCCAGGGGTTTGTTCTGGACTGCTATCCCATCTGCCTTTTGCCTAAGGGATCCCATTTCTTTCTCTTAGTAAGACTTGGTAAATGAAACCAGACGTGTTCTGGCCTGAAGTCAAAAACCAGGCCTGACAAATGAGCAGGGCGGGAGTGTGTGGGAGAAGGGCTCTTACCCTCAGTGAAGGTTTCCTTTATGTCCCCATCCCTCCCACATGTGTGTTAAATGTCATTAGACTTACAAAACTTCTGTTTCCATGGAAATGTTTAGAAACATGCCTCTTACATGAAGCATGGTCCATGGTATGCATTGCCTGTTGAACTCTTGGGTTATGAGACGAAGGACAGAGGAGCTGGCCTTCCTTACAAGCCAGCTCTGGGACAGCTCACACCAATGACATGACTGAATGTTCCTCCTCACTTCACTGCTGATGGACTGAACCATCCTTCCCTGTACCTACTCCTCTCGTCTATAAATTGGAAGGCCACCTACCCCAGGTGAAGGCAGGTTAACAAAGGAATGACAGTCTGCTTCTTAAGCTGTGTGCTGTGGACACAGATGTTCTTTTGATTGTCATCCTAGACTCTGTGTCCCAGGCTTTCCCAACCTTTTCCAGGTAGAACACAGGTCAGATCCTGCTTTGTTTATGCTGCTCCGAGGAGCCCTGCTCCGGGTGGCCAGATGTGAACTGCCCGGGATGTCAGGCCACCTCAGGCCACACCTAGACAACCCACAAATAAGCAACCAGCACAATGAAAAACCTGCCCAAGCCCAAGAGTCAGGAGGCTCTCTCTGCCTTATATATGTTATCTTTGTGTCCATTCAATATTTAATAAGCCCAGTCTTTTTTCAAATTGACTCTCAATCCTCAGAAGCAAATCTTGGAAATAATAAAAATATTTGAAGAAACCTCCAAAGCAGATAAGAGGAGAGTAGAGGTTTTTAAAAATAAAAGCTTATACTAAGATTTTTGACAAAGTGAAATCACCATAATGAAAATTCTCTGGGACGCTGCTTGGATGGTGCTGAGAATTAGCCCCCTCTCCTTGGACACGACGGGAAATCCTTGCGGAAATGTAGTTTCAGGACTATGTATATAAAAGCCCAACTTTCCTCCACTTTCAGAATAAAGGCTCCTTTCCTCCAGCCTCCAACTGCCCCCACCTTCAGGGGCACACATGTGGGTGCCCACAGGCGAGCACACGCACAATGAACCAAGAAAGGAAGTAATGAGAGCCCACTAATGGATTGGCTTAAGTATAGAACAACATCCCATCACTGTCCTAGAAAATAATCAATCAAGCACTTAATTTTAAACATAAAAGTAAGCTGCCAGGAGACTGTTAATAGATAACCAAATAAATTAACAATTGTAGGTGGGATTTGAAACCAGGTTGGATGGTCTCTTCACTGAGCTCCGAGTCCATGCACATAAAGGGTCTCCCCAGCTTGGCACTTGATCTCACACTGTTTCAAAGTGGGAAATCTTCTTTTAGCCAATATCCCTTCTCAGCAGGCTTGTCACTTCAGGGAATTGTCTTTTGTGCGTCTTCCATAAATTTTATAACACCACTACTTTAAAATATTGATGGGCAACTTGGCCTTGGCCCAGGCCTGCAGTGGATTACTGTGGACATGAAAACCTTCAGGAGCGTAGAAGCAGGAAGAAACACATTCCCCGCTGACCTTTCTTAAAGGGACAATTGTGCAAATGCAGTGGTCACCTGAGCTGGAGGCCTGCCTGGCTCTGATGGACAGCTCTGCCCTCTGGGAGCCGGCTCAGAGCCACGCAGGGACAGGGGAATGTGGGGGACACACAGGCAAGTAAGTGCTCAGGTGCCTGCAGACCCATAAAGAGTAAGTGAAATCCACACATAATCCCCCGGCTGTTTTCACCTGAAACTCAACTTTCTCCCAACATTCAAACTCTGCAAAGTTATTGATGAATCAGGACTGACAACTTTATAGTCTGGCTCTCCTCCCTCTACCCATGGCCCACTTAGGGCAAGTGACCAAAAGCAAACAGCAACAAGGAACATAAAAGGCAGGACCGGAGAATTGATCCCTGGTTCCTAGAGGCTCTGTGAGAGCTCTGAACTTCTACTATCACATCCATTCTGCCACCGCACTTGCTTCATAATACTCCCCGAAAAAACAACACATAAAGTTCCAGCACCTCCAATAAAGCCACCGCTGAGAAGAGTATAGCAACAGTCTGCTAACCAGTGAATAACACAAGTAATACAGCACCTTTAACACACACACACACACAAGCACTGTACTACATGAATTATGCATGTGATCTCATATAATCCTTATTTTTAAAATCTGCAAAAATATCCTTTGATCCAGAAAATCCACTTCTAAAAATGTTTCTTATGGAAATGATGGAAGATAAGTTCAAGGATTTTTTAAAATATATTTTTTATTGATTTCAGAGAGAGGAAGGGAGAAGGAGGGAGAGAGAGAGAGAAAGAGAGAGAGAGAGAGAGAGAGAAACATTAATGATGGGAGAGAATGAGAAAGAATGATTGATCGGCTACCTCCTGCATGCACCCTACTGGGGATCGATACCACAACCCGGGCATGTACCCTGACCAAGAATCAAACTGTGATCTCCTGGTTTATGGTCGACAGTCAACCACTGAGCCACACCAGCTGGGCCATTCAAAGATTTTTTTTTTTGTCTACAGGATGTTTATCGAATACAAGCAAAAAATGAAAATGATAGAAAGTTCCAATAATCAAAAGGAGTAAACAAATTACAACAGCTCCATAAAATATAATATTGTGCAGCCATTTAAAACTATGCTGTAAAAGAATATATATTGACAAATAAAATATGCCCACGAGATATTCAGCAAGCAATTTAGAGTATTGAGAATAGGAATGATATGGATATTTTTATAAATTCAGAGTATGTTATGCACATGCATAAAATGTGTGAGACAAGCATCATCACGATTATAAGATTATGAGTGATTATGGGCATCATAAGATTATGGGTGATTTTCCCCTTATATTCATTTGTCTCACTTTCTAATTTTTTATAATTTGTTATAAGACAGATATTTTTTAAAATTTTGACGTAGGTACGATGTCCAAATAGTCCTAGATGTTAATTAGCTTAATAACAGCCCATCACAGATACAAAGCCCTTTCTGTCTAAAACATGGTTTTATGCACTGTCTTAGCTGATCCCCGCAGCAACCTTTACAAGTGGACAGAGCAGAGGTTTTAGAATCCTGGAGATCTTCAAATATACAAAAATAATTAGAGAGGATGGTACAAAGAACCCAGAGCCCTCCTCCCCTGGAGCAGGCAGCACGCAGGCCTCTCTGCAGAAGGGCTGGCCCTGGCTGCGTTCACAGGCGCTGGCTCCCAGCTCGCTCGCTCTCTGTCCACTGATTGCAGCTCCCATTGCTGCACCCGAGGCTCTGAAAACAATCGGCCTTGCTCTTTCTTTGGCTTTCCCCACCCGCATGAGTGCTTAGGTTCTCCAGGATTCTGCTCTGCTCAGGACAGGAACTGGGGGAGAGAACATTCGAGAATACATGGTAAGCAAAGTCTCTGACATAAGAGCCAGGAATGTGATGAAGCTGCTTGTACTGGCTCCAGAAAGCCATCTATTGGGTCTCTTCCCAGCTCTGCCATCAGTGACACCACCATGGTAGCCTGGAATCTGCCATGGTGAGAGTCTTTATACCATGGAAATCGGCAAACGCTATAAATCAGGGTCCTTTCCCCCAGAGAGCCAGTTGTTAAACAGTTACCAGCACACCACCGCATACTCTCAGAAATAGAAATCCATATATTGAAATGAGGGTCAATCTTTCCAGACCCCAGCTTTAAGCAGGGCTATGCCTGCATAGACTAAGGCACGACGTGAATCTTGTTTGAAAATGATAACATATTACGCAGAAAACTGTTTCAATATTTACACACCTTGACAATTTGCCTACTCTTCACCCTCCTTGTGGCCACTTAAATGTTTCTTCTTGCTGTGTTCTCTTCAGAGCCAAAGAAAGACCATCTAGTCATTAGATCCTAGTGCTTTGCTTTCTAAACTTGATGGGCCCAAACCAGGATTAGAACAAGAATGCCCTGCTCGGCACCAAGTAAGTGCCATGTCCGTGTCAGACAACTCCAGGGCCTTGGCCCTGAGATTGACCCCTGGGGGAGGTGGCTAGTTTGCCGCTTCTCTGGCTCCCGGCCCCCGTGGGCCACCTCCAGAGGCTCCCTGAACCCTTCCAGAGGCTCCCTGAACCCCCTCACCTCCAGAGGCTCCCTGAGCCACCTCCCGAGGCTCCCTGAACCCCTTCTGCTCCTCCTGCACTGGCTCGTGGATGACTCAGCTGAGAGTGAAACCTGATCAGGAGATAATCTGGCACAGATGGTGCTAACGGACGGAAATAACAGGCAGAAGCAGGGGCAGCCTGTCTCCTTGGTCTGGGGAAGTCCAGCTCAGTTATTTTGAGAAGCACTGGTAACCCGCGCTGCCACACACCCTGGAAATGCTACCTCGCTCGCTCAGCCGCAGTCAAAGGCAGGGTGAGACATGCCGCTCTTAGGCAGGTGAGGCCGGCTCCGCTGGGTACCTGGCCCTGGGGGATACGGAGGGATCAGCATAAAGCCCTGAAGATTTCCCTAGCTCCTGAGGATCAAAGGATTGAGGCAAAGGATAACCTGGGTCTGCAATCGGAAGAAAGCAGCGCAGAAGCACGGAGAGGCAGCCAAGCTGGGGCGCAGGTGGGTCTGAGCGAGGAAGTGGCGGCAGAGAGGAGCCGCCTCTGTTCTGGTCACATTCTGAGGCAGAGGAAGAGGTTGGGATTCACTGTTTGACACAGTTTTGGGTTGTGTGTGTTTTCTTTCCGCCAAGGACTTGACATGAGAAAGACACCAATGGAAAACTGCTCGTCTGCAGAGCCCAGACCAGGGAAAAGATCGCTCTGCTTCAGGGACAGTAGGAGCCCTGAAACCGGAGCGGTGGGGAGAGTATGATGCCCACGCAGGCCTGAGAGGGCCCCGGGGTTCAGTGAGGACACCCCGATGCTGGGTCGCTCTGGGCACTGTGCTCCACCTCAGTCTCTGGCTGTCACGGGTGTCCTAAGGTCTGGCCCACAGGAGGCACGGATGGAAGAAACCACCCCGGCGAGACCAGAGAACCACAGCTGATCATCGGAGGGAGACTCGTGTCCCCGTGAGCCTGGGCCCTCGCTGACAGGCTCCAGGGCCCCGTGAGATGAGAAATGGGAGGAAACCTGCTCTTCAGACCTTCGCCATCTGAGGGTTCTTCTCAGGGATTCTGTTAGTGCAGCAGGCCCATGGGGTTTTGTTGGAGACAATTGGAATCTTACTAAAAAGATTAAAATATCTAGTCACTGTGGGGTAGCTTCCACTCTAAATAGACAGTGATGTATAGAGAGAGCTGCCCCTCTCTCTATAATGAATCTGGAGAACAATACAAGTGTGCGGTCCACATATATCATTTCCATCATCCCAGAAAAGGTCCCTGTAAGGCAGTGGTGTGCTGGGAAATGGTCACCAACCGGCTCTCTGAGAAAACCACCAATGCATGTATGTGTGGGTGTATGTTTGCTATAAATTTTACGTATAAAAGAGGTAGGAAACGCAATTCGCAAATAATAATAAAGCACAATGCTCTTTACTATGAATTCCATGTAGTCACTGGATTCTCAAAGAATGATTTGTTGATTTTTACAGCCAACAAATCTGTAGCCAGCCTATGTTGTAGTCGATCAACCATGTAGTACTGACATGAATGTTTACATTAATATCAATGTTTACATTAATGATAATGCAAACGTGAAACAGCATCTTTGTATGTGGAAACTTCAGTTGGATAAGTCAGATAATAGTTTTCAAATAATGGAAGGTTCTAGTTTTAGTGCAATTCATAATGTAATGTCTACAGACACAACATTTAATCTGCATTATTAACATTTTTTCCATCACTTTCTTAAGTCTAGATAAGCAACAAATCAAGTACTCATTTGTAGTATTTGCTGAATTCCACAATATAACAGCTGATTCCAAGCCACCAATGGGATGTCTCTAAAGTTGGAAAGAGGCACAGAAGCTGGTCATTATATAGTACTAGAGGCCTGGTGCACGAAATTTGTGCACGGGTAGGGTCCCTAGGCCTGGCCAGTGATCAGGGCCAATCGGGGCCTTCCAGCTGCTGGCCAGGGCCTTCCTTCTTTCCATGCCACCCCCTGGTGGTCAGTGAATGTCATAGGGAGCGATTGAACTCCTGGTCTCCTGGTCGAACTCCTGAGGGAGCACTTTGCATATTAGCCTTTCATATATATAGATTTCTACCATATAGGTCCAATAGACATATGTAACCGCTACAGCAAAGATGATAAAGTATAGTAAAGTAATTGGAAAGTGGTGAAATTTATGTTACCTTTGTTTTTAATACAATTTAATTGCAAGTTATAGAATTTTTAATGAATGCTGTTTCACACCAGAAAATTTAACAATTCACTCTCATGATCCAGCATATCCCTGCTTGTAGGTTTGTGCAGCCTATTGTGTCCTATATATATAATTTTTTAAATGAGGAAAAGATGGAAATACAGAACACTTTATAAATTCTCAGGGTAAAATCTGTAATTTCTTTTTTAAATTAATTTATTTTGTTTTTATGTGTGTGTGTGTGTGTGTGTGTGTGGTTTTTTAGTTGTTGTTGTTAATCCTCACTCGAGGATATGTTTCATTGATTTTTTAGAGAGAGTGGAAGGGAGAGGGAGAGACAGAGAGAGAGAAACATCAATGTGAGAGAGATACATCAATTGGTTACCTCCGAGCTAAACCAGCTAGGGATATTCGTTCTTAACGTGTTAGGAAAGTATAACTTCAACCCATCGGGTGGACTGGAAGGAGAAAAGTTGGCCTGTGGGCTCCCGTTTCAGAGGCGGGTTGCTCAGACCAAATGCCTGAAGGTCAGAGACAGCATTCAAGAGGCCCCACACAGGACCCAGTTCCTGCCCAAGGGCTCCTAACAAAGGCCCAAACCAGGCTTTTTTCCAAAAATGTTTTTAATTCCAACATCCATCTTAATGGCTTACTGTAGACTAATTTAGCCAGTAGTTGTTATACTAAAAATAGAAGCTAATGATTTCAGCTAAAAACAACTAAGCCAGCACTATCAAAGCATATTTATTGTAAGAAACTGATTATCACAGGGTGCATTTGTTTTCCACTTCCTTTTCCCTGTAGAAAGGCTTAATCCGATTCCCACAGTGAAAGCAACAGTTCTTCCTCTCCTGGGCCCTACAATATTACGGCTGTGTTTTCTAGAGGGCACCCACTTCCCAGAGCATGGCCAATCATCTCACGGGGGTGGGGGGGGGGGGCGGGGAATCCCACCGAGGGTCGGTCCCACCTGGTATCTCTCATTACCTCTCAGTGCCATTCAGCAAATACTGGCAGCATCAACTCATTTCTCAAGCGCCCACTGGTACCCACCACCAGCTCGGTACCATAGGGATCTCAATTAGTGGGCACTAAGAATGGAATTCCTTGGAATAATATTTGCAAAGCCTTTCTAGGGCATGACCTTGACAAAATGTTTTAATTTTATAATTGTTATGAATCATCAAAGAAATGATTAGCATTTGCCCTCCTCTGAGGATTGCCCACATGGCTGGTCAGACTGAGACCCTGAATGATTTTAATGTAGGGCACTAATTTTAGGGCCGACTCAGAATTTTCTTTTTCAGCTTGTGCCACCTCAATGGATTTCCCATGTCCACCTAATGTTGGGAAACCTGTTTCTAATGCCACCATCAGGATTCTGACAGAGGGGTCTTTCAGGCAAGGTGAAGAGCTCAGAGACGTGGTCACAGGCTAGGCTTACGCACTGTGTGCTCACACATGCACACACACACAGACGCGCACATGCATGTGCATGCACACAGATGTTTTTCCTTAAGGTTGTCAGCTCTAAATTCTTCCCTCCAGCTACAGCTACACAAGTTGTCCCCTTACCCCTACCCCATCCCCATGGACAAGCAAACACAGAAGATTTCCAAGGTCTGCAGACCCACGCGCTTACCTAGGCTCAAGAGGGTGTGGTCTTCCTGCCGCCCTACTCAGTGGTGTGGGCTCACTCTCCTGGTGTAATAGTATGTTTTGGATAAACAGCGGCATCAAATTGAGCAAACACTCTCTTGCATACCTTAAGTTAGGGTTTCTTGAATAAAATACCCAATTGACGAGAATAGATTAGCTGAGGGTGGTGGGATGCAATTACTTTCATTCTGAGACACATCAAGTCAGTGTATTTTCCTCAAGGAAAAAATATCTATTTTTACAGAGCAGCTAAACAGGTAAATGACAGAAAGCCCACTTTCTCTGCATACCTACGTAGCCATCATTGTCTGAATAATTTCAGCCAGAAGGAAAGATGTGTAAGAATCCTGAAGGAAGGTTATACTCTGTGCATGGGATTACTTGAGCAAGGATGTGTACTCCAAGGAAAAGTCCTGGATTTTGACTATTCAGTCAGCATAACATGTCACCGATACACCTTTAAAGGGCTTTTTAACAAGTTTCATTTCTCCCGATATGAAGCAAATTTTGAGTGTTGACATTTCTTTTAATTTTAAAAAGGTAAGTAGTTCCAGACTGCATATTCTTCAGAAGATTCCTTCTTTCTGTGCTGTACACATGGCTGGGCCTTCCGTAACCCTGGCAAGCTAAACTGCCTCATCATCACAGCTCCTGCAGGTTTTCTGTACAAGTTGGTCCATCAATTAAAGCCAGGTCTCCACCTAAGTGCAGCTTGAAGAAACTGCCAACAGTGCATCGCTAATTACCAGGACAAACATTTTTATTTCAAAGTTGACAAACAGGATAACAATTCTCAAAGCCTATTAGCTCTAAAAAGAACAGTTGCTGCCCTAGCCAGTTTGGGTCAGTGGATAGAGTGTTGGCCTGCAGACTGAAGGGTCTCTGGGTCTGATTCCAGTCAAGGGCATATGCCCGGGTTGCAGGCTCAATCCCCAGTGTGGGGCGTGCAGGAGGCAGCCAATCAATGATTCTCTCTCAACATTGATGTTTCCACTTCTATCTCTCTCTCTCCTTCTTCCTTCCTCTCTGAAATCAATAAAAATATATATATTTTAAAAAGAACAATTGCTGAGTTTGTCCTACCAAATGCTACCCTCACGTATGACCCTTACCCATCTTTGGTCAATAAGTGAAAAGTAACACTTCTTAGAACTAATGCCTGGACAGTTATCCCAATAAATCCCCCTTAGCCTCTTGCTACAAAGGCCAGTCAGGTCCCAACTCAGAATCAATGATATTACTACAGATAGCTCAAGGGTAATTTGGAAGCTTCCTTAGCAAATGAGGGAACTCAGGTACTCTCTCAAGAGCTCTTAATTGGAGTTTTCTATAACATCTCTATAATAATATATTTGACTCTAAAGCAGTCCAAGTGAGGTAAGCCCTCAGGAAATGTCCTGAAGGGGGGAGAATGGCCACAAGTATAACCTGCCCTCAGCACCAGGCCACTAACCCAGAGAATTCAATTCATGTGGGACAGCCACTCAAAGTCTGCATTGAATCTACTCCCCAAAAAGCTGATGGAAACAGATGAGGAAAATTCTAAAGAACTACCTTGTACTTTCTCTAGAAACGCAATCTATGAGTAGCAAAACCAATTTGAAAAAAATATAGATGCTACTTAAATTTCAGAGCCATTATCAGTGTGAGCAAACTATGAACTAGAGTGGACAAGCATTTAAGTCCCTATTCAATAATTTTGATTGTTAACTAATTTGGATTAGTTTTGATTTAACAGAGAGCATGAATCAAACTGGTTAAAACCTTAATAATGTCATAATATTGATTAATATAGTAAATCCTGAATATAGAAGATCTATGATTCCATTAATACTTCCACTTCATGAACAGGATTTTTACAAAATCAAAGCAATGCTCTTTTGAAGAACAAAGTTTTAGGACAATGAGGAAAGACAAAGTAATCATTACAAATTCATTATGGATCTATCAGAGACTTTTTTAATCCATTCAAATCCAAGCACAGAAGATCAGACTCTGATCCTATATTATTTCTACATTTTTAGAACTTTTCACTCAAATTCAAGGTTACAATGGCCTTAAAAACACCCACAGGAAAAGAATGACATGAATGATAATATGATGTACTAGCTGTTGCATTAGAGTGGTTATTTTTCTTTTCTCTACTTTTCAAATTTCCTATTGCATGTAATATAATTTTGTAATTAAAATCGTAAATTAAGAAAATTCAAGGTTACAAAACACAGTTAACTTTATAAAAATAATTCTTCAAACAATGTGCAGAAAGGAGACAGTCAACCAAGATAAAGAAGATGGTTGAGGGAAAGGTAAACCGGTCCTGGGAGGAGCTTGAACAGTGAATGGCACCACCAGCGTTGCCCGGCATCGAGTCCTCGGAGACAAGAGGCAGCGGGAGCCCCGTTCCCACGGCACAGATTCCCTCCAGCCACCGATGACAGAGGCTCGATTTTCACACGCTTATTAGTCTTGTGTGCCTCGGAATCTCAGAGCACTTTTGGAGTCTGCCTTGATTTGGTTTGATGGTGAGGAAAGAGAGGTTCACACACTAGAACCAAATGACCATGGAAGGTCACAGCACTGGCAAAAGCGGCCCTCACCAGCCTCACCAGCATTCTGTAACCCATGGGCCTAGGAAAGATTAGGTAACATTTCTTTTTCAAATTATATTGCATTTGCTCAACTATGTTCACTTAAAAACAAACAAACAAAAACAACTATATGCATGAGACCTGTAAGCAGACCTCATTCACACTGACAGCCCACAGCCGGGACTCTCCGTCCCCTTGCAGGTTTTTTTGGGGCAATAAAACCAAAATCTATATTTAAAATATGTGTGCCTCTCATAAGATACATTTTTAAAATTCAGTGTTTAAATAGCATAGTGGCCATTCCAAATGAGAAACTTTTGTTTACTAATATGTGTTTACTACATTGGCATATAAAGTAGAAAACCCTCAATCAGGATTTCAGAGTCGTTCCTCAAGAAATCACACGATGTGTGCCCAAAGGCTGCACGTGCTCTAATGTGGCCTCCTTCCTCAGGCTCTAAATGCGTCCTCCGAGTCGGAGGTATCTGCAGGTTGGCATCTGCCTAATCCCACGGGGTCCTCTGGCGGGTGTCACAGCTGCTGGTTGGTGAAGAAGGATTTAGTCTCCCTGCAGACAGGATTTACGCAGAGCGGGCAGCTCAGAACCAGCTGCTTGGAGCACAGCTCGTTTGATTGGATGTGTGAGTGCACCAAATCGGCCAGGGCCTGCAAGGCGGGTGACAAGAGGCAAAGATTCATCAGAACAAAAAGTCTGCTGTCTCCCCCATCCATGCATTTCCTCTCCCATCTGTCCTGATAATCACTATGGCTTGGGGTTTCTTTTAATCTGAATTATGAACCCTTTGAACCACATTCTATAATATCTTTCTCTCCCAAGCATCCTCAGCTTGGAGAAAACTTAAAATAGAGACTTTAGAGAGTGAAATCCTCTTCCCCCGCCCGCTAAACCTCGTTGGTCTCTGAAAGGCAGATTTTAAATCAGACAGTGGTAGGTGGATAGAAGTCAGGAAATGGGGGCTATCTAAAGGAAAAAGGAGTGAGAGAATAAGGATTTCGATTTTATTTTTGTAATTAATTGGACCTCAAAATGTTCTAATATGTGAGAAAAACCAATATTCTGAGCGAGTTTCTCAGAGGATTACTCTCTGATATGTTCTACTAAAAGGTTTGTAACTCCAGAGATACCTCAGAGAACAATGGATTTCCATTAAGAGACTCGGATCTTCTGATGTTTTCAACTCCACACTGAATCAAATGAGAAAAGGGAGGAAAAACACATACACGTTTTATTTTCTTTGTGGGTTTTTTTTAAAGAAACTGACTGCTACGGAACACACGCACGCACGCACACACAATTCAAAGTCTTACTTCAAAAGAATTCTAACATTGCTCAGAAATGAAACATTCACAGGACCATGCCATATGCTGATTTTCAACCATTATCATAAAATGGCTCTTCAATTTCTATTCCTCCCCCTACCCAGCACCTTCCCATAGGTGCTTTGTTTCCAAACCATTTTTGAGGGTGTATTTGATAGAATTCCCAAGTAATTTTAGTCTGCTTACCACTCTTTTTTTAATTGTATCTTTCTAATGCACACCTTTATAGACTCTACCTAAGCAGAATGTTGACATAAGTATATTTTTATACCTGTTTTGATTCCAAGTGTCAAAAGAGGTAAATTAATTTAATGAAATTGAACCTAGATGGGATCCAATTTAGAGTTGGGATTTTATACCCTTACATTTTAAAAACCTAAAATAAAAATCTGAGCATTGTTTCAGTGCCATCCCTGCTCTCCTCTCCAAAAATATCTAGTTAATTATCCCCTAAATAAGTGAAAAATATCTCATTATTATTTATTCAGGTAGTTAGGATCTTCTCTTTCCCTTTCCAAAATGCTGATGGCTTTATCTTTTGAGTCAGCACTAATATCAGAAGACTGGTATGGGGAAATGCTGAGGTTCAGCAAACACACAGTTCTCAACAAGAGACTGTAGTCTAAAACTTCATGGAGAAGCCAGTACCAGCAGGGTAACCAGAGGTGGCCAAGTGTCTCAGACACTGCTGATGGGAGCATTAAAGGACACATTTCTGTAGGGAAATGAGGTAAAATATGTCAACATTTACATTCCATTTCTAGGAATGTATCCTCAGAAAATAATGGGAAAAAGAAAAAAGGAAATGTTCATCACAGAGCAGTATATGACGGTAAAAAATTAGAAACATCTTTAATGTATACTAATTAAGAATTTGTTAAAAATGATTACTTAGATATAATTATTTATTGATATGGGTCCACAATATTTTTTTTTAAAAAGTCTACAAAATATTAGGTATAAAATGCCATTTTGTTAAACATGTAGAAGAATAACATTTTAATTAAAATATACACACACACATATAGAGGAAAAAGGGGTCTGATTTTTACCAAAGAATTAACATATTATGCTTGAAGGGTAGGATTCTGAGTGAGTTCTACTCTCAATGTTATACTTCTCTCAACTGTCTGAGCTCTATTATTTTTATTATCAAAAAGCAGTAAAGTTATTTCTATTTGAGGAAAAAATTCAAACTACTTTTTAAAGAAAAGTTAGTTGTTTTAAACAGTATATTCTCCCATCAAAATAATAAAATAAACTGTAGCTAGATGGTTGTCTTTATTCTCTATGGACTAATTTACTGGTCACTAATAATCCATGGATTTCTAAGATGTGTTTACTAAGGAATGACCTCAGTTTAGTAAAATGAATGAATGTGAGTTACCATTCAATACAAACAAAAAAGTACACGCTGCACTTAAGTCTTTTCAGCAAGCTCACAGTTAGCCTAGGTCATGGTGGCATACAGAAGGCATCATTAAATGAAATCCATGGACAGCCCTGAAACCTCATTTTAGCCAATTACAACGTCCCCATAAATTCTTTATCAGAACTACTGACACGTAATTTAGGCACCCTCTAACTTCATCAGCACTTGATTGATGGCCTGCATGTACACAAAAACCTGTGGGGTTGGGTACTGGCTGAGGCTCGCCTCCAACCCACTCTCCACCCGGCCCTGCACCTGCCACCCCGTCCCAGAGAGGGTGAAGGATCCTTCGAGGCCAGGCCTCCATCAATCACACTGGATGACCAGGGACAGGAGTTCTGGCAGAAGATGGGGGGAGGGCTTCTTGGTCCCAGCGACTCCACAATTCCCACAGAAACAATGCTATAAACTGGACTCAGGTTTCAGGCCGACCCTCAGGAGCCGTGAGATGGTGAGCCATAGTTTTTCTCCACTCTGAACAACAATTCACATCCATCTTACATTACAAGACACTAAGCATAGTATTTGTTATTTCAATAATCAGATTGATAGCAACACAGGAGTAAACAGCTAATTAAGTGCATAAAAAAAGGGGGTCGAGAAAATTACATGCTCTTTTCCTAAATGACGACGGCTCTTCTATGCCTCCGAAACCCAAGGGACACTAGTAAGTGAAGAAAAGGAATTACATAACAATAAAATCTTTTTCCTCCAGATTGGTGAGAAGTGCAATTATTTTTTCTTAAGGAAATGTAGTGTTTATTACTTTCAAGTGGTACAATACCCAAATTAAACACAGTGACACTGGCCACAATGGGCCCAGTCTCAGAACGGCACAAAAGTGCTTCCCCACCGCGGAAGTGGGACTGACTGAATGTGGTCAGATTTCTTGCTCAGATTAAGTATTATTCAGAGCAAGGAGGACAGAGTACCTGCACACACATACACCACGCAGTATTTTTGAATGACACAATTAGATCCCGACAGACAGTTTCCCTTTAAAACCAATCGCAGTGGGATTAATAAGGCAGACGCAGCGTTACCTCGTTAGCTAGAACTTGAGAGTACTCGATGTCCAGTTCATACAGTGTTTCAATGTGATCGCTGGTGAACGCAATGGGAACCAGGAGGATATTCTTCCACCCCCGCTCGCAAAGCCCTCTGATGGTCTCGTCTGTCTGAGGACCCAGCCAGGGCATCGGACCAACCTAGGAGAAAGGAGGATGCGTGCCCAATGGCCCCACTTCTCCCGCTGTCGGGCCCCGCACTGCCCAGGCACACACACCTTCCTTGAGAGCAAGGGCTGTGCTTTCCACCTGCTTTAATGGGTTTTGGTATTTCCACATTGAAGCTGGAATCCTTCTAGAAACTGGCAGGCTATAAATACCAGTTCTGTCACTACAACTGGAAATAATACAGTGAGTCACTGGAACTCAGCTAGTCATTCGATTTCCCCTCCCATCAGACTGGCGGGCAGAGTTCTTTCTGCCCATGGTAAGCCATCAGGTTACACACAGTCTGTGTGTATGAAAGAGCCAAATCTCACCGTTTCATAACTAAGTCCTAAAATAGGTGTCCTCGAAAGAGCCGACTGCCCGCAACGTGCGGAAGCCACCCACCTTGGACTGCCAAACCAGCCGGTAGGGGTTGGAGTAACCCAGCTTCTCCATGACTTTCTGGACAGTGGCGCCCACCTCCTGAGGGTAGGGGTCCCCTCTGTTGACCACCTGCAGCAGAGACACATGGGTGTTCGGTCACAACCTTGTGAAGGGTTCCAAGAGCCTGGGACGCGCAGTTGAAGGAGGTAAGCCCTGGACCGGAGTCCTCCCCTTCTGTCTTTTGCACTAAAGACAACACAATCTGAGCTCAATCGCCAAACTTCCTTGGATCCACTTCTTCATTGGCCAAGGGTCAATCATCTCTAAGGACCCTAAGAAAAGGTCAAATTCTATGCCCCACGTTATCCGTGGGAAACTGACAATGTGTAACGATGGAGGATGGGTCTCTACGTGCCCCCATCTGAAACAGGGGAATGAATGACACAGAGCTGGACAGGAGTCAATATGGGATGAGACTTCTACCTTGGTAGTCACTGGAGTGGCTGACTTTGGAAAGGAATTGAAAGAAGACTGTGTATAGAACTGAGCTTATGGGGTTCAGGGAAAGAAAAGGGTAAACGCCAGTGGAATAAGAGAGACGAGAGAAGCAGCACATGGGCTCAGATTCCAAGGTCCTGAAGGATATGACCGGTGCCTTCTTTTTTTTTTCTTACCTATGCCTTCCAATTCCTCTTCCTACAACAATGGACTACAGACTAATGCTTTGTGTACAGCGAATGTCTGATAAACGCTTCTGACAGTCAGAACAGCTTAATACCTTGAAAGTGTTTAATAAAATTGTATTTTTACTGCTTTAATATTTAGTTTCATGCTGACTCCCTAACACTCTTACCCTGCTGTATTTCTCCTCAATGTAACACTTATTACCTCCTAAAATAACACAATATTTTCTTATGTATTATGTTTATTATCTGTTTCCCCCACTCGCTGGGGGCAAAGATTTATATCTATTTTGTTCATTCCCAGATCCTGTGAATGAACCGGATAGAACAGTGGATAGAACAGTGTCTGAAATATAGTAGGTGCTCAATAAATACTGCTGACATGAAACACTGATGAACTATTTTATGATCTACTAAAAATTAGTTAAAAAGCCATTAGAAAGATAAATGTAGACGGAATGAGGGAAATATAAAATCACCATCAGAGCAGCACAGAAATAATTGCTACAGGCAAGATCCAGCGATGGATGCTAAAATTGCGGGGCAAAAATATGTGAAATAAGACACTTGGGTAGTCTCAAAGACTCTCCCCTAAGATATTTTTTAATTACAAAAAGGAAAAGAATGACTACGCCATGGACAATCCAGTAGACACCACCTTTGACAAATGACCAACGATCATAACACCAGCAGGAAGGCACACCTGTATCACGTACCCGAGATGATACTCTGAGGAGGACAGGTCACCCCTGGGGTATCCTTCCCTCCAAGGCACAACCTCGGTGTAATCATGAGGAAACACCAGACACGTCCAAACAGGAGAGCATGCTACATCACAGCTGACGCTCTACAGAATCACTCTTCACAACTATCAAGGTCATGAAAGACAAAGACAGATGGGAGGACACAAGGAGACAGGACCACTGAATGTGAGGAGGGGTCCTGGGTTGGGTCGGGAAAAGAGAAAGGACCTGGTGGAAGAAGTGGTGAACCCCAGAGCCTGGCCTTCGGTTAGCAGTACTGCCCATGGTTCAGGTCTTGTTCTGACCACTGCACTATGGTTATGTGAAGTGTCAACCTCAGGCATAGCCACGTGAAGGGGATGTGGCACTATTTTTGCAAATATTCTGTAAGTCTAAAATGTTTTCAAATAGTACGTTTTTTAAAAAGCCATGAAGCGGGGGAGGGGAGTGTAGGGGTAAGAATAGCTGCTACATCCATTTTCTTCCTCGGCAACCCCACGCTCCCCCCGACCCCTTTCTTATCCTCATAACTTCATGGCATTCCTCAGTCCCACACAGAACCCTGGGCAGCAAAAAAAAACCTGGGAGCAGCATGCTCAGACCTGGGGGGTGGGAGGGTGGAGGGAGAAGTGGGGCCGAGGGTGAGAGAACAGAAGGCAGCACCTGGAAACATTCATGTGTAAAAATGTGTTTCTTCCTTTCCCAATTCAAGTACCTCCCTTCTGGCACTTCAGACGTGGCCTCAACACACCGGGACAGTTATAAATAGGATGAGGATGGAGAAGGAAGATGGACATGTGAAGAGGATTTGCATAATGCCAGAAAAAGAGACTAGGAACCTGTTCAAATGAAACAGGCAGGCTTCCAGAGGAGAGAAATTGATCTCCAGGGCCACATACTGCTGAAAGGGCAACTGCTTAGCTGAGATGTAGGAGTGGGAAAAGCTGCAAAGGGCTCGACCCTGGTGACCACAAGGTGGCAGTAAAGACCAATTAGAAGAGTGGCCCAGACTCTCATTAACTCCATTAGCCCTGGAATTAAAACCTTGATAACACCCAAGAAGATGAAATTCTCCACCTCTCCAGCTTTGAAAGCAATGTCTGTAGGACAGGATGCTAGTTCTGAGCTGATGAAACTGGCTGCTTACTCCAAGCACTTCCATGTATCACGCTGGCATACCTGCTGGATCATCCTTGTTCCTATACACTCGTATTCGCTGGCCCAAGCGTGGTCCTTAGTCTTAGCAAGTTAAAAACCCTAGTGGTGCCCAGCAGGGTGGCTCATTTGGTTGGAGTGTCATCCCTTACACCAAAGTTTCCACTTCAGTTCCCAGTAGGGGCACATATGGGAGGCAACCAATGGATGTTTCTTTCTTTCTTTCTTTCTTTCTTTCTTTCTTTCTTTCTTTCTTTCTTTCTTTCTTTCTTTCTTCTCTCTCTCTCTCTCTCTCTCTCTCTCTCTCTCTCTCTCTCTCTCTCTCCTTCCTCTCTTTCTAAAATCAATCTTAAAAACAAAAACATATAAAAACATGTCCACGGGTGAGGATTATAAAACAACAACCACCTGTACTCGCTTCCTGGAATTCAGAAAACCCCTGTCAAGTTTTGAGGACAAAAGAGTGAGACTGAGAGCCCTCCGTCTGAATGGAGGGCCTACGGTCAAGCCGCCAAAACATCAGACAGGTCAGAGCAGTCTACTGTGCCACTTATTAGAAATCCTTATATGTGACTATATCTTCAGGTTGTTATGATTTCTACACAGTATTATAAATTGTAAATATTATAATCAGAATGAATCATTATTAGGTCTCAAGAAGTGAATTAAGTTAAATGAGCACCACATTAAGTCTGAGAGTTTAGAATTCAGGACATTGTAGAAACTGGGTCCATGTTACACACTGAGAAATCCTCTACCATGAGGTCATCCGACAAAATGTTCTTACTTACAGACATCGGCAGTGAGTGGGCAGAAAAAAGAATGACCACCTCGCTCCTCTTCTCCGGTGGAAAACAGTCCAGCTCTTTCCGAATGTGGTCTGCGAAGCACTGCAGGAATGCGGAGAAAGGAGGGTCAGGAGCAAGTGGAAGGAAGAGGTGGAGGGAAAGACAGTGTTTTTAAAATGAGAGCCACACCAGAAATGCCGGAGCAACCCTCAAAACTCTGAACTCTCTTTTTAAAAAACTGCAAACAGTACGATCTCGCTTGCTTTGGTTCATCATCAAAATGGCTCCTAACGGTTTCAGGGGCCTGGGGAATTTGATGGGAAACTTCTAACGCTCGCTAATGGCTCACTGAAAATGAACGCTCTGGATCTGCTGTCCCCCGGGAGGAGCGGGGCACACTTCCAGATGGAAAGGAAACACAGATGGGAAGGAGAAGTTGTTTTAAGACCTCTCATTTGCTCGGTTAGCAGGAAAACAGCTTACAGGGTCTTTCTAAATCTCCTTAGTTTGGCTTTCAGGCATATTGCATTAAAATGCATTAGACAGAAATAGTAGAGGAATAAGAAAATATCATCTATTTTTATGACCTTTTCCTTCTGAGCCCAATATCCTCACTGAGTCAATCTTCATAACAACCTTCACAACAACAGATGAGAGGTTGTAAAAGTCCCATTAAATTCACAGAGGGCGGAAAGATGCGCCGGCTTGGGGGCCCGTTCAGTCACATCTGCGGAACTTGGGCTAGAACACAGGCCCACCTCCTCCCCCAAACCTCTGTCGACCAGACCAGTTAATTCCCTTCGTCTAGTTGGCACTTTCCGACTCACATCAATAGGTGCTGAAATACCAGATCTGAGGAGGCTTTCTTTCATCTTACACTTTAATCATTCTTTGTCATTTCACTTATAAAGCAAATGCTACAAAGGACATTAACGGGCCAATTGACAAAATTCTAATATAAACATGGATTAGATAAATTAATCAATGTTAAATTGACTGAAGTTGAATATTGTATCATGGTTATGGGAGAAAATCTTTCTGCTATTTAGGCATAAAGAGTGATTTTATATATGACTGTATATGTTTAAAACTTATTCTCAAAAGGTTCAGGGAAAAAATGATGTATAGATATATACATACACAGAGATTAATAATATGTGAATCTAGGTAAAGAGTAGACTTTTCTGCATGTTTGAAATTATTTCCAAATAAAACGGGTTTTTTTATTGTTGTTTTAAATCTTTATTGTTGAAAGTATTACATATGCCCACTTTTTTCTCCCACTGACCCCTTCTAGCCCACCAAATAAAAAGGTTTTTAAAACATTATAAAGGACAATTTACCAGAACCATGTAAATTTATACTTGTTGGTATGTGGATATATACCAATTTAGGATGAGCAAATTATTCCTCAATAAATACTGACATATTATTAATCTTTACAGAACCCTCAAAAATTGGTAAATAAATGCCCCAGGGCACAAAATGGCACCTAGAGAGTTAGTTCCCTTAACAAATTTTATTATTGACTTATAGGTTGTGACAGGAGTAGATGAAAACAAAAACAGGATTTTCTGGTAGTCTTTGCAGTGTTTGGAAACTAAAGATGCTCACAAAAGATTATTTCTGGACAAAAGCCTAGATGAGGAGGCCCGCTGCGAAGTGCACGTAGGAGCCCGGAACATCCACTTACTCCAATTATTCCACAGCTGGGTAACAGCAGTAAAATGACCGTTTTACATAATTACTGCCTATAATAAGTGGGAATGTTGATTTAAATTTTTTAGTTTTAGTTTTTAACTATATTTTTATAGTTTTAGTTTAGGGTCTAGGTTTGGGTTTGTGTGTTTTTTCTATTTCTGCTAGATAGCCAATCTCCTTCTCATGTAATCTACATAATATTAAAAATAAAATCTATGTATCAATTTTTTGTTCCCAAAGAAGTTTAATATTTTTCCTTTTCTCTTCTTGCAAACCTGCAAGTACAAACACAATTTGTTACAGCTTACAACAGACCCTAAGCCATCGTCAAAACTGAGGAGCCGTGGGCAAGCCCAAGTGCTACTTAAATCATCTAGAATCCATCTGTGGTATTTTCTCCATGCACTCCCTCAGCAGAATGAAAGAGGCAGGCGGCTCTCAGAGCCTTCAATCACAGCATCCAGGGGGCAGATAAATGCCTCTGAGATTCCCTTTCATTTTGTGAACGGAGACTTCCTCAGTTAAGAGACCTTTCCATCTTTCTGCTTCCCCCCTTTTCAAATGGCTGAATTTTAATGCAAATCTAATTACTCACTGGATCAGGGCAGGCAGATGCTGTGCAGACCCCGCAGTTCTCTACCACATGTCAGTGCTGACCTGAAACACCCCTCTTTTCCAGTCCAGGCCTCCAAGAGCAAGAGTCGCAGCTCACTGGGGCTCCGGTGGTACTGACTGGACCGGCAGACAAGTGGGGGACACCGAAGCAAAACCACACCCATCCCTAGGAAGGTGCCTTCTTGTCACTTTTGACTTAAAACCAAATTTCAACCTAAGGGCTAACCCTTGACTTCTACAAGCCTAAGGAACGTAGTCTGCTCATGGGAGAGCTGGCTGCTTTTAATGATGTCTAGCACCATCTAGCGGTTACAGATTTTAAATGATTCCAGGCTTTTAAAAAAGATGTTACTAGTAAGTTGGTATTTTGCCAGTCAGAGAATGTCCAAGGAATGAAACATAAACTGGGTGAAATCTGAATCACTTAATATTTCTCCTACCTCAACCAACTCCAAGGCAGAAACTTCCACTGGCAGAACAAAACTCTATCTGCATGATATAAGGCATTTATAGCAACGCTCTTGTATTCAGAGGGTAAAAGAGGATATTAAAATGAATTAATGAATGAATGAAAGCTAGTTAAAGTTATTTTACCATTTGCGACAACATGGATGGACTTAGAGAGTACTATGTTAAGTGAAATAGACAGAGAAAAAGAAATATTGTATGATTTTACTTATATGTGGAATCTAAAGAACAAAATAAGCAAATAAACAAAACAGATACAGACTCATAGATACAGAGAGCAGACTGATGGTTGCCAGAGAAGAGGAGGGTTGAGGATCTGGCTGAAAAAGGTGAAGGGATTAAGAAGTATAAATTGTTAGTCACAAAATAATCTGAGGGGTATAAGGTGCAGTATAGGGCAGCGGTCGCCAACTGGTGGTCCATGAGGTCCGTACGGTTGGCGACTGCTGGTATAGGGAATATAGTCAATGCTAGTATAATAATTATGTACGGTGCCAGGTGGGTACTGGAAATATTGGGGGACCACTTTGTAAAGTATATGATTATCTAATCTCTATGCTGCACACGTGAAACTAAAATAAAATAATATTGAATGTAAACTGTAACTGAAAAATAAAATTAAAAACAAAAAGCCACTGGCTTTAGAATTATACTTTCCACTGTTCTCCTAATGTCACCTATTAATATAAATATTATAAATATAAATTGCATAGAATTTTGAAATTTCTTCTAATATATAAAACTTTCTTCGGTTGAAATGTTAAATTTCTTTTCATGTCTGAGAACATGTAGATATAATACCTTTAAGTTTAAAAATTTTTGATATCTTAAAGGATTTAGAACACAGAGGGTTTATTTGTCCGCCATTCAGTCTATGAATGTACATTAGCAGAAACACCTTGCGTAATCTTTAACGTTCTTCTGGTCATTGGGAAACCCAAAACTCAAAATGTAATTCTGCTATGATTTGTGACTAACAGTATTAACCTGAAGAAACAAAAGAGTCTAAACTTTAATCTTTAAATGTATTTTCTCTTGTCACAATAATCCTTTTTTTAATCCCCAGCATACAATTTAAGCCGGAGAACCGTGAGGCTCAGAGGGACACCTGTAAATGAACTGTGATGGGCTGCGGGTAGGTTCCGGCTTACCTGAATGAGGAGGGGATGCGTGGGCCACCTGTCAATTGTGCTCCACTTCATCATGGGCTTCTTTCCCACTTTATTATAGTATCTGTAAATGGCGTTTAAGCTGCTACCTGAAATAGGCAGGGGCCACTTAGTAGATGCCTACTGACTACAGTGAAAATAAGAAAACAGGACTAGTAAAGGCAGTAATTATAAGTTCAACATAGGCAACTGCTTCTATACTGAGTCAGTCTAACTACAATCATCCCAATGCTCTAAAATGCATACAGACTTCACTGCCCTGCAAATGAAGATCACTAAAAAGGAATCCATTTCAACGGCTTTTCAAAGATTATTGAGGTCATTTCTAGTGAGAAACACGATGGCAGTGGATTTATGAAATATGAGTGGTCGTTATTTGCAGCGACCAAGTCTTACAATTAACAGCATGTTGAAATTATTTTCCCACTATGAAGGTAATCAACCCCATTGCAGCAAATGTAGGGGTTGGGGGAGAAGGAAAGAAGCCAGCCATTATTCCCATTTTACTAGTACATCATTGTTTTATGCTAGCATAGTTCTTTCCAGTTATATTTCCTTTTAGCTATCTTGTTTTACAAAGTTGTAATTTTAATATGTATGCAACTGTGCATCCTGAGTATTTTGGGCATTTTTAGTTAATACTATGATAAGAGTATTTCCCACATTATAATAAAAGCTTTATAACCATCTTTTTTAATGGCTTGTTGATAAAAACAGCAGCTTATTGAGGTTTCTATGAGCACTCTCTTTTTATCTGCTTTTATAACATTATCATCAGCCCCTAGAATAAGTTAAATGAGTATCAAAACCTTACAGGTAATCCAAAAAAAACATGTATTTCTAAGGAAGAGATGGAAATCATGAAAATTTAAAGCCTAACAGGAGGTAAATGGTACCAACCCAATACAATTTTATCCTGGCCTAGGGGAGCTGGAACTGGGGCCAAGCCTTAATCCTATGAAACTGATCCTAACACAAGGACTCTTCCTCAATCTTAACGTAGAGCAGAAGTTCCAAAACATTTCATGCTTCCCAACACCAATCCACTGGTTTCTAACTATGAGACTACTCATCAGTTAGGTTTCCAACTTATAATGCTAGTCGGGACAGAGCCATATTTAAATCAAAGGAATATTCTTAGGCTAAGACTCAACTTTAAAAAGACAAATGAGTTCACTTTGGTGAGTAGAATACAATGAACCAGGAGAATCCAAACTGAGTCTATTCCAGGTTCTGGGAGCCACATGAGTTGCCCTAGGTCACTCAGAACCATCCATGAACTACCAGAAGTAGTAATTAAGAGGAAAGTATAACTAAAAAAATCACTTGTGATTGATATACAGAATATACCGGCTCTGCCACAACGTGTGTCTACAAGATGCAATAGAAAAACGACACTCTAGTGGCTTCAAAGAATGAATGTGCTTCCCGAAGGCTTTCACATCTCTGCAGTGAAGAGGTGCATGCCCTTACACATGAGGTATACTGGAGAAAAACTGCACAGACATGGGTGTTTTAAGCACACGAATAGAGCCAGCTGTGTAATGAAAACCACAGTCAATCCTTTGGCATATAAGTAACGATCTTCTTAAGTTGTCTAATTTTGAGAGCATTTACATGTTGAGATATATTTTTAAAACAAGGCAAAAAAAAAAAGTATAGCTTAGGTATTTATAAAATCTGATTCCTTCTCCAATAGCATATCACCGGATATTTTGAAGTTGGAGAGGTACATTTCCAAAGGAAATCACAGTGCCAACTGTTGACGTCAGAGCTCAGGCGTTTTCATAGGCGCCCTACACACAGCAGGTCTTCCAGTGGCCTTCTGTCTCTCCTTAAAGATATACAGTAATATACACTGATATCCAAAAGCAGTTTGGGAGTAAAAGTGTGCTGACCCCAATCCTTGAAACAGAATACAAACAAATGTATGTGTAGGTGACAGTAGAAGCTTCACCCACAACTGATGAGACAGGGATTGGCAAATGCAGATTACTTTCCTGCTCCTGTTAAATATAGGAAATAACATGAATCTAGAATTCTAGGTTTGCAGAGGAAACCTCAAATTGGGTTGTGATTTAATCAGTAACCAACCCATAACTGAAGCATAATAAAAAAAAATAACACTATTCCCAATATTCTATGGGCTTTTAAAATGTAAACAGTGATCACCTTTGCTTCATTAATAAGAATAGTAGGATATCCATAACAATCAGTTTATTATACAAATATAGAAAGTGCTTAATCCTGATCCACTACACCAGTGATTTTCAACCTTTTTCATCTCATGGCACATATAAACTAATTACTAAAATTCTGCAGCACACCAAAAAAATATATATTTTGCCAATCTGACAAGAAAAAGGTATAATTTTGATTCATTCATACGAGACTGCTACTGCTGCTACTGTTGTGTTGGCTGTTGTCTTTTGTTGTTTTTTGTTTGTTTGTTTGTTTGTTTGTTTTACAATCTAAGGGAAAAGAGGTCAGTGCCCTTGACTAAATAGTCAGATGCTGCGTGTTTTAAAAATCCTTGCGGCACCCTGGTTGAAATCGCTGCATTAAAGCATTGAACACTAGCAGCCACTGCCTTCCACCACCATTTGTAATTCTGAGCCGACTAGCCAATAACTCAAGGGACAGGCGAACCATGAGATTTCCAATGGACTGACCTGAACTCTCGAGTTTAGAGCAGACAAGCTGGATTTGCCATTCAAATCACAAAGGATTTATCCTTTCCTGCCGCACTCAGTTTCCTGGCTACTTCTGCCAGGGCCCTGTCCACCCTCCCACTGTCAGAAGCCCTTACCTGTGGTAGAGCAGCTGTACTGTGGGTACTGCGTGAAAGCAATAGCCCTTTCAAGCCCATCTCTCTCCATCTCTTCAATTGCTTCTTCTGTTAAAGGGTGGACGTACCGGAATCCAATATAGTATTTGTGAGGGGCTATTAGGAAGCATGTGTGGAAAGGAGAAAGTATTAATCTTTATATAGATTCCTCCGAGTCGCCAAACGTAATGTAATGTCCAGAACAAAGAACAGTTGCGCTAATTTCCTATGGTGCTGATAAACGGGGGGAAGTTTAGAATATTCCTTGGATCTTATCCAGTCTTCAGCTAGGACATGGACTTTTAATCACTACTGCATGGGACCAACCTCTCCCCTCATATACACACATCTTTTCTTAGCACAATGGTTTTTAAAACTCAAGCTTTGCCCACTGGAGTGGCTCAGTTGGTTGAGTATCGAAAGGTGCCAGTTCGACTCCCAGTCAGGGGAAGGCAATCAATGTCTCTCTGTCTCTCTGTCTCTCTGTCTCTCTGTCTCTCTCTCCTCCTCCTCCTCCTCCTCCTCCTCCTCCTCCTCCTCCTCCTCCTCCCTCCCTCCCTCTCTCCATCTCTAAGCATGACCTGGTGAGGATTACAAAAAACCTGTGCCTAGTTCTCTTCTCCTTACTGAGATGAGAGACTCAAGAGAAGAGAGAAAAGAACTAGGAATCTCCTCTCAAGTACCAGACGGTTTGCTTTTTCCTTCCCTCTGGTTTGAACCCCCTTTCAGGTAGGGAAACGGAGACTCTCCAAGGTCAATGAACCTGCCCAAAGTCACACCCAGCAGATGCTCAAGCTGAAATTTTACCGTCTCTGCCCATCCCAGAGCCCATGTTCCTTCCTTCTCTGCCCCCACCCACTTCCACCACCCAACTCCCTCCTCCTGTGCCCTCAGGCGCAAGGTCACCAAGTTTATAGAAACACTTTGGGATACTCAATACAAGTTCACTGATAACAAATGACTGAAATGATTCTTCTGTATGCATACAGGAAAAACACCCAACAGCAATTCGTAAATTGGAGGTACCAAATGAGATTTCAAACCATAGTTCTTGGCACCTAAGCACCTAAGGGCCCACATCAGCCATATCTTTGTGTTCCTTTCTCCATAGCTTTACCAGTTCCCTCTTCTAAATCTTCCCTTGTCCTCCTAAATCTTTTTTCCTGCATTTTAAAAGCATTGACAACCGCACAATTCTTAGGCATTTATAAATCATGAAATTCAGAATTTCCTAACTTATTTCCCTGTCTTTTCATAGGATTACACCTAATTTATGCTCAGGGATAATATGAGAATATACCACATAAACATTAAGTAATAATAAATAAACCCAAGATAATGTTACTATCCAACCAATAGCAGGGGCTAAAATTAAGAATATGACACTAGCCCTAACTTGTTTGGCTCAGTGGATAGAGCGCCCATCGGCCGAAGGGTCCCAAGTTCGATTCTGGTCAAGGGCACGTACCTTAGTTGGAGGCTCCCGGCCCTGGTCTGGGCGGGAGGGGAGGCAACGAATCAGTGTATTTCTCTCACATTGATATCAATATTTCTCTCTCTGTCTCTCCCTCTCTCTTCCACTCTCTCTAAAAATCAAAGGAAAGATATCCTTGGGTGAGGATTTAAAAAAAGAATGACACTAAATTGGAACATAGGAAACATTTAGGTTACATTGAAGGAGAAGATAAACACATTATAAATACTCCTCAATAATGTGATCCAAGGAACCATGTTACCAAGAACAGGTGCAAAAGAGCAAAAAAACGGAGAAGGATGTCTGTGTGGGAAGGAGGGTCTGACCCGATATTCGCTGGTTGGGGACCACAAAAAGAGGAAGGAAAATGTATAAACGAAACCGAGTTCAGCTGTCTGTCCTTCTAAGCCACCAAACTTATGTCCTCTTGCATAAAATATGGTGAACTGTGACTAAAAACACACCAGAGGACAAGACCCTGTAAGCAAACTCCAAATGACTGATTGGTCAAAGGTTATGTGGCTCATCCGAAAACTGCCAACCTCCACAGAATCATCAAGTCCATGTTTAAGGCGTGCCTGGCGACCTGAGGTGCGGTGGAAGTGGCCCTGGCTTTCTAACCTATGTGGAGACATACTACCATCAGATTGGCATAGTAAGATGCCGGTGCTGCAGGTCCACCAGCTTCTCACGTTTCCTGTCCACCGCTGAAACGCTGCAGCCTAAATGCCTAGGGTGTGGAGTTCCTCAATACTGCAGACTAAGGGACAGGGAGAGGCTGCCCTCACAGATAAAGGCAGGGTGGGGGCTGCATTTTGAAGTGAGAGAGAGTGCAATACCCTGGAAAGAACAGATAAGGCTCCTCCCCCTCCCTACTCCTGGAGCTGGCAGAGTTGTTTTGTGTGTCTCAGTATTACATAAAAACAACGGTATATCCTACAGTCAATGGCGTCTTAAGTGAGATTAAATATGGTACTTATAGTTCATTTGAGTAGTGTTTCATGCTGTACATTATTATTCCGGTAGAGGGTTTCAGAGGACAGTTGCCAGAGGTTTGTGGTCCTCCTTTTATTTTTAATTGATTTTAGAGAGAGGAAGGGAGAGAGAAAAAAAAAGAGAGAGAGAGAGAGAGAGAGACAGAGAAACATTGATGTGAGAGAGAAACATTGACCGGTTGCCTCCTGTACATGCCCCAACCGAGGATGGAACCTACAACCTGGGTATGTGCACTGACCCGAAATCGTGCTTGCCACCTTCCAGTGCATGGGGACAATGCTCCAACCAACTGTGCCACCCAGCCAGGCACCATCCTCTTGTTAGTGCCACGCCTGACGAGGCGCACAGAGGCCTCAAGATGGTGGTACTGCCGAGAGCTGAAAGCAGCTGCTGAAAGCTGCTTAGTCTCATGGCTGCCGCGACAGCGAGCTAATTTGGCTCTACATGATGATCTGATAATTAGCTCTCCATACAGGAAGAAAGGCAATCACAGCAGCCTCAATCCATTCCCAAAGCTTTCTTTCCGGAGCAATGACATGTGCATCTTCTATTCAAACCCATCTCTACAGATCTTTAATGGGACCTTGGCTGAGTCAGTGTATGTCGTCTCTTCCTTATCATCTAGCCCAACTTCATGTGCACCTCACACTATCTTTTGAAACTAATGTTCCAAATCTTTAGCTTTTTAATCTGTCACATAAGGAGGTAACAGAAAAGGGTCTACAGCCGAGGACAAGGGAAAAGACCTCGAGAACTAAGTGACAGTGCATCACACAGGAACCCCCACAAAGCGTGCAGGGCCGGGACACAGACTGCACTTGGCATGCGGCGGTGTTCTGAGTTTCATAACTACTAGTGAGATGTTCGTTAAGAAGCACGCACCTGTGTGTGGGGACATCTTGTCCAGCAGCTTCACCATGCCTTCTCCTTGCTTGGAAGTCCACATCTTGATGGGGGATCCGCCGCCAATCCTGCGGTACTGCTCCTGGATTTTGGGGGTTCGACGTTTGGCGATGATCGGTGCCAGCCTACTAAATCATTTTACATGAGGGTACGTGAATTCTAGTCCACCTTAGCAACTCAGAATCATTTTCTACTCAATAAAAAAAAGATAAGCAGAATTTTAAAAAGAGTCTAAGAAGGCCAAGCCTTTGGAAACGGGAGCTGGAAGTCACTGACAAGGGCCAGCTCTCTCGGCCTCGATTACAGAGAAAACTGGGCACTCTCGGAGGAGCAGCCGCCTCTGCCCCGCAGCTGTTCTAGCACCCTGAACAGTCAGACCCCCAACAAGTGGGCAGAGACCCTGGATGTGCGCTAGCTACGATCTTAACACCTCCCGATCCTGCACCTAGCAGGGACTGCGATGTATAAGACAGAATTAATACGCATTTTCTTACATATTCCTCTCAATGTAAGAAAATGCATATTAATCCTATAGATATACTTGCATATGTGAGCAAAGGCGTATGCAAAAGAATGTTCATTTTAACAGTGTAAACAACCTAAATGTCCATCCATGAGGCACTGGCTAAATGAATTAAGGCCCAACCAATTCCTTACATAATGAAAAAAATGAGCCAAGTCTATATAAGCTGTTAGGGAACAATCTCCAAGACATATTAAATTTGAAGGGAAAAATAGTCACGTACCTAATAATATACATAATTACATTCACATCTGTGTAAAGAAAAGGGGGGATATACATGTGTATACACACATGTGCTTGGATATACATGGACTATTTCTGGATGTAACAGCACTCACCTCCAGGGTGGCTCACTGGGAGGCTGGAGTCCAAGGTAAAAGGAACGCCTGCCTTTTACTGTAAGCATCCTTACACTATTAGCATTTTTATTGTACACATGTATAAATTTTACACCCGCAGCACAAATGAATAACCAGCTGCTCAGTACCAGGAACAAACCCATCTCTACAGATCTTTACCGGGGCCTCGGCTGTGTCAGACAACTGCTCTCTAGGGCTCTGGGCGGGCCAGGCTCAAGAACACTCACTGACCTGCTGTCTCTCTCCTGCAATATCACAGTCTTCTCATGTGTAATAGAAAATCGTGCTGCTGCTCTAGCCACTACCAGACATGCATTAAAAACGCTTACTTTTTGAGACTATAGAGCTGCGATGCACATAAGGTGAAACGCACGGGACAAGTTATGAATAAGCACAGGTGTTCACGGGGAGCTTACTTTTGAATAGGAAGTGTCATTAGGTCTCGGTCCAAGAAGAGCCTCAGGAGGAAGTCGTGAACGTCTCCGAGGGTCTCAGGGCCCCCCATGTTTAGCATCAGTATCCCAGTCTTCGGCTTCCTGCGTAAGAGAAAATGCAGTGGTTGATTTGTAACACTTCTTATTTCCCTCCAGGGAGGAATCTTGGCTCAGCTAGCAAACTCTCATCTGATCTGTTCGATGCAGAGGTAAAACGCTGCAGACCTATGCGCTGCCATCCCACGGCTACCTGTCCGGGAGCGCACGGGGCCTCCAGGTCCGTGCGGTCCCAGCTCAGACTCTGACCTTCATCTCGGAGCTCCATCCATGGCACTGGTCTTCGCCAGGCTCAACATGTTTCTCTGTTGAACTGTCAGCCCTGAACGAAGATCCCACGCTTTGGGGGCTGAGTCAAGGTGTGATCTAAAATTGTCCTGAGCAGAAGCACCTGTTCAAGTGAATGCCTTATGAACACACAGGTTACCTGATCTCTCCAAACTTCAGGTTCCTCGTCTGTAAACAGACAGACTACCACCTGCCTCAAATGGATATTTTGAGAACTAAATGGAGAATGTGCTTAGTCACTTAGCATGACTGGTGCACACAGAAAGTTCTATTAGACACAGAGAAGCCTTGGGTTCCCCTACAACTGTATGCTGGCCCATGTCTCACTCTGATACCTTCCCTTTATCCATTATTAAATGAAATGATTACTGACGTAAATTATTTCTTGCTACCCTCCTTCCTTCTCCAGCACCTACCTTTACTGCTTTAAGTAATTCCTGTAAAAAACTGTCTAATTTATTCAAATCAGGTCCAGCCTAAAGAATGAAGCACTGAATGAGCAAGGAGAAGCAAAAAGAAGGCAAAACTCTGTCATAAAAGTTTTAAGTCAAATCCAGCAGATGTTGCTCAGTAGTTGAGCATCAACCCATGAACCAGGTCAAGATTCAATTCCCTATCAGAGCACAGGCCCGGGTTGTGGGCTCGATCCCCAGAAGGGGGTGTGCAAGAGGCAGCTGATCGATGATTCTCTCTCATCATTGATGTTTCTCGCCTTCCCCCTCTCCCTTCCTCTCTCTGAAATCAATAAGAACTTTTTTTTTTTAAGTTTTAAGTCAAGCAGCATCTGAGAAATCAAAACCACAAAAGACCTATGCAAAATGCAAACTTCTAAAATCCAGAGCAAGCCTGGAGCCTACACAGGCTGACGTGAGCCAGGCCAGAAACCTGCCAGGGGCAAGGTGGAGCCAGAACAGGGCCCAGTGCATCCAGAAGGCTTCTGGAAGCCTCCAGGGACCACAACAGAGACTGGGAACTATGAGGTCAGGGCCTGAGGCAGGACCATGACCTGGAGGCCTGTGTGTCCCCAGGAACAGGGAGCTATGTGATGACAGTAAGAAAGTCTGCAAGTGGGTAAACTAAAGGAAACACAGGAGTGTATCTTCCATTCCTTTTTTCTCATTTAAAAAACTTAGATATAATTTACATTTTATAAAATTTACCATTTTAAACTGGTACAATTCAGTGGCTTTTAATATATTCACGAAGTTATGTGACTATCACAAGTACCTAATTTCTGAACATTTCATCACCCCCCAAAAATCCTTGTACCCATTGGAGCCACTCCCACTAATCTACTTCCTGGGTCTATGGGTTTGCCTATTTAGGATATTTCATAGGAACAGAATCATATAATATGTGGCCTTTTGTGTCTGGCTTCTTTCACTTTGCATAAAATTTTCAAGATTCATCTATGTTGTAGCATCCACCAGTACTTCCTTCCTTTTCATGGCTGCCTAATATTCC
This sequence comes from Myotis yumanensis, assembly GCF_028538775.1. Classification (NCBI taxonomy): domain Eukaryota; kingdom Metazoa; phylum Chordata; class Mammalia; order Chiroptera; family Vespertilionidae; genus Myotis; species Myotis yumanensis. Next base: position 41,506,310 of record NW_027223758.1, read on the forward strand.
ATTGTGGAGATGCACTCTCCAGTCACTCTTGATAAAGCAGCTGAGAAATAACTAGTCCTGGGTTTACCCAAAACACCATTATTACGAGTGCACCGTCTCCATCGCCTACATCGGGACCACTGCTAGCGACCACAGTGACTACGCAGTCCTGCTGAGAGGGCTCTCGTTCGGAAGCCTGTTCTGGATGTGCTCTGCAGCTAATCATGTCATGGTGACATTTCATTTGCAACTGCTAAACAGCTGTTAACAACATTTGGCATGGTGGACAGCAGAGTGTGCCACATCGACACAGGTGGAAACTGTTTTCCTGATCAAGCATACTGTAGGTCAGAGGTTCTCAACCTGTGGGTCACGACCCCTTTGGGGGTTGAACGACCCTTTCACAGGGGTCGTCTAAGACCATCGGAAAACACATATATAATTACATATTGTTTTTGTGATTAATCACTATGCTTTAATTATGTTCAATTTGTAACAATGAAATTGGGGGTCACCACAACATGAGGAACTGTATTAAAGGGTCGTGGCATTAGGAAGGTTGAGAACCACTGCCATAGGTGAATGAGGTAGAAATCTAAATTCACTGAGTAAATTTTCAAAATCAGAACCAATTCCTGGGAAAAGGAAAACGTTGCATCATAATGGAGTCAGGGATTTGCCTACTTAGACCCCATTATAAAGATTCTCTAAATTCACTTCCTTGTCTTGCTTATATTTCAAGGGACCTGGAGTATATGGCATATGTTTGCTCCCCCCCCCCCTCTTAGCGCTATGTGTTTTAAATAGGACCACCTCCCCAAGAAAGGTTGTTTTCCCAGGTTAGGGATTAACAGGACTACCATGTACTACTTATGAAGAACTTGGACTAAGACTGTTAGCAATAAATTTTGGACTTGTTGGGCCCGCATCCCCAGGGGTCTGCCCACCAGGGAAAGCACCAAAGCCTATACCCCTGGAGACCCACCGACACAGGGCAGTCCCAGGGAAGGCAAGCAGCGAGGCTGAGAGGATGTAACCTTTACTGGGTAAGATAATCTCTTTCAGTCACTTCCTTCTAGCTTATCAATCAGTAGAGCAGTAGAATAGTGACCTTGGAATAGCCCTTATAATAGAACACAGAGATTAACCTAGACAAGATTAAAATCAACAGAACTAGATAGAGACGGGATTTTTGGCAAAGGTCAGATAAGAAACTATGGAAATGAAACAAGGAACTGTAGAAGGATACCCAAAACATACCATGATGTGATTATAGAGGCATGCTTATAGGATCAAATGGTATAAATACAGATGTAACAGGAGAATAAAAGAGAGAACCTCGCTATGATGATCAACTGAACGCTGCCTCCGTGTCCTTCATTCTTCGCCAACTCCGTCCACACCTTTGGGAACCCCTGGACCTGCTGGAGCTGGACCCCAACAGATATCACTTGGTTGTGGAGGGCCATTTTGTGCATTGTAGAGGTGTAGCAGCATCCCTGGCCTCTGCTTAGTAGATGGCAACAGCACTACCACGTCCCAGTTGTGACAACCAAGTATACCTCAACCCTTGCTTGAGACCACTGTATTAGAGGAAGGGGGTTTAATCTTCTTATTAAATCGCACAACTACACTGAAGACGTCATTATTCTATAACTTTTCCACCCCCTCTGACCAGGAGTCCTCTCAACGAATTAACCAACGTGCTTAGTTTTCATTTCTTGATACCTGAAAATTCCCGCTTCATTATATTGTGAAATTGTAATATTCCCCTAATCTTTCTACTTAGACCACCAGTGTCCTCCTGGGATTCTGTCTTTCACTTTCAAAACCTGTGACTCACAATAAATTAAGTGCATTTTTCCGTGGACTGCTGCCAGTTAACAGATTAGTGGTTAAGAGACCCCAGGCTAAGCGACTTACCTAAGCCGAGGAGGGTGTCAATGTACAAAGGGGATTTAGAACTGTTTTTCATCTACACCTGAGCTCAGAAACGAGAGTGGCTGTAAATGGGCCGTTACCCTGCCCTGCAAACCCAGGTTTTGTAAAGCATGTTGATCTTATACATGAAAGAGATGCACATGATTTGAAAATACCTAATACACATGCACTTAATTCAAAACTGTGTTGTGCATAACGAATGGTGCATTAGTAAGCCCTGGCCCCACACCCCTTTTCCAGAATGTGAAGTACGAAGCTTTAGTCAAGGGCCTCTGTCTCTTTGCCCCTCCAGACAGAGCACATTTGAGACCAAGATCTGAATAGCCAGGTTCCCTTTGTTTGAATGTAAAAATGTATGGAGCAAAATATATTTAAAATTTCTCACTTGAAAAGGTATCAACATTTTGACATTTTCATATTCTGAGACTCTCAAAATATGAGCTTTTTCCTTTGAACTATTAATGGTACATCACAGAAACTTAGCTCATCAATTAACAAATAGAATTCTACTCTACTGTATGTAGTCAACGCACAAGATGTAACTGTCCTGAAGGTCCATGCTGCCTCTAGGACAGGGTGTGGCAAACTAAAATCCATGCACCAAATCTGCAACCTGCACACACACACCCCACCCCCCGCTTGTTTTTTTTTTAAATATATATTTTATTGATTTTTTTCCAGAGAGGAAGGGAGAGGGATAGAGAGTTAGAAACATCGATGAGAGAGAAACATCCATCAGCTGCCTCTTGCACACTCCCTACGGGGTATGTGCCCGCAACCAAGGTACATGCCCTTGACCGGAATCAAACCTGGGACCCTTGAGTCCGCAGGCCGATGCTCTATCCACTGAGCCAAACTAGTCAGGGCGCGCCGCCCCCCCCCCCCCGCCCCCCGCACTTGTTTTTTAAATAAAGTTTTATTGGAATGCAGTTCATTTATTTACATGTTATCTATGACTGCTCTCACATGACAACAAGAGAGTTGAATAGCAGCAAAAGAGACCAAATGGCCCACAAAGCCTAAAACATTTACTATCTAGCCCCTTACAGGTAGGGTTGCTGACTCCTGGTCTAGTAGAGTGTTAGTCTAAGATTGTCTAGCCTAGTCTAGTCTAAGCACTAAGCAGCACAATGCCTTCACAATGTCTGGCATCAGAAAGACATTCATTACTTCATCATTTCCAATATCTAAAAACTAGAAATAATCTACATGCCCCATAATATGGGACCGGATATATAAATTATTATTTAATACCCTATATTATTAAAATAATGTAGGATGTTTATATTTACATGGTGACATATTGTTAAATAAAAAGAAGTTATAAAAGTATGTACAGTATTGTCCATTTTTATAAATATATACTGAGTGAATATTAATAGACACGGATATAGAGACAACATACTGATGGTGAGATTACCGCTGTTTTTTATCTTTTTTTTTTTTTTGCCTGTCTGTAGTTCCTAAAATGAACCCATTTCTTTAGCATAAATGAGATATCAAATTATTTAATAGAATTTCTATTTGTTAATATTTTTTAAATGTTAATAAATTCATATTAAGGCCAGTTACATTATTGACTTTTGCCACTGAAATAATACAATAATGAAATAATTTCTTTGCAGGGTTCCACATCGAATCAGTTCTTTGGGTTACACCAAGTACCCTAAGGACTTAAAGCACTTTGTACTATGGCTGAGGTGAGAAGGACCATGGGTGGCCAGGCAGAATGGTACCCTGATCAGCACGCCAGAACGGGGAGTAGCTGTGCTTCCTCACCAGACTCAAACTTTTAGGAAACCAGAGAGTTGAAAGGAGATGATTTGGGGCCTCACGCCTAATGCCCTATCCCCTACACATCTGTTACTTAGCACTCAATGTACCTCTGGTCACACAAAGAAAAACAACAAACACGCCCTGCCTGGTGTGGTTCAGTTGGTTGAACATCATCCTGTGCACCAAAAGGTTGCTGGTTCAATTCCTGGTCAGGGCACATGCCTGGCTTGCATGCTCAATCCCCAGTAGGGGGCATACAGGAGGCAGCCTATTGATATTTAGCTCTCTCACATTGTCTCACTCTCTCCCTCTCCTTAAAAAATCAATTTTAACAATCTAAAAAGAAAAAGAAAAATAACAAAAACACACAAAAAAGACTATTATATTTTCATAGTTGCATAACTTTCATAGAATATCAGGTCTACCAGAAAGATCAAGGGGTTAAATAAAATAGTTCACACTACTTTCTTTTACTGTGCTTAGTGTTCAAGTGCATATTCTATCTATGTACTCATTTAAATAATTGTCTTTATAGTCTGTACCAAAATAAAACTTGAGAACAGCTGTGGTTTCTGTTATGAAAGAGGATACCCAGCTAATAACTAATTCTTGGTAGATTAGTTATTCTTTATCCTGAACAGGACATACATTTCATAGGTATAATTATGTTAGGTTCATAAATACATTTCCAGCATACATATAATTTGTGTTATGTGACATATTCCAGAACAAAATTCCTACATGATTTGTAGACTGCTTGTACTCAACTCTGTGTCCTTTAACAAAAGCCCTGTGGGAACATTATCTCAACAAAGCTGAAAAATTAAATAAATTAATTAATTAATGATTAAAAAATCTGTAAAAAAATTTTTTTTATTTTAAAGACTTAAGGGGAGGGGGTGTGAAATCTGTTTAATAATTTGACAGCTATTGAAAGGAAGCCAAGAATATAACATCCTGCTCCTTATATACTGGGTTTTCCCAGCACCTTTTTTCCTGGGGAGCTTATATCTACTGGTCTTTGCATCAGTAAAGAGAAATCCTTATTGGTACCTAAAATTAGACTCATACCTCTTCCCCGGTTGAACTTGAGGTTTTGGGCTTCTGGCACTTTGGGCTGTTTCTGTGGTGGCTACTGTTGCGGCTGCTGCATCTGATTGGCACCTCCATGGCTGTCGGGCCCTTGAGCTGCCAGGCACCACTGTGACAAAATTAAAGTGGAAGCATGAAATCTAGCTGGAAAGTAATTTCTTTTGAAGTGGTCCTCAGAGCATAATTCCTAGATTTAAAATTTAAAGAGATGTAATAGCAGAGTTGAACCACCCCCCTCCCCTTATTTCTCTGAAGGAGGGTGAAGGCACTTAAGGCGTCTCCAAGGGGACATGGTGGCGCCCCCTAGGATGGCTTATCAGGACCTGCAGGGAGCCTTTTTAGAAACCACACACCTCCCCTCCCTGCCTTGGCTGAAGATTTGATAGGATCCTTCATGAGAATTACTGCACCTTCTAAAAGTTACTGATGGCAGCATGCTGCTCCTATGAAAGCTGAGAAGCCTGCACAAGAGGGTAAGAGCCACTGACTTAGAAGTGGAAGCTGGGCCAGTTTTCCACCAGTTGCACAGATCTCATATCTGCCCACAGCCTTCTCCAATAAAGCACCAGTGCTGGGGGCCCCAGCACTGCCTGTGGACCCTGACAAGGGGGACCTCACTTTAGAGGCCCCATTCTGGCACTCTCCCTGCTGCACCCCACTCCATGGGGTATGTAGTCTGCATGCCAATGATTAACTGACCCCCAGAGTCCAAACCCCACAACCCCGGAAATCCATACCCCCAAAGTCCCACACCCGCTTCCAGGGTCTGCACAGGTCCCTTTCCTAGGCCCATCCTCTGGAGAGCTGATCATGCAATCAATGTAAGCGTGATGTCGACTTGAAGGGGACCCAAGGAGTGGCTGTTTGCAGGGGCAAGAAGGGAGCTTGAACATACAAACTGGAAAGTCCACACATGTGTACGCACAGAGCCAGCAGTGGGAGGAGCAGGGAGGCCTGCAGGCCAGTGGCATGTCTCCCAAAGCCTCCACATTTCTGCAGGAACTCAGAAGAGTTCGGGAGTTCACCCTTCCAGGTTGTTATGAAGGTCCATTTATCAGTGTAGAAAAACAGAATATATGGCACAGTTTGTTAGCTTGCTGTCCCACATATATGGCTCTCCATCTGTACTCCTGCCCTGGGCCCCACAAGAGTTAGGGGTGGGCTTGGAGAACCCACCTGAATTGAGGAGTCCATGGGCCATACTCGACTGTAGTCCCACGCTGGACACATGACCTCCCTTTCATATCCTTAAACCAATAAATTTGAAACCAGCTTGAGACCAGTCTCCTTCCTCCTTCTACTTATGAGTCATAGGTGTCCTGGTAAGGAACTTGGGCTGGAGACCAGCAGATCTGACTCTGAATCCAGTTCTGCCTCTTTTTAGTAATGTGACTAGGGCCAGATTACATTTCCGAGCCTTACTTTCCCTGGGTGTAAAATGCTGACGTTGCTATGGGGATCCTTGTGAGGATTATAGCAGATTAAGTTCAGTGAAGCATTCTGCAAGGGGTCTGCTACATGTGATTAATGCTGGCGTTAGTTTCATCTGTAAGTGTCTAGCACATAGGGACCACACCTGCTGATTTTTATCACCTAGAATGTCTATAAAATACAGGAGAATGGTATCTCCAGGCTCCTGAGAGTTCCAGCTACCCAGATTGTGACCATTCCGGCAGAGCCAATTACTTGAGTTGTGCTGAATAATCCTTACTAACTCAAAGTGGAAGTGCAACAACTGACATAACGCAGTTCAATGCTGCTCAAATGAAGTCTCAAATCAACCCACATCTCCTTATTTTAGACACGCTAAATTCTGAACTGCATGATGAGATTTAACCAGGTTCTCCATCATGCCACAATGTCTGCAATTCCTCATATGAATGAGATTATATCAGATTCCATGGAGTATGAGAACAGAACTTTGGCATCCCATAATATGACTGCTGGTAATAAAATAAAACTTCCTCCTGTGAACCTTAAAAAGGGGTAGGGTGAGACAAGAGCCTCCAACTAGTACCTAGAACAATTTAGGAGCTGGGAGCTATTTGAGCTGCCAGGCTATTGTAATGCCCTCTGTTTACCAAATTCTCTTCTCTATGGTTGAACAAATTCTCAGAGGAGGAGGGTGTTACTAATCATGGATCCTGTCTGCTCAGGACTTAAGAGTTCCTATACCCACCTCTCAAAGACTTCTCTAAAACACACCTCTCCCCTAATGATCTGAAGGTTCTAGAGAAACAGTGTCTCCTACTAAAAGATTAGTGTTCATCTAGCTAAAGGAGTTTAAAGTGATCATTCGAAGGGCCAACTGAGGCCCCTGGATATACACAGCTCACACAAGAGCAATCCATAGGCACCGGCAGCACTGTGTGTATAGAGAGTATGTATTCTGGAGCCAGAGAGACGTGAGCAAAAACCCCTGATAAGACCAACAAGCTGCAGGGCAGTGCTTGGGCAACTCAGTGAGTTACTCCACGCCTCCCTTTTCTTGTCTGTAAAATGGTGATAAGGTCAATCGCGCAGAGCTGTTATGAAGATTAGGGGAACGAAGCATTCTCCGTCCAGCCCCAAGAACAGTACCAGGCGCGCTGCATGTGGTTAAGCAAGAGGTAAGAATACAGTAAATCCTCACTTAACAACATCAATAGTTCCTACGACTCTAAGAGAAACATATAATGAAACCAGGGAGCCATATGCTAAAAACAGAATGTAAAACTTTGCTTTTCCACCCTTACTTTCAGAATTCATTTTCAGAAATACTACTCAATTTTTTCTATCCAGATAATGTTATTCCCTTCATATCAAACAAGTATTATAACTACATCTTTTTTTTTTAAATATGTTTTATTGATTTTCTACAGAGAGGAAGGGAGAGAGATAGAGAGTTAGAAACATCGATGAGAGAGGAACATCGATCAGCTGCCTCCTGCGCATCTCCCACTGGGGATGTGCCCGCAACCCAGGTACATGCCCTTGACCGGAATCCAACCTGGGACCTTTCAGTCTGCAAGCCGACGCTCTACCCACTGAGCCAAACCGGTTTCGGCTATAACTACATCTTAACATCAGAGTCTGTAATACAACTTAGATGTCAAATCTTTCCGCCCCAATACTTCTTTCAGCCCCATTACTGCCACTGTGCTTCCTCTTCTTAAAAGATCATGCCTTTTGTCACCCAGTGCCCTTAGTGACCCGATCCTCACTGTACTTCTGGGTTCTTACTATTTTCCTAACAAAGGCACCTGTAATAAGATATGGAGGTTCAGAGTGGATTCTCTCCATTCCCTCTCAGTAGATGCCAGACTGACCAATTAGGAAAGTTCTTAGAAAAATAAGTCAGCTGTGTCCAGTCATGGTTCAAATGCATTAATTTAGCATCTTAGTATGTGGCAGACTTTTACACAATAATGAACATTTTGAGGGTCTCCATGTATGTGTTGCGTGCTAGGATAGTGTGTATCCAGCTAATCTTCATGGCAAGCCTACTCCTTTTACGTTTACTAAAGCTCATGCCAGGCTCAGTGTCTTGCTCAAAGGGTCACAGTTAAGAATGGTGCAGAACCTATGGATGAGGACAGTGGGTGGGGAGTGAGGGCGGAGGGTGGGGCGGGAACTGGGAGGAGGGAAGTTATGGGGGGGGGAAGAGGAACAAATGTAATCTGAACAATAAAGATTTAATTAAAAAAAAAAAAGAATGGTGCAGAGCCCTGACTGGTTTGGCTCAGTGGATAGTGTCAGCGTGTGGACTGAAAGGTCCCAGGTTCGATTCCGGTCAAGGGCATGTACCTTGGTTTCGGGCACATCCCCAGTAGGGGGTGTGCAAGAGGCGGCTGATCAATGTTTCTCTCTCATCGATGTTTCTGACTCTCTATCCCTCTCCCTTCCTCTCTGTAAAAAATCAATAAAATATATATATAAAAAAAAGAATGGTGCAGAGCTTGTGTCCCAACCAAGTGTTTCTGACCCAGAGTCCCATCAGTTCATGCTTAGACACAACCTATACTGAAAGGGTTTGCATCAGAAATGTGTGGAGTTGTCAATGGGTCGTATTTGTTTTCCAAATACCTCTAGGAAACACTAGCCCAGGCTAGTGGGTCCTGCTGCCAAGGATAAGTGAGCACCGGATGATGCCAGGGGGCTAGTGCAGCAAAGCAGTGGGCACATTTTCCTTCCATCACCAGGGAGAGAAGCCAAGAGTAGACGCCCATGATGATGATGATGATGATGTTGAAGAATAGGATGAAGAAATAAAATGGAGTCACTATGGTCAAGCTGCTAAATTATTGAAAGAAAGTAAGCTGAGGCATAAGGAAACAATTCTATTCTTGCCTTAACTAGCCTGGGAACTTAAATTTCTGACTTTTCCAATCCTTCGTCAATATCTGTGCCGGAAGCTGGTCCATCCTTGCTGCTTGACACAGTCGCTGCAGGAAAGAAACATCTGCACAGCATATGTTTCAAGGGACCTGGCGTATATAGCATACTGTTCTTAATATGTTTGCTCCCCTTAGCGCTATGTGTTTTAACCAAGGTCACCTCTCCGAGAAAGGTTGTTTCCCCAGGTAGGGATTTTTCCCTGAAGTTAGGGAGGGGACACAACCCCTTAACTAAGTGCCAGGCGGGTAGTTAATCACTTTAACTACGAACAATCACGCTTAAGCTACATAATCTTTACTCCCTGGAATGGAGATAAGAAACGCCCTAGCCCTAACTGGTTTGGCTCAATAGATAGAGTGTTGGCCTGCAGACTCAAGGGTCCCAGGTTCGATTCCAGTCAAGGGCATGTACCTTGGTTGCGGGCACATCCCCAGTAGGGAGTGTGCAGGAGGCAGCTGATCGATGTTTCTCTCTCATCAATGTTTCTAACTCTCTATCCTTCTCCCCTCCTCTCTGTAAAAAATCAATAAAATATATATATAAAAAAAAAAAAAGAAACGCCCTAACCTTTGCAATAGAAATTGACAGGATTAAAATCAACTGGTATAAATACAGATGTAACAAGACAATAAACACCAGAAGTTGGCTGGAGATACTGGCTAGAGATCCTGGCTAGGCTGCTGATCAAGTGAAGGCTGTTTCTGTGTCATTCCTTCTTCGCCAACTCCGTCCACACCTTTGGGGACCCCTGGACCTGCTGGGGTTGGACCCCAGCATACCTGGATGCACATTAGTCCTTTATGTATCAGTCTGAACATACATCAAACATTCAGTGAACCATCGTAATGGTTCCTCAAGAAGGAAATGCTCCATTATTCACAGTACTGGACATCTGGAGATTACTATCTTGAGCCAACCCAAAGGCTAAGAATGCAGGACTGAATTTTTTTTTTAATGTATTTTTTATTTCAGAGAGATAGAAACATCAATAATGAGAGAGAATCATGGATCATCTGCCTTCTGCACACCCCCTACTGGGGATCAAGCCTGTAATCCGGGCATGTGCCCTTTACTGGAATCGAACCCAGGACCCTTCAGTCCACAGGCTGATGCTCTATATACTGAGCCAAACTAGCTAGGGCTGAATTTTTTTCAAACATGTACTTCTTACTATAAAACTCTCAAACTTTTCTTTCTCCTTTGGAACACTCTGGGTATTGCCTAACTGTGTTTCCTCTTTGCAAACCCTAAGCTCCTTAAGTAAAACTGTGTCATTTATTTCTAGACTCCGAGTCTCTTGAGCTGGATGGACAATGCCTTCAGTAGTCCTCCCTATGGCAGGCCCTTAACATATGTCCCACAGTAATCCTCACAACCATCCTGTGACTGTGGTTATTCTGACTCTACAGATAAGAACGAAGACTATGGCCTGGCCAGTGTGGCTCAGTTGGTGGAGAATCCTCCGATCACTGAAAGGTCACCAGCTGGATTCCGGGTCAGGGCACATGCCCTGGTTGCAGGTTCAATCCCGGGGGTGCATATCAGGAGGCAATCTGTCATATTTCTCTCTAAGATCATATCATGTTTCTCTCCACTCTCTCTAAGATCAATGGGGGGTAAAATATCATCGGTGAGGATTTTTAAAAAGAAATTAAATAAATAAATAATACATAAGTAATAAATAAATAAATAAATAAATAAATAAATAGCTGTTGAATGTTCCAAGGGTCTGCCATTACTGACAGTCACCCAGCTGACCGGTGGGACCCCATGCTCCCTCCCCACAGCCTCCCAGGGCCCCCAGGTGACCCAGGCACCCTTCTGGACCCTGCCAGGGGAGGGTCCCTTCCAGCCCCTTCTCCGCCCCTCGGCCGACCCGTGCAGCTTCCTGCGCAGTGCACGCCGCTCCCGGAAGCCCCCAGGCCGGAGGACGGGAGACGGGGAGCTGCCCGCTGTCCCACCGTCGCAGGGACCCCGGCGTCGGCTGCTGCCAAGACAGCCCCACTTACTTCGATCCCGGAGCAGAGCGCCCGCGGTTCGCAAGGCCGCAGCCATGTTGAGGCGGAGCGAGAGCATGCCCCGGGCGGCCTCCGCCGGCCCTGGATCCCTGCCGCGGCGGCGCGCTCAGCGGGGCCCCAGCACCGAGCCCAGGGCGCCCCTCCGCCGCCCGCACTTGATCTCGCTCGCGTCTTCCCCGCGCCCCCGAGGCGCGCCGCCACCTTCACTGCCCGGCATTGGGGGCGGGGCAAAGAGAAGCCACGCCCCTCCCAGGGAGCCCGCCCAGGTCCAGCCCCGCCCCCAGGTTCAGGGCTGCGCTCGTGGCCCCGCCCACCCCCCGCCTCCACCACAAGTCCGTGCCCTAAAGTCCCGCTAGACTCCCGGTCGTCCTGGACGAATGCCCTGGTTGCAGGCACGTGCCAACCTCACTAAGGCAGGAACCATAGCCACAGCCAAGGACTTTCTAGATATTTCCATTACTGTTACTTAGGTATTAGGATGCTTCGAATCAGTTCTCCAGTTTGCTTGCCCGGTTTCAGCACAACTGTGCCGACCTTGTTTTGTTTTGCTTTGTTTTCAGAATAGGCAAAGGAATTAGAGGAATGGTTTGCGCAGGGAGCACAGGAACCTCCCTCATTTCTAGCCATTCCCACACCTCCGACCGTCCCCCCCCCCCCCCCCAACCGTGCCCAGATGTTCAGCGCATCGTGTAGAACGAGACCAACAACCCTTATAACAGAAAGGTCTCGGGCATCATTCATTCATTCATTGAACGAGCACTTCATTATTGAGCACTTCATTATTGAGCACTTACTATGTGCACTGAGAAAACAGCAGTGAACAGAACAGACAAGGGCTTTACATGGGATTTAGGGGAGAGACAAAATAATAATAATATGTACTATTTTGGGTGATGATGAGCATTAGAAAGAAAAAGTAAGCGACATAGGGAGATGGGGGACGGAAGACTAATGTAATTTGAAATAGGCCAGAAAAGTCCTCTATAACATGTGGGCAAAATAAGGCCGCAAGCCAGGTGGAACATTCCACAAGATGAAGTCTAGATTGGGTTGAACCCAATTTCCTGTAGTTAAAACGAGTGCTCTTGATTGGTTTAGTTTATTATTGAAGTTAGCCCTCTTTATGGATGAGCCCAGTGTAAAATGTCTCATTACAGAGATTGCCTTTCCTGTTACCTACATGACCTTCAAATCCAAGCAAGAGATGTTTCTTGAAAAGCAGACAGTGAAACTTGCTCCAAGTATCAACAGCTTTCCTATATATACATTCTGCTAGCTCTACTCCCATAACAAGCATTAGTTTAATTTGCCCTTTACAGAGGTGATAATTATAGATAATATACTTCTCTACCTAAAGCCTAAATCTATTTCTTTTCAATAAACTACACAGAAAGACTCTACATTTTGAAATGCTGTGCTGGATAAAACTGTAGACAACACCAGAGAACTAGAAAAGGCCACGGGTTTCAGATGTCTGAGCTACATGGGCTCTTCTCAACCACCTGGACAAGCCACCCCTCCCTGGGGATGCTGTGCCCCTTCTGCCAGGTGCAGATAACCAGGGTCTTCTGGCCCCTCCCAGGCCAATGCTGGTGATTAGTGACAAGGCATGAAGGTGCCACATCTCACATCATCAACAGTTGGGAGGGGCTAACTTTGTATCTGACCAGAAAGGAGAAAGAAGCTCACAAAACATACTTTATTAAATATATCAACATAATAACATTTTAAAAAGTGAATTTGCACCATTTCATACATTTTACTCACATCTTGCATTTTCATTTTTACTGACTTAAAAAGCCCAGTCAAAATTCCTCATGTGTAAAACCTCCTGGTTGATGGCCATGTAAAGTACAACATAGGAAATATAATCAATAATATTGTAATAACCCAGCCGGTGTGGCCCAGTGGTTGAGAGTCGACCTATGAACCTGGACGTCACAGTTTGATTCCTGGTCAGGGCACATGCTGGATTGTGAGCTCGATCCCCAGTGCAGGGCATGCATGAGGCAGCCAATTAATGATTCCCTCTCATCATTGATGTTTCTATCTCTCTCTCTCCCTCTCCCTTCCTCTCTGAAGTCAATAAATATATTAAATATATATAAATAATAATATTGTAATAACTATGTAGGGTACCAAGTGTTCCCATTGGTGGGAACACTTTATAAAGTATATGATTGTCTAACCTGACCACTATGCTGTACACCTGAAACCAATACAAATGATATTGAATGTAAACTGTAATTGGAAATAAATGATTTTAATGAAGTACTGATACAAGCAAAATGTGGATGAATCATTATGCAGGGAGAGAAGTTCTACACAAATGAGTACATATTGAGAAATTCCAAATAAATAAATAAAACCTGGTGTGCATATAAAGACTCAGAGGTTATAAATGGAAACAGAACTTCATTATTTTTCCCCTACAGAGAGTACCATAGCAATTGGTATTTCTAACCTATGATTTATTTCTTACAAATATCAAATATAACAGCTTTCCACGAGTACTTTTTTATGTTTTTATGAAATGAAAGCACATAAAATGTGCTTTATATCGGCTCTTTTCAAAACTGATTAGAAAACAGCCCTTTACCCAGAAATTGTGAATTTTAAATATGGGTTTACCAAGAAAACTAGAAAGGAAGGCCCTTGAAAGACTAAAGACATTTACAAAATTATATGAGATTTATATATATGTGTGTGTGTGTGTGTACATTTTATTTACATATTTATGTTACATAAGTGCATTTTTTTCTGGCTTACGTATTTGTAACAAAATTATACACCACTTCCCTTCGCAAACAGAGGGCCAAAGCAGTCTCTGGACCAACTCAGATAAGCGGCACCCCCACCTTGTGAAGGTTGCCTGAGCTGGTGACTTAATTAGTGAGGAAAGCACTGTCCTGTCACAGACAGCACTCCCAGTTCAGCCCGTGGTCCTCAATGAAATGAACTTGTTGGTTTCAGCTCAATGCTTCAGGGAAGGGGGGTGAGAGGAATCGCCTAATTCATTATGTGCCGTGATTGGCACCTCTGAGCTACACAAACTAAATTTAGATTACTCAATTCTGTTTCCTTAATCAGAAAAATAGAGCAAGTGAGGGTGATGTTCAATGCAAGAGAAACAGTGGCTGTGTGAGGCAAACAAATGATTACTCGGAGAAATCTGATCGATTGTCCCCACAATTGTTTTATAGCAAAGAGGCCACCTGACCAGGCCAATGTGTTACACATGTTTACTCCTCCCTTAACCCTACAGAGCCTTATGCCCGCTAATGGTGATGGGCTTTTTGGTGCATCTGCACATATTTACTGAGAGTCTACTATGAGCAAAGCAAAGTCAAGGCTATAAAAAAGCAATAAATAAACCAGACTGTCAAGTAGTTCATTCATTTATGAAACAAATACAGTGTGTGTGGAGAGCCTACCTATATCAGGCACATAGTAGGCACTGAGCTTACAGCCATGAATTAGACTTTCTTTCTTTCTTTTTTTTAAATTCATTTCAGAGAGTAAGGAGAGGGAGATCGAAACACCAATGATGAGAGAGAATCACTGATGGGCTGCCTCCTGCACACCCTACACTGGAGATCTAGCCTGAAACCCGGGCATGTGCCCTTGACCAGGAATTGAACTGTGACCTCCTGGTTCATAGGTCGACACTCAACCACTGAGCCACACCGGCTGGGCTGAATTAGACTTTTATGACACTTACATTCTAGAAGGTCAGGCAGACAATAAACAAAAGCTACACAATATAATATCAGGTATGGCTAAGGAACCACAAATAAAAGTAAATAAGGCCAAGGAGTGGAGAGAGGCAGGAACTGCTAGTTTTGGTGGCATAGTAGGACGCAGCCTCTGCAAAGGTGGGATTTGAGCAGGACCTGTGGGGAGTGAGGGAGGCCCTCTGTGGAAGGGCTCTGCATGCAAAGGAACCACCAAGTGTGGGCACACATTTGAGACTTGAATTAGTTTCCTAGGGCTGCTGGAATAACGTACCACAAACCAGGGGGCTTAAAACAACAGAAATTATTGTCTTCTAGTTGTGAAGTCTGAAATCAAGGTATCAACAGGGCCATGCCCCTCTAAAATCTGTTGTTTTTTATACTGTTTTGTTTTAACCTGAGTGTTTTATTTTTATTTATTTATTTTTAAATATGTTTTTTATTTCAGAGAGGAAGAGATAGAAATATGATGAGAGAGAATAATCGATTGGCTGCCTCCTGCACGCCCCCAAACCAGAATCAAGCCAGCAACCTGGGCATGTGCCCCTGATCGGACTTGAACCCGAGACCCTTCAGTCCACAGACCAATGCTCTATCCACCGAGCCAACCCAGCTAGAGCTTTACCTGAGTGTTTTATTTGCAGGAGGTACAGCTATCCAACAGGAAGTTTGAGGGGTCATCTATACAAAACTGACCATGTATTCATTCTTTTACAAAACAATTTCCAGAGAAGTCATCATTCCCCTCACTAATTTGTCCTTCCCAATTGCTAATAATTGCACTTTTTCCCCCTTTTTGCTTCTGTCCACGCCCTTTTGCGTTGTCTTCAAATACAGAGAAAAGACCTTTGGGTAAAGGCAGGGATTCCAAAACATGAATATAACTTCACTCCCTCCCCCAGACCTGACAAAAATATAAAAATATAAAAATGTTGTTGTTGTCAGTGGTGTTTTCAACCCCAAACTTAAAAGAATTGGGGCACGGGGTGGGAGGGGAAGGGAACCATAGCAACATAATTTTGGAAGCTTTTAACGAGTTGGTTAAACAGTTCATGATTTAGCAGACACAAGAAATTGAGTGCTAAGCTGGCCATCCTAAGACAAGAACCATCCAGATTTACATGATAGATAGGTACATGGTTCGTGGTTGGCAGCACCAGGCACCTCTGGAAGTAGGGATGAGAGAGGAGATGCTAGAATGAGATGGATTGAAAGCCTGTTACAAAAGTAGTCAGATTGCCTAGGTTTCCCCACTGCGGTGGGTGACTGCCCCCACCTACCCAGCAGCAGCCTGGAGGTTTGCTTCCTGGAGAGGAAACAGAGGACTCTGGACTGAAGATACCAGGCACAGTTCACAGCAGAGAACCACTGAAAAGAATGAAGGTGCGGGGACCCAGCCCTCTTCTCCTTTTCCCCACAGGAACTGGGAAGAGTCTGGAACCCAACCAGCCCAAGGAGACCTAAGGACATTGATATCGGGTGGGGCCTCCCTGACGAAATGGCCCAGGCAGCTCACTGGAAAGAGGTACACATCTCTTACCCACACACTTTGAGCACTTTAATTTCCTACTTGGCATTCTCAGCAGATAACCAAGCACCACCTGACACCAGAAGAAATCCTCTAACAAGCAGAACAGAGAACCAAACAAACAGAAAAAAACAACATAGAGAACACTGGGATGTGGCCATGGCTGCAGGACACTGCAGAGGGAAAGTGAATACTTGTCACTTGAATTGCTACAGATTAGCCTCCTGTCTATCTCTGAATCTTGGAGCAGGTCTGCTACATAAGCACCAAAGGTAGAGAGGGTTTTGTGTGACCTCAACTTAAAGGGCCACATCAGGCTTCAGGGAGCAGAATCTATATATATAAAAGCCTAAGCAGCCCTAGCTGGTTTGGCTCAGTGGATAGAGCGTCGGCCTGTGGACTGGGGGGTCCCAGGTTCAATTCCAGCCAAGGGCACATGCCTGGGTTGCATGCTCGATCCCCACTAGGGGGCGTGCAGGAGGCAGCCAATCAATGATTCTCTCTCATTATTCATGTTTCTATCTCTCCCTCTCCCTTCCTCTCTGAAATCAATAAAGAAATATACATATATATATATATATATATATATATATATATATATATTTAAAAAGCCTAAGCAACTGAACGACCTGTCGCTATGATGTGCACTGACCACCAGGGAGCAGATGTTCACTGCAGGAGCTGCCCCCTGGTGGTCAGTGCACTCCTACAGCCAACCTCCCATGGCTGGCCAACCTCCCTCGGTCCCTCCTCCTCACTCCCACCGACCCCGATCGGCACCAATCCTGGCCAAGCCAAGGGCCCCACCCGTGCATGAATTCGTGCACCGGGCCTCTAATTGAGAAATAAAAGCCCAGTGAGAGGAAAGTGCCACGGGAGCAGGGGCTCAGAACCAGGGTGTCTGTGTGCTGGACACTTGGCAGGGATGTGGGAGTTGTGACACCTGGACCACAGCCACACAGTGAAAGGAATGAAAGCCCACCTCTGTAAGGTTTGCTGCTCACTGGGCTCAATTCATTGGCCTAATGTCACCATGACCTTGACTTCCTACCTCATCTAACCCCACGGCTCTCCCTCAGTATTTATAATTCTCAATTAATTTACACAATTAAAATTTAGGACAATTGAATCTTACCCCTCCACCTAAATTGTGATCAAATGAATTGCCTATTTGAATCCAATCATTCACATTCTTACAAGTATTTTTTATTTAACGTTATAGGCCAAATACACTGCAAATGCCACATTTCCTTCTGTCATTTCACTGCAGAACAGGATACAATTTAATGTGTTCAAAAATAATGCAGACAAAAAATTATAAAAAGATGTAGCTAGGACCTACATCTAATTTTTAAAAATCATTCCTTTTCGCCCTAACCGGTTTGGCTCAGTGGACAGAGCGTCGGCCTGTGGACTAAAGGGTCCCAGGTTCGATTCCCGTCAAGGGCATGTACCTTGGTTGCAGGCACATCCCCAGGAGGGCGTGTGCAGGAGGCAGCTGATCGATGTTTCTCTCATCGATATTTCAAACTCTCTATCCCTCTCCCTTTCTCTCTGTAAATAATAAAATATATTTAAAAATAAATAAATAAAAATCATTCCTTTTCATTACTGCAAATATTAGCAATACCTACTAAATTTAGTAATATCTAACTTGGTATCATAAAATTATACACACACGAAAAATCCTATATAACAAAAGGCCAGCCACCATAAGCGTAATGACCGGAATGACCAGAGACCAGAACCAGCATGGCCCCTCACTGGGCTGGCCCCACCCCCAAGCAAGTGGTTAGGGGTGATCAGGTAGGCAGACCAGCAGTGAGGGGTGATCAGGTAGGCAGGCAAGTGGTTAAGGGCAATCAGGTAGGTAGGCCAGTAGTTAGGGGCAATCAGGTAAGCAGACAGCCCCTTGCAGGGCTGGCCCTGCCCCCAGCAAACAGTTAGGGGCGATCAGGCAGGCAGGCAGAGTGGTTAGGGGGATCAGACAGGCAGGCCAGCGGTTAGGGGCAATCAGGTAGGCAGATGGCCCCTTGCAGAGCTGGCGCCGTCCCTCAGCAAAGAGGGAGGCCCAGGCCACTGGCGGTGACTCTATGGCAGGTGTGCAGCTGGCCAGCGATCACCCAACAGAGGGAGGTCCAGGCCTGCCAAGCCATTGCACCCCACGCCTGTTGCCTACAGAGGGAGGCCACCAGTGGCAGGGGAGTGGGGGGAGCAGCGCTGCACGGAAGGAAAGCAATGGCAGTGGTGGGGGTAGGGTCAGCTGCCTGCAGCCGGGGGAAGGAAAGCCCCAGTAGGCCCGGATCTCAGCAGGCTTAGGGACCCTACCCGAGGGGTCCTGGATTGTGAGAGGGTGCAGGCCGGGCTGAGGGACCCCCTCGAGTGCACGAATTTTCATGCATTGGGCCTCTACTAAAAGATAAAAAAATGCAAACACATGAACTAATGAGACAGAAATGTTCAGCTTTAAAAAAATTAAGCCAGCAAAGAGTTTTTATGTGTATCCATTTATTGACTGCTGAGAATACAACCTGAGAATACATGACATGCATTTTGGGGGAGAAATTAACCAAATCTGAAACAAAGCCATTCAAAAAGCCTGCTGAGAGTTAATAAGGGAGTACAGATGAGATATGGGGATGACTCAGTCACTTAACAGTTGTAAGATTCTATGTGCAAATTCTTTGGGAACTTATTCTTAGTTATTTAGGAACTACCAGGAAAGAGGGAAGACCAGTCTCCCTTAATTTAAATTAATGCTAGGAAGGATGCTGTTCACTGAAGCATTGAAAAAAAATTTTGCTCTTCAAATTAAGACAGTTCCATTTTTACAAGTTCTTCCATATCAATCCGTATGCCTCAGAATTATAAGCAGTACACGGATTTAGAAAAGATTAATAATGATGCAAGAGGCTATTCATTTGATTCCAGCATCTATTGTTTAATTATACTCTGTTCTAATACTAGCAAATTTTTACACCATAGTGTCAATCTTCCCAAGATGTTTAACCCATTGATACAATAAAATGATACAATTTAAAGAATTTCAGTTATAATTAAAAGGACAAAAATCTTAAGTAACTGGAATGTCTTAGACCATAATTAAAAACTGTTTAATTATATATATGGTATATAGGTGCAAAGATTATAACCTATAATTACATAAAATGCTGAAATATATTCATAATAGCAGTTACATGCCACGTATTTCTCAATTTTGTAATGGATATTTTTTCTTAAGATGGCAACATCAATGTCACTTTACTGTATGTTCCAGTGTTTTGGATTGCTTTCTGTGGTAGCAGGAAAACAAAAAACAAAAGGGGAAAACAGAACCAGATATATCCCTATAGAATAAAAAAGGGAAGATCTTGGCTTTTTGTTCTTTTGGACGAGGCAGTCTGTTGCTCTCAGGAACCGTGGGCTGGCCTTTGTGCTTCAGGAGGCACTGGTTACGGCTTGCAGCGCTGGACAAAGCGAGGGTATAAGCATACATCTCGGATGTGATACCTATTCAGAATCCAGGTCAAGAATCGTTCCAAGCCCAAGCCATAGCCTCCATGAGGGCAGGTGCCATATTTTCTCTGTTTAAAAAAGAGAGAGGAATATGCTTAATTTATAGTTTTCCCTAAAATAGTTAAAATTTTCTACTGTGAAATGAGTTAGCTTATTGTGGTTAAGAATTCAACCCTTAATCTAAATACCTTCATGGAACACATGTGAAGAAATAATTTGGTATGGAAAATAAAACAGGGATTAAGTGCTACCTTGGAAAGAAGAGATTTCAAACTTTAAAGCCAAGTCAATGTCTTTTGGTTATAAGAGGAAAATGAAAGATAGCACTAGATATTGGTCAGATCCAATGACAAATGTTTAAAAGCTCAGTAGCGATGAGCAAGGCCAGCAGTTAAATAGGGTTTCAAATGAAGTTAACATATTATTAGCCAAAACCAAAACTAGCAATATTCACATGACACATTGTTATAATCATGAAACTGAATAAAGTTCTTTAAATCCTAAAGTTCCATCCTGAATCATCACCTTTTAAATTTCAATTTATACAAAACTACTACAATAAAAAAAGGTAAAGAGTATTTGAAAAATTGTTTCTACCTGATCTGTGTACCAGTAATAGGGTGTGGGGTCAATTCCTTCCCTTTTATAACCTGCCAGGATTTCTTCACTATCCCAGATACGCATGGAGCCTCCCACAATCTCGCCAACATTGGGCATCAACACGTCGACCTTTAACAACAAGTAAATCAAATGCAGTTACGACAGGCTATCAGTCATGACACTGCTCTACAGTTTAAATGAAAATCACAATTAAGCCCTAGCAGGTTTGGCTCAGTGAATGGAGTGTTGGCCTGTGGACTGAAGGGTCCCAGGTTCGATTCTGGTCAAGGGTACATGCCCGTTTGCGGGCTTGATCCCCAGTAAAGGGTGTGCAGGAGGCAGCTGATCAATGATTCTCTCTCATCATTGATGTTCTCTCTCTCTTCCTCTCTGAAATCAATAAAAATATATTAAGAAAAAAGAAAAGGAAAATCACAATTAAGCTCCTATAGCAGGGGTGGGCAACCTTTTTGTGAGTGGGTGCCAAAACCAGCAAAATCTGACTCAAAATTCTTCTGCGTGCCAACCCTAATTTTTTGAGAACATGTTACGCCTACTTGATATCTCTTAAGGTGTACGTATGTGAAGAACCTTGAAGAAATAATAAAATTCATTCAAGCGACAAAAACACAGTATGTGATGATGAAAAATACATTTATTTTTGAATGTATACATGTTATGTAAACATGTATACATTATTTATTTATCTAAGATGCACGTACACTGAATTTATCTGAAAAATAAAAAAGTCGATATTAAGAAAAAAATTATAAATGGAAGATTATAAGAGAGGGTTTCGCGTGGCAGCAAAAGTTACTGGCATGCCATGTTTGGCACGTGTGCCAGGGGTTGCCCACCCCTGTCCTATAGCTGAAGGAGTACTATGATCATGTAAAATGCAAATATTCAAATTCTGTAATTTAACAAAGTAAATTTATTAGAGGACAAAAAAAACTTCTTTAAAAAATGTCATTCTAGATTTATAATGAAGTATTTGCCATGAACTGTATATTATCCCAATAACAGTCTCCACCCCCTTAAAAAACAAAATTATTAATACTGTTCGAATCACAACTGACAGATTCAGTGAGGCGGGAATCCTCAGGACAGCGCTGCATATAGAAGGACTTGATCTCCACAGGAAATCGACACAGCAGGATGGGCTCATTAATGGTGTCCGTCATCAGTCTCTCAGGAGCTTCAGGGATATCCTGAGGTTGAACAAGACTTTATTAACATTTATAGCTCTAAATGCAACAAGACAGAAGCAGCTCTTTCACCTAGTAGCTACCCTTCCTCTTCTTAATGCAACACAGGAAGAATACATACCCACCATCACCCAGACACACAGGGTAAGGGACAATTTCTTTAAAAAACATATAAATATATTTTAAAAACCCAGTTATTAAATAAACTATAAAATGATCTGCATCCTTCTACAATACAGCTCATGTGCCATGCTGCTTGAGGAATGAACCCCCCCAAAAACAAGCAAAAAACCCCCACCCAAGTCATTATCACTGTGACTAGATATTGCTCATTTTGTCAATGGCTAGTTTTATCTAGCTCTGAAGCAGACATGGTCCATTTCGTCCCATAAGACACATGATGATTAGTGAATGTTCCAGAATATCACCGATATACACACAGTGTATGTTATTAATAAGAACAATCTTTTGCCTGGCTGGAGAGGCTCAGTGGTTGAGCGTCGACCTATGAACCGGAGGTCACATTTGATTCCCGGTCAGGGCACCTGCCCAGGTTGTGGGCTTGATCCCCAGTGTGGGGGCGTGCAGGAGGCAGCCAATCAATGATTCTCTCTCATCATTGATATTCTTATCCTCTCTCTCCCTCTCCCTTCCTCTCTGAAATCAATGAAAACAAACAAACAAAAACAATAATAATCTTTAAACTCTCCTAGTATCTGCATTTCTTTCCTATAATAATAAACCTGTGTACCTTCAATGATAGTAAGACACCGTCATAAGACAAATAGCCAATGTCAAATTTTAAGTGTAACCACACCTGGAATAGTTAGGCAAGATTTGTTAGATGATGATGAATCACTTTCTCTCTCAAACATCCTTCAGTAAACCACACATAAATTCCACTGAAAACTCCTGTCCCAATAAAAACTGAAGAAAGAACTGGACAAGATGCACTGATTTGTTTAGTGTAGGAACTGAAGTGGAGCTTAGCAATCACCTGGCCCACCTGTTTCCAAGCTCTAGTCCCTCGAGCCCTGTGCCCTCTAAAGTACAGAGAGATGGGAGGTGAGTGGGAGAGCTCTGGTTTCTCAGCTTTTAGCTACTTTACACCCTAGAGTTCTGCATAAGATTTATTTGAAGGAAAAGGAGTCTTTTCCAAAAGTCTTTAGAATGTTTATCTACTGTAGCATCCTCATGTGTATGGGTGTAGAGTAAGGACTGGCATGTCCTTAGCACTTCCTGTGCCAGGGACCCTCTAGGCCAGAGGTTCTCAACCTGTGGGTCGCGACCCCTTTGGGGGTCAAACGACCCTTTCACAGGGGTCGCCTAAGACCATTGGAAAACACATATATAATTACATATTGTTTTTGTGATTAATCACTATGCTATAATTATGTTCAATTTGTAACAATGAAATCGGGGGTCACCACAACGTGAGGAACTGTATTAAAGGGTCGCGGCATTAGGAAGGTTGAGAACCACTGCTCTAGGCATTTTTGCTCACTGAGTCTTCATGACTTTGCAAAGTGGATGTTACCTCCACATCAGAGGTAAGGAACCAGGGAGCAGGGTCACTGGCCTGCAGTTATACAGCAGTGAGGACAGAGGTGGGAGCTAAGCCCACCTGGGAAGCCTTCTTACTCCAAAACTTGTATTCTCTCCACTCAGTCACACCGCTTGGCTAACAGTTCTAAAGTCTTCAGTACAAAATTCTATTATACATCATCAATTGAATTCATGAAGCATTAAGAGTAATTTACATAGGTCAAGTCTACTGTCTGTCCTCTCTATAAATTCCTTCTAAAAACAAACAAACCTCTAGCTAGCAGTAGTTACATTTCCTCTGTAGAACAGTTGGATTTGCAAATATTATGCAAGGAATGGTTAAATGCACAGGAAAGAGGGCTTAGAATCATTTTAACAATTTATACCCTCACCCTGGCAGCTCAGTTGGTTAGAGCACTATCCTGATATGCCAAAGTTGTGGGTTCAATCCCCAGTCAGGGCACATACAAGAATCAACCAATGAATTCATAAATAAGTGGAAAAACAAATCGATGTCTCTCTCTTTATTTCTCTCTCAAATCAATAAATAAAAAATTTAACAAACAAATAATTTACACCCCAAGCCGATACCCACTCAGTTTACCTGGGGCCCCAGGCCACCTTCCTTATCAAGGCTTCTCTTGGTTTTGCATTTTAACCAGCGGCTATTTTCTTCTTTGAATCCCCTCCACATTAAGGAGTTTTGATTTACTGTTTTGAGGGGAGGGATCCTTTTTGCAAAGCCAGATACTTTCTCCAGACAAACAAAACAAATATATATACACTAGAGACCCAGCGCCCGAAATTCGTGCATAGGGGGAGGGGGAGGGGTGTCCCCTCAGCCTAGCCTGTATCTTCTCCAATCTGGGACCCCTGGGGTGGGGGGTGTCCAACATCCCTCACAATCTGGGACCACTGGCTCCTAACTGCTTACCTGCCTGCCTGCCTGATCGCCTCTAACTGCACCCCCTGCAAGCCTGATCACCCCTAACCACCTCTGCCTGCC
This sequence comes from Myotis yumanensis, assembly GCF_028538775.1. NCBI lineage: Eukaryota > Metazoa > Chordata > Mammalia > Chiroptera > Vespertilionidae > Myotis > Myotis yumanensis. The sequence continues at coordinate 41,530,630 of NW_027223758.1, forward strand.
TGGTCACCCCCAACTGTCCCCCTGCCGATCTGGTCACCCCCAACTGCCCCCGCTGCTGGCCCGGTCACCCCACGCAGCCTGCTATTCAGTCATTTGGTCATCCCTCACTAATCCCGCTGCCGGCCTGGTCGCCCTACACAGCCTGCTATTCAGTCATTTGGTCATCCCTCACTAACCCTGCCAGCCTGGTCACCCAATGCAGCCTGCTGTTCGGTCGTTGCTGTGACAGCATCCTGGACAACTTGCATATTCCTCTATTATTAGTATAGATGCTAACATTTTGCAGTAAATTTACAGTTTACAACTTTCTGAGGCATCCTGCCATCCTAGAGAATTACAACCAAGCTCATGACTGATCATGGAAGAAGAGAAGAGAGGCAACGGATGAGGTGTGAAGGCTAAAAACTTGCTAATATTTATTGAACGCTACAGAGAAGGCACTGTTCTAAGGCTTACTCTACATCTATTAAGTCAATGAATCATCAGCCATCCTAGAAGGTTCAGTTACCATTGATTTGATGGCAAGCAGATGCCTCCGGCATCACTGGTTAATTAAGCAGAAGTAGCAATCCACTTAAGCACAATGCTGCCTTTGAAACAATGATTAGAAAGGAATACAAACCTCTCCAAACTCATAGAAAGTTCCATCTTCTTTCTTTATATTGTGTTCTTTGAGCCACACAATAGCATCCGAATAGTTCATCCGTTTGAAAGGCCGCTTGGGGGGCTTGAAGTTCTACAGAAGGAAAAATACAGTGTATAGAAAGAAACCATTAACACTAAAATTCCCATTTTAAGAAAAACTACTTAGTATCATTGTAAAATATTATTTCAGACTAAAAATCAATGTGGACATTCCTAAAAAGAAAAACATATGAACTTCCTCCTAAGTTAAAATGTTATTAAATTATTGGCAATTATTTTTTTAATGCATGAATATAAAAACACTTTAATTTTAAATGCTTCCACTTTTAAAGTACTCTCTGAAAGGGATGTCAAAAAAGCATTAGATAAAAGAGGTTTCAAACTTCTGCAGGGCTCTGATTGAGGGGGAGATGAGTGGAACTGACTACTGGTGATTACCTAATTGGAATCTTTGTGGTAATACACATGAGAGTATAAACTAACTCCAGCAAATTCATTATTCCCTGAAACCATTGGTGTAAAGTTATATATTGCTGTTATTTCCAAAGGTGATTCTACTTTTATTGAAATGCAGCAGTCACTGAGCACCAACTATGTTGCTTTATTACGCAGTCCAGTTACTGTGTCCGTAACAAAAACAAAGCCACAGATGATCTTATCGCTTCTTTGTGTATGTACCTGTATGTTTGAAGCTGTTTGCACATTCTTGGTTAGTTACCTTTTGAAGTGGTGTGGAGAAATAGCAATTATTAGCCATTTACTTCAAAGCTCGCCAACCCATTTAATCTATAAATACTGAGGGTGAAAACAATATTGCCTTCCAGAAAAGAAATCATAATTTTGTATTTCCATAAAACACTAGACCTACCGGATTGAGGTCATACACTATGCTTGCTGCGGGTGATTTCAAGACTCTATCTACCACGTCACAAACCAAGTCTTCCAACCGGTTCAGGAGCTCCTCAAAGGTCAGGAAAGGGCACTCTGCCTCCACGTGAGTGTATCTGAAGAACGAGACACTAGCTCAGAGCTGCTCTTCGTTTCTACTAAGTTTCTCTCATACAAGGATTTTAACATTGGGAAACTGTCCAGAAAAGTAAAATTCCATCCTTGCTAAATCTGAAAATTAGTTTTAGCACACACCTACCTTTCCCCTTTAAATAATTAATGTTTGTTTATTCCTTAACACATAAAGGATCAAGGCCAAGTAAAAGGAAGGCCTTAGCTAGCTATGGCCTAAGAGGCAAAACTTTTTACATGGTTTCAATTAACTTATTTAACTGTTCTTCATATATCCTCTTAACATACCACCACATTTACATAGGCATCCTTTGACTACATAAAAATTGCTTTTCTAAACAATTATTTTTAAAATTTTTAAAATAAAAAGACAATTCATACTCAGCCAGGTGCCTTCTTGTTCTGGATTGTTCTGCCCTGTATGACTGTGCAATACAAAAAACATCCCCCAGAGCTGGAATGCAGGTCTCCAGGTACAACTGAGAGGACTGAGTCAAAAATGCCTCTTCTCCAAAATAGTCAAGCTTGAAGAGTGTAGCACCACCTTCCACTTGAGTTTGCACTAATGTTGGAGGAGTAACCTGTTCAAACGGAAAGGAGTAAAGAAAGCCCACTGTGAGCACCTCTATTCAAGTTGAAGAATGGCCAAAGGTATCATTTGCAAGAGATGAGTGCACACTTACTTCACAGTACCCCCTATCAAAGAAGTGATCTCTAAAGCACCTGGTGACCATGGAGCGAGCTTTCAGGATTTTGGACATGTTTTCTCCTCGGATCATCATGTGTCTGTTGTTGAGCTGGACGTCAACGTCAGACTCTTCGTTGATCAAGTTATCAGCTCCTCCAGCAGGGGCCAAGCCAACCAGTTCCCAGAAGTCACAACTCAGCTCATGGCCCCCAGGAGCCTACATTTTTTTAAAAAAGGAGGGGAGGAATGAAAGGGAAGGAGAATGAAACAAAAAATTTACAGTCGTAGTAAAGATTTTAATTTATGTCAAAATGTAATAGATTCTAATGATCTTTCTGACACCACATTGCTCGAACCTGCCAGGTCCCATGACATGTGGGTTAGAATCTTCTGCTTAGTCCTGCACACAGATATGCTAATCATTCAAGGATCTAACCTGTAGCCTAGAAATTACTCAACCTCCCTGCTCGCCACAACTTCCCCAAAGAGATAAGGAAGGTATGTAAAAAAAAATAAAAAAGTTTATAAAAAAATTTACAGGAATCTTGTGAGTGGGACTAAGACAACTGAAGTTTGCCGAACAAAAGCAAAGAATTTTCACCACCCCCTTGGGCCCTTCCTGGCATCCAGACGTCTGCAGTCATCAACCACCTCTTGACTTTTAAGGCCCTCCTGTTTTCCCCTGTCCCCAGAATAAGATGACTGAACTCTGTACTTTCTCAAGATGGTTCTTGAGGACGCTAGTCTGCCTTCTCCTCTGCTTACTGGCTTCCGAATAAAGTTGCTTTCCTTACCCCAATTCCTTGTCACTCGACTTACTGGTTGTCCTGCAGCGAGCACTTTTGAGTTTTTACTTGATTACAAAATTTTTGGTAAGCTATTTCTAAAAATCTCATCATTATTAGCCTACCCTTCTAACAGACCCAATAATTCAATTTTATATTGATATATTTAATATTCCTTTCAGAGTTAATTCACATATAAGTTTTTGAAAAATTAGAAAGCACAAAGTAAAAAATAAAACTATAATCCCACAACTTGGAGTAACTACTAACTACTATTAACATTTTGGTATATCTTTCTAGCCTTTACCAATAATTGAAAGTAACACAATACTCACATTGAAAAGCTCTTTAAATGCAAAGATTTTACTACAAGCTGTTTCTCCTTGGAACATATATATAGTAAAAGTTCAAATTCTCCCTGATAATTCCATTAAAAACAATTCATTTTAGAAGCCACAGATTAAGGAATACATAATTTTCTTCGTGCCAAACATTGGACAGCAAGTAGCATCACAACAATCACTCCATTTCCCAATCACATTAATTCCAAGGAAAATCCAGGGAACTTGGATCAGATATTCACTCTAAATACAGGTTCTTCTTTTACATGAGCTCTGACTCTTTCATCAGTATTTCTAGTCTAGTAGGTAGAATCTAGGGGCTCCCTCTGGTGGTTAGTATGTCACCTTTGTTTTCTTTCCCAGCCAAGGAATATAACCGCAGTAGTAGTTACTTGAGCAATAATTACTAACAAGTAACTGTAACTGGTACAGGTTATGTGCCTGTTGGCTAGGGAGCAAACATCTTTCTGCATATCAGTTATATTTAACTTTTTAAAGAGGTTCTCAAATTCTAACCAAAAATTTTCGATTTAGATTACTGTTCTTTCCTGAAATTTCTTGGATTAAGTTTTTATTTCCACCTAGCTGAAAAGTTATTCACATACCCACAGCAAAGTGGCTATATTATGGTCCATGAGGATTATTCAGGAATTCTACAAGGTTGGATATCCCCAAGTTTGTTACATCTTCCGAGCTGTACAGTGGGATTTCACAGGAAAAGGAAAAGGCATACTAAATTTAGCAACTGCATCATATTTGTGTGTTTATATGCCAAATACCAAAAGTATGAATTGGAATACAAGCAAACAGCTATTCACCCAGTGAGAAAGTCAATCCACTCACCTGTTTGCCCTTTGGGGTAAGATTTAGCATTCCGTACACTGCAACACTACTCTCAGTGGACAAGACTACTCCATTGTAACACTGACACTATAAAAAGATCAAGTTCAAACTTAGTTATTCACATTTACATTAAAATATTCTAACATATAGAAAACAAAGGGGATTATTTACAAATTATCTGGTCCAAAACTAGTAAAATAAGATGGCCATCAATTTTTAATATTAATAAAGAATAGGTATTTTTATAAAAGATTTATCTCTATATAAATATACACATTTATGTAAATAGATACTTTACATACATACATAGGCATAAATGACATTAGCCCACATCTCTTAAAAATATTTGAAAAATTCATTTTTATTTGAAATTCAGACTGTTAAAATAATACACAGTCAATATGAGCTATGATCACCAATACTTGTTAAAATCATTAGAAGAAAAGTGATGGGGAACTTTGTAATGGAGAGAGGGACCAGGCTACCAACACCTAAGCCCACAATTCATAAAAAAAACAAACACACAAAAACATAAAAACAAAAAACCAACCAGACATTATGTGTTTCACAATATGCAATTGGAAGAGCTTTGCCCATGAAATAGTGGTGCAAAATATCTATATATCTATATACATAACATATATATATAATTTATATATAAATTAATATATAATATATATAAATTATATTTTTATATATATTATACCTATATAATTTATATATATATACACATATATATATAAAAATTATATAGATAGATACATATGATTAGACTTAACATCCAGCGTATGCAATTGACCAAATCCAGAGAAATTCCACAGGACAAACAACCAGTTTTTCCCCAACAAATAAATGTTTTCCATAATAACAGTTAAAATTCCAAAAACTAACAATAAAGGAAGCTACTGAAAAAAATCGAAATTTTAACCACAAGTTAGAGAAAATATTTACCAAATCATCTGACAAGACACACTGAAGATACCCTGTACCATCCCGCAACACCAGAAACATTAAGTTCTTTCCTGAAAGTGAGAAAGAGAAATGTATTGAAAGTTCAGACCTCCCAGGGGCTGCCCTTCCTCTGAAGTGTCCCTGGTTATAACACTGCTCAGTATTTGTAAAGCACATTATCTTCTTAATTGTACTTTCAAATCCCATGTGATCCTCATGACCCACGCAACCAAGGGAAAGCAGACAGTAAGCAACATGAGATGAGGGATTAGTCCTATTAGCCGCTGAAGCCCCAGCAATGCCTAATGGACTGTGCATTAGGTGCGAGGTGCAGAAACACCGTGGTAAAGAATCATTTTTTCTTATTTACATCTCGCCCTTTCTAAACGAACCTTCACCCGAGGATATGTTTTTAGAGAAAAAGAGAGAGAAACATCGATGTGAGAACATTGATCGGTTGCCTCCCCTACACGCTCAGACTAGGGATCGAACTTGCAACCCAGGTATGTGCTGATCAGGAATCAACCCGCAACCTTTTGGTTTTCAGGACGACGGTCAACCAATTGAGCCACCCAGCCAGGGCAAATGTCCCATTTCTTTTTACGAAGGATTTGATAACCACTTACAATAAAACACATGTTATAAAGTTATAAAAATAGAAAGAGAAAACAAAATATCAGCAGAAGCAGAATGCAAATATACTAATCATAAGTGTCACGAGTTCTACCATCAGTAAGTTTCAGATTTGGCTCTCCACTTCCTGCTTTTCATTAAAAAACTAAGTTCAACTACACAAATATTTATTGGACACCTTCTGATCACTGTGATTGCTTACAGTTAAAGAGCATTTAAATTTTTTAAAAACTTTTAATAGTCATATTGAATAAGAACAAATTTAGGATATAAGTCACTATCTCCTTTAAAAAACTAGCATCCAAAAATTGAAATATTTCCAAGTAAATGTTTTTACATTACTCTTCATCTAAGACCAGGGATATTTAAAAATAAAAGAGAGAAAAGGAAAGCTATGCCATTTACCTTGCCTTCGCAGCCTATGGACCCAGCCAAACACTTTAACTCTTTGGCCTCTATATCCTTCTAATGCATGAATCTTCACCTGTCAAATTAAAATAAATAACATTTCACTAACTGTGTCATTTATCACATATCAATTTTTCCCTAATATTAGATGGATGACAGTAAAGCGTTAACATTTCAAAAATGGTGCAAAACTACAGATTAGTAACTTTACTGCAGGTTAGAACCAGAAAACTTCACCATACTGCATGGTTAAAAAAAACCTCTTTCTCTTAGTGCAAAACCAACTGTGAGAAACACCCAGAATTTCAGCTATGGCTACAGAAAATCAGCGAGTACATGAATTCACAATAGCAATAACCCAAATCCACACAGAGCCCTTTCCCTGACCTCACAGACCCTCCAGACATTCTGGGAGGTAGAAGTTAACAAAGGCTAGCTAGCTTTCTGTTTGGGGGATGAAGGAGAATAGAGAGATGATTAAAGGGGATGGTGAATACAGCCAAGAAAACAGCTTCCTCACTAAGAAAACAGGGAAAATATGGCAGTTCATCAGCAATCAGAACTGTCTGAAATCTATGCATGCCCAGAGGCCAGCATCCTGTTCTAGAAAGAATAGAGAAAGAATCCAATTTCATAAAACCACAAAACTTTGTATTTAAAAAATCCTGTCTGACTGGCATGGATCAGTGGTTGAACATCAACCTATGAAACAGGAGGTCACAGTTCAATTCCTGGTCAGGGCACATGCCCAGGTTGTGGGCTCGATTCCCAGTGTAGGACTTGCAGGACTCAGCCAATCAATAATTCTCTCTCATCATTGATGTTTCTCTCTCTCTCTCCCTCTCCCTTCCTCTCTGAAATCAATAAAAATATTTAAAACAAGAGAAAATGAACGCCAAAAGAACCACCAGCCGCAAAACTGTAGAACATTACTTCTCTCTATCCCTTCTTGTACAAGGAAAGGAAAGACGGACAATGCAAAGGAACAAACCTCGCGGCAGGGCCCTCAGACACAAATAACAGTTTGCCGTGTTTGTGACAACACACGTCACACTTACACATTTTGGCTCTGGAAGACTTGGATCGTTTTCAATGGTAATCTTCTTTGCTTCTTCCAGGTTCTTTTCTCTTCTCAAATTGTCTTCTGCCTAATTTTAATGATAAAGCAATTTGTTAACACGGTTCCTAGTGTTCTAACTTTTCAAATGTTCTCAGTTGTGAATTCATTGCTCACCTCTTTCTTTTCCCGGGATTCACTCTTCATTTGTTCCCTATGCCACATTTTCCTAATGTTCTTCATCTGTGATTTAGAAATAACATCCCACCGCTAGAGAGAAGAACAGATATTTAGTTTTTCAAGACCTCTATGTTCTGATGAATACTCAGAAAATAAAATTCTGCAAAGGTTTTCGTTCACCCTACCTCATTTTCTTTTTGTGAATCTACGTAAATGGTAGGAAATGGTTCTTTTCCCACTGTCATCAAAGCCTTGGATGGGGAGAGAGAAAAAGAAAATATCCTTAACATTGTACAATATTTGAGATCAAAATAACACGGTAATTATGAGGCAACTTCAACTGTCTAGAACAGTGATGGCGAACCTTTTGAGCTCCGCGTGTCAGCATTTTGAAAAACCCTAACTTAACTCTGGTGCCGTGTCACATATAGAAATGTTTTTATCTTTGCAACCATAGTAAAATGAAGACTTATATTTTTGATATTTATTTTATATATTTAAATGCCATTTAACAAAGAAAAATCAACCAAAAAAATGAGTTCGCGTGTCACCTCTGACACGCGTGTCATAGGTTCACCATCACTGGTCTAGAACATAATCAAGAGCCAAGAAGAGACCCAAGAGTTGAAAGTCAATATTGATAGATTGACTGGTTGAAGTACTAAGAACATTTTTTTTTTTAGCTCTCGGGTCCTTTTGCAACAATTCCAGCAAGTTCAGTGACATAGTTAGAGTTTCCCAGCCAGTAGACTAGAAGCAACAGATTTTAAGTGGCGCAGGGGCCAGAGGAAGTTATGCTGACAATAGAGGAGACAGATGATAGCAAAAGCCAGTTACAGATCACATCTAAATGATTAATCCTGGCTAAGGAACAGATAAGCCAATTCTGAAACTCTAGCAACAAAATAATGGCTAAGAACACAAAGGGCTAAGTTTCATTTAATTTTAAAAATTACTCTTATGTAGAATACCTCTTTCATTAATACTGGAACACATCAGCTTTGAGGTTATTGAATAATAGAGGCCTGGTGCACGAATTCATGCACGGGTAGGGGCCGGCCGGGGGGAGGGGCTGCTGGCCGTTGGCGACAGTTCAGCCCCCTAGTTGAACTCCGGTTGACTCCCAGTAGAGGGGACAATTTGCATATTAGCCTTTTATTATACAGGATTTTATAATTCATATTCTTTTTTTTTTATATTTTTATTGATTTTTACAGAGAAGAAGGGAGAGGGATAGAGAATTAGAAACATCGATGAGAGAGAAACATCGATCAGTTGCCTCCTGCACACTCCCTACTGGGTATGTGCCCGCAACCAAGGTACATGCCCTTGACCAGAATCTAACCTGGGACCCTTGAGTCCACAGGCCGACGCTCCATCCACTGAGCCAAACCGGTTAGAGCTCACATTCTTTTTTTAAAAAAATAGTTGAAAGTATGTAAAAGATAAATGTTTTATTAACTACTTCAAATTTCTTCCAAGTTGTTAAGTCAACCAAGAAATAATTATAAGGAATTACTCTCTCCAATCATAAGATCTAAAGCTTACAAAAAGCTTTCTAAAAGTATAGTTTCCAAACCTAAAAAACACCTTTCCTCCTGTTTTAACAGCAGTTCCAACCCAATGATTGGTACAGAGGAGGGGGAAACCTGGACCTTTTAAAAAACACCCAAGAACTCATGTTTTTAACCATCAGACTTTGTAGGGATGTTTGCAAATCATTAGGAATTCACTTAATACCTGACACTCTCTACTGATCACTCCTTTTGTATCACTGAAATTGAAGGAGCCAAACTGTAATTCCCCAAATCAGAATGGCATGCTTTTGCTAACAGGGACATTCTGCAAACATTCACCTAAACAGTGTTGTCAGTTTGGGGAGCTCAAGTCACCCCAACAGCCCAGAAATGAGAGAAATATTTCCCCCTAAGAGTTAAAAAGTAAGAACTATGTACGACACACCAAAGCATAACTAGTGAGAATGCTCCCGGGAGAGGAACACTTGATCATAACCTAAATAAGTGTTGCAACATAGCTAACACGAAGGGGGATTGGCCAGGTAAGGACACAGAACAAAGTGTCAGGGCAGTTTTTCCTAGGGCTGCCCAAGGAGGGAGCTTTAACATTTCGTTACCTGGCAGGTGCAGACATTGCAGTTCAACAGGCAAACCCATGGCTACCTACGGAGGGATCTCTCGACCCACACCTTAACCTGGAGCTGAATATTATTTCAACAAGAACTGAAAAAACTGGCCATCTGAATCACTGGAGAGACACATTACAAGATGCAATGCCACATAAGGAAAAAAGACCACATTTTAAAAATGTTCAAATAAGCTTAGACTTAGATCTGTTAAAGCTACATTTCTATACACAATCTTTACTTTCCTTTTTCTGAACACTCTCTTCAAAACCCAGTGCTTGAAATGAATTATTGACAAGTCACGTAATAATTGACATAAGTCACTCATACACGCAAAGCTGCTCTGCTAGGAGAGGAGACACTACCTTCAGACCGGTTTTAAAAGGCTTCTCCTTGGTTCCGTCACCTGTCGCATCATTTCCCTCTCGATCCGAGACGTAGAGCTCTGCTGTTTCACAAAGTGAGAATGAGTTACACATTTGGACAATAATTATCAGTCATCTCATACTGCAACTACTTCATCCATTCTTTATTTCTGTGAACAGAACAGGCAGCTGAGTTACTACAGTGAAAAACTGCCACAGCCCAAAAGAAGATGGATCGCAATTCTTTTCCCAGGCCCCCGTTCCCATAACATCCGCCTCATAAAAACATACGGGTTGCACATGTAGCTTTTCAAAGTGAACTTTGATCCTGTGAGTAACCTGTGCGCCTGCTTCCATCTCCCCGGGTTCCCAGTCATGAGGACGGGCTTTGAAGCGGGCCAGACCAGCCTGGGGTCCTGGGATGTTGCACCTTCACTTCCCAAGCCCATTCCCTTGACTGTAAAATAGGGGAGGAAACAACGCCCGCCTTGACGGCTGCACTGAGGACGAAATCAAGGCACACAGACAAGTCCGGTCCCCCAGAGTCGGCGCCCAGATGTCAAATAGGTACCAGTTCCTTCTGGTCTCTCAGGGAACCCGAAGTTTTGGGGTGAAACACGGTGCAGAAGGCCTCGCGGCCAGAAGTCTGACGGGGAAGCAGGTCTGCTTTTCCCTTTGCTGCCGCTCCGTATGGAGGGCCGGGAAACTTCAGCACAAACGGGGGCTGGGAAAGACGGTTCGAATTCTAAAGGCCTTCCTGGCGATCATTTGGAAGAGTGATGTCGATGAGGGGGTTCCCTGTGAGGTTCGCCAGTGCCTCCCTCAGCCGCATCACGGGATTTTCGGGGGGCAGGGCGGGAGCGGCCGCCACACCCGGCCCGGGGCCCCGAGGGCTGGAGGGAGGCCGGGGCGAGACCAGCAGCCCGGCCTGGCGGGCCCAGGCCCTGCACACCCTCCTGCGATCGTCTCCGTCTGAAGGGTGGGGGCACGCCCACTCTGCGCCAGGCCGTCTGTAAGTGCTGGTCATCGGCCTGAGCGAGGTTCCCGCCCCGGGCAGAGGCAACGCTCCCCTACACACCCGGGGGTCCCCGAGCCGCACTCACCTAGTACCATCCCTGCGGTCGCCCGGGTCACCTCCAAGGACATCACCTCCCAACACGCCGCCGCCTTGTCACCGCAACGTGCACCGGCGGCTTCCTCGACTCCAACGTTGCATCATATAACGTCGTGCCTAGGTCGCCCCAATGAGTCACCCGAGCAACGCGGCGCCATTGGTTACAGGAGCTTAGGCAACAAGGGCAAGTGTGGCTGCGGCCGCCATCTTTGGGCCGGGCAGAGACAACTTCCGGCCCGGCCGGCGCCCCGCCCCCTGACTCGCCCCGCCCCGCGTACTCCGACATCCGGGGCGGGACTCCTGAACCATCGGACTCGCCCGGGGCAGCAAGTCGCTCCCTTCTGTCTCCTCCTCCTTACTTTCTGCTTTCTCTGGCCAATTTTACAATTCTGCCCCCAGCGGTGGGCTCCAGGGCCCTCTGGGAAACAGGATTCCGGTCCATATCCCCAGATGTGGGCCTGCTTGTGGAATTAGTGTCTTTGTGACCAGAACTCCAGTGGTTTTTCCTCGAGCCTGCCTGCCTGCACGCACTGGCCCAAGGAAATGCACGAGCAGGAGTTTGCAGTATAGAAGGAAAATATAGTTTAATATTGAATTGACCCGTACGGAGGCGGGAAGCTAATGCTCCAAACCACACTCGCTGGCTGTAGGTACAGATTATGTAGGGCGAAATCACAAGACACCATGAGTCAGGGCTTTGGGTCATGTTAGGAGCTGATGGGTGGGAGGTGAAGGAAGGGTGATGAGTCATTTCTCCGGGTCTTGAGGACATCCCTGAGGTCCTTTCCAGGGTCCCTCTGTCTGGTCTCATGGGAAAGGAGCCAGGGGTTGTTTCGCCTTAGGGCTCCGGACCTGAAGCGAGATGTTATCTTCAGGCTGCCAGAGGTCCGGACTGTGGGACCAAAGCTCAAGTCCCAGCCACTGTCTTCTGCTGCCTCCGGATTGCTGATTATCTGGGGGAAAGTCTGGGTCTCTGAGGGGGAGAGAGGATTTTTAGAGTTAGGATTTAAAACTGAATTTAATCAAAATCACAGGGACCCTCAGTTTCTTCCTCATTAGATGTATTGAGCACCAGCAATAAGGTGGAGTGGGGGGTGAGCATGAGGAACATAGATAAGAGTAGTCCTTGCTCACATGCATTTCCTGTTTTGAAATATAACACTTTGACTTTCTAACTTAAATTAATGAACTTATTTATGACTTGGACAATGGTATATATAATTATAATTTTAAATTGATTTTTAGAGAGAGAGGAAGGGAGAGGGAGAGAAAGGGAGAAATGTCGATGTGAGAACAGAACATTGACCGGTGGCCTCCTGCACCCCCATGCCTGCATGTGCCCTGACAGGGAATCCAAAAGGCACAGGATGACACCCAACCAACTGAGCCACACTGGCCAGGGCTGTGGTATATTTTTATTTAAAGTTATAAGGATCACTATAGGGAGGCATAATAATGTTGTGAAAAGAACTAGGGCTTCAAACCTGGTTGGAATTCTTGTTCTGCCTTTTAATATTCTCAACTTAGTGAAATACCAGAGTTTGTCCTTGAGTCAAAGGAAAACATATTTTTCTCATAAAAAAGTCTAAAAATAACTCTATACACAGGTTCAGAGTCTATCAAGAATATGAACCAAATATTTTTCTTCAATAATATTTCACTTGATTTCATAGATTTTCCCTTCCATCCTTCCTGAATGTTTTTTTTTTTTTTTGCTTGCTCACATATTAGTTATCTATAACTACAAAGCAATTACCCCAAACTTTAGGACCTTAAAACAACAAACATTTATGACCTCACATACTTTCAGAGAGTCAGGAATTCAGGAGTGGCTCAGCTAGAGGTTCTGGCTCAGGGTCTCTCTAAATACTGTGATCAAGGTGTCAGCAGGGGTTGCAGTCATTGAAATTTAAGATTCTTAAGTCTCACCTGGGCTAGGTCCTTTTCCATGCGCACTCAAGAGGGTGTTGACAGGAATCAGTACCTTATGGGCTGTTAGCCAGAGGTCTCCCTCTGTCCCTTGCTATGTGGATTTCTCCACAGGGCAGCTTGCGCATCAGAGCAAGCAAGACGGCAAGAGTCTCTTGCAGCCAACTCTTAGAAGTGACAGTCCATCACTTTACCATGTCCTCTTCATTAGAATTGAGTCACTCGGTCCAGCCAACACTCCAAGAAAGGGTTTTAAACCAGGGCATGCATATTAGGAGGCAGGGCTCATGGAGGCCACCTTAGCTGCCTACTATAGCAACCTAATAGGTAGAGTGGCATTTCATCATTTCTGCTATAGTCTACTCGCCACAAAGACCAACCCTAGTGCAACATGACCAAGGACTACACAGGGGGTGAATAGCGGGAGGTGGAGCTCAGGGGGAATCATCTTCGGGGCTGCCTACCACAGCCCATTCAGATGAATTTCTCCTCTTCATCCTGTTCTGTGCCTCTAGAGGCTGACTTCTGTGGACCACATCAGTGGGCTCTCTGGGTCTGGTCCCATACAACCCATGGGGAGCACTGGTGGAAGAGTAGAGGGAGGTGGGGAAGTTGGTACTCATTACCCCAGCTCCCTCGTGGCAGGCTGGCTGCAGCTCCTGTCAGGTAGCAATAAAAGACTGGCATTCAAATGGCCCTTCATGAATTTAGTTTTACCTGATCCATAAAATTGGATGTATCGTCCCAGGTAAATGTCCATTAGAAGGCATTCAACATGGAGCAGGTCTCTGTAATCTGTGGACATTGGTCTCTGTCCCCAAACACCCCAGTGTTTGCTCAAAGAAACCATGTGCAAAGTGGCTATAGTAACAGGATGGAGGTTATGCATGGCTCTGACCTCATGGACTGCCCTTCATCAGGCTGATCTGTCTGGCTGCTGCCACTGCAGAGCACCTAACTGGCCAACAGCAGAAGCCAACTTTGAGGACCTGATAGGACACCAATCTTTGGAGGAACCAGGTGGCCACCTGGTGGGGGTGGATTTTTTACATTAGACCCCTAGAGGAGAAGGCAACAATATGCCTCTTGAGTATAGTCATAGTCCACGTAGAGGTGTGCCCTCCTGCCTGCAGCACCAGCACCTGTGGACTTACAGAATGCTGAGTCCATCTCCATGTACATACTACTTTCTCTAGCCAGGGAACACATTTCAGGGAGGGAAGTGTGACGATGGTTCAATGGTCTAATCATGGGCCTTGTGTTAAATTAGGTTATTGTTTTAAATGTTCACACATGCTCCCCTTTCTAACATGGGAGAAATATACTTCCCTGCTTCATTTATGTAGTGTCTGGCCATGTGGATTTTCTTTGACAGTAGGATATGTGATGCAATGAAAGCTTTCAACTGTGCTTGTACAGTTGAGCTTATTTTCCTGCTTCTGCCATCATCACGAGAACATACCCCAATCGACCCACTGGTCCAAGAAGGTGAGAATCTGCAGCTTGGAGGCAAGCCCAACTGAACTCAGGCCAGATCAACTGACCCCTAGATGTGAGAAAAAATGATTGCTGTGCTGCCTCTGAGTTTTGCAGCATTTTGTTACACAGCTTTATTGTTGCAACAATAGACTGATGCATGCCCCATTACCCAGAAGCAGTTGGCTTAATAGAGAACAGCTGCTATTATTTTTAGTTATGACATTCAATGAGTGCCTTAAACCAGTAGCCAATGCAAGGTGCAATCTCCCCCATAGTGGGATGCATATTGTTATTTTTTAGTATGTTTATTGGTTTCAAAGAAGTCTCCAGGTATTTCATTTACATAAAATAACTGCGATGTCTTTGACCTGCCCTGAAACTAATAGGCAGGAATCTTTAGGGAACACAGCTCCTGCAGACCATCCTCTCTACTCACCAACCTCAGCCTTTACCCTCCCCACTCCTTCCGTAATAAATAAAAAGTGGTGGGGTTGCACCGCCTCTTTCCCAGTGGGATTCTCTCCTTATCTGCCCACATCCCGCATCTACTTGCCTGTGCTCACTGGGTCTCCCAGGCCCTTACATGTCCCCACTGGATTGTAGGTAAAATGCGTTCCTGGCATCCTTCCAGGGCATTTAGCACAGAGCCTCGCCCTCAGCAAGCGACTGATAACTATCTTTTAGTCTCCTTTAGTCCAACCTCCCTCTGGAAGCAGAACTTTCCCTACAGCGTCGTTGACAGGGTCACTTCCAAGAACAAACTGAAGTTTGTAGGTGCGGATGAATGCATGCATACATGGAATGAATTGCATGAATAGCTATTGCTCTTCTGTCTGCTCCTCCGACTCTGGCCAGCGCGGGGCGCCCTCTTCCCGCGCTCCTTTGCGCTCCACCTCCCCGCCCACTCAGGGTTGCCCCAGTCTCGGGGTTGACGCCCCTTTGGCTCCAGCTGGCGCTGGATGCGAATCGCCGTCCTAGAAGCGTATTGACTCCCAGGGGCCACCGTAGCGGCCGCCGGCTTGAGCTCAGGTGACGCGACGCTGCCACCGCCATGTTTTCTCTGGGCCGCTTCCGCGCTCCCCTCCCGGTCCTGCCTTTCCGGCTGCCTGGTCCCCCTGCCGGTGAGGAGGGGACCCCCAGGCTGCGCGGGTCTCCGGGACACGGCTCTCCGGGCCCATCGCCTAGCAAGTCAACCGGTGTCTTTAGAGCTTTTTCCAGTTATTTGCACCTCAAAACAGTCTTTGGAGACAGAAGAGGCAAAAATCACTAAGTGCCTCGAGGGCTCGCTCCTCTGTATCGTATCCCCCGGGCCGGGAACGGGGGTGGGTGGGGGGCAGCCTAGTGTTCGCTTAATTAGCGAAGACTTCCACATGTCCAGAAATCTCAGTAATATTTAAACCCGGCTGGAGGCAGCAAACGAAAGTGGGACTTATAGTTACGAGGTAACTATTAATTTAAGGACTTGAAAACGTAACTTTCTTCCCTGTTGTAGAGGTCATTGCAAGCACCTAGGTTTGCTGGTTGATTTATTTCAGTGATTCCGGGCTCCTTTATGTGTGTGCACTGCTTGCTTGTAAGCTCTTTTTCTAGAATCTTTTCCTAAGAAACAAAGATGAATGAGATGTTCAGGTGCTGCTACATGCCCCCCCGCCCGTCCCCCATTAGGGAGGTTGAATAATAATTCTTCTCAGCTGGGCTTATCCTCAAGCTACTTCGTTTGGCTTTATTGCGCGCCACAGATGTTGCGGTTTTTAAACAAATTGAAGGCAAGACCCATCCCCCCATCCCCCCCACCCGCCCCCCGCAAAAAGATTAAGGCGAGCTTTATTGTGATACTCACTGTATTGATCTGGAACAGAACCCACAACATCCCTAAAGTATGCCTGTATATCACCATACGACACAGGGCACCTCGACCTGCTCGGGTTCCTTAACCTAAGCCACAGACTTTAAAAATATATATATTTTTATTGATTTCAGTGGAGGGGAGAGGGAGAGAGAGATGGAAACATCAATGATGAGAGCGAATCATCCATTGGCTGCCTCCTGTACCCCTCACACTGGGAATCGAGCCACAACCCCAGCAGGTGCCCTGACCGGAAACTTATGGTGACCTCCTGGCTCATAGGTTGATGCTCAACCACTGAGCCATGCCGAAAGGGCACCACAGACTTTTCTTTCTTTCTTTCTTTTTTTTTTTACTGTAAAATGATAATAATCCTTCTCTGGAAAGGTTGTTGTGAGGTTGATAAGAGATCAGGTATGCAAAGATGCCTCGCATGTGCTTGGCATCTAGTGAGCCTTCTGAATTAGGATATAAATGGTATTAATAGTTAATTACTGTTATCCTTTTGTTCCTGCATGAATCAAACCTTTAAGCCTTCAACCGAACTGCTGAGGGCTGCTGGTGCACCGCCCCATTCCCCACACTCACCCCACCCCTTCGCCTTGGAGAATTCTGGCCAGAATCAGAATGTCTAAGATTCCGCAATCTTCTCCTCTGCTCCAGCTCTCAGCAAGTGACCGGTCTCCTCCATCATGCCGTTAAATAGGAGCTCTCTGACAGCCCTCCCTTAAAACCCTCAAACTTTCCTGCTTCAACGCCCATCCCCTTCCTTCTACTACAATGCAAGTAGTACCCTCCCTCCTGTGTTCCGGATCCCTCTCCTCTCCAGTCTAATCTCTACACTCCAACCGGGGCGAACACTTACAAACACAAACCCAACCATTCCATCCTCCAGCTGGCAACCTCCATGACTTCCTTTTGCTCTCTGGACCCACCCCAATTTCCCTACATGCTCAGCAGGCTGCATGTGCCCTGGCAAGTCATTGCTTTCTGAAGACACAATTACCATCAGCCTGAGCTAATTTCTGTACTGCATTATCCTGGTTACAATGTGGGTTTTGGGATTACCTTCAAGAAAGTTGAGGGCATTCAAATGGAGGAGTTGTGTCCTCTGAGCAAAGAGGAAGAACTCACCCAGCTTAGTTTGAAGAGCACAATCATTGCATCAGTTTAGCAAGAGATGAGGCCCGAGGGTCTCCGAGGCCCTGCTGCTGATTTCTTGATTTAAGAGACTTTTTGCTGTTGGAGCAGGTCATTAAAGTATTTTCACCCCAAGTCACAAAATCCTAAGGAATGTCCCAGTCTTAAACATACGCAGATAATTGAAAAGAGCTCTTCTTGGTCCGAATTTATTCAAGACGTTTGCAATGATAAAATCTTGATGCAAGTTTTCCCAGAAACTTGAACCAAAACTCTACCTTTAGAAATAGTCCTTAGTGATACTTTATTACACTTCAATAAGCATATATCTTCATGTTGGTCACACAAAGTTTAACGAAGGAAGCTGAAGGCAGGTGGAATCCCAAAGCACATGGTAACCCGAAACCTCCTATAGGATTTCCATAGACTGGCTTATTCATTATGCACCTTGGCTCAGCAGAACCACTTTAGAATGAAACTGCAAGATGACTCCCAGTGGGCAAATCAACCTCTTTTCTAAAGGTTGAGCACCTAGGAGAATTGATTCCTGATGAGAAATGCTAGACTAAAGAACTCTCCCATGTTGGCCTCACAAGCCAGATCCAATATTTTTAATCCCCCGGGGGGAAAAGACACAGGGAGACATTCCAGGGTTTATGACAGCACTTCCAGGGTGATACTGCTTAACAGTACCAGGGCCAAAAGGAACATTGGTAATCTCTCCAACTGGAGATCCTGAATGGGTTATCTGGAGTGAGTAACCCATATCCTGAATTTGGCAGGAGCATCCTAAGTTTTAACCACCATCCTTGATTGAGCGGTTTGGATTTCTCTCCATGTTAGAATTTCTCTTCGTCTTACATTTATTGTAAACAGCTGCATTAGGATTTTGTTCGTTTTGAGGTCAAATTCCTGATAATTTTTAAACAGTGATTTCTTCCTGTGCAACTTACTACTACCTGGGTAATCTTAGCTGATGTTTGGACAGCATAAAGACAAATCTGTACTGGTCTTTCAAGCTGGAACATTCTCTCAAATACTGTTGGAGTTTCCACTTCTGTGACATGGCCTTAAGATGTGTTTCCCAGGCTTTTCCCTCAGAAATCAATAAAAAAAATCTATTTATTTATCTAGATATATATAAAATATATAACAAATATAAAATATATCTATATATCTATCTCTATCTCTATCTATTTATCTATCTATCTATCTATCTATATATATAAAAGCCTAAGCAACCATTATGACCAAACAACCAGAACAACCGGAATGACCAGTTGCTACGATGCACACTGACCACCAGGGGGCAAGATGCTCAATGCAGGAGCTGCCCTGTGTTGGTCAGTGTGCTCCCACAGGGGGAGCGACCCTCAGCCAGAAGCCGGGCTTATGGCTGGCTAGTGCAGCTGCAACGGTGGGAGCCTCTCCTGACTCCCTGGTAGCACTTCTGAGCAGTGGCTGCAGCAGGCGCAGCAGGCTGGGATGAGGGCTAGCAGCATGGCGCCCAGCCCGGGCTTGGCTCCTCCCTGGCGGCCTGCCACTTGGCGTACTCTACATACCCCGAGGGGTCCCAGATTGTGAGAGGGCACAGACCAGGCTGAGGGCACCCCTCTCTCCTGCACGAATCTGTGTATCAGGCCTCTAGTATATATATAAAGGCCCAGCTGGGGTGGCTCAGAAGGTCATGGTTCAATTCCTGGTCAGGGCATATGCTGGGGTTGTGGGGCTCCATCCCCAGTAGGGGGCCTGCAGGAGGCAGGCAATCAGATTCTCCCTCATCATTGTTGTTTCTATCTCTCACTCTCCCTTCCTCTCTGAAATCAATAAAAATATATTTTAAAAAAATGTTACCCAGGCTTTTCTGAAGGCAAAGAAAACCTATTTGCATATAAATGGCCTAACAAAGCCCACTGCTCAGTCTATAACCATGAACAGGATGCTACCCAGGTCACCCAAAGGGGCAAAGTAGAGAGCTATGGGTTGCTGCTCTAGAAATTCGTGGGCTAGGGAGATTCTAAGTTTGAGAGGATTTGTAATATTAAGTGGGAAAAATACCAACTCAAATTACCATATTTTTTTTTGGCTTAATAACCATTTTTATTTTTATTTAATTTTTGGAGTTGATAATATATTCATATGGTTCAAAACTTAAAAAGTTTAAAAAGAAAATTCAATTTTTAAAAGTCTCATTACCCACATCTCTCTCTCTCTCTCTCTCTCTCTCTCTCAGCTTCATTTGAAGTATAAATAATACACAGGCCTCCCTTGTTGATAGTGCAGGATTGGTTCCAGAGCACTGTCATAAGAGAGTGTTACAATAAAGCAAGTCACACTAATTTATTGGTTTCCCAGTGCATATAAAAGTTATGTTTACACTATAATGTAGTCCATTAAGTGTGCGGTAGCATTATATCTAAAATAAAACAAAATAATATACATACCTAAACTTAAAAATGTTGCTAAAAGAAGGCTTACCATCACCTGAGCCTTCAGTGAGTTGCTTGTGGTGGAGCTCTTGCCTCCAGGATGAGGGCTGCTGAGTGATCAGGGTGGTTGCTGAAGGTTGGGTACCACATCTATTGACTCTTCCTTTCATGAGAGATTTCTCCTTATCAAGTGATGCTAATAGCATGAGACCCACAGTAAATTTTTTAAAAAAATTGGAGTTAATTCTCTCAACTCTGCCATTGTTTTATCAACTATGTTTATGAACCCATACCCTGAGACTTCAAAGTCTGATCACCTTTTCTCAGTCACTTGTCCCCTAACACCTAGTTCTCTGCCCCTACCTTTATTTCTCACCACCTGAGGACCCCTTAGTTCCTGTAGAAATTTTTCAGGCTTAGATTCTTATGTCATCTATACAACTGTAAAAGAACCCAACTTAAAAGATATTTTAAAAGATTATATTTTCCAAAGATTTTACTAAATCATTTATTTTTTAAACAAAAATATACATTAAATCTCAGATTTACAGAATGTAGAAATAATTTATCCAAAGCAATTTTAAAATTGTTAATATTGCACCCCGCAACATAAGTCTTTGACACATTTGCATTCTCAACCTTTCCCACAATTCACAAAATGGGGGAGAAATCTGAAACAGAATTACACAAGCTAACTTTTCTTTACAAACACACACACACACACAAAACCACTTACAATTTTTTAAAAATTTACAAGATAAAGAGAAGTTGTAAACTTTCAGAAATTTGCTTCCATAAAGAGCCATACATTCTTTTATCAAACCTAGAAAATGAGCGATTGTACATGCTGAGATTTCCTCATAGGAATTCAATGGGACAGGTACTGTGAATGTTCACAGCCTAACAAACAGAATCATTGAAAACACTTCTGCATCTTTGTGAAAATATGGAAACTGAAAAACAGAATGAGAAAAGCTTCTGGAAAAATAACTTTTGCCTCGCAGTCTTAGAAATGTAGCTACCAACAGCCCTTTTCTCTCAAGATCTAACAAGTGTAAAAGAATGAGGTCTCTGTTAAATACTTTACATATAGTAAAGTCTCTTATAAAATACTTTACATATAGGTAGGCACAAAGTTTGCTTTTCAAAAGAAAGCTTTGCAAAATATTTTGCAATTTATCACTGATATCCTCAGTTTTTTTAAACTTTTTTTTTTTAAAGCTCATACATATTTGAATCCTTTTTTTTTTTTTTTTTTTTAAAGAAAGTAGGGGACAAACTCACCCAGAACTACAGGAAGTGGCTAAAGTAATATGGAATAGTAAGAGTAAAGGTATGCAATGTGCTATTTTAACCTGGTAGTAAACTAAAACAGACTAAAACCTTGTACTTATGAAATCTGAAGTAATTTTCTTTGATTGAATTATTAAACCAATTTGAGAACATGAAACCATTAGCCCTTTGACAATTCTGAAAAAGCCTTGGACCACTGAGCTCCAGGTGATGAGCATTCATGAATCTTTTGTCACTACCATCATAAATGAAAGATCTTGGTTAAAAAGTGGCATATATATATGCCTCAGGGAAATTCTCGTTGAAGATCCCAGACTGAAATAGCGAATCAAATTTTATGATGCAATACCATTTGAATTGAAATACAAGACCGTTTTCTAATTCTGTTCTAGATTGAGACTGGCTTACAAATTTCCCTTTGAACCCTAATGAACATAAACAGTTGAACAATAGGACTTTTAAAAAGGTATTCTTGGCTTTGCTATTGCTTAATAGTCCAACCCAAGTAGTTTGTCAACAAGATTATGTCTTCAAAATCCTTGTGACAAGTTCAGTTTTTAAAAACTAGTCCTGAGAGTTTCATACAAAAACAAAAAACAAGACATTTCCTCTGGGTGATGGTTTTGCTCCAGGCAGTTTGAGGCCCGTGCATCAACTCTCCACAGTTCGCCTGTACTCTGCCGTCCCATCAGCGATTATTGCGTCCAGGGGCGAGCGCTTCTTGCGGATGCTGCGCCCCGTGGAGATGAGGTCCGCGTAACCCCGCTGGTGGGAGAAGGCGTAGGCCGAGCGCCTAGAGGACATGCCACGACGGAACACATACGGCCGCCGCTTCCACTGCTCTTCTGCTTTTAATCGTTTGCGATGCTTCTGAATCTACAGAGGGAGAGAGATGGGTCAAGGCTAAACGGAACAGGCTGACGGAATGGAGATGAAGGCAGAAGAAGCCGGGCCAACAGGACAGGGACAGGATCAAATGTTAATGGAGGACCTGTAACAGGCTTTCCCACAACATTCTGAGGCGGGCATCACCACCCTCACTTTATAGATGAGAAAATGGGGAGGAGGGGAGGAAGGGAGGGAAGGAGGGAAAAAGGGAGGGGGGGAAGGGATAGAGATAGATAGATAGATAGATAGATAGATAGATTAGAAGTGTTACGTGAGGATGTGAGGTTTAGATCTTGGAGCTAGAAGATGGGTAACCTAAGCTCCTAAGCTCGTGCTCTTTTCAATTCCTAAATTAGACTGATTCGGGTTCAGGAGGAAATTCTTTCCCTCATTGCTACTGCACACACTTGTGGAAAAGGGAGATCCAGGGGTTATGCAGGTTGCCTACCTAGCACCTACTCTCTGATGGAAACTGAATTCATTCAGGTACCCTGTGCTCCATACAGCCACATTTCTCCTGGGACCTGTGCCACCCCCAGGGCTGGGACTGACTGATCTCCCTTGCTCGGTACAGGCCAGAAATGAGCATGTGGCTTAATTCTGACTAATGAGACTGGAGAAAAGTGGGCCGGCCCTTCCAGGAAAAGTCTCCAGGCTCCTAAAGGGAAAATGATAGAGTAATTCCCTGGATATAGACATGTCAGGATGCAGCGATGCTGGAACTGCTGTAGATCCATCCTTTCACTTCAAGATGAAAATAGCAGAGGGGAGAGGTTAAAAGAACCCCAGTACTTTTTGATGGCATCAAATTGCTCATCAACAGAGCCCAAAGCCTGCTAATTATTATGCGAGTTGTTCAGCCACATTATTGTTCAGCCACAGCTTTCTTGTATCTCAAAGGATCTAGCTACAAGGTGACATTTTTCTTTAAATGAAGAAAGAAACCCGAACCTATTTGCATGGCAGAATGTTAGTAGTGTAATTGTTAAACTGAGACGATAGATCTATGGGGGTTCTATGCCATTTTCCCTTTCAGGTTTGATTTTTGTAACAAAAAGCGAGCAAACAAAAATGCCTACCCCAAAGGACTTATTTGCAAGATGGTGTTAAAGAAATAGTAGTCATAAAAAAATGTTCATACCAAACTTCAGAAAAGCTTAGACTTGTGTAGGAAAGCTGTTTTTAAGTAATGCTTTTTTCTTTTAATCCTCACCCAATAATATTTTTTCCATTGATTTTTTTTTTAGAGGGAGTGGAAGAGAGGGAGCAGAGGAGAGAGAGAAACATCGATGTGAGAGAGACACATCTCTTGGTTGCCTCCTGCTCGTGCCCCGACTGGGGCCTGAGATCTAACCTGCAACTGATGTATGTGCCCTTGACCTGGAATTGAAGGAATTGAACCCAAGACCCTTCTGTCTGCAGGCGAATGCTCTAACCACTCAGAAAACCAGCCAGGGTAGGAAATGCTCTTTTGATTTTTGTGAGGGGCACTCAGAGCTCGGACAAAGAGTATTTTTTCTATACCTTATCACTCTCTGATGGCCAAATGGTCATGGACAGGAAGCGGATGGCAACGACGGGCAGTAAGCACACTGCCACGGTCAAAATGATGGTCAACCAAATGTATGGCTGTCTCAGAGCATTTGAAGCTGTGCCTGTAAGAAATGTGGAGAAAGAGTCACAGGGGTCCTCCCATCCTAAGGACACAGGTCCTGTTCCATAGTCCATAAATGGATCCCCTGTTGAAATTTTACAAGAAGCAGATTACCCTTCCAAAACGTCCCATCACTGCTTACGGAATCAACATTTTAAAATCAGATTACCTACCAAATTTTGCTTTGCTTAGAGTCTCTGGAACAAGACAAATGTGCATAAGTGAACAAATAAGGGGGAAAAAAGTGCATTTGTTGACAGGGTGCATTGATTAAAAATACAGAATTAGGCAATCTACACTTCTGAATTTTTTCAGGAACTTAAAACAGCACTTTCCTATTTACAGTTTTGGTTTGAAACTCCAAATACTAACTAATATTGCCACTTGTGTGCTAGGCTTTATCTTAGGTGTATGACACAGATCATGCCATGTAATCAGTTCTGAGAGATGAATATTCCCTCTTTGCCATGGAAGGGAATTGAGTCATGAAGAAGTACCTTGCCCAAGATAAGAGAACTAGCTATGGCAACTCCCGAATTAAGACCCACATCCGACTGACGAGATCCAGGCATTTTCCACTGCAATTTGGCTTCTAGTTGATGTCAGAGGAAGTAACAATTCATTTCTATAATACAACCAGATCATCACAGATACTACTCAATTTTAAAACTAGAGCCAAATTTTTCACACAACATTGTACTTACACTGTAAGTTTCTAAAAATAATGGTCTTTTTTTAAAATTTATTTTTTATTGAATATACGTATTGGGGTGACATTAGTTAATAAAATTATATAGGTTTCAGGTATAGTTTTTTAAATGTGGTTTCTACACTGAAAAATGTGTCTGGCTTTAAAAACTAATCCCCATGGGAATAGTCTAAGTCACTAGATACTAACATTTTAAAACCAAGTCACTAAAGAAAAATGTAATCTTAAAAATGATCTCAATTCCAAGAAGAAAAGGGTTACCACAGCAACCGTCTTTTACAAGCCAAAACTGATTGTAAAAAAAGAAACAACTAATCTTTTACAGGAAACTGAGTTTATGGGGATTTTTTTGCCATTGTAAATCCAAGCTACTCTATTCAAAATAAGAAGTTCATAATTTCCAATTCATGATATTTATTTATAATATTTATATTTATAAACTCAAATTCATTCCAGCATTTGTCAATTTGTCCTATATTTTATACAGTTGTAAACTATTGTATTTTCTGTAACTGTATTTATTGCTCTGAATACATATCTCCAATGTAGCCCACTTAAAAAAATTTTTTTTTTTTAGCTTTAGCCGGTTTGGCTCAGTGGATGGAGCGTTGGCCTGTGGACAGAAAGGTCCCAGGTTCGATTCTGGTCAAGGGCACATGCCTGGGTTGTGGGCTTGATTCGCAGTGGGGGACATGCAGGAGGAAGCCGATCAATGATTCTCTCTCATCATTGATGTTTCTATCTCTCTCTCCCTTTCCATTCCTCTCTGAAATAAATAAAAATATATTAAAAAATAATTTAAAAAAATTTTTTTCAGCGAGGAAAGGAGAGGGAGAGATAGAAACATCAATGATGAAAGAGAATCACCAATTGGCTGCCTCCTGCACACCCCTCACTAGGGACCGAGCCCGAAACCTGGGCATGTGCCCTGACTGGGAGTTGAACTGTGACCTCCTGGTTCATAGGTCGACACTCAACCACTGAGCCATACCAGCTGGGCAATGTAGCCCACTTTTGAGTTCTGGAATTCTATCATATGGGATTTGTACTTGGATTAGCTGATTTTATATTCTTAGGTCTTTGGGTTATTTCCATTTTCAAAACATAATTAGAAATGTTGCGATACAATGTTTGTACAGATTACCTTTCCAAAATTTGATGTGTTTTACCTTAGAGTATTTTCCCCAAGTGGAAATACTTGTTAAAGTGTACAAAAAATTGAATAGTTCATTTTTTCCCCAGATAGTGTTTTGGAATAATTAAACTGTATTATTGTGCTACCAGCAATACATGTATTCTGTTCCCCAATAAGCTACCAATATTAGGTTTTACTGGGGGCGGGAAGGTTTATCTAACTTAGCAGATACACAATTATATCTTAAGTTTATTTTAATTTGCTTTCCTCACAACACATTACCACCCTTCCAAACTATCACCATTCAATTTCTTCTCAGGACATTAATTTTTCCCTAGTAATAACTTACAATTTGATATTTTTCTGTACACTTATTTTTGGAATTTAGAAAGAAAATACCAACCTGTAAATTTAAATGCAGATGGAAAGAGAACATGTATTCCAGCACTATGTAAGTCAAACATGATGCCAAAATAAAGTGCAATGCTTCCAAAAATTGAAAAAGCATTCACAAAAGTCCAGTAAGAAGTATCCAAGCCAATCTGTTGGGAAACCAGAGAAAAACAGAGCATTCACTTTGCGGAGTTAACAAGAAATAAAGGATCTAAGGATTCTGAAAAACAGAATTCAGCAACTTAGGCATGATTTGACTGGAATACTGACCAATTGAACTATCCTTGGCTCAAGCAAGAAGTAGGAAATGTGTTTGGTTATCAGGAGTGAAAACAGCATTCATATTGTGTAGAATGGCAGAGGCTCAGTTGGAGGGAGAGTGGGAGCTAGCTGGACGTGCACACTGGTCTGTAGAAACACAGGTACCAACAGATACTGAAAACAGGTGACTAAAACCACGTACCTGGAAATTGACTGTTATCACGAGAGCAGAGGCAATTGTGACAGCAAAAGATTGGTAATCGGAAGGCGCCTCTCCATCCTGTCCCACGGTTTGTAGATAAGCTCCCAGAGGTATGAAGAAGAGGATCATCGATGTTAAAACCCCATGCAATAAGCTTACGAAGAATCTCTTATAGTTGAATAATAAATCTCTTTGTCCCACTACATATAATCCAGGGAATCGGAGACTCAGTTTGTCACTCACATCCTTAAGGGGGAAATACAAGAAGAGTTGTGTACTGTCCATCAAGAATCAAAGAGCTCAGAGAAAGCTTACATGCTTACATGTCACAAGGTATTTATTTATTTATTTATTTATTTATTTATTTAATTGAATTAGAGAGAGGAAGGGGGGGAGAGAGAAAGAAACATCGATT
This sequence comes from Myotis yumanensis, assembly GCF_028538775.1. Taxonomy (NCBI): domain Eukaryota; kingdom Metazoa; phylum Chordata; class Mammalia; order Chiroptera; family Vespertilionidae; genus Myotis; species Myotis yumanensis. Next base: position 41,557,576 of record NW_027223758.1, read on the forward strand.
TGTTTCACTAATCTATGCATTCATTGGTTGCTTCTTGTATGTGCCCTGTGACTGGAGATCCACCCATAACCTTGGCATATGGGGACAACACTCTAACCAACTTAGGTTTTCTGAAGGCAAAAACTAAACAAGATAAGTCATGAATAGTTTCACTGTACAGAGATCAACATCATTACATTAGTCTAAGGAAGTATATTAATTTGCTATTTATGGAAAGAAAAAAATCAGTAATGTCAAAAAATGTAGGGAGGCTATTTTTACCTCCTCAGAGAATATATTGTTTCTAATTATTTGGGAAAGTATTTTCAAATAAAAGCTGATGAGCTCATTCCCAATTATTCTTTTTATTAGTTAAAGTACTTTCTCTAAGAATTACTACTAGATAAAATGTACAATGTAGTAATCTGGGAATTAAACACACAAGATCTAGAAAGTTTTAAAATAATTTATTTTAAAATGAATAGGTTATTATAGAGATATACTACTAGTATACTGTCAAGTGTCTTATCGAGAAAGTCTTAGTGTCCAAAGGAAAATTATCAACTCCAGTCAGTGATTCAACCCAGGCGCAAAACTTCTCTTTTCTTACCACTCAGCAAGAAGCATAGCAGTTACTCTTGTTGCTGGACACCAGAACTATAATAGGGTTTACTCAGAACCAAGTGAAAACCAAAAGAATGCACCAAAATATTTGCTTTGATTCTCTCTCATCATTGATGTTTCTATCTCTCTCTCCCACCCTTCCTCTCTGAAATCAATAAAAATATATTTAAAAAAAATATTTGCATTGACCTTCTTTAAGAGGCGTACAGAGTGTCCCTGTCAGCACAAGGCCCCTACCTGGTCGAGCAGCCCCATGAGGAGCACGGGCAGGCTGGAGTACAGCACGTTGTAGAGGGTGATGAACCAGTCTTCATACGCAGTCTGTGGGGAGATTACAGAGTGTGTTACCAACCAGGAAACATTGGCAGCCTAGTCAACATGTATACATCTGCTCTGTCAAAGCAGGGATATTCCCAGGTTGAGTGGGACTTCTGCCCTACATCTACACCTGCAGATGGCATAAGTCTGTTTCTATGTAATGGGCAGAATAAAAAACCATTCCACAGACACTAACTTCCCCCTAAATAAGTGGGGAGATGTACCCCAACAAATTTTGGGAAAGGAGTCTATTCTATTTTAATAAAGTTGGAAACCAAGTCAGTGTTTGAATTCTTTTTATGTTCCTTAATGAATGAGAATACATAAAACCCGTTCAAAAGCACATAAATACCATACAAATCTTCTTTACTCTTATCTTGCAAGTCCAGTATTGCCATTCAAACACTTTCTAAAACAGAATTCGGCTGAATATAAGAACTATGCTTCTGAAAGGGATAAGTAGGGCTGTGCACACACCCATCCTCAGGGTGGGACAGAGGAAACCTTAGTCAGCACCAGCAGTTGTATATACCGTCCTGCATGGAAACAGGAAGAAGGCCCCAGCCCTGCTCAAGGTCACTCCTGGCCCGGGTTCCTGAGGCTGTTCTGATAACCATTTGTCTGTGACATAGCATCAAAGAGGTTTGGACAATCAGAGACACTGGCTTAGGTTCATTTTTCACTAATGATATTTAACACGTTAAGCGCCCAGCCTGTTTTGTCTTCTGGACGGAAGGTATAGTGTCAGTCACCAGTGACTGACTGGGCACTTAACGTGTTAACTGCTGTATCACTATTTTGACATATTACATATGCCCACCATTCCTGTTACAGCAAAAACTAAAACTCCAAACAAATGGAGACATAATAGATCTATGGTCATCTAAAATTTGCATAATGCCTTTAGCCTTGGTCATGATATAATTTTATACTTGCAAAGTTGAACAAATTGTTATCACTGTTCTTTAATGGCAAAGTAACTTAGAAAAACATTTAGGGTGAAGGCATAGTCCCTGTTCCCTGTATTAATCACTTCCTGCTTAAAGGACCTCAAAGGGTCTTTTTCCTGTCCTGCACCCTGACTGACAGAAAAAAAAGCCAACAGACCAGGAACAAATTCTGCCCCTTTAATGGCAAAATAAGACATTGTTAAAGCACCAGAAACACTTTAGAAAAGTAATCCATATCTTAATCTGTGCCTCAGCTATTAAGAGACAGAACACCAAAAACTGCCAATCATATAAATAATAATGATATTACCTGTGCAGAGTACCCGTTGAAGAAGGAGTACCAGAAATGAACCAAAGTAAATGCAAAGTTTTTATAAAAGAAGTATCGTAGGAACTTGCACATCCTGATGTAAGACCACCGGCCATGCACCAATAGCAGTCTCTGCAGGTATCTGAACTGAGCAAAGGAATAGTCACTGGACATGACAGCTTGCATGCCTTCTTGTCCACTTATTCCAACACCGATGTGAGCAGCTATGGGGCAGAGGGAGAAGACACTGTTAGTCATAAACCTATTTGAAGGCAAAACGTTGAGGTGATAATGTTTCCATGGCAAAACAAAAAACTGACATTCATGGAATAATAAATATGAAAATTCTTGCTCTCTAGCCTCCACTCCACCTTCTGAACTAATTTCAAAGTCAGAGGTAGTAGTTATCAAATAGTGCACATGGTTGGGCCTTCATGAACATTTGTGAAAGGATCTCAGGTGAATGCGGAATTCCAGTCAGATTATCTGCCCAGCTCATAAACCATCCTTCTCACCCAAAGGGTGAGCCCTAATGTGTCTCTGACTCCCCAGCCACAGCTGAGTCAGCCACGGGCAGACACATAATCTGAGGTGGATACTATGAATTGATTCTCAACCTTCATTCTATCCTGTTCTAACTGAAGATGGGAATGCCAATAAAAAACCCTACATTGCCCAGACTCCCTTACCGCTAGGTTCTTTGTGAATTAAGTTCCACTGTTTCGACCCCCTTGATACATGGAAGAAGTGAATCAAAGCCCAGCATCACTTCCTAGTTGGGCATTTCTACAACAGAGGTCGTGTCCATTCTCCGGCTGTCAGATGTTTACTGAAAGAGGTTTGGGCAATTAGAGACCTCTTAGGTTCATTGAAAGCTGCAGAGGCTTCTTATTTGAAAAGCTCTGCAGAGGATCCTCACAGTAGAATCTCCTCTAGTGAGGAATACTAGATGTTAGACACGCAGCCTAAACCCAGCCTTTTCAGTCCATCCAGAGCTTTTTTGAGTACTCTGGCCCCTGTATTAATCACTTTCTGCTTAAAGGACCTCAAGGTGTCTGTTTCCTGTCCTGCGCCCTGGCTGACGGAAAACCCAAGCTGGGCCCATCTGTCTCTGGGCATTTGGAATTAGGATTAGGATGTGTTTGTGTTTAAAACTTTAACATGTAAATTCTTGAGGTGTGGGATGGATATATTTCTGAGGGGTTCTGAAGGCAGAGAAATGTCATTTGGAGAGAGGGAGAGACAGACAGACATGGGGTTCCTGGTGAAGCCTGGGGTCCTGGCTCCAACATCTTCTGAGGCCTGGCCTTCTTGGGCAGCATGAGACATCTTTGTATCTTTTAAAATAAATTTCTTTTGTCTTAAGCTAGTGTTAGTTATTCCCCAACACAAGTAATCAAAAGAGTTTTAACTAAGTTACTATTAAACTTTCAAAAACTTATTTATAGCCTATCATTACCTTAAGACACTCTTTTTTTAAAAAATGTAGTGGGGAAGGTTTCCGGAATAGATAAAAAATGAGTCACAATTTTATCCATCGTTCCAATAGTCTTTAAATTGTGTATTCAATGTAGAGAATTACACATTTTTTCTAGGTCTCAGAAGTCATGAGAGGAAAGACAGACAGTGAGATCATTCAAGAGAACATGTGTTTGGAGAACACAACCTATTACTCAGACCCCGAGAAGTGACTGCCAACCCAGCAGGGTTTCCAACTAAAAGAAGCTCCAAAAAATCCTTCCCCATTTGCAGAACACAAGGTCTGGCAAATTCAAAATGGAGTCATTTGTGCAAACCAAGGTTTTCAACAATATTATGCAATTCTAAAAAATAGAATAAATTGCATCTCATTCAATATTTATGACCTCTTTCAACGCATGCAAATAGTTCACTTGACTGATCATGATTACCAACTACTCTTTCCTAACCAACCACGGCTTTCTTTCCTGAACAAGCCACAGAGGGAAATGTTGAGATTATGCTGGAGCTGAGGCCGAGGAACGCCTGCCAAACTTTATCTTCTGAGCAGACCAAGACAGTGTGTGAAATGATTCACAGGGTGATTTGAGGCAACTGAACAGATGCACTTCGTAAGGCCACACTGGCTTTTCCCCTAAAATCTAAATATAGACTTTTCTGAAGTTCCAAATATGGTTTTAAATGCCTCTTCAAAAGACTCCATGATTCCTTAACAAACAGATCATTTCCTCAAGCTTGTTCATTCTCAGGGTCTTAGACCAAGAAAAACCACCCACCAGTCAGTAGACATCTTTTGGCACAAGAGGAGAGGGCAGCATATGAGAGTCCTAGGATCCTTGCTAGGGGAAGAAACATGGTGGGTTGCAATTTCCTCTGCTTCTACTGCACTTACTGCTAAACATGAAATCTGTTAGCCAATGGTCAGATTTTTTCTGACACTTAAATTTCACTCTACTTTTTTTATAAACAACAAATATCCCCCTCACCACTGTATATTGTTCTTGATGCAGTTGAAAGAAATTAGTTTTCTGCAAAGTACAAAAAGGCACTAAAAATACTTGGATAAAGCTACTGACTTCCAAGGAGACCTCAGAGTTTCCTTGATTTTTGTTGCAAATGGATGCTCCATAGGTTATATATAAAAGCACCTGCCATATAACAGCTTAATAAAATTGGTAAGACAACTTAAGAAAAACAAGTCTCCATAAAATCTGTGTTGACTTCTGTGATCCCTTTGCTATCAGTTGGTGAACTCAGAGGAACAAAACATTTTCAAGTCTAAATCGTAAACCAGAGGGTAAATCTGTAAGGTAACCCTTCCCGCCTCCCCAAACATCTAGGAGTCTGCAGTATAACTGAATACAAATCATGTTTGAGTTTCTTGCTCTTTTTGGCACAGCTAGTTGAGTTACTGATACATAATGGAAGAGAAAGAGCTAGGTGCAGAGGAAATAGATCTAATTCAGAGCAAGAAATGCCATTTGCATGGTAGCACAAGCACATGCAAAACACAGTACAGAGGAATTAAACTGGTAGTGGTGACAGACACATAATAAAAAAGCAAGAAGACATACATCATACAGCTGACTCCTGTTGAAGAAGATAAAGTTGGAATACCCTTAGTATATGTCAAGGAGGAGAAGAGACTCTAAGAAAAGAAAGACAGATTCATGAGTCACAACACAGGCTGAATATAAAATCTAGTTATACATAATGCATTAAGATACCCAGCACAGCAGGATGTGCATATACACATCTATAATAATAAAAATGTAATATGCTAATTAGACTGGACGTCTTTCTGGATGAAGCCGGGGCTGCAAGGGAAGCCTGGGTCCCGGGTGCCTGCCAGTGGCTGGAGGAAAGCCCAGGTCCTGGGTGCCAGAGGGAAGCTGGTGCCAGCAGATGGGGGAAGGAAGGCCTACTCTTGCACGAATTTCGTGCATCGGGCCTCTAGTGTAGTCATATAATCGTTCATCCTAATAACATCAAAGCTGGAGGTGACATCAGAGATCATTTTCTTGTTTTCAGATGAGCATGTTGGCAGTAGGATGAGAAGTATTCAAGTCTCCCTAGTTTGGGTATTTTAATTATAAGATCACCCTGAAGTAATATAGGGAGGGGAAAAAGGACCAGGATTCAGACATGTTGATGAGGTTTGGTTCCACATCCTTTAATACCCACACAACTGTGTTTCTCTGTATGAATCCTTTAATTTGTGGGAACCTAGGGTCCTCCAACAGCAGGAGGACCCTTGGCAGTCTTTCAGGGAGGTCAAGAAGCCGGTGAGACCATTTTGGAGCTTTGCTTCAATGCCAAATGTGTTACTCTGAGCTCACTGCAGGTCTCCCAGTGGTGAAGTTCTAACAGATTTATTAAAGGCAAGAAGAAAGCTTAGGGGAGGGAGAATAATCTCAAAACAAATACCAGAAAGAGTTCAACAATGTATACCAAGCTTAGCAGAATTTTTAACAAAACTGATTAAATAGCAGGACTTTTAATAAGCCCCAAAGAAACATGGGAGAAGTTAAAGGAGAGGAAAAAGAATCCAAACACATAAAAGGAAACAAGGATAAATTCACCCATATGGAACTTGTCTTCTACTTGGCATTCTGCAAGGAGCATTGTCATGCCTGCTCTCTCCTACTCGATGGGCTGTAAACTACCTGAGGGCACGGTCACAGGTGTAGCCATCCCGATAGGGCACCTTTATTAAATATTTGCTTTAGGAAAGCCCGAGCAATAAGATTGGAAAAAACTACCCTCAAATCTGTTTCTGCCATCAATTTAGTAATTCGGGTTGCATTGGCTGTCTGTGTAAGACTCACTTTTGATCATGTTTACATCATTGGCTCCGTCTCCAATCGCCAACGTGATGGCTTTCTTGTACCTCTTCACCAGGTCCACCACCATGGCCTTCTGCTTGGGGGTGACCCGGCAGCAGATGACCGCACTGCACTCGCAGGCCAGGTCAACAAAGTTCTTCTGCCTCTGTTCTTTTTTGGCTTCCAGCCTCCTTTTGCTTTGCGTCCGCATTCGTCTTTCTTCTTCTGTCCTTGGGAACTTCAGCTTCAGAATCTTACTTGTCTTGGTCTTTTTCTCTAGAAGAATTTCATTCTGTGAAATCACATAGGGAAAGAATTACTACCATTTTAGTTTTTATATCAAGAGTCCCATTTCCTGCCCTGGACAGGTAGCTCAGTTTGTTGGGCATTATCCCATGCACCAAAAGGTCGCCGATTTGATTCCGGTCAGGGTACATGCCTGGGTTGCAGGCTTGGTCCCTGTTAAGGGGCATGCAGGAGGTAGCCAATCGATGGTTCTCTCTCACATGGATGTTTCTCTCTCTCCCACTCTCTCTAAAAATCAATAAACTATTCTTACAAAAAAAAAAGAGTCCCATTTCCCAAGGTTTTGATGATGGGAAAGGATAATTCTTGGCTGATATAATTGATTACATTGTTCTATTTATTAAAAATCTACTACAAAAAATTAGTAAATAGAAAAATGTACAAAGAAGAAAATTTAAAATAACCATAACCATTGATTGATAAATCAGGTATAACCACTATTACCAGTTTGCTGTAATTCCTTTCATGTACCATAGAACATTAAGTTTCAAACTTGGGAAATTGCATTTTCATTTATTGGCTAAAAGATTTATGGGCTGGTAGTTAATATGGCAAACCATCTAAAATTGGTCCATAATGAACTGCTTTAGTTTGAGCCAAAGGCACAGACACCCTAATGATATACGTACCAACCAAGAGCCAGTGATTATTAAGGCACGGTTTCCGCCGGGTGGAAAAAAAGGTTCCTGCACCTGGGGTACAAATTTTGCATATACTCCACCTTTATTCCTCTGGTTTTCTATTCTTGTGTTAAGAAGAGCACTGGGGGAAAGAAATTTAAGTGTTTAAAGTACAAGGCTGTAAACAGGCCCTTCACTGTGAGATAATTTTGGCATACTAATATAATCTCTTTTTAACATTTTGGTAAAAAAACATAACATAAAATTTATCATTAACTATTTCTAAGTGTACAGTTCAATAGTGTTAAGTATATTCACATTGTTGTAGAACCAATATCCAGAATTCTTCATCTCTCAAAACTGAAACTCTATACCCATTAAACAACTCCCCAATCCTCCTTCCCCCAACCCCTGCTACTCACCACTCTACTTTCTGTTTCTATAAATTTGACCACTCTAGATAACTCATATAAATGAAATCACACAGTATTTCTCATTTTGTGACTGGCTTATTTCACTTAGCATAATGTCCTCAAGGTTCATCTATGTTGTAGCATTTGTCAGAATTTCCTTTCTTTTTTAAGGGTGAACAAAATTTTGTGTATCCATTCATACATTGATGGACATTTGGCTTGCTTCTACTCTTAGCAATTGCAAATAGTGCTGCTATAAATATGGGTGTGCAAATATTCTCTTTGAGTCCCTGCTTTTAGTTCTTTGGGATAATACCCAGAGGTGGGATTGCTGGATCATATGGTAACTTCATTTTTAATTTTTTTGAGGAACCATCCTACCATTTCCATAGTGACTGCACCATTTTACATTCCTACCAGCAGTGAACAAAGAGTCCCAATGGCTCCATATCCTTGCCCACACTCAATATATATAATAGCTGTCCAAATGGTATGAAGTGATATCTTATTGTACTTTTAATTTGTATTTCCCTCATAATTAGCGATGTTGAACATATTTCATATGCTTGTTGGCCATTTTTATATCCTCTTTGGAGAAATGTCTATTCAAGTCCTTTGCCCATTTTTTAATGAGTGATATACAACCTAACTAAGTTTTAATTCCTCCATTATGGGGGCACCATGTTCTTGGTGCTTCATTATTTGCCAAAAACAGCACAAGAAAGATACAATTGAAAATATATTCACAAAAACACAGAAGGAACACAATCTTAATCTGAATTATAATACTGGGGTGAACCCTACTGTATTATGAATGGGGGCTGTTTGGCAGAAAGAAACTGATTTCCACATAAAGTCTGGTTTAGAGAAATGCTCAGTGCTTTCTATCAACACATTATTGAGAAGACCACATATAGCACATTCATGTGATAGCAAAATGAGCACAGGATTTTGGAGTGGAAGAGACTGTAATTATCTTATCCAATCTCTTCATGTTACAAATAAGAAAATGAAGCCTGGCAGAGATGATATGATTTGCCTGCAGCAGGTTGATGGGAAAACAGGAATGAAGACGCAGGTCTCCTAACTCTCAGCCCAGGGCTTTCCTCATTACATACACTGAGCCATTATTTTCACCTTCAAGAACAGCTTTCTCAGCCTTGACACTATTGCAGTCTCAGGCCAGATCATTCTTTGTTGAATGTGGCTATTCATCGGACTGTAGGATGTTTCGAGCACCCCATTGTGATAACCTGACTCCAGACATCGCCAGATGTTCCATGGAAGGCAAACTTGCCTCCCACTGAGAACCACTGCACTAGGGGATTAGTTATCTATCCATTTTCCACATTAATTTAATTTTTATTTTCAAGTTGAAATAAGGAGTGATCCCTAAAAGGCTGGAAGAGAAAAATATGAAGTTACCCATTCAAACTATTCTATAGGATGGTGCATCTAGATTCTAGAAAGATGATTCATTTCTGTAAAGGTAAATTGAGCTAAGAACATGATCATAAAATCTGCTACTTGCATTCACTTTATCTTCTAATTTAGCTCAGAGCCCAACTTTCAACACTTTTAAAAAAGAGAACAGAAATATATTAAGTCTCCTATCTATAAGAAATAAACAAAACCATATGGTAATTTAGTCAGATTACTTGAAACCAAGAAACTACTTAAGTCAACATATTAGTATTTATTTGTCCATTGCTATTTTTCAAGACCTAAAAGCACAAAGAGGCATGATTTATATAGCTCTATTCAAACAACTGATCTACTTAAGATTATAAGGCTACCGGTTTTGTTTGTCTAATTTAGCAGTGTGCCTAATACACTGAAAGAACTCAGAAACTCTATCATCATCATTAGAAGGAAGACTAATGACAACCATCAACTCCCTCATCATCTTAACGGACTAGGCTGTATGTTAAGAGCTTAGTTAATTGGCCTTGAGGCATCGTAAGGAAAAGTCTTGAGGAATAAAAGGAACTAACTCTCAAGCCAGAGGCAAACACATCCTGGTAACTGTGTACAGCACATGTGTAGCTTCATAACAAGTCAGGGCTTTTTCCTTATACATTTCCAGGTCCGCTGCACTCTTATTTAGGGCCAATGAGATACTTCAACTTTGAACTATCAGGCCTGCCCAACTAGACAAGACTACAGATGTAACCAACCCCAAAATTTCCCTCCAGGCAGGATTGGGGGCGCTTTCTTCTATTTTCCCTCAGAAAGGTACAATTCCTAGAAAAGACAATACATGAATGTAATTCACATTAATTTGTATCAGCAGACAAGTCCCGAGGACTTCTAAGGAATGGGGAACGATGGGCCCTGGAAGGGCAAATAAAGGCCCCAAGTTTCCCTGCAACATAAGGCCCTGTGGTACAACCGTGGTAACGCGGAGCTGCCTGTTGTTTTCTTGCTTCATGTAAACAGAGAAAGCTGCCTGAAGTGACAATCTAGCTCCCATCTCCGTATCTGTGTCTTCTACATCTAGTCCTGTGTTTATAAAAACGAGACATTATTCTCATCCTGTAGTCTCGTTACTTACTTTATATCTTCCCCATAGCAGATAGTAGTTTCTTCAGTAAGAAGTTCACAGGCAAATCCTATATTTTCAGCAGTTTCTACAGCAGAAAAAAATGAAGTCAGATGTCATTCCTACTGATGAACTTAATAATCAACTTTATCTAGTAATAATGATTTTTTTCAATTAATAAAATAGGCAGATTCAATCAACTATGCTGTTTTTCCATAACAATGTATAGAAATCACAGTTTAAAAAAATCCCTCTTTCTGTAATAAAGTAAGTATAACTCAGTCTGGTTTGAAATCTTTTCAATAATAAAATGTGCTATAGCATCAAATACATTTATTAACTGATTATTTAATAAATCATTGTTCACTGAAATCCTAAACACATTCAGTTCATGTGGTTTAATCATTCTGTTATGGGGGGTGAGGAGATAACCAGTTCCATCAACCTTCATTCACACAAGGCTCCTATTGAAGGCTTTTTCCCCTTTTGTATTACCATCCATTGGTATTTTTTTAAGGTTGGGACTGTGTTTCCTGGAGCCTAGCAGAGTGTGGGACCCACTGCTGATGTAAATCAAAGCAAGAGAAATTATCTGGTTTCCCGTGGAATGCTGGGGATTAAAGTATCAACCCCAACCAACTCTGTTCATTTCTAAATTTAAAATCTTCCCTTGTGTATGAAATTTTAATTATAATTTATTTTCAAGCAATAAAACAAGCAAGAAAATAATAGTTGTTCACTGTTTGTTATTCTAACCCATGCCAACAAATGGCAGTGCTGGGACGGACAGAAGGGACACGAAGGACGGCCCCTCAGGACAGCAAGCCATGTCTGGCTGGAGAGATAAGACTGACCACAATCAGCAAGATTCAATCAGGAGCTCAAGTACAAGGAATAAATGAAGGAATATGGGGAAGGACACAGGGTGGGCTGGTATAACAGAGAAAAGTTTCTTAGGGAAAGTGTTCATGTCCCAAAGAAAGGCCAGTGTTTGTGCAGGATGGAAAGTCTGAGAAGGTCATCTCGGGCACGGAAACAGGAACTCTGAATATTTGCGAGTAAACAGACATGCTTCCCTACACAATGAATTACCCTTTTTGTCTCCAGTAAGCACCCAGATCTTAATGTCTGCTTTTGCAAGTTTTGAAATGGTTTCTGGGACTCCGTCCTGTAGCTTGTCTTCAATAGCTGTAGCTCCCAATAGCTGCAATGAACATTAAAAACAACAACAATGAATTAGCAAATAAGCAATATGTTCTGTAATAACAATTTGCCAACCTACATAGAGAAGAAGGGCTAATTATGTACCCTAGTCGGTTCTCTACTTGAGTGGATGGCTGGCATTAACAGGGAGGGTTGCTGTGTTTCATACCCCAAACCAAAATAACGAAAATAGTTTTTCCTAAAGTAATTGACCAAGTCAACAATGCAAGAACAAAATCAAGGACAATAAAAACACACTTTCATTATGTATAACTTTAAACAGACATAAGTCAGTTCTTGCTAAAGGTCATTACTATTTGCTGAACAGTTTCCATTAATCTAAACTGTACAGGCAGTGTTTAACTCTGAAAATTTAATTTACAAATGGTATTTTTTTTCTTGTTTCAAGGGTTTGCAAAATAGAAATTATTTCAGCAATTCTCACTATGTACTAAGTATAGTCTGGCTTGTTACTGTGTAAAAATCACAATTTTAATAAGTGATATAATAATCAGAATAGGCCGAAACCGGTTTGGCTCAGTGGATAGAGCGTCAGCCTGCGGACTGAAAGGTCCCAGGTTCGATTCCGGTCAAGGGCATGTACCTGGGTTGCGGGCACATCCCCAGTGGGAGATGTGCAGGAGGCAGCTGGTCGATGTTTCTCTCTCATCGATGTTTCTAACTCTCTATCTCTCTCCCTTCCTCGTTGTAAAAAATCAATAAAATATATTTTAAGAAAAATAATCAGAATAGAACCTGTTTTAATGCTTTCTGTTTCTCATAATGGCAACTTGTATTTTGCTTGCTGAGGAAAAAAAAACACTCAAATGACCTAATTTCATTGTACCAGTTTCAAATGCTGAAGTTAGAATTATCTTTCAAGAATGAAATCAAAACTTAATTAAAATTTCCAATTTTGTTTAGAATACCAAGGGGAAAAATTATTAAGGTTAAAACTCACAATTAAGTCTTTTTCAATCTCCTCATACACTTTATCCAGAGCTTCATCCCGGTTGGTTGAGGCCACACTGGCAGCCATGAACTTTTTATTCCATTCTTCAAATTCGTTTTCTTCAATTTCCTTGTAGCAAAGGCACAGGGTTCTAAGAGTCTCATTTGCAAAGACCTGTTTTATTTAGAAGACAACCATCCACACAAAGAATAGTTAACTTTGTGTAATTCAAGATCAAATTTGAGATCTTACTTAAAATAATACAATAAGAGAATTTAAAAAGAGACCATGAAAAAAAAGATGGATTTGGACAAATGCACTTTATAGAGGAGATTAAACAAATACTTTGTTTTTCCAAGTATCTGTAGGACCCTAAATTAGTTATTTATTTCTAGTTCCCAAATTATTAAAGGGAAATGTAAACCTTTCTTCTAAATCAAGTCACTAGAGTAAAAAAACACACACAAAAAAAACCTTTTTCTTTTCATGACTAATAACAGCCAAAGAAAGATGCCTTGCGGGTGTTAATGAGGTTGTAAACACAGGACTGACAACTTTATAATCTGTTCCCACAAACTGTGTTACAAGCCCAACCAACTATGCGCTCTCAAGTAAGTGTTATTACCTCAAACCAATTCTGAAATACACGAGCCACTGTTAAAGCTGACATGAAACATTTTAATGAAAAGGAGTGTCTGAAAATGTAATCATAGAGAGCAGATTTAAGCTATTTTAAATGGTTTATATATGAGCAGTAAAAATGTTTCATTATTTCACACTAACATGGGTCTAGCCAAGATAGCAGAACTGGTTCACCCAATTAAGTGTCTGCTTTCTAAGGTTCTTTGGAAGGTTTTGCATTTGTTTGATTAAATTTATATCCTCATGAGAAATAATTACCCACTGTAACTGCTTTAATAGCATATCTAATCCGCCCCCCCCCCTTATTTTTATTAATTTCAGAGAGGAAGGGAGAGGGAGAGAGAGATAGAAACATCAATGATGAGAGAGAATCATTGACTGGTTGCCTCCTGCATGCCCCCCAATGGGGATCGAGCCCACAACCCGGGCATGTGACCTGACCGGGAATCGAACCGTGACCTCCTGGTTCATAGGTCGACACTCAACTACTGAGCCATGCTGGCCAGGCAACAGCATATCTAATCTTAAAATGTGACCCCAATTAGTAAACAACATATTCATTAGGCTTCTTTCTGAAGGATCTCTGGGTGGCTTTCAAACTGGACCAGACCCTTAAAGTAAAGGGAATAAACTACTCTTTATTAAGCACTTACTAAGTGCTGGGAACTGCGCAAGATACTTTCCCTTGCAACAACCCTCCATGATAGGAATTATCCTCTTCCTCTTTCACTCGACAATTAATGATTCATCTGAGACATCAACCACCTTCCTTCCCCGAGGACATAAAACAAGTAAAGAGAAAGAATTGGAACACCAGGTCTGACGGAAATCCTCCATACTTCATTGCCTTCCTTATATAGAATCAAACAAACATGAGGATTGGTAGGCAATTCCACAAGAGAAATTTGCAGAAGCATTCTGAATAATTGCATTATCACTGGACTAAGTTCATAGTCCTCTTAGATAACAAGTTTGAAGGAATGAGAACCAAACCGATTCCCTAACCAAGGTATCAGAACTCAGTTATCCAACACATGGCTTTGTCATGCTTTGTCACACATGAATGCTTTCTTCCCTTCGGTATAAACGAGGAGGCTGGTGGAGTTCTTAGGATCCACACAGATATTAAGACTACAGCTCAGTGTGGTTGTGCAGCTTGCTCAAGGCCACTGGAAGAGAGACCAGTCATTCCTGTGGGCCAATCTTGCCGTTCCTGCTGACCTGAATATTGGGAAAGGGCATGGTCCATGGTCATTTCCAGGAAGTCAGCAGCAGGGGCAGAACAAGAGCCACCAAAGGTTCCTACTTTGCTGTTCTTTCCACTCAACCACACCAAGACTAGGGAAGGATCAACAGTTAACATACAGCTTTCACTTGCGCTTAAGAAATAGTAGCAGAGAGTGGGTTTGGAACCTGTGGCATAAAGAGTGAAGGTGAGACTTACATCCAGGGCATCCTGTGTCTCCTGTTTGGTAGGATTCATTCGATGTAACCGCTCGTAAATCACAGTGTCAGCACCTTTACAGTAAAGCCTGATATTGCCTTCAGGGGTTCTTACTAGCAGCGAGGAAAGGAAAAGCAAAGAATAAAGTTAGGTTTGATTTCTTAATAGAAAACTACATTGATAAAGTTAATTTAACTATCACTCTGCTAATAATGCACTATTAGTTTAAACTCATCAATGTACCTGGAAAAATGTTGCTCTCAACAAAGTGGGTAAACCACTACCTACATGGAATGTACTAGTGAAGTAAATATGAAAAGATTTCTTTGGTCACTTAGCTTTCCATATCCTTATTCTTTCAGCAAATACTTACTGACTCCATGCCCTGTGCTAGTTTCTTCCATTGAAGCTTCTTTGTCCATGCCAACCAATAGGACTCTTTCTTGCCTGTAAATTCTTATTGCCTTCGATACTCAGACCATGACATTACTCCTCATGACCCTTTTTTTGTTGTTAATCCTCACCCAAGGATATTTTTTTTCCATTGATTTTTAGAGTGGAAGAGAGAAAAGGAGGGGAAAGAGAGAAAGAGAGAGAGAGAAACATCGATGTGAGAGAGAAACATTGATTGGTTGCCTCCTGCATACACCCCAAACAGATTGGGGATCAAACCTGTAACCCAAGTACGTGCCCTTGACCAGGAATCGAACCTGGGACCCTTCAATGTGTGGGTAGATGCTCTAAGCACTTAGCACACCAGCTAGGGCTGTGACTATTTAAAAAATTTTTTTAATCTATGCAGTAATTTAACTATAGAATGTGCCTCACAGTTAACTAGATTTTAAGTTCTCCAAGGTAGATGCCAAGCATGTTAATCAGCCCAAATCAGTGCTAGCCACACAGGAAGTACTCAGCAACATATGCCTAGGCAGAGTTCAGTAGGCAGTTCTGTGTCTTTTCTTGGTTGCAAATTCAGTCTCATAATGGAGAAATCTTGTGGCACCACCTTACAGAGTGATTGAAAGCTAACATCACCAATAACTATGTGCCTTCTGATATGATATGCCGGGAAGGACACAGCATCATCTATATATTCATCCTACCAACTATGTGTAAGCTGAATTCAATCATGGGGCAGCATCGAACAAACCCAAATTGAGGGGCTTTCTACAAATAACGAGCCTGTACTTTTCAAAACTGTCAGTGTAGGAAAGATCAAAAAAAGGGAGAGCAACTGTTCTAGGTGAAAGGAAACCAGAGTAACAATCATCTAAGGTAATGTGTGATTTTTGGGTTGGATCTTGAATACAAAAGACAGAAAGACAAAAGAAAGGAAGGAAGAAAGGGAGGGAGGAAAAAGGGGATAAGGGTGATGGAATGAGGAACATTTCTGGTAAAATTTGAAAACATTCCATAGATTAGATAATAACATGGTATTACATGAAATTTTCTGATTCTGATCACTACTGTATATATGAGTGACTGTTCTTGTCCTTAGGAGATACCTACGTAAGTATTTAGGGGAAAAGGCATTAGAGCTGCAATTTGCTCTCAAATGGTTCAGAAAACAAGAACCTCTGTAAAATGCAAATGACAGGGAAAATGTGGCCAATGCTAGCAGTTGGTGAATATGGAAGCGCATAAAGGAGTTCTTCAACCATTCTTACAATTTTCCTATAAGTTTGAAATTATTTCAAATCATGGCTTAAAAAATTTCACTATTAGAAAGCAAGCATCATCTCCATTTGACAGCCTATTGTAATGTGCCTGGATTGGAGGTATGATTTTTTTTATTCCTAAGCACATCCTTGCTGTACTCAGAACTCCTCTCCTGCTGAGTTCTTCCTCCTCTGACATCAAGTGCAGACCAGAGGGGTTTGGAGAGGCTCACACGGTAAAAGCACACGTGGGCCATGCTGCCAGCTGTGCAGCTGCCACCCTGAGCACGCTGCATCTGCCACCCCAGACATAGCAGCTGCCAGCTCGCATCGTCAAAGAGTGTCAATCAGCACTTGCAAGATTCAGATCTACTGCATTGTGTCTTGGGCAATGGACATCAGCAGAATGAAGGAAAAACACTGGCTTCAGTAAGTTTGCAGAAATCTTCCGGGAGCCTAGTCGTTTATTCATTGGCTGCTTTCTCCTGATGCCCTAAAGAAAATGTGTGACAGGCAGCATCTGAATGAGAGATTCACAGACATACCCTTGAGAGAGACCTACCAATTATAGACATCCGCTTCCGGTCACTGTTGAAGTCTAAAATGGCAAGAACCGTGTAGGTCCTCTCGGTGCCCATCTCACTGATGGTGATGGTGTTCTGGGTCCGGGCGAGGAAGGCAAAGCCAAAGTCTCTGGCGGCGCTCACCAGAGCACCCTCGTCAGGAGAGGCTGCCTGGTAGTTGAGCTGACCTAACAGAAGAGCAGGGAGAAAACCAGATAAGCCATGAGACCCAACGCAGAGCTTACCGCCAACAGTTCACCCCGAGGTGTACTGTGTGGGGGTGAGGACGAGCTGCAGAGCACAACATTCCCCAAGAAAGGAGTGTGCCAACATTAACACTTGTTAAACTTTCATGGTTTATTTCTAACTATAAGCAGTAACATAAACTAGAAGTTTAAAAAAATTGGCCAAGAATAGGAGAAATATTCCCATCATCCCACTTAAATTAGAGGAAAAACAACACTGACATTTTGTTACAATTCTTTCCAGTTCTTTTGAAAAAGCTTATTTCTTTTCTTTCTTTTTGTTTTATTATTACTATTATTATATTTTTAAAAATCTTTATTGTTGAAAATATTACATATGTCCCCTTTTTTCCATCGACCCCCTCCAACTCACCCCAGCCCCCCGCCCCAGGCCCTCACCACCCCACTGTCTGAGTCCATGGGTTATGCATATACACATACAAGGTGAAAAAGCCTATTTCTGTAATAGCTTCTATCATTCTGAATATACACTTATATCCTGAATATTTTAACATTATATTCGAGTATGTTACCATAGTTTTAAAAATTTGTTCTAAACATTATTTTAGTGAAAGTTAACATGTCACCATATTCTTATTTCAGGTACTTAGTTTACTTTCAAAATTTTTTCTTCTCAAAAATAACACTGTAATAACCTTTTGTATGTATGTATAAAACCTCTGGCTTTATATTCTAACTGAGCCACACTTAGTATTTCTTAGCAAAATACTGAGCTAGACAATATTGATAATTTTTAAGCCTATTAGTATATATGACTCAGTTGTTTTCCAAAAGAGTTGTTCACATTTATCTTCCCCTCTAGAAGAGTGTATTTATTTCACTTTAGCTATACTCTCATATTAAAAAAAAAACACACAAACCTCACAATTCACCAATATTTTTAGTATCTTTATGTTTTAAAAGTTACATAATGGAGCCCTGGCCGCTGTGGCTCAGTTGGCTGAAGCATCGTCTAGTACACTGAAAAGTTGTGGGCTCGATCCCCAGTCGTGGCACATATGGAAGGCAGACGATCTATGTTCTCTCTCACATTGATATTTCTTTCTCTCTCTCTCCCTCAAATCAATAAGCAAATCCTTGGGTGAGGATTTTTTTTAAGTTACATAATGGAAAACTGCCTTATAGTCACAATACATTTTAATAATAGAAGTCAGTCTCCCCATGTGGAGTGAAAGAAGCCAGATGTGCAAGTACGTACTATCTGGCCCCATGTATACAGACCACAAAACTGACCAGGCCAACCTGTGCTATTCAGAGTCAGGACAGCAGTTACCCTTGGAGGGGCAAGGACCGGAAGGGAACACAAAAGGAACTTCTAGGGGAGTGATAACATTCTGTTTTTAAAAATCTTGAGTATTTGTGACAAAAGAGTATTCAGTTTGTGAAATTTCATTGAGCTATACATGCTTGTCTCCTTATATATGTTGCACTTAAGTAAAAAGTTAAAAAAACAAACTCCACAACTCTGCCTATCCAAGAATTTCTACTCTATTTTTTTTTTGCTTTTTTTTCTTTGAATTTATTGGGGTGACATTGGTTAATAAAATTACACAGGTTTCAGGTGTACAATTCTATAATATATCATCTGTATATTATATTGTGTGTTCACCACCAGAGTCAAGCCTCCTTCCATCGCCATTTCCCACCCTCAATACCCTCTTCACCTGCCTCCACCCCCTATTTTTCTACTTGAGTTCTTCTGCCTCAAAGCAGGAAAAACGTATTTCTGTGGTCAGATGAATTTTACAGAAAAAGGCATTTGGTCTTCCACCAAGGTTTGCCCAGGATGCAAGCCATGGGTAGATGGGCAGCGTTCCCCACCATCAGTCCACATGGAAGGGGAGGAGGCTGGGGCATGAAGGGCTGGAGGTAGAGCTGAACACCTCTTCCCTCCCTCCTTCCTTCACAATGCTGCACAGATGGTTCCCTCTAATTAAGTCAGTATTAACCACTTCCCAATTAGTAATTAAAATGATACTTTAGGTTCTCTCCCTCTCTATTTGTTCACCCAGAAAGTCATACAGCAGGAGTGACGAATGCCACTTACTAAATCCAGCCATTCTACAAACATACACACACGCCAGAGGGCATATTTAACCAGAGCTAAACAAGCAGTAGCGAGAACACAGCACCGCCCCCCACCTCCTCCACCAAGCGTAGCAGGAATGAGATACGAATATTGCATCATACGGATGGCAAACTTATTTCCAACGGAGGAAAGAAACACAATGACAAAAGGTGGTAAAGTTCCCAAGAGTAAGAATCATATCTGGAGCAAACACTGATATTTTTATCATTAAAGAAAACCATTCCATTTTGTTCTAGCAATGGAACCACAGAATTACAGACTAAGAGAGGCCTGGTCCAAATTCCAATTTTATGTTTGCAGGAAGCAACCAGGACTAAAAAATGATCCTCTGAAACCATTTCTGAAAACTATTTACTGGACACTCAGAGTCAACCAGAAAGAACTTTTCTTTTTTATAAAAAAAGTGTTTTTATTGATTTCAGAGAGGAAGGGAGAGGGAGAGAAAGTTAGAAACATCAATCATGAGAGAGAATCATTGATCGGGTGCCTCCTGCATTCCCCCACCGCCCCCGCTTGGGATTGAGCCTGCAACCTGGGCATGTGCCCTGACCAGGAATCCAACCGTAAGAACTTTTCTTTTCTTTTCTTTTTTTTTCCAAATATATTTTATTGAATTTTACAGAGAGGAAGGGAGAGGGATAGAGAGTTAGAAACATCGATGAGAGAGAAACATTGAACAACTGCCTCCTGCTCAACCCTCACTGGGGATGTGCTTGCAACCAAGGTACATGCCCTTGACTGGAATCGAACCTGGGACCTTTCAGTCCGCAGGCCGACGCTCTATCCACTGAGCCAAACCGGTTAGGGCAAGAACTTTTTTTAAAATTTATTTTTTATTTATTTATTTATTTTTTAAACATATTTTTTATTGATTTTTTACAGAGAGGAAGGGAGAGGGATAGAGAGTTAGAAACATTGATGAGAGAGAAACATCGATCAGCTGCCTCACCCACTACTGGGGATATGCCTGCAACCAAGGTACGTGCCCTTGACCGGAATCGAACCTGGGACCCTTGAGTCCGCAGGCTGATGCTCTATCCACTGAGCCAAACCGGTTAGGGCAAGAACTTTTCTTTTAAAGATGCAACTGATGGAAATAAAAAAGTGCTCACACTACACAAATCCCATTTCTCATGACACCGATTTCATAGCTTCCTCTGGTTAGTAACAGCATTCCCAGTATTCTGGTCACCAGCCTTAAAAACAGTCACCTTTCAGATGACTCTTTCCCCTCAATCATACCTCTCTCTTCAAATCACTTGTCAAGTGTCCCCCACTGTCATGGCTTTCTCATCTTTCTCAAAGCCCCACACTAATCCAGGCCTTCAACTTGTGCATCAACTTCCCATGTCTCCCTATCCAACATCCTAAAACATAGCTGTCAAATCCTGGTGCACCCCAACTTAAAGACTTTCGGTTAAGGAAAGGCCTCCAATTCTTTCACTCTCTGCTCTTATGTGGCCTCTGAGGGAGGCAGGAATCTAAGATGGTCGCAAGGTTCCACACACCTTCTTCCAATGATTTAAGCCAGTGGTCGCCAAACTCATTAGTAAACAGAGCCAAATATCAACAGTACTTCTTCAAAATAGACTTGCCCAGGCCGAAAACCGACTTCTGCGCATGGGCCACGAAGTTTCAATCGCACTGTACGTGCGCCCGCACGTATTTTGTGGAAGAGCCACAGTCAAGGAGCCAAAGAGCCTCATGTGGCTCGCGAGCCGTAGTTTGCTGACCACAGATTTAAGCAAACACTAATGTAGGTACTGCTGGGAAGGGATTTTGCAGGTATAATTAAGATAAAATCAGTTGACCTCAAGATAGGAAGACTATCTGGGTATTCCCGACCCAATGAGGTAAATCATTACAAGTGACAGGGCACCTGGCCAATGTGGCTCAGTTGGTTGGAGTGTTGTCCCGTATACCAAAAGGTTTCGGGTTTGATTCCTGCTCAGGGCACATACCCAGGTTGCAGGTTCCATCCCTGGCTGGGCACATGTGGAAGGCAACTGATAAATCTCTCTCTCTCTCTCTCTCTCATCATTAAAAAAAATAAACTACAGCTTTTCTTAGTGAGAGAGCTTCAAAGCATAAAGGGGTTTGAGGGAAGGGAGATACTTCACTGCTGGCTTTGAAGATGGGGGAGGGAGACCTCTAGGAGCAGAGAGCAGCACTGACAGCCAGCAAGGAAATGGAAACCTCAGTCCTACAACCACAGGAACGGAATTCTGCCACAAGCTCACCTCTTTTAACCTCCTACACTTGGAAATCCAACTTGTCTCCATTCTCAGTAACTAGAGCAAATGCCTGTCACATACAGCTTGGAAGAGGACACTGAGCTCCAGATGAGAACATGGCCTGACCTGATTTTAATGAGATCCTGAGCAGAAAACCCAGTTCTGCCATGCCCAGATTTCTCACCTAAAGAACTGTGAGCTAACGAGTTGAGTTAAGGCAATTTGCTACATAGCAATAAAAAAACCAATGCAGCCTCTCCACACTTCAATTCTGTTGTGCCCACACATGTGTTCAACACTAGGGCCACACAAACTCTGCTGAACTAGTCAGATATTGTGGTAACATACATGTAAGGGTTTCTTCCTTCCTCTTGTTGATGTTATGTATAATAAAGGCTAACCAATCTCTATTATTCTTATAAAAGAGAGAAAACAGCAGCAAAAGACCAAAGACACACCAGCATAGTGAAATTCAAAAGAGGACTCAACTAGAATAATGAGTAGGTGCTCAGGCAGTTCCCTATACTTTCTGGGTCTGAATTTCCTTCCCTATAAAATTTGGAGGAGTGCCCTCAAGATCCCTTCCAAGGGAACCTTTCAAGGAATCAATGCCAAACTAATTATTCTTTTCATCTTCTGGAAATCCAACTTGTTTCCATGCTCAGTGGCTAGAGCATTTGCCTATCATCTACTGTGTGAGGAAGGATTCCTCAGGATGCAAAACACTCTGCCTTAGCAGAAAGTGGGACACAGAGCTGCACAGTGTTAGGTGGGAAGAAACTTTGAACTCCTGCCTTCTTCCTGCAACACAGAGGAAGCTGGTGCTCAGACAGAGACCCTCTCTGTACTAAGTGTTATGACAGGAACCCAAACTGGGAAGTACCCATCTCCAGCACACAGTCCAGGACTCTTCCCATTATATCCCGGAGGGAGGGGAAGGAGGAGAGGAGAAGAAAATAGAGAAGTAAGATTAATGCACAGTTGCCTAAGTTGGCTGGTTGGCGCTGAAAATGACACCACCACACATGCAAAAAAACAAACAAACAAACAAAAAAAACAACCCTCAGAGAACCAAGCTGCTTAACAATATCATACTTGATCCCCATTATAGGAGTGAAATGTGCTTGGCTAGTCAAACAGACTTTGACCTCTGCTTTGGTCGCAGGATGTCATCCCTCTTTATCTACCCCACTTTGCCTGCTAATAGCCCTTTCCATGAATCTACCCCAATATGAATTCTATTGTTATCTCTCTTTATTGCCCTATTAGATTCATCCTTGGAGAATGGGTTCCTTAGAAACTTACTGAAAGATACTACAAATGGCTTCTATACATTTAGCCTTTAATGCATAGTCTTTCTCTGGAGTTTTAATACCTGTTACCTATGACACCCCAGGGCCGGAAAACAAAAAGGGACCTTCCTATGCTGTGCTGATGAAGAGTGGAGAGTTGACAGGCGGACATGCCAAAGGGTTCCTTTTGCTCTTTTTATAAGGTACATGTCTTTCCAGATAATTTGTCATACATTCACATGTGAGAAAACGACTAGTTTTCTTAGACTCTGGACGAATTTGCTGAAACAAAGCTGGCACAAGCTTCATTTCATGCATTTGAGAATTCTGCAAAGGATTTATAATTTATGTTTAATATTACAGGGATCTTTCTGAACTTTTTTACCGGAAGTGAAAATCTTGGGTTCTGATTAATTCTAATACCAGTATTACTATCAGCAATAAAATTAACCAGTAAAGTTTTAAGATTTCTTTGCAGTAATTTTTGTTCTTAGAATAGATTCCATTAAGGATGTACAGATGGAATATTATAGTTAACATTCACTTGGAATACTTTTTTCCTTTGTATGGATCTTACCAATACTAAGTAGAAACAGGCCTTTTAATTAAAAAATGTAAACACAAGCAGTGTTAAGAAATTGTGTTTAGACTCTTAGACACTGTTTAACTGTTTTTATAACTATATTTGCAACAATTTTGTAGGTAAATATCTTTAAGTATATGTTTGAATTCTTAATGTAGACAAAAAAGCTGTTACTTCTTCAATTTAGTGCATAAAAAACAAAAATTGGTTAAATATTTTGGGGAGCACAGGATACATTTTTCTTTTGTTACTATACAATAGTAACATATAATCATCATACAAAAATAAAAGACTACAGAAAATAAAAGTAAAAAAAAGAAGAAGAAGAAGGACTTCTGTAAAGGAGCTTATAAGTCAGCTTTGCTTGTTCCCGGGCAAATGCACATTCATTATGCTCCTTCAAATGAGAAACAGGCACCTTAGAGAGGGGCTCTGACTGGTATTATGTTTCAAACCCTAAACATATCCGAATCTAGAAAAGTCTGTCTCTGAAATTATCGTGTAGAAAAGATTGTCCATGTTTAAAGTCCACTTACGATCCAGATAAGATTTGACTCTTCATTCTCAATAAACCATGTAAGTAGTAATACAGCTAGACGGATTTTGATCCTCCTATAATAATTCAAGAGTCAACCATTTCTTCCAGTGATAAGATTTCATTTACAAAGTGATAAGCACATCTGGAGCTACAGCTGTGGAGAAGATGCCAGTTCTCAGAGGCCGCGACCTTGTTTCATGCTTTGCTACCCCATCTACCATTTAGCGGCAGGTGCCCCTGAGTCCTCACTGCTCGAGTGTGAGACAAGCTTCTCAAACTGCTTCATACACATTTGCGTCCCAAAAGCACAAGTTACCTGTAAACTAAAAAAAACTGGTCTTTAATATCTGAGGTGCAAAGAAAACACCTACCATCAATTCTATCCACCATGACAGTGTGGCAGATTGCAAGCAGGAAGAAGAATTGTCTCACTTCCGGCTCCTTCCCTGACTGGATTTGCTCGATGAGATAATGGTCATAAAAGGCGAGCTTCCCATCTGCATATGTGTTCCAGCTAAAATCAACTTGCTAGAAGAAAGAAGTGGAAAAGGAAAAGAAAATGTGATTTAAAAAACACACACAATTTGGGCTTAGCAAATGATATGAGCTTTTATTTGAAGCTAAGTCTTTATGCAAAAATCACTGTAGGATTTCAACACAATCTTAACTGTCAAAGGTTCACACCTGTCTTAAAGCTAAAAGATACCTTGTGGGTTGGAACTATGGATCCCAAAAGCTATGTTGAAGTCATAGCCCCTGCTACCTGGGAATGACCTTATTTGGAAAGAAGGTCTTCGCGGATGTAATCTAGTTAAAATGAGTTTATACTGAGTTATGGTGGGCCCAATCCAAAGGAGGGACATTGGGACACACACAGGGGGAACACCGTTTGATGACAGAGGCAGACATCTGCAACCCAAGGAAGACCAGGGATTGTAGGCAACCATCAGAAGGTGGAAGGGGCAAGGAAGGGTTCTTCCCTAGAGCCTTCTGAGGGAGTGTGGCCATGTGGACACCTTGATTTCAGATTTCTGGCCTCCAGAGCAGTGAGAGAAGACATTTCTGTTGTTGTAAGCTATCCATTTTGTGGTATTTGTTACAGCAGCCCCAGGAATGAATTCACACCATCACCGATTCCTTAAGTTAAAGGACTCACCTCTATTTTGCTATGATTGTGTTGAGAAGCATCCCGATGGTCTCCTGAAAAGCAAACAGAACAAAACCAGCTGAGTCTCCGCCTGTGGCCAGAGTTCCCTCTTCACCTTGCTTTAGGCCTATATTGGTGGTGGTTCTATGGGTCTCATAGCCTGTTTCTGGACAAACCTTGAGTCAAAAATGGTTTTTATTTATATTTTTCAAGAATTGTAAAAAACAAACAAAATATAACAAAGAAGAATATTTGATATAGTCTGCATGTGGCCTGCAAAGGCTAAGGTATCTCCTATCTGGCTCTTTATAGGAAAAGTTTGATGACTCTTGGAAGTTCAAACAGGGTGCCTGTGTCCTCTACACTGCAATGTCCTCTGGGCCCAGACCATGTCCTTTGAAGTTCTTCACCTCCTCCAGCTCAGAAGGCACTGTCAGTGGGCACACGAGAATCACTTCCTTAGCTCCCCGCCCCCCGGCCCCCATGTCCCACCTTTCTTATGGATGCTCGTTAGTAAGAACACATTTCCAGTATAAAGTTTGCTACAAGTGGAAAGCACACAGTGTTCTTAAAGCTTTTTTTTTTTTTTAAAAAAAAAACTGCATTAAATAAAAGAGCACTCTAATTGAATATAGTATTAGCCTTAATATTTTTATAAGTATACAGCACATTTCAAAATATTAAAATGGAAATCAACTTAAAAATAATTGTGGTGAAATACGGTACACATAACATAAAATTTACCATTTTAACCATTGTTAAGTGTACAGTTTGGGAGTATTACGTGGTAAACACACTGTTGTGCAACCATCACCACCATCCATCTGCATAGCTCTTCATCTGGTAAAACTTAAAGTCAGTTCTCATTGAATGATAACTCCCTCTCCCCGGCAACCACCATTCAACTTTTTGTCTCTAGAAATTTAACTACTCTAGATAAGATACCGCATATAAGTGGAATCATATAGTATTTGTTCTTTCGTGACTGGCTCCTTTCACTGAGTATAATGTCCTCAAGGTTCATCCATATTGAAGCATGTGTCAGAATTTCTTCCTTTTTAAAACTAAATATTCCATTGTGTATATATATAGCACTCTTTATCTTTTCATCCATCAACTGACACTTGGGTTACTTCCATGCTTTAACTATTGAATAATGATCCCATGAACATTGGTGTGCAAATGTCTCTCTGCATCAATCCCTGCTTTCGATTCTTTTGGGTATATATCCAGAAGTGGGATTGCTGGATCACATGGCAATTTTGAGTTTAATTTCTTGAGGGATGTGTGCCTATTTCTGACTGCTGACCTCGCCCACCATGTGTTCCCGATGCCACCAATGCTCTGGCTTCAGGATTCAGCCTAGGATGAGCACTGGGCTCTGCACTGGGAGGGCACTAGCAACGCTGGGAAGGCAGGCTCTGAGGGGCTGAGGAACGGCTTCCACTCACCATATATTTTTCCATTGATGCAGCACTTTTTAAAGGTCATGATATTTTGTGTGAGAGTCCCTGTTTTATCAGAGAAAATGTAATGAATCTGCCCAAGCTGCTCATTCAGCGTAGTGGTTCTTGCCTTTGCAGGCGTGTCCTTCTCAAAGTAGTACATCTGCAGGTCCCAGTTTATGAAGTAGCTCTGTCCAAGACGGATCACTTCCACACTAGGAAGACAGAAGATTACTTTCAATAGAATTCTCAGACACGAGTTGGCAGATGGTGGATTTTATCCTCACTTGTACGTACAGGAGTGAGCTGCTTACCTACAAGGACACAAGCCAGATGGTAGCCCATGTGCCCAGCTTCTGGGTTCTCCTGACCAAACATACCTTTCTCTAGGTTTAGGGCCAAAGTGCCCTTCTCATTCCCACTCACTCCTGAGCACATTCAGCCATGGCCACAGTGCCCATGTTCCAACACAACCCAGTGGGGCGGGTGACATGGTGGCATGCAGAGGGCACCATGTGGCTATTCTCACTCTCTTTACTCTCATTCTCCACTGTACTTGGGCACAACTGGAATGGCCATGTTTACCATCACCCCAATTCTAGAGCAAGTTCACCAAAGTTATAGACCCTGCACTCTCTCCAGAAGGGGAAAGGGCTCTTGGCAAATAACTCCTAAACTGTGATTCCACACTCTGAAAAAGCACAGTTTTCCCCTAAATTCTTATAGGGCTATTGAATGTCCAAAATAAGATATTCTAAGAGGATCATCTCAATTCTAAAACCCTAAATGATTACATATACCCAGTTATAAGGAAACTGTTTACATACCCAGCAAATGTTAAGTGGGCAAAGATGCCTTATAACAAGTTCAACAGATGGAAGGATAACTCCCTTCCTCCTTCCATATATGCTTTCCGAGTGCCTGCTCTGACCAGACACCATTCTAGGTACAGGGGACACATTAGTAAATAAAGCAGACAAACTCCCCACTCTCAAGGAGGTTACCTTCTACTGGAATCAGATAAATAAAAAGACAAGTAAACACATATCAGGTGGTGAAATTTCTCTGGAGAAAAATCAAAGCAGGGTGAGGGGAGATGGAGACCAACAGGAAACAGAAGTGACATTTAAGATAGAGTGGGTGGAAAGGCCAAGTGATCATATGTGATAAGAGAGCAGAGACCTGAAGGAAATGAAAGAGGAATTATGTAGATACGGACTGAAGGATGTTCCATAAGAACAGGCATGAAGGGGCTGGCACCCTGGAGCTTATCAAGGAGGCGAGAGTGGCGGGAGCCCAGAAGGTTTCGGTTGGAGGTGGAGAAGGGCAGAACCTCAGATCGGCTGGGCCTGTGGGTTATGGTGTGGCCTCACTGAGTTTGTTCTGAAGGTAACAGAGCTACTGCAGGTTGAACACAAAGCAGAGATACTATCTGGAATTACCTGATCTGACTCATGCCTTAAAAGGACCTTTATTTCCAAGAGAAATAAAGAAATCCCAGTAGTCACACGACATGACTTTTTTAAACCAATAACTACACATACAGCTTATTTTTATAAATTACATTTATAGTTTTAGACAAAATAATCTGTGTATGAGTTCCCTTGACAAAGGTAAAACTCATCTCAGAGTTTCTTTCTTTTTAAAAAAAATATATTTTATTGATTTTTTACAGAGAGGAAGAGAGAGGGATAGAGAGTTAGAAACATCAATGAGAGAGAAACATCGATCAGCTGCCTCCTGCACACCCCCTACTGGGGAGGTGCCCGCAACCAAGGTACATGCCCTTGACCGGAATCGAACCTGGGACCCTTCAGTCCACAGGCCGACACTTTATCCACTGAGTCAAACCGGTTAGGGCTCATCTCAGAGTTTCTTAAAGCCATCTGCAAACAGATGGCTCCCCTGGGCTTTACTTCATGTTAAAAGGACAATAACTACATGTAATAAAATTAAAAAACACACAAATGCACATGTAATAAAATTAAAATAAAATAAATGCTTCTAATTACAGGTGTGTATCTGACCCTGTGTGCCTCTGGGCTATTATCTACTGGAACTAAAAGCAGACTCTCGCTGCTGAGTACATTTCAAGACACAATCCCTCTCCCCAAGGTCTAAAATCCAACTGACCAGTGACAATGAACTTGGATATTAAAGAAGGAAAAAGTAGCCCTCGATGGCATTGCTCAGTGGTTAGAGCACCAGCCCACACACCAAAGGGTTGCTGGTTCCATTCCTGGTCAAGGGCATATACCTGGATTGCAGGTTTGATCCCTGACCCCAGTCAGGGCACATGAAGGAGGCAACCAATCCATGTCTGTCTGTCTGTCTGTCTGTCTCTCTTCTCTCGCTCTCCCCCCATTCTAGTCCCTCCCTCCCTTCCACTCTCTCCAAGACAACAATGGGAAAAATATCCTTGGGTGAGGATTAACAAACAAAAGAAAGAAAGAAAAAGTAAAAAAGGAAGAAATAGCACAAAACCAGGAGGTTACCATTTGTCAGAGGCATGAGTCTGCCCCTTATTGTGGCTGGGATCAAGATTAGGAACAAAACATTTTGAGAGGCTTAAGAGAGACAGGGAGAGTGGCATTCCCATGGGAAGATCGTGGACCGGAAGTCCAATGAGTTTTACAAGGAATGGATGTGGCAGGGGCAATAGGGGAGGGGAGGGTAATAAGGAAGAGGCAGATGAGACTTTAGGATGGCTCCTAAAAAGGAAGCAATTAAATTTTCCCATGACATCCTAAATCTTCACTTTCTCCCATGCTCTTTCTGAAGCTTGGGTTTTGGAGTCCACAGAGAAGGGATCTTACTAAGCGAGTGATTACAGGAGGAGGGTTCGATCTCTGAACTCTAGTAGTCTTATCGGTAAACAGGCTGAGATACAAGCTGAGCCTGGCACAAAGCAGACAATCAACTGTTCACTTCCTTTCCCTGCATTACCCCCCGTTCTGAAATGAAAGTTATTTTCTTACTTGTTGCTTATGACCTTTGAAACAACTATTGCTAGAAAGAAAGGCACCAAGTTGCAAAAACGTACTGTGTTCTTCCTTAAAAGCAAACGCCCAAGTGTAGACAGCATTACCTGACATAGAGAGAGATGGGCACCATGGTGTTCAGAACAATGATGTAGCCCCAGAAATTGAGGAACCCACGGTAGGAGGGGCTAAAGTCTTCTCCATCATAAAGGTACCAAGAATGATTGCCAACTTGAGCTTCCCAGTAAGCATGGCCAATGGCAAGACCAGCAGAAATCAGGCTCAGAAGAACAAAGATCTACAAGAAATACAACATTGAAGTGTAGCATTCTGCAGGATTTCCCACTCGGTTCATTTCATAGATACTAACTACTTTACATATTTATGATAATTTAGTAGCCTGCAAAAACAACACAATTAAAATAGAAACAGTGCCATAAGAATGCTTTGAAAGTCTATTTGATTTCTATGAATGATTGATTTATCCTACATTCCATATATGAGGTGAGGTTTTATTCCAAAATTATATTTCTGAAGAGAAGATAGTGTCTTACAGTCAAATCCTTAAACACCCTCATATTGTACCACATTCTCTCAGTTACTTTTATTTTAAACAATAACACACTGTTTGGGGAAGATACCTTACCTTAGTATGAAAGATTTTCAAACATTTAATTAGATGCTTATAGCTAATATTTAATGGAAATGATTTTTTTTTAAGGCAAGGAAATTTCACCCAGATTTGGGTAATTATTCTTGAAAGTTTAATGATCACTTTATGTTTAAGATCATTTAAGAAACAATATAGTAAGTATTCTGTTGTGGAAATTATGATTATAGATCTAAGGGATGAATAAAAAGGCAACTGTTTAGTAGTATTTGGGTACTTGTGGTAGTAATAAAATTTCCAGGGACAGATTTAAATTTCTGGACAGATTCCCAAAGTCCTGTATCTCAAAACAAATTGCCACAGAGGAGAGATGATGAGCTCATTGTGAGTGCTCCAGCCTTAGTCAAGGCAAGATAGTGAAGATGCACATGAAACATTCAAATCAAGTTTTCATGAAATGTGAGAGCAGGGAAAAAAAGAATTTTTTCTTAAATTAATATCTTATTTTTATGATTTTAAATATGTATATGCAAGTAAAGTATTATAAGTATTATTTCTTCCCTATAAGTATATATATTCAAATTAAACAAAATGCTTTACAAAAATTAGTTCTCTTCGGGAACCTGGAGGAGCACTTAGTATTTGGGGCCACCCTAAGGAGCAGGCCTGCTTGCAAGCTTGGTCTTAGCTGGCATCTGGGAACCTGGATATTGGGGAAGTTTTCTGATTCCTTAATTGTTTCTTTTTTTTTAATTAAAAAAAATTGATTTGAGAGAGAGAAAGGGAGAGGGAGAGAGAGACAGAAACATCCATGAGAGAGCACATCGATCAGCTGCCTCCTGCATGCCCCCTAATGGGGATCGGGCCCACAATCTAGGCATATGCCCTGACTGGGAATCGAACCAGATCTCCTGGGTGCATGGGTTGATGCTCAGCCACTGAGCCACACTGGCTGGGCCTGATTCCTTATTTTTTATGCTCTGATAAGAATGGCTCATTATGCCTCTTTGTGTATGTTTTATGCTGACCACCACTCTCCTTCGGGGAACCTGGAAGTCTGGTGATCCCAGGCTGACAGTGCCTACGTGACCAGACCCCAGTAAAGCCCCAGGCACGGAGTCTCTAATGAGTGTCTCTGGTGGAGGCAACATTTAACATGGGCTGTCACCAATTGTCACTGGGGGAATTAACTGTGTCGTGTGTGTGACTCAACTGGGAGAGGACTCTGGAAGCTTGTGCCTGGCTTCCTCCAGACTTTGCCCCAGGAGCCTTTTGCCTTTGCTAATCTTAGAGTAATAAGTTATAATAAGTCAGAGCTGGGAGTACAACTATACGATGAATTGTGGGAGCCCTCTCTGTGAGTCATCCAACCTGGGGGTATGTCTTGTGGATTCTCAACACACCTTAGATTTAGGCTTGCCTTATATTTGGACTTATACAGTGTATGTTGGAAAGAAGTTTGCTTTTAACAGAACTACCCTTATGGGAAACTAACCGTGAAGTCAACCCTACCTTGACTTCAGGAGCCCAGACCCACTAACTTATCTAGCCCCCTGGTTTAGAACATGGCCTTTCTGAGAAAAAGTGAGGGAAGCCTCTCTCCCCACTCCAACCTTGAAGTGACTCATGCCTTTTCCACCTGGCCTACAGAGGTAGGCTTTCTTTGTATTAGAAAAACATACAACAAACTTAGAACACAAGACAGCAATCTAGCCCCTCATCCACAGAAAAAGAAAATAAATACCGTATAAACCATGTAGTTCATCAAGTAATCAATTTTAGTTCTTTTAAATCTGGTTTTCCCACTATTCTTCATTATTTTAGTGTCGGCACCTAGAAATGGAAAATTCAATATGATCAATAATTGGAAAAATCAATGCACTGGCCTGTGGATAAAATTACTCTTCTGTTGGTTTCCATGGAGAAAGAACAGAAGAGCAATCCCCTCCTTTAAATCTTGAAAGTACCTATCATATCAATTTCCCAAGAAACTTCGAAAGTACCTGCAAAAATGACCAATCCATGACAGAAATCGGTGTTCCTAATTACACAGCCACGTAACAAAATTTTATCAGCATCCAAAGAAAAACTTGTGTTTCTCCAGAAGAGTGTTCCTGTAAACTTATCTAGTCGGTTATTGGGTTCTTCGCATTCAATAAAACCTTTAAAAGAGATATGATTCACATAAATACTCACACAACATTTTCTAACTTTAATGAATAGGGACCGAATCAAGCAACTAAAATTTAAAACAAAGGAAGACGTGTTTTCACAAACCATCAAACGTTGCCAATGAATTTTCTTTTTGGAGATATTGGTGTGTGGTTTCAAGTGCCATTTTGAACTTTAAATTGGTTTCTCTAGAGAGAGAGGGGGAAAAAAGAATTAAACAGACAAATTTTAAAGTTCAAACGGGAATATAAAGAAAATTGTTCAAAGTATCATTAGGCAATCCTAGAAGCAAAAGCTAAATAATTAGCTTTTTTTTTTTCTTCCAAACTTTCTGATCATCTTGGAACTTCTGATTTGGACAGAAAAACTCCTGACCTGGGAAATGTTGCCAACATTCCTACCAGACGGAGGCACCAGAAATGCTCCTTCCTCCTTCTAACTAAACTCTTACACCAGACTAAACTATCAAACTGCTGTTTAACAACTTAGCTTCTAATATTTAATCAGACTAAGGTGATTCTACAAAACATATTTTTTACAGAAAGTGTCTAGATTAGTGGTTCTCAACCTTCTGGCCCTTTAAATACAGTTCCTCATGTTGTGACCCAACCATAAAATCATTTTCGTTGCTACTTCATTAACTGTAATGTTGCTACTGTTATGAATCGTAATGTAAATATCTGATATGCAGGATGGTCTTAGGCGACCCCTGTGAAAAGGGTCGTTCGACTGCCAAAGGGGTCTCGACCCACAGGTTGAGATCCGCTGGTCTAGACTGTCAACTTATTGTTTTCCAGAGTAAAGAAGTGGATCCCATGTCTTTGAAAAATAATCCTCTCTTTCCATTCCCAAATCTTGGCATGTTCTACCCGCTCACTATTCTCACTCATGGGAACAACAGCTGTTTTATAGTTAAGATGGAACATCCTCCGACTGGCTTATAGAACAGAGGAAGATCTAGGTTTACTCTGCGATTTCAGCTCTCCTTAAAGAGGCATATACACGGCTGGACTGTAAGGAAAGGGGTTTACACCAGCGGCGTCCCAACTCTGCCACTTACTGTGTGACCTCGGACAGGCTACTTCACCTCCTGGCCTCAGTGTCCTCATGGGTAATGTCAAGGTAATAATATTACTTGTCTCAGGCAGTTGTTGAGGAGATTAAATGAGCTAAACCATTAATCTAATGTAACCTAGTAGGCCCTCAATAAATGTACTGAAAAACAGGCCTTTACTCTCAAGTGGAAGCATAATAATCAAGACTAACAAAGGGAGAATTCAAAACTATCTACTGGCAAAGACTTTAACAATCTGTTCTTTTTTTCTAAAGTAGATTGCGTTAATCATCATTCAGAGGTATCTGAACCCTGCTCAGCAGTTCACAAAGTGCTGGGCGCGCATTTGACCCTTTCACCTTCCCTGAAAGGTGGGGAAAGGCAGGCGTGACAGCACCACTTTATAAACGGAATCAGACAGGGAGGCTGGTCGATTAGGGACACTGCTGGCCAGAGAGGATGTGGTAGAGGCCAGGCCAGCTCTCAGGGCTTCCATTCCAGGCACGGCTTTCAACGTAGCGGACTGAGCCTTCCAAGGGGAGCTTTAGCACAGGCCCACCTGAGACCCACTTACCCATCCAGTTCGGCCGTTTCGACATAGCAGAGGCTGTTCGGTTCGGAGCTGGACAGCAGTAAGATGTCAGCCTGTTCGAAACCAAACACACCAGTGACACAGAGACCCCAGACCAGACCGAGCGCCAAGTCAGATCTGGGAGAACAGGAATGAGATGCGAGCTTGTTCACTTACTGGAATAAAATCATTTTTCCTCAGACGAATGACATCTCCAACTTGAATGTCCTTCCACTTGGTAACTTTGAATCTAAACATTAAAAATACAGATAGGTTATGGGTGTTTTAAAAAGAGCTACTGGTAAGAGACCTGGCATTATTCTTTCAGGAAGC
Organism: Myotis yumanensis; assembly: GCF_028538775.1. NCBI lineage: Eukaryota > Metazoa > Chordata > Mammalia > Chiroptera > Vespertilionidae > Myotis > Myotis yumanensis. Next base: position 41,591,719 of record NW_027223758.1, read on the forward strand.
CAAAGGTTCTGGGAGAACATGAAAATCACAGGAAAAGTTTGGCAAAAAGTTCAGCCATTTCATGACATAGCCCCATTAAATGGTCATGAGAACCATGTAATCCTCTGAAGGAAGCAACAATGATGGTGATGATGGTGATTGTCTTCCCTCCCTCGTCCGTCATATAATTAAGGCTTAAAGGGGGCTACTTAAGTGTGTGGCCAGGAGACACATGCCACCCATTTTTTGTTTTGCTCATGTCCTGTGTTCCCACCACTCCTGTCCTCTCTCTCTTTTTTTTTAAGGGAAACTATTTTTTTTTGTTGTTGTTGTTAATCCTCACCCGAGGATATTTTTCCATTGATTTTTAGGGAGAGTGGAAGAGAGAGGGAAAGACAGAAACATCGATGTGAGAGAAACACACTGACCAGGGCCCAGGCTGGGGAGGAACCTGTAACCAAGGTACATGCCCTTGACCAGAATCGAACCCGGGACCTTTGGTCCACAGGCCAACACTCTATCTACTGAGCCAAACTGGCTTGGGGGGGGGGGGGGGGGGACTATTTTTTTTTATTACTGATATTTGAGAGAGGGAGGGAGACAGAGAGAGAAAAAAACATCGATGTGCGAGAGAAACATTGATTGGATGCCTCCTGTATACACCCCTACCGGGGATTGAACCTACAACCTAGGTATGTGTCCTGACCAGGAATCAAACACACCACCTTTTGGTGCATGGGACAACCAACTGAGCCACCTGGCCAGGGCTCTCCTGTCTTCTCCATTATCCATTACCTCCTCAGCTGCAGGTCTGGGTAGTCCCAGGACAACAACATATTATGGCTCCCACATAGGGCCACCTGGAATCCTCATGGAACTTTAAAGTTTAAACTACCTTTTTAATGAGTCTATATCACTTTTACAGTAAGTCTAATAAGGGTATTGATAAAATGTAAAATAAATAAAGTGATGACTACCTTCAGCAACAAACTCCATAGGCAATACTCATTTAAATTTCTAACAAATAAAAATTTAAAAAGTTTTAGAATATAGTCTGTTTTAAAGGTTTTTCATACATAGAAAAAGATATTCCCAACAGATATTATGAACCTACACAATGAATAAACTTAACTTTTTGGAGGCAGGAATTCAATTACTATGTTTGTCCTCCATGAATTTATGGATTAAAAAGACCTAGAGATTTAAAATACATTTTAGATACATGCTAACATGCTTGTTTCCCCAGTTTTATAAGAATTTATCACACAATTCGTAAGCCCAGGATTTTTTAAAATTGGCTTTCAATAAATAAAATTGTAATTAGTTTACATTTCAATATCTCTAAAACTGTGAATTAGCAATTTGCACATGGGTCTCAAATGATAGCTAAACAAGTTAGCACCTTCTTGCCACAGCTCTTTGCAGGGATAGAGGCAATTCCATTGGACTTTTCCACTAGGATGTTCGGGTCCCCTTAGGAGGCCCTTGTTGCCCTGCCCCATCTCTGCTGCTGTTCCCTAACTTCTGCTGTGCAGGGCTTTGCTCAGATGCCCGACACCATCCCCAGTTTTCCAGCTAAAGCGACTCCTTCCTTCACTGAACTCTCAGAACATCTTGTTTTCATCTTTCTCATTATGATCTGAATCTCATTTGAATTATTTGTGTGGGCATCTCATCTTTTGTCCCCAGCAGAGACGGGAGCAGCACATTCCAGACTGATGAAGTTGTGTAAACATAGAGCCACGCAGCCCAATCGGCAACCTCCCATAATGCAATTTGGGTAGAGCCTCCAGGTCACAAAGGGAGTACAAAGTCGTAGAAATTTTAGAGGGTGAAGACACCGCTAGACTTTTCTAATGGTTATCTCCAACTATGTTTCTAGACGTATTTACACATTAGAGCCTTGTAACTAGGTTACCATTGACAGACAGTACCTGCCATCCTTAATGACTTCACATGTCCTGTTGTTGACTTCGTTATCCATTTTATGGCGAGCCTTTAGAAGAGAGATGGAGAAAGGTTATATTAATAATCTCAAAATGTAAAGTGTTAATGCCAAACTGAAAAATAAGCTTGCAGCCATGAGGGGAGAGTCTCACGGGAAATCCTTACCACATCATCCACCAGGTCTTTTATCGCCGTGATGCCCAGGACCAAAAGCAAGGGCACCAGGGTGGTGTACCACGCCAGGGTTGTGATCTGAGGGATGGCCTGGAAGAGACAAAAAGGCATACATGTGTGCCCATGAAGGCAAACACACAGGTAACTGCTAATTCTAAGCTTACTGATTTGAAGTCTAATCTTCATCATCACCTACCCAAGCCTGCATCCTGCAGAAAACAGAGAAAAGGCATCTACGCGTCCAGCCAATCTTCCTCTTACCACCTGCCCTCTCTCTACCCTCTGGCCTCCCAGAACAGAGCTCAGAGAACAGTGGCTCCTGAAATTCTCCCATTGTGACCTTAACTGAACACCAAGGAGGCTTTGTAACATGACCCTAGAGGAGAAGTGCTCCACTTTTTGTGTGAAAATCCCAATTAATTGGGAGGGTAGCATGGGGTGTGGGTGGAAGGAATCCTTTCACTTTGAGGGAATGCATAAAGCAGGCTCTTCACTGCTGGGGGCTGAGCCTGGGGGCTCGGAAGCAGGCACAGATGGCAGCGGGTAGTGGCTGGCTCTGAAAGCTAGTGATTGGATGGGGCATCTCTGGCGGCACTAGAAGAAAGCACTTCCTTCAGTGGCATTGCTATTGGTCCAGGCAAAAAAGAGGCTGGCCTTGCAGGAAGCCAGTCATCCATCAAGATGGCATACATTGGAATAACAGATTGGAAACAAAATTTAGTGAAGATCTTTTGTTACCAACTAATTGATCTCTGGGCCATACGTACTGGTTAAAATGGCAGGCCTTACAGTCAAGCTCCTGGACCCAAGTCCTGCCCAGTTTTACCACTTATGGGCCACCAGACTTGGAGCGAGTTCCTTTGTCTTGCCAGGCCTCAGTTCTCTGCAAAATGCACGTTACAGTATTCAACTCAGAGCACAAGAATCAAGTGAGGTAACAGTGCAAGGAAAGGGCTGTCTCAGGCTGTTCCTATCACCTACATTGGATTGCTGTACTTGAAAGAAATTGGAGCCATTGGAGGAGACGAAGATCATTTTCCACATTATTGTCAATATGTGTAACTAGCCTTTTCCTGCTAGAAGGAAGTAAGAGGAAAGTCACCCACTCATCACAGTGGGACTTTATAATTATAGTTTATCTCTCCAAGCCTATCTCAAAGGTCCTTCGTGATAACGTGACCATCCTGCACTGTAGAATCAGCAGGTCTTACATTCCCCTAAATCTGATGAGTATCTATTTCTCTGTGTGTGTGTTTCTCTCTCTCTCTCTCTCTCTCTCTCTCTCTCTCGTGTGTGTGTGTGTGTGTGTGTGTGTTTCTCTCTCTCAGTTTCTCTCTCCCCCATTCTCTCTCTCTCCTCTCCACTCCATGCATCCTCCATCCCCACCCAGACACACCATTCTCACAAAACCTTCCTGGGTGAATCCCAGCAGATGAGACTATTTTCGAGATCCCATGGTTGGTATAAAGAATGTGATAAAACCAAGAAGATGTGCCTTCCTCTGTAACCTGTATATGAGATGCTAATGGGTGACACTCCCAGTGGTAGAGTTCCTGTGATTATAACAGCTCCTAAACAAATAAAATTAATGCTCTCCAGATAAGGGTGGGTTTTTTTTTTTTGGTCACAATAAAAAAAAATTAAAACTCAGGAAAAAATTGGCCTTTTCCAGAGTAAAACAACTTCACAAAAATAATTTATTGAGATTTATGACTAAAATATGAATGGAAATCAATAATATACTTGGGGAAATTAGGCATTTAAGTAAAAAATAAAGGGGAAGCATAAACAATAGATTTAATTTTAAGGTACAAATAATAATTTTACAACGTGAAGATTTTAACTGGATTCATATTAGGGAAGCCAGTTTTAACATTCTCATCAGTATAAAATAGAATGTTTAAAAATACAGAATTAAAATAACATTTCCATTTGCTCCTTTTCCCTATTCATTTAGCACCAATGGAGCCAGTTCTGTGCATAAAGCATATTCCTGTACGAGCATCGCCCTGACGTTAATATAAAAACTTTCAAGGTTAGTCGAGATATATGCGTCCACAACATAAAGGTTACTGAGTCACCATAATTCAAAACAGATTTTAAGATATCAAAGGGCATTACCTGTAAGATAAGAAGGACCAGGAAATAGAAATTGGCTGCTCTCTTAAACTGCTCAAACAAATTCATTGGTAGAAAGGTAAAGGCATTATACTTGTACGTTTTAATTGCATTGCTCTGTTGGAAAAAAGAAGAAAGTCATTCTAAATCACGCCACACATTTATCACAATGTACACACATCTGCGAAGGCAGTAAGTCCTATAGCCAGCAGTGACACAGAGACGTCATTTATCCCTAAGGAAGATACTGAGATTTCCTTTAAGCTTCTAATTCTAATCAGGCCTCAAAATGACTCCTTGGAAGCCTAAATCAGAGATGGTATCAAGACGCAGACATTTCATCCAGAAGTCTCTGGCAAATCCAACCGTGACCAAATGTGCCCCGAGATATACTTGACCCCTAGAGCCTCTTAGAAAACAGAACAAAGGGAGATGTCAACATGGGCGGCAAAGCAGGAGGGGAAGGAACACTTTCTGTTTAAGGGGAGATGGAGGCTGCTATGTGAGAAAGAGTAACAGATACCATTGTGGGCTGAACTGTGTGCCCCAAAAGTTAAACTCAAGTCCTACCCCTGATACCTGTGCCGTCACCTCATTTGAAAATAGGGTCTTTGCAGATATAATCAAGTTACAATGAATCATACTGGATTAAGGTGGGCCCTAATCCAATACTGAAGGCCTTAGAACAGCATTTCTCAACCTGTGGGCCGAGACCCCTTTGGGGGTAGAACGACCCTTTCACGGGGGTCGCCTAAGACCATCGGAAAACACATATATAATTACATATTGTTTTTGTGATTAATCACTATGCTTTAATTATGTTCAATTTGTAACAATGAAATTGGGGGTCACCACAACATGAGGAACTGTATTAAAGGGTCGCGGCATTAGGAAGGTTGAGAACCACTGCCTTAGAAGAAGGAGAACTGGGACACAGAGAAACAAGGGAGAAGTCCATGTGAAGACAGACACAGAGGAGAGGGATGCTCCTACAAGCCAAGGAATGGTGGGAACGATCAGCTGCTGCCAGAAGCTGGCCAGGTGCTTGCAACAGACCATTCTTCAGATCCCCCCAAAGGAACCAACCCTGCCAACACCCTCCTTTGGGACTCTGGTCTCTGAAACTGTAAGACAATGCCTTTCTGTTGTCTTCAACCACTAGTTTACGATCCTTTCTTACAGCAAATCTAGAGAGCTAACAGACAACATTTCAGCCCACATTGCACAGGTGTCCTTTAGCATATTTCAAAGGTAATAAGCATTTTTTTGAGGTGAAAATATCTCCCAAATCTCTAGATCTATCATAGGCAGGAAAGGGAGAGAAAAGTTATTAAGATTCCTTTCAATTTTTCTTACTTTCGAACATAAGGCTTTTGTGATATGATTGTATATTCTGTCATAAGACATGTTAAAGAGAATTTTGCAAATACATAGGGAAATTTTCAATCTACATAATTTTGTTTTGTTTCAAGCCACCCCTAGACAGCCTCAGGGCAGCCAAACTTACTGCAATGACATTCTATAGAGCTAACAATGACTGTCATGGCCCCAGGCCAGGGGTTATCTAGAAGGCAGGTGTCACATGAAGCTGGCAAGCAGGTTGGCCATTGGAGAAAACTGGCTTTTAGTGAAGACAACTTAGGCAGTTAAAATCAACTTACCGCATATTTGCTCTCCTTGATACAAAAGAACTTGGTGTTCATAAAATGAGGCTGTTCATGGAAGCTTCGGTCATTTGCTTTGACTTGCCATGAACAATCTTTAAAAAAGAAAGAAGAAAAAGATCCATGAAGTAGTCAATTAGCATGTTGTTATGGGTTGATTTGTGTCCTTCTCAGATTCACTTGCCAAAATCTTACCCTCCACCCCTACCTCAGAATATGACCTTATTTGGAAATAGGATCATAGCAGATGGAATCAATTTAAGTGAGGTCATTAGGATGGCCTTTGACCCAACATGACTAATATCCTTAAAAAAAAAAACAAGTAAATTTGGACACAGAGATACACATAGAGGGAAGATGATGTGAAGTTACAGGGGAAAGACCAAGAAACCAAGGAAAAAGGCCTGGAACAGATTCTTCCCTGAAGGAATGAACATTGTCAACACTTTGGACTTAAACTTCTTGTGAGACAAGAAACTTCTGCTGTTGAAGTTCCCCAGTTTATGGCACACTAATGAACATATTGTAACTTGTCCATAGAACATCAGGATTCTAAAAGAGCAAACTTTGTTTAAATACCCAAACAAAAATCCCAGAGCCCCAGAAGGTTACAGCTAAATTAAATCATTTTTTTGAACTCATTTACTTATCTTTAAACCACCCAGTTTGTGGTACTCTGTTATAACAGGCCTAGAAAACTAATTTATAACATTTATAACCCATTATTTAGTGAACGAATAAATCAAAGAAAAAAGGCATAACCAACGAACTCAAACTTTTGAGTTCTGATCATAGGTTAATGTTATGCACTGCTTTATCCCTATCTGAAGTATCTGTCATCTTTATAAGTTTATTTTATGTACTTAATGTCACATCTACCATTCAATCACCACATCTAAATTCCAGGGCACTTCAGAAAGTCCAGCCCTAGCCGGTTTGGCTCAGTGGATAGAGCATCAGCCTGTGGACTGAAGGGTTACAGGTTCAATTCCGGCCAAGGGCACATGGCCCGAGTTGCGGGCTCGATCCCCCAGTAAGGGGTGTGCAGGAGGCAGCCAATCAATGGTTCTCTCTCATCATTGATGTTTCTGTCTCTCTATCCCTTTCCCTTCCTCTCTGAAATCAATAAAAATATTTTTTAAAAAAGGAAGTCCACAGCTTCTCTGTTACTGGGGGGAACATTTCTCACCCAACAGGTTATCTCTTAAAACACTTCTCCCTAACCCTGCCCTGCACTAACTCTTTCTAACCTGATTCTCCTTGGGGGTAGTTTTTGCCCATTATCAGAAGATGTTTCCTGTTTAACAGAACATTTCTCAACTCTGTGGAAGTCTCTTGTGTGTTCCTCCCCCACATTTTCCTCCTTTCTACCCTTCAGCCAACCACATTCCCAACATGTGTGCTCTTCATTCTCTTGTTTTTCCATACATGTTTACCAAACAAAAGCCCCAAACAATATATTATTCAGGCCAGTTTTTGAGCTATATCATGTGCATTCTTCTGTGAGTTGCTTTTTCTCCCTCAACATTATGTGGGTTTCATTCATGTGAAGACTGCTATTCATTTCCACTGTTCCCTACTATCCCATCATATGCACATACCACAGTTTATCAAATCTCTGTTAATGGGCTTGGGGTGTTTGGCTATTACAGATTATTTCACTATAAATATTCCTGTGGTTGTCTCCTGGAACTCATAAGATTTTTTTCCCAGGTATCTACTTAGGAGTGGAATTGCTAAGTCTAGATGATGACTTTCATCTTTTGGTTGCCCATGAATCTTGCTGCGCCCTTTCTCCCTCTCTTGAATGTCCCCTAAATTCAGTCATCATTGGGGGGGGGGGGTGAGAAAGAAGAGGAGAGAAAGGTGGTGGTGGTGTGACTTTCAGCTACAGCCTTGGGGAACCAAAGCCAGGAAGGACTGAGGCAGGGCAATGCCCTCATACAGCTCTGATGAGCATGAGTGTGAGGTGGGGTTGCCTGACTGAAGACTGGGGACTCAGCTTGCAGTAGTGACATCACACAGTTCCCTGGCCACCTTCTGTCCTCTCTATGGTGTCCTTCACTGGCTTTAGACATAATACCCACCTCTCTATCTCATGGCGACCACTGTTTTGTGGTAGGGTTGGCTTTTTGGAGAGGGATAACCCACAGTGGGTCTCTTACTTCCAGAACCTGATGTAGCAGGGGAGGGCCCCTTCCTTGATTTGTGGTATGTCCTAGGATCCTTTGTGGTGGGGCTGTGGCTACTGCCCCTTGGGCTGCTCCAAACTTGTTTCTTTTTGTTATGTCCTAGGGGCCTGCAGCGGATAACTTTCTTCTGGATAAGAAACCAAGGGGGGATTTCATTAAGTGTTTTTAGGATGGGGAGACTGAAGGAGCCAGGAGGGGTGATGGTTAGAAGATAGGAAGACAAGGGGATGGCTGATGGAGGGGAGTGTAGAGGAGGCGAGAGGGAGGGCTTCTCCCCTGGGGTGAGGGGTAGAGAAGGATGAGTGAGGGAGGGTATGTAGGGCCTTGAGTTTCTCGAGTGATAAAGCCTGAGATGGCTCAAAGTGGGCACCTACAGGAGAGTGTGAAGGTCTGATCAGCTTTTGAGAAAATGGGAAAGGAGGTAAGAGGTTGGAGTCAAGAATTTATCATGTCTACCTGCTTGATTGTGTGGTTTTGGAGCATTCACCTCTGTTGCCTAAACAAAAACAACTTCACTCCTTGTTCCTGGCCCTTTCTATGCAAAGTATGGACAAGCTGCATCGCCTGAGATCTAGTTAGAAACACAGACTCTCAGGCCACACCCAGACCTTGGGCACCAGAATCGGCATTTTCACAAGATCTCAGATGGATTCCTATGCACCATGACTGTGGGATTAGCTGCTCTTGATCCTAATGGAATCCCCAAGGTTTTTTAAAATCACTTCCCAAAGCCCTGTCCACCCCTTCTGGTTTAGTCTGGGTGAGCCCAGCAAAGGTCCCAGGTGACCCTGATTTGCAGGTGACGTTGTGATCCACTGCTCAAGAGCAGCATTCCTTAGCCTTTCTTCTGCCTCCAGCACACCTGACAGTGACAGCCCCTCCCAGCAATATACTTTGTCACTAAGCAACACACTGCAGGGTTTGAGCAAAGCAGGACTTTGGGGGTTCAACTGCCTTTTGAAATAAAGGGCCCTCACCCTCATTGGGGATCTTGTTAACAGATCCTGATTGGCTGGTCTGGGAGGAGCTGGAGGTTCTGCATTTAATAAGCACCCAGTGATGCTAGTTGGTGACCACTAGGCTTTGAGGAGCAGGTGTGCTAAGTAGGGCATGAGATGCATTATTCTACTGATTTGAGGTAGAAACTGGTGAATTCATTTTAAAATATGGATTCTCCCCTTGTCTCACTCCAGACCTACTCTATCGGCATTTCCAGGGACTGGGCCCAGGCACCCATAGGGTTTTAAAAGCTCCACAATGTGATTCTGATACACCAGTCAGATTGAGCACCCCCAGTTAGAGAGAGGGGGAGAGAGTAGGAGAAATGGGGGGGGGGGGGGGGGACTCAGGATCCAAGCAGGCAGTAAGAAAAGCACAAGCCATGTTAGGTCTCCATGAGCAAAAGCTCCTCTCCTAAGCTTCAGTCATGAATGACACTACTCAGAAGCAAGCTCCAGAGAAGGAGGTGGCACAGTCTCACCACCCCCTCCCCCTTACAAATCATTGGCACAGGAAGATCCCCACCCCCTCGCTCACACACCCTTTATTTTACAAGCTGCCAGTTACTGTGGTGTCTTAAGGCTAAAGAATAGGCAGGCAATTTACGGCCAATTAGAGAAAGAAATTAAGTAATCAGAGTGGAATTTCCACATGTTAGGTAAGTGTCAGAAACTGATTGAGTAGAAAACATTGATCTTCAGCATGCTCCAAGGATTTCCTAGGATTCACATATTTCAATGGGCTAGCTTAGTCTGTTTTCTGATTCCAGATAGAAGAGAATTCATAGATGCTCTAGAGAGCCACACCCCTCATTCCCATTCTTCTCTGAAGACAGCATTTCCGCGGGGTTTGCAGCTGCTCTTGTTCTGTTGATGCCACACCCAGTCTGAAGTCACAGGCAGCACACTTCCTCCCTGTGTCCTGATGCTCTCTCTTTTTTAAAAATATATATTTTTATTGATTTCAGAGAGGAAGGGAGAGGGAGATAGAGACAGAAACATCAATGATGAGAGAGAATCATTGATCGGCTGCCTCCTGCATGCTCCCCACTGGGGATCGAGCCCGCAACCCGAACATGTGCCCTTGACTGGAATCGAACCCAGGACCCTCCAGTCTGCAGGCCAACGCTCTACCCACTGAGCAAACCAGCTAGGGCCTGATGCGCTCTTGGTGATACCTTTAAACCCTCATGATTGAACATTGCATCCTAAAGAGTCAAGCAACACAACACAAAATTCACCCCTACACAAAATTCTGAGTTGGAAAAGGCTTTAAAAGAAGTGCAGTTTTATATTTTCAAGTACAGAGAGCAACCCAATGCAGTCAAGAAGAAGGGACTTGGGGGACTCCCTGTACAGTATTATTTAGGTTAAAATGAATGAATGAATGATGTTGAAGCTTTTGTGTGAATCATCTCCAGTTCCAAGTTGTATAGTCAGAATCAGTCAGTTCTAATATGCAGTAGTCACACCTCTTAGAATGTATGCAAATGTGAAGAATGTGTGGATGGGGAGTAGGGGTGGGAGCACGTATGGAAGGAACTCACGGAAAAGGCTCCTGTCCTAACGCCCTTACCTGGACTTTCCTCTCCCTAAGAATATGCGACTTACATGGGTACAGCAAAATCTAAAAGCCAGCCAACTCCTCTAAGGACTGCGTTCTGGAAACTAAAGCTCAGTGCTGTTTATTACATTGTGGTTAAGCGTTTAAAATTCTGTCACTCTCCAGGTACAAGGCTGCACCATTCTTGTTCGTTTCTTACTAGTTCATCCTATACTTCTAATTGTCAGCTAGCAACACAAGTGGTTGTCCCATAAATATCTCCAAGTAGTCAGGTTCAAAACAACCCTCTCCTTGCCTGCCCCCGCCCCCCTATTACTCATCCTCACAGATGTCTCTGTTATCCACTGAGGCTAAAGGCACTTTCCAAAGGCGGCCACAGCAGTATCTCCCATCCTGCAATGTGACCTTGTGACTCCCTCGTCAAGAAGTAGCATCTAATGTCCCTCCCCTTGAATCAGGGCTGGCCTCAGTGGCTCTCTTACACCCAAGAGAACGTAGCACTCATGATGCCGCCTGAATTCTACAACCAGCTTCTGCTTTGATCTCTTGGCACAATGATCCCGCTTAGGACACTCCCATGGCAGCCCGGCGCCATGCTGGGAGAAGCCCAAGACACTGGGGGTGCTTCCTCCAAAGGCCCAGTTGAGCATTTGAGTTATCCAGCACAAGGGCCAGACATAGGAATGAAGAAGCTTCCAGATGATTCCAGACCCCAATGGTTCAAGTCTTCACAGCTGAAGTCCCAGATACCCGAGAGCAGACACAAGCCACCCCCACTGTGCCCAGTCTGAACTCCTGACTCAGAATCTGTGAACATCATGAAATCATCATTTTATGCCACAATCTCCATCCAGGGTCCTCCCTCCTCACCATCACACAAGTTTTATCTTTGAATCACGCATAGAGGTGTGGTGCCTGAAGCAGATGAAAGTGATTAGCTCGCCAAAGGAAGGCCTGTAGAGGGAGAACAGAGGATGAGCAGAAATGTGAACATTTTAAAGATGCGGGGAGAGGAGAAACAGGAGTGTCGGGACAGGAGGGTATCACCTGCCAAGGAGATCTGTGTTTCCTGAAGGAGAGGCTGTTGAAAAGGTCAAGCATGTCAGAGAAAACAGAGGTTGGGAATAGGTGATTGATAAAAAGCTCACTGGACTTGGCACTGGGGTTCTTGGTGACCTTTCAGAAAGTGTTATCCATAGGCAGCCCACGGAGGGGAAGAACCTGAGAGAAGAGGAGGATGTGGAGGTAGATAAACGGGTTTCCAGAAGCGTGGCCATGAGAACAGGAGACAGGCTGAAACCGGTTTGGCTCAGTGGATAGAGCGTCGGCCTGCGGACTGAAAGGTCCCAGGTTCGATTCCGGTCAAGGGCATGTACCTGGGTTGCGGGCACATCCCCAGTAGGGGGCGTGCAAGAGGCAGCTGAATCGATGTTTCTAACTCTCTATCTCTCTCCCTTCCTCTCTGTAAAAAATCAATAAAATAAAAATAAAAAAAAAAAGAGAACAGGAGACAGGACACCGGCCTGAGGCAGAAAGCAAGATTCAGGTAAGAATCTGCTGTAGCCGGGAAGCTGTGGGTGTATCTGTGAGCCAGCCAGAGCGAGATGATGGGACGGTTCAATAATAAAGCAATGCTGCCAACGAGGCAGGAGACAGCCTTTCCATTCCATCCCCGGCTCAGAAGAAAGGGCCGATTTGTACTCATCCAGGGACCCCCTCCGGACCACTACCTCTTCCCAAGGACTTCCTCTCTAAGCTGGTTCCCAGCTGGCATAGGGTCACCCACAGAGCTAACCAAGTGACACCAGGATGGTAAACTAAAGAACAAACAAACAAAAAGACCCAGCATTCTAGCATCAAGGAATTTAAGGAAGCTGTGGCTGAATAGAATTAAACTGGTTTCTTTAAAGCCCAACCTTCCTGGATCCCTTTATGCCAATGGACAACCTTTAAACTCCAAGACAAAGATAAAGAATTCTGAGTTTCCGGTCACAGGGCCACAGAATCTTGGTGCCCTGGAGCATTCGGTGGGACTGGTGTTTCCCGGAACACATTCTAGCCAATGCTGTTCTGTGCTAGTATGTTTGTTCATCATGAACAGAGAGTGTTCCAAGTGAGAATAGGGAGGGAAGCAACGTTAAGAGAGGGGGAGAGAGGGGTGCAGAGGAAGAAGGGAGGGAGAGAAGGGGAGAAGAGGAAGCAGACTGGTTGGGGGCAAATGCCAGGCAGAAGGAGAAAGGAACGGGGAAGAGGTCTAGCACTTACTGAATGCCCTCTGTGTGTTTGGAAGGGCAGACAGAGATGTCAGAATAATAATATTTTAAAAAGTCAAAAGCAAAGTTATTCAACAGAGGTTTTGAGAAATGAGAACCACCAAATTCTTCTAGAAATATAAGCCCCCATTGGAAAAGACTATGAAGAGACAAGATCAAGCCTGAACTCCCTCAATGCCTGTATTCTGAGGGTAGAAATCAACAAGAAATAAAACCTGCCAACTCAACCATCAGGAAAGAGCCCGGAGCACCAGAATGTGAAGGCAGAGTTGGAAAAAACCAGGGGTGAGAGTTGCCACCCACTACGTGCTTGTCTGGCATTTCTGCAGGCACCCAATCCCAGGCCCTTTGCTGTGTCCTCAACCACAAATCTGATAGCGTGACACCAAGCACCAGCAGCCGAGTTCACCCTTCACCTGCGGAGCCAGCTCACTAGATATCTCTATACGGTAGAGATTCTGAGGTTGTGATATGAAACTTAGAAGGGCAGCGGGAAAGGAATGAGGAAGAAACAGGTTGTGCACTATTTGGGCAACCAGCTAGAACTCCTCGCTAACTTTCCTCATCTGAACTCTACCCAGCCTGGACCTGTTATGACAGAAGCCACATTCCTGTTCAGCTTGGCAGTGATTCCATTTTCATTCAGCTCAATTATCATGACTTCTACTTAGAGGCAGAAAGCACTTAAGCTTAATACTCAATATCAACCAGAAGTCCAAAAGAAAGTCTAAAAACTATACTTAAAAAAAAATATATATTTTTATTGATTTCAGAGAGGAAGGGAGAGGGAGAGATAGAAACATCAATGATGAGGGAGAATCATTAATTGGCTGGCTCCTGCATGCCCCCTACTGGGGATGGAGCCTTGACCAGGAATCTAACTGTGGCCTACTGGTTCATATGTCAGCACTCAACCACTGAGCCACACCGGCCGGGCTACAAGTTTGATGTGGAAAGCTGAGAAACAGGCAAGCGATATACACATATTGATGGCCTCCGCAGGTTTCAGAGCTGTGGTGGGAGGGCCCTGGTGGACATATGCCCTCCCTAGCACTGAGAGCCTCCCCACACAGAAGAGCAGAGGCAATGTCTGACCAGGAGGAATCACTGCAGAAGTGTGAGGGATTTCATGCCGTGCCACTTTTTCCTCTGGGTGAAAACTTTGAAAAAAGACCAGTTTAACAGGTAGCAGAACGCTGGAAGGAGAGATGAGGGGGTAGGGGGTGACATGAGGGACGCAGGCTTCTGGGAGACCTTGGAAAGGCAGACTAGTGGTGATGGAGACTTTGGAGAAACCAGATAAAACCAGAGGTCATTCTGATGGAGGCTGTGGAGAGGTGTGTCTGGAGAGTCAGAAACAGATCAATTTCATGGAGATTTCTAGGGAACCACAGTCATTTAGATGGAATTCTAGGAACCTGGAGGAAACAGTTTCAACCTGGAGCAAATCTGGGGTCCAAAGAGAAAAGGATCAGCTTTGGAAGGGAGAACCAGCAGGAAATGAAATAGAAAAGCCACGATCAGAAGAGATTTGCCAACCCTCTTCTAGACCCTACCTCAAAGCTGCTGTATAACAGGCCCCACGTGGCAGTCAGAGACCCATAAAAATTTTCCTGGAGAAATAGAGAGCCAAAACCATTTTATAGTCACTAATGACTGAACAGAAGGGATGGTAACTCGAAGGTCCCTGGGCTCAGTAACAAGCAAATTCTTCCACATACAACCCCCTTCTAACGATATAGACACGAAGGAATACTGAAGACCTCCTGTTTCTGGGCAGTATATGTCAGATAAGGTAGACTAGCCTATATACTGAGGACACTGTGCACTTGTCCAAGCCCATCAACCACTCTCCCAGTTGCATCCTGAGATAAGAGAAGGAAGGTGACTCCTGGACCATCTAACACGGGCCATCCGTCCTTTGCAGCCAGTGCCACTGCTCATGTGAGGATGACAAGGATGGCACCTGGTCTCCAGTCCCAGAGCGGTTACCTTTTTTTAATGTCTCCCGTCTTTCCTCCACTTCTCTGTTGACTCGATTCTGTGTCGGTTCAACCTCAGGCCCCTGGTCCTCAAGTTCATCTTCTGTTTCATCGTCACTGTACGGTACCACTTCATCATTGGGCTGAGAATCCTCCTCAAATGTCGTTTCTGAGTCTCTTTCTGTATTCATTCTGCTGGCAAACTGGAACTACCTGGTTTAAGAGAAAGGGAAACCAGAGTGAATTATGACCCGTGCCCAGTTTTTGGTAGAATTCTGTCTACCTCTGGTTACAATGCCTTTTAACAGACTAGTATCTGACTAACATATAAATACATCTGAATAATGACCCCAAAGTTCAAATTCTTATGCAAATAAGAACCAAACCATTCATTATTGGTGAAATGCTTGGGTGAGAATTAACAACAACAAAAATGGAACTGCATTTTTTTTTTTTTAAGAGGAAGGATAGTCAAACTTTAAGGTTGTATTTCAAGCCCTAACTGGTTTGGCTCAGTGGATAGAGCGTCAGCCTGCGGACTGAAGGGTCCCAGGTTCAATTTGGGGCAAGGGCATGTACCTTGGTTGTGGGCACATCCCCAGTAGGGGGTGTGCAGGAGGCAGCTGATCGATGTTTCTCTCTCATCGATGTTTCTACCTCTCTATCCCTCTCCCTTCCTCTCTGTAAAAAGTCAACAGAGTATATTTAAAAAAAAAAAAAAAGGTTGTATTTCAAATTGTGGGTCTTTACCCAGCAAAATCAACTTAACTGGTTCACAACCAACATTAAAAGAAAGTGAAACCGATTCTAAAATCTCAGAGTACAGCACACACAGTAAGAATTAGTACTGCTGGCGAGACAGTTTTACAAAACAATGCATATACACATTTATTTGCATCGTGAGTCTTCATGGAATTGAATTTTGTACTGTGTATTGCTCACAAAATTTAAAACCCATTGCCCTAAGATATCTGGTTTCTGCTAACACTAATATTTTGAGTCTTTACTCCGATACATTAAATACAAGCTTAAGTCCTCAAATTCTGCTAATGACTTCCTGGGAGCACTCCCTAGCCAATTTTCCTAACTGCCACCACCCACTGCCTGTACCTCGATTTTGTATTTGTGTATATGCCACTATATAAAATGACC
The DNA here is from genome assembly GCF_028538775.1 of Myotis yumanensis. NCBI lineage: Eukaryota > Metazoa > Chordata > Mammalia > Chiroptera > Vespertilionidae > Myotis > Myotis yumanensis. The sequence continues at coordinate 41,607,762 of NW_027223758.1, forward strand.
GTCCACAAGTAACAAAGACAACCTTAGTTACATTTATATTAGGAAAATATTGACACAAATACTTCAGGACAGACATACAGCCGGGCAATATTTACATAAGCATTACACTGCTATGTACTCAGTATTGTCAATAGCACCTCACATTTATTTAGTGTTACCAGCACACCAGGCCCTGCCTACATGCATTATAGACACTGACCTTTGAAACTTCCCATACACCTTGGTGAAGGTATTATTGCTATTCCTACTCAACAGAGGAGAAAGCCTAAATTCTGTGAGGTTGAATAACTTGCATGATAATTATTAAAAATTTGCAGCAAAATCATCTGCTTCCCAAAGAGAGATTTTCTATATTCTACTTTTACGTTGCAATTTGTTATATATTTTAATGGGGTGTTAGTTGCCTCGTGTGGAACTATTCAGCTGACTGCATGGCTTTATACCAAATCTAGCCTCTTGGGCATGTACATTTTTATAGTCCCAAGTGTACATCCAGGAACTGTTCAAATATTTATGAGGCTTTTGTCCAGTGTTATTTGAAAAAGTAAATTGTGGCCTTTTCATACTATGGGGACAGATCTAAACTAGTTATTTAGATAGTGATCACAAGAGTTTTTAATGACATTGAAAACGTCCAAACACATGAAGTTGAAAAGTGAGTTACAATCCCTATGTACAGCACAGTCCCAGTCATTCACACACACATTTACTCATTTTCTGAATTTCCAACAACTGACATGTGTGATTTTAAGTGAGATGATGCATGAAGTGCTTGATTCAGGGTTTAGCCTACTGTAAGTACTCAAACGTTAGCCATTGTTATTGTTAACAATTATTCCCATAATTATAAAAAAATTTATTTACAACAATAAATGGGACCATATGGGGATCTATCCCTTTAGGCTTTTCCATCTCTGAAGATCACTAAAATGCACCTGCCCATCACTGGGGGTTAAAATCTTAGGCTATCTATCTATATAAAAGCCTAAGTGACTGACCAGTTGACTGGTCACTATGACGTACACTGACCACCAGGGGGTAGATGCTCAATGCAGGAGCTGTCCCCTGGTGGTCAGTGTGCTCCCACAGTGGGAGCACCGATCAGCTGACCAACCTGTCCCAGCAGCCCAGCAGCCCACGGCAGCCACTCCCTCCCTCAGTAGTCCTGCAGGTCCAATCTCTGGAGAATGGGCCAGGCACTGCCAGACCGGTGCCACCGGTACAATCCCTACCAGCCTCCTGGAAGTCGGCCTCGCGGACCATGGTTGCTTCCCTCCCTAGACATAAGCAAGGAAGAAACAATATAAAAGTGGCCACCAGGTGGCTCCTGACAACGGGCACAAACATCAGCGGGTTGGATCTGGATCCCAGACTGGCACAGGATGGGCACCAGGCGCACAGCTCATGGGCGCGTGCTGCTGCTGCAGTTTGAGCCTCTCCCAATTGGGACTGACTGGGTCTGAGCTTGCGGCAAGTGCAGCGGGGCCGGGATGAGCGGGAGCAGCAGGCAGGAGTGGCAGGTGGTGTTGGATTGCAGGTTTCAGCCAGATCCCCGCAGGAGGCCACCCTGAGGGACCCCACCCATGCACGAATTCGTGCACTGGGCCTCTAGTTATAAAATATGAGTCTACTTAAGCACAGACATATTCAGCTATAAAACCTCTTAATTGCAGAGTGAAACATTTTCCCTCTTTCCCAACTGTCTGTGGGTTTGTAAATGGATATTTCTTGGGACTTCACAAGCGTTTAATTGGCCTTTTGGTGGTTTCATAATATAGTGGCATCAATGCTTTAGCTGATATTTAAATTTAAAACAGTCTCTTTTTAAAATTCCCAAACTCTGAGAGGCAAATCTTATACCAGAAGTCTTTTAGAACACAAATAATAAGGTGGTTACCACTTACTAAGCACTTACCATGTCAAGAAGGACTAACCTGGGAGGTAGATATTATCATCCCATCTTACAGATAAGTAGACTGAAGCTCAGCTGGTAAATAGCAGGGTCAGGATCTAACCTCTCCATTATAGGGGCATATAAAATATCATAAAGTCTGAAAGCACCTTATACAAACATTTTTTATTGTAGTAAAACACACAACATAAAATTTACCACTTAAACCACTGTTAAGTGCACAGGTCAGTGGCATTAAGCGCATTCTATAGAAGCATTTTGTAAGTGAACACATCATCACTTCTAAGCATCTCCATGCTTATTTCGCATATTAAGACTGAGTCCAGTCCTTGAAGTAGGGGGAGGAGACAAACACACAAAAAGAATGGATTTGACAACCACAAGTATGTAATCCAAAGTAAGCAAGGCCTTGCATAACCAACCAGCTCCCCACCCGAGCACACACACACACACAGGCCAGACCTGTGCAGGCGACCTGGTAAGCACGGCAGGGAGCTCAAAGCTGCGTGGGAAGTTCTCCGATGTCTGCATGTGTGTGCAGTCCAGACACAGCCGCATGTGGGCTACTGTAGCTGTGTCACTTTAGGGCAATGAAAGAAAAATAAGGAAGAAATAATTTCTTTGAAATCCTAGCCAAAGCTTTCCAGGTCCAAACCATGATCCCTACAAGGCAGGCAGCTGTATACCATGGCTTTGGAAACGGTAACATTCTCACCACCACTGCAGCACACTGCAGATACCTGTTTGTTTACTCAGCCTCCTTTAAGCACCTGCTTGGCACAGGCTACTAGACTAGGCCCTGGGAACAGACCCCTTAGCAGTGGTTCTCAACCTTCTGGCCCTTTAAATACAGTTCCTCATGTTGTGACCCAACCATAAAATTATTTTCGTTGCTACTTCATAACTGTAATGTTGCTACTGTTATGAATCGTAATGTAAATATCTGATATGCAGGATGGTCTTAGGAGACCCCTGTAAAAAGGGTCATTCGACCGCCACAGGGGTCGCAACCCACAGGTTGAGAACCACTGCCTTGGAGCAAGCATGTCAAACTCAAAGGCTAACATGGGCCAAATCAAAGAGGCATGCGGCCCATGGGCTGCGAGTTTGACATGCTTGCCCTAGAGACTTCTAGGCTATGGAGGAGTACAGATAAATGAACAATGCCTGACAGCTATGAGACATAGTCACTTCTCTCCAAACACACACCTCCGATCCGTGCCCTTCTATTTCCACAGCCACCACCCTAATGCAGACAACTATCCTCTCTCTCCTAAAACAGTACAAGTGGACTCTTAACTGGACTTCCTGCGATGACCTTCCAGGAGGCCACCAGAGCCCTGCCATTCTCTGCAGGCTGGTTCCCACCCCTCCTTCTCAGTGCTCATGAAAGACATAGATTTTCAAGACAAAGACTCAAACTCTATCCCCCAAGGCAGACAAAACTTTTCAGCCCCTCCCGTCCACCCCTCACCTGCTCCTCCCTAAGGGAGGGCCCTGAGCTTGCAGCACGAAGGGGGGTCATGTTACTCTATCACCTGTTCAGGCTGCTGTGTGGGCTATTTCCACCTGACAGCTCCATGTGGGCAACACCCCAGGAGGGGGTCTGCCTTCTAGTACTAACTCCAGTGTCCCTCTCTTCTCTGTTCTGTCCCCAACCACGCAGCTGTCTGGTTAGTGGACTCTAGACCTTTCTATAGGCTTTCTAAAACGAGTCTGGGGTGGGGGAAGAAAGAGAGGGATGAATAGGAACCACAAGGCCTTATTTATACCAGAGCTCGATTAGGGGTTTTTCCAGCATTTCATACAGCAGTGCCTTGTTTCCCATCCTGCCTCCTATAGTGTTCAGTGCTCTTGGTCATGAACCCCAGATGACAGGAAGGGTAAACAGCAGGATTTCCAAACTTGAACCCCTAACATCCATCATTTGTCATCTTCAAATACTTGGCTATGAAATCCTCTGTCCCCTTTGTGGGGGGAGAAGGTGCTGAAGGAGAGAGAAAAAGGGAATCCAGGCAAAAGGAATAAACTTTCTGCCTTTGCAATAAAACTCTGAAGTTAGAAGGAATGAAAGCTCAAACTTTCATTGCTAACACAGGTTTCCAGATTCCAATAAAGGGAAAATGGGGACAAAAATAGTTGAGTTTTTTGGATATAATCTGTGTGCATACACAGCAACAACAAGAACTTGGGCTGGGAGAGGCCAGGAGTCCCTGATCAATGATATCTTTGTTGTGTAACTTGATTTGTGTCCAGGGAGACCCAAGTAAGATTCACAGTATTCATTTTTGTTCGCTCTTTGTCATCTTTTTTTTTTTTTTTAACAGCTTTTAAAGTCCTCAACAAGAAAGGATATTTCTGAAATGTGTTTTTCTTTTTAAAAAAAGATATATTTTTATTGATTTCAGAGAGGAAGGAAGAGGGAGAGACAGAAACATCAGTGATGAGAGAGAATAATTGATTGGCTGCCTCCTGAACGCGCCCCCCTTACTGGGTATCGAGCCCACAACCCAGGCATGTGCCCTTGATCGGAATCCAACCCGGGACCCTTCAGTCCACAGGCCTACGCTCTATCCACTGAGCCAAACTAGCTAGGGCTGGAATGTGTTTTTCTTCCTTTCATTTGCTTATTATTATTAAAGATAATACGAATATATAACACACATGATATAATACATTTGTATATTTTTATATTTTCTAGACTCTGTATGCTTTTTATCACATGCTCTATACTAAATATAATAAGTTACAACTCTAGTAGGCAGAATTGAAGACACCTCCCCTGATCCCACCTCTTCCTGTGTAACCCCTCCCCACGAGATGGGGCTGGACATAATGCCTGGCTTTCATCCAACAGAAGAGGGGATGTCTCCTCCATGATTAGGTCACGGGAGGCTGTAACTCCCTTCTTGGCAGCCAGCTCTCTCCCCTTGTTGACTCTGAGAAAGCAGCTGCTCTATGGAGAGACTTATATGGCAAGAAACGGAGTGAGCATCCAGCCAACAGGCAGCAAGGAACTGATCTTCTTCAGCCCAACAACCCTCAAGGAAATGAACTTTGTGCATATACAGCATGGTGACCATAGCTGGCAATGCTGTAGTGTACATTTGAAAGTTGCTAAGGGAGTCGATCTTAAAAGTTCTCACAAGAAAAAAAATGTGTAACTATGCGAGGTGATGAATGTTAACTAAACTTATAGTGATCATTTTGCACTTTATACAGATGTCAAATCATTATGTTGTACACCTTAAACTAATACACATTTATATATTGACTAGAGCAGCGGTTCTCAACCTGTGGGTTACAACCCCTTTGGCAGTGGAATGACCCTTAAACAGGGGTCGCCTAAGACCATCCTGCATATCAGATATTTACATTACGATTCATAACAGTAGCAACATTACAGTTATGAAATAGCAACGAAAATAATGTTATGGTTGGGTCACAACATGAGGAACTGTATTTAAAGGGCCAGAAGGTTGAGAACCACTGGACTAGAGGCTCAGTGCACGAAATTCATGCATGGGTAGGGTCCCTAGCGGTTGTCGGCCACTGGCCGGGGCCTTCCTTCGTTCCGTGCCACCCCTGGTGGTCATTCCATGTCATAGCAAGCAATCGAACTTCCGGTTGGTTGAACTCCCGAGGGGACACTTTGCATAGTAGGCTTTTACATATAGACTAGAGGCCTGGTGCATGAAATTTGTGCAGGGGAGGTGGTCCCTCAGCCTGGCCTGCACCCTGTCTCAATCCAGGACCCATTGGGGGATGTCCGACTGCCGGTTTAGGGATCGGGTCTAAACCAGCAGCCGGACATCCCTCTCTCAATCTGGGACTGCTGGCTCCTAACTGCCTGCCTGCCTGATCACCCCTAACCACTCACCTGTCTGCCTGATCACCCCTAACCACTCGCCTACCTGCCTGATCGCCCATAACCACTCTGCCTGTCTGCCTGATTGCCCCTAACCACTGGCCTGCCTGCCTGATCACCCCTAACCACTCGCCTGCCTGCTTGATTGCCCCTAACTGCTCGCCTGCCTGCCTGATCGCTCCTAACCACTCGCTTGCCTGCCTGATCTCCCCTAACCACTCGCCTGCCTTCCTGATCGTCCCCAACCGCCTCTGCCTTGGCCCTTGCCGCCGTGGCTTCATCCGGAAGGATGTCCAGAATGACGTCCGAAAGGTCGTTTGACTGTCCAGTCTAATTAGCATATTTTCCTTTTATAATTATATATTATATCTCAATAAAACTGGGAAAAAGTAAATATTTTTTAAAGAAAAAAAGGAAATGAATTTTGCCACCAACCACATGGGCCCTTCCTCACTCCAGCCTTCAGATGAGACCCAAGCCTAGGCTGACACCTTAATTGTAACCATGGGAGAGACCCTGAAGCAGAGAACTCAATTAAGCAGTGCTCAGATTCCTGATCCACAGAAACTATGAAATAACAAATGTGGGTCGTTTTCAGCTGCCATGTTTTGAAGTAACTCGTTATGTAGCAACAGATAACTAATACACATATCATTAATCATAAATAATAATAACTCCATGGTAATAATAATTCTATGGCCACTATTGTTTCTAAGATATTCTAAAGAACAGCCCCATCTAAGAAGCAGCGGGAACCTGTTACCCGGACACATGCCACACCCTGTTTGGAATCTGCCCAATACTCTTGAGAGCATAATCTGACAAGCCTGATGACAGTTGTAATTAGACAAAGAATCTCATGAAGCAACAGTAATAAAACATATCTAGGATCTAGATTAAATTTAAACTTTATACTGTTATAGAAACAACGTGATTACTGTTCCCAGGACAAAGAGGATTATATATTTTATTTCCTCCCAAGCTGAAGCCTAGGAAACTTAGAAGCCTGGGATAACTAACGTGAACTAAGCCCAGACCTTTACTCATGACAGAAAAGGCACCTCTGGGTCCACAGCTCCATCCTCTGTTCCTCTGAAAGTCCACCCCGGAACCTTCAGCCACAGAGAAGACTGACCACCATTTCACTTCTCACAGCCTCCATGGTTACCACTGGAAGGCACAGGGGAGTCTCAAACTTGGACCTTCCTGTTAAACTGAAGGGATTTCTGGGTAATGTGGTCCACCTCTGCTGTGGGCTCCCCATCACATCCTACTAATGCTGATGATATTTCCCATCAATGTCAGGCAGCCCTTAACAGTTCTCTAAGTATTTTTCACACGCATCATCTCACACAATTATCATGGAATTATTCTGAGATGTGTGGCCAAGCACTATAATGGCCATGTTACCAATGGGAACAGGGAAGGGGTAAGCCCCAAGATTGTTTGGGATTGGATGCGGGCACCTCACGCAGAGCTGAGTCTGTCCAGATGTGGCACAGTGAACGCATCTGGATTCAGCCTAGAACTCAAGCTCTGTCCAGGGGGCATCAGGGCCTGCTCCACAACTGCTAGTGTCAACTGCTGTCCCCTCTCCATACCAACTTAAAGCCCCATTAGTCACACGAAAAACAAGCAAAGGAAATGGAGAAACTGACAAGCAAAATAAAGTTACCTTTGTAATCTACAGACAGGTCCCTCCTATGAGTGCCCAAATCGTAAATGCTTCCCAATTTCTATCACGATAGAGTTTACATAAGTCAATAATCATTTCCTAGGTGTTTTGAGCTGGTTAATACAGCAGTCACAGGTGTGAGCAAGAATTCAGAGGGGATGAGAGAGAGCTTTTCAGACAAGACACAGGAGCAGGAGGGTACGAGTCAACCGCTCAGCTGAGATTTATGGATACACGAGCTGGTGGAGGCTGACAGGAGTCACTTTCCCTGGTCCATGAGGCCTTGGCAAGGCTTTGTTCCAGCAGCCAGAGGAACCACTGAAGGCGTCTGCAAGGAAAGAAATATGATCCGAAAGGTGCTTCAGGAAGGTGAACCTGATAGAGAAGGGAGTGTGGGAGGCCAGGAAGGTGAGAGTCAGGCAGGGAGACCGCCCAGAGGTCATAGTGGACACTGAGAGTCTCCCAGTCACCATTGTGTCATCTATAGAACCTAGCAGCTCTGCAGCGGGGCCAGTAACAACACTCAGTGGGCGCAGCTGCAGCAAGAAGGAACACAGGCCTGAGTTGGGGTGGTGGCAACCAGGAAAATGTGTTTAAAATGAAGACCGGGTGGGGCTGCCATTCTTTTGTCTGGAAAACTAAGAAAAGAAGTAAACAAGAGACTGGAACTGGTTCCCATAGGATAATAATGCCAGAATTCCCAGATGTTTATTTTGGAGACTCAGCCTCAATCCACAATTATTTTTTTTATAAGAAACACTGAAAGTTACCAGGAGAAAAGCATTGTTATTTTCACATTCAAGCTTCATGCTTACTTGTTAGGGACTATGGCTCCATTTTTACTTCATCACTCCTGCCTCCCTGTTAGGCTTATAAATTTTATTTATGCTTAAATAATATAAAATCATAGGGGTTTTACAAGGGACAGCTGCCTAGAAGCAGAACCCCCAAGGTAAAACAATTCAAATTGAATTAATTTTAATGTTTGAAGAGTAACCAAGGTATTGCTAGATGCATTTAACGCAGATGACACTACAGGAAAACACAGGAATCAGCATAGTTCTCCAGACCTGAACGTGAACCTGGAAATGTTCAACCTACAGAGTGACCACTTATATGCCCCATTCAGATTCAATAGCAGCGGCTGGTTGGAATAAATGGGTAGTAGGAGGGGCAGATGTGATGCGTAAATGGAAACCATGAACACATATGGGAAAGATTACTTTCCCTAGCAATCAAAGAAAGACAGACTGATGAAAACATCCGATCTCCTTTTATGCCTATTAGGTTAACCATATTCAGTGACGGCATCGAATGCTGGCGGTGGCCAAGTGAATGAGTGTTCACACACACAGACACACACACTCTGCTGCTGACATGGAAGCTGCTCTTCCCTTTAAAAAGCAATAGAGCAACACTTTATGTACCAAGAACACTACAGATATTTATAACGTCTGACCCAACAATCTCATCTTCAGAAATCCTTCCAACAGAAATAAACAGTGAAATAACTATTCATGCAAAATGTCTGATTGCCATTGTTAGCTTAAAAAACAGGAATAAAAGTCACCCAAAAGTCCAACAGGATAATGGTTTTATAAATTATGATGTTAATATAGCAACAGCCATAGAAACAATATTCATATGAAAAGGGGGAAAGACAGAAATCAGAATTGGGTCCTTTTACTGCAGCTTTGTAGATAATATGTATGCATACCTTAGAACTGAATGTTTGCTCTGAAAGAAGAGATCCAATGTGTGCTTCTCATTCCAAAATAATCAACAGTTAGTGATAACTCCCCACCCCTTGTTGAAGACTACTGAACAGTCACTTATATGCTGAGCTTACTTTATGGAATCCTTACAACATTCCCAAAAGGAAGGGTTACCCTCATTTGGTGGGCCCTATAGAGGTCAGGTGACTTCTCCAGGGTCATTCAGTGAAGTTTCAACCAATTCTGTTTGCCCCCAACTCCCTTAGAACTTGTCACAGAGCTGTTTGAAGGGGCAGAAGAGTTGTATCGCGGTATTAATGTCTTTACTGCCACGCTCACCCACACTTAATTTGCTATCACCCTATCTCTTTGCAAGTGACTGCAAAACCAAAAACAGTAGCATGAAAGCTGGTCCGTTTCACCCAGAGGCCATCTCTGAGCACAGAGATGGGATGGTTTGCATGTCAGGCAGAGCAGGAGAGATGAAACATACCAATTTTGGTACTTTGATCATCGCTCTTTCCCAGTCCATTAGTACACCTCAGATTCCAATTCTCTCCTCAAGATCACGAGGTGCCTGGAATCCAGTCTGCATCCGTCTTGTCCTCTAAGAGCCGCTCTGACCTGTACTATGTGCCCGTACAGACACCAAACACTGACTTTCACTAAACCTCTGTGTGTCAGGCACTAAGCACAGCGTTTTCCAAATACTCACGGGTAAATACCTTTCAAGGTCTACATGGCACCATATCTGATTGGCATATCGAGTATACTTAGGACAACTTCTAGGTCTTTTCTAGACACTGCTATGGTCTCATAAACGCCTCTGATTGGTCACAGAGCCTTATTTCTCATTCCATTTGGAAGTTAACACCTTCACAAATTCTGGGTCCCAGAAGTTTAGGAACAAAGGCCACATCTGATGCTTAACACTCTCCTCTGCTGTATTTAGTCAGCTTAGAGGACCCAACTTAGATTACAAACTCTTCCCAGACAGGTGAATTCACACCTGAAGTTTTGGACCAAGACCATAGAGCAAACATGTGATTAATATTGTATATGTCCCTTGGAAGCCCTGGCATTTGGCTCAGATAGTCTCCAGGGTTTCCTACAGACAGTCAAAATGCTAACTGTTCTGGCTGTCAGATTTTGAACAAGTCAATTAACAGGAGTGTCTAAGTTTTCTCAGCCAGACCTGCCTCAGCAAGGGAGTCCCTGGGCTCATCACTGGCTGTAACCCTAACCCATGCTCAGAGGCTTCAGCTCTCTCCTCCTCCTTCACCCAGGAGATCTGACTATGGTGAATTTGCAGCTTAGCTTTCCAAAGTCCAAACCCCATGCACAGAATACAATGTTGTCCTAAGGATGTTTGCAGATATCACAGGAGGATTTACATATTATTCAAGCTTGTCAGGTTCTAAATACTTAGGCTATCAATAAGGGAGGAATTATTTGAATGGGACATATGTTTTGCTCTCTAGAACAGGTAAAATACAATTAGTGTTCAATACATTTGGAAATGAATCAATGACACTCAAGTGGGGTTGTAGGTCAGGTGGGGAATCTGTGAGATTACTCGGTTGTCTTCAAAAGCTGGTGACAGATGATTTTGGACGTGCTTCATTATGGAAATTATTGGAGTTTCGCATCTATATTAGAAATTAGAGGCTCAGAGATCTTCTCTGGCCCCACCCACCACAGGCTCCTCCCCCTCCATCCATCTCCCGCCTCCACACAGGGGCACACAAAGGCCACAGGCACTCTCATTCTTTTCCAGATCCTCAAATCCCCAAGCAATGGTTTTTTATTTGCACTTGAACAAGTTACTTTCTGCCCTGCCCATTCTCTGTATTCTGCCTTGTATTGTGTTTTTTTAAATTTTTTGTCTTCAATAGAGTGTAAATTTCAAAGGCTCAGGACCAAGCCCTGTTTCTCTTATTTCCCAAGTGAGGCAGAACCAGGAAATGGTAAGGGCTCCCTGTTTGAAGACAGATAACAAGATAGACAGGGCTAAAATCCCAGCTCTACCACTTACAGCCTACAGGACATTGGGACAAATATCCTAAGACCCTTCACTTATTAAATGAGGATAATGCCTACTTTGTAGGGTCCTGTGAAGCTCAGTTTTGATATTATGTCAAACCAGAGTGATCAGTACTGGGATTCAAGATACGTATCCATCCACCATGTGAGCAACTTCGTGATCTATTTCATCAGAAATGCAGCAAGACAGCATAGATATGATAGAATGAGTGATATCTTTCTCTTCAATGAAACTTAAGTAGTTTATTATAAACTAGAGACCTGGGGCATAGATTCGTGCACCGGTGGGGTCCCTCAGCCTGGCCTACGGGGATCAGGCCAAAACTGGCAGTCTGACAACCCCCAAGGGGTCCCGGATTGTGAGAGGGCACAGGCCAGGCCAAGGGACCCCACTGGTGCATGAATCCATGCACCGGGCCTCTAGTATGCATATAAGATCTTTGGTTAATCTCTTCCCCTTCTCCCTCCCACCTTCCCTCTGGGATTCATCAGTCTGTTCCATGTTTCCATGCCTGTGTGTTGAGTGTCTGCCCCCTGGTGGTCAATGCGCATCATAGCTACCGGTTGAACGGTCGAATGGTCACTTAGGCTTTTATATATAGAGATTGTTATAAGCCTAGAATACTTGGGAACTGAAGTTTTCAAGTGAAAAGCAGAGTAAGAAAATAAGGGTAATGGTAACCTTGATATTTTATTTCAGAATTTGCAAAACATTTTCACATATAGATCAATGTACTTGATCTATACAATGGCACTGAAAAGTAGATTCTTTTTGTTTTGTTCTCTGTGATATCTTCAAGGCTCAGAACAGTGGCTGACACACAGCAGACCTTTCATAAAGAATTACTAAGTGAATGAACATTATAAATGAAGCATCAAGCTTTAAGGTCAATGTTGTATCCAGGTTCTCAGAGTTCAACAGGGAGAGGACTAGAATCAGGTCTTACTATCTGAGTCCAAGTCCTGCATCCTTTCCCCTCCACCTCCCCGGCTCTTGCCTCTGGGGTCAGGTTCCAGAGAATCATATATTTTCTAGATGATAATAGCTCCAAGACCACATAAAAGTGGACCCCACTGAAAACAAACTAACAAAACTATCACTGTGTGTCATCTGGGGGAGTTATAGCTAGTGATTTAATTACTCAAACTGCAATGCAGATTTTTTCTTTCCTCCAAGTCTGCATAGCAAAGAATCTTTATCCTGGTATGACAAAGTGAAACAAACTCAAATTGAAAAACCAGTTTGAATGAAAAGATGCAATGGCTGTGTTTGCTTTGAAATAATATGGGGGAGGGAGACAGAGGTATAGTAGAGGAGTAGCGACATTGGCCATGGCCATAAACAAAAGGGGTTCATTATACAATTGTTTGTTTTTATATGCTTTTTAAATATATATATATTTTTTATTGATTTTAAAGAGAGGAAGGGAGGGAGGGAGGGGGAGAGAGAGAGAAACATCATCTATCAAGCTGCCTCCTGCATGTCCCCTACTAGGCATTGAGCCTGTAACAGTGACTGGGAAATGTGCCCTGACCAGAATTGAACCATGACCTCTTGATTTCTGGGTCTACACTCAACTGCTGAGCCACACTGGCCAGGCTTGTTTTTATATATGTTTAAAATATTCCTCAATTTAAAAAAAAAAAAAAAAGGAAACAAGCCCAGCCGGCAAGGCTGAGTGGTTAAGTGTCTACCTATGAACCAAGAGGTCATGATTTGATTCTTGGTCAGGGCACATGCCTGGGTTGCCAGCTCGATCCCCAGTAGGTAGCACACGGAAGGCAGCTGATCAATGATTCTCTCTCATCATTGATGTTTCTATCTCTTGCTCCCTCTCCCTTCTTCTCTGAAATCAATAAAAAATATTTGAAAAATAAGAAACAAAAAACTAGACTTAAACCAATGTATTAACACTAAGTCACCCCTTATGCAGCACATGTACCCTAATTCACAATATAGGCTCAGAAGGTACCATGTGCTTTGTGTGGCCATTGGCCCATCTTAAGACCTCAGATATTAAATAACAAGTCTTTTCATAGCTAGAAGGAGAATCTTTTTAAATAAAATTGAATATTTAATATTTAATAAAGTAAAAAGGGAATTTCACTAAATAGTTCATGAAGTAAAAATGTCACAGAGTTACAACATTGTCTAAATTAGGGCAGCCCCATCTGGATGGTACCTGAGGAGGCATATTTGCTCTTTGGATCACTAAGAACTTGTTTTCATGCATTTTAACTCTTTTCTTTCCAATTCTTTTTAGCTCAAATACTGTTCCCATCCTTTATCACATTTTTTTCCTCCCCCAATATGTGAGTAAAATATTGTCATTATCCCCATTTCAAGAATGAGCAAACTGAGGCTGAGAAAGGTTGTATGGAGTGCTCAAGGTCACACAGTGGGTTGCCATAGGGCTGAAACTGGAGCCAAGTCCCAATTCTCCAATTGTCAAGGTCATTTCACTGTGCAGTGATCCAGCATCCTCAGCCTGCCTGCAGTTCATTCTAGTGGCAAAGAGTGTGGGCTCTGGAGCCACACTTACTGCCAGCTGGGAGACCTCAAGAAAGCTCATTAAATAACATTGCTGTTCCCTGGTTTGCTCATCTGTAAAATGGGTAAAATAATCGCACCTGCCTCTTAGGGCTGCTGTGAGGATGAAACGAGCCGATATATAGAAAACTCCTGAAACAGAACCAGACCCAAAGGAAGAGCACAATAAATACTGGTCATTGTTATTCTCCTGGGAGAGGACCAAACACCAGGAGAAGAAATGTGTGAGCAGACCTTCACTTGGGGAACAGCTGAGAAGTACTCCAGCCCATGCCGAGGCTCAAATGTACCTTCGTTTGTTGAATCATTGATGGCCAGGGGAATACCCAGCTCGTAACCTGTTAGGCTCGGGCCGCAGGAAAATGTCACCCTAGTAGTGAGAGAGACATTAAATATTTTACTCTCCCAGCTGCTCACAACAAAGCAGCTTGGGGTGTATCCATTACCTCCTCATCAGATCTCCCGAGTAAGGGGGGAAAGCCTTACAAAACCCACACTCCAGAACGTAAAATATTTGTATACACCAAACGCCTCGCAGTCCCTAGCTTTGCAGAATGAATAAAAGTGGGATTTTCCAGAAAGAGAAAGTGTTATTTTCAGAAACAGAAACTGTCTACATCCGACACCTCTGCCACAATATACGGTGTACGTCTCGCCAACGAGAGACATGCTACACCAGGCAGCCCAAAATAGTCTCAGGCTGTTTATCAACAATGTGCAATTGTACATTGGAGAACCCGAGCCGAACGTATTCTGACAGTCACACGTTACACTCCTATCGAAATTGCTTTATTAAATGGTTCCTATGGTCGCATCGGAATGTAAAAGTAAAATTCTGTGCGTTATAAAAACCACATCAACATTTGGGACAATGAAGATGATAACAGAGACGAAATCTTCTTTTTTTTTTTTTCCTACCGAGACAAATATCCTTGATAAAAATTTCCTATGGTTTTTGGCAACTTCACATGGACTGCTTCATCAAGTTAATCCTGCATGTTTAACGACTGATTGCTTCACTATCTGTGGGTCCCAGGCTGGGCTCCCTTCCTGATCACCTGATGGCCTCACCTGTTTACACAGGCACGCTCCCACAGGGAGCTTTTCACTGTTAACTGTTGCAAGAATGGGCCGAAGTGGTCACTACCCCAATCATTTCCAGGCCTTAAATTCTCTATTCTCCCCCGTCCTCTAAAGCCTCAGCGGTGCTCTTCCAATGCCACCAACCCCCGACCATCACACGGGAGCCCGACTTCCCGGGACACACGTGGCGCTCGCCCCGTGCGCACTGGAGTTGGAGCAGAAACCAATCCGTGGCAACTGAAGGCAGCCGGCAGCTGTGCGCTATTTGGCTCACTGAGGGTTTCTTGTTTACTTAAACTGTAGTTCGGTGCATTTAAAAATCTGTTGATTCCACATGAAATCCAGATTTCTGAAATTTTCTTAAATTGGTAAATCTGGCAACACTTGAGCAAGACAACTATCTATGGGGGCTGGGTAGTAACTGCCCCTGTTGAGTGCCACACTCCCCACCCAGCCAGCCTGGACCCCCCCGCCCCCCGCCCCAGCCCTTTCAGGAATGGAATTGGGACCCCCCAAATACTCTTACTATTCCTGTTTTGCAGAAAAGGAAACTGAGGCTTAGAGAAGGCTGTTTCCTTCAATATCATACAACTAGCAAGTGGCAAGCTGAAATTGCATTCAAAGTCTGTTTTGCTCCCATTTGATGTTTTTAACTCACACACTCTTGCTCTCTTGTCCCCTTTTACTGGTAGCAAGGGATAAAGAATGTCAACCGGCAGGATAAACAGATCTGGGTAATTTTCAAATCCTTTATTTGCCAAAGGCACCCTCTCAGTTAATCATTGTAGGGTGATCTGAATTAGAATAAGATAGCCACAAATTTGTCGTAAACTTCTTAAAAAGGTCAAAGAAAAATACCATCTGTGGAACCACGGACCATTTCTACAATAAGAATCTTTTTTTGGTTGACCCAGATTAACCTGTTAACATTTTACACCATTTGCTTTATTCTTAGGTCACTTTTGTGCATGTGTGCAAATTTCCCTCCAAAGTATTTGAGGATACATTACAGCACATTCCTTCCCCTTAAAAATTCTTCAGGGGTAGTCTCTTACATTTCCTTACATAGCCATAACCATTAGTTAGTGACATAAGACAATTTATCATTAATAGGCTATCTAATACTCTTTTATCATTGACCCAACAATGTCTTTTATAGTATTACTAGAGGCCTGGTGCATGAAATTTGTGCACTCAAGGGGTAGGGGGTCCCCTCAGCACGGCCTGCGCCCTCTCGCAGTCCAGGAGCCCTTGGGGGATGTCTGACTGACCGCTTGGGCCCACTCCACAGGGAGCGGGCCTAAGCTGGCAGTCAGACATCCTTAGTGCTGCTGCTGCACTCGCCAGCCGTGTGCCTGGCTTCTGGCTGAGCGGCACTCCCCCTGTGGGAGCCCACTGACCACCATGGGGCAGCTCCTGCGTTGAGCATCTGCCAACTGGTGGTCAGTGCACGTCATAGTGACTGGTTGTTCCGCCGTTCGGTCTATTTGCATATTAACCTTTTATATATAGGATTTTGCCTCCCAGACAGAATCCAGTCTAGAATCAGGAATTACTTTAAATGGCCAGTTCCTTTAATCTGGAACATTCCCATAACCTATTTTTTTTGTCATCGATGACACTGATATTTTTAAAGAGTACAGTCCCCACCCACCCCACCCTTTTTAAAAAGAAACAGACAAAACAGAATGTTCCTCATTTGAGCTTTGATGCTTCCTCATGATTAAATCCAGGAGATGCATCCTTGCTGGAAACTGCACAGGTGATGCTGTATCCTTCCCAGGACATCACATCTAGAGGCACAGATGTCCTCCACTCCTCACTGGTGTTTTCATTTTCATCACTTGGTCTATGTCATCTGATTTCTTCACTGCATTTTTTTTTTAACTTACAATCTGTGGGGAGACACTTGAAGACAATGCCAATGTCCTGCTCCTTATCAAAACTGGCATCCACTGAGGATATTGCCTGATCCCATCTTTACGATGTCTACGCCAGGATGACACCCCAGCTCCAGCATTCCCTCCACATGTATCAGTCACTTGAGCATTTCACTGTAAGGAGTGTCTCCCTAATTCCCTTTGTCTATTTATCCATTGGTTCTCAGTATGAATGCATACACCCTATTTTTCCCAATGTTTTTTTTAATACCTTGTTGTCCATAATTACTTTCCTGTTCAACTTGTCCCAGGTTGGGCCAGTGGGAGTCCCTTCAAGCTGGCACATATGTGCTTGTGACAGGTCCACAACATTCTTTGAGCATTTCTATATACTTTGCAGCAGGAACAATGTGCTCCAGGCTCATTGCATCTCTTCTGCCCAGTCCTGTTACTTCTAGTGGGGAATGATATTAGAGACCAAGATCTAGGCACCAGAGTGCTCATTGCTACTGAAGTGGCTTGAATTTTTGGCCCATTGATGGACATGTATATGCAGATATCTTACACATACAAACACATGTACATGCATATATGTTACATAAGAATGCTTCTGCATGCACATATTTCAGAAATGAGTTCATACCAATACTTCCAATTCTAATTGATCCCCATACTTTCTCCCATTCCATATTACCTGTAGGTCCCTTCTTCCTTAGTGAGAAGCCTGGCTCCCCATATCAATACATTTATTCATTTGCTTAATGCTAACATACATCTAGAATTTTTTCAGAATTGCTTTGCCAATATCACTATGAAAAACATACTAAAATATTTTAGGATTTTTTTTTGCCTTTCTCCCAACTTTGTCTAAGACTGAGCATTTGTAGTAAAATAATTCCATTATTCCTTGGATTTTGTTTCTCCTTCTTCCCCTCTTTATTGTGGTTGTGGTACTCGTTTGAAATGCAATTGGGTTCATTCCTTTTATTTTGCTTTCAGTTTTAGGGTTTTCCCCACCTTCACGTTTTATTGATTCGAATTTATTTTTTTGAATGTGTAGAATATTAACATGCTCCTCAGTCAAAACATTGCTAAGAGGTACTTAGCCAAGTGGCTATTCCTCACATAGCCCCTTCTTGTCCCCACCCACCTCTGGTTGGTAATCAGCTTCACTGTGTTCTGTTTATTCTTTTTATGTTTCTTTTTATAAAGATAAACAGATATATGTATTTCTTATTTTTATCTTTCTTATACAGAAGTTGAATATATGTGCTCCTTTGTACTTTGTTTTTCTAACTTAGAATCTCCTGGAAATCATTAAAATTTACTTTTCAGACACTGATTGCAAACTAAGTACTGAAACATTATAATATGTGTCTAAATCATTGTTATGGAAAACTTTGTAAAGAAATGTATAGATTCCACTGTGCTTTGCTCCCTTCCTGCTCTCTGTTCTCCAAGACAGGAGTCATCATCCACCACTCCACATGCTAAGGTCTGGCTTGCCTTTAGGGACCCAACTTCAGCAGGGCTAGAGTGATTTTTTTTTTTTTTTTTTTGTAGAGAGAGGGAGGAAAGAAGAGAGAAACATCAATGTGAGAGAGATACATCGATCAGTTGTCTCCTGCACATGCCCCAACTGGGGATCGAACCTACAACCTAGGTATGTGCCCTGACAGGGAAATCAAACTGGCGCCCTTGCGGTGCACAGAGCACACCGGTCAGGGCTATAGTGAATTTCTTAATCTCCAGGTAAGATACTCATGACTTTCCAGGGACTTAGGACTGGCTACTTTTTTTATCTAAAATGGTGGCCCCAATAGTAGCAACTAAGTAAATATTCACATATAGGAAATAAAAAGGAAAGATCACTTTGCGAACCTTTAAACCCTGACAGATAATCTGGCAGTTGTGTCCAATGGCCATAAAAGGAACCAGGAAAGAAGAGAAGGCATTAGGATGACTCAAAACAAACCCAGCACCACTGCTGGAAAACTCACTCCCAGCCCTGCCCTTGGCAAGCCAACTGCAGTTCAAGGCTAATGTTCTGTGACTCCTCCCAGCCTCCCCACCAAGAAGGAGAGCTGCTAGGAGTTCACCCACTTTGTCACCACACCCAAACTCCAAGGCCTGGAGAGGGCTTGCACTCCAAACTCTCTACTCACCAACAAGAAGGTGATTAGTATTGTGGTACTTGGCTTTTCCAACTCGGCCAATCTCTCCAGTACACAAAGTCAAGGAGAAAAAAGAATGACTAAACATGATTCCCACCATAGTGATTTTAATGAGCATAGAGAAATATAAAGGGAAGAAAGCCACAAATGAAGTTGGTATATTAATATCATAATTAAAAGTCTTAGGGGATTAACATGACACAAACACAATCACTGTCAGATAAGGCCTTGGATGGATGGAATATCTGAGGGGCTCGGCCTCAGTCCCTGTCCTATCTGGTTGAGTCAGAGTCCTGTCCACAAAACCCAATGGCTGGGAACGTGACACTGGGCAGAGCCAGCTGTAGTGGTGCCTGAGGCCTCCCCCATGGCTAGCCCACCTCCACCTTCACCTCTTCTCTCTCACTTTCCCTGAACTGAACCCTGGAGGGAAAGAGAAGCCAGTGGCTTTCACAAGATACAGCCCATGAGGAAACTACATCCTGGAGTTTAATCCTAGGCCTGCAGCAAAATCTTTTCCCCTTCATGAAATTTCTGACCAGGAAGGATGGTCATATGCTAGCTATCCTTTTTGTTCACCAAGATGTTTGTAAAAACAGACTTTTAAAAAGTTAATTTTATTGGGGTGATATTGGTCCACATGAACATATGGGTTTCAGGTATGGGATTCTATGTTACAAGATCTGTATATTGCACCATGTGCCCTCCACCCAAAGTAAAATCTTCTCCTGTAACCATAAGTTAGGACCCTCAAACACAAATGTTAAAAGGCCCAAAGTTCTTCCTAAAAAAAAAAAAGAAAGAAAGAAAAGAAACATACCTAATAGAAATAGACCTAATTCACACACCCAAAGTTGTATTTAATGGATTCTAACTTAATTTTTTCTCTCCAATTAAAAAACTGCTTCTGTTCTACAGAAATTATTTAAAAGGGTCAGTATGTCTGACTGAAATGACATGCTCGAGAATCAGTAATCATGGAGCACCTCTATTACTAAAAGGGGATGATGTCATAAAAATATCTTCACTTTCCCAGATAGGCAGCTTGCAGAAAAGGATTTTCTTGAAACAAGGGAAAATAGAGGACTAATCCAGCCAAAAAGGCAGGCTGAATGGTCTCCAGTTGTGTTTGTTGTTGTTACTGTTTTTAAAGAGACTAGGGAAACTGTGCCATCTATGAACACCATGTTCAAAGCAGCATTATCCACAATAGCCAAAGGTGGGAACAACCCAAGTGTCCATTGATGGATGAAGAGATATCTCACATATATACACAGTGGAATATTTTTGCTTTAAAAGGAAATCCTGACACATGCTACAATACTGTGAACCTCAAGGACATGATGCTTAGTGAAAAACCAAGTCATGCCCTGGCCGGAGTGGCTCAGTTGGTTGGGCATCATTCTGTGCACACTACAAGTCGCTGGTTTAATTCCCGGTCAGGGCACATGCCTGAGTTGCAGGTTTGACTTCCAGTAGGGGGCATGCAGGAGGCAGCTGATCTATGTTTTACCTCCCATCGGTGTTTCTCTTGCTCCCTCACCCTTCCTCTCTCTCTAAAAATCAATTTTTTTAAAAAAAGAAAGAAAGAAGCCAATCACAAAAGGACAAATACTCTATGATTCCAATCAAGTGTGGTGGGTGCTATGATGAGGATCCACCTAGACAGTGGTCGGCAAACTCATTAGTCAACAGAGCCAAATATCAACAGTACAACAATTGAAATTTCTTTTGAGAGCCAAATTTTTTAAACTTAAACTATATAGGTAGGTACATTGTTATTAACCTAATTAGGGTACTCCTAAGGCAAGGGTCCTCAAACTACGGCCCTCGGGCCACATGCAAATACAAATATTGTATTTGTTCCCGTTTTGTTTTTTTACTTCAAAATAAGATATGTGCAGTGTGCATAGGAATTTGTTCATAGTTTTTTTTAAAACTATAGTCCGGCCCTCCAACGGTCTGAGGGACAGTGAACTGGCCCCCTGTTTAAGAAGTTTGAGGACCCCTGTCCTATGGCTTAGGAAGAGCCACACTCAAGGGGCCAAAGAGCCGTGTGTGGCTTGGGAGCCGCAGTTTGCCGACCACAGACCTAGGATATATATCAGTAGGGGCGCCTGTCTGTCTTAGGAGTTGTCAAGAAAGCTTTTCCCAAAGGAGATACCATAAAAACTGACATCTAAACTGAGACCAGTAAGCTATGTAGGAGTGAGCTAGGTGAGGGGAAGGGAAAGGTCATTCCCGATAGAGAGCACAGTATCTGCAAAGGACTCGAGGTAAGAAGGCACACAGCCTGTCCATGCGACCGAATGCAACTCTGTCCATGTGACGGAAAGTCAGAGGGTGACAGCGAAAGTAATGAGCAAGGAAGTGAGAGGTGAGCAGATAACCAAGAGCATTAAGGAGCCTAGAGTTTATCCTCAAAGCAACAGGAAGCTTCCAAGGGCTTTCAGCATTAAAGGATTTACACTCTAAGAACTAAGGCTAGATCATCCTGCCCCAGGGACTGCTTCTATCCAGCAGAGACACTGCCTGGAGAGTTGGGGAGGGGGCAGTGGCCTGTGTCCCATGTCCCTCTGATTCTAGTCTCCCTAGCTGACCCCTATAGAAGCTGTAGCTCTTCAGAAAGCTAACTGATGCCTGAGTTACAGGGTGTTTCAGGTAAGAATAGTCCAGTCCCCTGTGAGGTCCCGTGCAGGTAGACACTAGTCATGTGAGGCTATTTCAATTTAATTAACTAAAATGAAATTAAAAGCCAGTTCCTCCATCGCATTAGCCACATTCAAGTGCTCAATAGCTACATGTGGCTGGTGGCTAGGTACAGAGCACCTTTATCTCACCACTGAAAGTTCTATTGGACAGCAGTGGTCCAGGATATACAAACAGGATTGGATCTAAGACTTGCCAGGCATCTTGGCTTTACTGCATTAAACCAGCATGCAACTGGGTTGGGCATCATTTATGAACACACACATACACACACACACACACACACACACACACACACACAGCTCTAAATAAATTTTTTAAATTACAGAGTAAAAACCTAGATAACTGGCAGTCTCCCACAATACATATTCAAGCTACAAATATTCTGTCACTTACATAAGGAGATACAAGGCATATTTTTTTTCAAGCCACTAAGAAGAATTCTAGAATCACACTCATTCTCCAAAGCCATTTCTAAATCCTCCAAATAATTGGCCAAAGTAATTGAGGAAGGATAATACACCCTGGATTAAAATTATAAAAGGCCATTTTGACTGCTTATGAGCCAAAAAAGCTAACCTTTCAAGGCTTTCCCTCTCTTGTAACTCAATTGGTAGGATTCATATTATTACAGTGCCAATTCTTACTCTAAGTTCTAAAAATAAAAGGCAAGACATATTGCATTCCAAGTGGGTAACAAATCTGAAGCCAAGGACAGAAATGGAAATTGATGCAGGGAGGAAATGAGTTGTGCTGTGAAATGAGACCCACGCCCAGGAGAAAGGTTTAACCCTTCATTTTTAGCTAGCTAACAAACCAAGAAGCCAGAGGTGGGCGATGATTTCTGAAGCCAGAGGTGTTTTTATTTTCCCAGCTGCTCAGGGAGTAACTGACCAGCCAGGAGTAGAGAGGCGACGCCCAAGAGCCCAGTCCCAAGCCTCCATGAAGAATCTGGTAGGTGAGTTCCCAATGATTAGATGGCCCTCCCAGGTTGGCCAAGGCACAGGTGGCTTTGGGAAGTACCCACACAGACCACTTGTGGTCTTTGTTCAGCATTCTCAGAGTCCAGGCATGTTAAAGGGAGGGGCATCTTAGAAAGAAACAAGAGCTGGGTGTCTGCATTGCTCAAAACCACAGACAGGCCCAGGAGAGCCTAGTCACCCTGCTTCCTCCCCAACCCGCCCCCCCCTACACTCCCCCCAGCTGTTTTCTGCCTACCCTCAGGGCAACCCCTTGCTCTTGTGCTCCATCTCTGCCTGGATCTGCCCTTTGATGAGATGAAAATCAAGATCTATTTGGCTTCCTCTTCTGTGCCCTATGGATACAATCCTTCCTCAGGTTAAAACTATTTCTCTAGAGAGCCTTTCCAAGAATGCCCACAATCAGCTTTTATACTCCAAATCACCAAGAATGGAAGATCACGTATTTACCAATTGCTGGCTTGGTTAAAATCAGGAATGGTAAGACTCACTGGGCGTGCCAGGATAAAGCAAGAAGCAGGTAGTATATGCTTTATTTCCAGTGTCAGGAAAACAGCCAAGGAGGGCCTGGAGTAGACGGTCGAGATAGGATTTGGAGGAGAAAGTGAACTCAGGAGGAGCGGGCATCTGTGCATTCCCCATGCACAGTACATGGCATGGGTCCTCCAAGAATTGTTTGCTTGTAATTCAGATTTAATGATGGACTAATGGTAACACTAGCCAGCATTTATGGAGCTAATCCTTTGTGCCAGTTACTGTTTCAAACACTTAATACATATACATGCATTTCACGCTCACAAAGACCCAGTGAGGTAGGTTCTGTTATTCCCATTTTACAGATGAAGAAATGAAGGCCAAGAAACTTGCTCAGGATCTCACAACCAGTACACAGTGGAGCCCAGATTCCCACCTAGTCAATCTGGTCCCAGCATCCTGCTCACAAAACTGTCATGCCTGGAACTCCTTCAGCTTGCTCTCAGCCTCAGAAAGACCGCAGCCCAGAGGCCTCCCCAGGGGCCCTGCTCACCCAAGCTGCCAATAGAAACTGCAACCCCAGATTTTAGGGTTGGACAGGATATTTCCAGAGTAACACACAGAATGTTCCTTTGCCTTGAGAGGCCTGTGTTCTACACCTAATGGCACCATCAAACTTAGTTACCAGGTGCAATAATGTTCAGTTTGCAATGCCAGAGCCTCCTCTCCACTCTTCATCTTCCTCACCCCATGACCCTCATGAGACATGAGTCTCCTTCCACTGGCTCTGGCCAGACCACTCTGAGAACAGGGTGCCCCAGAGCCAAACCACAGAGACAAGAGCTTCAAGGGGTGAGAGGGGCTAGAGGAGGAGAGGCTGAGATGCAGACTTCCACTCAGACAGTGGGGCAGCTTGCTCATAAGGGCAAACCAGGAGTAAGAAACAGGTACATCGAGCCTGCCAGCTGCAGCAGATTTCAAGTTCATGGCATTAAACCTATAGGTGAAGACATCCCGACATGCCCTGCTGCTAAAAAGAGGTAGAAGGACAGAAAGAGGAATGTCAGACATGGGTTATTTAGTGTCTCTGCTCTACTAGGGATATGGACTTTCATTTTTATCAGGAGGAAATTTCGACTCAGTGCTAGTACAACTGATGGGGGAGTTAGATGGTCAATCTTTTAGCACATCCACCTCATAAAATCAAAATAGAGCTATTTATAACCTACTTTAGAGAATAGGTTAGCAGTCCTTCACCCACTCACACGTTTTACTGAGCATGATCTAGTCCACTCCTCAGCACTGGGTTGGGCACATCTCATATTTCAGACAATTCTGTTCTCTGCCTTACTTCATTTTCTTCTTCTTCTTTTTTTTTTTTTTTTTTTAAAAAAACAAAAAACAAAAACTCTGAAAGTTTATTTTGTGTCTAAGGAACACATAGGTGAAGTTAGTCTCAGGGGTGTGGAATGTCTGGCCCGCAAGCCACATAAGACCCTGGAAATCATTTGGTCTGGCCCTGCCAAGGCATCAGGGATGAGTTAATTAAAGTTTGACCAAATATAACAGGCTAATTATTAAGTTGATAATTTTGTCTGGCCCATGAATGATGTTATAAATATCCAAATGGCCCTTAACAGAAAGAAGGTTCCCCATCCCTGCGTACAAAGTGATAGAACAGTTCATTGAGTTCCAAAGGAAGAAGGCCCTACATTCCCCTTGGGAAACTAGCATTTTACTCTTCTCTGCTCAGAAACACTCAACTCTACATGGACAGACAGAACCAATTTAAACATGGAGCATGTTCAAAAAGACTTCTGATGAAAGTTTTTTATTTCTACAGGAAAATGTGCTTCAGGTTCTAATTCTGCCTTACGTCCCACCCTTCAATTCATCTTTGTAATTCCTGAATGATCTGAGATAACCAGCTTTTCCTTACTGAAGCTTCTGAAAATCAGCGAGAAGTCATTTTTAGGCATCAGCACTTTAAGTTGATTGTGGAGTTTCCTTTGTGATAAGTGACGATGAGCTGTCAGGGGCTCGTGATTCACTCAGGCCACCCTTAAAGGCAGTCTGCTCTCAGGCTCCCAGGTCTAATTTTACCGGAATCCCTGCTGATGAAAACCAGTGAGCTGATCATAACGCAGTCTCTAAAGATTTGAATGTCCTAACCAGTTTGGCTCAGTGGATAAAGTGTTGGCTCTTGGACTGAAGGGTCCTAAGTTGCAGGCTCAATCCCTGGCCCTGGTTGGGGTGCATGTGGGAGGCAACTAATCAATGTGTCTCTCTCACATCGATATTTCTCTCTCTGTCTATTCCCCTCCCTTCCAATCTCTCTAAAATATCAATGGAAAAATACCCTCAGTGAGGATTAACAAAAAGTAATAATGATGAAGATTTGAATGGTATCAAAGAGACAAGTTAGTTTTCTAGTCATATCAAGGGCCATTCTCAGCACGTTTCTTGAAACAACCAGAAAAAACACAGGAGGCAACACAGCCTGAGGCTGGAAACTGATGATAAAATACCTGGCAGGGAATAGACAGGCTGTATCTTTAGTTTTGAGACAAATAAACCAGATGGAGAGCCCAGGTCCCCACTGCAATCCTTCCTGTGCTCTCTGAGGTCTGACCTGTGATTCTGTTGCTTACACCCGTGCTTTACAAAAGAGTTAAGATTCCTCATAAGGAACATTTCTCCTAAAGTGTGAAATTCCACTTTTTTTTCTATTAACTCAAAAACCAATGTAATAAACAAATTATTAGTTAGATATAATGTATATAAAGACAACATCATACAGTATAGAGATATATAAAGACATATAGTATATACATATAGTATAAGTATAGAGAGATATGAAATATGGCCTGGTCCTCTAATGCTTATGGTTGGCAAATGCCCACCATAATTCGGTGTGACAGATGCTAGGAGGAGAATCCACAGGAGACAGCTGTCAATTACACTTGATGACTGGGACTGTAGAGAAGGCAGAGGGAAGAGGGAAGTTCTTTGAGTTGAGCCTTGAAGGTCCAGTTGGGAGACTGGAAGAGAGAGGAGAAGGGCATCTCAGGAGAGGAAACCGTGGAAGTGAAAGGTCTAAAGCACAACAGGACAGGGGATTCATTGAGTTATTAAAGTGGAGGCGGGTGCAGGAGGAGATGGTTGGCAGAGGGGGCTGCAGAGATGTGGACTAAAGCCTCAAAGGTTAGAGGCATTTGGAACTTGTGTGCTAAGTAAGCACAGGCCACGAGAGGCTTAAGCTTTGAAAACAACTGTCTCCAGACCACAAGACAGGGACTCAGGTAGCTGCTGGTAGGCAAGGCATGGCTCCTGTCCTTCTGCAGCTTAAAGGGAAGACACGGGCAGGGGTGTGTCCCACAGAAGTAAGGACACGGAGATCACCCTGGAATTTGAAGCACATGCAGGGTGACAGAAGTGAGGGAGCACAGTTGTAGGAACTGTGCAAAGGGCCTGGAGCCTCTTCAACAGGAACTGGCCTAATCAGACCTGCATTTTGGAAATGACCCTGACCATGCACTCCAGAGAGAGACAATGCTAATCTGTGGCCAAGACAGACTGCAGGAAGTTCCTCAGTCCTCTGACCTCTGGATGATAGAGATGGGGCGAAGGCAGTGCAGGCAGAGAGGAGGCCACGGAACCTCTCAGAGGAAGAGGCAGCAGGGGTTCACAGCTTACCTGGTTGGGGCAAGGGCTCAGGCAGGACAAACATCAAGAAAGACTTGGGGCTTCTAGCTCAGGTAGCTGCTCTGTAACCCGAGGCAGAGCAAGCAGCTCAAATGGGAAACAGTCTTAGTTTTACCCTCTCATTGAGAGACCCTTCAGCAACAACATTTTAATGGGCCTAGCATTTTGCTCAAGAGGAGATGGTTTCCACATTACCAAAGGAAGCTAAATTTAGAACCTAAACCAAACCTAACCAAAGCGGAACCCCTCATTTTCTCTCTGAAACCCACTCTTGCCCAGTCTTCTCATTTCAGTAAAAAGCGACTCCATCCTTCCAGGTGCTCAGGACAAACACCTGGAGTCGTGCTCGACTCTGCCCTTTCCCCACATCCTGTCCTAAGCCATCAGCAAACCCTATTGGCGCTGCCTTCCAGATGTTTCCAGAATCTAAAACCTCACCACCTCCATGCTGGCCATCTGGCTGAGCCACCATCATCCTGTCCTGCTTCTTCTGTCCTTGCTCCGTGTCAGCCTAATTTCAGCACAGAAGGCAGACTGATTCTATCAAAAGGTAATTCAGATCGTGTGACTTCTCTGCTCAAAAGCCTGCTATGGATTCTCATTTCTCTCAGAGCAAAACCCAACATCCATGTACCATTTAACCTCGCAGCCTCACCTCCACCACCCTCACCCACTCTGCTCCAGCCACACTGCCCGTCCTGGCCCTGAGCCTCTGGGGGGCAGGCAGTGTCTGTTCCCTGTGCCTGGAACACTCTCCTGTAGTCACAGCAAAGCTCAGCCCCTCATCTCGTCCTTGCCATATCTCAAATGTCACCGTTTTAGGGGACTTGCCCAACGACCTCTGTACTTGAACTGTGTAGTCCCATCTTCCTCATGCCCCTCACCCTCCTTTACACTGTCCCACACCCCTCACCTCCTAACAGATTCCAAAATGTGTTCATGTACCACTTGTCTCTTCCCGCCAGCACGCATGCCTCCTGGGGTTTTTGTTCAGATATACTCCCAGATCCGAGAGCAGAGACCTGCATACAGTAGGTTTGTCAGAGATACTGTGATTGGATGACAGGTCACCTTGTTAATGAGGCCTCCCTGTGTACCGGCTGATTTTTTCTACTGTGTTTATCTCCAACCGACACACCACTTGTTAGAGGCCTCTTTCTCTGTCTCTCCACTCGAGCGTGTAAGCTCCAGGAGGGCAGGGAGTTTGTCATGTGGGGTTCAGAATGAGCCACCCCACGATGTGCCTCTGTGGTATGTGGATTATTTTAAGCTAAAGGCAATTTTAGCTTCAGGCTCAAGAGAAACCCTGCGCCTCCCTTTTACTACCTGGGAGAACTAGGGGCCCTTGCCCATAATAAGAGATTGTCAGCGATAACCCTTCTGACCCACCTATGGGGCTGGGCAAACTTTCATTTACTACACATCTGCCCTCATCATCCTCAGTGACCCTGTAAAGCCCCCAAGGAACATGACCTCATCCCTAGCTCAGGAAGTCAGATGTATCTCGACCCCCTTTCTGTCTCTGAACCTCTGACTCTCTCATGCATTCGGGGGTTCCTATACATATGCATTAAATTTGGTTTTCTCTTGCTAATCAGCCTCATGTCTATTTGGTTATTAGAGCAGCCAGAAGGGCCTTGGGTAGAGGAAAGTTTGTTCCTCCCCCACACTCAGTTTTTCTCCTGGCTGTATCCAGAGCACCTAGAAAGAACAGTGCCTGGCACTATAGTAGGTAGTTGGTAGGTAGTGAGAGGTTTTAGATTCTGGAAACAGAATCTACATGTTTGGTAAGTGAGTGGAAGGAAGGAAGAAAGAGGGAGGAGGGGGAACGTTGGGGCGGGGGGAGAGGCAGGAGGGAAGAATAGAGGGGAGAGAAATTCTCACTACATATCATCAGGGTCACAGATAAGTGGCTTAAAAGAAAGAAACAATTGGTTCTTCTGGTATGAAAGACATTCTGTCAGGAAGCAGTGAAATAAGTAGGCATTCATTTAAAATCGATCCATTCACAAGTTCCTTTAGTAAAAAAAAAGGGGGAGGGGATATCTAATCATGATGGCAGGGCAAAGAATAAACAATACCCTGGATTCCAATCAAAAGAATCATAAGTCACTGAATAATAATTATTATCATTATTTCTGGCTGCTTTCTTCTGTGGTTCTCTGAATAATAAATTCAAAGGACTGGCTAATCTCGTGATTTGCCATAACAAGTGAGGTGAACGCACTCTATGACTCAGTTCAATCTGAAGTCGATACTACACATTAAGGAAACAAAACTAACATCTGTGTTCAGTTGAATTCTGGCCAATTACTCTTTTACCTCCATTGCGACTTGTTTGGCATGCGGCCTATAATTTTTAAAGGTAATGACTGTAATAATAATATCACCTCATATTCATACAGAGCCTTTCTTCTAGAGCATTAATTAGTCTTGGTATACCATGTTAATTAGACCTCCGCCATTGTTGAAAGTATTTCGCCACCTGGTTCCAGCGCCTTCACCTTGCAGGAGGGAAACGGAGACATGAACAGGTTAAGATGTGTGGCCAAGGTGTCAGGGCCAGCGGGGAAGGAGGCAAGTCCTGTTCAGCAAGCCTGGGACGCCACCCACACAGTTACCAACGGTTACCCAGTCTCCACCACTGGGGCGATAGAAAGAACTAGAAAAGCAGTAAGATTATGTCCTCCCTTCCCTCTTCATACCTGTCCTCAGGGCTCATTCCACTTCTAACCAAGTCAGCTTAGTTCCCTAAAGTGATCAGAAGCAAAGCACAGACACCCCTAACTTTTCACAGTATGAAGTTAGGGAGAAGTTGATCAGCTGGAACAATAGACAGTGGTCGGCAAACTCATTAGTCAACAGAGCCAAATATCAACAGTACAATGATTGAAATTCTTTTGAGAGCCAAATTTTTTAAACGTAAACTATATAGGTAGGTACATTGTTATTAACTTAATTAGGGTACTCCTAAGGCTTAGGAAGAGCCACACTCAAGGGGCCAACGAGCCGCATTTGGCTCTCGAACCGCGATTTGCCAACCACGGGTCTAGGACATTTTCTGATCGGGAGTGTATGTTCATCTCTCCCTACCTCCTTCCCCAAAGATCAACAAGGCACCCCACTGAGGACCCTCTCAAAAGCAGCTCTCCTTGATGTTGTAAATACTGTCCTGCCCCAAGGCAAGTAGGCAAACCAGATGGCTTCTCTAGATGCCACTCCAGCCCTACCGCTATGTGACATGTTATCTTCCTTTCTCTCAAAGGTTTTCAATGGTTTCTTCAAGGTAATCATCTATTAAGTTGAGAGTAGAATCCATTGGCAGAAATTATATAAGATTTCAACCTGCTGTGTATCAACCATTCTCCTGATTTCAAGTCGAACTTGAAAGTGAAACTTGAAAGTGAAATTCCACTGCCATTTGTTCAGTTTTGGCAGTGGGTGGGGTGGTATGTATGAATGTACACATTTGTAAATGAAAAATTGAAGGCTAGAAGGTTAACCAATAAACTGGTAATGGCTGCTGCCTTTGGAAAGGGAAATGGTACTGGGGTGAAAGGGGCCAGTTAGATTTACTGTACACTTACATCCTTTTGTAGCTTTTGAAGGTTTTATCATTTGCATGTACTACTTATTCATAAAATTAAACTGGAAAACAAAGAAAAAATATGTGAAACAAAACTGAAGCTTGGAAGTTATTTTGGTTGGAGCCCTTCATACAAAAATAACCATTGATGATTCCACATCTTGGTTTACCCATGATGCTAGACAACTATGGAGCTTACAAGGTAGACGGTGAGCTCCCCAAAGCAGGGAACCCTTGCCTTAAGTCTCTGTCCTTGTATTAGTTATGTATCACTGCATAACAAATTACCCCAAATTTAGCAGTTTAATACATAAGCGTGATCTCAGTTTCAGTGGCTCAGGGTGTCTCTCAGGGCTACAGTCCGGTGTCAGCCAAGGCTGGAGCATCTGGCCCTAACCGGTTTAGCTCAGTGGATAGAGCATCAGCCTGTGGACTGAAGGGTCCCGGGTTTGATTCCTGTCAAGGGTACATGCCCGGGTTATGGGCTCGATCCCCAGCAGGGGGTGTGCAGGAGGCAGCCGATCCATGATTATCTCTCATCATGGATGTTCTCTCTCTCTCTCTCTCTCTCTCTCTCTCTCTCTCTCTCTCCCTTCCTCTGTCTGAAGTCAATAAAAATATTTTTTTAAAAAGAAAAAAAAAAGGCTGCAGCATCTGAAGGAAGGTTCACTCAGGAAGGCTCTGCTTCCAAGCTCACTCACAGGGCTATGGGCAGGATTCGGTTCGCATGGGCTGTTGGGTTCTTGGCCATGCATGTTTCTCCATGGGGCAGCTCATAATACGGCAGCTGGCTTCCCTTAGAGCACGCTTGCCTTGGAAGTGACTTCCCCTATTTGCCACATTCTATTCATTAGAAGCGCATCTCCAGGTCCAGCCATACTCAAGAAGAAAGGATACCCAAAAAAAGAAGCAGGCAAAAATTACACTTAACAAGAATCCTGACATTTAACAGGATCCCAAATATGGTAAAAGTCATTTGAGAAAGTTCCATTTGAAAAGTCATATGGAACAAGCATGAGAGGTCTAGTGGTAAATGAAAACCAGAGAGACATGACTTCAGGCAAAACAACATCGACCCGGTGTGGCTCAGTGGTTGAGTGTCAACCTGTGAACCAGGAGGTCACAGTTCCATTCCCGGTCAGGGCACATGCCCGAGTTGTGGGCTAGATCCCCAAGATGGAGCATGCAGGAGGCAGCCGACGGATGATTCTCTCTCATCATTGATGTTTCTATCTCTCTCTCCCTCTCCTTTCCTCTCTGAAATCAATAAAAAATATATTTATATATTTTTAAAAAACCACACACACAGCATCAGCAGATGCCAGACATCATGAGCACTCGGATGGAGATGGAGGCATCCAGGGAAGGCAAAAAGACAATGCCAAATTAACTTTTAAAATCAAAGTTGATCTCTTATGCCCACTTTTTAAATTTTAGCAACACTAGACATGATGTTTCTATCTTATTTTTTTAATGATTAAATATCAATTCTTGTATTATGTAATAAGAGAGAAATGAAACAGCCAGGAATAATATTAAGCATTCTCTTTTTGCTAAGCCCATGTAGATCACTGTGGCATATAAATGTTAGAGTTCGAAAGCTGAATAAATCAACTGACCTTGAAGCCCACATTGCTGATCCTTCTGTTTGATCCATATGAATTTCAAATTCACAAGTGTATAAAAAACTGCATGTAAAACTGTCTTGGAGACGTCATAGAAGAAAAATTTTAAAATCTGAAGTTGGAAAAGTTAAAGAGAACAAGATCTTTTCTCATCTTTTACTCATGTAAGTAAATCCTTAAAAGGATTAAGAAGTATTCAACTGGTCCGTTTCTTTAAAAAGTCCTTTGAAAACAAAAATGCAAGAGTTCACATTTACTCTGAACATTGACGAAGGTTTGAAAGGATTCGCCCTGTACAGGCCTCCCTCTGGCCTGGATCCCAAGTCATCACTACAGCTGTAAGGACATCCTGCTGTACGTTTGCATATAATAACAGCTTCGGGAACTTAACAATTAAAAGTGTCAGATCTTATCATCTGCTGAACTATGCTAGGCTGGCTTCCAATTCAGGGCTGGGCTGGTGGGAGACCAAGAAAAAGAAAACTCCTCAGAAAATGTGTGTGTGTGTGTGTGTGTGTGTGCGTGTGTGATGGTCACAATTGCATCTGAATATGGATTTTCAATAGTTTGGCAATCCTACTCAAGGCCAGAGAAATTACTTAATTTAAATTCTCAGATACACTGGGCCTGATGGGCAGCTCAGTAGTTCAGAGTGTTGTCCTGATATGCCAAGGTCAGGGTACATACAAGAATCAACCAATGAATGCATAAATAATTAGAACAACACAAAGATGTCTCTCTCTCTCAAAAAAAAAAAAAATTTTTTTTAAAAAGCAAAACCAAAAAAATAATTATCAGATATACTTGCCTAATCCTTACATTTTTCAGCCCTAAAAAATTTCTTTTTAAACAAATAGTTCTTATTCATTTTAGAGAGGGGAAGGGAGAGGGAGAGATAGAAATATTGATGAGAGTAAAACTTTGATCGGCTGCCTCCTGCTTGCCCCACACTGGGGATCAAACCCATAACCCAGGGATATGCCCTCACCAAGAATTGACCCATGATCTCCTGGTTCATAGGTCAAGGCTCAACCACTAAGCCACACCAGCTGGGCCCTAATAATGTCTTAATTGGCTTTGGCTGAGGGGCTGCCTGATGGAAATAATAAAGTCCACAATCTGTGAAAAACGTATTTCTTTTGTGAACAGTTTTACCCTGAGAAAGATGATGAGGTTTCACACTTCCTTTTTCCTTCTGTATTCCAGAACACCCATGCCTGCTCCTCACCCTAGCCGATTAGGAAATGGTTTCTAAGTGGTCAGGAATCCAGGCTCAGCAGCAAGGTCCCCGATTCCATCTTTATTTGGACAGAAGACAACATCCTCGTCTCAATGTGTGCATATGTCTGGCTGGCCAACACTAGCTGTCAAACAGGGCTGTGTTTGCATCAGCCAGCTGTTTAAAATTCATAAAAATAGAACCACTACTGGACAGATGTGAGCAATCTCCAGAATGTCAGAAAGTAGGCCTTAACTGCTGGTCGGTCTACATCAAAATCTCTTGGGGAACTACAGAGAAAACAAAGGGACGAACACAGGAGTCTCTACTTTCTCATTCTCTTGAGGTGAATGAGAAGCACAGCAGTAATTGGCTTACTGGTCTAGGCTGAAGTGGAAATATGAATTTCTGTTCTTGCCAATAAATAGGATCATATTCTTTTTGAGACTGTCCCACACCGGTCTGGAGAGTTTTTTAAAAATATATATTTTTTATTGATATTTTACAGAGAGAAGGGGAGAGGGATAGAGAGTTAGAAACATAGATGAGAGAGAAACATTGATCAGCTGCCTCCTGCATACTCCCCACTGAGGATGTGCCTGCAACCAAGGTACATGCCCTTGACCGGAATCAAACCTGAGACCCTTCTGTCCACAGACCAATGCTCCATCCACTGAGCCAAACTGGTTAGGGCGAGCTTTTTGAGTTTTGATAATACTATCACACAGAATAGAACAGCCCCTATTTGAGAGCTCTGAGGATTGTTAAAGAAAATTTCCAAATTCTTCATTTTCACAAGAAGAATCTGGAGCTCAGAAAGGATAGGGGAGGCGAATGTGAGGCCTGTGCCTCAGCATCCCCATCTGTAAAGCAGTGATTATTGTAGTAATTCAATCATCAAACAGTTAGTGAATGCCCACTAGGTAACAGAGGCTTGGGATGAATAAAATATGATGGCCCTCTTCTGACGGGGAGAGAACCCGTAACACAGGATTATTACAGTTCAATATGGTAAATGCCAGGAAAGGGTGATGTGTTCCCGCTTTGGTGGAAATTTGGAGAAGCCGTACGGGAAGAGCCGGGGAGGCGCTCCAGGCCAGAAGGATGTTGCAGCTAAATCCAAACAATGAAGAATTGTGTTCCCTGGAGAAAGGGCAGAAGGGGCAAAGGTGCCTGCCCTCTCTCTTTGGAATTCTTGTGACAATAAGATATTTCGTGTGATGGTGCTTTGTAATCGGCAAATCCCTGCACAGATGTGAGCTATGAGGTTAAGTGACTTGTTCAAGGCCACCTACAGCCAATGCATTACAGACTCCAGTCCGATGTCTGAGTTACACCACTCATCATTTAAATCACTTCTCTCATATGTTCAGATCCAGACATTTCCCTAAACCCAAGTGAATTTCTGATCCACTAAAGGCATCCCAAAGAAGTCCAATTCCTGCCTTCCAAACAGCAGTTCTCTGCCTTGACTCACCCCAGATGTACCCCTGGGTACAGAATTTCCAGGTGGGGGGCTCAGGCATGAGTATATTTGATGCTGCCCAAGTATTTCTCATGTGAAGCCCAGCTTGAGAGCCGCATTTATTGCAAAGCCAAGAAGGGGCTACAGACTCCCACATACAGAAAATTCCTCTGTCCCCTCTGATTTATACATCTTAAAAAAGGCTCCAGGCAACATGAGATCCATGTGCCTTGAGTCTGGACTGTAATATGGTTCTTTTAGGAAAACAGATTTACCCCCTGAATGATGACTGGCCTGGATGAATATTATGCTGTCTTTTCTGAAGAAATTCAGGCTGATAGTGAGTGGGGGTTGCCCAGAAGTATGGCGAAAACAGACTGTCCAGACTAAAAATGCTCTGCAGAGAGGCCATAAAATAGATAATGTGCAGATTCTAGAAGAGAGGATGCACCTGAAGGAATGCAGGCAGGATGGCTAAGATGATAGATACTGAGGTGGATCTCCATTTAATGAAAATACTAACAGCTTCTTGTGGTCCTTTGAAACTGATGACAGGCACGCAACAGGGAGGACTCAAAAACAACTATTCTTTTTTTTTATCCTCACCCAAAAATATTTTTCCCATTGATTTTTTTTTTTTTTTGAGAGACAGTGGAGGGAAGAGGGAGAGTGAGAGAGAAACATTGATGTGAGAGAGACACATCGATTGGTTGCCTCCCATGCCCACCTGCCCAGGACCAGGGATGGAGTCTGCAACTGAAGTACATGCCCTTGACTGAAAACCAAACCCTCCATTGGTCTGTGGGCCAACACTCTCACCATTGTGCCAAACCTGCCAGGGCAACAACTCTATTTTTTATGTTTCCATTTCCTTTAATAATATAAGAGGGCCCATCTATAATAATAAAAGTGTAATATGCTAATTAGACCAGACAGCAGAACGACCTTCTGGATGTCATTCTTTATCCAGACGTCCTTCCGGATAAAGCCGCAGCAGTGGGAGCTGAGGAAGAGGCGGTTAGGGGCGATCAGGCAGGCAGGCAGGCAAGTGGTTAGGGGTGATCAGGCAGACAGACAGAGTGGTTAGGGGTGATCAGGCAGGCAGGCAGGCCAGCAGTTAGCCAGCAGTCCCAGATTTCGAGAGGGATGTCTGACTGACGGTTTAGGCCCGATCCCGCAGGGATCCCTGCAGGATCAGGCCTAAACTGGCAGTCAGACATCCCCCTAGGGGTCCGGGATTGTGAGAGGGTGCAGGTGGGCTGAGGGACACTCCCCCATGAATTTTGTGCACTGGGCCTCTAGTGTAAAATGAGAACTTTAAAGATAACAAATAGCCTGGCTGGTGTGGCTCAGTGGTTGAGCATTGGCCCATGAACCAGGAGGTTGAGGTTTGATTCCCAGTCAGGGCACATGCCTGGGTTGTGGGCTTGATCCCCAGCAGGCAGCCAATCAATGTTTCTCTCTCATCTATGTTTCTGTTTCTCTATCCTTCTCCCTTCCTCTCTCTAAAATAAAAAAAAAAAAATCTATTTTAAAAAATAAAGATATCAAATATGCCTGGTAGGTGCTGCCTAAAATGAAGTCATAAAATTCTTGTTTACATGATGCACAAAAGAAGGTGTAAAAGGAAATTAAATATTGGGGAAAAGACAGAAGCCGTCTCCTTGACCACATATCAAAGGGCAAGTGATGACAGAGCTGATGTCCTTTCAACAACACAGCTGGTCTTCCATGTCCTGTGTCCTGGCTATGCAAAGTGAGGTCTGCAGACCAGCAGCATGTACAGCATCGAGAGCTTTTGAGAATTACATAACATCACTACCTGCCAAACCCAGGAGTGGCCTAGACACTGGTTTTCCTGGACACTGGTTTTCCTACATTTTCATAGGATCCCCCAGGAGATTCCCATGCAATTTTGTTTGAGAAGGGACTGGGGTACACGGTGGA
This sequence comes from Myotis yumanensis, assembly GCF_028538775.1. Classification (NCBI taxonomy): domain Eukaryota; kingdom Metazoa; phylum Chordata; class Mammalia; order Chiroptera; family Vespertilionidae; genus Myotis; species Myotis yumanensis. The sequence goes on from NW_027223758.1 coordinate 41,644,373, forward strand.
AGGAGCCACTCTCTGGAAGGTCCCTGGCATCCATATGGGGCATGATCAGAGGCCAGATTTTCTTTAATTTCAAGTACTTCCCCCACCCCAGTTGGAACATCTTATTATTTCCCAAGTCTGAAGAACCCCAAATCATTCTTCAAGCTTGCACTCCAATGGAATGCCTTCTTGGAAAGCTTCCTGAACACCCCTGACTGAGTTAGTAACTTCCTTCTCTGTGCTCCCAGAGCCTCATGTCTTCAGGCTAGTCCCCATTCATTCGCTCACCCACTTTTACTAAGTAACAAGGTCCGAGAACTTGCTTATTCTCCTCTGGAATCTTACTGAAGGAACGAAAGTCCTAGAGTTTATGTGATCAGGCCAAGGTGGGTTCTTTTTATCAAATATAGCCAACTTCGAAGCCTCCTCTTATAGATCATCCTATCTAATAAAAGACAAAAAGGGGTAATTGACTGTACCTTCGCTATGCTTCCCATTGGCTAATCAGGGAGATATGCAAATTAACCACCAACAAAGATGGTGGCTAATTTGCATACTGCAGGCAGATCCCACTGCGCTGCCCCAGCGCAAGATCCTGGCCTGCCATGTGCAGGGAGGGGCAAGCAGGGTGGGCGGGGTGGGCGGCAGCAAGATCCGAACTGCCACCCACCCCAGCATGGGATCCTGGCCTGCCGTGTCTTGGGTGGGGTGGGCGGAGCGGGCGGCAGCACAATCTGAGTGGCCGCTTGCCCCAGCGTGGGATCTGGGCCTGCCATCTGCGACCAGGGGAGATGGGGCAGACACTGAGGGATTGGGCGTGCCATCTGCCACCTGGGGAACGGCCCTAAGCCAGCAGGTGGTTATCTCCCGAGGGGGTCCCAGACTGTGAGAGAGCACAGGTTGGGCTGAGGGACCCCCCCTCCCCTGCCAGTGCACAAATTTTTGTGCACGGGCCTTCTAGTTCTATATAATAAAAGCCCAGTGACGGAAAGGGAGAACAACAAGAACGACCAATTGACCAGTCGCTATGTCACACAGTGACCACCAGGGGGCATATGCTCAACGCAGGAGCTGCCCCCTGGTGGTCAGTGCATTACCACAGTGGAAGTGCCACTTGGCTGACCAGGATGAGCGGCTGCTCCCGCTGTGAACCCCGGGCCAACGGGCAGGAACCGGGCTGTGATCATGGCCTCCTCACCCCAGGCTCCTCCTCCTCCTCGCTCCCTGCCGCCTCCTCCAGATGCCCACAGGCCACGCAGTGCCGCTGAGCTCGCAGAGCTGACCCTGGAGGCTGGGAGGTGGGTTCATGGCTGCCGCGGGACTGAGGTCTACTCCTCTGCCTCTCAGTGCTGTTGTCCCTGGGCCCAGCCCCTATCGGGTCTCCTGGACAGGCGAGTGCTCTGGCTCCAAGGAAGATGCCAGACCAGGGAGCAGCTGCTCAGAGGGCAGGTCCACAGCCGTTTGGCTGACCGGGATGAGCGGTACTCCCACAGCGGGCCATCCCCGCATGCCACACCCTCCACCAGTGCACAAATCCCATGCACCCGGCCTCTAGTCTTTTAATAATGGCAGCTAAAACCAGTGCCTGGAAGTGTGGGGAAGGCATGCTTCTGGCTCCCTGGTTTACTCTGTAGAACAGCTACTACAATTTAAGCACTGCCTGGGGCCTGGGTTGTTTTAGCAAACCTTGAAAAGCTACTCTTCTCACCAAGGTCACAGTCTAGTCTAGTCCAAACAGACAGACAGACGAGCAATGACAATGCAGTTTAGGAATGACACCCCCTGGACCCACATCTGTCCGGCTTCTCACCTTCTTAGGGTGAGGTCACTAAGGAATCCTAACACGCCTTTCTCTGCGGTGGCCGGACACTACCTTGGAATCCTTCTCATCAAATAACCTCTAGGGCAGTGTCTCAACCTGGGGCCAGCATCAGATGCCCCTGGAAGGTGCATTCAGACCCAGATTGCTGGGTCCTACCGGCAGTTTCTGATTTGGTGAGTCTCGGTGGGGCCCAGTTATGCCCACGCTGCTGGTCCAGGAAAACCAGTGTCTAGGCCACTACTAATACTTAGGCCAAGGTGGTACATGAAATAAAAGCTAGCTACCGTCTCTGGAATGACACCATCCGAGCCGGGACAGGGATGGGACAGACAGGCACCAGAACAAGGGAGGGGCCCCTCACTTTGACCTGGGAGGGAGGGGAGGAAGAAGGGAGGGAGGGAGGGAGGGAGGGAGAGACTGAGGGAGGGAGGATGAGTAAAGCTGAAAAGATCAGGACATCTTCCAGAAGGAGGCAGCACCTGGTCAGCAGATAGAGGGGGGTGGGGAAGGAGAGCCAATGCTCTGAGACAAAGGGAACAAGCCCCGTCCCAATAGAATTCTAAGAAGAGAAATTACATTCGCTATCAGGCAAGGTTAGCAAAAGCAACTGCACCATCAGGAATAAAAACATTCCTTCTATTGAAAGCATTTTAATGATCAAAGATAGTTGACCCTTCATATCCATAGGTTTTGTATCCTTAGATTCAACCAACCACTGATTGAAAATATTTGGGGGGAAAAAATTCCAGAAAGTTCCAAAAAGCAAACCTTGAATCCACTCAAATGAAGTGAATGAAGTGATGTGTAGACACACCCTGCTGTAACCTATACAAACATACCATATCATTGTATACAAGGGACTTGACCTTCTACAAGTTTTGCGGGTCCTGGAACCAATTCTCTGCAGATATCAAGGATGACTGTATTTCGTTGTCATTCTTCTTCCTTTTGTACCAAATGCTTGCCTCCTTATACAATAGCCCAAGCTTAAAAGAGTGAATCCCAAAGCCAGGATTATGAAATAATAATAACCCTGACATTTGAATATCACTACTAAGAATATGCGAAAATGTGGGATGCTCAGTTAGCCTAAAGATGGTGCCTGCAACAGTCCAGAAAATGAACAAAGAAATAAAAAAAATCTCTTTTAAATAGAAACTGATTGGGACAGAGGGAAGGATCCAGCAAAAGGAACATAAAGAGAAATGTTAGAGCTGGGAATTTTGCTGATTATCTTCTTCATTCAGCCCCTTCCTTTCAATAATGACATGTGGTCTTCTAAAGGTTCATGAGAAATAGGAACCCCCCACATGTTAAAGGAAGTTTTAAAAAATCGAGAGTTGCTTGAGTACAAAGGAGAGATACTATCATCTCTGCCTAGTAAGAAAGGTTAAAATACAGCCAGATATGGGCGATAACATTGCCTTTGAACACATTGGAACAGAAAAATGATATGTAACAACTTAGAGCTTAGTCAGACAAATTCTAAAGAATACAAAGGCTGCCAACAGGAAGTTAGAGGAGAAATATTATTTAAAAGATGTGAAACATTCAAATATAAAAACTTGAAGACAATAAATGTTATGACATTCATATTAAATTCAAAGGGTACTCTGGACTGGAGATCATTGCACAATGCCTAAGACAACGTAGCAAACAAAATTTTACTAGCAAGCAAAATGTACTTCAGTTCTTGTAACCTTTATATTGCCTTGTCCTGTGCCAAGTGCAATTAAAGCCATATTATACTTACTGGTTTCCTTACGTCACATGCAAAGGAACTTACATGGAAGAAGACATAACTTCATCAAGTGAGTATTAAGAGCTAGTCCAGAGCACTAAGGCTGGGCAGCCCGGGGCACACTGTGGATTTCCTCTTCTTATTCTCCCTTGGTCTTTGCCATGAGTTTCTTTTCCAAAACTGGCTTTTAGCGCCTTATTGATTGCATAGCTTTACAAATTTTCAACTTTAAATAAAAGGAGTCTTGTCACTTAAAAATGCCCTAAATTTTGTCAAACCTCCATGATCAGAAACATGAATGTTGGTTTTATTTTTCTAAAGATGTAGAATCTCTCAAAATGGAGGGGGGAAAACCTTTATAGTAAAAAGGCCTCATTTGAAATTTTATAAACCTCCAAAAGGAACCTGTAGTATTCATTGTGTCAACATAAAAATACTTTTTAAATGTGAGTATATCAAACAGAACCTATTGTATTTATCTGCCATCAGAAAAGCACATGTTTCATTGCCTTCTTAACCTGCAATGCTTGAAATTTACATCACGTACATTTAAAACTGGAATCTTATGGCCAACGACACCACAAAAAGTCATGGAATTACATCAGAAGGGTAACCTGTAAAACATCAGGGCCTTGATTTGAAGCACGAAGAAATGGAAGCTTAGAAAATGAACTGAAGATGATCACTGAAGTGAAATCCGGGAGTGTTCGAGCCCAATCCAGACCACTGACCACCCACCCACACCCTGTTTTCCCTTGGGTTCCTCGTCTGTTCCATGGGGATATCTGTCCTAATAGCTCCCAAATGAGAAAATTTTGAAGTGGCATATCAACAATAAGCATTGTTATTACCAGCCAAGGCCAGAGAACTGGAGAATGAGTTGGCCAAATTTGACATCTCTGAACCCAAGCCCTGTTCCCCAATACCAGGCTGCTTTTTATTACAAATCATAAATATTAATCCAAGAGCAGGAGAATAACACCACACAGTCATTTTGAGAGACTAGGAAAATGAATCCTCCTTCCACCCCATTCCCAAATTTCAAAACCTTGCATGAACGATCCAGGAGTGGTCAAGTGGAGCTTAAACATACAGCTCTATGTTCCAGAAGTTCATTCTTGAGCAGTGTTGCCAAATGAAATATAAGACACACAAGTAAATTTGAATTTTCAATAAATAATACATAATTTCAGTGTAAGTATGTCCCAAGTATGGCATGGGACATACTTATGTTAAAACAGTATTTATTTGAGATTCGAACTTAACTGTCCTATATTTTTATTTGCTAATCTATTTCTGTACCATCTGTACTGTTTTTCCAACCATCAGCTATGAGGTCCTGGAAAGAACCCTCACCTTGACTGTAGAAACCTGAGTTCAATTTCTGGTTTTATTAATTACTAGTTCCGAGACCTCACGCAAGTTCTAGTTCCTTCACTTACAAGAAGAGGCCAATAAATACCACAGGACTGAGTGGGTAAATGCTACATGTGGAAAGTACAGTATTCCACTAACAAAGGCAACACCATTTTGTCATATCACCCTATACACACTATTAGAAAGAACACTTTGGTTTTTAGGTAAGGTCACACAAGCCAATTCAAATATCCTATTTTCCACGAGGAATTCCCTAACTTTCAAGAGTCTCATTGAATACAAACCGGCCGTCTCCTGAATCTGATAAGCATTTTGCTCCGTATATGGTGGGCTTGTCTACAGAATGACCCCGAACTAGCTCTCCATTGTCCTCTTTGCCCAGAAAGTAGGGCTTGTGCATTTGCACAAGTGCTTTTATGGTTCAAATGTAAGTGCTTTATTGCTCAAAAATAGTTGAATGTGTGATTTCACAAAAATAGTCAAAATTTAAAGGCTGTCCCTATAGAGTTCCTCAAACCCAATTCCATCCTCTGTGAGGTTTCATGTCTCCAGCCAAGACTTCTGAATCTGTCAAGCTTGACCTCTGGCCACTTCTAGGTGTCCAGCAATTGGAACTGAATGTGACCAAAGCTAAATTCTTTTTTTTTTTTAATATATTTTATTGATTTTTTACAGAGAGGAAGGGAGAGAGATAGAGAGTTAGAAACATCGATGAGAGAGAAACATCGATCAGCTGCCTCCTGCACATCTCCCACTGGGGATGTGCCCGCAACCCAGGTACATGCCCTTGACTGGAATCGAACCCGGGACCCTTCGGTCCGCAGGCCGACGCTCTATCCACTGAGCCAAACCGGTTTCGGCCAAAGCTAAATTCTTAATCTTCCAGTCTGGGCCTCCGTCTCTGACACCATTATCTTTAGCTGCTTGTGTTAGAAATTTGGAAATCACTTGACACTTCCCTTCTCAGAGGTTCTCAATCTGATGTATCTCCAAGACCAAGATTCCCATTCTAATTCTAGAATGCAGCTCCTACCCTCCATTTCTTACTCCACTCCTGTCACCCTGGCCCAACCCCCACCATCTCTCATGGGCACAGTAGTTACCTAATGGTCTTGGCCCTGCCCCCAGTCCATTCCACATCATTGCTGAGTTACCCACTGAAACCAGAAATCACATCTGGTCCCACTGCTTAAAAAATATATTAATGCCTCCCTATCGGCTTGGTCCCTGCCTACACCCGAGGCTTCTTGGCCCCATGATCACTCCTTATCACAGTTCCAAGGTCACACACAGCACCTAGCTCTCACCACAGGGTCTCTGCACATGCTGTTCCTATTGGCTGCACCAGGGAAGCCCTGACTGGCACCTTCTCATCCTTCAGGTCTCAACTTAAGTATAATTTCCTCCAAGAGACCCTCCTGAGCTTTGTGTGTGTGTGGTTATATATAACATGAAATTACCATTTTAAAACAATTTTAAGTATACAGTCAGTATAATAAGAAATTCACATTGTCATGCAACCATCACCACCATCCATCTCTAAAACTTTTTCATCATCCTAAACTGAAACTCTGTACCCATAAAACATTAATTCTCCATACCTTCTCCTCTCAGCCCCTGGTAACCCCTATTCTACTTTTTGTCTCTGTAAATTTTTAAAAAATATATTTTTTTATTGATTTCAGAGAGGAAGGGTGAGGGAGAGATAGAAACACCAATGATGAGAGAGAATCATTGATTGGTTGCCTCCTGTACACCCCTCACTGGGGATCGAGCCTGCAATGAGGACATGTGCCCTTGACCGCAATCAAACCTGGGATCCTTCAGTCCACAGGCCGACGCTCTATCCACTGAGCCAAACTGGCTAGGGTTGTCTCTGTAAATTTGACTATTCTAAGTACCTCACATAAGTGGAATCATATAATATCTGTCTTTTTGTATCTGGCTTATTTCACTCAGCATTGTTTTCAAGGTTCATCCATGCTGGGTCAGAATTTCCTTCTTTTTAAAGTCTAAATGATATTCCATTGTATAGATACCCAATAATTTGTTTATCTATTCACCCCTCAAAGGCCATCTCATTTCTCTCAGAGCATTTTAAAGTAAGCTCTCTTTATTATCTTAGTCATGTCTTATTTTCTTTTCAATGCTTCTCACAGATCATAATTCTAATATCAGCTTGTTTCACATCTCTTTTGTTCAACATTTTTTTTTATCATCTACTCCTATCACCCCACCCCCAACAACCTTGTAAGTTCCACAATGGGGAGAAGCATGTCTGTTTTGTTCATCCCTGTATTAATCACCAGTTCCCGACACGGCCTGGAGTGTAATAGGTGATTAATAAATAATTGTTCAATCATTGAATGAAAGAAAATCATTAGGCCACCAGAAAGCCACTAGCCTATGTTCCCTGGCAAATTCCATGGACTTTGTATTCAACTATGAAAGAGAACAAATTAATGTGTGCACACACATGCACGGACACCTTTAATTCTCTGGCACCTTTAATTCTCTTTGTAACGTGGAAGTCAGTCTATTTGTGACGGGCACACAGCTCCACTGCCTGTGTTCTTTTCCAGAATGCATCATGTGCAAAAGTAACTTGCATATTCGGCAATATAAAGCAATCGAGGAGGTATTGATTAATGCTACAACATGAATGAACCTTGAGAACATTATGCTAAGCTGGGCAAACACAAAAGACCACATGTTGTATGATGCCATTTACATAAAATGTCCAGAACAGGCAGATCCACAGAGTCAGGGAGCAGAGGAGAGGCTCCCAGGAGCTGAGGGCAGAAAAGAACACGGGTGATGGCTAAAGGGCCCAGGCTATCTTTTGGGGGGTGATGAAAATTTCCCAAAATAGATTCTGGGGATGGTTGTACAACTCTGAAATATACTAAAAACCATGGAATTGTACTCTTTAAAAAAAAAAGATGAATTGTATGGACTAGGAACTATATCTCCGTAAATATTGGGGCTACCTTCTTGATAGTTGGGAAGTTTGCCTTCTCAACACATGCACAGCAGGCGAGGGAGAGAGCAGGGCCCAGCCAGCACCTGCTAGACCAGTGGTTCTCAATCTTGGCTGCACATTAGAATCACCTGGGAATCTTTTTAAAATCCAGATTTCTGGGCCTCATCCTCCGGAAATTCTGTTTCTTTGTTATGGGGTGGGGCCACAACATTAGTAACAAGGAAACAGAATTTCCGGAGGATGAGGCCCAGAAATCAGGATTTTAAAAAGATTCCTAGATGATTCTAATGTGCAGCCAAGGTTGAGAACCACTGTGCTAGACCATCCTCCAAAACATCTTCCCTCCAATACAAGTAGAGGCCGCTGCTTCATGTATACCATCATCCCCACCAAAGTAGGAAGACATACTCAGATGATAAACAGTTAAAGTTCTCTGAACCAACCAAAACCTTATATGAATATACACATTTCTGAAGAGCCTCTTTGTAACCTACTTATGAGTGATCTGAATGCTGCCCATTGAATTTACAAAATCAGATTTCTGTGTACAGCCCAGGCTCTGCCAAGAAAGTTACCTTTGGTTTTTCTTTCTCTCACATCCCATATCCAACCTGTCTGGAAATTTTGTTGGCTCTACCTTTAAATATATACATCCACAACCTTCCCTCTCAGACACCTCACCCAGGTGAGTCCAAGCCTCCCGAATGACCGCCTACCTGGGAGCCCTCCCCTGCCTGATCTCCACCTAGCAACCGGGAGGACCCTTTGAAAATGCAAGTCAGATCACAGATCACGCTGCTCCAATGGGCAATGTCCTGCACTGATTCTCCCACCACCTTTTGCATAAAGTCAAAGCCAAAGTCCTTCCTCACTAGGCAGCCCTGCTGAGGGGGCTCCCTACCCTCTGCCAGGGACACCTTCCTGGAAACCTTCATGATTCACCCTCTCCTTGGTACATACAGTCTTTGCTCACATACCATCGCCTCCACTCTACAACTACATCCCGCTCCCTGGGCCTCCTCCCTATCCCCTTTACCCTCTTCTTTTTATCCCTGAAGCACTTAACTTCAAGCACCATATAATCTACCTATAACGTATCTTTATTCTCCCCTCTCTAGAATGCGAGCTCCCCTAGGGCAGGCTCTTCAAGCTTGACTCACTAAGAGGCACCAAGTGCCTGACACACAGGATGTGCTAAGCATCTGCTGGCTGTCTAGCTGGCTGGGGAAGTGAGGCCTGCTTGTTTCAGAATTTATAAGGCTAAGGGAGGAGGGTCTCTGATGTGGAATGACTGGGGAGACATGAAGTTCCCTAGGAGAAGCCATGAGTTTATATTTCTTTAGCCATTCAAGACAGAACTCAGGAAATAAGACCAATAGTTAACTAAGAGTTAGGGGCTGGGCAAACTTTCTTCAGCTTTCAAAAGAGTGTTGGTCCGAGTAATCTCAAAGACACATTGGAATTATCGCCATGGTTTTTCTAGGAGCCTAAGACTGCTAAAAAAAAAACTCAGTGTTCTTAATCAAGTTGAGCTAGACAAAGTATCAAAGCCGAGAGATGAGCCATGCCAGCCCCAACATCCTTTTTTGTGGCTGCTACTGGCACAGGATAGGAAGGTGGAATAATAGCCAAGGATGGTGGTGTTTGCTAATATTAAACATGTAAACCCTTACATTGGCTAATTTTCAGGGCACAGTCTGAGCATAAACTCAGACGAGAGTCTATTGCTCTCTAGAAAGTTAAAGATGTCTTTAACGCAGACTCACATCCCATTACAGAAAGGCCTCTGGTTTCATCCTGCTATGCATACAAGCGCATTCTCACACAGATGCAACCTTCGATCATCCAGCCATCCTATAGTCTGCGACTGACCTTTCACCTTAAAGCTGATTTTGAAAACCACGGGTTCTGCCCTAAGGTAGAAAAAACTGACTTTTAATGATTCAATTTTTCTAACATTTATCAGTTTTCCTCACATTCTAAACCTCCCCCCCCCCACCAAAATAATGTTTTTTAAAATCCAAGTTATTTCTGGAGGAAAGTGAAGGATTGTTTCCCCTCCACTACAGAATATCCTTCCTAGAAGGCAGCTGTGGTCAGCAGAGGTCTCCCGAGCTTCATGCCCACGCTGGCACCCAGCACAGTGGCAGCCACACCGCGGGCAGGTGGGTGATGGAATGCCCAAAGGACTACCGGTTTCGTAAGAGCAGCTGCCAGGGAAAAGGAGAAGCGAGTGGTTGCCTTACACGTGTCTTCACACCACCATCCTCCCCGAAGCTTCCTGAGTTCTTATCTACAGGATGTTTTGAAATGGGATGTTATACTAGTATACCACATGTCTCTGCCCATCTTAACCATTTTCTATGAAAGATAATTCTCACAAAACCAGATAAGATCTCAACTACCACCGTGAGCAGAGACTTGTATGCCCATGTTCATAGTAGCACTATTCACAATAGCCAAAAGGTAGACAACACCCCAAGTGTTCATCGACAGATGAACAGGTAAACAAAACGGATCATGTATATACAGTAGAATGTTAGCCTGGAAAAGTGGAAGGAAATTCTGATATAGGCTATGACATGGATGAATCTTGAGGACATGACGCTGAGTGAAATAAGCCAGTCACAAAAGACAAATATCTGCATTGCACGATGCCACTTATATGTGGTACCTTAGAATAGCCAAATTCACAGAGACAAACAGAATAGATGTTATCAGGGGTGGTGAGGAAGGAGAATGAGGGAGTTACTGTTGAATGGTTACAGAGTTTCAGGTGGGGATGATGAAAAAGTTCTAGAGATGGATAGTGGCAATAATTGCATGATATTGTGAATGGGCTTAATGCTACTGAATTCACACTTTAACATGGCAAATTTCATAAACATTTTACCACAATTAACACAACTCCCAGAAAATAAATTTCTGCCCTAAGGGGAGATCATAAGGAACCTCCTCTCTACCCAGAGTTGTTCTAGTTCCAAAAACAGAGGATAGATTTTCACTTAATTCTCACAATTTCTGCACTCTGATATAACCCACACACTATTCTCCTTGTTCATCACAAATTCTAGAGGCTTAGAGGCCCACAAAAGTTCTTAGTGCCTGGCTTAAAGGCCCTCACGCTTGTGTCCATATGAAACCTGACCCATCCATACCCTCATTTTAAACCCCCCACCTCAAATGGTGATCTGTTTTCTTATAGAGAACACTGAACATTTTTTTCTGGGTCCACCAATCATATACAGATCTCAGAGAATAGTGTGAGTTCACTGTGTCCCAAGAAGACAGAGGAAGGGTTTGTGTACAAGTCACATTGCACTTTATAAAATCAATAGGCACCCAACCCATGGAAGCTTCCGGAGACTGTGTGAGGGGAATGCTGGGTGCCTGAGAAGTTCCAATGAGGATATTCCAGCTCAACTCAATATGAGTAAAGGTTAGAAACTGATTTCAAACAAGGCCTGCGCTAAATCAAACAAACCTCAACTCGGGTGAACAAAAGCCACTCAGTAAAGAGACAAAGCCATAAATGACAGCCCTGTAAATAACGACCTGAGCTACCAACCAAAGGTCAGGCGACACAAGCACTCAATGCAGAAGTGCCAGGCTTCTCAGTCCCGCTGGGCAGGTGGCTGTGGCCACTGAAGGACTGCCCCAGAACAAGGGGGACTTCTGTTCCGCGCCCCCCCCTGCCCCCCCCCCCCTCCGCCAAAGTCAGTGGGCTTCCCACCTTGACCCTCCACAGCTTCCAGGCCCAGCTCTCCCTTAGTCGATGCAAATTCACTAGATTTGGAGACTGATTGTGAAATAGAGCTCAGAGCTGGAAGTGACTTGGGCCATCCTCCAGGATTTAAGGCAACCCTTTCTCCATGCAAGAAGAACAAAGTCCAGAGCAGGGAGAGAGAGAACATCTGATCCACTTTCCTGCTGAAGAAGGACAAGAACACACAACTCAGACCTTCTGAAAACCTCACAGGCTTCCATGAAGCAGGGAGGTAATCCATAGTGTAGTGCCTGGAGAAGATGCTCAAGTCATTTTAAAAACTAATGACTGAATGAATGGGCCTCTGTCATTAGCAACACCTACCAGGCACCATCACTAAGAAACCACATAGGGAGCACAGATCCTATAAAAAACACTCAAGATTTAGAAAGGGAAGAATAGGTATATGTTTTTAAACAAGGACAGAGGCTGAGGGAGAGGAAAGACAGATAGGAAGTGGGGGATAAAGGAGACACAGCAGTACTCAGGAGTCCCAAGGGCCTCCACTGTGGAGGAGGAGCACCCACATGAGAGCAACCCGGGACCACGTGCCTGTGACTGAGGGGGCATGTCCTTAGGTCACTGAGCACCCTGGTCCTTTGGGTCACCCTGGGACACCCGTGCTCCAGAACCTCACCCCTACGCTAGGGTGAGAGCAATGTCTGGTGTGAATAGGCACCTATGTTTGCTAAATAAAGACTAACAGAGTGATTCTGGTTCCTCATAGTGTAGGAGAAAGGGAATTGATAAGTGAGCAATAAATATTTACTGAGTGATATTAACAACCCAACAGTAATTCCTACACTTTATTGAGCGGTGTGCTAAACCTTTTTGATTAATTCTTTCATTTGGAACTCATCACACAACCGTGAGAGGCAGTAACTGCTGCTGTTCCATGTTACAGGTAAGGAAACTGAAGCCAGAGGGAGGGATTAAGTGACTTACTCTAGGTTTTGATGAGACCTGTATTCCAAGCTAGGTCAAAGGAATCCAGAGTGTGTGAACCATCTGTATTTACCACTGCCTCTGGGCTCAGTACACGCTGTGACCAGTTATCAAACATACTAGCCCCCATTGGGCATGGTTTTGGCAACAATTTATTTAAAAGTGCAATGCATTGCCCGGATGGAGTGGCTCAGTTGCTTGAGCGTCATCCTGTGCACCAAAAGGTTGCTGGTTCCATTCCAGGTCAGGGCACATATCTGGGTTGTGGGTTCAATCCCCAGTTGGGGTATGCATGGAAGGCAACCGGTTGACCTCTCCTCTCCTCTCCTCTCCTCTCCTCTCCTCTCCTCTCCTCTCCTCTCCTCTCCTCTCCTCTCCTCTCTCTAAGTTATGTCCTCAGGTGAGGATTAATAATAATAATAAATTAAAAAGTAAAAATAAAAGTGCAGTGTATTTTAGAAGTACTAGGAACAGTACTTATATGTTCCTAAATGACAAGAGAAAACTTTCTTTGTCTTCTAAGAATAAAAATGAGAAACAAGGCATGAGCATGCACGTGTGTGTGTGTGTGTGTGTGTGTACTCCTCCATAATGCCAGGTCTTCAGGGACACAGGACCTCAAAGATCTTAGACTGGGCATTATTTTTAGCTAGGACAGGGATGGGAATTCAGGAATAACACAGTTAACAGAATAAGAAAGGACAAGCTATCTTTTTTGTGTTATTAAAACTCCTCTGGCAGCAAATTAATTTTTAGTTATCTTAATAAGTAACATAACACCTACAGGCATGAATACAATTAATCTAATTGAATGTTGCCAACAAACAGGCCTTAAAACTCACAAGATACCTAAAGATACCATAAATTAAAACTTCCCAGGAGATTAATCTAGAGGCAAATCTAGAAGCAAATTCTAAAATTAAGTGTTTAAGAAACTTTAACGGCACATCTCTTTAGAGATACAGGTTATGAATGAACCCCATAAAACTTGTTCTGGTGCCTAAAAAGCAAGTTCCTCTGCATTCATAAGAGCATAGGCTTCTTTTATAATGATTGAAACTAGAGAGCAAAGGTAACTAGTAGATTAAAATATCTCTGGGGCAGATTATAAGGATCATCTGGGTTCCGTGAGTGTTGTTCATGAAAAACAAAATGGAATTCATATTAATAAGGCAATAAACCATTAAAAATACTCCAAATGCCTGGGCATCATACTACTTAAAAAAACATGTTTATTAAGAAAGTAAGAAAACAACATTTGAACCTCTACCATGTACAAGAGACTTTCACCTGTTCTCTCATTTAATTTTCTCAATTACCCAAGCATGTTGCTATCTTTTTTACCTCAGCAAATGAGTAAACTGAGGTTCAGAAAATTTAGGAATTCACCTGAGGCTGTACAATTTTAAAAGTAAATAAGTATATTAAAAATAAATTGTAAAAATTAAATACAATTTAAAGTAAGGAAAAGAATCAAAGTCTGTGGGAATTTAAATCCACGTGTTTTCCACTATTCTTTGCTTGAGAAGGAAGGAAGGAAAAAGGAAAGAAAGGATTGCAGACAGACAGGGAAAGTAATGGTCAGTGTCATTATCACTAAGATCCCAGAGCCTGAAATCCAGGCAAAACATGGAACTAATCCTAAACTTGACTTACACCTGCAGGCTTCTTTTGGTTAAGCCTTTTGCTTTACCAAATCATTATTTTAAAGCCTCGGTTTAAAAACAAAACAAGCCTGGCCGGCCGGTGTTGCTCAGTGGTTGAGTGTCCACCTATGAACCAGGCGGTCACAGTTTCTATCCCCAGTACGGGGTGTGCAGGAAGCAACCGGTGAATGATTCTCTCATCATTGATGTTTCTATTTCTCTCTCCCTCTCCCTTCCTCTTTGAAATCAATAAAAATATATTTAAAAACAACCCCCCCCCCTTCTAATTCTATCAGTAACTAACAGGTAATAAGTACACACCTGTATGCATTTTCCTGAAAATAAAACCAGATGGAAAGCTTGAACGTTGAAGGTAGCCACCCCTGCTCTCACACAGATGGCACTTGTGTTCACTGGTATTGAGCCACATGAATCTTGTTTGACCCTTAATAACACACACAAAGAATCACTAAAACTCACCAAAGCACCAACCACTAAATGAAGAAAGCCTCCCCTACGCAGTGAAAACCATTAGGAGAATTCAAAGGGGCTATTGCAGGCAGGCTGGCTTCTCCCCAGACAGTAAGCAGCAAATAACCATTCATCATCCTTTGCACAGTATATACAGTTATAATGGGTTTTAATAAGGCCTGCAACAATAGGCCCAGAGTTAATGAATGGCATTTTAGGTCTAACACAAAAGTACTCTTGAGACCGTGAAAATGAGAACTTCTACTTCACGTTTTGTGTTGTTTCCTCTTTTTATATGCGCTTGTATTTACTACCACTGCAGACTTGATCACACGTCATTTTTTAGTTTTTGCTCCTAAAAACAGCTACCCTTGGCCCAAAACCTACTGCGTGGCGGGCGGTATGCAAGCACTTCGCCTGTGCTGTGTGCTTTCATTCTCAAGGAGTGAGACAGACCTTGGAAGGCAATGGAGCCAGGAAGATGGGAGACAGTCTCTTCTCCAGCCAAGGCGACGGGCGGTTTCGGGGAAGGGAACTTGGCGGCGTCCGGAGCTACCCAAGTGCTTGTAGCCCGCCAGGGACAGCGCGGGCAGGCGGAGAGAGTCGGGTCGGGTCGAGGGGGGCTCACTGGGTGGAAATGTGGCCAGCTTCCCCTTACTTGGCGCTGGTCAACCCCGCTCCTCCCCCCCCCGCCCCCCCGTTCTATACCCTAGTCTACAGCTGTCACGAATCTGCATTCCGAGGCCCCCCCCCGCCCCCCCCCCCCCGCGAGGACCATGCGCGCACACCCCCTAGGATAAGTTGTCCGGACCATTCAAGCTTTTCTTTCACTTGGGGAGGAGTGGGGAGCGGGGAAGTGGAAACACTCGCCATTCTCTGCAACCCCCCCACCCCCAACAAGTTGTCCCTCCGCACACCTAAAACGAGGTGACGCGTCTGGGCACCAAACTGGGAAAAGTAGATGGGCTGTAGTGGGGTCATGGGAGCCGGCGGATACCACCCTACAACCACCGGGAAAATGTGACTTCTTCCCCACCACCTCCCAGCCTGCGTAAAGGCGCGCGGAAGGTGTCGGGTGGACGCCTGGTCCAGCAGCAGGCGCGGTGCAGGTGCCCTCACCATCCTTCTCCGCAGGTGCGGCCAGGTACATAGGGCCCCAAGGAGTGTTTGGACGCGTTGACATCGGTTCCCAAAGGGGCCTCCAGCAGAACCCGGCCATGGGAACTTCCAGAGGGGCGACAGACACTGCAGGGAAGCCAGCGGCACGTCCCAGGGACCCGCAAGCCCCACCAAGCTTGACCCTCCGAGCTTAACCCTGGGCATGTGTGTTACCAGTGAGCGAAGGACCCAAACACTTCCCGCGAGTTCCCACTCTTCCCAACAGGCGAACACCCCGTGGACCTCTCCACAGCGCTGTCTGCCGTCCAGCTGTGCCTCCCCATCTCCGAGGCCGCGAAGGCTCCCGTACTCTCACCCAAGTCCCACCCGTGAGGACTCCGGAGCTCGAGGCTCGCGGACAGCTGCTGCCACCGCATCCCGGATCCCCAGAGAACGCCGGCCCCGGGACAGACATTAGACCTACGGGGGCGACGGGGTGGGGAGAGGTCGGAGGCCCCCGACGCCGCGCCCCTACTTACCTGGCGCTCGCTGGGCCCCGGTTGGGGCATCCGCCGGGTGCGCGCCTCTCCGCGCGATCGCTGCGCACCTGGCCGCCGCTGCCGCCCGCCCGGCTCCAGCTCTGGCCGCGGAGTTAGCGCTTCATGGCGCACGGGGCTGGCCCGGGGCCCCGGGAAGCTTGTCCAGTTGGCCGCGGCTCCTCCGGCTCTCGCGGCTCACCAATGGCTCCTCGCCTATCCCCGCCCCGCGTCCGCGCGCCCTCCCTCCGCAGCCGCCCTTTTCTCTCCCCGCTCCCAGCGACCGGCCAAACTGGTTTCTCCGCTCCGGGTTGGTGCCTCCCGTCTCCCTCCGGCAGCCACGGCCCCGCGCAGGGCAGGGGTTGGGGGCGGGCCCAGCCGTCGGCCCTCCCTATGTCCCTCCTGGAGGCTGAGAGGAGCTAGACAGCGAAACCCAGGGCTGGCAGACGCGGCCCGGGTCGAGCCCCGCGCCCTCGGTGCCCCCCGGCGGCAGGCGGGCGCCCTGGCGGTGGCCTGCGCCTCGCCAGTTCCGCGACCCGGTAGCTGCGGCCGCTCTCGGCTCCCAGATGCTTCCGCCTCCCTGGGGGCCACGCTCGCCACCCCGCCCACCAGCCCCGCGTCCCTTTTCCGCTGCCCTCGGCTGCCCTGGCCGCCGCTCGGGGTCGGTGACCGCGCCAGCCCGAAAAGCTGTCTTGGTCACGGCTCGCCCGGGACCTGAGCTCCCTCGGTAAGGGGAGCTGTACTCTCTCGATGCCAAGTCACGTTCCGCGACAGGTCGCTGAATGCGCGTCGCGCGGAGGGTGGGGAAAGAGACGGTGCCAAAAGATTTCGAGAAACATAATCTGTAATTGCAGCAAGTAGGCTCTTGCTGAGACCAAACTTCCTCACCTTTACAGGTTTGGAGTCCGTAGGAGCCAAGGTGCGGCATGTGAATGGTGCGGTGTAGTTGGAAGAGTTGGGCTCGCAGGCGTGTTTGACAGCTGGTGACCCGGCATGTGAACCGCACCTCCCCGGCAGGACATAGCACACTACGCTCCTCCACACGCCAGAAGCTCCCCTTCAGCAAGTCTCTGGGATAAGAATGAAGGAAAGTCGAAGATGAATCAGAGGTTGCTTAAACTGTAGTAAGGACTCTAGTTACCTGCAGGTCACTGGCTTAGGTTATTGGCCTGAGGGTTCAGACTCACAACTGGGGCTTAAGGAAGACTTCATTGAGAAGGCTATGCTTGAGGCGGGACTCAAAGATGAACACTTTCAGGGATCAGAGTTGCATGAAGAGGGTATTCCACCATGTGATCTTAAGGTATATGAAAGATTCAACTGATACAGTTAGACCCTAGATGATCTGAAATGGTTCCCTCCAGTGCTTATTTTCTAACTCACAAGAGAGCAAAGGTACAGAGACCTGGAAACAGGGCCTGTTTAATGACAGTGGGGTAGACCAGTTGGCTGGCAATGCAATGGCACTGCATAAGGCTTATGAGGAAATTGGAGTTTGGAAACCCTTGAATGCAGGCAGCACCTGCAAACCATTGAAAGTTTATGACCACGACAGTGACATGATCAAGGTTGTGTTTAGGGAAAGTAGTGGGGATAGTTTGGAAGAGGATAAGACTGAAGATGGGAATACTACTCAGGGGGCTAATATAGTAACAAAAGGTGAGCCTGAAGGAGTTGGGTATTGTTTCACAATTAACAAGTATTTATTAAGTGCCTACTATGTGCTAGGTACTGTTCTACTTGCTTGGATGCATCAGTGAACCAATCAGGCAAATTGTATCTGAAAAGATGACAAATGCTTTGAGAAAAATAGACAGTGGAAATGAAAAGACAGATGCGTTTCCAGGGACAGCCTGGGAGAAATGGCAGACACAGAGTGGCCAGAACTTGCAACTGACTGGCAGACAGAAGCATGGATGGTGAGCCAAGTTCAGCAGGCTGGGTGATGGCATTAGTAGGAACAGCAGAGTCAGGAGGAGGGAGGCCATTGAGGAGGGCTCTGTAAACCTAGGAATCAAGCAATGACTCAACTAAAGGAAGGATCCCTTCTTCATGTAGATCAACCAGCAAGTGCTCAATCTGTCCAGGAAAACACTGCCTAGATAAGAGACTACACTAAGACACATCCAATCCACACCTACCCTCACATTTTTTAAATTTTATTTTTAAACTAGAGGCCTCGGGGCATGAATTCATGCACGGGTAGGGTTCCTTGGGGTGGCCTGTGGGGATCGGGCCCCAGCACATGCCCCCAGCCTCGCAGCCCCATAGCTATGCCTGGTGCCACCCCCTCACCTGCTCCACCATCCCGCTGTGGTCCCGCTCTCATTGGGGCCCCTCTGGGCAGCAGTGCCTCTACTGCCGCTGCCACATCACCAACGCTCGCCATGATGCACACCGCCCCCTGGTGGTCAGTGCGCGTCATAGTGAGCAGTCGAACTCCCCATCAAACAATTTGCATATTAGGCTTTTATTATATAGGAGGATATGTTTTTATTGTTTTTAGAGAGAGAGAGGAAGGGAGAGATAGAAACAGTGATGAGAGTATTGGTTGCCTCCTGCATGGCACTGGGGATTGAACTCACAATCTGAGCATGTGCCCTGACTGGGAATTGAACTGGCCACCTTTCAGTGCATGGGACAAACACTCAACCAATTGAGCCACACTGGCCAGGGCCCCTGGTCCAACCATTTAACACTCCTGTGTAGACATTGAGACTTCAAGCTAGTTTGCTTCTCTTACAGACCACTGGAGGGGGGAAATGTGGACAAAGGGAAACTGTGGGTATTGTTTCAATATTAACAAGTATTTATTAGATGCCTCCTATGTGCTAGGCACTGTTCTACTTGCTTAGATACATCAGTGAACTGGTCAGGCAAATTGTATCTTAAAAGGTGACAAATGCTTTGAGAAAAATAAAGCGGGACTGACTGGGAGGAAGCCCCTGAGGGAGCCTTCAAGGTGCTGTAGGAATTCTCTGTCTTGACTTGGGTGGTGCTTCTGTGAGGATATAAGAGGATTCATCAACCTGTACCCTTGAGATTTCTAGACTATAAAATAAGAAAAATAGAGCAGGGTTAAAAAAAAAAGGAGTGGGAGAATGAGTTGCCATTTTTAAAAAAAATGTTTTTATTGATTTTGGCGAGAGAGGAATGGAGGGAGAGAGAGAGAGAGAGAAAGAGAGAGAGAGAGAGAGAGAGAGAGAGAGAGAGAGAGAGAGAGAAGGAAGCATTGATCACTTGCCTCCCATAGGCACCCATTCTGGGGACTGAACCCACAACCTGGGCATGTGTCCTGACCAGGAATCGAACTGGTGACCTTTCAGTGTATAGGACAATGCTCAACCAACTGAGCCATACAGTCCAGAGCTTGAGTTGCAATTTTAAATTATGTGGTCAGAGAAGTCTTCATGAAAATTTGCATTTGAAAAAGACTTGCAAGAAAGTTAAGGGGTTTCACCCTCGGTGAGAGAAATTCTTTGCAACCCCATCTCACCAGAAAAGAGCGTGTTCAAACCTTGTCCTGGCAAGTTTACCTCACCTAAGCCTCTGTACCTTCTTGGTCGTTGAAAAGAGACTCTCAGAGCATGTCAGGTGATGTTGCTGATAAAAGAAGAAGTTTACCTGGAAGTTCTGACCCTTGTCCTTTCTGAAAGAACTGTGCCAAATTTCAGGGTGACTTGTCAGGTCAATCATTGAATGTGTTTCATGCATGCAGCAAAGATTGATATCGAAATGTGTCTGACATGAGTCACTGGAGAGATGGCTGCTTTGCCCAGGCAGCAGCCCTGATCCCACCGGCCCCAGATACTCTGTCTGCATTCCCAGATGGGATTGCTTTGGTTTTGTTTAGAAGACACTGCTGGAGGAAATAATTAAACTTAACAGAAACAGTCATTTCTAAAAGGGTGACAGTGTGTCCTGGCCAGTGTGGCTGAGTTGTTGGGTGTCATCCTGTGCACTGAAAGGTTGCTGGTTTGATTCCTGGCCAGGGAACATGCCCCAGTTGTAGCCTTGATCCCTAATGGGTGCATGCAGGAGGATCGATGTTTTTCCCTCCCCCTTCCTCTACCTCTAAACACACACACACACACACACACACATACACACACACACACACGGTGATAATGCTTGCTTTTCAGCTTTTGTAGTTTGTCATTTCCTCTGTTTTTTTTTGTTTGTTTGTTTTTGTTTTTCCTTTTTTTGGCAACACTCCTGTGCATTTCCATGATATGCGTAGAAAAGCTGGGGAGTTTGCCAAGAGAATTAGCTCAATTTTACTGAAAATTCATTTTCTAGAATTGTCTGCAAGATAAGAGCTAAGGGATAAAAGATATGTTTAAAGGGAGGTGATACTGCCTGTATTCAGATCTTTGCTAAAGTCACTGGTCATTTAAGCTAAAGCATTTAATGCCAATGGAAAGGTAGTCGCGCCTCACCAGGTGTTATTGTAACCCCTGTTTGGCAGTCAAGATTAACTCAGTTGGAAGGTGAATTCTGCACAGCCATTGTCTAGACTAGCTCCAGACCTGTAAACATGATAAGGAGGCACCTCTTACATGAGCCTGTCTTTGCATAAGTAAAATTAGAAGCTTCCACTAGTCTGCCCCACTTTCTTTTAAGTGGTATTTAAAATAGATACAGATGATATATTGTCTCTGCACAAATAATTTTCCAAATTCTTTCAGACTTATATATGTTTGTATAAATAAAACATATTTGTGTGATGTTTATAGGATGTCTCTATTTGTATAACATATAAATATGTGTGTATGTTAAAATATTTATATATTATAGATACATAGTGAGATAGCTAACATGAATGGTCATTTCTCCCAATTAAAGAAAAGCAAATCCTATATAATAAAAGCCTAATATGCAAATTGTCTCCTCTACCTGGAGTTCAACCTGGAATTTGACCAGGGGGCGGGGCCAGCCAGCCAACCGCAGGAAAAGAGACCCTGGCCAGCGGTAGGCAGCCAGGGGAAGGGAGGCCCTGGCCAGCAGCCAGCAGTGAATTTCATGCACTGGCCCTCTAGCTAAATGCATTAAAAAATGAGAAACAATTTTTCACTTATCACATTATTAAAGAGAAAAAGTCTGGTATTACACTGCATGGGCAATGTTCATATATGTTATATGTGTTACAGGCACTCATCTGTTGTCAGCGGCTGTGCAAATTGTGCAACTTCTTTGGAAGAAAATTCAGAAACACATAAAAGAATTTTAAACACACATGCCTTGTACCCAACAAATTCATGTCTAAGAAGTTATCCTACAGATGTATTACACAAAGGTAAGTGCGCATAAATATTCAATGTGGCATGTTTTTCACTACAAAGATCAGTGGTGGCCTCCATGTCCATTAATAGAGGTCACATCTATACAATGGGATAATACTCAGCCATTTAAAAAAATTTACAGAGATCCAGTTATGTTGTCATTCAGAACCTTTCCAAGACATATTATTACATGAAAATTCAAAGCACAGAAGAGTGTGTGTGTGTATAAAGTATGTGTGTGGTGTTTATAGATTGATTCCATTTGTGTAACAGATAAATAATAAATATGTATTGTATATTTATATGAGATAGATAAACTGGAAAGATACACAAGAAATTGGTTTAAAAAATTCTTATCTCTATGGAAGGAGACTAATTTTTACAAATGTCTTTATATAGCTGAATTTTTTTTACTGTGTTCTGTATAAGTTTTAATTTCTTATTTTGGTCAAAATAACACATATATGTAGTTTAAAAACTCAAGTAGCTATACAAAGTTTCTAATGAAAGACAAATTCCTCACCCACCACTTCTCACACTCTGTTCCCCAAAGACAATCATTAAAAAACTTTTTTAAAAATTTAGTGATGAGAGAGAAAGAGAGAGAGAGAGAGAGAGAGAGAGAGAGAGAGAGAGAGAGAGAACACTGATCTGCTGCTTCACTCATTCATGCACTCATTGGTTGACTCCTGCATGTGCCCTGACCCGGACCAAAGTTGCAACCCTGGTGCATCCATCTGGATGATGCTCCAACCAGCTACTCCAGCCAACTAGATCACCCAGCAAGGGCAGACAATCATTTTTTTTTAACTTTTAACAACATAGTTGTGTTGCCATTTTTTTTTATGTTTTGCTGTCTTAGACTTTATCTAGTGACATCCTGTTATTGGTGAAGACTCTTTAACTGTTATGCATCCCACTCCAGCCACCTGTGCATGCCCACACACTCTCACTCTCCCTCCATTTATCATAATTAGTTTCCATTTATGACTAAATCATATTCAGTGGGTACATTATTCTGACTATGGAAATATTGTTTGCAGCTACGTCATGTGGAATGTTCTAATTCTATTTCATCGCTCAGAAGGTTTGGGATCTGAAGTTAATAATTGCCCCTTTTTCTCCCCCCTCCTCCCCCCTGCCATATACCATGTTCCTACCATTAATTCAGTCCCCAGATTTCTCACATAACCCCAAGCTTCTCTCAGGAGAGGCAAACCCGTAATTTATCAGTTTGGCTCCCCACCTTGAGGCATCCCCTGCTGTATAACCCTGTGTCATGATTCCCACAAATTCCTCCCATAAGGCAGGCAATCCCCAGAGGCCAGTTCCGGAGGGAGCTCACAGACAGGTCGCCTAAGAGCCAGGAGTGAGCACCCCCAACCCAGTACTTTCCTGCTGTCATCACTGGCTCTAAATATGCTGCACCCACCAAGAACCACTGTCTTCTATCAGGCACTGCCCCCTCCCCCCCACCCCACCAGGTCCCCAGAGTTTCAAAACAAGGAAAGCTGTCCTGGGCCTGTGGGAGAAGAAAGAGAAATGAATGTCTTAGTGGTGAAATGTTAGGCAGTCACTGCAGTCAAGCTGAGAGATCCTTGCACTTTTGAAGCAGGCGTTTTTTTTCAAACCCCTCAAGTCACAAGGGGTCACTGCCCATTGTTCTGGAAGCAATAGACCAACCCAGGTACAAGAGCGGTGTCAACCTGGACACGGGAACTTCATCTCACTGGGAATGTCATTCGTACTAACACAATTCAGTGGTCGGCAAACTCATTAGTTAACAGAGCCAAATATCAACAGTACAACGATTGAAATTTCTTTTGAGAGCCAAATTTTTTAAACTTAAACTATATAGGTAGGTACATTGTTATTAACTTAATTAGGGTACTCCTCAGGCTTAGAAAGAGCCACACTCAAGGGGCCAAAGAGCCGCATGTGACTCGAAAGCCGCAGTTTGCCAACGGGTTTAGGTTAATTGAGACTGCTAATTTTGTTTGGCTCTGCCACACCTTCCCCTGGGGCCACTAACATCCCAGCCTCCTGATGGACTTACTTTATGTGAAAAAATAAAGTTTTTTGTGTTTAAGCCACTACTGTTCAGTTTTCTCACTTATGGCTGAATATAGTTTCTCACTGTGGTTGAGGTAACACTAAATGATAAGACTTCACCTTTTAAAGAGTCAAGTCAGAAAGTAAAAATATAATGTAATCTATGAGAACTAAAATGAACCTTAAAACTCTCAACCAATCACCTATTTTACAGAAGAAACTGAGGCCAGAGGGCAGGGTGTGGCAGAGCAAACAAATGGACAGATTCAATGGGCCCTGCACAGCCCACTTCCCCCTTTTAAAGTACAGGTAGGTGTGACTTGTTCCAATTCAATTAATAGCTTTTTAGCTATTAATAATGCCAAATGACACTTTGTCATTGGTAGTGGGTATTTCAGACACTTGTAGCTTTAAAGAAGCCCAAAGTAGGTTAGTATATATCCATTTTTCTAGATAATGTTTTATTGGGATCTACTCAAGATCTTCATTTAAACCCCAAATCCCAGAAACTCAGACCGTGTATCTAAAGGAAAAAGGTAAAAAATGGACACACCTTCCCCTCAGCATTGGTGGATTATTGCTTCTCCCACACAGGGCGGAAGACAAGGTGGTCAGTCACATGTCACCCGTGTTACAACCTGGAGTTGTTTTGGAAGGAAGGGAGATTCCCAACGCATGAGCAGCGAGAACACCGTTCCTGCTCTGGGGAAGCATGAGGTCATCTGTATGTGATGATGCATGTTCTCTCTGCACTTGAAGGACCTGGCTCCCGGGTTCCTCCCTCAGACCAATTTCTGTTTCTGCTACTGCGCCTGCAAAATCTTCTAAGACTTCATGAGCCATTGTTGGAAAGCTGGGATTTCATCTTCTCTGTGAAGGCATTCAGGGCGGTGTTTGTCTCATTTATGCACTAAGGACTCACTGAGCACGCCCAATGTGCCAGCCCCCAGAGGAGAGCTGGGGTACAACAGCAATCAGCACCTAGGAAGTGAGTGCCCCCAAGGGGAAAGGCACATGGGCAGACAGGAGGGGCCCCTGACTCATTCTTAGAAGTCACATGAGGCTTCTTGGAGAAGGTGACATCGAAATAGAGATGTGGAGGATGAGTAGGAGTTTCTGTCCTCCCCTTAGTCACTGCTGTTACCTGATATTTCTTTACTCCAGTTTCATCGAGTGAGGTAGGTAGCCATGAGGTGGTTAGAAAAATAAAATGCCTTTTTTCTTCCTTTCCTTGAAGTCTGCAGTCAATACCATCTCATTTTCCCTGGAAGAAATCAGAAACCAGGGTCAAGAGAGGGGCTAAGGGCCAGGGTTGTTTTCCTCCCCTGAGGATGCTGGGTCAGGAAATGCCAACCTTGGCACCTTGGAGTCATGCCCATTGGACTGCTCTGGCAACAGTGTTTATGACTGGGATATGCAGGATGTCCCAAAACATGGATACACACTTTGAATAATTACTAATTCCAATGGGTTAAATCTGAAAAGGAAAAAGCATCAATTGAGATATCAGCTGTTAAGTGTGTGTGTGTGTGTGTGTGTATCTTTATTGAGATATAATTTAAAAACCTGTAATTCACCCTTTTAAGTGTACAACTTAATAGGTTTTAGTGTATTCAGAGAGTTGTTCAACCATCTCCACATTCAGTTTTAGGACATTTTCATCACCTCAGGAAGAAGTCCCATACCCTTTAGCTATCACCTTCAATTCCCCAGCTCCCCTCAGCCCCTGCAGCCACTAACCTACTTTGTCTCCACAGCTTTTCCCTATTCTTAACATTTCAGAAATATGGAATCATAGCCCTGGCCGAGTGGCTCATTTGGTTGGAGCATTGTCCTGATGTGCCAGGTTGTAGGTTCAATCCTCTGTCAGGGCATGTGCAGGAATCAACCCGTCAGTTCTCTCTCTCTAAAAAATCAATCAATCTATCAATCAATCAAATTTTAATGGAATCATATTATATGAGTTTTTATGACTGGCTTCTCCAGTTTGCATAATATTTTCAAGGTTTATCTGTGTTGTAGTGCATGTGTTTGTTCCTTTTTATAGCCAAGTTATACACATCTATCATTTTTCATGTGCTTCAGGTTGGCATCTGGGCTAACCATCAGTCCTATACATAAAAATATGCCACTGATTATCAACTTGTGCTACAAACATGAATAGAGCAAATGCCATGTGATGCCTATGGTTTTATGTCACCAAAAACTTTCTAACTCATCTCCATGTCTCCATCTCCATCACCACCATCATCTGCCTCCTGGACCAGGGAACATTTCCAAATGGAAATGTTAGCCAACAGTGACCTCCCTCCCTCAATGTCTTCCCTTGGTCTCCGAATAAAGACAGAACTCCTGGGTGTGGCCAACAGCACTCCTCCAGTCTGGTCTCCCCAACACCCATCGCAGCAGCTTCTCCCGTTTGGCTCCATCTGTCCCCATCTTCTCTCAAGCCCTCTTACTTGTTGTGGTTTCTCTCCCCGCCCGCCCCAACCCCACCCCCTATCCCATCTGGAGGCCTCTGCCTGGCATAGTCTTCCATCTCTTCCCCTGACTAATGCCTGATTATCCTTCAGATCTCAGGCCAGTTCCAAGGTGGTCATGTTCACATCCCTCATAACTCATATAGCATTCTGTCTTTCCTTTGTCACCAAGCTTAACCCAGGTTCAACTGGACATCTGTGAGTGTTTGATTAAGATCTGCCTTCCCTCTAGACTGAAACTCTTTGAGGGTGGGCCATTGTCTGGTTTTGCTCACAATAGATCCCTTCTACCTAATAGTATCTATATTATCTATATTATAAATACAGAAAGCATGTAGATACCAACATTTATGGAGTGCCCCCATAACCGGGCACTTACAAACAGTGGCTCATGAAATCCCTATAATAATCCTGTGTGGAAGGTACTGTCAGCTTCATTTTCCCAATGAGATCAGTGAAGCTGGGACAGTATAAACACATAACTTGCCCAAAGCTGACAAGAGGAGCCCTGACTGGCATTTCGGCAAGAGGAAGATTTTATCCTGGGCCTATTGAATTCTCAGTTCTAAGATCTTTCCACTAATACCAGACTGTTTCTGGAATCAATAGCACAGATGCCTTCCATTCAACAGTGATCAGATAAGCCCCTGTTTACAAATGCCTATTAAACACAGAAAAAGAGCAATGGGGCAAAAGTCTGTGCTCAAGGAAAGCATAAACCAAGGGTTGCAGAGATCACCAGATGTATCAGGCTGTATCAGGATGGGGCCTTCAGAGAAGCTTCCTGATACTTGAGACTCTTAAGAAGGACCTCCCCACTGTTGGTCAGTTTCATTCTAATTGGCTTGCTCAAAGTCCCTTCCTATGCCTCTAAATGGTGACAGCGTATTTCCTTTGGAATTTTCTTACATTGTTTTAATCTCGGGTGTTACCCTTTTCATTTCAGTCCAGCAAAGAACTCAACTGTTCATTTCCTTTGCGGGGATTTCTTTTCTTTTTTTAGGAGGCAGTACCTCTACCAGGAAACACTGGCTACCAGAGCAGTCCCCAGAGGTTGGCTGCTTTTGCATAATTGTTACTGAAGCATTTCCACCGAAAGTTTCTCCGTCACTTTGAGGTGGCCTCAGAGCACATGAGCCAGGCTCATTGGTGATCTCATCCTCTGGCCCTGGTCCAGCAGCCGTGAGCTCTGTCATCGCAGTGAGGGTGGCTGACTTCTTGCTAACATGGTTAGGTCATTACTAATTCTTTTCCAAACCAGGGATTTCTCAATTAATGATACATGGGAAAAGAATGGTCGGTCCGGCCTCCTGGCAGTATGTCACTGTCATTTCGCAATGACAGCCCATGTAGGGGAGGAGACGTTTGCCTTACTTAATGACATTTCCCTTTGTCCTGAAGCACTCTCCATATGTTCTCCTGTAATCAAAACTGCTGGTACATGTCTGCTTCCCACAGAGATACATTTACCAACATTTATTGTACAGACAATAGAATATTCAGCCTTCAAAAGGAAGGAAATTCTGACACATGCTTCATGAATGAACCTTGAGGACATTATGCTAAGTGAAGTAAGCCAGTCACCAATGGATGATTATTATATGATTCCACTTATGGACATTCCCAGAGTAGTCAAATTCATAGAGACAGAAAATAGAATGGAGGTTGCCAGGGCTAAGGGGAGAAGGGGGAAAGAGAAGTGAGTATTTAATCGATACAGTCTCAGTTTGGGAAGATGGAAAAGTTCTGAAAATGAATGGTAGTGATAGTTGCAAAAACAATGTGAATGTACTTAATGCCACTGAATTGCACACCTGAAAATAGTTAAAATCATAAATTTAGATTTATTTATTTTACTACAATCCTATATAATAAAACCTAGATGGCGTCACGCAACATTGTCACAATATGGCCACCGCTACGTCATCACAAGATGGCTGCCCCCACATTGCAACAAGATGGCCACTACAAGATGGCTACCAGAAGATGACCACCACAAGATGGTCACCACAAAATGACCAGCAAGGAGGGCAGTTGTGGGCAATCAGGCTGACAGGGCAGGTCAGTTGGGGGCAACCAGGCCAGCAGAGGAGGGCAGTTGGGGGTGATTAGGCTGGCAGGGGAGTGGTAAGGGGGTGACCAGGCAGGCAGGCAGGCGAGTGGTTAGGAGCCAGCAGTCCCAGATAGGAGAGGGTGCAGGCTGGGCTGAGGGACACCCATCCCCCTCCCATGCACAAATTTTGTGCACAGGGCCTCTAGTAAAAATATAATGTGTTTGAAGATTTTTTTAAAAAGTCTTACCTATTTTTCTTTCAGTTGCTCGTTTGTTGCACTGTCATGGAGCGTGCTGCCTACTGTCTTCAGCCATGTTACTCCAAGAGTGGTCCCTGAACCAGCAGCAGCAGCATCGTCAGGAAGCTTGTAAGAACCAGGGCCGCTCAGGCTCACCTACACTTACATGATTGGAATTTGCAGTGATTGGAACCTTCTTCCACCCACTAAACCATTAGTCCACCATCCTCTGGAGTCTGGGATCATCAGTTTTATTCACAAGAACATTTGAGACAAAAATAGTAATCTTCCTTTTCCCTGTGTTCAAGTCACACAATTTGTTTGATGTGATATTGGCAAGAAGGTCAGTTCTTTGTACTGCCCTCTCATAATTCCAGTGTATTAAAAAGAGATGGGATTCCTAAGTGTATTAAAGGAATATGATTGAAGGTTTAATGGATTGAAGGCGGTATGATTGAAGGTATAAGCACTTAAAAACATGGAGGATAATGTAAACACCAAATATGATTGAAAAGTTTGTGCATAAACACAGTTATATTCCACTATAGAGAAACCCAGTAGACAAAAACAAAACAAAACACAGGAGTACCCAGCTAGTGTCGCTCAGAGGTTGAGCATTGACCCATGAATCTAAAGATCACAGGTTCAATTCCCGGTCAGGGCACATGCCCGGGTTGCAGCCTCAATCCCCAGGGGCGGGGGGGGTGGGGGGGGGGGCTTGCAGGAGGCAGCCAATCAATATTTCTCTCTCATCAATTTTTCTTTTTTTTTTTTTCTTTTTTTTTCCTTTTTTTTAAAAAAAATATATTTTATTGATTTTTTACAGAGAGGAAGGGAGAGAGATAGAGAGTTAGAAACATCGATGAGAGAGAAACATCGATCAGCTGCCTCCTGCACATCTCCCACTGGGGATGTGCCCGCAACCCAGGCACATGCCCTTGACCGGAATCGAACCTGGGACCTTTCAGTCTGCAGGCCGACGCTCTATCCACTGAGCCAAACTGGTTTGGCTCTCATCAATTTTTCTATCTCTGTCTCTTCCTCTCTTGCTAAAGTCAATAAAAATATAGTTTAAAAAATTAAACAAACACACCCCGCCCTCCAGAAGTTACCAAACAAATAAATCAAAAGATTTAGTTTGATGAAACTACATAATTTAAAGAGTACTTTCTCACTGGGTGTTTTAAACATGTTCTCACGACTTAAAAGTTACTTTATTCAGATAAATGGGCTGCATGGGGGAAGGGGGTCTCCGTTTCCATCATTTGGCCCCACGGTGTCTGTGTGGGTTGCTCCTTTAACCACGTAAGTGATAAAGAAAAATGATGACTCATGCTCTTTTACCTAAGTCCAGGAGCATCTTTCTGCGTGTGGGATAGGAAAGAAAGGAGTTGTACGTTTCCTCCCAACAAGTGCCAGAAAAAGTCTCCCTGAGAGAAATCACAAGTTCAAAAGCAGGGCATTTCTCATAGTGACCTACAGTGCATTGTTCCATTTCTTTTACTTCAGTGTACTCAGTCATGAAAATAGAAGCATAACATTTGTCATGTTAATTACCATTAAAAAAATCCAACCAGGCCCTTGTCAGGGTGGCTCCATGGTTAGAATGTCGTCCCACACACCGAAGGGCCATGGGTTTGATTCCCAGTCAAGGGCACATACCTGGGTTGCAGGTTCGATCCCCAGAGGCAACCAATCAATGTGTCTCTTTCACATCAATGTTTCTCCTCCCACACCCCTTCTCTCCTCCCCCCCTCCCCTGCCACTTCTCTCCATTCTCTCTAAAATTCATTGGAGAAAAATGTTCTCAGGTGAGGATTAGCAAAACAACAACTCCAAAAATAAAACAAAACAACAACAACAACAAAAAAAAAACTCAGCACAGTCTATAAAAGGCAAATTTGATAAATTGGACCTTATCAAAATTAGGAACTTTTGCTTTGTGAAAGAAGATGAAAAGGCAAGCTTGAGAGAAAATGCAGGGGTGGGCCAAAGTAGGTTTACAGTTGTGAGTACACGAAACACAGAGCTTATTCTTATATTATTTTTATTAATTATTATATTACTTTTTCATACAAACAATTGTAAGCCTACTTTTGCCCATTCCTGTATTTTCAAACCACATATCTGACAAAGGACTTCATCTAGAATACATTAAAAGCTCTCAATACTCAACAGCTAAAAAACCATGACCCAAACAATCCAATCAGAAAATAAACAGGCATTTTACTAGAAAGCATATACAAATGATAAATAAAGCACACAAATGATGCTTAACATTATTAGCCAGTATGGAAATGCAAATTAAAACTACTATGAGATCATACAACACACCTATTACAAAATAAAAATTAATGCCAACACAAAATGCTGGGAAAGATATGGAATCACTGTCTCTCTCATAACTTGCTGGTAGAAATATAAAATGGTACAGCCACTCTGGAAAACAGTTTGTTAGGTTCTTAAAAAACTAAACATACACTTAGCATATGACTCAGCAATTTTCCTCCCTGGCGTTTATCCCAAGAAATGAAAGCTTATGTTCATGTAAGACCTGTACACAAATGTTCAAGGCAGCTTTATTCATAATAGCCCCAAACTGGAAACAGCCAAGATGCCCTTCAATAGGTGAATGGTTAAGTAAACTGTAGAGTGGCCATGTTATGGGACACTACCCAGCAATATCAAGGAATTTTGTTATTGATACACACAAGTTAGATAGATCTCAAGAGAAAAGCCATTCTCAAAGATTATATACTGTATGATTTCATTTCTATTACACTCTTAGAGTGACAAAGTTATAGAAATGGAGAATAAATTAAGGATAGGAGTAGGAGGCATATATAAGGGCAACATGAGGCAGCCTTGTGGTGATGGAACAGTTCTGTATCTTAGTTGTATTGGTGATTACATGAAGCTAAACATGGGATAAAATTGCATGGAAACACACACACACGAGTGCTTGTAGAATTGCTAAAATCTGAAAAAGCTCTGTGGATCATATCAGTGTCAGTTTTCTGGTTTTGATATTGTATCATAGATGTTACCACAGGGGGAGTCTGGGCAAAGGGTACATTGGACTTCCCTGTACTTTTAAATTTATTTTTATTGATTTCAGAGAGGAAGGGAGAGGAAAAAAGACAGATACATTAATGAGAATCATTGATCAGCTACCTCCTGCACACTCACATTGGGGATAGAGCCAGCAACCAGGGCATGTGCCCTGACCGAGAATCAAACTGTGACCTCCTGGTTCATAGGTTGATGCTCAACCACTGAGCCACACTGGCCAGCTTTCCTGTACTTATTTCTCCTGTAACTTCTTGTGAATCCATTGTTATCTCAAAATAAAAAAATTAAAAACTGCATTTGGATATAAAAGAATTTTTAAATTTAAAATCACCTTAGAGTATTCATAAACATTTATAGAACTAACTAGAGTAGTGGTCGCCAACCTTTTGGACCTCAAGGACCACTGGTTGGCAACTGCTGAACTAGAGGTCTGGTGCACCAAATTCATGCACTTGGGAGGGGGTTGTCCCTCAGCCGGGTCTGTGCCCTCTCATAATCCAGGAGCCCTCAGGGGATGTCCGACGGCCAGTTTAGGCCCACTCTCCCCTCCCCCCCCCCCCCCCCCTGAGCTGGGCTTTTGGCTGAGGGGTGCTCCCCCTGTGGGAGTGCACTGACCACCAGGGGGCAGCTCCTGCATTGAGCGTCTGCCCCCTGGTGGTCAGTGCACATCATAGCGACTGACCATTCTGCTGTTTGGTCAATTTGCATATTAGCCTTTTTTTGTATAGGATATTTTATAAATAACTAGAGGCCCAATGCACAAAATTGTGCATGGGGGTGGGGGGGTCCCCTCAGCCCAGCCTGTACCCTCTTGCAGTCAGGGACATCCCCCTTGCAATCTGGGCTGCTGGCTCCTAACTGCTCTCCTGCCTGCCTGCCTGATCACCCGTAACCACTCACCTGCCTGCCTGGTCACCCCTAACCACTCTGCCTGCCTGCCTGATCACCCTTAACCTCTTTGCCTGCCTGATCACCCCTAACCACTCTGTCTGCCTGCCTGATCGCCCCTAACCTTCTCTGCTTCATCCGGAAGGACATCCAGAATAATTTCTGGAAGGTCCTTTGACTGTCCGGTCTAATTAGCGTATTACGCTTTTATTATTATAGATACTAATTTGCTTTGAGAGGTGTATCTACTTATAAATTGATCCTGCCATTCAGTTTCCTGGTCCTGCTCTGCTAAATATAGTGTCAAACAGCACTATTGGTATGACAGTCATGGACTGTTCTATGACTTTCTAGATTTTTGCTAGAGGAATCTAGATATATGAGCAGTAACTGAATCAACTGTTTTGGGCTGTGGTTACTTTTGCAAACACCTCATGGTAAACCTGGCTGCAGCACCTGGGATTCCATGGTTCCCAGTGGTGGTAGTTACCTGGCTGAGCCCTGGGGCAGGGGGAGGGGGGGGGGTTGAGGGGGAGGGGTTATGAGAGTTTCTCATGGCTGTCACTTCCTGAACTCGACCTTGATGGCACTTTCCATATTTGCTAATAAGTCTGATACATTTGAGGTGTGTCTTTAAAATAATGTGACTTTTTAAAAGCACTCAATGCCTTCTGATCTGTTATGTGCCAGTTGTTTTGCATATATTATCTTATTTAGGACTCACCCTAATGCAATGAAAACATCTTCCTTTCTTAAAACACAAACATGAGAAGTTATTTATGTGAACACATCATCCGTAAACACTGTTATTCTAGCAATGCTGCTGCAGCTCACAGCACTGCTGACACTCCCCTCCGGGGCTTGTTTTTTTTATTGTGGCATATTCTTTTGACTGCTCCCAGCTGTGGAAATTTTCACCTTTTAAAGTTTAGAATTTACTTATCTACCTACCTACTTACCTACCTACCTACCTACCTACCTATCCATGTAGCCATCCATCCATCCATCCACCCATCCATCCACCCATCCATCCACCCATCAACCCATCTACCTTTATCTATCTGTAATCAAAAGTAATTCGGCACAAGTTGAAATAATGAGGTAGTTTTCCACTTGTCTTGTTAGAGAACTTCATCTCCAATACTCGCAAGAATGCTGAGAAACAGGAACTGTCTGCATTGCTGTGGACAGTAAGAATTGCTACAACTCTTTGGAAAGCAATGTAGTGTACGTCCAGAACTTTAAAAATATTCATATCTTTAAATGAGTCATTCCACTTCTGGGCATGTATCCCATGTTTTAAAAGGTTGATCCAAAGTGTTGTCCTCTGCAGCAAATATCTAATGGAAGGAAATGGGAACCCAGCCCACTGACTACAGAATGTGCTCCAACCCCCAGTTTACTATAATGTTTTACTTCTGTTATGATTTGCTGCGTGCATTTTTAAAACATGTTGACCCTCTTGGGGCATAAAGTTTATCTTATTTACTTGGTCTCTTACAAAGAACCTAGCACATAGTAGACGTTCTGCATACGTTTTACTACACATTTTATAACCTGCCTGGTGATAAAATAGGTTTTCCTTTCCCTTTTATACATTTTATAAATGGGGAAACTTGAGGCACACAAAGAATAAGTAATTTCCCCCAGGTCACACAGTTAGGGAGATAAAATAAGGTGGAAATTTAGGCAACCTCACTTTCAACTTTAGACTCTTAACTGCTTCTCCAGCACGAGCAAACGCACAGTGTTTATACATTTTAATTAAATAAATGTGAACCTAGGAACCACAAAAGCCTCAATAGCCACAGCAATCTTGAGAAAGAAGGAACAAAGATGGAGGAATCATGCTACCTAATATAAAATTGTTTTATAAGGCCATAGTAATCAAGCAGTATGGTACTAGCATAAAAACAGACACACAGACCAATGAAACAGAATAGAGAGCCCAGAAATAAACCCATGCCTATATGGTCAATTAATATATGACAAAACAGCCCTAGCTGGTTTGGCTCAGTGGATAGAGCGTCGGCCTGCAGACTGTTGATTCCAGTCAAGGGCACATGCCCCGGTTGCAGACTCAATCCCTAGTAGGGGAGGTACAAGAGGCAGCTGATCAATGATTCTCTCTCATCATTGATGTTTCTATCTCTTTCTCCCTCTCCCTTCCTCTCTGAAGTCAATAAAAATATATCTTTTATATATATATATATATATCTCAAAGGAGGCAAGAACATACAATGGGTAAAGATAGTCTGTTCAATAAATAGTGTTGGGAAAATTGGACACATACATGCAAAATACGAAACTAGACCACCTTCTCACACCACATACAAAAATAAACTTAAAACGGATTAAAGACAAATATAATACTTGAAACCATAAAACTTCTAGAAGAAAACAGGTAGTAAAACCTCTGACATTTCTCTTAGCAACATTTTTTTCTAACATATCAAAAGAAAAGGAAACAAAGGAAAAATTAAACAAATGGGACTACATCAAACTAAGAAGTTTTTGCACAGCTAAGGAAACCATCAACAAAACAAAAAGACAATCTACTGATTGGGAGAACATAATCACCAACTATACACTGATCAGGGATTAATATCCAAATTTTATAAAGAATTCATACAACTCAACACCAAAAAACCCAATCAATCCAATTAAAATAGGGCAGTGGACCTGAATAGACACTTCTCCAAAGAGTATATACAGAAGGTCAAGAGACATATGAAAAGATGCTCAACATCACTAACCATTAGATAGATGCAAATTAAAACCACAGTGAGATGTCACCTCAGACCTGTCAGGAAGGCTATCACCAATAAATCCACAAACAAGTATTAGTAGAGACAAAGGAACCCTTGTGCACAACTGTCAGGAATGCAGATTGGTACAGCCACTGTGGAAACAGTATGGAGGGCCCTCAAAAAATTAAAAATGGGACTGCCTTAGGACCCAGCAATTACACTTCTGGGGATATATCCAAAGAATCCCAAAACACTAATTTGAAAAAATATATGCACCTCTATGTTCTTTGCAGCATTATTTACAACAGCCAAGCTATGGAAGCAACCCATGCATCCATCAATAGATGAGTGGATAAAAAAAGTTGTGGTACATATATATACTGTATATATACAATGAAATATTACTCAGCCATATAGAAGAGTGAAATCTTACCACTTAGGACAGCATGGATGGACCTGGAGAGTATTATGCTAAGTAAAATAAGTCAGACAGAAAAAGATAAATACCATATGGTTTCACTTATATGTAGAATATAAAGAGAAAAATAGACAAACATAATAGAAACAGACTCATATATACAGAGATCAGACTGGTGGTTGCCAGAGAGGAGGAGAATTGGAGGGCTGGGTGAAAAAGTGAAGGTATTAATAAGTACAAATTGGTAGTTATAAAATAGTCATGGGGATATAAAGTATAGCACAGGGAATATAGTCAATAATATTGTGATAATTATGTACATTGCCAGACGGGTACTTGAAATATTGGGGGGACCACTTTGTAAAGTATATTACTACCTAACCACTATGCTGTACCCCAGAAACGAATATAAAATAATATTAAATGTAAACTGTAATTGAAAAACAAACAAAAAATGGCTAAGATGGTAAATTTTATGTGTATTTTACCACAGGTTTTTGTTGTTGTTTTTTTTTAATATATTTTTTATTGATTTTTTACAGAGAGGAAGGGAGAGGGATAGAGAGTTAGAAACATCCATGAGAAAAAAACATCCATCAGCTGCCTCCTGCACACCCCCTACTGGGGATGTGTCCGCAACCAAGGTACATGCCCTTGACCGGAATCTAACCTGGGACTCTTCAGTCCACAGGCCGACGCTCTAGCCACTGAGCCAAACTGCTCAAGGCTTACCACAGTTTTTTAATTATTAAAAAAAAAGCCCTCACATTTGAAAGATAAATAAATAAATATGAACCCAGGAATAAATTGAGTAACCATGATGCATTTTCTTGATGAAACATTATATAAGAATTGAAATTATGTTTTCAAAAATTACATATCAGTCTGGATGAATGCTTATAACACTAAACGAAAATCAGGAAGCAGAATAGTACGTAGTTCTGTGTAATATCTTGTGCACAGAAAAATGATTGGAAGGATGCCCACCACAATGTCAAGTGGTGGCTGCAAATCAGAGGTGGATTTTCCCATCACTTTTATTTATATTTTTAGCGTTAATTTCCAGTTTCCCTTTAATCAGTGTATTAGTTGCTAGGGCAGTAGGAACATAGTACCACAGATGAGGTGTCTTAAAACAAATAGAAATTTGTTTTCTTGAAGTTTAGAAGGCCAGAAATCCAAAATCAAAGTGTGGACAGGGCTGGATCTTTCTGGAACCTCTGGGGGAGAATCTGCTTCCTGTCCTTTTCCTGGTTTATAATGGTTGTGGGCAATACTTGGCACTCTGTGGTTTGTGGTTTGTATTTCTCCAGGCTGTACCGTCGCCCTCGGCCTCATTATAAGCGCACCCGTCATTGGATTTGGGCCCACTCTAACCCGGTAGGAGGGCCTCATCTTAACTAATTACACCTTTTTTCCAAATAAGGTCATGTGGAGGTCAGGAGCAAGTGTCCCCAAAATGTGTCATCCTGGCTTGTACATTGTTTTAAATGGAAATCATTGAAAGCCCAGCAAACTCAGGAAGAATTTTTACTCCCCCCTTTCCTTAAAGAGATTCAGATAGAAACATGTGCTTTAGGAAGGGTCCGTACACTTAATCACCTTCAGAACTTACACGCTAGCATTAGTCGGGAAGACTCCAAGTTTGTTTAGTAGATTTTCCCCCTCGTGTCCCAGTGTTTCTGAGTTGCTTAGCATGAATTTGCCTGCCACGTGTGTCTGCTCTCCCTCAACTCCCTGGAAATTGCCCATTCTCACTTCTGAAATGTATTACCCTGTCCCCCGTTTTCTCTTTTGTCCAAAAATGTCTTATATACCTAAGGTTGCCTTTCTGTCTTAGGCATTTTTATGCTTCTATGAATTCCTCATGCGCACATCCTGTTAATCTGCTGTATGTTGTTTGAATTAGTCAAACAGAAAAACTAACGGGATAAGGGAACCAGTTCCCCAGTACCAACAGTCACATTCTGAGGCTCTGGGTGAGTGTGAATTTGGGGGGACACTATTTAACCCGGTATAATGTATCTTTTTCTAGCATTTTATGTTGGCAAATAGAAATTTTTAAAATATATTTTATTGATTTTTTACAGAGAGGAAGGGAGAGAGAGAGAGTTAGAAACATCGATGAGAGAGAAACATCAACCAGCCGCCTCCTGCACATCTCCCACTGGGGATGTGCCCACAACCCAGGTACATGCCCCTGACCGGAATCGAACCTGGGACCTTTCAGTCCTCAGGCCGACGCTCTATCCACTGAGCCAAACCGGTTTCGGCTGCAAATAGAAATTTTAAGAAAACAGAAGCCTGAGTCAAGTCTCTTTTTTTTTTAATATATATTTTATTGATTTTTTTACAGAGAGGAAGGGAGAGAGATAGAGAGTTAGAAACATTGATGAGAGAGAAACATCGATCAGCTGCCTCCTGCACACCTCCTACTGGGGATGTGCCCGCAACCCAGGTACATGCCCTTGACCGGAATCGAACCTGGGACCGTTCAGTCCGCAGGCCGACGCTCTATCCACTGAGCCAAACCAGTTCTGGCAGTCAAGTCTCTTAAGTTAGATGGATGATTGAATCAGATCAAATAGTTGGGACTAAGAGGGGATATGGCCAAAAGTGGAGTTTCAAACACACCTTCAGCCAAAGCAGCATGGCCTCCGGTAAGGAACACCAGATCTGAAGTCTTGGGCCTGGGTTAGGGTCCTGCCTCCCCACCTGCTCCCTTTGGGTGAGCGGCCTAAGCGTTCTAAGCATTAATCTGCACACCTGCACAGGAAGAACACTATTGTCATTTATGACCTCAGTGGAATCTAGCCAGTCAACTGTGCCTTCTAAGAGGCTGGACGTGAGTCATGTGGAGGGGGGTGTTACATAGGACTCTGTGATGTCCTCCTCTCTCACTGGAGTCTAGGGGGGCACAGTGGACAGTGGGGAGGGATGTGTCAAAGCCTTGCCTGTTCCCTTGTGAAGTAAAGGGTCAAGAATAGCCCAGGAAGGAAACTGTGTTGAGGTGTGACGTTAAGTATTTTGCACAATGAAGTAAATCCAGTTGAGTTAAGATTCAGAAAAGGTGGCCCAGAAATGAGGGATAGAGTCTGGTGTTGGGGGTGGGGAGCGAGGTCAGAGCAACGTGGTGGAAGCCTTGTAACCTTTCAGGGAAAGTCCACCTCGGGGGGAAGATGGCCACAAGACATTCAGAACCCAAGGTGAAGGCTGGCCTGGCTAGTGTGGCTCAGTGGTTGAGTATCAACCCATGAACCAGGTGGGTTTCGGGCTTGATCCCCAGTAGGGGGCATGTGGGAGGCAGTCAATCATGATTCTCATCACTGATGTTTCTATCTCTCTCTTCTTCTCCCTTCCTCTCTTTAAATCAATAAAAGAAAACGTGAAGGCTGTCCATTGCTCAGTATTGGGCTGTTAGCCTATGGAGCTGTAATAAATACCCCAACGTGAGGGCCACTGGACACTCATTTTCTCAACTTATGGTAACAATTGTGACACACAAGTGTGTTGTGTAATATTGCTGGGGGTGAGGGTGGGGGTGGGGGTGGGGTGGGATGAAGGAAACACGTTCTGACCTGGGGGCCATCAAAGGAACCGATTAAACCAGGCTGCACATTGCAAAGAGAGGCACTGGAAAAGCTGCATAGCCACATCCCTGCCCCACACCCTATAAGTGCGCAAGTGGGATAGAGTTCCAGCTCATTTCATTTGCATCTCAAAGTGCCAGGTATTGAAGCTGATTTCTGCTTTGCATACGTGAAGAGCCCACCACACCACCTGCAGCAAGAGTCAATACAATCTGATTTCCAGCACATTTATCATAGATGCAGGCCTCCCAAGATACTATTTTGATATATAATTTGACAAATATATATAACTTTATATATATATATATATATATATAACTTTGATATATAATTTGACAAATAAGCAAGTGAGAATATACTATGTGTGTGTGTGTATATATATACACTTGCTTATTTGTAAATCAATCTTATTCAAAGGCTTTTCTTCAATGCCATTGTTTTTACCTTTCTTTCTGTCTCTCCTCTAGTTTGCTTGCTTACATTTTCTAGCAATTTCACCATTCTCTTCCATCCTGTCCTCAAATACAGCCTCTTATTTCAAAAGCTTAAAAATTATTTATAAATTCTTTCAATATGAAGTGCTACTTAATTTTCCTACATACTTTAAAGGGATCCAACAATATCTCTCAACATCTACCAATCACCCCTATCTGTATATTGCCCTTATACCATGTCCAGCCTACTTCCTTTCCTATTTGTTAGAAATATTTTTAAAAATCATTGCTCCCCATACACAATCCCTGCTTAGAAATGCTTCCCTTCCCACAGGCTGGTCGGAGCTCCTCCTACCTGCCAGGTTACTGCAGAGCGAGTAAACTGCGAGCAGAGTGGAAGACCAACACGACTTGGGGACAGCAGCAAAGATGAAATGCTGATGTTGTAGAAGACCGAAGAAACCCAAGCAATGCTCAGAGAAATGGAGTTACACAGCTTTATTATGCTGGCGGTCTCAGAGGAGTTGCCTCCATAGTCTGAGCAAACCAATATGGTAGAAGCCCTTCTTTTATCCTCTTTTGATTTCTTTGTCCCCCAAATATGGATGGGGAGTTCCAGGCCTTTCGTGGGCTTTGCAAAAAGCCCCGTGGGTTGGGAGGGGGTTCTTGAGATCATATCTAAGGGCCTGGCCTAGCGCCAGCGCTGATACCCCCTCCAGGGGTTGTGTGTTGTTCATGGTTTATGGCCTCTGTAAAATGTGAGCATTTAGGTAACAGGTCTTGCAAGACCAGATTGTGGAGAAAGGGGTAGTGACTTAATTATAGGTTATCAAGAATGTACATTAGGTTACTGCCCAGATACAGATTGCTAGCCCCCCAAACATCAGGGTTACATTGGAATTAGCCTTTTAGCCTTCTCACTAAGGAGGTGGGGGGGGGGGGGGGGGGCGGGTGTGTGGAGAAGAGAAAGAGGGAAACTGCCCAGAGTTGCTATTCCCAATCCTGAAGCTCAATTGAGTTCCTTGGGACCCCATTTCTTTATAATAAATCTACCTTTACAGGAACTAGCAAGAATTGGTTTTAGTTAACTATACCAAATAATCCTTGAATCTGATCCTCAGAGTGTGTCTTTTTTTAAAAAAAAGAACAATTACAAAATCTATTAACCATATTAGGAACTAATTCCATTTTTTTCTTTTCTTCTCATTTTTCTCTTTAATACATAATGGGAAATACACCGGAAAGGTGAACATGATGGATGGGGTGTGCGGGCAGGCTAAATAGCCATCTCAGATGGTGACCTAAGAAAAATTGAATTTATTTAAGGGGAGGGGATGAGGGATGGGATATCCACAGGGAAGGGCTGCACAGCACTGAGCCAAGGGGACACTGGGTCCATGATGGCAGCACCCCGGAGCTGGAGTTTCATCCTTATATACAGTTACAGGCGGGAAACTTTTGTCGTCAGGGGGTGTGGGGCCTGAGCTGGTGGGCTTGGAATGCAGATGGAATGCAGGTGTGTGATCAGGTGCCTTCAGGACAGTTTCCATTCCTTG
This sequence comes from Myotis yumanensis, assembly GCF_028538775.1. Lineage (NCBI taxonomy): Eukaryota > Metazoa > Chordata > Mammalia > Chiroptera > Vespertilionidae > Myotis > Myotis yumanensis. The sequence goes on from NW_027223758.1 coordinate 41,685,551, forward strand.
TATGGTCTGACTCCTGGTGTCCATGGAGTTTTTCCTGGTCTTTTGTCCTCTTTTGGCGGGAAGCTTATAAATGGCCGTTAAGGATTGTATTACCCTACAGTCCTAACAACACCTTGCATACAAAAAAGTACATACTTCATATGTTTAAAGCAACCTGTGGTTAAAACCACTCATATATGTTTTATGCACTCTTCTGGGCCAGATAGTAAATCCTGTTCAATTAAACCAGTGTCCTCAGATACGTTGAAAGAAAGAGGGTAGACGGCTATCGCCTCCTTAGCCAATTCCTCGCAATCTCTCCTATGGCTGGGTACCAACTACCCTTTCAGACATTCTAGACGTCCAGAGATCTCTCCCAACTCAGCCATCTCCCTCTGGATGGTAGACGGCACATTACGGACGGCCAGTAAACTTTAGCTAATGGTAGTGACATTTGCAAGCAATAAAGAAAGTCGGTTGATGGGTTCATTATAGCAATTATATCAGATAGCAATGTCTTGCTTTGCAAATCTAGTTTAATAGATTAAGGCTGTTCATTTATCATCATAGAAAGATTAAGAGATGCCATAGTCTACTTTATGCCTGAGAGCTGCTACTTTTCAGCACTGACGCATCTATGTTCCCATTTTACCTTCACAGTTACAGATGCACACTCTCCTTCTCTAAATCACAAAGAATTCTAGTTTAGAGTTATATGTTAAAATAATAGCATATCTATTGACACCTAGTCCAGCACTGGGTGGTAGGCCTGGCTATCTCTACTACTGCTATAAATTAAAACCATATACATACGGTTCACTATAACAATTTTCTTATACCCAAAGAAAGGGAAAAAATCCTGGAAGAAGATCACTTCCACTAGGTATGGTGTTTTTTAAAAATAACCCACAGTTTAAAACATCATATGGGGTCATAAACACTAGTATTGCCTAAAGAAATTCTGGAAGAATGTACCTGAAATGGAAAGAAGTCATCGGTGATCGGTGAGAGCACAGAGATGAAAACCACACAGACAGAAGACCCCAAAAATGTCCACTGTAAAGCATTTCATATTCTTCAATTCAGGAACTATGTGCCCTGGCTGGTATGGCTCAGTTGGTTGGGCATTATCCTGTGCACCAGGAGGTTGCTGGTTCGATTCCTGGCCAGGGCACATGTCTGGGTTGTGGGCTCGATCCCACAGTAGGAGGCTTGCAGGAGGCAGCCAACTGATGTTGCACTCTCACATCAATGTTTCTCTCTCTTCCCCTCCCTCCCCCTCTCTCTAAAAGTTAGTAAACTATTTTTTTAAAAAGAAGGAATTTTCTATGTACTGATGAGGAGATTTCTAAGACTCGCTGTTAAATTTAATTTTTTTAAAAAGAGAAACTCCAGGAACTATGTGAGTCATTGCGGAAAAAAAAGATCCACAGGTATCTGGGTGGACTCAACAAAAATGCAACCTTAACTTTGGAATTGTGTAACTATAGTTTCCCGCCCCTGAATGCCTCTTTTGTTGTCCTCAGTCCATCCTGCAGGTGTTGTTGATAACAGGTGGCAAAGAATAAGTTGAAGTTTATGAGGTTCAGTGCAAATAAAGGACACCTGCCCTCCTCACTGTTCTTTGGCAATCTCCTACCCAAAGATAAACTTAGCACATCACAAAGGGAGTGTGCGGCAGTACTCCGGGGAGGCAGGGCCAAATGAAATCTTCTCAGTGCCAAATGGAACTTTTTCAACTTTAATCTTTTTTTTTTTAAACAATCACATGAAAGGAAACTCCAGAGTCTCTCTTTCTCCTCTCTTTCTCTTGTTTTTAAAAAAGCGTTAAAGAGAAAAGTTTACAAATGCGTAAGTCGGAGTTGATCATGGGCAGAGTTAGCCTTCCATGTCCAGAGCACATTTAGGAGGCAGGGGAGGAACTTCAACTCTGCTGTGATAGGATAGTTTCTTCTCAGATGGGCTGTGAAATACCGATCTGAGCGTTGGCAGGAACCACAGTCTCCTTTAAACTGGAAATCAGCTGGTCTGGTTTATAGACATGCTGTAATCCCATTTTTATTTGGAATTTTATTTGGAATGCAAAACGCAATTTTCCTACAGAACAACATAAAAATGATGGCAAGATTCTGAGGCAGACAAAGGAAGTCCCTGTATTTGAGGGCGACTCGGAGAACCACCAGTGCTTTCTCACATGGAAAGGAAAAAGGATGGACTCAAAAGGAAAGTTTGTTCAGAAAGTATTTTGTTACACTGATATGATAAATTAATAGTGGAATACACTTTTATCAGTTACTTACCTAAATGATTTTATTCCTTCTTATTCTTTTCATTACTGTTGGTTGTATAGCCTTTCCCTCTCACATTTTTTCACAATTTCCATCTTGCTTTTGCTATTTTAAATGTTTTCCCCATTTTTACTATCTTGATTACTGTCAACCCTGACTTTGAACTCAAATAGAACACCTTTAATTCCATCTGTTGGAATTTCAAGATTAAAAAATTGGTGTGGGACTAGATCAAACTAAAAAGCTTCTGCACATCCCTGGCCAGTGTGGCTCAATGGGTTGAGCATCATCCTGCACACAGAAAGGTTGCCTGTTTGATTCTTGGTCAGGGCACATGCCCAGGTTACAGGCTCTGTCCCTGGTGGGAGTTATGCCTGAGGCAGCTAATTGATGTTTCACTCTCACATTGATGTTTCTCTCTCTTTCCTTCTCCACTTCTCACTCTCAAAAAAAATCAATAAAAATATTTTAAAGAATTAAAATAAAAAGCTTCTACACAGCAAAATAATAATAATAAAGTAAATAAATAGAAAATTTAAAGTGAAAGGCAACTTACTGAATGGGATAAAATATTTGTAAATCATATATCTGGTAAGGGGATAATATCTAAAATATATGAAGAACTCATACAACTCCATAGCAAAAAACAAACAACCCGATTAAAAAAATGGACAGAGGGTCTAAATAGGTAGGCATTTTTTTTCCACAGATGATATACAAATGATCAACAGGTACATGAAAAAGTGTTCAACATCACTAATTATAAGGAAAATGCAAATCAAAACCACAAAGAGATATTACTTCACACCTGTTAGAATGACTATTATCAAAAAGACAAGAAATGAGTGGTGGCGAGAATGTGGAAGAAAGGAAACCCTTGTGCCCTGTAGGTGAGAATGTAAATTGGTGCAGTCACCATGCAAAACAGTATAAAGGTTCCTCCAGAAAATAAATATAGAACTACCATATGATCCAGCAATTCCACGTCTGGGTGTTTACGCCAAGAAAATGCAAACACTAAAATATATCCAACCTCATGTTCCCTGCAGCATTATGTACATAGCCAAGACATAAAAACAGCCTAAGTGTCCACCAACAGATGAAGGATAAGGAAATTGTAGTGTATATACACAATGGAATATTATTTAGCCACAAAAAGACAGAATCCTGCCACTTGTGACAACATGAATAGACCTTGAGGACATTGTGCTAAGAGAAGTAAGTCAGACAATGACAACTACCATATGATATCACTTATGTATAAAATCTAATCCCCCCCAAAAGAAAACCTGAGCTTTTCAGATTGCCAGAGGCATGGGTGAGGGGTAAGGGTAGGGGTGGAGAGAACAGATTCATGGGGGTGGAAGTGGGCAAAATGAGTGAAGGGGGGCAAGAAATACACATTTCTAGTTATAGAATAAGCAAGCTCAGGAGATGTGATATACAGCGTGATGACTGTATTAATACTGTACTGCCTATTTGAAAGTGACTAAGAGAGTAAATTTTAAAAGTTCTCAGCACAATAAAAGAATTTTGTAACCATGTGTGGTGACACCTGTAAACTAGGTTTATTGTGGTGATCATTTCACAATACGTACGAATATTGAATCATGTTGTACACCTGAAACCAGTATAATGTTATATGTCAATTATACCTCAGTAAAAAATCTTGTGTGTGCAGAACATAGTTCCTTTTGCCTTTTCCTTGAAGGTCTCTGCACCTTCTGGGTCTGAAGTGGTGTGAGCTGTCCCTCCTCTCAACAAGGAACAGAAAATCAACAATGTGACCACCACCACCACCAAAAACAGTGACAGCAATGACCACCACACAACCACTCACTCTGTCCCAGGCACTATGTTTAAAAGGAATTTTTTTTCTCTGTCGTCTAGATCACGAGAATCACTCTTGCAAAAATAAAAAGCAGGGCCAACAGCTGTCTCTGGGTAATCTATTACGTTGTTAGAGCGCCATACAAATGACCGCGGTCGGGGGCTCACAGGGCAGAAATAAAGTTCTCACCGCTCTGGAGGCCAGAAGTGTGACTTCAAGGCGTGCACGGTTGGTTTCTCCTGAGGCCTCTCTCCTTGGCTTGCAGGTGACCTCCTCTGCCTGTACCCTCACATGGCCTTTCCATCCCTGGTCTTTCTTCCTCTTCTTATAAGGACACCAGTCCTACTGGATTAGAGTCCCACCCAGGTGACCTCAATTATTGTATTTACCTCCTCAAAGCCCCTACCTTTAAACACAGTCACAATTGGGTTAGGGCTTCAACATATAAATTGTGTGTGTCTGTGTGTGTTTGTAGGGGAGAACAGGTAACATAATCCTGCACATATCTCCTCCCCCTCAGGCCCATACTGTAGCTGATTAAGTGCCTGGCCTGGGCTGGCTCTCCTGGGAGTTTGGAATTGGGCAGAGAGGTGACTGTCTTTGCTGAGCGCTTCTTGTCAGGGATGTAAGCTGGCTTGGTCAGGCATGATTGGCAGGTCTACATACCCACAGCACAGCAGCCCATGACATAGCTTCACATGTGGAGGACATTGTCCTAAGTCCTTCCCTGAGTGGTTTTCTTTAATTCTCACGCTAACCCAGTGAAGTATGTTATTATCTCCAACTTATGGTTCTATAATATAGAAGAAAAAGTTGAATCATTTACCCAAAGTCGTCCAGCTGAAATGTTAGCTTTACACAAAGGAGCAGAGAAAAACAGGGGGGGGGGGGGGGGGGGGCGGAGAGAGAGAGAGAGACAGAGAGATTAAGAAGGTTCACAAACCAGTAAAGGAAGAACTCTTGTCATCAGACTTTGCTATTTGTGGACATGGATGTCCGAGGTCATGATAATTCGGGTAATAATGAGACAAGTGTCTTCGGTGGAATGCACAAGCTGATGAAGCCTGGATGTACCTGATGATGAGGGTAAAGTGCTTATCACAATGCCCTACACAAAACAAACTGTAAGTGGATACTGAGGATACAGATACCATTGTTTCCTACTCTTCTTGAAAGCAAATGGATTGGCTTAAACTTAGGAATAAGAAAAGTCAGTCATGGAGTCATTCATTTGCCAAATACTGAGCATGGATTGTGTGTGGGGTCCTGGGCCGGGCAGTGGGATAGGCCACGGGGAAGGCCGGAGCTCAGCAGCTGGCCCAGGGAGACAGGGAGATGGGCAGTTACACTTAGTGTGGGATGTGCCATGTGGGGCTGTGAGATCTGGTGGGAGCACCTTGGTCGGTACCTTCTAGTCTAGCAATTTTCAACCGGTGAGCTACAAGAACTTTTAAAACCTGCAATACCTGACTATTTAGTCAGGGACACTGACTTCTTTTTCCCTAAATTGTCAAATAAAAAATAGTAATAAAAAAAAGAGACAACAGCCAACACAACAATAGCTGTTCAGTGTGAATAAATCAAAATTATACCTATTTTTTGTCAGATTGGCAAAAAATATAACATTTTTTTGGTGTGCTGCAGAATTTTAGTAATTAGTTTATGTGTGCCATAAGAAAAAGGTTGAAAATCCCTGGTCTGGACTTTGAGAATCATATGGAACCTCCCTGGTAGAAGCAACTTCCATTAGGAGCTCGGAAAGACATGCAGAATTTTACTTACTTGTTCACTTAACTTTCATAAATTTATCACGGGCCTTTTAGATCTGAGGGATTATGCTAAATCTAGGAATACAACAATGACAGGGAGAGATGTGACCTTGCCCTTGTGGGACTTGTAATGTATTGGGGAGACAAATACTAAAGGAATAATTATGCAGATACCAGGTCCAGCAGAGGAGGACCAGTCAGCAGGACCAGCAGGGGCCTGGGAGGGAGAGTGTGTCTACTGGAAGGTTCTGTTGAGGAGAGAGGAGAATCGAGGCTGAAGAAGCGACAGGGTGAGATCACCAACCAGGTAAGTCCTGCTGTGAGTTTGGGGTTTAGCTGGCCACAGAAGAGATCCCCTGAAGGGAGTCCAGACCTGCATTTCAGGAAGTCCGTGGGCTGCTCTGTGGGTGCTGGGTTGGAGGAGGCACCCCTAGAGGCTGGGAGACTGTTGCCACAGACCAGGGAAGACGTGATGGTGGTCTGGACTGGGGTGGGGCATGCCACAGAGAAGGGGACAGGTAACATACATTTGTGTTTCAGTAGAAAGTGGTCTCCCCCTCTCCATTCTTCCATAGGAAGAGATTCTTCCTCTTCCCCCCACTCTATAGGATTCAAGAGACAAGGACCCTGACTCTGTGCCACTCCTGGAAACCAAAAGGCTTTGTCCTCCCTCCTGAGCCAGGGACAGACAAGCTTCTCTCTCTCTCTCTCTCTCTCTCTCTCTCTCTCTCTCTGGCAATGAGAGGAGATTCCTTTTCCTCCTTTAATCCCCCTTTCTCTGCAAGAGCACCAGCCAGGGGAGGGCAAGTGCAAGCCTGACTGTAACCTCCCCTCTAAAGTGAGTGGGTGCCCTTGGAGAGGAAGGGTCAGGGAGCTGGGGCTGGGGGTTGAGAGGCCTGGGTTCTATTCCCAACGCTACCACCGGGTCTCCTTGAGCAGGTCCCAACCACGTCCCTGCGCCTTTCTTTCCTTCATGGTAAAGCCAGCAGCTAAGTTCAAATGCTGTAACCTGTGAGCTAGATTTCAGAATAGCATTCACAGAAAAGAGTCATTTCAGAAGCCGTGTTTACTCTGGGGTTTGATAAAAGAACATAAAAGGCTCTGATTGGCGCTATTTAAATATTTGTTCCAGGACTGATATTTGCATTTAGGATGAAATGAATTGATGCACATTATTTATGATTAACTCTGAAGCTCAGAGGAAGGGGAATAATATAATGAGTGAGGAGGCAGATAAGTCAGACTGATCATGAGTAAAATAAAGCCCCAGCTATCAGCTCTTCCTCCTATTCACAAACCATCTCCATTCTGCTAGTACATTTCATATGGCTTTAAAAACCTGGTCTCAGTGCGTTTAAAGCTTTTACAACCTATGGGGGAAATACATGCAGTTTAAATAGACAATAAGCAGCAAACACCCTCCCCCACCATGAAAAGCTAATGGTCTTTGAGAATAATCTACAACAGATTCAATTTAGCAGCTAATATTCTCCTGCTCACGGCCAATTCACTTTCCACAATGAGGATCAAAGCAAATGGCCTAACATTTTTTAAAGAATGAAGGGTACCATAAATGGACTGCAAATTGCTCCTTTCTCTATAAGCAGCTCTCTCTCAGAGTAACATTTCCAATTGCTAATGGCCAGATTTGGACAAGTGGGGATTTTCCTACTAAGGGACCAGAGAAGGGGACAAAGGTAACGGCTTTCATGGAGAGAGAGCTGGAAGCTGGGACAATGAAATCCTTGGATCTGTAACAAGATTGGAGCCATGAAAATAGCTGGGATCAGAAAATTGTCTAGCCTTTTCTGGTTGAGCCTGGAAAGGAATCTTCTGAATGCCTGCTGCTTGTTTTAATGGAATATTGAGACCAGCATCAGATACACCACTGCAACCAAGAATCCTGGATAGAGTTAACCAAATCCCTTGGTCTTCCAGAGACATACACAAAAACCACTCTCTGCTCCCCCCACTTTGATCCTATGGTTACTTCTGAAATGCCATCTGATTCATGACGGTAAATAACCCAAACTAATTTACTGATGTGTGACCTGATTAAATACTGTATCAAAAGGAATCCTTTAAAAAGGAGTAGCTGGAAGGGGGAAATCAAAGTATCAAGGAAACATTATGGAGCTAAAAAATAAATAAATAAAATGGTGAGCTCCTTTTCTGAACCCAAGAGCTGAAATCCAGGCTTTGATATGTAATTTCCCTTTTATTTTCTCCTGAGTCATTAATTCCCCTTCCTCCTGGATTTTTTTGATCCTAGGTAAACAAACAATTCTCTGCCCCCACCCCTCTGACTCCACCTATGTGTCATTTGACTAATCTCCTTTACATCAAAACTTCTCCAAAGACTGTGGGGGTTCAGAAGGAGCCACCCCACCATGTGCCTCTGTGGTACCTGGATTATTTTGAGCTAAAGGAAATTTTAGCCTCAGGCTCAAGAGAAACTTTCCCCCCTGCTTTCAACTACCTAGAACGGTGGTTCTCAACCTTCCTAATGCCGAGACCCTTTAATTCAGTCCCTCATGTTGTGGTGACTCCCAACTTCATTGTTACAAATTGAACATAATTAAAGCATAGTGATTAATCACAAAAACAATATGTAATTATATATGTGTTTTCCGATGGTCTTAGGCGACCCCTGTGAAAGGGTCGTTCGACCCCCAAAGGGGTCGCGACCCACAGGTTGAGAACCGCTGACCTAGAACTTGCCCATAATAAGAGATTAGCACCCATAACCTCTTTCTGACCCTGTGTGGCAGGGCAGCTTCCATTTACTAAACAGCTGCTCTCATCATCCTGCAGTGGCCCTTTGAAGCCTCCAGGTGCATGACCTCATCCTTAGCTCAGGATGTCTTATATACCTCCACCCCCTTTCTGTCTCTGACTCTCTCATGTATGTGGGGTTCCTGTGCACATTGAGATTAAATTTAATTTTCTCTTTTCAGTCTGTCTCCTGTTGATATGATTATTCATCCAGAGGGAAAGGGAATTTTTCCCCTTCCCCACACTGGTCACACTTCCTGTCTTGGCTCCCGGTCCTCCCATTCTCTCTTGTACCTACTCCACTTAGGTGTTTGACTCCACCACTCCCTCCAAATTGCTCTCATCAAATCCTGACCTTATCAGACAAATCAGAAGCATTGCAACCTGTTGACTGTTGCCTCTTTCTTGGACCTTGATGTGATAAGCCTCTGGACTGTGTTTGAATTATATCAGATTATTTCCACTGGCAATACTGAGCCAATGGAAAAGTTAATTGAGTTTATTACATAATTGCTGTTATCCAAGAAATGGTTATTAAGTAAACTTGGAAAAAAAAACCTTGAAGATAAAAATTAATTTCCTGTATCCCTGCCCAACAACTTTTACATTTTTATTTCTTTCCTTTAAACATGCTATCAGTATGAAGATGTATTTGTTTTATATAGTTGCTGTCACATGTTATTTTCAAATTTATATCCTGCTTTTAAAAAACACACACACACACAATATAACTAAAGGGATTTTCCACATGATTTCAAACTCTTTGTTAGTATTCCTTTAAATGGTTATATCATATTTCATTGAGTTGATTTGCCATAGTTTGCTTAACCATTCTTTTCTTGAGCTGTTCTGTTTTTTCTCTGTTAGGAATAATGGTGCAATAAACATCTTTGTTCACAAAGGATTTCTTTTCAAAAATATTTTAGATTATTTCCTTAGGATAGGATCCCAGAATGATCAGATTAAAGTATATAAACATTTCTAAAGCATTTCACCAAACTGCTTCACTGAAGGAGTAAAATAACTAGATTTCAATATTTGTAAGATGGTTGTTAGTAAATTGCTTCCCAAACAACCATTGGTCATGACTAAACTAGAATAAAAGATAAATATTTTTCAATGGGGGGTGGGGGTGTTTATTTTCAAAAACTCTCAAGCTACCTGTCACGGGAAATATTTAAGACCTCCCCACCTGGTCTTCCTGGGCTCCTGTCTGCATGAGAAGTGACTCCCACCCTAGGTGGATTTGGTCTACATAAGGGTTTACCATCAGAACCATTGAAAGAGTTTTTAAAAGTTAGACTAGATTCTGTGGCTGCATCCCAAACCTGCCTACCTAGATCTGCACACCAGCTCTTATCATTCAACATACTAAAGCTGTGGTCGGCAAACTGCGGCTCGCGAGCCACATGCGGCTCTTTGGCCCCTTGAGTGTGGCTCTTCCTAAGCCTTAGGAGTACCCTAATTAAGTTAATAACAATGTACCTACCTATATAGTTTAAGTTTAAAACATTTGGTTCTCAAAAGAAATTTCAATCGTTGTACTGTTGATATTTGGCTCTGTTGACTAATGAGTTTGCCGACCACTGTACTAAAGGAACATGAAGCAACGGAAAGTCTTTGTGTTGGGCAATGAAAGTGTCGGTGAAAATAATTTAAATTATCTGTTGTTCTAAAAGTTGTCTTAATAGTAAATACTTAAACAAAGTAAAATGGCAGTGGTTTAGCTGGACAATGCAAAACCAGGAGTGCCCCATCCCCACACGCAGTGTACCAGGAAAGAGACTGAGGATGTGCACTCCTGTTATTCATTAACTATGATTGGAGCCCACTATCATCAATGCCGTTTGAGAGAAAACTCCTATTAAACACATCGATGCCTGTTATTATTCACTCTCTTAAAGCTGAATTTTATTATTCCGGGTACCCTTTTCCAATATTATCCCTATTAATATTCTTTCAAAACTGTCAAAATAAAATTTGTATTGATTATAGAACTAAAACAGGTGCTTTTGAAATGGAGAATTAAGATTTTATTAGTAGAGAGTCAAGGATTTATCGCAGTTCATTTGGGAAGAGTTTGCATCTTTTCCATTCTTCTCAGGGTTCCCTTTTTTAAATGTCTTTATTGATTTTAGAGAGACAGGAAGGGAGAGGGAAAGAGAGACAGAAGCATCAAAGTGCATAGACGTTTCTAAGGTATTTCACCAAGTTGCTTCACTGAAGGAGTGAATTGACTAGGTTTCAATATTTGTCAGATGGCTGTTAATAAATTGCTTCCAAAACGACCATTGGTCATGGCTGCCTCCTGCAACCCCCTCTTCCCCCAACTGGGGACCGAGCCTGCAACCCAGGCATGTACCCCCATCACTTTTTATTACTTGTTTTGTTGATAAAAGCCATTCTCTCAGCTGTAAGATGGTATCTCATTGTAGTTTTTTTAAAAATACATTTTTATTGATTTCAGAGAGGAAGGGAGAGGGAGAGAGAGATAGAAACATCAATGATGAGAGAGAATCATCCATCGGCTGCCTTCTGCACGCCCCACACTGGGGATGTGCCCTGACTGGGAATTGAACCAGTGACCTCTTGGTGCATGAGTTGATGCCCAACCACTGACCTACACCAGCTGGGCAGGGTTTCTAATTTTGGAAAAAAAACAAAACTGGGGATGTTTTGAAATAGGATAGTAATGAAGCAGGAAGACAACTTCTCTATGAGTTTACTTGATCCATTTTTATGTTCTCAGAATTAAGGAAAGCAAATGACTTAGTAAATATTTGTCGAATGAATGAATAACTATCTGTAATATATATAAGAATATGCATGATGAATATATGGAAATCTATGGAAAGCTTGTATGGAAATATACTTATTCAGTATCTGGCAGACCTTTATGAGCTTTGTGATCATTGGGAAAACATTCGTGTGTTTCCTAATTTCACTTTTCACCTGTAAAATGGAGATAATGGAACATAACACAGAGGGTTGTTATGCAGTTCCAATAAGAGTGCCTGGACCAGTGTGTGACATGAGCTATGACTAGAAGAGCTAAACAACATTTCTTTTGCTTCCCATTCAAAATTTAAAATCATATATTTTTATAAGATATGGGGATCTAAGCTTCTATTTATCTCTAACCAACTCTGTCACATCAACAGATATTGGAGTTGCTGACATTTTGGTAGGAAGTATTTTTTAATTCTGTAATTAATGAAAATAAAATTCAGACCTGTCTTTTTTATGAGACTGACATATGCTAAAAACTTGATTATCTTGAGTCATGATAGAAAGAATTGCGCCAGAATTGTGCCTAGCTTTTTGTGTTGAATGGAAATGTGGGAGTTGGGGTGTGGGAGGAGAAGCTTGTATTTTTTCATAGTTCTTGGGAATTCTGAGGCATAGCCATATTTGGAAACTCCTGGTCCAACTTTTCATTTCACAGGTGAAGACCTGGAAAGATGGTTACAGATGGTCAAGGCTGAGAGCAGTTTCTTGTTGACCTTTGATCTACCAGACTCATTAGATCATTCATCCAATTTATCATTTCAATGCAAATTTTAACCCTGTCTCTTGTACTTAAGATTTTGGCCCCAAGGCTGTTGTTGAGAGTCTGAAGGAGGAGAGACAATCCTGCTAGCTTTGAGGGCCACCAGAGGCTGTGGCATGGAGCTGGCCTCTGGGCTATGTAAATTCAGCTGCTGGCTCCAGGCCAGTAGTTAAATTCTATGAAAACAAGTCCACATCCACACACTAGCAGAGGAAGTTGGGCAAGGCCCTCTTCTGCCTATTCAAACAGGTGACTTTGCAACTCCTGAGCCTTAGATCAGCCACAGGCATTGTGAGAGCTGCTGGAGACCCAGTTGACCTGGACCAATGTGTGACGTGAGCTATGACTGGAAGAGCCCAGATGCTGGGCCCATGTTCCAGCCCCCACTGACTCTCTGGGCTACCTCAGGAAAGTTTTCTCCTCTGTAAAATGGGGATAATAATATCACCCACCTCTTAGGGTTGTTATGAGGATTACATGGGTTAACATTTATAGTGAACCTAGAATAATGCCTGATATTTAGTAAATGATAGGTAAATGCTTTATTAAACACCTTTCACAGCACTTTCTGAGTGTCTTGACAAGGAGTCCTTGATGACTCTTAGAGGGATGGTGGATTGAACCCTGTCAAAACACATGCCATTTTGAAAGTGACTTTCTTTATTGTGTCACTAAATGGTCTGCTGCTCTTCTACCCACTGACCAAGGGGCTAGTCTTCCTTCAGTGAGACAAGAGGGGACCCAGCTATTTTGGAGCCCCCCTAGACCCATGGCTCTTTGGCCCCTTCAGTGTGGCCACGAAGTTTCAATCGCACTGTACGTGTGCGCCCGCACGTGGTATTTTGTGGAAGAGCCACACTCAAGGGGCCGCAGTTTGCTGACTACTGCCCTAGACTTTACATTACATCACACCCACCTCTTTCTGCAGTCAGCACATACCAAACCTTGCCTAGATTCAGAAACACTTGACCCTTTAATTCCCTCCTTTAACAGAGATTCTTCATGTCTAACCCTCCAGGTCAAGACAACAAGAAGTGGCAATGAAACTCACATTTTTTGTGAGTCACTGCCACTGAGTAAAGTCCTCACATCTACCGAGAAAAGGATCTAATTCAGGCTCCACCTCCAGAGCTAGAAAATTAATGTTTAATCAGACCAACATATCATCAGTTATTACATCTGACCTTCCTTAAAGTGCCATAAAGCAGTGAGGACAATGGGGAAACAAAAATCCTAAATTGTACTTGGTGGTGTGTTTTTTTAACCAATTTTAAAAAATATCGATCACTATTCTGACATTTGTGTTAATCATTCTCTTGCTTCTCATTATAGCTTATCATATACTAGAGGCCCAGTGCACAAAAATTTGTGCACTCGGTGGGGAGAGGGGGTCTCTCAGCCCGGCCTGTGCCCTCTAGCAGTCTGGGACCGCTCAGGAGATAATGACCTGCTGGCTTAGGCCTGCTCCCGGGTGGCAGAGGGCAGGCCCAATCCCTAGGTGCAGCCCCTGGTCGGGCTCAGAGCAGGGCCGATTGGGGAGTTGGGGCGCCGCCCCCTGTCATGCACAGAGCAGGGCGGATCGGGAGGTTGTGATGCCACCCCTAGTCACGCTCAGGGTAGGGCCAATTTGGGGGTTGGGGCACCGCCCCCTGTCACACTCAAGGCAGGGTCGATAGGGAGGTTGCAGCGCCACCCCCTGTCACACACAGAGCAGGGCCCATCAGGGGGTTGAGGAGCTCCCCCCTGTCACGAACAGAGCAGGGCGGATAGGGAGGTTGTGGCCCCGCCCCCTGTCACACACAGAGCCGCAGGGCGATCAGGGGGTTTGGTCGCTGCCCCCTGTCACGCTGATCCTGGTGCTGGCAGGCATATTACCCTTTTACTATATAGGATAGAGGCCTGGTGCACGGGTGGGGGCTGGCTGGTTTGCCCTGAAGGGTGTCCTGGATCAGGGTGGGGGTCCTGCTTGGGTGCCTGGCCAGCCTGGGTGAGGGGATGATGGCTGTTTGCATCTGGTCACACCCCCTTCAGGGTGGGGGTCCCCACTGGGGTGCCTGGCCAGCCTGGGTGAGGGGCTGAGGGCCGTTTTCAGGCTGGCGGGTGACTGAAGCTCCTAATCTGTCCTTTTTTCCTTTTTTTTTTTTATTCTGGGCCAGCTTTAGCTCTGAGGCTCGGCTCCAGCTATGAGACCTCCGCTGCTGAAAGCAGGTTTCTGGCCTTTGTTTACCTTCTGTATTTGAAACAATGTTGCGGTCCTGCTGGCTGAAGCCCAGGGTTTTGTTTAGCTTCTATATTTGTTACAATGTTGCTTAGAGTGCAGCTCAGAGGCCGGCAAGGCAGGCGGGGAAGCTTGGCTTCCTCCGTCACTGAAGCAAGCAAGCCTCCCTGTTCGCGTCAGCTGCCTGGCTGCCGGCCGCCATCTTGGTTGGCAGTTAATTTGCATATCTCACTGATTAGCCAATGGGAAGGGTAGCAGCCTTACAGCTAATTACCATGTTTCTCTTTTATTAGATAGGATGATATACCCGAAAATATATATTTTTTAGTTTTTTGCATGTTTGAACTTTCTATAGATGGAATCATACTCCGTGTACTCTTTTGTGCCTCGCTTCTTTAGCCTCACATGTTTCTTAGGTTCAATAGCATCAGTGAGTATAATCATGTGTTCATTCCATTGTGTAGCATTCTATGGTGTGGCCATATCACACTTCATCTACTCTGTGGTCGACACAAATTTTTATTGTTTCCATTGTTACAAATCAGGTGCATTGCTACAGATCTTGCCTGCAGCCCTGTATAAATGTAATAACTTTCATTTTTTATGAAGACTATAGAATCTAATAAGTGACTGCACTTATTTTTCTTCATTTGGACTTGCAATTCCTCTGTGTGATGATTCTCCTCCCACCAAGGATATGGAAAGCTGGAAAGAGCATTGCTCTCACCCTGACAATAAGAGAAAGCTGGGTAAATGACAGCATCATAACTTTTCTTAAGCACTTCACACAACTGATGTTGCAAGGCAATGAAGGAGCTAGAATTCCACAGAGGAAAAGGCCCTACCAAGTAAAGATGGAATGCATATTAGACATGCACGTGGCAATATCAAGTAGACAGTGAGTCTGGCACATGAGGGAGAGGCGTCTATGAGTTGGACAATAATCGATTTAATTTATGTATTTGTATATATAAAGTCCCATGGCTAGAGGAGACCACTTAGAGAGGGAGTATAGATACAGAGAAAGAAAGAAGAGAAGACTAAGTCTATATAACATCAATCCTTGGAGTTGGGGAGCTGAGGAAGAACCGGTGAGGAGAGGTCAGTATAATGGGAAGAGATTCACAGAGCCTAAAAGTATTTTTGAGATAAAGGGGAAGTCAACTGTGTCAATTGCTGCTGAAAGATCTAGTTAGATGAAGATTGAGAACTGACTATTGCCTTTGATGTACAACATGATGACGACCTCGAGAAGTGCCATTTCACTAGAATGGCAGACACTGAGAAAGCCCAATTGGGACAGGTTCAAGAGCTAATAGGAGATGGGAAAGGGAGCAGGCAAGAGATGGAGTAGTTGGAGTGGACTTGGAGTCAAGAGAGAACATTTTCTGAAAGACCATGTTATCCTATCATGTTTATTTGCCAATGGGAATGATCTGGTTGAGGCACAAATCCCTGTGAGGGAAGGGGATAGATAATTGCAAGAATAGAGTCCTTGAAACCAGAAAGGCATTGAAATCTAAAACACAAGTGGAAGCTTGGCCTCCAGTAAGAGCAGGAAGCCTTCCTCATCTCTAACAGGAGGAAAGTTGAGGTTTATAGGTAGAAACACAGGTAAGGTGATAGACTTGGTGGTAGAGATGAAGCAATTCTTTTCAGACTGCCTCTACCTTTCTTTTTTAAAAAATATTTTTTTTATTGATTTCAGAGAGGAAGGGAGAGGGAGAGAGAGATAGAAAAATCCATGATGAGAGAGAATCATTGATTGGCTGCCTCCTGCACACCCCACACCGGGGTGGAGCCCACAAACCAGGCATGTGCCCTGACCGGGAATCAAACCATGACCTTCTTGAGACTTCCATTGAGACTTCTTGAATTGGAATAGTGTGTGGCCTAGTAGTCTGTGCTTTAACAAACCTTTCAGGTGATTCTGACATTTGAGGAACACTGGCTTAGAATAGTATGGTGAGTACCATTAACACAATGAGGGTTCTGTTAGGAAGGAGGGAGTGGGAAATAGACCAAATGAGCATCTCGGAGTGAGAGGGAGTCAGCAGAGTTAAGGGTGTTTGCAAGGGAGAGAGTCTAAGGATGGGCCCTGAAATCCAAATTGTGTGAGAAGGGGAACAAGGACACAACGGAATGATGGATGGTGGAAAAGCAAGGTTAGCAACATAAAGATCTCCATGAGGCTGGAGAATTGAAGTGAGCTGGTGGGATAGATGATGTGGGGGCCATATAATGTACTCACAGATCTCAAACTACAGGGTGTGTCACTGACTAAGGATTCTGTTTGCACCAAGACCACACTTATTGCTGCGACTAGCCAACTGATAAGTGTTGCGGGGTCACTAAGGTTGGTCTACTCAGGGGCACATACTCCTTAGATAGCTGGCTTTGGCTCAAGGACCCTACTACCCACAACTTTGATGGACCTTCCTTTAATGGCATGATAATTCGAGGATCTTCCACCCAACCTTCCCTCCCATTCTCTTTCACTCATCTTAGACTTGAACCATGTTCTCCAGCTCTCCCAGCCTTACCCATCTCCCTCCCTATTTTTTCTCACATAGACACTTCCTCTGTTTAAATCCTTGCACATTTAATCCCATCTTGGCACCTGCTTCTTGGAGAATCTAGACAGATACCCAAGGTGATGGTTCTTGAGTAGAGTTTGAAACTGAGATTATGTGTTGGGCACTGTGCTATGCTAGTCTAAGAAGTAAACTTGGTGCCTAGCCCACAGGAGAACCTGTGAGATAAAGGTGCATACCTGATCACTGCAGTATAGCAGCCCCAGACACTGTGGGACTCGGGCATCCTTAGTGGTGGTGGGAAGATAATGACTTTCGGTAGGCTGGGTATCCCACCAGCTGAAAACACACCCATTTGTTTAGTGATAGGCCTCTTAGGTGACCCCACAAACAGCTCAGTAAATATAGCTCAGCTACCCACTGACTGAGCATGGCCTCCGTAGATGTCACCTTCCCAAGGCATTGCAATCACCTACCCTTGTTTCTCTTCGCTATGGCTGTCAGCAGATGGCATCATGAGTATGGAGAAGAGGGTCAGATATTTGATAAAGATTTGGTTATGATAATGACCTAGTCCCCTATTTTCTCTCTGCATTTCTCTAGTATTTCCCTTGGTGGCTGTCACCCTGCACTACTCTAGCTCACATTGGCTGCAGGCACCTGAGGGAAGGATGGAGCTCTGTTCTCAATGGACTCCACACTCCCAGATGAAGGGAATGTCAGCCCCTTTTCTTTAAAATTTTTTTGATTGATTTTTTTTTTGAGAAGGAAGAGGAGAGAGAGAGAGAGAGAGAGAGAGAGAGAGAGATCAATTTTGTTGTTTCACTTATTTATGCCTTCATTAGTTGACTCTTGTATGCACCCTGACCAAGGATCGAACCCACAATGCTGGCATATGGGGATGACACTCCAACCAACTGAGCTACCTGGCAAAGGGCCATTTTGGATTCTTAACCTGGAATCCAGGGCCCTTGACCAGATTTTAGGGAGACTGGCTCTCCTGGACTTGTGTGTGCAGTTTGTATGTGTGTGTGCATTTGAGGGGCATAGAAGGGGGTTGGTTCTATGGCTTTCATTATTCCTCAAGAGTTTGTGACCTCAAAAATACGAAGAGTGAACAACTTACTTTCAACAGAAAAATAATCAAATCAAACCTTAGAGGAGAAGGGTCTGGATGGTGAGAACTCTGCCTTCAAAGCAGATCTGTTGTTGGGCATGTCCTCTTTTACTTTAAAAGGAAGGCCCCTGTAGTGTGTGGTAATACCAGAAGTATTATGGAACTCTGTGGGATCATGGTGAGAAGATAATGGCTTAAGGGACAACTGGGAATTGGTTTTGTTCCTTAATATATCCTATGTCATAAGAAGATTTTATCACCATAGAACACTGTCTTGGGAATCAGAACTAAATTAAAACGTTTTCTTTCCTTTTTTTGTAGACAGTTAATTTAGTAGTCCTAAATGTTTTCATATTACACGTGAAAGTTTCCATTAGAATGTAATAGGTACAACGGACAGCTGTTGGAAATTGCATGACAAATTTAACTGTGTTATAAAAAAATGCCTGTTTGTCTGCCCTTTCCCTCGTTCAACACTAGAGGGAGCTACACTCCACGGAGCCGGCTGCCTTCACTATCCGAACCCGCTATTGTGATACTCGGCTCCCCTGTGGATATTTTGCATTATATACACAGAGATAAGCAAAAACACGGAAGAGGAGTACCTTGTTCCATTTGTCATAAGGAGCCCGGCAGACCCTTCCAGGTGTCTGTTCATGTCAGGAGGCTATCGCCGACCCCAAAGGGAACTTCTCAACACGGAGGGTTGGGCAGCCTGTAGGTCAGTGGTTCTCAACCTTGGCTGAACATTAGAATCACCTGGGAATCTTTTTAAAATCCTGATTTCTGGGCCTCTTTCACCAGCTGTTCTTTTTTAGAATGAAAAGCCCACGTCAATTCCTTAACAGGTGACTGAGCTGTAATTAATAGATATACTAATAGATTAGTAAACATACTAAGGCATTTATGAGCTCTATTATGATCTTATCGATAAGAGGAAAATGATGTTGATGAGAGATTGACATCTGGTCCATTCACTTATTTTTATTCACAAATTTCTATGGCCTGCTCTATGCTACAGACTGAATGGTTACATGCAAGGTGTACCGACTCAGGCATTGATGAGAGCTGGAGGGAGGTCCTCAGGGGCTTGCCCTCAGGCTCTTTCTTTTTTTTTAACTTGTCATAAAATATAAATAATAACATTTACCATTTTGATTATTTTTAAGTGCACAGTTTAGTGCATTAAACATATTTACATTGTTGTGCAACCATTACCACCAGAGCTTTTTTATCATCCCAAACTGAAACTCTGTAATGTTAACCACTAACTCACCCTTCCCTACTTCCCCCAGGCCCTGGTAACCTCTATCCTACTTTCTGTCTTTTTAAAATTGCCTTACTCTAGGTCCCCATATAAGTGGAACCATCCAGTATTTGTCCTTTTGTGTCTGGCTTATTTCACTTAGCATAATGCCTTCAAGGTTCATCCCTGTAGCATGTGTCCAAATCTTGCATTTTTAAAAAATCCTTACCCAAGGATATGTTCCCATTGATTTTTAGAGAGAGGGAAAGACAAAGAGAAATATCAAGGAGAGAAACACATCACTTGATTACCTCCTGCACGAGCCCTAACCAGGGCCTGGGCTGGGGAGGAGCCTGCCACCAACGTTCGTGCCCTTGATCCTTAATCAAACCCTTTGGTCCGCAGGCCGATGCTCTATCCACTGAGAAAAACCAGCTAGGGCTCTCCTTCCTTTTTAATGCTGAATAATATTCTATTGTGGGTATAGGCCACATTTCACTTACTCATTTATCCATTAATGGACACTTGGGTTGTTCCATGTTTTAGCTGTTGTGAATAATACTGCTATGAACATGGGTGTACAAATATCTGTTTGCGTATCTGCTTTTGATTCCTTTAGGCATACACTAAGATTGGAATTGCTAGATCACATGGAGATTCAAAGTTTAACTTTTTTTTTTTAGGAACTACTATACTGTTTTTCACTGCAGGTAGACCAGTCTTACATTCCCACCAACAATGCATAAGGCTTCCATTCCACATCCTCACCAACACCTGTTGTTTTGTTTTATTTATTTATTTATTTTTAAATAATAGCCATCCTAATGTCATTTTGACAAGCTCTGATTTGGACTAGTTTCATTCATTTTATCCATAATTTAGATGGAAGTAAAGAAAGGGTGCTTATCTGACTTGTAAATCAACAGAAGGTGGAAAGCATAGCTGATGTGTTATGTAACAGAACTGGGAACCAAAATAAAATTGATCACTTATACCAGAGGTTGGCAAACAACAGCCCATAGCATAGGCCAACCTGGCCCACTGTCTGTTTCTATAAATAAAGTTTAAGTAGTGCACAGCCATATCAATTGTTTGCACATTGTCTATGGCTGCTTTCGGGCTACCACAGCAGACTTGATTAGTTGCTCCAGAGACTGTATGGATCTCAGTATAAAATATTTACCATTTGGTCCTTTTCAGAAATGTTTGCTGCCTTTTGGGTTATTCAAAAGGGCCAGATTTAACCAGAAAAGATTTCATCTGTATGAAATAGTTGTATTGGTGTATTAAAAAAAATAAAGTACACAATAAAGAATTGGGGACCGATGGCTTCGTAAAAAAAGATGTGATTTTTCTTAATAGTAGATTAAATGTGACTCAGCTTTGAGATGAATGAGACTAGCAGACACCAATTGTAACATTGGCTCACATTAAAGGAATGAGCATCTAGAACAGTGCTGCTCCCAACTTGGCTGTGCATTGGAATAACCCAGAAGCTTTAACAGGGGTCCTCAAACTTTTTAAACAGGGGGCCAGTTCACTGTCCCTCAGATCGTTGGAGGGTCAGACCATAGTTTAAAAAAAACTATGAACAAATTCCTATGCACACTGCACATATCTTATTTTGAAGTAAAAAAACCAAATGTTTTCGGCGGGCCGCGTGTGGCCCGTGGGCCGTAGTTTGAGGACCCCTGCGTTTAAGATATATTGATATCAAATTTGGGGGGAATCCCATGTAAATGGTCTGGGGTGTGGCCTGGGCATCCGGATGTTAAAAAGCTTCCCAGGTGATTCTAAGGCCCAGCCCAGCCCGGGTTGAGACCCTGAGACAGTTCTGTTCTGCTTGGCTCAGGCTCAATCACACATCCGGTTCATCCAGGTGCCCCATTGAAGGGAAGTAAAGACAAGCTGGTGTCTATTTGAGGAGGAGTCCGCATTGTGAAAGAACAAGAACTCATCTTTATAAGAGGAACAATTGAGAACATAAAAACCTACGGATTCTGGAGAGACCATGGGGCGTTTGTACCCGGCATTCGGTGTGTGAGGGCTGTCTCACGGAAGACTTATTTTTACAGCAGGCTCTGAAAAGAGGAGCTGGGAATAGAGAATAGGAGTTATTAGCTGTTATTACTACTTATTACTTTTTATAAAATAATACATTAAAAATAGCACTACCCAAAGAGGGAAGCAGTGAGTCCTCTTTTGAGGGACATGCCAAGGGGTCCCATCCACTGGCAGGGATGGAACAGAGCAGGCCCGGGAGTGGATTGGGGACAGAAATAATCAAAATAACCCAGTTCCGACAGCAAGTACTGACTGGGGCTCTCCAGTACCAGGCACTGTTCTGGGGCCTATTCGGTGTTATATGTGACCCACAAGCGCCCTGACGGATGGTCTTCCAGCCTGGGCTTCTCCGATTCTAGAACTTACAGCATGTACATAACCCGAAATACAAGGCTGAGTTTTAGTAATAATGAAGCTGTATTTAAACAAACAGCAGGGAACTCACCTATGAGGATGAGAGGTTGTATTTGAAAGCTTTAGTTTAGAATCCCAAATGTCAGAGCTTTGAGGAAGGTGAGAAGTGATCTAATCCCCTTTTTCTCTCCTCAATTTACAGATGAGGAAACAAGGCCCAGAGAGGTCCTGGGGTTGGTCCCAGGGTTGGTCCCGAGATTGGTCCCGGGATTGGTCCCAGGTTACACATTTAATATTCAAATAAATCCTCTGACACCTGGAACAGCTTTCTTGCTCCGTCACCTTAATCAAATAGTCCTACCTTTGCTCAAAACACTGGGAGCTCACCTCCTCTCAGGTAATTGCTTTCAGAGCCAGTTCATTGGGCACACAGGAGAATCAGTCTCTTTATTGATACATTTTGACTTTGATCCAAAACAGCATGATGAAGCCTCCGCTTTAAGCTCCAGACTTGACTCTGAATGACTCATGACTAATTTGCAAGAATTAAATCAGCCCACAAAGAATGCATAATGTCACGAAGATTTACAAAGAAAGAGCTTTTGTTCTTGAATTGCTTTAAAAGTAACTTCCAAAGAAGGGTTGCCAAAGATATGCCGAGTAATGTCAGTGTCACTGACGTAGGGCACATCTGCCTGGGAAAACTCCACTAGAGGGTCCGGCAGTCCGCATAGGTGCATTCTGGTAAACTTGCCACAGATTAGCCACACTGACTGCCACCTACTAGAGAGGCTGCCCTTTGGGAAGAGACTGATGACCTAGGGTGACATATCTCAGCACCCCACCTCTATCCACCCACCCCAGACCAGGCATCATATCACCAGTGTGAGTGTCACTTCTGAGCAAAGGTGACTGGGAGAAAAGGTGTTCCTTCTCTACTCTGGCTCATTTCCCAGCAGGCTGTTGAGTGTAAATCACTCCCACGCCCCAGGGGAGGGTGGAGCCATGGGAGGGAAAGAACCTGGGTTAGAACCAGTTTTACACTTTATCTGAATAGGAAATAAACTTTTACCAGTTAAGCCATTAAAATATGGAGACTTATCTGTTATAGCAGCTAGCCTAACCCTAATACAACCACCAAAATCTGATTTAACTGAAATGTAAATATAAACACAGAGCCTATCACAGGGCCTGGCACATCATAGACACTCAATAAATGTGTATAGGGTGAATAAATAAGTGAATCTAGTGTATATGATGAATGGTATATTTTGCCAAAAGGAAGTTAGGGAATACTAATAACTAAGGATGCAGAGCGTGTTTGAATGCATGCTGAGCACCAGTTCTTCAGTGGCACATGCAGTAGTGAGGGAAATGGGTTGCAGTTTGCACAGAAAAGGAGACAGCTACAAATGGAAGGGATTTCTGAGTCAAGTGAGGTTATTTTCACGCACAGAGAGCTTGCAAACAGACTAGGAGCCTTTCCTATGAGGTGAATTGAGGGTTCTACACTGGTCCACAGGTGTAACCTGGAGCCTCATGTGGACACAGTGTCATCACCTGGAAATGCTGCCTCCTAGAACCTCAGAGATGGAGCACCTGGCCAGTCCTTTATTTCACAGACGCAGAAGCCACTTCCCAGGAAAGTGGACAACTCACCCAGGGTCCCTTGGCCATTAACAGGCCTGCAACACAAGGCAGGGCAGGGTGGTTAAGGATGGAGAGAATGCTGGCCTTGACATTAACTTAGCTATTAGACCTCAAATAGGTTGCTTAAGCTCTCATTTCCATGATTTCCTTCTCTTTAGAGGTGCACATGGACTTTTCAGAAGGTTCTTGGGAAGGTTCAAGTGATTCAGTTTTTATGATGCTCCACAGAGAGAATGTGTTGCACAGTGGCCCCCAACGGAGGAAGCCCCGTCCTAGAGCCCAACTGCCTGGATTTGAATCCTGGCCCTGCTCCTTGCAAATTACTTAACCTCTCATGCTTCTATTTCCTCATCTTTTGAATGGGGATAATTAGAATAGGACCTACTGCATGGGCTTGCTACGACAGTTAAATGAGTTTATATGCTCAAAGTACTCAGGGACCTGGTGCACAGTAAGCACTAGGGAAGGTTCGTGGTTGTTATATTGTTCTGTTGAATTCAGATGGCCCCTCTCCTGTGTCAGGGTTCTCAGGCCTTCAGAATGAAGACATTCAAACCTTGGCAAACGGAGAATCATAATCAAAGAGAGGCTGCCAGGAAGTCCTTACACCAGATTCTCTAACATACAGCACAAGAAACTAAAAACTTGTAGAAAAAAGTATATGGATTGATAATTGGCACACATGGAGTAATTCGTGAAAGGAATGGAGAATTCAGACCCCATTCATTTCTCAGGAATGCTCTAAAGAGAGTATAAGAGCTATTGTTCTTTGGCGTATGAAGGAAAAGCAAACGTAAAGGGTATAAAATTAATCCTAAAAAAGAGAGCATACCAGCAGCCTGGGAAATGAACGTGGTCAAATACTGCTTTTCTTTTACCTAAATGGTAAGATTACAAATACATGGACTGTTACGGATTTAATATTGCAAATCACAGAATGCCAGACTTTTATAGAACTGCCTAAAATCAGTTCGTGCTCCATTGAACACAGAACAATGTACGGCCCATCAAGCTCCCCTGGCCCAACAACCTTCCTTCCAGGGCGGGACTTAATACATCCATGGCAGATGGCTGTCAACTTATGGTTGGATGCTCAGTGAAGGGAGCCTCGGGGAGCCACGCAGCCCGCTGGTTACTGGGCACCTTTAACTGTTACAGATTCTTCCTTAGATCGAGCCAACACTCTGCCTGCCTGCAATGTTGGCCCCTTGTTCCCACATTTATCTTCTGGTGTGGAGCGTAATAAATCACGTTGCTTTCTCCCTCTTGATGGGGATAGGGTGGAGTTAGACCTTCCTGGGGAGAAGGCTGGCCTTGACATTAACTTAGCCATTAGACCTCAAATAGGTTGCTTAAACTCTCATTGCCATGATTTCCTTCTCTTTAAAGGTGCACATGGACTTTTCAGAAGGTTCTTGGGAAGGTTCAAGTGATTAAGTTTTTATGATGCTCCACAGAGAGAACGTGTTGCACAGTAGCCCCCAACGGAGGAAGCCCCGTCCTAATCCTTGGAAGTTGTGGGTGTGACCTTATTTTGAAAAAGGGTCTTTGCTGATGTAAACAAGTGAAGGATCCTGAGGTTAGATCATCCTGGATTACTCAGGTGGACCTTAAATCCAATGACAAGCGTCCCATAGGAGACAGGCGGAGGGAGACTTGAGACGTGACAGGAAAAGGCCATGCGAAGACAGAGGCAGAGCGGGAGTGACAGCCCAGGAAGCCGTGGCACGCCAGGAGCACCGGGAGCGGGAAGAGGCAGGAAGGGGTCTCCCCGAGAACTTCCGGAGGACAGGTGGCCTCGATGACACCTAGATTGTAGGCTCCTGAGCTCTAGAACTGTGAGAGAACATTTCTTTGGTTTCCATTCACCAAGTCTGTGACAAATAGTTACAGCAGCCACAGGAAGTGAATGCAGAGGGCATTTCCTTCCCTGGTGAACCCCTTTCAGAGTCTGGAGGACGTCCCCCTGGAAAATAAACCACCTCTTAGATCTCTGACGGTTTCATAATCGTGAGGAAATAAGATGTGAGTCTTCATATTACGTGAAAAACCGCAAACAGGTGATTAAGGAATTAATGATAACATCTAAGTGAGCTAGAGGCATCCCAAGTTCATAACTGTCACGGACAGGGCTGGCCTGAGGGGAAGAGTGCCACCCGGTGACAGGCCTGGCCAGCCTGGGTGCCAGGGAGGCAGGAAGGTGACCGGGCAGCTGGAACGGGCACATGACTGGCAGTCATCCTGGGCCTGGCGCTTTCCTGTCTGCTGGGAAGAAACATTTATCTTCTCTGGCACTCAACTTACTAAAATGGGGGGAAAATAATGTTCCAGCTCTAAGAATATTGCTGTGAGCTAATTTATTCATGGCCGTGACACATGTAAACTAATAAAATAAAATAAGATAAAATAAAATAAAATAAAATGCCCTGGTGTGGCTTTTAATAAATAAACACAGACAACTCGGAGAAGCTGTTGTTTTGACTCTACATGTGATTGTTCCTGTGTATCAGGCAGGGTAGTCTGGGTTATGCTGTGGTAACAGATAATCCCCACATCTCAGTAGCTTCAAATAATAAGGGTTGTTATGGGCTAAACAGTGCCCTTACCCCCCAATTCCTATATTGAAGTCCTAACTCTCAGTACCTCAGAATGTGACCGTATTCGGAGATAGGGTCTTTAAGAGGTCATTAAATTAAAATGAGGTCATTAGGATGGGCTCCAATCCAATAGGACCCAAGTCCCTGAGAAGAAGAGGAAATTTGGACACAGGGACACACAGAAGGAAGACAATACGAGAGAGAAGATGGTCACCTACAAGCCAAGGAGAAAGGCTTGAAGCAGATTCCTCCCTCACAGCCCTAGGAGCAAACCAATGCTGCTGTGCTTTGCTCTCAGACTTCTGATCTCCAGACTTGTGAGAAAATGCATTTCTGTTGGTTAAGCCACTCACTCTGTGGTGCTTTGTTACAGTAGCCCTAGTGAACTAATGCAAAGGTTTATTTCTTGCTCATGTTATGTATCCATTGGGGACTGGTGAGAAGGCTTTGCAAATGATGGTCACTCAGGAACCCAAGCTCATGGGGGCAGCCACCCTCTTGAATGTCACCAGTTGTGCTAGAAAGATAGACGGCTAGGAGGCCTTGCATTGATAAGTAAATGCTCTGGCTCAGAAAGGCAGACACATCACTTGGCTCATTGACCAGAATGAGTCACATGGTCTTGTTCACCCACAAGGAGGTTAGGAAATACAGCCCTACATGTGCGGGGGAGGTGATGCCTGCTATGTGTGAAGGGCTACTCAGAACCCCCAGAGCTGGTGCATGAATTCAGTTCGCAAATTCTTCTAAGGAAATAGGAATGCATTGCTTTCCTCCACCTTTGAAAGTCACTAAAATACTAAAAATCTACATTTCTCATAAATAACTTCTAAAATATTTCTCAAACTGGCATCCAAGCCCTGAGAGTTCTCTATGAGAAACTATGTTTTCTCATCTTGATAATATTCTATAAAAAATAATATGAACTCAGTTTATTTCATCTGGATTACAAACCATCAAACTTTGTGTGCAAAGGGCCAGATAGTAAATATATTAGGCTCTTTTGGGCCATGTGGTTTCTGTTGCAATTGCATCACTCAGCTCTGTAGTCCAAAAGCAGCCATAGACCATACACAAATGACAAATTAATGGGTGTGGCTGTGTTCACAATAAAACTCTACTTACAAAACCAGGCAGCAGGCAGGATTTGGCTCATGGGCCATATTTGTCAATTCCTGATATATGTAATTTTAGTGCCAAAATGTGAAACTACATTTTTAATCAATTCTAGCCCAATGGAAGCCAAGTGACATAAAACTTTGATGGGTAAATGAATGTTTCTCAATAGTTCCAGGGGAGAAAATTGGTGGGGGAATGGAGTCAGGACAGGGCACCCAGTAGAATCCTTGCTCCAGATGATAAAGAAAATATGTTGTGATAGTTGGCACCACCTTCTACAGCAGTGTCCTTGGAGGATTTAGACAAGAGGCTCTGGAGCCAGACTTGCCTGGGTTCAAATCCCAGCTCTGCCACTTCTCTGGTCTGACCTTGGGAAGTTACCTACCTAACCTTTCTGTGTCTCAGCTTTCCCTCATCTGTAAGT
Source organism: Myotis yumanensis (assembly GCF_028538775.1). NCBI lineage: Eukaryota > Metazoa > Chordata > Mammalia > Chiroptera > Vespertilionidae > Myotis > Myotis yumanensis. Next base: position 41,713,066 of record NW_027223758.1, read on the forward strand.
GAGACCAGAGTTGATCCCCATAAAGTATTTAGAATAACTCCTGGTACTTATTAAGTACTAATAACTGTTTTAATTACAGGTGAAAATGCTGATGCTTCTCTGTTCATACCAATTGTCAAAGCAGTCCATCAGGAATAACTGTGGTAGTAGCTAGGCAAAGAAAACATTCTTCTGTTCTTAGTACCAGGACTATATAGAATAGCTACCCATCCAATGCTGAGTTTAACAGTCAAACTAAGTAGCCTGTGTTTGAATGAACAAGATAATTTTACAGAGTAATCAGGTGGCTCATGATGAAAACTGGCCTTTGGATTCTGCTTGTAAGAAGACTTGGTATATGTATGTAGTCTTATTTTCAAAACTAGCAAAGTCTTGAACATATTTATACAATTCTTTAAAATACTCTTCAATCATTAACATTCCTGAGAATAAAACACAGAAAAAATTAAATATAGAACCAGACTCCAAGCTATATCTTTCTATAATTAAACCCAAGGAAAGCAATTTAATTTTAGAACGCTATCATTTGCTACATGAAAATGTGTTAATTTGAATTTGACCAATTTTATAGTCTTTAGGAAATTTGTAAATGCATTTTGGATTTATAGCTTAAATGCAGTTTACGTAAGAGCCAAAAGCTAAAGGAGGTAAAGAAGATTACATATAGATATGTGTTTGTACATATTCAGGTTTATTTATCCCCAACTAGAATGGGCGATAGAGATTTTTGTCTTTTTTTGGTCATGGCCTTCTCTCAGTTGCCTAGAACTAAATTATGTTCTAGATGCTAAGTATTTGCTAAATTATGTTGACTTAAATTGCAATAAAAATAAGTAAGGCTAACTTCAGATATCTGTGAGATGGTAGTTTTCCAGAATAATATCTTCAAATACTTTCATTGAAATAATAATTGCGGAAGTAGGAGAGATTGCTGAATTGTGTCCTTGAGTCCTGGTTAATTGCCTGGAGCTGGCCTTATCGCTTGCCCTGTAGCAGATAATCTATGCTCATCTGGACTTTTTGAGATATTAAGTAACAAATACCTAACTGAATCCAGATTAGAGAAAGGAAGTATTTTATTTTTTTAAGGACTTGAACAACCAACTCATAATAAAGGTAGGGGGTGGGGGGTTCTTTTAGGCCTCAGAAACACCCAGAATAACACCAGGAATAATCACTCAATCTCAATCTCTCTCTCAATTCTATCTGTACTTCTTTTTTTTGGTACAACTTCCTTCTCTCCTACTGCAGACTGCTTCCTCCACATGACTGGTGCTTACCTGACTATTGGATCTTACCATTGGCTCCAATTTGGAAAACCTTGGAGGTCCATTTTGGGATGGGCCCTCCCTCTGACTCAATCCACTGTGGCCAGAAGACAATAAGCTAGCCTAACTTTGTCTCCGATAGCTGTAGTTTTATTAGCTGTGTCCAGGGGGACAGAGCTGAGGAGCACAGGCATGGCCACTGGCCACCATTTTTTCAGTAGTTGTCGAAAGGGAAACTAGGAACCCACCACTATTTATGTTCACACACAGACCTTCCCTTTACTTAGGTTCCTGTCCCCGTCTCAGCTTCATAGTTGATTCCTTGATCACCCATCACAGTCTAATCTCACTAATCACCCTCGTTCTGCCCTTTGCGGGTCGCTGTCAAGAAATCTCCTAAATTCCCAGAAGTGTCCTATCTTAATGCAAAGCAGGTGCCCACCACAAGCTAGGCAGTGTCTAGGATTGGCAAGGCCCAGGGCTGGGAGAAGAGCCACATCACATGCTGGCACTCTGTAGGCCTCATGCATAGTGTTTAATAAAAGGTTCAGAACAAGAGCAGTGGGGCAGGCCCCTGGGCAAGAATGGTCACAGGGCTCTCACCCCTTCAGGTGGGACCTGAGGTCTGAGGTCAGCATCTTTATGTCCTTTGGTGAATTTCTCATCATACTCCACTCTTTTCATTTGCTGCACTTACCATGGTTGAACTCCACAGAGTGCAAGTGTGTCTGTCCTTTCATTCCCTCCCCACTTGGTGCTATGAGTTCCATGAGGGTAGGCATTCTTCTTTTCACACTGCATGCCCAGCATCTAGCCCATTTCTTGGCACAGATCAGCTACTCAGGTAATGAATAAATGGATGATGAGTGATAAGGGCCAGGGGGAATGAAGCAGCAGACTCTGGACTCGGGGCAGAAAAGACATCCCTGGAGGAATGCCATGGAGGCTGGACCTGATGCTCAGGTGACAATAGTCTGGTAGAAAGGTGAGGCTCAAAGCTCCAGGCAGAGAGAACAGCTGGGGTAAGTCCTGTGGGCAGAGAAGCCACATAGCAAATTAGTGCCAGAGCCAGGCCTGGAGTTGGGCCCTGCACTCCCTGCACAGTCAGGAGAGCCCTTGGGTTGGCTTCTGTTCTGGAAGGATGATAGTAGGTCACTAATTTTTTTTCAGCTCCAACATGATTAGAATCATTATCCAAACACTTGCACCTTCAGAGGACTCTTAATATTTAATATTCTATTGACTCTCCAGAGGAAACTGTAATTGCTTATTAGTCATATTGCAGCTGGCACCAAATTATCAACTTATGAAGGACAGACAGCATACTCTGTGTGTGTGTGCGTGCGTGTGTGTGTGTGTGTGTGTGTGTGAGAGAGAGAGAGAGAGAGAGAGAGAGAGTGTGAGAAATAGAGAGGTAGAGGGGGAGAGGAGGGAGTGGATAATAAGAAAATGGCTTAAAATGGTTGAGAAAATAGATAAAAAGATTAGTAAAGAAGAAAGCATTGAGTCATTTATTTAAATTATTCGATTGACTCAGAGTGGAGTTAAAACCACAAATGGATAGAGAAGATGCTCTTAAAACCCAGAGAAACCCTTTTATTCACCATCTGTGTTGGTTTAAAAGAGTCCATGCTAATCCAAATGCAATGTGAAGCTGCCTGAAATAAGTTTACAGGCTCTTAGTGCAGCAAACGTCAGGATGGAATCAAGAGAATCCACCATCTACCCAAAGTTAAAAATGCATTGCTTGGCTGAAACCCTTCTTTCCTTAGTGGGAACACCAATGCATTAACAAATATTTAATGGGGACTTAACCACATGCAGGGTACTCACAGAGATGTTTCCAAAAGTAGCAACCCAATTTTGGCTGTCCTGGAAGATATTTTCATATCAAATAATTGCACCTTAGATCCGTTGTCAATTGAAAGCATCACATAGCCCTGGCCGGTGTGGCTCAGTTGGCTCAGTGTCGTCACATGCCCCAGAAGGTCGAGCTTTGATCCCTGGTGGGGAGAGCACAAGAGGCAGCTGATCAATGTTTCTCTCTTTCCTTCTCCCTTCCTCTCTCTCTAAAATCAATAAAACATTTTTTTTTAAATGAGGCATCTAAAGCCTAGGGTGGGTAAGTGGCTTACCCAAGGTCACACAGTAAGCAATTGTGATGCTTGTCTTTGGGCTTCCAGATCAGATCCCTGTGCCCAAGAGGCATCCCAAGTTTCAATTCTAGAAGATGAAGAAGAAAGCAGTGATTGGAGCCGATTGTGCCCTCTATAGCTCAAGATAAAAATCTGTTCTGGGAAGAGGCTCAGATTTCTTAAATACCATGATTTGATTATAAGTCAATGACCAGTCAAAGTACAATAATACTGGATTCTCATCCAGTATTAATCTTTCTACTCATATATTCTAGAGGGTTTAATCTTTCTACTCATATATTCTACAGGATATAACTCAAAAGAGAAAGGTCAAAAAGAGCATACTTATTTAAAGATTTAAATATGCCAAGCAGCTAAAAGCATAGACAAAGTAAAGCGTTGAAGACCCTCCTGGAGGTGGGTGTGGCTGTCAAGTGCCACGGGAGGAAGAGGATGGGTTCACGCAGGGTGCTGACACTCAGGACCTCTGAGAGGTAGGTTAGCCCTGGGAGCCGTGTTCCCTAAGCCTGGCTTCAGAAGAATCACCCAGGAAGCTTCTAAAACTCCTGATGTCCAAATTGTACTCAGGACCAGTTACAGCAGAATCATCTGCAGCTGAAAGCCCAGCATTGGGAGTTGTTAAAGCTCTCCAGGTGCCTCCAATGTGCACCCAAGGCTGACAACCATCATGTGAGCACCTAACACTTAACCACTTAATAAACGTGTTGCATGAATGGATTGATGAATGAATACCAGCAACAGAAAAAAAAAAAGAAACAAATTAAGGAGCTAAACATGGTTCTTACTGGTACTCAGATGGGAGACCCTGAGATCTTCACTCAGAATGACATTCAGTCTTAATTTAGAAACAGTCCAGTAAGCTTGGATGTCAGGATTCTCAGCCCGCAGCAAGAATGAGAAGGAAGATGTGCTCTCAGAAGCAGATTCACCAAGGAAAGATGTGACAGCTGGAATGCAGAGTAAGAAATATAAACCCTACACAGCGGGAGACAGAACTGGAGAGTTGTCTGGGCCGTATAAGACCAGGGCGCACTGACCGCCCAGCCCCGTTTCCCTGAAGGCATCATTGTATTAGAGCAGAGTGGTAACTGATGTTCATAATGACACTGAGTCATCCCATGGAGGTGAGGTTCTGTTTCGTCTATGCTGAGGCTGTTTCAGGGGGCAGAGTACGGGGAAGAGCAAGGGCTCGCCTCACATGGGGTAAAGCAGGCTGCTCTGACCAGAACCACGATCTGTTTTTGAAAACCTTGATGGGTTTAGTAGCTCGTAAAAGCGTCACTTTAAGCCCAGAAGCGGTTTCATTCAAGTCTGAATACCCTAGGCACAGAGATGTGGGGTCACCACTTTCCAATGTAATATCATTTGTCCTCCTCAAGGCCACAATGCAAGCTCTTGTGGAAGAAGAGGGATTTTCCTGAGAGGGGTGGCCCTTTTCTTTTCGCTGTCAATCCTACTAGCCCGATACTTGGTCAAGAAATGAGGATATGGAGGTGAACTTCAGACAAAGGGAGGAGGAAATGTCCCTCTTTGCTCTGCACGTGTATGTTAGTTTTTCTAGACCTCCTGCATAGCAGTGCGGGAGCTGGCACTTATTTAGAAGTAGGTAGAGAACCAAGCAAGGAATTCAGGATGGGTCTAAGCCAGAAGCTCAGCCTGTAGCCACATCTACTTGAAGTTATCGGTTGTTCTTTGGGTTGGATATTTTTCTGTTTCCTGAACAACACTTCAGTAAAGTTTGGTTGAAAGTGTCCTAGCCGGTGAGATGTTTTGGGGAAATGAAGTAGCAAAGGTGCCCAGAGAGGTGCTATGATCAGGGGTTACCAGCAGAGGGCAGAGGTATGCAGTGGAGCAGTGAGCTCTCCAAGGTGGCGACAGGCAAAGGCACTAGCAGCGGTTCTCAACCTGTGGGTTGCGACCATCGGAAAACACATATAGCATATCAGATATTTACATTACGATTCATAACAGTAGCAAAATTACAGTTATGAAGTAGCAACAAAAATAATTTTATGGTTGGGGGTCACCACAACATGAGGAACTGCATTAAAGCGCCGCGGCATTAGGAAGGTTGAGAACCACTGCGACTAGTGGGTTGACATCCCAAGACAGGCAGGATGGAAGCTTGGGGGGACCGTGCTGCACCTTGGCACGTGGGAAACAGCACTGGCGCTCTCACAGAACTCTCTGGGAGATGCATTGAGGGGTGCTAATTCTTTTTTAAAATATATTTTTATTGATTTAGGAGATGGAAGGAAGAGGGAGAGAGAGATAGAAACATCGATGGTGAGAAAGAATCATTGATAGGCTGCCTCCTGCCTACCTCACACTAGGGATCAAGTCCACAACCAGGGCATATGACAGTTTGAACCCTGACCTTCCAGCTCACAGGTTGACGCTCAACCACTGAGCCACACCAGCCGGGTAAGTGGTGCTAATTCTTGACAATTAGAAAGATAGGATTGGAGCCAATATCATTTGAGGATTTGCTGGAAACAATCTATAATTAGGAATTGTTGGGCTTAAACACTTGAGAGATGCTTGGAATCAGAAGAACTATGTTCAAAAGTATATGCACTCTTATTAGCTATGTGACATCAAACAACTCACCCATAGCCACCTATTCTCAGTTTCTTTACATGACAAGAGAGCACCTCTGAAGGTTGTTTTAAGGATCAAAAAAGGTCAAGCTCAAATATATCTTGTAAATTATAAACTATTATGCAGACTTAGAGTATTATTTCATCTTGGAAAGTTTTCCAACTAAAATGATGAAACATTAAAAATTTTTGCCAGTACTGATGATCTTGGTCCCTAACAAGCACTCCGGAGGATTCTATCTGGCAGGTGTGGGAAAGGCAGGTGGCATCTGTTATTAGCTCCACTGTCCTTACCTCTGGGACTGTCCCTATTAGGGAAATGGGAGGACAGAGAGGTGGAGTGAGATGTCATACCCATCCCAGAATTACAGGAAAAATAGAAGCTGCCACTAAAGCAAATAAATAAAATGCAGAAAAAGCAGCTCAGCATGTACCCAAGACAACCAAGCAGAGAAACATTTTTTAAGTCACAAAATGACAGTTTGAAAGATGGTAACATTTTGGGTTAAAAGCCATGAGATGAGGCTCCAAGCTCTCCGAGTTTTTACCTTCTATAGCACTAAGCCACACCAAGAAAGGCTGTGGCAGCTGCAGGCATGTTCACCCCAGCAATTGTAGAGAGTGCTTTGTAATTACTAAGCAGAAAACACGTAGTCTGAGAGAATTGGGGGACTGAGTCTTCAAATACAAAATCCACTTTCATTTAGTATTTATATCTAGTCTTTCCAGTGTAATAGGAGGAATAAGAAACACTTTGAATGACTGACCCAATGAATTTCACACAATAATTTTTAAAAATTGGATAACTAAAGATTTTGAACACTTTTTTTGTGGATTTGTTGGCCATTGATGCATCATTTGTCAGCATTTGTTATCTAGTCTGGATACAAGTTCTTTGTCAGATTAGGTGTTGTATTTTTTCCCAGCCCATGGTTTGTCTATTCATTTTCTCAATGGTATCTTTTCAGGAGCTACAATTTTAAATTTTGATGACATCCAACTTCTTTTTCTTTTCTTTTTTTAAAATATATTTTATTGATTTTTTACAGAGAGGAAGGGAGAGTGATAGAGAGTTAGAAATATCGATGAGAGAGAAACATCGATCAGCTGCCTCCTGCACTCCTCCTACTGGAGATGTGCCCGCAACCAAGGTACATGCCCTTGACCGGAATCAAACCTGGGACCTTTCAGTCCAAAGGCCGACGCTCTATCCACTAAGCCAAACCAGTTAGGGCGACATCCAACTTATTTTTCTTAACAGTTAGTGCTTTTTATATTCTGTCCATGGACTCTTTCACCCATCCCAATGTCATGAAGTTATTGTGCTTTATTCTAGCAGCTTGTGTCTGTGTGTTACATTGAGGTCGATGACCCATTTTGAATTAACTTTTGTATATAGAGTGAGGTAGGGATTGAGGTTCAATTCCCAACCCCCTCCCCCCACATTTATCAGTTGTTCCAGCAATATTGTTAAAGACTTTCCCCATTGAATTTGTGCCAACAATTGGGAAAATCTAAATGTCATTGACAGACAAATAGATAAATAAGTTGTGGTATATTCATACAATGGAACATGACTCAGCAATAAAATAAAAAAAGCAAACTGTGAAAACATGCAACAACCTGAAGGAATTATTCAAAAAACATTGTGCTTAATGAAAGAAGCTTAACACAAACACAATTCTTACTGTCTGGTTCTACTTACATGACATTCTAGAGCAGATAAAACTAATCTACAGTGACAGAAAGCAAACCAGGAGTTGCCTGGCTGGGACAGGCATGTTCTCTGTCTTGTTTTGGGTGTTGCTTCCATGTGCACATACAGTTGTCAAAATTCATTTATCTGAACATCCAAGGACTGTGCATTTCATTACATGTTAATTATATCTCAATTTAAAATATGTTGAAGGAAAAGGAAGAATTAGAATGTGAACCTCCCTGGACTATGCCCAGGCAATACAATGCCCTCCCTCTCTGCAGATGGCTCGCTGGTGAGGCCTGGGAAAGAGGGGAGCCCATGCAGCGCACTTTACCTCTCCCCAGCCCTGAGACTGAGGGATGGGTATTTCAAAATACTGGCTAGGACACTTGTATTCACAACCAGCTGAGTAAATAATGGGACTTCGGTGAGCTGTTTTTCCCCTCTGTGTTTGGAAATTTGAGCCTGGTGCATCTTTCTTGAGCATATTTCATTTAGAAGATAATTTACATTTGCACAAAATTATGGCTGCAGCCCATCTGCTCCACAATTATGTAAGATCCCACACTCATTAGAAAGTGACGTGCATTGCTCTTGGTGAGCATAGAACCTGTGTGCTTGGGATTCAAGTTCTTCTAAAATAATCCCCAGCTCCATTCAGCTACCATAGCCTGCCATTTGGAACATCACAGTTAATGTTCATTTTAGGGCAATTGAATCACTGGAGGAGGGTGGTGGCTTTAAATTCTCAATCTCTACAGCAGATTTTCTCTATGGTTAAGAAAGATTGTATTATTAGGGTTGGAGGAGTGTGGGCTAGAGGGGAGTTGTCTGATTATTTATACCTGCTGTTGCATCACCAAGACAATTTGTGACAGTAAAGCAGCTGGAACTGTGCATGGTTCTCATTAATGTATGCATGTCAGTGGGTTAGGAATGGTATTAGCATAACTTCTACACTTTGGCTTTCGCTCAGGATTGAGACTACTGGTTTATTTACAGTCTGCAGTGTGCACAGCCAGGCCGTCATGTTGCTGCACAGACGGTGGGGCGGGGAAGGCCATGTGCTGTGGATCAGTGGGTGGATGTCAGCATTACAGTGCATGGGTGCAGCTCTTGAAAGCGGCCAGAGCCACGAGGAACAGGCAGATGACAACAAAGGCTCCTTTCCTCTCCCAGAGTTTGTAACCTTCCATTGAGTCCTCATGTTCCTGTGTCACCTGCCAGAACTTTAGAGAGGAGAGGAATGGGGAGACACAGTGAGATGCCAGGGCCAGGGCCATCAAGGCAGAACCTTGTGGAGGCAGGAACCTGGGAAGAGGCCATTAGACGTGGGGCATTAGCAGAAGCAGGCCTGAGACCCAGTGGGAAGATGGCCTCTGATGTACTAGAGCCAAAGGACAGGCCAGAAGAAAGGTTCACATGCGTGGGAACCTTCATAATAAAACAAAAACCCAAATGAATGGTTAAACCCGAGTGGTTTTTTTTGGTTTTTTTTTTTACAGACATTTTTAATGGAAGCAAAATGGGGCAACGGCGTCAGCGCCAACAGGGATTGAGGTCAGGCGAGGCAGGGCCGGTGCTATGCCTGGGTCATGGAAGCCACAGCAGCTAGGAGGCATGGGGGGGGGGGGGGCTGGCCGTGGGGGGCTTACGAGGAGCCCAGGCTGCCAACTTCATCTCTGGGGAGGAGCAGAGGCTCTGGCCCAGCTGGTTCTGTTAAAACCTAAAGGGTGGGCACCTGGTGGCTCCAAGTGGCCCCTCAGCTTAATTACTTAATCACACCCCGTGAGTAATCAATCAACCTACGAGTATTTAACCATGGCCAGCCCAGTGAGCCTGCGAGCTGGAGGTGGGCCGGGTGGGAGCTGGAGGTGGGCCGTAGCCAGAGTTTTGTTCTTGAGATTTAAGTTTTATTTTCATTATAGTAGCTAATAATAATTTTTTTAAAAAAGGGTGAGATGTGGGAAACTGATATAGGGTTGAGCCTCAGACTGACCTGCTGGCAAAGTCACAAACAAGTCCCAGCTTAGAGGGTTCAGTCCTCTAAGCATAATTAGGCTTGACCTTATAACAATCCCCAGATCTTACCTGGGAAGCTAATGGGCTGAGGGAAGTGCAGGGAGTGTAAACATGATCAAAACAGGTGAAACTCACAAGAACTGTAACCATGGTAACCACTGCATTGTTTACCTCAGACTATAAAAGGTCGGTGCGGACTGAGCACGGGTGGAAGTCCTTCCTCTTGAGTTGGACTTACCCGCCTGGTCCCCCAATATTTCCAAATTATCTCTTGTCTTTTCTATTTCATTTGTGTGCGGCTCCTCTTCCAGATATTGAAGCCTGAATCACATGGGACGTGGAGGAAACATTTACGACATTTTTTTCTTTTTCTTTTTTCTAGTTATAAAAAATCATGGCAAAATTGTGCCCCAATGCCATTGCTGTGATGGTAGTCTGTCCTTTTTCCAAGCTCCTACATGCTTACAGTTACTTCTGGGATCAGATGATGCAGTGTTTATTAAATAACTGGGAGCAGCCCTGATGTGAATTCCAAGTGCAGCCAGGAGGCGCTAGGATTGGTTGGCTCTTAGTGATTTAAGAAAGCTTCACTGTTGCCCAATGGGAGGCAGTAAATGTGAAGGTGCTAAAGGAGCCAGGAATTTCTGGGACCAAAGGTGACAGGAAAGAGTGCATCCCCATTGGAATAAAACACCTTTTAGGAGAGCAGCCTGGGTGCCTTCAGTTGAATTACTCTCTGCCCTGCAGGCTTCCCCTGGTGCCCCCCAAGCACACGATGACAGTGATGATCCTTGTCACGACGCCGAACCTCCACTACTTCTCCCGCCACGTGAGTGCCTGCACACCCTTCTCTCCTATTTTGCTTACAACCCATCATGGCCTGAGTAGTAGGATCTGAGAACCCAACCTCATAAGGGATGCTGGTTTCCTTTGCCCAATATGGCATGTGACCCTATCAAGCCACCACCTTATTCTTTTTCTGGTCTCTTCCTTCTGACCCACTCCAGGATGCTGAAGGAAGCATGTGGGGGGGTGGGGAGGGGGGCATCAGAGCCTGGGTAAAAGCTCCATTCTCTAAGCCAGGGGCTCATGGATCTTTATTCACCCAGGCTCAGGGGGGTCATTAACACACTGACCACGGAGCCAGAAGAGAAAGGGAAAGAGCTGATGAAGTTTTTTGTTTGGTTAAAAGGGAAAAAAAGAGCGGGCAGAGAAGTAAGGGACTTACTGCTCCATGTTAGCTCAAGTACCACCCAGTGGTTGGCCAGGGGAAGTACAGCCTTCCCAAGCCACTTCGTGGCCAGCTGGAAATGGGACTCCTCCCTGGACTAGGAGATCCCATAAGGCAGACCTGTAGCTAGTTAGATCCCGGGAGACTCCACACATCCAGAAGGTGCCTTTGATCTCTGCTGTAACCACAGAGGCTGGGCTCCTCACTGCAGCTCTGGGTGGTCTTTTTCTTTCCCTTGCCATCTTCCTCCCAGTTTTCATCTTCCCATCAAATGGCCAGTTTAGAACATACACCTTGCATGTGTCTGCAGGTGGAAAAACTCGAACGAACACCGTTCCCGTGGAAGACCGAGGTCCACGACCAGAAGGAACCACCCATGAGACGCGACGCTGGAACGAGGCCCCAGCCACCAACATGCTGCCCAACCACGCGGTGCGCCACCTCTTTTGTTGTGGGAGCTGGAGGTGGGCCCTCCTTGCTAGGGCTCTCTTACTTTATCTTTATTGTTGTGTGTGTTTTAGAGGATCACTTTATTTATTATTATTTTTTTTATTGCTTAAAGTATTATACAGGGTATTACATATGTGTCCTTTTTTTCCCCCGCCCTTGACAATTCCCCGGCTTCCCCTACCCCCCAGTGTCTTATGTCCATTGGTTATGCTCATATGCATGCATACAAGTCCTTTGGTTGATCTCTTACCCCCCTCCCTCCTGCCCCCCAACCCTCCCCTGCCTTCCCACTACAGTTTGAGAATCTGTGTGAGGCAGCTCTGCCCCTGTATCTATTATTGTTCAAAAGTTTATAATGGTCTCTGTTATCCATGAATGAGTGAGATCATGTGGTATTTTTTCCTTCATTGACTGGCTTATTTCACTTAGCATAATGCTCTCCAGCTCCATCCCTGCCGTTGCAAATTGTAAGAGTTCCTTCTTTTTTACAGCAGCATAGTATTCCATTGTGTAGATGTACTACAGTTTTCTAATCCATTCATCTACTGATGGGCACTTAGGCTGTTTCCAGATCTTAGCTTTGGTGAATTGTGCTGCTATAAACATATGGTGCATATATCCTTTCTGATTGGTGTTTCTGGTTTCTTGGGATATATTCCTAGAAGTGGGATCACAGGGTCAAATGGGATTTCCATTTTTAGTTTTTTGAGGAAACTCCATACTGTCTTCCATAATGGCTGCACCAGTCTGCATTCCCACCAGCAGTGCACAAGTGTTCCTTTTTCTCCACATCTAGAGGATCACTTTAAGTTGACTGTTTGGTTCTTATGAGCCTCATGAACTTGGATGTCCAAATCTCTCCCCTGACTTGGGGAGTTCCCAGTTAATATTTATTTAAATAAGTGTCTGCCCCTTTCTTTCTCTCTTCTCCTTCTGAACCTGCAACAATGTGCAAATTGTTCTTTTTGTTAGTATTTCATAGATCACATAGGCTTTCTTTTTTTCTTTGTTCTCTTCCCACTGGAATATTTCAAAATTTCTGTCTTCTAACTCACAGATGCTTTTTTTCTGCTGGATCCATTTTGTTGTTAATGCCTCTCTACTGCCACCTTTTTTCTTTTTTTTAAATTAATTCATAGTGTTCTTAGGCTCCAAAATTTTTCTTTGATTCTTTTTTATGATTTCTATCTTTGTTAAACTACTCATTTTTTTAGAGTTTTCTTCACCTTAAGAAGAAACTGAATAAAAGTAAATGTCCATAAACTACTCATTTTTAAATGTATTGTTTTACTGATTTCATTGAATTGTCTTTCACTTTCTTTTTTTTTTTTTATAAATCTATGCCTTTATAGTCAATTAATATTTGACAAAGAAGACAAAAAACATACAATGGACTAAAGATAGTCTATTATAAATGGTTCTGTTAAATTGGACAGACATGTGCAAAATAATGAAACTAGACCACCTTCTTGCACCACACAAAAGAATAAACTCAAAATAGATCAAAGACTTAAATGTTAGACTTAAAACCATAAAAAGCCTAGAAGCAAATATAGGCAGTAAAATTTCTGACATTTCTCATTACAATATTTTTTTCTAATATATCTCCCCAGGCAAGGAAAACAAAAGGAAGTATAAACAAATGAGACTATATCAAACTGAAGAGTTTTTGCACAGCAAAGGAAACCATTAACAAAGTGAAAAGACAAGCTACTTGGGTCCTCTCTCTTTGCTTCTTGGTGAGCCTGGCTAGAGGTTTGTCAATCTTGTTTATCCTTTCAAAGAACCAGCTCTTGGTTTCATTGATTTTATGTATTGTTTTTTTGGTCTCTATGTCATTTATTTCTGCTATAATCTTTATTATCTCCTTCCTTCTGCTCACTCTGGGCTTTTCTTATTGCTCTCTTTCTAATTCTTTGAGTTGTAGAGTTAGATGATTTACTATCATTTTTTTCTTGTTGTTTGAGATAGGCCTGTAGAGCAATAAACTTCCCTCTCAGGATTGCTTTCACTGTGTCCCATAGGTTTTGGATTGCTGTGTTTTTATTGTCATTAGTTTCCAGGATGTTTTAAATTTCTTCTTTGATCTCATTGGTAACCCAATCAATATTTAATAACATGCTATTCAGCTTCCAAGTGTTTGAGTATTTTGGGTTGTTTTTATTGTAGTTTATTTCTAATATTATGCCATCGTGGTCTGAGAAGATGCTTGGTATGATTTCAATCTTCTTGAATTTGGGGAGACTTTGTTTGTGACCCAATATGTGGTCTATTTTTGAATATGTCCCATGAGCCCTTGAGAAGAATGTATATTCCGTGGCTTTGGGGTGAAGTGTTCTGAGGATGTCAATTAAGTTCATCTGATCTAGTGAGTCATTTAGGATTGCTGTTTCTTTGCTGATTGTTTGTCTAGAGCAGCTGTGGGCAAACTATAGCCTGCGGGCCGGATCCGACCCTCTTGAAATGAATAAAACTGAAAAAAAAAAAAAAAGACCGTACCCTTTTATGTAATGATGTTTACTTTGAATTTATATTAGTTCACACAAACGCTCTATCCATGCTTTTGTTCCGGCCCTCCGGTCCAGTTTAAGAACCCATTGTGGCCCTCGAGTCAAAAAGTTTGCCCACCCCTGGTCTAGAAGATTTATTCAGTGATGTCAGTGGTGTATTAAAGTCCCCTACTATGATTGTATTGTTGTCGATCTCTCCTTTGATATCTTCCAGGAGTTTTTTTATGTATTTGGGTGCTCCTGCATTGGGTGCATATATGTTTATCAGGGTTATATCTTCTTGTTGTATTGATCCCTTTAGTATTATGAAGTGGCCTTCCTTATCTCTTGTTATGGCCTTCGCTTTGAGGTCTATTTTGTCCAATATAAGTATTGCTACCCTAGCTTTTTTTTCATTTCCATTTGCCTGAAAGATATTTTTCCATCCCTTCACTTTCAGTCTGTGTGAGTCCCTTCTTCTGAGGTGGGTCTCTTGTAGACAGCAAATGTATGGGTCATGTTTTTTTATCCATTCAGCCACTCGATGTCTTTTGGTTGGAGCATTTAGTCCATTTACATTTAAAGTTATTATTGAAAGGTACTTGTTTGTAGCCATTTCTTTTTTTGTGTGGCTGTTTTCTTTCTGAGCTTTTTATTTCTTCTTTTTACACCAGTCCCTTTAGCATTTCTTGCATTGCTGGCTTGGTGGTGATAAACTCCCTTCGCCTTTTTTTGTCTGTGAAGCTTCTTATTTTCCCTTCAATTTTGAATGATAGCCTTGCTGGATAGAGTATTCTTGGATTCAGTCTTTTGCTTTGCATCACTTTGTAAATTTCTGTCCATTTATTTCTGGCCTGATGTGTTTCTGTTGAGAAATCATTTGATAATCTAATGGGAGATCCCTTGAATGTAACTTTCCGTCTCTCTCTTGCAGCCTTTAAGATTCTCTCTTTGTCCTGAACATTTGCCATGGTAATTATGATGTGTCTTGGTGTTGGTCTTTTCGGGTTCACCGTGTTTGGGACTCTCTGTGCTTGTGTGATTTTTTTCTTCCCCACCTCTGGGAAGTTTTCTGATATTATTTCTTCAAATAGGTTTTCTAACCCTTGTTCCTCTTTCTGTTGTTCTGGCACCCCTGTTATTCGTATGTTGTTTTGTTTCATGTTGTCCCATAGCTCCCTTAGGCTCTCCTCCCGTCTTTTAATTTTTCTCTCCAATTGCTGCTCAGTTTGGGTGTGTTTTGTTTCCCTGTCTTCTAATTCGCTAATTCAGTCCTCTGCTTCTCCTACTCTACTGTTGAAACTTTCAATGGTGTTTTTTATTGCAGCTATATCACTCTTCATTTCTTCTTGGTTCTTACATAATTTATTGATTTTTTTCATCTGTTTCTTCTTGCTTCTTGCATAAGTTGTTGATTTTTCCCTCCATCCGGTTTATGCATTCTAGGACCCTTAATCTGAATTCTTTTTCTGTCATGTTGCATGCCTCTGTATCACTTAGCTGCTTTTCTGGCGAGTCCTCCTTTTCTTTCCTTTGGGGGTTTCTTTGTCTACCCATGTTTGATTGTACTGCTATATCTAGATGTTGACTCGTTCAGTGGCTGCTCCTTGGGTGGCAGTGGCTCCTCAGGCTTCGGTTGCTCCTTGGGCGGTTGTGGTAGCTGCTGCTCCTCAGTTGGTAGCAGCTCCTCTGGTGGGTGCTGTTCACAGTTGTGGTGGCTCCTCTGGCTGGTGGGGGGAGGCTTCACACACAGCTGCTGTTCCTCAGACAGAGGGTATGGTGATCAGGAGGCTCCTGTTCCTTGGATGGGGGTGGGCTACACAAGCCTAAACCCGAGTGTTTTAATGCTGCTGAGGAATAGGAGAGGGCACAGGGTCTGAAGAAAGTCGTGAATTGGGCAAAGTTAGCAAGGCCTGTTTGGATTCTTCTCCAATTCTAGTCCTTCCATTCAGTGAGCTTTCCGGAGGTCCTGGATGATGGCTGTTCTATATTTTAGTTGTAATTTTGATGTGGTTGTGGGAGGTAGCAAGTACAGGCATTTGCCTATGCCGCCATCTTGGTTCTCCCTGGTGCTCATTCCTCTCTCTTGGCTTCCAAGATCCATTAGGGGTGCCTGCCTAACCATTCCCAAGGTCCTGCCTCAGCCAGGGACCGAGCACATGCAAGCATGCAGCTGTTCTTTTCTCAAAGTATCTCAGTATCGTTTATGTGTTCCTATGACAGCATTCATTTACTGAGCATCTACTAGGTGCTGGCTAGAGCACTGTAGACTTTACAAATATAACCTCATTTAGTACTCACACTGACCCTAGAAATAAACATCCCCATTTTCAGAAGCAGAAACTGAGACTCAGAAAGTAAGAAACTTGCTGGAGATCAGAGTTGAAATTCATACTCAAGAACCTGTTCTGCCCTGGCTGAGTAGCTCAGTTTATTAGAGCATCGTCCTGACATATCAAGGTTGCAGGCTTGATCCCCAGTCAGAGCATATACAGAAGCAACCAATGAATTTATAAGTAAGTGGAACAACAAATCCATGTTTCTTTCTCTCTCTAAAAAAAAAAAAAATAAATAAATAATGACCCTATCCCAAAGCCTGTTCTTTTTCCTCTACACTATTCAGATTTCTCTATCATAAAAGCTTTTTAGTTCTCAATGGTTTCCCATTAAAATTAAGTACTCTGGGACAGTATAAAACCCTAAGAGCTAATGTCTCAGTTATGCCAATTAAAGTTCAGCTTGGGAGCAAATGGAGAATTAGTATAGACAATTATCAGGGGGCAGCTGAGGGGCAAGGAAGTAATAATCAAGAGAAAGGAGAGAAACTGCGGTTAAGATTGTTTTGTTCTTGTCCACAGAAGTTCAGGAAAAGCCACAGAATACATATAATGCTGTAGGAATCACTTGTCATTCTTCCCTGGTGGTTTAGCCAATAACCCATCTTCCCATGTTTTGGGTTCTTCACTTTTGAGTTTGGTGGCCTAACTTCCATCGTGGAAGCTGGCATAAGCACATGGCCTAGAACCGTCTGGTCAGACACTCCAAGAGTTTGAATTGGGAGTGGCAGCAGTTTTGCCTTCCTGGGCCAAAGGTGGCAGTGGGCTCAAGGCACTGCTACTTGCAACCTCTAGGACATGGTGGCCAGGGCAGGGTGGCCTTGGTAGACAAATTCTGCACAGGTTCTAGGGCCCTGTTCCTAACTCTTTCCCAAGCATGGCTCTTCGGCCCCTCCAATAATTCTGTGAACCATCCAATCTCTCTCATTTTAAAATAACAGCTACATTGAGATAAACTTTATTTACCATTACATTCATTCTTTTAAGGTATACAATTTTATGATCTTTAATATATTTTCAGAGTTGTGCAACCATCAAACCTATCTAATTATAGATTTTAATAATCTCCCCCCTAAAATACATACTCATAGCAGTTAATCCCCCATCTCTCCTTCCCACAACCCTTGACAACTACTTTCATCTCTATGGATTTACCTATTTTGGACATTTCATATAAATGGAATCATACAATATGTAGCCTTTTATGTCTGACTTCTTTCAATTAGCATGATGTTTTCAAGGCTTACATATGTGTTAATATGGAAATATCACAATTTGTTTATCCATTCATCCATTGATGGACATTTAGGTTACTTTAATTTTGTTGGCTATGGTAAATAATGCTACTATGAAAGTTCATGTGTAAGTTTTTGTGTGAACATACATGTTCCTTTCTCTTGGGTATATATTTAGGAGTGGAATTGTAGAATCATATGGTCACTCTGTATTTAACTTTTGAGGAACTGCCAAACTGGTTTCCACAGAGGCTGAAACATTTCTCTTTCCCACCAGCAATGTATAAGTGTTCCAATTTCTCCACATCCTCTCCAACACTTAAAATTTTTTTTTTATTTTAGCCATCCTAGTAAGTGTGAAATTATGGGTCTGATTTGCGTTTCCCTAATAACTAATGCTGCTGGGCATCTTTTCATGTACTTATTGGCTATTTGTATATCTTCTTTGGAGGAATGTCTGTTTCAATCTTTTGCCCTTTTAAAATCTTTTATAATGTTGTTGTAAGGTTTTATTAAATTTTATTGAGTTGTAAGCTTTCTTTATATAGTTTTGATACAAATCCCTTATCAGATATATGATTTACAAATATTTACTCCCATTTTGTAAGTTGTCTTTTTTACTTTCTTGATAGTGTTCTTTGAAGCACACGTTTTTTTCTTTAATTTTGATGAAGTCCAATTTACCAATTTTTTTCTTTGGTTGCTTGTGCTTTTAAGATGTCATATCTAAGAAACCATTGCTTAAGATGAGGTCACAGAGATACTATGCTTTCTTCTAAACATTTACAGTTTTATTTTTTTACATTTAGGCCTATGATCCATCTTTAGCTAATTTTTGTATATGGTGTGAGATAGGGGTCAAAATTCATTCTTTTGCTTGTAAGTATCCAGTTGTCCCAGCACCATTTATTGAAGATGCTTTCTTTTCTCCATTGTGTGTTTCTGGCTCCTTTGTCCAAAGTGATTTTCCCATATACTAGTACATCTGGTTTTATATTTGGGCTCTCAATTCTGTTCCATTGATCTGTGTGTCTGTTTTCCTGCCAATACCATGCTGGCTTTTGTTTGTTTGTCTATTGTTAATCTTCACCCTAGGATATGTTTCCATTGATTTTTAGAGAAAGTGGAAGGGAGGGGAGAGAGAGAGAGAGAGAAAGAAAGAGAGAGACATCAATGTGAGAGAGACACATCCATTGGTTGCCTCCCACACATGCCCTGACTGGGCCCAGGGATTGAACCTACAACCCAGGTACGTGCCCTTGACCAGGAATAGAGCCAGCAACCCTTTGGTGTGTGGGCTGATGTTCTAACTACTGAGAAACACTGGCCAGGGCAATCCCATGCTATTTTAATTATCATAGCTCTGCAGTATAATTTGAAGTCATGTAGTGTGATACCTCTGGCTTTGTTCTTTTTTTCTCAGGATTGCTTTGGCTATTTGGGGTCTTTTGTGGTTCCATTCATATCCAATTATTCTTTTTTTAAATTTAAATTCTTTATTGATTAAAATATTACATGAATCTCCTTCCCCTCCCCACCCCCATTGACCTCTCCCCAGTCACTCTCACCCCCCAGCACATGCCCTCACTCCCCTACTGTCTATGTCCATTGGTTATGCTCATATTTTCCTATGATTTCTTATTCTATTTCTTTTAAAAATGTAATTGGCATTTTGATGGGGATTGCATTAAATCTGTATATTGCTTTGGGTAATATGATCATTTTAACTATGTTGATTCTTCTAATCCATGAACATGGGATATTTTTCCATTTTGTTGTGTATTTTTCAATCTCTTTCGATATGCTTTGTAATTTTCAGTATCTAGGTCTTTCACATCCTTTGTTATGTTTTTCCTAAGATTTTATTCTTTTGGTTACATTTGCAAAAGAAATTTTTTTGTTTGTTTGTTTTCATTAAGAAGAGATAATTCTTAAATACTGCAGTCCCCAGGCAGGAGTATTATGACTGGCATATTTGAGGAGGCTCAAAAACGCTATATTTTTGCCCTAGCTGGTTTGGCTCAGTGGATAGAGCATAGGCCTGCGGACTGGAGGGTCCCAGGTTCGATTCCAGTCAAGGGCACATGCCCAGGTTGTGGGTTCAATCCCCAGTAGGGGGCATGCAAGAGGCAACCAATCAATAATTCTCTCTTATCATTGATATTTCTAACTCTCTCTCCCTCTCCTCTCCTCTCTGAAATTATATATATATTTTCATAGGATTTTGCACAAATTGTTTGAGTCACCCATGAATGCATGTGACAGTCATAACTATCATCGTGGGAAAAGACCCCAGAACCATGGAAGACTGAGAGGGCAGATAGGTGTCTGCTCACCAACAAACTCTGATTGATTGGTAGTGGCTGCCTGGATGCAGTGTTGAGATAAATTATAAGTCCTTGCCTGGGCTTGGACAAGAAGAAAACAATGATTTAATTAGCAATGGCTACAGGGTGGGAGGGTTGTGAATGTATGCCTCCTATTTGCCATTTTCTCCTAGAAAGATCTATATATCTTTTCTCATTTTATGATGAGGTATAGTGTACATGCAAAAGACTGGATAGAACCGTAGATGTACACTTTAAAGAACAAAAACAAAACACATCCTTTAAAACATTTCTCCAGATAGCAACTCCCCAAATCTTCTTGAGTAACACGCGGCATTGTCTCACAACTTTTTAAATGGCTCATTTAAATAAATCCCTTTTGGCACAATTTTAAGTCCAGCACCTTTCATTCTACTCAGAGAAAAACACAAAGGCTGTTCTTGCTCTTATCCAATATGCCTCCCTATTTTTAAGAATTCAGTTCTCCAGGAAAAAAAAAATCATGAGACTCTTCTATTTTAATGAGTTTTTTGTTTGGTGGATTGGCCTTTTTCCTCCCTCAAGCTCAAAATTCTTGGTGACACAGACAAATTAGAATAGAACATTGAGAATAGAAAGAATTCAGATATCACACAACTCTCACTCTTCACAGATGGCACAAGAGGCTCAGGGAAATGGAGGGCCTGGCTTGCCCTCACAGCAGCATCAGAAGTATACTATCACTCAGTCCAGCTACTTGATATGATAATTCAATCCGACCATGATAATTCAACAATTGGTATGTTCCAAATTGAGAGAATAAGCCCAGGACCAAATGCCAGAAGCCAATTCCAGCATGTCAGCAAGGCTGAATCATCTGGAGATGGCTGAGGGCATTTCCCCAAACCTAAAAAGGATGCATAAAATAATTGCTTGCTGCCAGACAGCTAAGGGCATTTCAATCAACATGTTATTGCCTCCTATTGGCCAAACAGCTGAACAGCCGTAGGCAGTTTTTCCCCAATCTGACCCTACCCTTTGATGTGTATATCTACCTTGCCTTAGGACAAATTGTGTTAATAAATAGCAAGGGGTCCTGAGACAAGGAGAACTTAGTTCCTTTAGATAAGTTTTCTCTGACTCCCCATAATGCCTTTCAAAATTATGTTTCATCTCTGGACTCTTATTTAATTTTACACACAGCACCTTCTCCAGATTCCTGAATCCTTCTAGATGCTGGATCAAGACCACCGGTATTGCCCTAACTGGTTTGGCTCAGTGGATAGAGCGTCGGCCTGCGGACTGAAGGGTCCCAGGTTCAATTCCGGTCAAGGGCATGTACCTTGGTTGCGGGCACATCCCCAGTAGGGGGTGTGCAAGAGGCAGCTGATCGATGTTTCTAACTCTCTATCCCTCTCCCTTCCTCTCTGTAAAAAATCAATAAAATATTTTTTTTTAAAAAAGACCACCGGTATTAACAAAACATGGGTTGGAGTTTGTTTCCCCTAAACATCAATGGCTTTCTATTTCAAGCCCCTGGGTCTTTTGGCCAAAGGGCTTCAGACCCACACCTGAGGCAAACCAGAAAAACTGGGGGATCAAACCCCCAGGAGAAACCCTCAATGGGTGGTTAAAGACCCCTAATTCCTCACTCTTTCCTTGAAGGGACGATTCTGAGGTATGTGTTTCCTGTGACTTAGAGGCTTCTCAGGAGGCCTGAGCCCCAGATGCCCCACCAGTGACCCTCTGGTTAAAGTGCCCTTTATTCACCTTCCTCTCACCCTCTCTCACTGCCCTAGCCTCTCATTGTTCATCTACCAATAAACTATTTGCACCCATATCCTTATTTCAAGATCTTTTGGGGAAAGTTAGACAAAGACCATGCTTTACAAGAAAAGAGCTTTACAACAAGTTTAGCAGGAGCTGGGAATTCATGAAATTGTCTCTAAGTGGATTTTCAATGATGAGTAAGCTCCAGGGCTAGTTTTATAAGGAATGGACCCAGTGCAAAGTGAAAACGCGAGTACTAACAATTTCAAGATGGCGACAGCAGAGCATTAGCCAAAGGCAGAGCTCTTCTGAGAGTGGGCCTGTGTGACCGCACAGCTTGCACACCCCTGACGCTGGCCCTGGAAATATTTCTATGTAAGAATTACTGCTGACAATGATGGCACCATTTGCTGAGCCCTGCCTGTAGAGCCAGGCAATGTGCTAAGCCTCTTAGATTGCATTATGCCATGTACTTATGATGATCCCATGGAATTGATATCATTTATTGGAAAATATCTTGTACTGAGGAAGCAAGATATAATGAGATGCTGAGTGGGATTTTTCCTGTGGTGCTAGAATTGTGACTAAGATTGAAAGCTTAAAAAAAAGATAAGTATACTCACTATGGTAAGCAGAATAATGGTCCCCAAAGGTGTCTACATCCTAATCCCCAGAACCTATGACTATTTACTAACATGGAAGAAGGACTTTGAAGACACAATTAAGGATGAAGATCTTGGGATGAGAGGTTTTCCTTCATTATGTTGTATCTGAATACCCTTCCTGGTTAGCAGTAATATAACAATATGAAGCAAAGAGATCCTGCTCCCCTTTATGAAGCAGAGAATGAGAGACATTCCCCGTCATTGCTCCTGGGGACAAGAGCATGGGCATGTACTCAGGCTTGGCCAATCATCTTCGGGGAGCTGCGAGTCTGACCCTCAAGGAGTGAAGCACAGATTATGACCAGTTGAGGCAGCAGGTGTCCAGCAGCCCCAGGTGAATGTATGTGGGGTCCTTATGGCAGCTACAGCGTCCTAAGCCAGTGGTCGGCAAACTGCGGCTTGAGAGCCACATGCGGCTCTTTGGCCCCTTGAGTGTGGCTCTTCCACAAAATACCAACTTCTGCGCATGGGCCACAAAGTTTCAATCGCACTGTACATACACGCCCGCACATGGTATTTTGTGGAAGAGCCACACTCAAGGGGCCAAAGAGCCGCTTGTGGCTCGCGAGCCGCAGTTTGCCGACCACTGTCCTAAGCAGACAGTACCTCTCAGCAAATTTTGGCAACATTTCCAGTTGCTGGTGTTCTTTTTGTTCCACCCCATTTCCCAAGCATTGCTCCTTAATATTTCCTTTATTTCTATGGGCCACCCATTATCCTGTCAATGTTATTTTTCCTACTTCAGTTTGCCTATGTTGACTTTTATGTGTTGTCACCAAGAAACTCAGACTGTCACATTTGTCAATTATGATGTTCACAATAATTTGTTTTTAAAATTAAGCATAAGCATTGATTGGGGCCTCCATTTCCTGTTAAAACACTGTTTTATGGGGAAATAAGATAGGACCCACCGCTCCTCATAGGAAAGGATCATAACTCGGCAGAAACTCAGCCTCTTCATGAACTGGGAGTTCTTGGCTTCAATGCCTTTTATAAATACAGATTCCATTCTGTTACTGTTGCCTTCATGTCTTTACACAGATCACTTTTGAGGTTTATTCTTTAAAAAAAAATAATCAAACCTTGTGTATTAGGCTTGTGACACCTCTGTGCCCGCATTCTTTGCCCAGAACCTTGGTTTGCGTTGCCCAATTCCATAACCTTAGCTTTCTGATTCTGCTGCCTGTCCCCCAGAACTTTGACCAGATAACTTGTTTTATTTTTCGCCATTGATGGTTTTTCTGAATTTGATTTCCTTCTACTGAGTGTCCCCAATGCCAAGCCAGGTCCTAGGCTGGACCCGCCTCACAGCACTCACCCGCTTTTGCCCATGCCAGGCCCAGCAACACTGACCCAAGAGTCCTCTGAGTCCATTACCAACAGAATACAGGGGCTTTATCAGTGCTATATCAGAAAGGAAGAACAAAGATGCAAGAATAGAAATTTTCTGAATGATGAGTAATGGAAGAGACTTGCCCTACCAGAAATTATAGTACATAAGAAAGCAAATGTGTAAGGTAGAAATCGGGGTATTGCAGCAATAAACATGGCAACGGAATAGCGCTTGCAAAATGAGAATTAGAAGCAGGATGGAATGAGACATTATTCAGTAGATGGTATACATGGACATTGGCTAGTTGGCTAAGCAATTCAGTGTGCTTGATGGAAAGATGCCAAAAATATAGCCAAAGATATAAAGTTTCTTTGATGGCAGGTGATACTGAAATGTATCTGTAAAAAACAGGACCACTCCCTACAAAATTCAGGGAGCATAGTCCCTGGTGGACACCTTCCAAGTCCCATATGCTCCCCATGAGAACATACATACCTGGATACCATCCTCCTGGCAAGAAAAGCAGGAGGAGTTCTTGGGGAGTCTTCGTACCCCTTGGTCTCTCCTGACTGTTTTGGGAATTCTGGCTCTGTGCCTGGTGTGCACCAAGTCTAAGTAACTTGTTCAGAATGGCTCCTTGACTTTCCTGAATGTTGACTGCAAGGCAAGATAAATTAATAATCAGTTTCCTGGGTTTCAGTGAGATGGGACACTTCTTTGGCAGGACTAGGCCTCAGGCCTGTCTAAGGCCTCTTCCTGTAGATTCCCACCTGTCTCCTTATTTTAGAATATCTTCCAGTGAGACTAAAGATCTAAATTTAAATAATGTCAGTAATAATAGTCCTAATGTAGAAAAAGCTCTGAGAAAAGCATGAATGACACATTTGGAAAATGGGAAAAAGATATGAAAATAATTGTAAGAAGGCAAAAGACTGGCAAAAATATGTATGAAAAGATGCTATAATTCTCAAATAATTCAATGCATTTCCCAACATTGAACCATCATGTTTTGACGATTAGAATGGCAAATATTAAAAATATTGGTAATCAACATTGGTGAGAGTGTGGGTAATAGACATTCTTATTCACTTTCAGAGAGGAATTTGGTAATAATACTATTTGAGGTTTAAGAGTATAGTACTGGGCTTTGGCTGGTGTGGCTAAGTTGGTTCGGCGTTGTCCTTTGCACCAAAAGGTTGCCAGCTTGATGGCTCAATTCCCAGTTAGGACACAACCCTGGTAGGGGGTGTGCAAGAGGCAGCCGATTGATGTATTGCTTTTACATCAATGTTTCTCTCTCTCTCTCTCTCTCTCTCTGTTCTAAAAGTTAATAAAAAATATTTTTTAAAAAGAGAGTGCATTGCTGGTAGAATTGAAAAATAGTACAACTACTTTGGCAATTAGCCACTTTCTTATAAACATACCTCTACTGTATGATACAATTATTATACTCCTAGGTACCCAAGAGATATGGAAATAGTATCTATACAATGCCATGTACAAAAATATTCATAGCAGCTTTATTCATTATAGCTCATAACTGGAAATAACCCAAAAGTCTGTCAAAGGATAAGTGTATAAACATATTCTGGCATATCCATGCTATCCTGTCCATCCTCTGAAATCCTACTCATCAAGAAAAAGGAAGGAACCACTGGTATGTGCCACAACATGATGATTCTCAAAGGAAGGCAGACACCAGAGTACATGCTGTGTAATCCCATTTATAAAAAACCTGGGAAATGTAGGCCAATCCATAGTGACAGAAACCAGATCAGTGCTCGCCTGGAGCAGGGAGTGGATGGAGGGACACACGGCAAATAGGAAAAGGGAAATTTCTGGATGACAGAAATATTCTGTATATTAATTATGCTAGTGGTTGTACAGGTGTGTGTGTATATGTAATCTGTTAAAATGGTAGTTATAGAATAGTCACAGGGATATAAAGTACAGCATAGGAAATATAGCCAATAATTTTGGAATAACTGCCTGGCTGGCATGGCTCAGTGGTTGAGCGTCAACCTATGAACCTGGAGGTCATGGTTTGATTCCCCATCAGGGCACATGCCCGGGTTGTGGGCTGGATTCCTAGTCACAGGCATGTAGGAGGCAGCCCAATGATTCTCTCTCAACATTGATGTTCCTCTCTCTCCCTCCCTCTCCCTTCCTCTTTGAACGCAATAAAAATATATATTTTTAAAAGAACAATATTGGAATAACTATGTATGGGACCAGGTGGGTACTTGAAATATCGAGGGACCACTTTGTAAAGTATGTGATTGTCTAACCACTATGCTGTACATCTGAAACTAATACAAAATAATATTAAATGTAAGCTGTAATTAGGAAAAAAAACCCTCATTAAATTGTACATTTTTAAGCAAGTGAGCTTATTGTATATAAATTACATTTTAACAAAATTGATTTGAAAAGTTTATGAATGTGTTCCCTTTGATCCAACAGTTCTGCTTCAGGAATTTAGAAGCATTGGCACAACTGTGCAAGGAAGGGGGAAAAGAGGAATGACCAGTCTTTACTTTAATAGCCTCTTCTTTTGCATTAAATTTAGCTAAGTTCATTGCCTTAGACAACTCCAAACTCTTTCTTTTATTCTTTTTATCTGGATTTATTTCCAGGATCTCGCATCCCCACACTAAACCCCAGAGGTGTTTTCAGAACGAATTCATGGGCCTCTGAGGGGACTGGATACAATCTCCTCTGCCCAGGTAACCCAGGAACTGGCTGAGATTGTGTACCAGGCAGATGTCGTCTGGGACACAGAACAAAATGCCTGTGCCACCAAACAACCACGAGGTCTGAACAAACAGAACAAACAGATCGGCTCACCACATAAGCAGCATGTGGAGGAGGGGGAGGGGATGGAGTAGAATTCATCTGGTTTCTGGACCATCAGTTTTCACACTTGTTCTAAATGATTTTATTAGCTCAGAAGCATTTAATTTTTAAAAACAGTATGTATGAACATCTTAGAGCTCAGCCCGGGGGCATACTGAGCATTCTGAATGAGGTAGATGGCAGCAGGTAAAAATCAGCACCCCTTACCCCTCAATCTAAAATGTTATGGAGAACTTGAAAGACTGGAAGAATGAAGTGTTGCTGATGCTTACCTGGTTTTAGTAATGAAATTAAGGTGAACAAAAACTCAAATATGTGACAAGCTCTGTAAAGATTTATTTAGTCGGAAGAATGGAATTCCCAAAAGGGTATTGTTGTGGCTGGTTCATTAAGAAAATTAGCCTGGTTGTAAATATTACCTGTTGAATCCTTCCGCATGTAACTCTGTTATTTGCACAAAGAGCACATTCAGATTCGGAAGCTGAAAAGGGGACATGGCATATGGTTGACAAAAGCCATGGACCCAGAGCAGACCTTTTCAGGGAGTGTGTTCCCAACAAACACAACGTCCCCATGGCAGTTCCAAAAGCCTTGAGATAGCAGGTGCTGTCAGGCCAGGGCTGCAAGCTGCAGGGCAGGCGCTCCCCTGCCCAGGTTCTGCAGGGTGAGGTGGGGGCCACGGGCTTCTTTCCCACTTTCTCAGAAGTCTCCCCTTCCCCTCACTCAGTTCCACTCGGGCCCTACTGACATTTGTCAAATAAGTCACTGCCTACTGGTCAGTGCTCCCGAGGGAGAAACTTCCAGCGTTTATTGCTGGTGGGGGAAGTTAATAACCCAGCAGGTGAATGAACCTGCTGATTACATGCTAAAAAGCAAGATTTTCTGTCCTCTTCTCCCATTTCCATGCAAGGGCATGTGAAGGTGTGCATGTACACACACACACACACACACACACACACTCAGGAAGGTGAGCCTGGAGTCAGGAGAATGGGCTTTTGCTACTTCTCTGCCATAAACTGTACACTTTTGAACACCTCCACACATTTAAGATCTCAGTTTCTTCTTTGATGAACAGAGGGGGACCAGGCCAGCTCTAAAACAACTCAGTGACCCAGACTGCACCTCACACCATTTAGAGGAGAATTCCTTTAGAAATTTCTTATTTCATGATCTGAAAAGTTCTGGAAATTTTTATACTGGATCCTGGGGAGCCATAACTGCTTACTTTCAGGGGAATGGGGGATATACAGCAGAGATGAAGCCCTCTGGTGACAGGGAACCTGTCCAACTACAGGTACCAGCATCCAAAACAGTCTTGGGGACCAGCTTAGTGTGCAAGGCTTTCAATTCCTCGATAAAGTGGCTACACTCCCAGAAGAGGGCAGACACCAGCCAAGAGGTGTGTAGGGCAGCCTTTCTAAGGAGCTCAGGGAGAGAGAGAGCAATTGAGGGCTCTGTCAGTGGACAACAGGGAGGGCCTGGGAGGCAAATGTAGATATCTTACATATGGATAAAAGGCAAAAAACGAGCTAACGTTGTGGATGGAGTTGGATGGTTATATGTGCATTTGGTGACTTGTTATAGAAGTGATATCTAAGGGTTGCATGGATACAGATGAATTCTAATTTGAACAGAAGATAAATTTGTAGAGCACACTTCGTTCAAGCAAATCTGATATAGAATATGAAAATCCAGATTTAGAGACAGATTTATCCTGGGAGTGATTATTTGCCTTACAAATGGTTTCTCCATAGGGTTCCCTTATATAGTCAGCTCCCCATATGCATCTAAAATAGCATTCTCTCTTATAGCACATGGTGGTAAGAGTGTATCTGATATACCTGATGCATAAAGAAAGGTAGGCTTCCTGAAATATGTGTTGTTCTTATAGGTGAAGCTGTTACATTTTTAAAAAATATATTTTTAATGATTTCAGAGAGGAAGAGAGAGGGAGAAGAGATAGGAACATCAATGATGAGAGAGAATCATTGATCAGCTGCCTCCTGCACGCTCCCTACAAGGGATCAAGTCCGTAACCCAGGCGTATGCCCTTGACCAGAATTGAACCCGCAACCCTTCAGTCCACAGGCCGACGCTCTATCCACTGAGCCAAACTGGCTAGGACAAGCTGTTACATTTTTAAAAGATGTCTGTTGAGATGGAAAAATGGTACAGGGTATATATTCTCCACTTTTCTCTCCCTTTCAAACCATAAAGGAAACAGATCAGCATTCTGCCCTCTAGCAGGCACCGTTGCTGGGATCAACTTGGATATGATCCAGCCTGGTTCTCAGCACAGCTGGCACCCCCACCCTCAGGTTCTCCAGGGTGACAACTAGTACACCACCCCAAGCTTCCTTGACAGTCCTGGTTAATGATAATTCATTGCTCTGCCCATCACAGCTCCCAAGGTTCAGGGTCACCCCAGGAATCTCTGAAGAAGCATGATGGAGAAATATCTGAACCTGAACTCCAGCTGCGTGATTTTCCTCCAAAGTCCTCCCTGTTGTCCACTGAAGGAGCCCTCAATTGCTCTCTACCTCCCTGGGCTCCTAAGAGATACTGCCCCACACACCTCTTGGCTAGTGTCTGCCCTCTCCTGGAACAGTAGTCACTTTATCGGGGAATTGAAAGCCTTGCACACTCAGCTGGTCACCATGCCTGTTTTGGATGCTGGTACCTGAAGTTGGACAGGTTCCCTGTCACCAGTGGGAAGGTCTACAGGCTGGCTTCCTCTCTTCTGTTTCTTTCTAAAATCTTAGGGTTTAATCCCTAAAAGAAGGATACAAATAGCAATTAAGATGTAAAAAGAAGCCTAGTCTCAGTAGTTATGAGAGAAATGCAAATTAGTGTTCCCTGGACACCTGTCTCTTCTGGGTTTAAGTTCTGGACTAGGTGGCTGGCAAGTTTGAGAAGAGAGACCTCAGGGCGCCCCACGCCCTCTCTTCCAAGTGGACTCATGATTACATACCTTAGTGGCAGACAGGGCACAGGCTCTGTCAAAACAAACGCTAAGTAGTTTTAATTTGTCAAAAGGAAATGTTATTTGGAAAAATAAGGTTCTTAGTGCTCTGCAATATTTTTACACTGTGGCAGGGCTCAGAGAGCTGCAGAAAGCACTTTGAGATCACAAATCCAGCCACATTATTAGTAATTCATTTGCTTTAGCACATAAGGGAGATAATGCACTCCCTGGCCCTGTGATGCAGGTGGTCAGCTCTGCCAGCAATGATTTGGAAGCACTTCTGAGCTGGGAGCCACGTGGGCTGCTGCCGGCTGGGAGGAGGCTGCCCTCCTGCTGCAGCTGCTAGAGCAGCTGGGCTGGAGGCTTCTCATTTTGTCTGGTTAAAGCAAATTTCCAGCTTTAGCTGACAACAGTGTATTCTGCAGCCCAGACCCAGTGAATCCATATGGGAATGTGCTCAGATGCCCAGGGAGCCCTTCTTGGTGCAACAGTACATTTCCATTTTCAATGTAAGACCTGATTGAGCTCAGTTCTCACTTAATCTAAGGTGATATCTATGGCTCCAGGCACATGGTGTCAGGACCATAGGGTCAAGAGGGGCACTGGAGTCACAATTAAAAATCTAAAGTGGATTCCTGTGCATTTTCGGCATATTCTGTGCCAGGTTATGAAAATGAACCCTCTAATATGGAAGACAATAATGCTTAGTAAATTCCCATGAAGCATGACTCTCCCTGATCAGTCTAACTTAGACTAATTGGGTAACCTGTCAATCATCAATTTTTACTCAATGTCTCTTAAATTGTCAGTAGTAATGGAGGAGAGCAATGCTATAATCTACTTATTTTGGACACATAGACATCTGATAAATACTTTTAATTGATTATTATACAAATCAGTGGTTGATGAAAAAAAATCACCTACTAGTCATCTGCAGAGTTGGACTGTATGAAATGGTGGTGTCTCTCTCAGTTCGTGTGCCTTTCTTTTCAGTGTTTTGCTCAGGCTGGTGCTGAAATGAGCTTGCATTTCCCAGTATGCACCAAGTAACGCTACAGAGAAGTAGCCAGGAAGTGTGCTTCTGAGAAAAGGAATTGAATTTGGGATTAGCATTTGTACACCGTTTTCTTGGGGAAGGCAGAGGCAGCTGGTTTTGTGTCCCATGGAGAAATCTGTTTTGCTCACATGGTGGTAGCACTTTAATTCCAACATGGAAAAAATTCTCATACATTTCTTTCTATCAGTTCCCCTAACAGGCAAGTGAAAGCTGTGATGTCGGCCTCATAATGGATCACTCAGGGACCAGTGCAATCACCCCTATGGAAGGGCAAGATTTAAATCACTCTAGTCAAATTTATAGGCAGAAGAGAGGAAAGAAGAATCCAGAATCGTGATATGTATATTCACCAGGATCATGGTAAGTCCAAACCCTTCCCTAAGCCATCCCTCCTCCCTGATGTCCCCCTTCTCTGGTCTCTTACTGCTTTGTATCCCCTCTCAATGTTTACTGCAGTGGCAAACTATTCTGTAATGTTTTCATGAGTGTTTGTCTTAACTCATTCATTCAGTAGTGGGAGACACCTTAGCTTGGATGGTCAGGTCTGTGACGAGGTGATACTGGGCTGACATCTCAAGGATGAATGTTGCCAGTTGGGCTCCTTGAGAAACTGATTCTAGGATGGAGATTAGTACACATGGTGTTGATTAAGGAGTGTGCTTGGGATTAACATCCATGGAATGGAGAGGAAGGAAGTAGCACTGGGCAGACGGAGAAGCTGAGTCAGGTGCCGTCCCAACAAAGGCCTCAATGAGCCCTAGTCAACCCCACAGGGGACCCTATTGCTGAGATGTCCTTTCAGAGTTGCCCTGAGTTGGGGCAAGGGAGGCAGGCATTGGTGCTTCAGCAATAATCAGTCATTTCATGTGGGCTGCTCCAAAAATGAAACATGACCTTGAGAGAGGCAGCTCTCTTTGGCTGAGGCAACTCCCAAATGGGGCTGACAGCTGACAGCTGCCTGCTGACAACACTTTACTCAGTAGGGGAGACACTCCTTCATTTCTGAAGAGGAATCTCAGTGGTGTGATACAACATCCACAGCAATGAATACAAATATATGGAAGAAGAGATTCCAGGTAGAAGAAATAGCAAATACAACAGCCTTAAGACAAGAGTTTGCTGGGTGTGTGCAGGAGGAATATAAATACATTAAAGAGAATGTGGTAGAAGACAGGGAATGGGAGACACAGGGCAGCTGATGGGCCAAGAGTTTTGTATTTACTCTGGTAGCATAGAGAGCCATCTGAGTGCTTTAAGCAGGAGAGTACTTTTGAAGATCGCTCTGGCTGATTTGTAAGTGGGCTGTGGGCCTAAGAGTGGAAGCAGGGAACAGTAAGGAGTGGTTGTAGCAAGTGAGGTGAGATGGTAGTGGCTTGGATTAAGGTTATGGCAATGAAGCTGATGAGAAGTATTCAAATTTGAGATTTATCTTGGGGATAGAGCCAATGGGACTTGGTGCCAGAGGGGTGAGTCCCTAGTTGGGACTCAAGCCCCAAGCCAAGAGGTTTCTTGACTTAGCTCAGGAAAGAATTCAAGAGGTAAGGCAGACAAGAGGTTAAAGTGGAAAAGAAGATTTTTAAAATATATATATATTTTTTATTGATTTCAGAGAGGAAGGAGAGGGAGAGAGAGAGAGAGAGAGAGAGAGAGAGAGAGAGACATCAATGATGAGAGAGAATCACTGATCGGCTGCCTCCCCTCCTACACAACCTACACTGGGGATCAAGCCCACAACCCGGGCATATGCCCTGACCAGGAATTGAGCCATGACCTCCTGGTTCACAGATCAATGCTCTACCACTGAGCCATGCTGGCTGGGTGAAAAGCAGGTTTTATTGAGCAGATAATACAAGCAGGAAAAGCCACTCCACAGACAGAGTAGCAGACTCTCCTTACCAGAGAAGGAAGAGAGACCCCAAGAATCTCTAGAGGTTGAGCTTATATCTGTTTGTAGTTTCTATGGGAATTGCTGGTATGGGGAAATAGAGAGTGGGAAAAGGTTTGGATTAAGTTTAACCTTTACAATGTATATTTTGTGGCCTTGTGTTTTATGATATGGGTAAACAATAAAGTATGGGTGAGCAGCTTTTAATGAATTTTTGCAGGAATTTTCTTTGTTCCAGAGGCTCTTCGTGATCTGCTTGCATCTCTGGTCAGCCAAGTTCCATGTCAGGCAGCACAGAGCAGGTCCCTGA
The DNA here is from genome assembly GCF_028538775.1 of Myotis yumanensis. Taxonomy (NCBI): domain Eukaryota; kingdom Metazoa; phylum Chordata; class Mammalia; order Chiroptera; family Vespertilionidae; genus Myotis; species Myotis yumanensis. The sequence continues at coordinate 41,745,699 of NW_027223758.1, forward strand.
CTTAACTTTGTTTGACTTTAGTTAATTTATATAGTTCTTATTCCCCTCTCCTATATGGGGTCTTGCTGATCAGTTGGACATAGGATGTGAGGAAAAAAAGAGAACTCAAGATGATGCCTAGGTTTGTAGCCCACCAAACTAGGGAAATGTTTGGAGCATTAGACAGGGGAAGACAGAAATAGCTTGATCATATATGTGCATGGAAAATAGAGGGGCACAGGAGAGTTAAGACTTATCATGGAGCCTGACCAGCGTAGCTCAGTGGTTGAGTGGCAACCTATGAAACAGGAGGTTAGAATTTGATTCCTGGTCAGGGCACATGCCTGGGCTGTGTGCTTGATCCCTAGTGTGGGGCATGCAGGAGGGAGCCAATCAATGGTTCTCTCTCATCATTGATGTTTCTATCTTTCCCTCCCTCTCCCTTCCTCTCTGAAATCAATAAAAAAAATATTTTAAAAAAATTGTCATGGACATGGTAAGTTTGAGATATCTGTCTTTGTCTTGGTTCTCCAGAAACAAATTGAGACAAGAGTTTGAGTGTAATGATTTATCTGGGAGATGAGCCAAGGAAACATGAGTAGGGAGGTAGGAAGTGAGGTTGAGAAGAGAAGGCAGCCAATAGGGCGTACTTTATCAAGCAAGTTACCAGTTACAACAGGAGCTGAATATCACTGGGGAACTCTGAAAAACAGTACAGAGCATGCACTGCAGAGTGGTCCCACCCAAGGTCGGGTGCTGGAATATCAACAACTGCAGCAGTGCTCCTGGGGTTCCTAACCCCTTGGCACTTCTGACATGCTATCAGCTTGAGCAGAGTAGGCTCTGAGAGCTAGAGAAAGTCCTTAGACGAAGAGACAGCTCTGACAACTGGAAGTCAGGTTGGTGGGCACTGAAATGTAAGGGCTTAGGGTTACTGCCGGGGAAAAAGAGATTCAGAGTCAAGGCCTAGTTAAGACACTGAATAACACAAGGAGAGGGGCTAGTACCCAAGGAAGCCAAGTGCAAGGGCCAATTTCATTCAGTCTAGAGTCACAAAGAAAAGACAAGCAGCCAGGTGAGGCAGTGGCCGGATCAAAGTGATGCCCATTGGCAGAACTTATTGGCACTGGCACATCTTCTGAAGGCCCCCCACTCACAATTAATATCGAATTATCTCTAGTTCCAGAATCTCAGTGGATTGATTGGGATTTGAGTGGATCATTGAAGGAGTTCTTCTTCAAGGTTGTCTATAGACCTGAGATTCTGTAAGTGACAAATGCAGAAATAGAGGTGCAAGAGATAGGGTTTTTCTTAGACTTTAAAAGTTTGCTGGTTTCTCAAGCTAGAGAACATTGAGCATATACACAAAAGCTCACCTCAGTATTTTTCCCATGAAGGGGGCTTGAATATTTTATCAATATTCATGAAAAAATGATTTTTAAAAAAGATAACAAGCATGTCAAAACACTTGAAACCTGAAGGGCACATTTTCAGAATTCTTTTCTTCTGATATCACACTTTAATTCTGTGTCATCTTTCTAAGCCAGTCCAGCACAAGTTCCCAGGCAAGAGTAATTACTCCATTACTTAATTGGGGTCTGAATCAATTTAGGATCTATTATCACATATAATCATCTTTTATTTTAAATGGGCTTTCTTCTCTTCACTAAAACCACAGTAAATGGAAGTGTTGGGATTTTCCTATAATAGTTGGACTTAACCTCTCACTGTTTCCTTTCCCCAACCAGGGTCATCCTATGTTCTGGAACCTGTAACTATTTTCAAAGCATAGGGTCGTTCTTAATTAAAAAGGAGCAAAAGCTTTGCAATTTAAATCTAAAAATTGGGAGATACTCCTGAAGCATCTCCATGACTCCCTGGGTTAGCTGCTTTTTCCTGTCAGCTCTTAGCAGTCTCTGCTTATTCCTTTGTGCTTGTTTGGTTAAACCTTGCTCTTGAAAAGTTTATCCTGCCCAAAACATAAACTCCATCCTTTTGGTTCTCATTAATGCCCAGTCAGGAGCTCCTAACCAGAAACTCATGGAGTCCTAAGAATTCATAGGGCTAAGAATTTATAGATTGGTTTCAAGGATTCCATGGACCATTTGAAATTATACAAAAATTTGAAGTGACTCTGCATTTAGGCTTTTCCAGGGTAAAGATCTTTCTATAGCTTCTCAAAAGAATGGGTCACCTAAAGCAAGGCTATAAATCACTTTCCCCCCCATTCACATTTTTAAAAGGATTTCATACAAATAATTTTCCTTTGTTCAGTTTCCCCCCCCTTAAAACTAGCTCTTCAGGGCATCAGCCAGGCAGGTTACTCCCCAAATCTTCCTAGGTATAGATACACCATGCTCACATATGAGATGGAAACAAAGATGGAAATCCTTTCAGAAGTAATTTATACTTTAAATTGAGTTTCAATAATCACCACAGGGTCTTCACTGAGAAGGTGATCTTAAAATTCAGAAGGGGGGAGGGGAAGAGTTAGAAATATAGAACTAATGGAAGAAAATAGAGAAATGAATCAACTCATATATGAAACTTGGCTTGCAGCAGAGGTGGAATTACAGATTTTTGGAGAATGGATGTCCCATTCAATAAACAGCCCTGGAATAATCAGTTATCCATATGAAAAAGTAAAAATGGGTTCCTAATCCTATTGAGGGAAAAACACACACACAAAAAGCAGACATAGTGGTCTTGCCAGCAGTCTTTTTGTGGTGAGGCAACAGAAGATGGAAGCTCTACAGAGTAGAGACCAGCACCAGGAAACACCCCTCTAAGGCAGAGGTGCTCAAATTAACCCTAGCTGCATTTTGGAATCACTGGGAAGCCATAAAACATACTTGGAGCCTGCATCTGACCTAACTGGTCTGGGGTGCAGACTGGCCATCTGAGATGCTGAAATACCCCCGGTGAGCCAATGAGCAGCCAAGGTTGGGAACCACTGCTCCAAGACAATATAGATTGCACCTCCACCCCCATCCCATCCCCCCAAACCCATCTTGTACTAAATGTGGTTTCTTTTTCACTGTAGCCCCAGTCTCTGTTTTCTAATACATCATGCTCATTAGTTAATCCACATTACACTCCTGAAGGGCAAGTCAATGTTGTTTGTCTATTTTTGATACGAGGAGACCAAACTCTGAGAACATGTGTGTAATGTGTAGCGTTGACAAAGTGCATGTCCTTTTAGGAGATTATTTAAATTGTTAAAATGAAAATGTTCTTTCTGTCTCTCTTCTGAGGACAGAGCAAGAAGATTAGGACTTGAGTGACGCACAGAATTATGTGGGGGAATATATGAAAGAACTTGGACAGTTGGGATAGTTAAATGTTGAAATGGGTTCTATTAGGGACCTTATTTTGTAAGGAACTTTATATGGGATAGTTTAAGATATTTATATTTAGGGCAAGAGAATTGACCAAATAATCTTTCACATATTTTTCCAAGTCTTTGATCTAAGGATGCTACACATGCACTTTCTTCTGCCCTCTGTGTTTCTCTCCATGACAGGAGTATGTAGGAGTGCATGCATGCCCATGTGTTTGTATGCGTGGGTCTGGATGTGCGTGAATGCTCTTTTAGTTTAGCATCAACAACCACCTGTAATAGAATCTCAACATATTTTCCCCAGTTATATGCCTTTACATCACCGGATGTCAACCTTTTATGTTCCACAGAAGATTAACAAAATCTTGCACAAATTGCATAAAACAGATGTTAACTTAATTATGAGTTAGTAATTTTTTAAATTTTGAGTTAATCATTTTTATTTGTAACAAAGGCACTCAATAAGAAGATTAAGGGTGGTTTGATGAAGACAAAACACTTTAAACTTTTTATTTGGAAGTAATGTAAAACAAAAAAAATTGCAAAAATAAAAATATCATAGAGAATACTATTATTCACCAATTATAAATATTTTACCCTATTCACTTTATCATTTGCTCTCTCCCTCTTTCTATATACACCCTACACTTAAAAAAATGTTTATTGATTCCAGAGAGGAAGAGAAAGGGAGAGAGAGACAGAAACATCGCTGAGAATCATTGATCTGCTGTCTCCTGCACCCCCCGCCCTCTCCCCACAACACACACACACACACACACACACACACTGGAGATAGAGCCTGCAACCTCGGCATGTGCCCTAACTAGGAATCGAACTGTGACCTCCAAGTTCATAGGTTGACACTCAACAACTGAGCCACACTGGCCGAGTCACTTTTTTTCTGAAGGATTTGAGGACAAATTACATAGGTCATGACCCTTTAGCCATAAATACTTCAGTGGATATTCTTAAGGATAGGGATAGTCTATTAAATAATCATAGTACAGTACCAACTGGATAAATTTACATTGATTCAATTGATTCAATTCTCTACAATCCTTGCGCAAATTTGTCAGATGACCAAATTGTTCTTTATGACATTTCTCCTTCTACTACAGGATCCAGTCTAGAGTCAATTATTCCACTTAGTTTTTAATGTCTCTTCAGCCTCCTTTAGCCTAGAGCACTTGCATTTTCTTTGTCTTTTATACCATTAACATTTTTATAAAATATAGTTCCCCCTCTGCCTCCTCCTTTTGAAAATAAGACATTCCTCATTTTGAGTTTCTCTGATGCTTCTTTGAAATTGGATTGAGGTCAGGTACGCTTGGCCGGAACACTGCATAGATGACGTGTGTCCTCAGAGCATCATGTTTGGAGCTACATGAAGCCCATCTGTTCCTCATCAGTGATGTTAATTTTGATCACTCCGTCTAGGTGTTGCCTGATGTTTCCACTGCATAATAACTTCCTATTTCCTCCCTACAACTGAGACACTTTCTCTGGGGAGACACTTTAAGAGTATACAAATACTCTGCTCCTCATCAAAATGTCCCCCTAGATTTACCATTCATTCATAATTCTTGCCTGTTCCAGACTTTACCTAAGATGCTTACAAAATGATGATTTTTTGGGAAAACATGTCAACTCCAGCATGCCACATTTATCAGTTGTCCTTAGCCTTGGTAAACAAAGGAGAGCCCTCCCTCCTTTTTTTCTTTATATCTGTCTATATCTATCTATCTACCTATCTATCTATCATCTATCTATCATCTATCTACCTACCTACCTACCTACCTACGTACTAGCTGCATGGATTCATGAATTCCTATTTTTTCAATGGTTTATAAATCATTATTATGTATAATCACTTTGGTGCTAGTGGCAGCCCCTTCGAGCTGGTTCCAGTGTCTCTAAGCTATGCCCATTGTTGTTTGGAGCACTTCCTAATTTTCTGGCATAAAGAAATGTTCCAGGGCAGTACCACCCTCAGACCCCGGCAAGCCCCGGGCTAGTGCCTCAGGAGGCCATCTGCTTAAAGACTGCCCTCCTTGAACTTTTCTAAGTTCTCCTCTGGCTCCTAGGACCTGCCAGGGCCAGCAGTGTCACCTGGGTGGGGCACAGTGTCTCATTTCTCCCCTTTGATGCACTTTCCTGATCTCAATCTCCCTTCCCCTCATTTTCTTCATGGGCTCACTCAAGGTTGGGCCAACCAGCATGGTGCTGACATGCTGAATTGGGGTGTCTCTCACTCATTTGGACACAAAGTGTGCCTAGAGGTCGGGGTTCACTGCAGGCCCTTGGACTTGAGCCCCATGTAGGCCTGCATGTCAGTTTCTCCCATCCATGTTCTAATCTATAGCACATGGGTCTTGCCTCTCCCTGCTGAGTGTTGTTGAGATCCTAGCTTTGCAACCAGAGTTAGCTAAACTGCAAGGTCTGAGGGAATAGTTCCCAGAAGATGGCCCTCAAACACCAACTGCAAGTTCAAGGAGTTCCCCTCAGGTTTGATGCTTCACCAGAAGCGCTCACAGAATTCACTGAAAACTATTATATTCATGGTTACAGTTTTTTTTATAGGGAAAAGAACCAAATTAAAGTGAGTAAAAGGAAGAGCATGTAGGACAGGGCCCAGGAGGGGTCCAACTGCAGAGCTCTGGTCATGCTTTCCCTGCAGAGTCATGGACAGCAGGACCTTCATCCAGCCAGAATATGGGACACTGTATATGGAAATTGCCAACCAGGGAAGCACACCTGAGCCTTTGGTGTCCAGAGTTTTTATTGGAACACAACCATATACTGCCCACATGAGTGACCTTTAGTCTCCAGTCCTTCCCACAGGTTGGGCTAATACCTTTCCTCTCTAGTTCAGGTCAGAAGTGATATGGCATGTCCCAATGTTCCCATCATAGATTACATTGTTAGACTGGAGGTCAAGGCTCACAGGCAAACAAAGACACTCCCATCAGGCAGGACATTCCAGAGGTTGAGAGATCACCTCCCAGTAGCTAAGAGTAAAGGCAAGACCTCTATTTGCTTAAGTTATTTCTTCACTACACAATCTGCAATGCCAATGAGCCTTTCCTTTCTATGTCACTTCTTGCCTTCGAGCTGAGTCTTAAGCTGTGCTAGAAGGGGGGATAGACATTTCTTGCATAAATGGTACTACCCTCTGACTCCACCTATAAGGCCCTCAACTATCCTCCCTTCTGTTGGTGGTGTGTGTGGAAGACAACGTTGAAAGACAGCAAGTTCCAGGAATGCAGTGATGAAGGATCTAAGGAGGTCAAGAGATGACATAGTTGGAACACATGTTATTCTACATTTAGGCTATGAAATTCAGAACAGGAAGTTCTTAACATGTCCAGAAAACATGTTTTTATTTTCCTGCATACTTTAGGCACTGTGAATATCATCAATTGGGTCATTGGAAGACAGCACTCATGGGCTGCTCAGTGAATGATGCAGCATCATGATTAAATGGTATTAGAAAGCTACAGAGGCAAGAATATCTATAGTGTTTCAGTAAGAACAGGTTCTGAAGCACCATGGCATTGTGAGTCATTACAGTGTAGCTACCTTTTTTCTCATGGTGAAAGATATATGTTTAGCCAAGGATAGTGCTTTTGACAATACAGAACAGGAAGGGATGGTACCTGGACACACGGAAGAATCTTTATGTGTATTGTTTGAACAAATAACACATATATAACAACCTCTTCTCTATCAGTTAGTCTGAATATTTGTTGATAAGTCATATACCTTACATGGTCTCATGACGTTCTACTAAAAAAAAAATGTAATATAGACTGAGATCCTACAGAAACAATTTGCCTGCTGTCTCACATACTTAGGAGCAATCCTGTTCCTTGCCCATATTGTATCTACCCTGCTCTAGCCCTGGAATCAGTTTTTCTCCATAGAGACAGTTTCATGGTATCAGAGACCAAGATCTAGGTCTAGTTAGGTAAGCTCAAAAATGCACAACTTTGAACTTGGGAGTTATGGTTAACAGTTTTGGTCTTTTATCAGACTCACCCATATGTATTGGACCATTGCCATTTTGGACAGTCCAGCATTCAAGCTTCTCTTCCTTCTATGAGTAACTCATCTTCCATGGGGTGTCTCTGTTGTGTATAGTTGGTGGAAGGTGGTTACTTTATCATTATGGGAACGAAAGGAGCAAGATGCTCCTCCATACTCCAACAGAGCCACATTACTTAGCCTCAGCCTGTCAGATGCTTTTCCCTGGGAATTTAAATCTTGAGCAAGTATCACAGGAAATAGATAGTCGGAGGTCACCTAGTGGCAATGGTGTATAGTGGAATTTCTGCTGGGGCTCCTGTTGCTTCACCTCCTGAATCCCCTTTAGTTTTTTTTTTTAACCATTTCCCAAGAGGTTTCATTATCTATCTCTTGGTTTTCTGAGCCCCAGTATTTTTGCAATAAATATATTTTCTTTTTGTATAAAATAGCCAGCATTAACTTTGTTTCTTAAAACAATGAATACTGCCCAGCTGGTGTGGCTTAGTGGTTGACATCGACCTATGAATCAGGAGCTCATGGTTTGATGCCTGGGTTGTGGGGGCATGCAGGAGGCAGCAGACCCATGATTTTCTCTCATCATTGATGTTTTTATCTCCCTCTCCCTCTCCCTTCCTCTCTGAAATCAATAAAAATATATTTTTAAAAAACAATGAATACTAATTGAATGAGTATACTATTTATTTCTGCCTTTCATGTTGTTTAGTATAAAAAAAAGTCCAATTAAGTTTTTGCAAATGGTAATAATTTAACAGCTTGTCTTGTAATCTCAGGATACAATTGATAGTTAGCAGTTAACAATGAACACGGTAACAATAACAATGACAGGTTTTATAGTCTGCTCTGGTGCAGTGAGGCTTGGGGAGGCAGGGGGGAGAAATTACCCTTAAATTCCAAAGGTATACTAAGGTAGATGCAAAAAGACAATAGACTGGGTTAAGGTACAGATTGACTTTTGTCAAGGAAGATACCTGCCTACTACATGACTACCTGCCGTGACTTGCTTTTAATTAGGAACTTTTAATTTCAGACCATCATATGTAGTTACTTTAGGTCTTTGAGTTTGTAAGGCCATGCACGACTCCCCTGAGCTTGTCAGGTTTAGTATGTGGCCCCTTTCTTATCCACAATTTTGTTTGTCATATTAGGGATAAACTTTGTTTCATTTTTATCTTTGGTGCATTATTTACACATACACGCATTTTAATAAAGAGCCTGAGGTCAGCACAAAACACGTTAGTCTTTTGGCATACTTCCCATATTGGCAATTGCCGCTTATGTTTAAATTTGTATCTGTCTCATTGGGGTGTATGTGGGTGTCTGCTTTTACAGTTCTGAAAAGCAGTTTTTTTGAAAAAAAAAATCCATTGTGAAAAAGAAATTTAGATAATAAGCTTTTATGTAGAAGAAATTCTGCTGGAAACCTCAGCTCTGCTGGGAATACTCTTCTGTTTAACTTGGATTTCTCTTGGAGTCCTGCCTTCTTGGAGACGGGGATGCTCCTTTCCTCCGGGTATTGGGAGGGCACTCTCACCTGAGGGTGTTATGGCCTGCTTCAGGAGAAGGTCGGAGAGTCCTTCCTGCACCTGCCAGTTCTCAAATTCCTTCAGCTTAAAATACTTAGTATGCCCAGGTGCATATCCTGAGCTCTGTTACTACAAAGCTAATAGGCTCATCATCCTAGGAACATTGGCGTGTTTCAGCAAAATGGAAGCCTCTGGAGTTCTTATGCTAAACGAACTTCTGAGTGAGGCGGAAGCTTTAGCCACTTCTACTATTATGGGAAATGAGAGTCCAGGCTTTTATTACTGACTCTCATGTTACAATCGCTGTTGGAGAAGCCATTTAGAAAGAGAGTGTCATTTTATCTAAGTAAAATTTGTCCCTGTGTAGGAGCAGGTTCATGTCCATCTGCAAAATGAGGCTGTATTCTCTGATTTTTCCTGCACTCCTAGTCTTCCCAATAGATTAAAGCTAAAAAACTGGCTTGAGTCATATGTACTTTCTCTTGATTTAAAACAACAGCAACAAAAAAACACCTTACCAAAAATATATAACCTCATTCACTCAGACCAGAACTTGGTAGAAATTAATTGACTTACCTATATAAGCAGGTTTTGCTAAGCAAGTTGATTAGGTAAGCCATGGGGGAAATAAGTGGAAAGAGGAGGGCAGGGATTTTAACTACTAAATAGAAGCAAACTTTAACCACTTTCAAGTGCTTTAGAAGCATCTAGTTCTTTTAAAGTCATTGGCGCACTGATTTCTTTTTTTGTTCATTAAAGCAGATAAATTATGGGATTACTATTCTAATTACTAAAGATTTATGCAGAATTCCTACAGAGACATGACATGTGAATGGAATTAGAGTTACAAAGTCTGAGCTACGTACAACTAGTCTAGGTGCTGAGTGAGGGGCTCACGCATTTTAGGTGAGATGGCAAGTTCAAAACAATCTGAGGGGTGAAGGGGGGCAATGAAAGAAGATGGGAATACAGATGAAATAAGATTGGCCAAGAGCTAATCATTGTTGAAGCTGGTGATGAATACATGGGCATTCATTATATTACATTCAATACTTGTTTGAAATGTTTAAAATGTCTTAAAAAAGAACTCCCAGAGGGCAAATTATCAGGAAACTGAGACGGGGCAGCAAAAATCAGACAATAATGTGGATGAGGTTAGAGCAGGGGTTCTCAACCTGTGGGTCGTGACCCCTTTGGGGGTCGAACGACCCTTTCACAGGGGTCGCCTAAGACCATCAGAAAACACATATATAATTACATATTGTTTTTGTGATTAATCACTATTCTTTAATTATGTTCAATTTGTAATAATGAAAATACATCCTGTATATCAGATACAGTGGGGCCTTGACTTACGAGTGTCCCGACTAAGGAGTTTTTTGAGATACCAGCTGTCTCTCGGCCAATTTTTTGCATTGAGTTGATAGAGTAATTTGAGTTAACAAGCTCCTTAACGAGCTCCTTAACGTGCTCGGTCTCCGGACGAATTAAACTCGTAAGTCAAGGCCCCACTGAATTTACATTACGATTCATAACAGTAGCAAAATTACAGTTATGAAGTAGCAATGAAAATAATTTTATGGTTGGGGGTCACCACAACATGAGGAACTGCATTAAAGGGTCGTGGCATTAGGAAGATTGAGAACCACTGGGTTAGAGAGAGGAAGCAGGCCAGCTGGGCAAGAAGGGATCCAACAAAGAAGAGCAGAAACTCAGCCAGCTCCATGGTAAATGGAAAAGCAGAAGTTAGGCTGGGCTGGAGTGTAAGGGTCAATCAGACCAAGACGGTCAGTTACCAGCACCATGATGGCCAGCAGAGGAAGCAGCAACCAGGGGGACAGGAACATCACTGCGGAGACCAGAGGAGTCAGAGGACCCCACGCAGATGGACCCTCTTTTCCCCAGTGCCTCAAGGGTTTACACTCCCAACCCAGAGGTGCCATCTGAGAAAGATGGGGGAGGAGAGGAGTATTTTTCAGATGCTTGCCATTTTTACGTCAATAAACTGTGAACATTATTGCATTATACTTAGATAACCAGATTAAACGGAAAGTTCATTAATTTTTTTGTTACCCAGTGAGCAGGGCTCTTAGGTAGACCTTACATTTTAACTGAACATCTCAGAGCAACATTAGCCACTGTGATCTTACATGTCCAGTAGTCACCCCTTGTCCACGGGGGGATATGTTCCGAGATCACTGGCGGATGCCTGAAACCGTGGATAGTACTAAACCCTTTGTATAGTCTTATTGTTTTTCCTAAACATGCATACCTCTAATTAAGTTTAATTTATAAGTTAGGCATGGTAGGAGATTAACAACAGTAACTAATAGTAAAGTAGAACATACTATAATAAATGTTATATGAATGTGGGTTCCCTCTCAAAATACCTTATTGTACTGTACTCACCCTTCTTGTGATGACGTGAGATGACAAAATGCCTACGTGACTAGATGAAGCGAGATGAATGACATTGACGTAAGGTCAGGCTGCTATTATCCTTCTGACGATCCCTAACAAACACTTTACGGCAGCGGTTCTCAACCTGTGGGTCGCGACCCCTTTGGTGGTCGAACAACCCTTTCACAGGGGTCACCTAAGACCATCCTGCATATCAGATATTTACATTACGATTCATAACAGTAGCAACATTACAGTTATGAAGTAGCAACGAAAATAACTTTGTTTGGATCACAACATGAGGAACTGTATTTAAAGGGCCAGAAGGTTGAGAACCACTGCTTTACGGCTTCTCTGTGGCGTATCCAAATTGCTAGCATCACTATCCTTGTGCTTCGGAGCCAAGATGAAGTAAAATAAGAGTTAATTCAACATGAGCACTGCGATACTGCTACAGCCTATCAGATCACTGAGACACTTACCACGTGACTAACCCTCAGGAGTGTGTACAGCAAGCATGCGGCCCACAACGAATATTTTTGTGGCCTGGCCAATATAAAGGTATGTAAGAAACGTTTTAATAAAAATTTCATTACTCAAGTTTTACAATATACATGATTGTTAATAACGAACTACAACATTCGCTAGTGTCTGATTACTATAATCATGTTGCATTCATTTCCCTTACGCGCCTTACATGCAGGCGCACCATTTCTCTCCACTAATACTAGCAGCGAATACCAGTATTTTACCAGCCAATTGCCATGTCATTAGTCTTAGACTGACTTGTTGGGTGTGCACAACAGGAAATATTTCACTTTCAGAGAACAAGAAAAATAGGTTTATTTGCGTTATGCTTATTAATTTGTGCAGTTATTCAGTGTCTGGTAAGTTAATGTTCAAGAAAAAATATTAATTTTTATTAAAATGTTCTATTATTTTATGTTAGCGATTACTCATTTATTTCAGCCCTTTGTATTCAGCATGTCTCTATCGAAATAAACCTCCGTTTCTATGAAAAGTGAAGCTTTTGTTTTTTTGCTGCTCACATAAACTTAAACCTTGTTTATTTGGCCTGTGTTAGCCTTTGAGTTTGACATGCTTGGTGTACAGCGTGGAGACACCACAAAGAGATGAATGGATGAATCACATTGCAGACCCCTCAAGATTTCATCACTGGCTACTCAGAATGGCACACAATTTAAAACTTATGAATTGTTTAGTTCTCAAATTTTCCAGTTAGTATTTTTGGACCTTGATTGATTGTAGGTAAGAAATCGTGGAAAGCAAAACTGTGGATAAAGGGTAGTTACTGTCTATTTTCTGTGAACTTGGCTTCAATTGTTGCCCTTGCGTAAGTACCAGCTTTATCTCTATAACTGAGGAAGGAAAGGCTGTGGGCACTGGGGCCCTGGACACCCTGCTCCTGCCAACTGTCTCTTCTAGGAAGCTGAGTTCTTCAACTCATACCTTAATAAAAATACCTTAGCTTCCCATGAATAGACTGACTGTCCACCTCACATGCCACCACCTTGCCTAGATCCCTCCCACTGTCCTTTCATCCTCAATTGATATGAATGCTGACCCTTATCTATCTATCTATCTATCTATCTAATAGAGAAATATGCTAATTAACTGGGACACCGTAACCGGTCAACTGGACAGGAGGTTGGGTGCACAGGTTCGGGGGCGGGACAGCAGGGGCCTCTGGCACCTGCGCTGGGGGAGGGCCTGATCAGCAGCTGCCGCAGCTGCTTCAAGGGCCGGAGAGGGAGGCAGGGCCAGACTGGAGGGTGGGCGGCACCACATGATTTGGAATCACACGCTGGGCTCCTAGTCATGATAATAAGGACCACATTGTAGCTAACATGGGCACCAGGCACTGCACCAAATGCTTTGCATTATTATCACTTTAATCTTCACAGTTACCTTGGGAGGTATGTACCCATAATATGAACATTTTCCAAAAGGAAAAAGTGAAGCTTACTGAGTTTGAATGACTTGGCCCCAAATAGTAAGTGGCAGAGCTGGGCTTTGAGCCCTTAGCTCTTAATCACAACACACTTCCACTCACCAACCCTGCAGCTGGGTAACACAAGGTCAGGAATTGCCATGTTGGTTGTAATGTCTTCTGATATTTGGCCCCCAGGCGCGGTCAGTATCCAGCCAGGCGCCACCCCCTCCCCCAGCTGCATCTCCCAGCTGCCTTCCTCATCCCACAGCAGTGGTTGCTGAAGTCCCTGCATGTCTCCCATCCTTTGTGCTATTTCTACACCTTCACCTCATATTCACGACTCAGATGGCTGACATCACCTCCTTGTGTGTCAAGCTTCCTATGACTCCCCATGACAGTGAGTCATTCTCTCCAGTGCATTTCCATAGCATCTGGCATGTGGATAGTACATCTCATACAGAAATACATATCTATAGGACAGTCACCGAGCTGGACTGGGAGCTCCTCCGTGGCAGGTTAATGTCATACTCATCTCTGGGTTTCTAGCCCAGAGAGGACGTGGAAGAGACTGTGGGCTGCCTTGCTTAAGGCTCTTCCAACCCTCAACCAGCATGTTTTCTGGAATGGCAGAGCTGACATTCAAAGCTGGGTTGCCATGATCAACTTAGGTCCTGCCAATCAAATGTAATCATGTGAGATTCTGATTCGAGACTGAGCTAAATGGCAAAAAGCCAAGGCAAGGCATTTTCCTGGAGTGGATCTTGGTTTTATACTTTGACAGCAATTCCATGAATCAGATCTATACAGTGTATATTCCACACATATTTATCATGGGGGAAAAAGAGAACAAATTTAATGAAACTGCTCTCTTAAGGTTGCCAACAAACTTTAGGAATTGATATCAGTCCCCAGCCCACTTAACCTGTTAATCGTTATTTTCTCTCCTGCCTTTTCAAAGAAAGCAGGCTTTGTATTGCGTTTCACTCATATCTTTATAAATTCTATAAAATTCAGCACAGATTCTAGTCATTGGGAAGATAATGGGAAATAACACAGAAAGACGGAATCATCCAAAGGAAGAATTCTTGCTGGGCAGCCATGTCAACAAATGTTCAGTGAATCTCCAAAATCTCACCAAAGAGGCAGGAACCTAAGCTTCCATATAGCATTCAGCCTTAACTTTTATTTGTATAATTTTGATTCTGTTTCTCTCCACCACTAGGATTCTATGCTTCTATGACATCTATTATGTACCAATAAATCATAAAGTGCACCAGGGAAGTGCCTGTGGGCTGTGGGGTGAGGACAGAGTAGAAAGTCTTGGTAGAGTTCTACCAGCGAGGCAAAGGGAGATCCCAGTTTGTGGAAGATCCCAGTGAGCTGGTAACCAAATCAATTCTCTTTCTACCGTGCACATTGTAAAAGAGCTGTGTTTTCAATAAACTTCTATGTAGGAGTTGAGAATGGCCATAACAGGCACCCCCAGAGCTAGGGCAAACCTCATGCAAGCTTGCCAGGATTCTGTGCAGTCAGATGGGGAAATGGACACCAAAGCATCAACAGAGCCACGGGAGGTAGAAAGGGGCAGTGAGTTGTTCATAGCATGGGCATTCCTACATCCTGATGAGCAATGGCACCAGGGATGAAAGAATAATTATACCAATCTTGGTTGAAGGACCTTAGAGGCCAGAAGCATTGGTCCTTCACAGCTCTATGTCCAATGCTAAACATAAAGTCTTAGTTTTGAGGTGGTGCCAACAGTTTGCTGCATTGGTATGGAGGGGCCTTCTGTCAGTGTGAATATTAACATCATGTTTTCAGCACCACTCTCAGCGGGGCCCTACCAAGCATCCGCTTAGTGGGTGTTTAAAGATAACAATGTACCCACACTCGGTCCTTTCTTTAGTGCTAATGGATAGGAGCAAGCTGTATGGTTTCTTAAATAATACAACAGCCTTTTGTGATCTCCCCCTTCTCAGTCAGCTCTTAATGCCAACTCAATTATTAACTTAGAGCTACAAGGAACATTTCAGATGTTACTCAAGTATTCATCATCCACTCGCCCCCACAAATGATATAAAAGGAAAGTAATCAGACACTTAAATAATTGCAATTTAAAGAAATATAAAGTAGAACAGTTTTATTTTAGATTGTAAGTGAAGGTGGATCAATGTTTTCCTTAGAAAACATTAATCTGAGAATTTCAGATCACTTTCTGGTATCAAATTGCCTCCTGGTATCAAATTCTGCTTTTTAAACTTTGTCTCTGCAGATTCACCTCTTCTTCTCCAATCAGTCATTGCCATGAGTCTGATCCTATGTGTCTGTTTAATATACTAGAGAACAAATGTCCCAGGGAAAGTGTGGGGTAGGAAAGTTTAAATGTGTTGATATCCCTCAACCATGACCATGACCGCCATGTCTACTATGGCAGCCCAACACCCACCCTTCTGCAGCACCCCACCTCATCCCTGCTCCCTCCTGGTCAGCCGTTGAGACTGCCCTCTCTCTCTTCCTGTCATTCCCATTGCCTGGGTCTTCCTGGCCAAGGCCAGTGCCAAGGATTTTGACTTCCTTTGGTGCATCTACCTTTTGAAAGTAGGATTCTTATCCAGAGGAATAAAAGGCAACAATCCAGATATACATCTATATATATATAAAAGCCAAGCGACCAGAACGACTGGAACAACCTGAATGACCAGAACAAGCGGTCACTATGATGTGCACTGTGGCTGGCCAACTGGCCCGATGGAGGCAGAGCCAGCTGGCCAACCTCCTGCAGCCCCTCGCCATGGCTGGCCCAGCCCCCAATTGGCCCCCCTCACCCCAATTAGGGGCAGGGCCATCTGGCCAACCTCCCGCGGCCCCTGCCCGTGGCCGGATCCCACCTGTGCATGAATTTGTGCACCAGGCTCTAGTTTGTTATAAAAGTAATTTATCAATATGAAAACAAAAGTTAAAATATTGAAAAAGGCTCTGGAGTGAAAAGAAAACATCCTCCTCTCTTTTTCCCATTCCACCTCACCCACTCCACAGAAGAGCTGCTTTTGACCATTTGCTCGTGTAAATCATGAGTTATAATTCCATAACTCCAAATGATATATGCCCCTATTTCTTGACTTATCTCTTTAAATAGGAATTTTTGATGTCTCATCATGAAAATAAAGAATTTACTTTGTTTTCTTGAACACTGTCCCATCGTCACCAAATTTTTATTATATTTTTATCTTTCATCCTTCTTTGAGTCACTGTGGAAATATATGAAGACCAACCAAATGAGAAAAGCAAAGGCTATTTATTCTGAGCTTGCTGTAGAAAGGGAGTCGGCACAATCACTTGCGTTTTGGCAGAAACTCAAAGGCAGACAGAAGAATGGGAAAGCTTTATAGTGGTGAAAAGAGAAGGCTTTGATGTTCTCTGATTGGGTTCTGCTGGCCTGGAAAGCTGTAGGCAGGCCAACTAGAAGCAGGGCATCCTATGTGACTGGCTAAGGAGTATTATGGATTGGGTAAGCATTTGGCTTACTTTGGTTTATCTTAAGTTGGAAGTAGGGACAGAAGTTAGTTAGGAAAGCTGTCAGTTATCAATCAAGTCCTGGCCACTTGGGGCTGACGGTTACAGAATTTGTTGTTTAGCATCCTGGATTGTTATTAGAGAGAATATGGCTTCCTGAGTTGTTTATTTTAGATAAGAGGTTGGTTTCCTGGACAGGTTGCTGTTGGTTGTGCTTCAAATTTCTATTTTTTTAATATGGTTTGGCCATTGTCATTTGTATGTGCAGTCTCTCACACTATAGTTACTTTCAATAATGGAATTAAACTTCTATTTCTTGATATTTCAACTGTAAACAGTAAACCCCATTTTGTAGATCCTCCCATCATCTCCTAATCTCTTCCCCTTCACCTCCCAATTTCTGCCAGCTATAATATTCTTTTTATGAATTTAAGATTTATAATATTACTAGCCATTTAGGTAAGTATAAATATTCCATGATGTGTCTATAGGAAAATTTGAAAATAAGGAGCCAATAAGCTGCATTTACAATTATATATATATATATATATATATATATATATATATATATATATATATAAAAGCCAAGCAATTGGAACGATGGAACACCTGGAATGACCAGAATGACTGGTCACTATGACTCACACTGCGGCGGCCAACCAGCCCGATTGGGGTCCCCCCAGCCTCCTGTGGCCCCTTCCCCCCACTAGCCCGGCCCTTGATCAGTCCCTCCACCCTGATCATGGGCAGGGCTGGCTGGCCAACTGCCTGCGGCCCCTCCCCTCGGCTGGCCAACCCTGCACCCTATCGGCCCCCCTACCCTGATCAGGGGCAGGGCTAGCCAACCTCCTGCATCCCCTCTCCCCCGCCAGCCTGGCCCCAATCAGCCCCCATTGGGGCAGGCAGGCTGGACCCCACCTGTGAATGAATTCATGCATTGGGCCTCTAGTACTAGTATAATATATATGTAAATAATATTTTAATTTATTATAATATATGTGTAAATAATTATAATATATATGTAAATAATATAAATATTATTAACTATGTTCAATTATGTTTTTGAGAAAAGTAGTGGGATTCCATCTATAGAGAAGTAACAATAATTCTATGTCCATAAGCCTGTGCCACTGGTAGGGTACTATTTTAAGCATCAAGAGAAAATTAATTTTCTTTTATTACACTCACAAATCTCCCCTTCTACCTCAAAGGGATACATATCTCATAAACTTTCCTGGCTCTTGAATGTCTGAAACATCATTATTTCAATCTTATATCTGATTGATAGTTTGGCTGGGTACTTAATTCTAGGTTCTAGGTTTAGAACTTTGAAGGCATTGCTCCATTAACATCTACTACCATTACTGTGGATTCAGTGCTGTGTGTTTTTTTTAACATCATCCCAAAACTGTGACAAAGAGATTTAAATTTTTTTTATAAAAGAAAATTTCAAGTATATATGAAATTATAGAGAATAGTTAATGTCAGATATTCACCACCCAGCTTCAAAAATGATTAACTCATGCTCAGTGTCAGCAATCACCCATTATTTAGTCTTTTGTGTCTGGCTTATTTTATGTAGCCAGACACAAATGTTTTTGAAATTCATCCATGTTATATCAATATTTTATTCCTTTTTATTGGTGAATAGTATTCCATTGTAGGGATATATCACTTTGTGTTTAACCATTTACCAATTTATAAACCTTTGCATTGTGTCCATTTGCAATAAAGATTTAAAAAGAAAAAAAAAACAATTGCCAAACTTCCAATAAAACACCCTAGTGATAGATGGATGAAGAGTCAACAACAGCAGTGAGGAAGGAGGATAAGTGGCTCAGGGACTCACTGGGATAGTATCCTGTGTTCCAGTTACTCCATGAGGAAAATGGAAGGACCAGTGTTTTGTTGTACCACCTGATTAATGAGAGTGTTTAATAGTGACTGTCCAGAAATATGTATCTCAAATAGAGCTGAAGACCAATGCTTACAGAAGGAAGGGAAGAAGGAAAGAGAGAAGGGAGAAAGAATGGAGGGATGGAAAAAGGAAGGATGTTAGGTTCAATACAAAATTGAGAATATGCAGGGAAAGCATGGCTGACTTTGCTACCCCAATATTATCACTTTTGGCCTAAGGATTATTTTGAACTAAAGACCCTTGAAAAACCGGAGGTGCAAGAAGGGTACTCTGACTTCCCCCTCCCAGGTGAAAGATAACCTCCCTGCCTGGCCATCGTGGCTCAGTGGTTGAGCATTGACTAAAATAAGCCAGACACAGGTCTATGAACCTAGAGGTCATGGTTCGATGAACCAGGGATCACAGTTCGATTCCTGGTCAGGGCATATGCCTGGGTTGTGGGCTTGACCACCAGTACATGCAGGAGGCAGCCAATCAATGATTCTTTCTCATCATTGATATTTCTCTCTCTCTCTCTCTCTCTCTCTCTTTCTCTCTCTCTCCCTTCATCTCTGAAATATATATATATATATATATTCTTTTTTAAAAGAAAGATGCCCTCCTTGTACAGGAAGAAAGAAACATTCTTATCACTAGAGGTAGGAAGTTAAAATTGGAAGAAATCCATACCAAACAGACCTTGTTGAAATAACTCTTACCTTTCCTTATCCTCCTCATATATTTTGGTTACTTGTCCATAATCACTACTCTTTGTTTAACCTAATATATAAGCACTCAGGCCTATTTACTTTTGGGGGTCTTTATTGTCATATGGGAGGTCCCATGTATATGTAAGAATCTGTAAATTTTTCTCCTGTTAACTCTATTCTTGTGTCCATTTCATTCTCAGGACTAATTAGAGACCCTAAGAGGGGAATAGGAGAGCCATGGGGCAACAGACAATACCAGGATTAAATCAGAAGCTATGGAGCAAAATTTTGCCTGTAGGGTAGTTTTGAGGCTTGAAAGCAGCCACACTAAGGGGCAGGAGAGTTGCCTGAAATGGAATTTGTCCTGCAGGAAGTTGAAAATGAAAGAGCGAGTGTTTTGAACACTAGTTTACAAAATATTGTTTCTCCAGAATTCAGGAGATTTAAAGAGAAAAGCTCTAGTTTGTTTGGAAGCGAGACAGGCAGAGCCAGAGAAAAGTACCCATGGAGAAAGCAGACGAGTGAAAGGCAAGCCCAGGAAGGAGCAGCATGTGTCACCAAGTAGAGGCCTTTGAGGCAGACCACCATGCAAGAGTTCCCTGAGTCTTTGACACAGCACCTCTCCCACTGGTTTTAGAAAGAATGGGTGAGTAATAGGGCAGCACGGTACATGATCAAGTGCAAACTGAGCCGAGAACAATGTGGCAGATGATTCAGAGCTAAAGAGAGGAAACTGAAAGGAATAAAATGGCAAGGGTGGTTATTGGTAGGCCAAGGGATGGCCTGAGGGAGGAGGCTTAGTACCTCTGTATCCGTCATCAGCCACTCCATCCCCCATGCTTTGATATGGACATTTGACTGATATTTAATTTGAAGAAAAATGCTATATATTCAGCTTCCCATCAAGTGATATAAACAGTTTTCTTGGAGCAGCCTGTATTAGTTTGCTCAGGCTGCCATAACAAAATACCAAAGACTGGGTGGTTTAAACAACAGAAATTTATTTTCTCATAGTTCTGGAAGATAGAAGTCCAAGATCAAGGTGTTGGCAGGTTTTGTTTCTTCTGAGGCCTCTTGGCTGGCCACTTATTGCTGTGTCCTCACATGGTCTCTTTGTGTCCTTTGCTCATTTTTTTCCATTAAGTTGTGTATCTTTTTCTTATTGATTTGTAGGAGTGCTATATGTAGCCAGGATATTTATCCTCCATATTGTATTCATTTCAAGTATTATTTCTCATGTTAAGTCTTAGGGGGTTTTCATCTAATGATGTTCATTGTTGCACAGTTTTATCTTTTCATGTAATTGATTTTTATTAGTATTTTCCTTTAGGTCTGTATTTTGTATAGCGTATTGAAGAAACCCTTCTCTGCTTTGAGGTCATTAAGATGGTATCCTAATTTTGAAATAATTTTTCTGGGATTGAATTTTATGTAGGGTACAGAGGTAGGGACCTGATTTTATTTCCTTCCATATGAATAAACCAGTAATCTCAGCACCATTTATTTATTTTATTTTTTAAATTAAAAACAATTTTTTTGTTGATAATTCTCACCTGAGAATATTTTTCTATTGATTTTTATGGAGAGTGGAAGAGAGAGGGAAGGACAGAGAGAAACATTGATGTGAGAGAAATACATTGATTGGTTGCCTCCTGCACGAGCCCCTACCAGGGCCCAGGCCAGGGAGGAGCTTGCAACCAAGATTCGTGCCTTTGACCAGATTTGAACCCAGGATCCTCTAGTCCACAGGTTGACACTCTATCCACTGAGCCAAACCAGCTATGGCACCATTTATTAATTTAAAAATATTTTCCCCTTGCTGTGATGCCATTACCTCTGTCACTTTTGAGTCAGTCTTTATGCTTTTGATTCTGTCCCATTGGTCTATTTGCCTGTGTCTGCCATCTCTCTATTTACTGCTAAGGCTTTTAAATAAGTCTTGATTATCTGTTAGAACAAATTTCTCCACCTTGTTCTTCTAAACTCATCTCATTTTTTTTGACCCCTTTGTTCTTTCAAGTAAATTTTAGGATTGGCTTATCAGGTTCCAGATAGGAGAATGATCTCTGTTGGGATTTTAAAATTAATTTGGAGTAATTTATTGACTAATTGATTACCCAGACTGGTTAGTTGTCAGTCTAATATAAGTACTTACCTTCCTGTCTCATGTAACATGATTTATGTCTTTCTACTCGGTTACCAGGTTCCTACCCAAGTGAATGTTTTCCTGCCCCCACACCAAGAGGCCTGATCACACTAGCTATATTAAGAGTTTTGCTTTGTTACTGAGCTAAACATATCTAGATTCCATGATGATGGACTTGTTTCCCTTTTATGTCATGGCAAACCTCTGACATAAGTTGTTTAATATGCGTTGCCATAACAACCATGCAACTCAGATTTTCCAAGTTAACGCACACACTTGCTATTCTCATTATACCTCAACCAGCTCTGGTGAGGTCAGAATTATTAACATTATAATACCTAGGATTACATACATTTTAAATCCCAAGAGGTGTGGGAAGGCTTTAGTCATGGTATCCAACTTTATCCACAGAGCTCAATACTTAAAATATCTAAGTGTTCTGGCTTTACAATTTGTAGACCTTACTTCACACGTCAAATTAATCTATTTGGTGATGAATAGGAGTTTCATTGGAGTTCCACCCAGTATGAATTTATATGGAATGAATTCATAATAACATAACAATGTAGACTAATAAATAATCCACATAATAGTTAACATTTTTTTTTGCTACTGAAAAATCTGGGTACTCAATGTGTACTATGTCTAGATTATATAATTGAGCAAAGCAGGTAAGCAAGTGTTTATGCAATCCAGTAGCAATGAAAAGACAGAAGAAAAGAAAAAATATAATAGAAGCAACAGGCCAATACTGTACTACTAATTCTCCCTGGAGAAAAAGTTCTGTGTCTGGAGAATCTCTTAAAGTCCTTAAAATGCCAGACTTCTCCTCCTTCCCACCCCTATATAACTTTGTTATGCTGTCCTCCTAGTTTGGAATGCTTTCCTATCTCCTCTCCTCTCCTCTCACCCAAATCCAGCAAATGCCTTTTTTAAAATATATATATATATTTTATTGATTTTTTACAAAGAGGAAGGGAGAGGGATAGAGAGCTAGAAACATCGATGAGAGAGAAACATCGATCAGCTGCCTCCTGCACAGCCCCTACTGGGGATGTGCCCGCAACCAAGGTACATGCCCTTGACCGGAATCGAACCTGGGACCCTTCAGTCCGCAGGCCGACGCTCTATCCACTGAGCCAAACTGGTTAGGGTAGCAAATGCCTTCTTGATGTCAAATTCAAGCTTCTCCTCTTCTATGAAGCCTTCCAAGCCAATATTATTCTCTTTCCATTCACAGCATTTGTAATTTGGGCTATATATTTTAGCACTGGATATGTTTTTTAAGGGCAAAGATCTTATCACACAGGTCTTTGATTTCCATACAGCAAAATAACAGATTCATTCATTCAACAGATTGAGCATTATATACTGAGTTAGGTCCAGAATTACAAAGACACTGATCTGGAGGAGCTCATGGTCCGATGGGGCAACTAGATATGGAAACAGGTATATACGTTCTGATATATACATAAAAGAGGTAAGGCTGCATGTTGTGGGGGCTGTCTGAATCTTACCTGTGTGCTCTAAGAATGGTTCTATTGGATCAACGTGGGAATAACGTACAAGATGCGGTATCCACAGGGAAGTCTGCCAGACTGGTTACCAAGGTCCAGAAGCTAGAAAGCAAGAATGCGATGGGTGCTCAATACCAAGAGGCTAGAAGCCATCATCAAAAGGTATAGAAAGTCAGGGAAACATACCAGAAAAGGCAGGTCAAAATAAGTGGGGAGTCACTCTGGAAAATTACCTATACCTGTTCTGGTTATTTTGGCTGCATAAAAAATGACCCCCAAATTAAGTGGTTTTAAACAGCAACCTTAAATTTTGTTCATGAATCTACAATTTGGAAATGGCTTAATAGGGACAGCTTGTCTGTGTTCTACTTGGCATCATGTAAAGGGACTCAAAGTCTGGGAGCTGGAACCACCTGAAGGTCCATTTACTAGTACGTATCTGGTGGTTGATGCTGGGAAGCAGGAATAGCTAGGTTCCTTGGGCTGTCTCTGTGGCCTTTGCGTGTGGTCTCTCCAGCATGGTGACTTCAACGCACCCAGGTGCATTGGCTTCCTATTGCTTCACTGCAAATTACCTCACACTTAGCGACGTAAGCAGCATTCATTTATCTCAGGATTTCTGGTGGTCAGGAGTCTGGACATGGCTGCCCTGGGTCCTCTGCTCAGGATCTCATAAGGCTGCAATTAAGGTGTTGGCTGGGCTGCACTCACTCTCAGCTGGGGGGAAATAAGCTTGAAAGCTCATTCAAGCATTTGGCAGAATTCATTTCCTTGTGCTAGAAGACGGAAAGGCCTGGCTCCTGGCTTGTTGTCAGCTGGAGGCCAACATCAGCTCCTGCCCAGACCCCCGGGGAAGAACACAGACCCCAACTCAGAGGAAGGAGTGTTGGTCACATTATGAGAAAAGCATGTGAGGATGCACAGCTATTGGGTCGCCATCCTCAGAAGATACAGTCTGCCGCTGCTTGCCCTCTAGCCACAACAATTCTCATGCCTCCCACATGCAAAATACACTTATCTCCTCCTCCTCCTCCCAACCCCGTCTTTGATTTGCTTACCAAGATATGGCATGGGAGAGCTGCTGCATGTTCAGAGCCAAGTGGGGGGAAATAAATGAACATAATCTGGGGGAAAAATTTCAAATGGGGGTTTTCATCTGAGCTGACTTTGGAAATGGGACTTGGCTAGTGCTGTATAGGAGCTTGTTAAATGAATGATATTCCCTTTAGTTTTCTGTGTGTCTGGTTTATCTCGCTGACACGACTATAAACTGTTAAGGGAACAGACATTGAGTTTTATGTCTTCTATATTCCTTGAGTAGTGCTCGTCCCAAGAGAGGGACTTGGCTCATTCTTCCTAAATACATGAATTCCTCAATTCTCCTGAGGTCCCCGTGTATAAATTACTGCCAATTCTAAAAAAGTCTAACCTGAAAAGGTGTCTTTTTATCAACCCCACATTCGTAACAGCCCTTTGCACCAGGAAACACTGTGATTTTTCGAAGGTGTCCAATAAATTTCTTCCTTTTAGGAGTGTCTCCACGGGGGTGGGAGGGAAAAGGAAAGAGAAGCATGCTGAGGCAGTTGGCTGTGCTCACAGATGCGTGGCTAGCTCCGTGGATTGGTTCTGTAAAACGTCTTCAAGGGCCTTCCTCCACCCACCCCGCCCACCTGCTGTGGAAGCAACTTCTAGTTTGAGGAGTTGAACTGGTGAGGTGGCTTAAAGAACAGTTTCATTTCTTCCTTGTTTGGAAACACCTCTAAAAGGATGTTTTGAATCTTAGCTATTTTTTTTTTAGTGTTAAGTCAAAGCTAATCCTGAACGAAGCTTTGATAAAAAGGTTTTCCCCAATGCATTCTACCTCCCCATTTGTGCTATTTTTTCCCCTACATATATCTTGCACCAGAACCATTACAAAATACCCTCCTATATTTTAACCATAGGTTCTACTTCTTCCTCTTAAATTAGTACAAATGATGGTAAGGAAATAAATAGAAATCTACTCGCATGAATATGTGAACAACTGATAATTGCTCAAAGCTAGATCCTCAAACTTGACAGTGTCTAAGAATCACCTAAGCAGCTTTGTAAAGTTGCAGATCCCGGGGCTACCCAAGCCCCTGAATGAGAACAAGTGCCTTAGGGACCCCAGCAACAGCTTTCCATGCTCCTGGTGCAAATTTCCTCCTCCTTTTTTACATCCTAAACTTGCATTCAAGAAGAAAAGCAAGCAGGGGGTAGGGCCAACTGATAAGAATCTTTCTTGCTCTGATATCTACGATTCTATTTATTATATCTGCCCACGGTTTCCAAATGTTCATAGCCTCCCTTCCAGATTGGATTTTTCTCTTGAAACCAAGCTGGGCAGCCACATGTGTTCTCCTTTCACAGGTTCTGTTCCCTGTGGAAACACTTCTGATTAAATCCAATTCCCAATTCAAAATAAAATTAGCATTATGGATTTTAATAAAAACTAAAGAGGATCCCAAATCTGCTCATTTTCCTTCCCTCTTGGGGTCCTTAGTATTATTGTAGCATTACTGACTCATCTCGATTCCAGAGGAACCTGAGCACTTTAAAAGTTCCGGGATTGAAACTGCCTTTTACTAGCTCTCTGGTCAACAGCTTCTGCACCATCCACTGGAGACCTGCCTTATAGCTCCTGGAAAATGCCCTTGACAGCACTGACATCAGTGTGTCTGATTATTTTCTATTGTTCTGTGGTAACAATCATTCATTCATTGCACCAACTATTCAAAGGACAGTGGAGGGAAAAGGTGGAGTAAAAGATAGGTCTTTGCTTTTCAGGAGTTTGTATTTGCTCCATCCATAGGGATAGAGGGTGTGATCAGGGATCCACTTCTCTCATCACAAGTAAAGATGGAATTTTGTAACGGTTTCCATTAATTATATGGGTCATTAGGGTCAAAATGGACTTAGAGTGTTGATCCCATCATTCGGCAGATGATGAAACGGAGACACAGGGAGATGAAGTAACTTGCCCAACATCACACAGCCTGTCTATTGTCTCCTAATCCACTCTTACTGCTATAGCAACAAGCAAACTGAGAGAAGACAATACTTGCCAGTCCTTCATATTAAAATCTTCCTGGTTATACAAATAGAAGCTTGGCTACTTCTTTGGTAAAAATTTCCATCATAGGGAGGAGCCAAGATGGCGGCGTAGGTAAACACCGGAGACCGCTGCCGCAAACAACCATTTCAAAAATACAACTAAAAGACTGAACGGACATCACCCAGAACCACAGGAAGGCTGGCTGAAGAGAGACTCTACAACTAGAAGGAAAGAGAACAGCAAATCGAGGCTCAGAGGCGGCGCAGTGTGGAAAATACAAAGGTACCGAGGTGCGCGCGCAAAGCGGGCTGGTGGCTGAGGGCGCGGTTGTCGTTTTCTGTCGGGAGTGAGTCTCAGACTCTGGGCTCCAGATCCGGGCGAGTCTCTAGGGACCCAGACTCAAACGGGAGAAGCGGGATTATCCGGCATCAGTTGGAACCTGAGGGCAGCTTTCTCTCCGAGGTTTGCAGCGGCTGCCGGGGTTCTGAGAAGCAGAGCCTCTGGGAACGGGACTGAGCGTGGCCATAACTGCTCCCTCCGCCCGCCCTGTTGAGCCCGCCCCGCCCAAAGCCTGCGCACAGCCATTTGCCGATCGCCTCAGGCAAAGGCTGGATTAGCACCTCCCCAGAAGGCAGACGTTTTCCATACAGCTGATTCCTATAGCCAGTCGGCCTGGGGGTCAAATCCCTCTAGTGTTAACTACAACAATTAAGGCTTGGCTAGAACAAGACTGCGCACAGAGACCACAAGGGGGTGCACCAAGAAAGCATAAAAGATGCGGAGACAAAAAAACATGACAGAAATGGAGGATATGGAGCTAAGAATCACAATTTTGAGGGCTTGCCATAAATTTGTGCAGAGCCTCACGAAAACTAATGAGACCCTCGATGCTACGATAAAGAAATTAGAAAGTAAGCATACACGGACTGAAATAAAGAATATTATACCCAATAGCAGACCAGAGGAGTACAATAATCAAACCAAAGATTCGACAAAAAACACCCAATTGGAAAAGCAAAATGAAAAAAGAATCCGAAAGTGTGAAGATAGTGTAAGGAGCCTCTGGGACAGCTTTAAGCGGTCTAATATCAGAGTCATTGGAGTGCCAGAAGATGAGAGACAGCAAGATATTGAAAACCTATTTCAAGAAATAATGGCAGAAAACTTCCCCCACCTGGAGAAAGAAATGGACTTACAGGTCCAAGAAGCGCAGAGAACCCCAAACAAAAGGAATCCAAAGAGGACCACACCAAGACACATCATCATTAAAATGCCAAGAGCAAAAGACAAAGAGAAAATCTTAAAAGCAGCAAGAGAAAGAGGCTCAATTACCTACAAGGGAATACCCATACGACTGTCAGCTGATTTCTCAACAGAAACTTTGCAGGCCAGAAGGGAATGGCAAGAAATATTCAAAGTGCTGAATACCAAGAACCTACAACCAAGATTACTTTATCCAGCAAAGCTATCATTCAGAATTGAAGGTCAGATAAAGAGCTTCACAGATAAGGAAAAGCTAAAGGAGTTCATCACCGCCAAACCAGTATTATATGAAATGCTGAAAGGTATCCTTTAAGAAGAGGAAGAAGAAGAAAAAGGTAAAGATACAAACTATGAACAACAAACATGCATCTATCAACAAATGAATCTAAGAATCAAGTGAATAAATAACCTGATGTACAGAATGAACTGGTGATTATAATAGAATCAGGGACATAGAAAGGGAATAGACTGACTATTCTTGGGGGAAAAAGGGGTGTGGGAGATGCGGGAAGTGACTGGACAAAAATCATGCACCTATGGATGAACACAGTGGGTGGGGAGTGAGGGTGGAGGGTGGGGTGGGAGCTGGAAGGAGGGGAGTTATGGGGGGAAAAAAGAGGAACAAATGTAATAATCTGAACAATAAAGATTTAATTAAAAAAAAAAATTTCCATCATATTTTTTGTTAGGCAATCTAGAAAAAAAATGTTACTCATCACCAACCATAGAACTTTAGAATTTAAGAGACCTTCCCGATCAACCACTCCCTTTAGAAACCTGGCTATAGGGGAGAGGCAGAGGGACACAGGAATCCTGAGTCCAAGTTCACATCTGCTCTGATGCATCTCTAAAAATTTCATCTCAGCGTTGACCCAGAACATGTTTAACGCTTTATTTTTCTAAACTTTGTGTGTTTACACCAGGACAGTGTTGACATATTTTGGTCCTTAGTCCTGGTACATGGTGATGTGTCTCAACAGTGGGCAGGGATGATATTAAAGGGGAAATGGCCTAAAGTTACTTTAAAAATCTCCCTAAGAGGATACTCTAGAAATGAATTTCTTAAGGATTATCTCAGAGCACAAGCCTGCAGCAGATCCAATACTTGATATAATATTACAACTAGTTTAAAATCCATGCACAATGAGAGAGAAAAAGGCACCTCCTCTGTTGACGAAAATGAGCTGAAGAGGACAATGTGTGCAGACCACACCATCATCTACAGCCTGGTTACTCAGTGTGGTCAAGCACAACAGCTTGGCCCCACTGGGGAGTTTGTTAGAAATGCAAATCTCAGGTTTACCCCAGACTTGCTGAATCAAATCTCCATTTTCACAAGATCCCCAGGGGACGTGCATGCAGGTGTAGTTTGAGAAGCATTGGTCTGCAGTGCTCTATTAATGAACAAAGCAGTGGGCAGCAGTAGGGGCCATACGGTGGAATAGCTGGGAAGTCTTGCAACTCAGAGTTCTACTGTTCCATGTGTAGCCCTTGCAAATAACCTAACTTCTCCAAGGATCAGCTTCCCCTAGTATAAACTAAGGCTTTGGTTGTAATGAGCTTCTGGCAAAAAGCTTTTTTCAGTCTAAATTGGTAGGACAGTTTGTGTGATGAGAATTGAGTGACATGCATATCACACATTTCGTGCGCCCAATGAATTCTATTAATGAAAACATGAATCACCAATTTTACTCCCACCTACTTCCCTTCCTAGGGAAGAAACTGTAACCATTGTGCAATTCATTGAATTGAGCAGCCTCCGTCTCATTTTCCTGAAAAAAATCCCAAGAGTCAGGCCAGTAAGGGCTTCACCAGGAATCCTGACTCAGGTTGCCAAAACAGCAGTGTTGTGGTTAAAAGTCAACATGTGACTTGACTGCTTCCTCATTACATTGCTTCAGTCCCTCCCTGTCTGAAGCTTCTTTAATCCGAGGGCTTTCAGCTCCACCTTGAAAGTTTGGACGCATTATTGATCCCAAAATAAATACTGACTAAGGTGGCGGCAAAGTCAACATAGTCTTTGAAAGGCAATTAATCTGGGTGTTGAATGAAATCAGATGTCAGCAACATATACATGTTGCTAACAGTTCTATTATACAATGAGGCTTAGGAGAATTCCTGTCTCCAGGTAGTAACTACATCAGACCAGCTATTCTGGATGAAGAATGGAATCTATGTTTGGCAAGGACTAAGGAATATTTGACTTCATCAATCAATAACTGTTCTCCAACTACTATTGACCTCTGATCAGCAAATCTGACAGCACGGTGAGGTTATGGCAACTGTGCTGCTGGTAAAATGCAAACCTGTTGGTTAAACATTTGCTGAAAACCCTGCTAGTGACCTCTGATGAAAGAGAAGCTAATTTGGCCATGTGGTTCGTGCAGTGATCCGGGGCGTCAGGAGGAAAAGAACTGGCTGACCCAACACATCCTAGCACCTGGAGCCAGAGATTTCTCTGGGCTGGAAGTGCTGGCAGAGGTCACACCTTCCTCAGTTGCTGGGGTCCAACCCCAACGGGTCCAGGGATCCCCAAAGGTGTGGACGGAGTCGGCGAAGAATGAATGACATGGAAACTGGTTTCAGTTCATCAGCATAGGGAGGTTCACCCTCCAGGATCTCCAGCGAAGTTCTGGTTAGGAACTCCAACCAAGTTCTGGTCAGGATCTCCAACCAAGTTCTGGTGCCATGTTCTCTCGCTAGGTTCTCCAGCCAGGTTCTCCAGGTTCTCCAGCCAGGTTCAGTCACCAGGTTCTTTAGCCAGGTTCTATCCAGGTTCTTTTGCCATGTTCGGTCTAGGTTCTCCAGTGAAGTTCTGTAGCCAGGTTCTGTCCAGGATCTTTTGCCATGTTCTCTGGCTAGGTTCTGGTTAGGATCTGATGAGGTTCTGATGAGGATCTGATGAGGATCTGATGAGGTTCTGATGAAGAGCTGATGAGGAGCTGATGAGGAGCTGATGAGGATCTGATGTTTATTGTCTTGTTACATCCGTATTTATACCAGCCGATTTTAATCCTGTCAATTTCTATTACAAAGGTTAGGGCGTTTCTTATCTCCATTCCAGGGAGTAAAGATTATGTAGCTTAACTACCCGCCTGGCACTTAATTAAGGGGTTGTATCCCCTCCCTAACCTCAGGGAAAGATCCCCACCTGGGGAAACAACCTTTCTCAGAGAGGTGACCTTGGTTAAAACACATGGCGCCAAGAAGGGGAGCAAACATATTAAGAACAGTATGCCATATATGCCAGGTCCCTTGAAACAGCAAGGATGGACCGGCTCCCGGCACTCAGTCTCTTCTCCTCTACCACTGAGTCCAAGATACTCTGGTAGGAGATTTTACATAGTGACAGTCACTCTTGTTAACTCTTCCCAAGAGCCTCAAATGTTTTTTCTTCTCAAGCTTGCTCCCACCTCCACACAAAGAAAGGGTACAAGAATTATTATTTTTCATTCCTTCATCCCCTTTAATGCCTAACGTAGTGTTTTGTACGCAGTGCCTACTTAATAAATAAACAAAAATAATAATTAAAAAAACTGTTTAAAGCAGTTTAGGTTCACAGCAAAATTGAGAGGAAGGTACAGAGATTCTCCATATACCCCTTGCCCCGACAAATGAACAGACTCCTGCTTTCATCAACGTGCCCCATAAAAGTGGTACATTTGTTATACAACCTACATTGACATGTCATTGTCACCCAAAGTCCATGGTTTACATTAGGTTCGCTCTTGGTGGTGTACATTCTATGGGTTTGGACAAATTTATAATGACATGTATCCACTTTTGTATTATCATCAGAGTAGTTTCACTGCCCTAAACATCCTCTGTGCTCTGTCTATTCACCCACCCCACCCCACCCCCCGCTCCCCAAACCCCTGACAAGCATGAATCTTTGTCCTGTCTCTTTTGCCTTTTTCAGAATGTCATATAGTTAGAATCATACAGTATGTAGCCTTTTCAGACTGGCTTGCACTTAGTAACATGCATTTAAGATTTCTCCAGGTCTTTTCATAGCTTAATAGCTCATTTCTTCTTAGTGCTGAATAATATTCCACTGAGTATAGCAAGTTTTATCCATTTTATCCATTTACCTACTGAAGGGACATCTTGGTTACTTCCAAGTTTTGGCACTATGAATAAAGTTGCTATAAATATCTGTGTGCAAATAAATACTTTAAAAATGAATGAATTACTCTTTCCACTGTGCTTCAGCCATACTTTATACAATCCCCTATTTGAAGTTTACCATATTGAATTATGTGATTTATTTATGACTTTTTCCATTTCAGAGCTGAATCTTTTTTTTTTTGTTAATTCTCACCTGTGGATATTTTTTCCATTGATTTTTAGAGAGAGTAGAAGGGAGAGATGCAGTTGGGGGGTGGCGGAGGGAGAAAGAGAGAAACATTGATGTGAGAGAGACACTCAATTGGTTGTCTCTCGCACGCACCTCACGAAGCGGGGCCAGGATCAAACCTGCAACCCAGATTTGTGCCCTGGACCAAGAATCAAACCACGACCCTTTGGTGTGCGGGCCTACTCCCTAACCACTGAGCACACCAGCCAGGGCCAGAGCTATATCTTTTTAAAGAAAGAGTCTGTGTCTTCTCATCATTGTTTCCTCATCACTCCGTAAAGAACCCAAGGGTCATAGGTTCAGCTCATCCTATTGTTTCTGGGGAAGTGGGGTGGCAGGTGAGAACAGGTAACCCTGCTTACAAATATTCTAGTGATGGATTTAACAAGCTTTTCTTTAAAAATGTAAATTCAATTAGACCTCAAATGAAATAATAAGATTCAGAATTTCCCCTTTCCCCTTAAATGGAAAATTAGGAAGTTAAACACTCTGAGCTCTATGGTAAGAGGAGAAGTGGATTCCAAAGTTTAAAGTGATTCTATGAAAGCCCTTAATATTTTCTGTTGCCTTGGCCAAGTAGCTCAGTTGGTGTTTCTTTCAATCAATGTTTCTCTTCTCTCTCTCTCTCTCTCGCTCTCTCGCTCTCGCTCTCTCAAATCAGTAAACATATCCTTCAGTGAGGTTTAAAAAATATATTTTCTGTGTTCACAGAAAGAAAACAAGCAGCTGAGACATTCTAAATAAGAAAATACCAATGCTGCATGCATTACTCATTTTTAATTAGTACTAATGGATTCTATGTGATTAATTCAATTTACCATCCCTTCTTCAACAGAAACATTTCTCTCCCCTGCAGTTCCCACAAGATGCTGTAAATTTCTCCCGATTTGCTGCAAACAAGATGTTTTCCTTTCCTGACACGCGATGCTTGCTGTCTTTCTGATCTTGTGATCAGATGGCCCCTGGGTTTTTACCAGGAAGGTGGCCCAGAGGATTTGGATGTTTGGGGTAACATTGGTTTCCTCTCCTTGACCTAACTCAGGAGATGTTTCTCAAACCCCTTCCCCAAGACCCAGGCCTGTGCAGAATTAACACTGTTCCTGCTAAATTACAGTTCAACTACCGAGGGACCCACTCCTCACCCATTTCTCAGCTTCTCTCTCCTAATTGCAGAGTGAGCTCCAACTTCCTGCTTTACTTTCGGTCAGTGTGACAGCACCTTAACCTCATTCTTTAAAAAATTTTTTTCATTTCAGAGAGGGAGAGAGAGAGATAGAAACATCGATGATGAGAGAGAATCATTGATCGGCTGCCTCCTGCATGTCCCCCACTGGGGGTTGAGCCCACAACATGGGCATGTGCTCTGACCAGAATCGAACCATGAACTCCTGGTTCATAGTTTGATGTTCAACCACTGAGCCACGCTGGCTGGGATTAACATCTTTATTTTCTACCACTGATTCCTATTCTGAGGGTCATAAACTATCTCAAACCCAATAGTCCCTCTTTCATAGCATTTCACGTCGAGCTATTAACCACCATCTCTCATTCACCAAAACACGTGTAATATGATCCATGAGCTGATGAAATATCAAATGGCTCTTTTGATCAGAGGTTTCAGATTACACACAGGGTCATGAACAGTGACGATTTTTTGGATATGGTAGTTAAAGAAAATAGTTTACATGCCTCAGAATGCAAAGCGAGGTCCATATTGCCTTACAGACTTCCACCAAGATGAAAAAGAGGATGAAATTCCCTTTTCCACTCCAAAATGTGTACGGGTGGGATGAGAAGAGAAAGCAAACGGCTATGGAGGAAACAACTGCAGAACTCTGCCTAAGGCTGATAATTTTAACATATGAAATTTTATAGGCCTGTTCTCTCCTCTTTTCTCTTCATGGTTCTCACTCATGGTACCTAGTTTACTCCAATGTATATTCATTCATTCATTTATTACTGTGAGTTATGCATTTTCCTGAGGAATTTATTTAAAGGAGTTGCTTGGTGCCTAGGATAAAAGTGTGGTTCTCTGAGATTTACATTTGCTCCTGTCAGGTTCCGAAGATATCAACAGTCTGAGACAATGTTAAGATAAAGTCATAGCTTGAGGTTTCCTGGGCTAGCCAGGCGATGAGAATTTGGGCCACAAATCCACGAGAAGGCTTGTTTTCTATTATAGTTTCTCTGGGCCAGGAGTTTAATTCCTCCTGATACGCTCTGGGCCAAGAAGAATTATTTTGGGGATGAGGGTGGGAGGATTTCTGGTTCATCATTAGACATTAAAGGTACGGCCCTTGTGGATCCCAAGGTTATGCATGGAAGATCTCCTGTTAGACTCTGGGGCTTTGTCTTTTGTGGATCTTTACCCAAGAGGCCTTGACAATGGAAGTTCAAGTTTAGAAAACGCCCTTAATGAAGAAGCATCCTCAGTGTTCTGCTTATTTATCTGGATTTCTGCCTTTACTTAGATTTTAGCCTATTAGTTCTTTATTATCACATCAACTGTTAAAGGCTTTCAAGAAGTTTTTAATATATATATATATTTATTCAGGCTCTATTTAGGTATTTTCTATAGGGGAGCCAGTTAGAACCTCTCATTAGCCTTAGCACTGGCAATGGAAGTCTCATCTCAGTGTGTGACCTTGAGCAGGTTACTTAACCTATCTGTGCTCAGTTTGCTCCTCTGAAAAAATGAAGACAAATAACAGTACCTAGCTCAAAGAACTGCAGTGAAATATACGTAAGAAAGCAAGCATACATGTAGTGCTTAGAACAATGCCTGGCACATGGTGAGCACTCAATGTGTGTTGACCCCCCTCTCCCAACCTTTAATAAGAAGCACTCCCATTGTAAGCTTTTCTTACTTCTCTCTCTACTTCCCTTCTTGGCTTTTTGTTACACTTGAACTTAATGATTTCTGCATCTATTATGTAACGTCTGTCTCCCCAGTTAGACTGATCTTGAGGAAGCCAAGGCCACGTCTGTCCCCCTCAACTCCACCACCCTAGTTTCTGGTACATATATGACACGGGATATACTGGGCACTCACCAAACATTTGTTGAATGACTAGGTATGTATTTCTACATTTTTAAGAGGGCACAAACAAAGTGTGGGCAGAGGGCTTAATAGATAATTCCTACCTCTGGTTAAGCACATAGCTCTAGAACAGTGATGGAGAACCTTTTGAGCTCAGCGTGTCAGCATTTTGAAAAACCCTAACTTAACTCTGGTGCCGTGTCACATATAGAAATTTTTTGATATTTGCAACCATAGTAAAACAAAGATTTATATTTTTGATATTTATTTTATATATTTAAATGCCATTTAACAAAGAAAAATCAACCAAAAAAATGAGTTCGCGTGTCACCTCTGACACACATGTCATAGGTTCGCCATCACTGCTCTAGAATGTGCTTAACCAGAGATACTAACCTTTTGTATCTCAGTTTCCTTTCCTGTGAAATGGGAACAACAATAGCACTTAGTAGGAGCCCAGCACGTGGTAAGAACTCAAAAAATGCTGGCTGCAATGATTTCTGCCATCCTTTTTTTTTTTTCACTCATGAAAACAGTTCACTTTCAGAAAGCCTAGGCTGTAAAAATCGGGGCCCAGGATCATCTGGAAAGATAGGGAAAGGTAGTGTATAGCGATGTTTTTAGCTTTTCTTCTTCCTGAACATGTGTGACACCATGTTTTGATGAAAAGCAGAAAAGGGCTTCTCACTCTGCCTGGGCTGTTGTTCTTTTCACTCTGTGGGTGTGACTTTAGCACTTAACTAGAGAAAATGTACACGTAGTTACAGAAAGAGCTTGGGGCTCCTCGAGCTCCATCAGCTTTCAGCAATTGGTTTACATTTCGTGAAATGGATTATAAACGTTTATAAAAATCACCAGAGCAAAGTAATGGAGTGTCCTGAGGAAGAGCAGGGAGCGAATCCACCTCTTAGGTTAGGAGCATGCGTCTCCAGGGCCTGTGGGGAAATAGGACACAAGTCCCTCTAAGTGCAAGCTGCAAACTGTGATTGTTTGTGTATCAGCCTTCAGACGGCCTCATAAACTCGCAGGGCTAGGTGTTCGCTGGTTTTGATTTGTGCGAACCGTTTTCATCACCATTTCAAATGTTGCCATCCCTATATATCACCGCCTCCCACTGAGGTTCACGTATCACAGTGTCTGGTTCGGGCTGTTATAGAAGTGAGTTTGGTCCTTAGGTGTACTTCACGCCAGCTTTTCTTATCTCATGGTCTAAAGAAAACTGAAGAAATAATGTCATAAAATGAATAATATTCTCCTAGATTGAGGCTGCAGTGTGGTGGTTATTTGAGTTGAAATAAGCTGTCACAAAGTAAAAAAAAAAAAAATGAAAGCATGTTTGTTCCTCCTGGAATCATGCCCCTTCACCCTGTGTCAGCCAGTGAGGCAGCAATCCGCACCGCCAACAGCTGTCGCTCACACCGAGGGAAGGAGCAGCACACTTGTGGTTATTTGCATAACTTCTAAAAAATGCCAATTTAAATGGAGGTATCGTCATATTCAAACTGAATTAGAAGGAACTGTCCCTAAAATTAACTGACAGCGATGCTTCTCCCCTTAGCTGTACATTAGAATCACCCAGGGCATTTTTATTTTATATATATATTTCAGAGAGGAAGGGAGAGAGAGAGAGGGATAGAAACATCAATGACTGGGAATCAAACTGTGACCTTCTGGTTCATGGGTCGATGCTCTACCCCTAAGCCACATCAGTGGGTCTAAAATATTTTTGTATTGATTTCTGAGAGGAAGGGAGAAGGAGAGAGAGAGAGAGAGAGAGAGAGAAACCTCAATGATGAGAGAGAATCATTGATTGGCTGCCTCCTGCATGTCCCCTACTGGGGATCCAGCTCGAAATCCAGGCATGTGTCCTGACTGGGGAATCAAACTGTGACCTCCTGGTTCACAGGTCAAGACTCAACCACTGAGCCACACTGGCTGGGCACCCAGGGCATTTGTAAACATTCCAATGCCCAGGCCCCACTGATGATCAAATTAATTCCAAACTCAGGAGGTTGTGCCCTGAGGTTGGTACTTCTTAAGTTTCCCCGGGTTATTGTAACAGGCTGCCAAGGCTGAGAACTGCTGAGCGAGTCTCCTGTGACCGTGCAGAAATCCTAAAAGCACTTACGCATGCCAAGCCTTTCCCCAGCTGATGGTAGGAGAGATGTTATCATCCCCAATTTACAGAGGGGGAAAACCAAAGTCCAAATTATTTAAAGGTTTATTCGAGATTTAGCTTAACCATTGCTCAAGTTTCAGAAGGCAATAAATGCCTCTGAAGAGAACACACCTCCTTAACTTTTCCTTGGCCTTAAAGGACCCTTGAATCATACATTTTTAGAGGAGGGAAGGACTTCATTTGAAATGAGGAAACTGGAAATCAGAGAAAAGAAGCTTATCTCATGCATCTCTATGTTCCCTGCACTCCCTGATACCATGCACTAAACAAACATTTGATAAATTAAGAGAAAGAAGTGACTAAGGTCACACAGCCCACACCTAGCCTCCAGCTACACCTACCTGCTCCCCATTTGGAGGTTGCACATCCCTAGAGCCTGGGGACCACATCTCCTGCATTGTAATGGTGAGTCAAGATTTTACATGTTTTCTCGCATTCTTCCCAAAGCACACTTACTTTATTTTCAAGCATGTAATGATGTTTTTATTTTTAAAATGTAGTAGTATTTACAGAACAGAAATATTTGTTACTAAGTTGGAGTCCAGATTCTCTTCCCCTGTGATTCCCCATCAGCTTCTGTAATGTTACTTTTTGGAAGTGTAGGAAAAGCAAGTTCGTGAGTGGCCTTATTTTTGTGCAGGAATTGTTTACTCATTCACACCAGCTCTGTCCCTGCCCTGGTTACAAAGAGCCATGGCAGACAACACCTCAGGGATTTTCTCAGGCACAGGCATTATGATGCTTCTCTCCAACTTTCCGCACGTTACTCATTTCTCCCTGCTCTGTCTGTGGGCAGCACGCTCTCATTCATACTCTCCTGGGCTCCCACCTCTCCATCCACCTAGTTCATCTCTGAGGAGGCTGAATTTGAGGATGGGCGTTGTGACTGCGATACACTGGGGCTGGGTAGAGGTCAAGACTTCACAGGTGACGACTCCTTCTCCTGCCTTGGCCCAAAAGCAAGCCCACGCTCGCCCTGCCTCACGGCAGCACACACCTGAGCGGTGAGTGCGAAGCCTACCACCTGCTCCAGAGAAGGGGGGACAGTAGAGAATGAGGGCGGGGGGCGGGGGAGAGGAAAGAATGTGGAGTGTCAGTGATGAAGAGGTGCTTGAGAATGAGGCTCAGAAGCCTGACGGGAAGGTTTGTTCTGTTTGCCCCAGTGGCTGCCCCTTAGGAAAGGCGGAGAGCCGGCTATGAGGGCTCCCTGCTTGCTGAGTCCACTTCCACAGCCAACTGGAATTGTCCTCAGTTTCCTGGTCTGTAAAATGGATTAAGCATGTCCCAGTGCCTTCGCTGAGCTTTGAGGGCCAGTTGAGACACTATATAAAGAAAATGAGGGAAGACATGAGAAAGAAAAGGAAGGGCGAGCAACACAAAAGAAAGATTGGAAGGAACCTGTAAACCTATTGTCACATAAATAGGGAATATAGTCAATAGTGTTGTAATGACAGTATGATGCCAGGTGGGTACTGGAAATATCGAGGAACACTTTGTAAAGTATATGATTGTCTAACCACTATTCTGTAACTAATATAAAACCTGAAACTAATCCTATATAATAAGAGAGGGATATGCTAATTAGCCCAGATATGCTAATTAGCCACAACCAGTATGCAAATTGACCATCACTCCAACACACAAGATGGCTGCCCCTATGTGGTCAAAGATGGCCACCCCCATGTGGCCACAAGATGACCACCACAAGATGGCCTGCAGGGGAGGGCAATTGGGGGCAACAAAGTCTGCAGGGGAGGGCAGTTAAGGGTGACCGGGCCAGCAAGGGAGGGCAGTTTGGGGCAACCAGGCCTGCAGGGGAGGGCAGTTAAGGGTGACCAGGCCAGCAGGGGAGGACAGTTGGGGATGACCAGGCCGGCAGGGGAACAGTTAGGCATTGATCAGGTTGGCAGGGGAGTGGTTAGGGGGTGATCAGGCTGACAGGCTGAAGCGGTTAGGGGCAATCAGGCAGGCAGGCAGGTGAGTGGTTGGGAGCCAGCAGTCCTGGATTGTGAGGGATGTCTGACTGCCCTTTTAGGCCTGATCCCTGTGGGACATCTCTTGAGGGGTTTGAGATTGGAGAGGGTTCAGGCTGGGTTGAGGGACCCCTCCCCCCTCAGTGCATGAATTTCGTGCACCAGGCCTCTAGTACAAAATAATATTGAATGTAAAGAAATGAAAATAGGAGTGAAATTTTTCTAAATTTCAAAGTTTAAATAAAGGTTGTAAAGGAAGGAATGGGGAGAATAAAGATAGTGTTTTTCATTTTACCACTTTATTGTCTTTTCAGTACATGAAAAAGACAGTTGTCTTTATGTGGTGCTTTTATACTTTTCTAAGTCATTATCTCATTTGATGTTCAGGGCAACTTAAAGACAAGATAATTATTCCCTCCACTATTTAAAGAAAGGAAATCTTGGTGTCTGGCCCCAATAATTCAATCGTCAAGCCCTTATTGTAAAGCCGGGTTAGTGAAATTTTCTGTGAAGGGTCATATCTATACTAATAAAAGTATCACCCTTGGGGGTGATCAGGCCAGCAGGGGAGGGCAGTTGGGAGCAATCAGGCAGGCAGGGGAGCAGTTAGGCATCAATCAGGCTGGCAGGGGAGTGGTTAGGGCAGGGGTGGGAAAACTTTTTGACTCGAGGGCCACAATGGGTTCTTAAACTGTACCGGAGGGCCAGAACAAAAGCATGGATGGAGTGTTTGTGTGAACTACTATAAATTCAAAGTAAACATCATTACATAAAAGGGTACGGTCTTTTTTTTTTTTTTTTTAGTTTTATTCATTTCAAATGGGCCGGATCCGGCCCGCGGGCCGTAGTTTGCCCACGGCTGGGTTAGGGGGTGATCAGGCTGGCAGGCAGAAGCGGTTAGGTGCAATCAGGTTAGCAGGCAGGCAGGCAGGCGAGTGGTTAGGAGCCAGCGGTCCTGGATTGTGAAAGGGATGTCCAACTGCTGGTTTAGGCCTAAACCGGCCCCCTGTGGGATCATGCCTAAACCGGCAGTCTGACATCAAATGAGGAGTCCCAGATTGGAGAGGTTGCAGACCAGGCTGAGGGACACCCCCCCTCCCCCCGCATGAATTTCGTGCACCGGACCACTAGTTGGTATTATAAAGGGGTATGCTGTATTTAGTACAGTTGATAAAGTGTTATGTTCCTACTGAATTCTCATTTTTAGTAAATTAATAATGCAAGTGTGTTATCTGATGTCTTTCTACTTATTTGAATATTTAACTAACCTGAAAGTCAAATTTTGGAATGTGCTGAAGATCTCACAGTTGCAAATGTGGTCCCATGTTCTAAATCAGTGAGCAATGGAGTCGAAGCAAGAAATGGAATCAGAGCAGGGCTTCTGGCTGTCTCCACAGAAGGCTCAGGAAACCTGGGTGCTGTGTCTTTGTGGCTGACAGAGTGTGTGTCTGGGTGTGTGTGTCTCTGTGTTTCTTAAACTAGGATTCAGGAGATACTAATAAAATCACTTCAAAATGACCTTGTAACTACCAAAAGAAAAAAATTTAGAAATAAAAGCTAACACCCATAAATTAATTGCAGGCACCATGGGGCAAAGTACATTAGATTTTTATTTATTTTTTATAAAACTGATAATGACATTATAAAATTTTATAATAGTTTTTATTTTACTACCTCAAAACACACTTTTCAATCACGAGCTAATTAATTTTAAAACTACCCCCACATGCCATTACTGCTATAATCTCTATTTCCTGCTGGGAAAATGGAAGATAGAATGATTAAATGATATATTTAATTAGGAGCCAAGAGTCTTGGATATTAGTCTTCAATTATAACTAGTCATTGGAACATTATTTGGGTAAAAATACTCTTGAATAACCTTTCTGATCAATTTTTTATTTCAGAACAGTTCGGTCATGAAAAAGAATTCTAACATTTTCTTCTCTTAATAAAAAACGGTTGTCATGGAAATATTTCAGTTCCCCATGTCCTCCAATTGCCTGTGGCTGAACAGGTCATAAACAGGCAGAGGTCCAGCAAAGTCTTTTATGATGGAAGTAAGGTTTGTAACAGGCTACGTTACAAGGCTTCCCAGAGTCCATTTCCCAGGATAAGGAGAAGATAAAAGAACTCTTCCTGGCTCAGCTGTGTTCTATAACCTTGGCTTCTTATCCTCACTGGCTTAGACCGCTCCCAGCTCCTAAACCAAATCCATTAAACCCATTACTGTTTCCCATGCAGAAGTCGTATTTTTTTTTTTTACTTGGCTAATAAAAATGAAGCTCTGTTTACTGGCAATGCCATGGCATGCCTCAGAGACTCTGTCCCCCCAACACTGGGGAATTGATGCTGTTTTCCAGACAGTTTGGGCAGTTGTTTGCTTTTTAA
This sequence comes from Myotis yumanensis, assembly GCF_028538775.1. Classification (NCBI taxonomy): domain Eukaryota; kingdom Metazoa; phylum Chordata; class Mammalia; order Chiroptera; family Vespertilionidae; genus Myotis; species Myotis yumanensis. Next base: position 41,787,004 of record NW_027223758.1, read on the forward strand.
TCAAATGATTTCATTAACTGATGCAGTCATTCATTTCATTCTGGCTGGGGGACCTACTGATGTATGATTTTATATTCACAACAGGAGCTATGCATCATGTTCCACGAATTCGCTTAAACACATTATTACAAGAACGATGATAAGATTCAACTTAGAGCAGGAATGTCTTATATCCTGGATGAAGACGAGGGAGGTGATAGGTGCTCTCTGAATTCGTGCCTGGATCCAAGATTCAGACGCATGTTGTTCTGTTTCATCCAGACGGGGTGTTCCTCCCAGCTCCTGAGCTCTATTCGCCATGAATCTTTGTGCCGAACTAGAGAAAACAAGAAATGAATTTTGTTTTGAGATTCTTGCTACCACCATAGAGCAGGATGCTGTTCGGTGGGGTCAGCAAAGTTAGCTTTTGAGACCGTGAATCTAGGAAATAATCAGGCTGCTAGTACTTGTGTGGGAAGACAAGGTGTGGGAAGAAAAGATTCATGTACCTGCAAGCACATGTGTATGTGTGTGTACACAGTCAGTTTAGAGGGCCTGCAGCAAAGTATGAAAAGGTTCCTGTTTATCCTTTAAGAGAAGGGCAGAGACGATTTGTCTAAAGTTGCAGCATTCATAACTAACATGGAAGATCATTCATTCAATGTCCTTTATAATACTGGAGCTGAAAGACAACAACAAATAGATCATCATCACACTAGGTCAGATGGCTGGCATGGACATGGGGAACCATGCCAGTATTCTAACAGTGGGATGTGGGGGGCATGTGGTGGGACATTGTCATTGTCTCATGGTGTCAAGAACTGAAAAGTTCTAGTGAGATCCCCAATAGGTTGGGGCACTCAGTGAGTGTTTGCTGTGACGATGCATGATAGAGCCCCTTCTAAATCTGTGGTCCACAGACTTAAATCTTTCCTTGAGTTTATTTTCATGCCGAGGCTGTATCCCTTCTGTGCTTAAGTTTCATAAGCTCACTGTCCATGGTATAAGGTCTAAAATGACCTCTTTCAAGCTTCAGAGGGTGTTCCATAACTTGGATGTTCTGGGATTTTATGAACAGACTGAGCCTGTCTCCCATGTTTGTCCATGATTTTATAGGTTTTCCTCATTTTAACCTGGTCCTTCATTTTTTCCAGGCTGGAGTCACCATTTTCAAGGGTTAGTCTCATGTGGAAACACATCTATGTCAAGCTTTTCCACAATGTGGTTATCACATTTGGAAGAATGGGGTTGGACGTGTATTGAATAGTTACATCCTCAAGTCTACTGAGTATTCAGAATTTATAGATACAGTTCAGCCTTCAGAAATACCAGGAGGCAGGAAAGGGTAGGCTTATCTGTAAGTAGTTGCTTCAAGTCTTTTACTTCACTTTCTTTTCTGTTTCCTAACTTGTCTACAGATTCATGTACAGCTCCTACACCTAGCTTTCTCAGAGTTCCATGGCTCTGATCAACTACTTGTTCTGTCTGGAATTTATATTGGGAATGGGTATGTGGGAGGGAGATGATAGGTTCAACTTAGGACAAACCGAATTTGAGACCCTCAGGCATGAGCATGTGGTCAGTTGGATACATACATACTCTCAGGTTTGGAGTTCAGACAAGAGACCTGGGACACAGATGTGTATTTCAGGCTCTTTGGTGAAGAGATAGTAATCCAAAGCAGAGGAGAAAACAAGACATGATAAAAGGTAAAAGAAAAAACCCCAGCGTCTGCCCTACAGTTGCCGCCATCATGGGTATGAGTCGTGTGCAACCTATCAAGTTAGCCGGGGTCACCAAGGTGCTGGGCAGGACCGGTTCCCAGGGACAGTGCACGCAGGTGCACATGGAATTCATGGATGATACCAGCCACTCCATCATGTGCAGCGTGAAAGGCCCCCTGAGCGAGGGCAACGTGCTCACTCTATTGGAGTCAGAGCAAGAGGCTTGGAGGCTGCGCTGAATTTGTGTCTGGGTCCTGGCTGTCTGGGTGGACCACCTGGCCATGGGGAAGATGTTCCACTGTTAATAAAGTGTTTAGGTAAATTCGGTGAAAAAAATAGAAAGGAAGGAAGGAAGGAAGGGAGGGAGGGAGGGAGGGAGGGAGGGAGGGAGGGAAAGTAAGGGAGGGAGGGAGGGAGGGAGGGAGGGAAAGGAAGGGAGGGAGGGAAAGGAAGGGAGGGAGGGAGGGAGGGAGGGAGGGAGGGAGGGAAAGGAAGGGAGGGAGGGAGGGAGGGAGGGAGGGAGGGAGGGAGGAAGGAAAGAAGGAAGGTAGGAAGGAAGGAAGGAAGGAAGGAAGGAAGGAAGGAAGGAAGGAAGGAAGGAAGAAACCCAGCAATGAGGTCCTTGGGAGCTCATTGGTTAGAAGAGAAAGCTCATGATAGAAACAATAGGAGAAGCCAGACAGATTGAAGGGAAGCCAGGTGAGTGTGGTGTCAGTGAGCCCAGGAAACACAACAGAAAGTTTTCAGAGAAAGAAAGAGACCTCTGTGGTGGATACCATCAAGAATCAAGAGAACAAATCAAGTCTAAAAAGTATGCACAGGCTTAAGTGGCAAGTACTTTGTTGAAGTTGATGAAAGACATTTCAGTGGGTGTGTTGAGGGTGAGAACTAGACTAGAGGAGAGAGGAAATGAACGGTGTGAGCAAGTGTAGACATTTAATTGTGAAGGGAAGGATCAAGATAAGGAGATAATTGGAAGGGGATGTAAAGTCCAAAGAAGGCTTGTTCTTTCTCTTATTTTTATTTTTCTAGGTTGGAAGAGAATTTAAATGCTGATGGAAAAGACCCAGTGGGCAAAAGATGGGATTACTGGGAGGGAATGGGGCCAGGCCCCCTTTTGACAATTGATCAGTAACAGGAAAATGGACAAGGAAGGTGAATCAGGACACGGATGTGGATGAGATATTTCTAGGTGGTGGTGGGAAGTGCTTGATGGTTTCCGTTTTCTCCTAGAACCAGGATACAAAGCCGTCCACTGAGAGTGGGAGAGCAGAAGGGATTTCCAGAATTCACAGGGACTGGGAACGTTTCTTTGAAGATTCTCAGTTACCTGGATTTAGGCGAGGATAAAGCAGGAACAGCAGAGGATAGAAGGAAACTTAATTTGAGAGTAATTGCAATAGAGGGACTGAAATGAGAGACTGGAATTTAAGCAAAACCTGGAGGTTGGTGAAGTTAAGACCAAGAGGTCTCAGAATTAGAAGACAGAGGAGGGGATAATGGTCTTGATGATGTCAAAGAACATGTAAGACTCTACGTTGGGATGTGAGGACTCTGATCAGAGAGTTGGTGTTTAAATACTGATTTTTGAGGTGGATCAGTTGGAGCATTGACAAGGTCTAGGACAGTGATGACGAACCTTTGACACGCGTGTCAGAGGTGACACGCGAACTCATTTTTTTGGTTGATTTTTCTTTGTTAAATGGCATTTAAATATATAAAATAAATATCAAAAATATAAGTCTTTGTTTTACTATGGTTGCAAATATCAAAAAATTTCTATATGTGACATGGCACCAGAGTTAAGTTAGGGTTTTTCAAAATGCTGACAGGCCGAGCTCAAAAGGTTCTCCATCGCTGGTCTAGGATGTAGAGAAGAAGAAAAGTAGGCCATTAGAAATGAGGAGGTCAAGGACCAGAGAACCCAGGAGATTGGATGGGACATGTTTGCTGTCCCATTATAGCCCAGGTGGGTTATGGCCCAGGAGTTGATGTCGACAGAATAGTGGTATTAGGCACCAAAGTCTCCACTCTGTATAGGTGTGTGGAGGGAAGGAGGAGCTATGGATGGCAGCAACAAGAAGAAAAGTGGAGCAATGACACAAGCCTCAAAGAGGTGCTTTATAGTCTTAAACTTCAATGAATACTAGAAAAATGGAATGGAATCTATTTTTAACATGCTATAGTATTAACATAGGGTGGTCAATATTATAAGAGATTTCTGATTTTTAATAAAGACCCTGAGTTTACATGGTTTTGAGAAATTTATGTCATTATAAAAGCATAGGAGTGTTGTTTGTTTTATATTAATTGGAGTGGAGGCTTCACTGAGCAGATCCTGAAAACCATGCAGAGTGAATGGCCATTAGCTCACAGGGCTTGCTGGAATGATCTATTAAAAGGTAACAAGGCCATTTCCCCAGGCTCAGTTTCAACCATGAGAAGCAGAAGATTTCTTGAGCCAGAGTGTAAAGAAGTTTGGTTTTAGGAGAACAAAAAAGGGAGGAGAAATTGTTTTTGTAAAAATCCATGAGTAGTTAGTAAGAATTGTCTTTGAAGTCTTCCTGATGAAATAGACTATCTGGGGAGACTCAGATAATCTGAGCTTCTTAGTCATCACAGCCTTTGGATGCCCAGAAATTTTGCTTTCATGTGGATGCTTTGCCTGTCTTTGCAAACGCTAAGACTGGGCAGGCAGCCTGTGTGTGCGTGTACATGGCTCCCTGGAAGCTCTCTGTTTGTCCCAAAGTACTTCTGAGATCATTAGCCTTCTTCCAATAAGTAACACACACCCTTCCCCCTCAGATCTCCAGTAAGTCCGGCCCCAGAGAATTCCAGAAGCATCCATACCGGCTCCTGGAAATAAAGGAAGAGCTCTCGGGTGTGAAACATAACACCAAAAACTTGTTCTAGTACAGGCACAGGTCCTGGTGTTTTCATTCCACTGTTACAGTTCAAAATTCACTTTCTAAATTCCTGCTTCGTATCCAGGTGATAGGCTGCAGATTCCTTGAAAAACCTAGTAGTGAAATGGACAAACCAGCAGGAAATTATGATGCAATCCCAACAATAATTCAAAAAATTGCTAAGAGTTCTTGGATATGAAGTTTTAAGAAATGCTTACAGCTACTTCCATGTCATACCCCCAGAAAAGGCAGTTCACAATGTTTACTATCTTATGTATTTAATGGAATTTTGAAATCTGGACAAACTTTGAGATCATCTCTTCTCATCATCTCATTCTGAAAGGTCTCAGCCTGTCACGGGCATCTTTGTCCTTATGTGTTCAGTGGCACCATTTCATTTGGGGACCTGGTGGGGCTGTCAACTAGTCCACGCTGTCCTCTCCTCCCCTTTGCATAGGATGGGACTCTAACACAAGCTCGGCCTTCCTTGGTTTGATAAAGTAGCATGGACTGCAAGCAGTTGTCTCATCTATTGCATGGAAAGTGTCACTGGAAAGGGACTGGGACTGAGGCAGATTTGTGGCTTCTTGACTTTGTGCAGGAAAGAATTCACAATAAGAGTCCAGGCGATTTTGAGAGGACATTTATTAAAGCTGGGGACAGTGAAACAAAGGAAGGGCTTCAGATAGGAGAGGCAAGATCATAGCAACAAGAGTATACCTAGGCGGAGCTGCCTTGGCCCTCTGGAAATGTGAGTTAAGTCGAGCCTAGGCAAGGCTGCCTTGGCCCTTTAGGAAGAAAGTCACAGAGGCAGAAGTGAGCCAGCTGGGCTGTGTGGGCTCAGGAAGCAAGTTATAGAGGTAAAGAGAGGTATCTTGGAGACAGGTTCCTGGGGTTAGCCCCAGACGAGCTGCTGCTGCCCACTGCTCCCCTGGTTGCAAGTCTCCTGAGAATCTTTAGAGGGGAAAGAAAGCAAAGAACATGCCCGAGGAAAGAAGGGGTGGGAAAGGTGTGCATGCTCCAGGGAGAATGCACCTGGGTCATCTATTTTCTAAAGGCAGACATTTTAGGGGAAGTCTCGAAAGGATCTCAATAGAATATTCATCAGCTTTCCAGGTGTGTTCTTTAATATGCTGATTCATCAAAATGAGCATATAGGGTCAGGATCATTCTCTGGTCAGCTTTACCTTCAAAGAATATCACCAGAGAGTTATCAGGATCAGGGCAGGTCTTCCCCCTCATGGTCTGGAATGTGTAAATTATTTGCTCCTAAATGTCGTTGGTTAGGGAAGATAAGGCCCTGCAATTTATTAGCTGGCTGTAAATTGTTCAGCCTTATTTAGCTATTTGTCTCAGTTTCCCCATTCCACTTAAGGAGTTTTCCTAACGTCTTACTATCCTGCCTCAAAAGAACCAGACTACAGAATGAAGCCAAGCACAGATAAGCAGAGCCAAGAGACAGAGCCCTGATGATATCATCTGTCCTTCTGGACTCTGGTATGCTTTTGTATTTGCATATAATGGTAGCCACGGATAACCATGGCTCTGCAGTTTTTATTATTTTAATTAAACAACACATCCTTGAGATGATGCCACATAGAGTGTCCTCATTTATTTTTACACTCACCTACTACTTCATTGTGTGGATTTATTAATAATTGATTCAACCACTTCACTATTGATGGATAGCTGGGGTTATTTCCAATCTTTTGATATTTCAAATACACATCACTTCATATTTGCCAATGCTGCCAGTCTTACAAGTGGAATTACTAGATTGCTATACCAGTGAAATTTTTGCTAGACATGGACAAATTCTCCATCATTTTGCACTCTCCCCAGCAAGGTGTGAAAGTCTTACTTCTCCACAATCTTGTCAACAGAGCATGTTGTCAAACCTTGGGCTTTTTTTCTATCCTGTATTTGAGACCCCTTCCCTGAGGTTTTTCCCTCCTTGGAAAAGCAAAGCATCTGCTCACCCATATCCATAGCATCAACTTGACCAGACTGTGGAAACTACACTGGGATTATTTATGGTCTAGAGGTGTTGGTGAGCATAACCTATAGTAGGTAGAGGAGCCACCTGTGTTTGGGATCAAATAATGACATAACCAGTGAGACTGAAAGAATAGCTCATAACATTGGAAAGAAGCAGGCGTGGAGGTGGGGGAAGTTGTGGCAGTGATCGCAGTGGGGGTTCCATTTGAAGGTGAGAGATCTAAAAAATTGAAGAGAAAAACACAGGATGTCTGTTCTCTACTATGGCTGTGTGAGTTGGCTTGGTTTGCTTAACCCATAAAATGTGAAGCCACTGGTAATTAAAGAGGATTTCCAGTATGTGAAATCATCTTTCTCTTTTCCAACCTTTTGAAAACTAAATAGATCTTTCGGGAAGGAAATAACCCCAATGCCCCCTCCTCCACTTCATCCCCTGGAGCACACAGGTAAAAGCTATTTCAACATTGCTACTGAAATCTTTGGAACTATTAGTTGAGTTGTTTAATGACGTTGCCTCAATCTTCCTGTGTTTAATACCAACAGTAAATGTAGAAAAGGTCATTTTAGAAGCGTACTTTAAACATTTTATTAGTGGAGTAGAGTTCTACAATGAAAAGACATATTTAATTTTTTAAATTAAGTAGAGATTTTTTCAGTAACTTAGACAATTATTTAAAAATTTTTAAAATATGTTTTCATTGATTTGAGAGAGAGGGGAAGAAAAAGGGAGAGATAGAAACATGGATGAGAGAGAAACATCAGCATCAATTGGCTGCCTCCTCCATGCCCCCTGCTGGGGATTGAGCCCACAACCCGGGCATTTGCTCTGACCAGGAATAAAACCATGACCTCCTGGTGCATAGGTCCATGCTCAACCCCTGAGCCACATTGGCTGACGGAGAGGAGCACTTTTGAAGATGGAGGGAGAAGCCCTGAGTGGAGGAATGCAAGGAATGCAGCTCTAGATGCTTGAAAAGGCCAGGAATCAGATTTCCCCCTGGAGCCTGGAGAGGAGGACACCTGCTGGGTGGACACCTTGGTTTCAGCCCAATTCAGCCTCCAGAACCATAAGGAAATACATTTCTGTTGCTCTGGCTACCAAGTGTGTGGTAATTTGTTACAGTCGCTATAGGAAACTAATTAATACACTTTTCACTTTTAAGGAAATAAGAATTTGGTGTAAGATTTTAAGTTTACTAAATGAATTAATGGGAATTAATAAGAACGTAAAGCAATTTTTAAAAGAACACAACTGACTGCCTCTTTTAGGGCAGAAAAACAACTGTGTTAAGTTTCAAGTGCTTCCTTTGCAAATAACGTCAACAGAGCTTCCTCAGCTAGCAATTGGTGGTGGTCTAGCTACTCAGAAGGGTCTCCCTATTAAAAACTATCTTGACTTTTAAAATGTATTGTCAGGTCTGCAATAAGTAATGGAAATTAATCTCGAGAGGGTCCATGTATTAGTCAGCTGTGGCTGTGAAATACAGCAAAAAAAATCTCAAAACCTCAGTGGTGACAACAATAAATATTGCTCTGTAGTTCCCACTGCATGCTGGCAGCTGCAAGCTAGGTGACCCTGCTCCAGGCTGCAGGTCAAGTTCAGGGCTGTTTCCTGTGTGTCATTATGGGACCTGGGATATAATGTTCTCTTAGCAGAAAGCAAGAGCACAAAGAGGTGGCAAAAACTTGCAAAGCCAATCTCATGATCTCTGTTTTGAACTGGCCACACTGCTACTTCTGCTCATATGCCATCGAACAATGTAAGTTACATGGTCAAGTGCAATATCACGGGGCAGGAACATTTATTCTTCGTGGAGGTGAGGAAGTGAATATTGGCTGAATAGTAAGACAGTGTACCATACTCCTCCACCCTGAGGAAGTTGACACCAAAGAACAATGCAGTAAGCAGCAAGTAAATGCTACATGAGCACTGAAATTGAGGGGAGACTAATCTTTTGGCTAGTGCTGAACTTGAGACTTCTGTTTCAAACTGAGGAAAGACTGAAGAGAGGGAATATATAAAATGGAGACATTTTAACCAAGCTGCTAAAGTCATTAGCGTTATGAAGGTTGAGGCATGAGAAAAGACTCTATTCTTGTTCTAACTAGCCTAGAAACAAACTTTTTTGAACTTTGCAGTTTCATGTCATTGCCTGGATATACATCTGGACATAGACCGGCCCTCCAGGTAACCCTCTGATCACTCCACGAAGGACTCATGTATCCAGGCCACCTGCCATTCACCATCCAGACCACTGACATTGGACTGACAACTGTCCTGGACCAATCTTAGGAATAAGAATGCAGGAGCAATACTTCTTAAAAATGTACTTTGTACTATAAGAACTCTTAACTTTTCTTTCTTCTTTGAAACACTTTTGGGTTTTTGTGTAGCTGTGTTCTCAGTTTGCAAACCCTAAGACCCTTGGATAAATCTTTAACTTATTTCTAGCCAAAGTCACCAGACTCTTTTAGTCAAGTCAATAAAACCTAGACTCTCAAATGGGGCTACGTGGTCCCAGGAGCAAACACAAATCCGTTTGGGATTTTCGTAGACCAAGAGTAACCAAATTACACCACAACTGAATGAATTTATAACAAACACACATGGAATGAAGTCCCAATGGAAGACACATTCTAAACTTTTAGATATAATTAGCAAAATATAAAACAGTTAGCTATGAGATGTTTAAAGAAATAAAAGTTGGAAATGCAAGCTAAGAAACTAGCAAGAATGATGAGGCTAAATACAGAGAACAAACTGAATTACCAGATGGGAGGGGTTGGAGAGGCTGGGTGAAAGAGGGGTTAAGATGTATAAATTGGTAGCTACAAAATAGTAATGGGGATATAAAGTACAGCATAGGGAATATGGTCAATAATATTGTAATAATTATTGGCCACGTGGGTACTAGATTTATGGGGGGTGGGAATCACTTCATAAATTATGTGAATGTCTAACCACGATGCTGCACACCTGAAATTATTATAAAATAGTACTGAATGTCAACTGTATTTGAAAAAAATGATGAGGCTAATTTGAAAAAGTTAAATGGAACTTTTATATATAAAAGTATTGTTGAATAAAAACTCAATCAATGGATTCAAAAGACAATTAGATTCATCGAGACAGTTACTTAGCAAAGTGGGAGATCTAAAGAAATCACTCAGAATGCAGCACAGACAGACAAGGAGGTGGAATATGTTAAAGAGGTTGAGATACTTAGAATGAAAAGGCCTGTATGTGATTAATAGAATCCCAGGACAGAATGGAGAAAGGGCAGTATTTTAAGAGATGAGAGCTGAGCATTTACCCGAAATAATGAAAGATAAAAATCCACATGTAGACTCTCTTTGAAACACTTGTAGTACAAAGTATATTAGGATAAGTAAAAAGAAATCCACATATAGACAAATTATAGAAAGGTTAGCATACCAAGAATAAAAAGCAACTAAGGAGAAGGCAACAACCTCCAAAAGAACAGTAACTAGACTAAGAGCTGCCCATTCATTATCAATAATAGAAGCCAGAAATCAGAGTAGCACCTTCAAAGTGCTGGGGATGAGACAACCATTTTATCTGAGACTAGAGGCCCGGTGCACGAAATTTGTGCACAGGTGTGTGTGTGTGTGTGTGTGTGTGTGTGTGTGTGTGTGTCTCAGCCCAGCCTGCAATCTGGGATCCCTCTCACAATCCAGGACTGCTGGCTCCCAACCCCTCGCCTGCCTGCCTGCCTGATCACCCCTAACTGCTTCTGCCTGCCAGCTTGATCACCCCTAAACACTCCCTGCCAGCCTGATCAATGCCTAACTGCTCCCCTGCCAGCCTGATTGCTCCTAACTGCCTTCCCTTGCCAGCCTGGTCACCCTTAACTTCCCTCCCCTGCCAGCTTGGTTCCCCCCAACTGCCCTCCCCTGCAGACCTTGTCTCCCCCAACGGCCCTCCCCGCTGGCCTGGTTGCCCCTAACTGCCCTCCCCTGCTGGCCTGATCACCCCTAACTGCCCTCCCTTGCCAGCCTGGTTGCCCCTAACTGCCCTCCCCTGCCAGCCTGGTTCCCCCCAATTGCCCTCCCCTGCAGGCCTGGTCCCCCCAACTGCCGTCCCCTGCTGGCCTGGTTGCCCCTAAATGTCCTACCCTGCAGGCCTGATCTCCCCCCAAATGCCCTCCCCTGCAGGCCTGATCTCCCCCCAAATGCCCTCCCCTGCAGGCCTGATCATCCCAACTGTCCTCCCTTGCAGGCCTGGTCCGTCCCAACTGCCCTTCTCTGCTGGCCCGATTGCCCCTAACTGCCCTCCCCTGCTAGCCATCTTGTGTCCACATGGGGGTGTCCATCTTGTGTGTTGGAGTGATGGTCAATTTGCATACTACCTCTTCATTATATAGGATAAATAGTTTTTCCTAAGGGTTGTCCTGTCCCCAAGAAACCCCAAAATAAACTGATTTTACAAACCTAAGACTTCAGATGGTAAGGGTGGGTAAAAACCAAACACTCTAGTCACATTAAGAACATTTATTCACATCTTTCCACATTCCACAACAGCTTAGAGTCTGCTTCTAATAAGTAATTTTCCCCATCTTTCATGGATGAGGATAGATATTTTCAGATAAACAAAAACTGAGAGTTTATCACCAATGGACCTTTATTAAAGGAATTAAAGAGGATGCCCTTCAGGAAAAAGGAAAGTGCTCCCAAAGGAATGTGTAAGAAGCAACAAGAACTCCTTAGAAACAAAACCACAAAACATATTGGTAAAGCTAAAAAAAATGTATAATATAAAAAGAATACCTAATTTGTTGGTTTTAAAAAGGACAGAATGAACCTAGAATACCATGGAAGTAATGCCATGGCAAGAGTTGATCAAAACAGAGTTTTAAACCTGTACTGGTCAGATGGGGGATTAAGATATTAACTTTTGATCTGTTAAGTTAGGCATGCATGGAAAATATGAAAGGTAAACAGTAAAAGAATAGAAATGCAGTGAATAACATCCCAACCAGGAGAGGGGAGTGTACACAGTAATGAGAGAACAAAGAATAAACAACAGCACAACTCAATTAAAAGACACATTAAAATGTAAGAAAAAAAACATACAGTAAAAATGTGGAAGCAAATCCAGAAATATTAATGAATTTTAAAAAAGGAAATAGCCAGTGAAGCCAGTTAAAAGGCAGGTATTTTGTCAGATTGGTTAAAATAGGAATCATCCATCTGTATCTCAGACAATATTCTTTTTTGAGTGCTAGAATGAATAGCACATAGGTGTTCCAAATGTGTTTCTTTAAAAGCTCAGCTATTTAAGTACTAAAAAGATTAGCTATTTACAAGTCATTCTTTGCTACCCACCTCTATTCTTGTCAAATGTCTGAAGCCTGGCTTATTTCCTTATGTAATCCCAAACACGTTAAATTTGTGAGATTTCTCTATGTGTCAGCGAATGCTGCTAAGTGACAAGATGACACCAGTTTTTACAGGTGCATGGCCATCTTCATAATGTCTGCTTCATGAACTTCCTTTTCTAAAGGAAAATCACCAAAAATGGAAGAGAAAAATCTAGTGTCATTTATCTGAAAAAGGAAAATATGTGACACTATGTATTATTCAGCTTTGGGTACTTCTCAGACTTGATTCAGATATAGTTTGCTAGGCCAACTCAATGATTTATAAAGAGGCTTAGCACTGAAATGTTCCCCATTTGTGATTACCTTTGTACTTTAAAATGGTTCTTGCTAATTTTTTAGTTCTGACGATCTAAGTGAAGAACATTTACCAAACACCCACAGTATCAAATCCTTATAAGATGTTGAAAGCAGCCTCCTGAGGGAACAAACAGAACACATTCTAGAGAACAATCTACAAGTTAGGCTCTAGGTAATTGTTGGGAGAGTCTAAATTGATTGGAGGCTGGAACAACAGTTTTGTTTTGGATAAGACTGCAGAGTAGTTTCTCTTAAGGGTTGTCCTCACTGCCCTCCCCAAATAAACTAGATTCCTAATCTGAGACTTCAGAGTGATAGGGGGTGGGTAAAACTGATCCATGATGCTAGACATATTAAGTATATTTGTTAACATCCTACCTTATTTCACAAAGGTATGGTTATAATATGCAATTTCCTCTAAATTAAAAAACATTAAAAAAAAACCAGGATCATGGAAAATAGGTAAAGAATAGGAATAGAAGTATAGACCAGAGATCCCTCAATTTTGCTGGTGAGCACGTAAAACTCCTGATGCCCCTGTGGCAGCCCCACACCAATTAAATCGGAGTGTATGAGGGTGGGAGGCAGAGAGAAGTAGTTTTAAAGATCCCCAGGTGTTCCTACATGCAGCAAATTTTGGGAACCACTGGCCAAGGCTGCCATTCTCAGCCTTGCATGCATGTTAGCACTACCTGGGAAGATACGGAAATTACTGATGCTCACGTCCCTACCCTGAAACAATGAAATCATAGTCTCTCCTGCTGGTAGCCGGACCCTTGGTCATTTTACAGCTCCCCAGATGATAACAATGTGCAACCAGGACAGAGAACATTGTACTGGGAGGAAGCTGGCACATAATTACACAGGGGATTGATTTTTTTTTATGGGTTGTTTTAAGACTTCATGCCATAAAATTGGTCCCAAGTTTCCTGGTGGCCAAAGTAAACAGAAAAACACAATCAGTTGAATAATTCTTGTCATCCATAATACAAAAGCTTATCCGTTCCTTGGGAGAAAGAAAGCTTTTTCTCACAGGCCTGAAATATATGTCGTTTGACTCTTCTTATAGGGGCCTTTGAATGATGTCATGGATCACAAAGTTTATAAACCAAAGTTTATAAAGACAGATGGCAAGTTACATATTGTAGTTTCTCATAATCACTCCTCAGGGAAAGCCACGGACATGCCCCCAGAGTGCAGGCAGATGCAGACTGTTGTAGGGGGAACAAGGGGAGGGGAGCAGTAAGGATGCAGAGAGGAGGGAGAGAGGAAGCATGACCCACCCTCTATAGTTCCCAGGTCATATGGCCTCACCCAAAGGTAAAGCCTGGAACTGTATTTCCAGGTGTAGGAGTGGTGTCCTGCATAATTAGAAACTGTAATTTTCTGTAGAAAAATTTAAAGATCTATTGCTCCCCTGCATCATATAAATTGTACAAAGCTTGACAAAGGCCTGGCTAGGGAGGGTATAGGAGCAGTGACTTCTATTTGGCCAGGAAAAATGGACAGAGACCAGTCTTTTTAAAGTGCATCCTGATAAAGACGATCTTTTTTTTTTTTTTCTTTTTTTTTTTTCCCCCACAGTTGGGCTTCTTAAGTACTGTTTATTTAATGGCTCACAATTTGTAAAAAGGTTTCTGAGAAGGGTGTTGACTGCATGGGGCTGAGTCTCCAAAAGAAACCCATTATATGGCACATGTTTTAAACCACAGTAATGTCCTAGGGAAGCCAAGGAGAGCTTAAATTAGGACGGGTGTGGCCCTTTCTTTTGCAAACAATCTAGGAGGGTCATCCAGCAGACACTGTGTAAACTTGCTGGGATTGGCCAAGAGGATTCTTTGGATCCCATGTGTTCTCAAGAAACTTACCTGAGCGAAAATCCTAAACGCACTCAGTTAATATCCAAGTAGACACTTTGATGTTCTCTTTTCAAAGTCAAATAGCATGTTCGGCTTATTTACGTTTTATACTCACAACTGCATTTCACCTCTAATTTTAACAAAGTTCTTCCTGAAAAAGTCGAGGGATGGATTTCTCCCACTTATTTAAAGTTGTCTCTGGCATTCCTATAAAGCTGAAGGACTGAATGAAATGCTCGCTAGAGAAACAGTAGCTGGGACGTGGAGAGAATCTTACAGTGGCAAATAAGACTCTTAATAATGGTTTGCATATGCGGAGAATCACCTTAAACTTGAGTGTGTTATCTCACGTGCGGCTCACAGATACGCTGCCTTTTATTCAAAGAACGACGCTGTCTGTGTTCGAGTGGGTGGGTGTGCACTCAGAAGGGTGCTGTGTTGGTTTTGTTCCCTGTAAGGTTGACACAGGCAGTGGCGACTCGCGGCCACACCGGGGCAGCCTCTTCCCGGCTGGCGGCCGGGCCAGGCGGACCTGCTCAGGGGAGCTGACAATGCAGCCCAGTTCGGCTTGGGGGGTTGCCCGTCATTTAAAGGGGTCTAGAAACACCCATCTTCCCCCCTTTAACAATTACGGCAAGCTCAAGGCTCCTGGTAAAAAATGCCACGGGAAGATGAATGGACTGAGTCTTGCGTGTTTCTTGTAGATATGCCTTCAGCGCCCCCAAATGCCCAGTCCGCCCCTTCCCCAAAGCAGAGGGAAAGCCGGGGAGGGGTGGGTAGGCTCCGAAGGACAGGTCCGCTCGGACTCTCCCCAGCCCCGCGGCCCGGAGCGCCCCGTGAGCCCCGCGGAGCGACTGGGAGGCCGGCCGGTGGGGTGCAGTGGGCGCGGGGGCAGAGCTCCGCCGCCCCCGCAGCCCGCGGCCTGCCGCCCAGCCGGCCTGTGATTGGCTTGGGGGCGCGAGTGCCCGCCCCGGCGAGGAGGGGGGTCCCCGCTGGGCGTCGGGTGGGAGGGGGTGGAGGAGGGGGCGGAAAGAGCGGGGGCCGGGAGAGAGCGAGCGAGCGAGGGGGCGGGCGAGCCGGGAGGGAGGCGCGAGGCGCGGGCCGCGGGGAAGGAAAGCCCGGCGGGCTCCGCGCCGCCGCCGCGCGCAGGGAGAGGCGCCGGGGCTGCCGGCCGCTGCACCGCGCTCCTGGGACCGCCTGTCGCACCCGCAGCCTTCCGGGAGGAAGCGGCGCCGGCCGCAGCCCCGGCTCTCGCTCGGGCTTCCTCACCTGCGGCGGGGCGCGTGCAGGGCCGGGTGCGGGGCCGGCGAGATCCGGAGGAGGAGTGCAGACTCGGCCGCTCGCGCCGCAGCCCAGCCGCCGGGGAGCGTCTCCGACCCGCGCGGGGCGCCGGCTCCATGGCGACCGGGCTCGGGGAGCCGGTCTACGGACTTTCCGAAGACGAGGTGAGCGGCTCTCTCTTCCCTCCCGGGACTCCCCGGGGAATTCCTGCCCCGCGCCGGCAGGGGATGGGGACCCCGGGGGTGCGCGTTGCTCGCGTCTGCAGGGCTGCCCCCAACACTGGAGCGCCCCGGAGTGGGGTCCCGGGGGGTTTGCTCGGCCCTTCCGCCCGACGCCGGCGCCCCCTCCCCCCAGCCCAGCTCATTGTTTGTAAATAAAGCGGCGCGACGCCCTTGGAGCCGGGTTCACTGGCCGCGTTCCGCCGTTGGGTGGGAGGAGGCTCGTGCGCCTCTGCCCACGAGTTCCCCCTCCTCTCCCAGCCGCGTCTCCCCGGGCTGTTGGGCAACTTTCCGCCTCTCTCCCCTGCAGCCTAGGAGTCCATGACGTGTGTCACGTCTGGGGGGGAGGTGGGGCTGGAGACCCCGGGCCCGGAGGAACCTGAATTGTCCCTCCCTCGAACTTTCATTGTGTCAGCAAGTGGTCTGCTGCGTGTGCGCGCGGCTGGGTGGGAGTGGGTGAGCGCGTGGAGCTGTGTGTGTGTGTGTGTGTGTGTGTGTGTGTGTGTGTCTCCTGTCTTGTAGGGTCTAAAGCCTGGAGTGTGGATTTCGGGGTCTTTTTGGTGGGGGGAGGAGGTCTAGGACGGTGGCAGGTGCTCCTGGAAACTTGGCGGAAGCTTGCAGCCCTGCCATTTTTTTTCCTCCCAAGGATCAAAACCTCGCACCTCCGGGACCGGTGGAGAATCGGAAGCTCCATCGATCTCTTTTATTAATAAAGCAAATCAAATAAGCCACGCCCCCCAGGCTGTCGGTTTCACTGGACAGGGCTTTGTTTTTACCCTCACCCTCTCCTCGCGGTTTCCCACTCCTCTTTTTGAAAGGATCCCACCGAATCCCTGCTTAACCCCCTCTCGCCCAGCCACGCTCCGCCCTCATTGGTGTGTGGCTCTGCCAAAAAGGGGGGTGGGAGGCCTGTCGCTGGCGCGGCTTGACAGGCAGGCTGGATGGAGCAGGTAGGAGGGGTTTGCCTTTTGGCCGGTAGGCGCCCAGGTCTGGCGCCCCTTTCGAGAGGTGAATGTACAACCCATGAAGCATTACTCAGCAGGGAGGTATTTCCTATCCTGGTTGTGCATTTCATGAAAAGTTGATGCCTGGAAATTCAAGGATTTCTCTTTCTTCCTCTCCCTTCTTTCTTTTCTGAGGTCCCCTCTTTCTCTGGTGATGGGGGCGGGGTTAATGAAGAGGGTATTATCTGACACATAGCCACGTATGGCTTCTCTCTCTCCAGCTTTTGAACTCTGGTACGGTGTGTGTGTATGTGTGCTATGTAAGTGTGTAATGGAATAGGTAATTTAGGGTGGGGAGGGTGTTTGGGGGTGTGACTTTTTTCTCCCTTAACGGTCCAAGGGAAAGCATGCTGTGGTATTTTATCAAAGAATGATCACAATGCAAATAATGTGTGATTTACATTTTGATTATTTTGTCGTGCTGTGCTCGTGTAATTTCCCGGTGTGTGTGTGTGTGTGTGTGTGTGTGTGTGCAGGTACCTGGGGATGGGTAATAAGTAATATTGTTTCGTTCACCCAGGGGCGTCTCTCTCTGGCTTCTTTCCCCTTTGAATAGCTTTCTCTTTCATTCTGTACTTCTCCATTTAATTAGGGGCAGCAGAGGGCAGGCAGCGAGCTTTTAGAAAGGTGCTGAGATGTAGACATTCCTAAACAAAGAGCTTGAGGTGTTGTGGACGATGGAGACAGCTGAGTTGCATCTTAGGTCTTTTAAAAAATCACATGATTATTTTTAACAGCTCCCTGAAAAAAAATTACAAGTGTTTTTGGGAAATGCAACTGGTTAAATGAATCACATGCATGTCACTGTTGTTTGGCCTTTGTTTACATTGAACCTACCTAGAGTGCATCTTGCCACTTTTGTCTGAATGAGTTCATAAAGACTGGGGATCTTAACTGGTGTCTAGGGGGAAAGTGAAGGATGGAATATAAAGAGGATGTGTGTGTGTGTGTGTGTGTGTATGCGTGCGTATGTAATGTGTATGACTGGGTTCACTCCTGTATGTTGCTGGAGGAGCATTGGGCTGTATGGGGAACAACAAGGGGGTGATGAAGACATTTTATTGATTGAGTGATGGCCATGTTGCTGGTACTGTTTAGTTCCTCACACATTATATTATAAAAGACAAGTCACACCTGTATTTCTTTTTCAGCTTCTTCCAGTGAAAAATAAGGCAGGGCTGTTTTGATGATTTCATATTTATGTGGTGTTTGCTTTAAAAAATTTTTTTTTAATTAAAAACTTTTTTCTTTATTGATTAAGGTATTACATATGTGTCCTTATCCCCCCATTGCCCCTCAACCCCCCTGTGGTGTTTGCTTTTTATGGGAGGTGTCAGGCTGTCCGGTTTTTCTTCTGGAAAATCAGGGAATGCCTTCAGAGAATGTTAATAAAGAATTGTTGAATTTGCATAGCTTGTTTCATCTCCCTGAATTAACCCATGTAAGCAAACAAGTGGGAGATTTTAACAGGCTCTTAAAGTAGAATGCCAGATAACCAATGGCAGGGTTGATTCCTAAGGCGTGTGAAGAACGGATGCACTTCAGTTCACACACTCGGTGTGCTGCAGAACATCACACACGGAGATACTTTGATTGCTATAGAAAAGAGCCACCTTGTAAACCTCTTAGCAAAGTAGGCATCCATACTAACAGATTTTATATTTTCATTGGAAGTTGATGAAAAGCATTGTATATTTGGAGAGCACTTAGTTACATCCCGTCTCAGGAAGATTCTAGCTCTGAGTGCTGCTGCTGGTGAGGCATCGCATTAACCCAGAAAACAAGGGATGCCAAGACAGAGGGCATTGTTTCTAGGTCTGCCCAGCTGGTAGAATGAAAGGGATTAAATGTGGGTTCTGCTTGTGTGAGAGCTGTTTATTTTTTGTTGTGCCTTTCTGCCTGACGTTCCTCTGGTGAGGTAGAGTTCATATTCACCCTGATTTAAATCGAATTATTTTAGGTAACCAAATTTGAAATTGCCATCAGATGAAGTATTTTTGGTGTTGGAGAGATTAGCAAGTTAACAATACTTCTTATTCAGGGCCCAGGATCAGATTTGGGTTGAAATCAGAACAGTTTGGACTAGTTTCTGCATCTGGCTTGGCTCCTTGGTGGTGTTTTGTTTGGATTTTTGTTTTTATTTATTTTTTTGGCAGTCTGAAGCACATTTTGGCACAGTTGAATCACGACCGTTACTGTTAATCTTCTGAAATCTTTTATTACAACATTTTAGGTATCCTTTATTGAAAAGATTTTTCTAGGGGGTGAAAGTTTGAATGACAGCTTTCTTATTAGATGTGGCATTTGAAAGTTTTTTGGTGGTTAGAACAAGGCAAATGGCGTAGAAATGAAGGCCAGGCTGACCTGGGATGGTTCTTTGCCACTCTCTCTCTCCTCATTTTTTACAAATAAGGATAGCGGGCTACTGTTTCGTATGCTTTCTCTGCACCAGCACTGTATTGAGCCTTTATGCATATGCTACCTCATTTAATTCTCATAAGAACCCTGTGAGGTATGCTCTTATTTACAGATGAAGACTGGAGACTCAAAGAGGTTAGGTGATGCATATAAGGACACAGCAAGTAAATCATGGAGTCAGGATTTGAACCTAATTCTGTTGAGTCCACAGCCCTAGTTTTTAACATGCTCCCTCTCTTCCAAGTATCTTGAAAGGTCATCATGGCTAGATTAGTCAGGATAACATAAGGTAGTGGTAAATGTCAAGGGTTATAAACTGAAGGCTTCTAGACCAGACTTAATCAGGGGCCCGGCTTAGTGTGGTCTCCATAGTGTTTTAAAGCTTGGGAATTTTCATGGAACATGGTAAAAATCTGACTTCACTGGGGCTTCGTTCTCACCTGGCAACAATTAGTGGGTCTGAACTGTGGCCTGTGAGATCTGGCAGCGGTGCTGTGTAGTTGCCACCGCATCCACTGCTCCCTGTTGTGTTGGGGTCCTCTTTGCTCATGTGCTTATTACAAACACTTTATAACAAACATTTAAGGTTGACCTTTGACATAGATAATCATATTTCCTTTAAGATGCTGTCAATTTTAAAGTGCACCATTATCTTATGGACCATTCTGAAAAAATTTGCTGTCAAACTGTGATATACTGTTGATTTTCTGAAGCATCTTTATTTCAGAGATGTTAAAATATGAAAACAAGGATGTTTTAGGATTCATGAGTTACTCTAACTAGAAATGTGGGCTAACCCTGGGCCTTCAGTTTCAATACCCCCAATCAGTCAACACTTTTCAGTCACCTGCTAGTCAGATTTCAGCTTTGCTGTCTGAGAAAATGGCTAGAATAAGGGCAGTGCTCTTAATTGGGCACAGCAGAGAAGAAACGGGGAGCCTGGATGAGTCGTTAACTTATAAAAAGTGGCCGTGTGTGTGTTTTCAACAGATAATTTGAGAAACCCTGCACGCCATCCTCGCAGCTGTACAAAAAATGGTTGCAAGATTACTTTCAGAAATTCCAGTTTAGGTATCATTTGGATCTAAAGGTGGATGCTGAAAGGCAGTTTTCTAGTTTTTAAGGGTTTTTTTTGATGCAGTAAGACTTGCCGATTCATTCCAATTCCAGATGCCTGAGTCAGACCTAGCTCTGCTGGTCGGTGTACTCTCCACCTAGTTACAATCCAAGTCGTGATCACTTACTTATATCTGAGAAACAAACCTTATAAGGGCCTAGGTTTTATTGTGACACTTCAAAGCAGGTTTTAAAATTGGCAAATATGTATCGTTTTAAATTCTACTCTCTTTAGATTTTTATGTTCTTTTTAAAAAAATGTATTTTTATTGATTTCAGAGAGGAAGAGAGAGGGAAAGAGGGAGGGAGAGGGAGAGAGGGAAAGAGAGAGAGAAACATACATCATGATGAGAAAACATTGATTGGCTGTCTCCTGCATACCCCCCCCCCCCCCCCCCGCCCCCGCTACTGGGCATGTGCCCTGACCAGGGATCAAACCGTGACCTCCTGGTTCATAGGTCGATGCTCAAACATTGAGCCACATAGGCTGGGCAGATTTTTATTAAAGGATTCTGTGGAATTGTTAGAAATTGGCTTTTTAATTTATATCCTGTTCAGTTTTATTAGAATGTTTATTTGAATTATTTTGTTGCTGAAAAGTAGTTCCTTTTAATTAAGGAACAAACATAATTTTGTTCAAAGGGGTGAGGACAGTGGCAAAATGGGAATCCTCAGATGACTGCAGTTTCTTGACTATGCAGAACATAGTTTAAAGGGAAGCCACTGGTACTCGGCATCTCATCAAGGCCCCGAGTGCCCACATCACCAGGAAGCTTCTTAGAAAGTTGTTTTTGGATTCTGGAAGCCTCTATATGCTTGATGTATAATCAGATAGATAATGCAGAATCTCAAGGAAGAAATGCTTTTCGAATGTGACATCATCACAGCAATACTGTGGAGTTCCTGCTAACTTGCTTTTTGCATTCACTGAGAGAAGAAACTTGATGCTTATTGCTAACTTAATAACCTTTCTGTAATGTTCAGGTATTTAAATAACGTCATAAAAACATGGTAGTAAGTGACTGGTGGAAGAAACTAATTTCTCTTTGATAGACTGAGACCATATTAAAATTTTTATTTTGAGTTAAAAGTTCTGTTTAAAAAGATTTTATTGCCGCCTTTGGATTTTGGGTCCTAGATAAGAAGCAACAGTAAAAGGAGATCCTAATTTAAGAGTTTTTAAGGTGTTTTTTTTTGATGCGGTAGGTCTTTGAATAAGTGTTTTTGTATTATTGATTTATTAATTGGTAATAAAGCAAATTACATATTGATCTCTTGACAATCAGGATTAAAGAGGATTAAAATAATATACAAGTAACTATGTTGATAAGTATTAGGGTGGTAGGATTAATGAAGGGTGTGAGAAGTGTGACCAAATTTTACTTTCTGTTTTTATATTGTTTCTTTTCCAGATCACATATAGACAAATATTTCCTTTCCTGACCATAGGTGGCAATGTTTGTACTGTTTACTGTTTAATGATGTTACGGCTTGGGAATTGCTTGCTGGTGGAATATGGAGATGAGAATATAATTTAGAGATGAGGATAAAGAAACTAGATTTAGAAAATATTTTCCTATAAACTAAAAAAAAATCATTTATTTAATAAAAACACCTAAAGTAATATTTCTCACTGTGGGTAACACCAGGAATCATCTGTTTTCCAAGTTTTTCAAGGTTCCCCTTACCAAGGGCTTCTTAAAATTTGGGAGAGGGAGAGGCATTTGGATTCGGGGTAAAAAGCCCCCGCAACATACAAACACACAAAGAAAGTCCTTTGGAACTCTGCCATTCCTTTCTTCTTGGGTGTATAGGGACTTCTAAATGATTCCAGTTCTGCTGTACATACCGTTCCATAATTACTGTCACCGACTTGGAGAAGGAAGTAATAATTATCACCACTCTTGGGTATTTGATTGCTGGAGGCATTCTTGATTCCTCAGGCTAGACAGAACATGGCTCAGGTTCTGGCAGAGAGAAGTGGGGGCAGTGACCTTATTTCATGAATACCTAGATCTCCTTATAGTTGTAATGTTTTGTTCTGGACCCGAGCGGCCTGAATGCTGACTATTACTGTAATGCTTTAGGTGGCAAAAGCCATATTACATAAATGTGTCTGGGGTAACCAGCTTAAATTGACACTTTAGTCCACTTTTTGTCCCTGACTGCAGAGTCCTGTATTGATTCAGAACTGGCACGTTTAATGGTGAGGATATCAGATTTCCTCGCTGTCATCAACCTCAGTGTTTGGTGACTTCTTGGCAGGCCAGCGTCCTCTGAGAGATTTTTATACTAGCATTCTTTTTATACTTCCTACTAACCAAGAAAAAAAGAGCCATTCAGAAGGTTGTGTGTGTGTGTGTGTGTGTGTGTGTCAAATGCCGTGGCTGTGATGTGAGAGCCACCGGTGAAGATGGGACTTAGAAGAGCTTGTAGGGATGGTGGTCCCCTGAAGGAGATGAACAAGTCCAGGAATTGACCCATTGCTGGTTAGGTTGGTATCCCATCCCCCATGGCTTCCCAGGCACCTGAAGTGAAGTTTCTTTTAAATATGTTTTTTAAAACTTGATTTTAGAGAGGAAGGGAGAGGGCGAGAGAGATAGCAACATTGATGAGATAAACATCAACATCGATTGGCTGCCCCCTGCACATCCCCTATTGGGAATTGAGCCCCAAACCCAGGCATGTGCCCTGACTGGGAATTGAACTGGCGACCTCCTGGTGTATGGGTCTATGCTCAACCATTGAGCCACCTAGGCCAGGCTGAAGTGAATCACCTGTCTACCAGGTGGAGACTGTACTCCGTTTACCTCTGTGTGTGATTGGGCAACTCCAGATGAGGGAGCGGACACCGGTGCATAGACAAGGGTCTGTATTGCACCTCCAAGTCTTGGTCTTGCTTTTAGCACAGTTTTCATTATATTTCTCATTTTCAGCTGCATTCAAGGTCTGGCTCTTCTTGATCTCTTTGGGTACAGTTCTGGATCACATTTTGTGATGTCTCTCTAGAAGAGTTTTCGAAGCTGGTCTTTCATTGTGGGGAGCACAAGGTTGAGGTCCTATAGTAGAGAGAGAACCACAGTTGGGAAGAGGGACAGCACATTCACACCTACTGGGAGGCCACACTGCGTGGCCCCAGCTGAACATCTGTTTTAATGTTTGAAAATGCAAAGTGAAAGAGTTATTTTTAGTGATGTATATGATGTAAAGTTTTCTATGTATATTTTGGCAACTATGTTAGATATTACCAACATGAGGACTCTAGTGAAGACAGCTTTGGCCTTAGGTAGTGTAGAAAGTGAAGATACTCTCCTAATTTTTCCTGTTTAACTGAAGGTGTTTGTGTTGAGTGGGTTTTCTTTACCTTGTAAGTTTTGTTTTGTTTTTATGCTGGAAATCACTTTGGTCTGTTTTTTTTCAGAAAATGGAAGCAAACCTCAGCTATGTAGAGAATTACATTACTTAGTAAGCACTCAGTATTAAGTATTAATGAAAAAAAGTGTGTATGTGTGTCCACTAAGTTAAAAGTTCCCCATACTTATTGATCTCTCAACTACCTTTAGAATCCAAAGATGAGAATCTGTTGAAAATCTTGTGCTTTCTTTTCTATTATTTTGTTTTTAATTTTTTCTTTAAAATATGGTTAATTTAGTTGACATTCAGTATCATTTTCTATTACTTTCAGGTGAACAGCATAAAGGTTAGACATTTAAATAATTTGTGGAGTGATCCCCCCCATAAGTCTAGGACCCACCTGGCCCCATACATAGTACAGTATTATTGACTATTTCCTCTGCTGTATTTTACATCCCTGTGACTTGTGCTTTCCTTTCCTAGTCTTCACTTTTTCTCTCTCAATAAGTGATTTATCGTTGGGTGTCATCATAGGGCTAACTTCATCTTTGGCAGTTTGGTTTGGAAATGGGAAGGAGTATAAGGTTTATAGAAAAAGCAAAACAGAATAAATTTGCTTCCCTTTACCCTTTTCCGTTCCTTTTGTGCTTCATGTACTGTCAGTGATAATTGGACACAACCATAAAACCATTAGTAAGTTGGTTTTTGAACTTTGAACTGGCTACATTTCCTCCCTGCTTCTTAATGTCAGAGGATCAGTGTTTGTAGCACTTGAATTAAGTTGTATCTAAAGGGAATTAAATTGTGTGTGTTGATTTTAAGTTCTGAGTGTATGTGTGCTGATTATTGAGAAATTGGTATGGGCCTTGCTGCCTGTCTTTGGAATAGCTGTGTTAATTTTCAGGGACTGTTATTAGTGAAAGAGAACACTTGAAGCTGGGGGTAGGAGCTTCCTTCTCTCTTTGGGGAAGTGAGGTAGTGAAGAGTATTGTGCAGCCCTGGGGATGCGGGTTGGGTGGGGAGATACTGAAGAATATTTAATAACATGGAGATGTCAGTAATATCAAATGCAGAGGGAAATGTAAGTTACAAAACAGTGGGTGCACTGTTTCTATAAAACAGTAGAATCCTTTTGTGGTTAAAAGTGTTTAAAATGACTAGGACTATATCCCAGGATGTTCATGGTAGTTAAATTCTTTGAGAAAAGGGATTACAAGTATTTTTATTAACTTTTTTGCTTACGTTTTCTATATTTCTACCATGAACTCCCCCACTCCCCCTTAAAATAAAAGTTTAAAAGTGAGGTAGAAAGAAACCTCCCAATTGCATATATTTCAAGCTTTGGGTAAAAATTGGAGCAATTGTTGAGTACAAATATTAATCGAGTTTGTTTAGTTGAATGCATGTTTCTCAGCGGGCCTGCTTTGTGCTCTGTGGCTAAGGATGTCAAGGTCATTGCATGGCCACTCTTGCCTTTTAGGAGCTCACCATCAAGGTGGGAAGTGGAGGGACAGGTAAAGCGCTGACTATTTTTCAGAAAAAGTGGCTGCTAAAGTAGATTGTTTGTTTTTTTTCACTTGCAGCTTGCAAAAGAGATGTTTCATTTTCTTCACTATGGACACTTAAGATTTGTATTTTCATCCTTCTCTGCTCTACAGTTGCATAAAAGTAATTTAAATCTTTAGTAGTGTTCTGAAATTTTCTTGTGTGTATGCTGAAAATTATGGCCTGTGATCAAACGTAGACCTGTTTCTCTTTTTGTTTTCTTGGTTTTTGTGTTAGAGGTCTTATTATTGCCTGAAATAAGGATGCACCTTGCAGTTAATATGTATGTTTAATGTGGTGGTGGGTTCCTTACACCCATACCATTCTCCCCTACTTCCCCCGGCCCCCCCAAAATTAGTTTACAGTTGATTGGGATCTTAGAATTGTTGCATTTGAATTGGCCAATATCAATTTGTATATTATAGTGGCCCATATATTGTGGTAGATCATTGATAGCTGTCATGGAGACTATAATCTTATCTGTTTTGTTCAGTTATGACGTGTCTCTTAAGTGCCCACCTGGATAATAAGGACATGTGCCAGCGCACTGATGTAATCAAGGAATCAAGTTCTTTCTCTACTAGCAACAGTCTGGCCCTTTTCAGGGGCCTCATTGGTCTGAAGGTGGCTGCCAGTGACAGTCAGAGCTATGTTCTTTTATTCTCCTTGCGGAGGAAAGAGAACAGCTTCCTTTGGCTTTCTCCTAAGATGAAGGAAATCTCATTCCCACAATCACGGAGGAAATCTTGTGTCTCTTTGGCCCACAGAGGCTTAGATCTGCTCATCCCTCAACCAGCCAGTGAGAAGGAGGAGGTAGAATTGCTTTTCTTGCCTTAATGGTCCACCCGTTAAGTTGGGGTGAAGTCCATGGTGACCATTCAGTCCACCCTCTGCATAATTCATCCGCTTTCAGATCTATACACTTTCAGAAATGCCCATGGCTTTGTGAAAGCACATGCTTCCTTTCCCCAGGAGGGCAACCGAATGAATATTCATCTAAGCAGTGCAAGGATCTCTGGGTGATATGTTGTCTCTTCTCTTATACCTGAAAGGAGTTTTTTAAAAATGGTATGGAGACTTGGTTATTCCCCCCCCCCCCCCCAAAAGAAAAAATAAAAATAAAATCCAACCTACAGTGGTGAAGAGGGAACAGGATACTGCAATAAGCTTCCCATTTGGAGAGGGGGTAAAAAAAAGAAAACTCAGTGTGGTAGCTGGAACAACAGGAATAGCCGGGATTCCTTGCCTTGGTCAGCCAGTCTGGCAGCATCCGGCTCTTCTGGTTTGTGTCCAGTGTGAGGCTCTCCCTTGGTCCTTGTCCTCTACAGCTGCACGTGGTGGGACAGGCACTGGCAGAGTGCCTCTTGGGCTCCTGCTTGGGGCTTCAGGTGTTCTTCTGGGGGTAAACAGCCATAGGCTGGAGTTAGCTGAGCCGAGTATTTGGCAGTACTGCACCTATCAAAACAGAATCCGGGTTTGTTTGCTTCCAGTCAATTCCATGGGCGGGTAATGGCAGCCAGTGATCTTATCTAGATGAAATCTCTGGGAATGGGAATTTCTGTCTTAACCACAGGCTCCATACCCTGCTTATCCCCATTGCTGCTGCCTTGAGGCAATTTTAAAATAGCCTGGAATGAAGAGGCACACAGTGTGGGTCTAAGAGACAACAGGGACACTTGAACCCATGCTCCCTTTGCTCTGCCTTTTCAGAATGACCAGCTTCCCCAGACTGGGATTGTGGGCCTTACAGGACCCTTACACCCCCCTTTCCCCAACTCAGCCATTGCAATTTTACTTGTAGCACTTCTTTTTGTACAAAATTGGTGATGGTTAGGACTCTTGATTGCAAGCAACTATGGCTGATTTTGCCAAATTGAAGTAGAGTAGGATTTATCGAAGGCCTTTTACGCAGCACAGAAGGACCTGGAAAGCTGGAGAGCCAGGCCTGGGTGGCAGATGAGGCAGGCTGGGCACCTAGAATCACAGCAGAGAACCCACAGGAATTACGTGACGAGGGCCCTCGGGACTTCCAGACACCAACCCCCTCTGACATGGTCCCCATCTGGATGCTGCAGCAGTATCAGCTCTCCTCTCCTACCTGATGGGGGCCCTCAGCCCCTCTCGGGCACAGTGACTCAATAGAAGGACTCATAGATGGAGACATTGTTGTATGCACAGTTTTGTTTTATTACAGTGAAAGGAAAATGGAGTAAGTCAGCAAAGGGAATATGAATTTTGAGACAACCAGGCTCGAACTTCTCCCAGAGGCATCACACGATGCACTGCACTCCTAGCAGTAGTTGCAAAGACATGGATGAAATGTTGTCCATGGGGATTCTCATGAGAGACTCAGTCCTCAAGGCTTTTATTGGAGACTAGAGGCCTGGTGCATGAAATTAGTGCATGGGTGGAGTCCCTAGGCCTGGCCAGTGATCAGGGCCAATCGGGGCCTTCTGG
Source organism: Myotis yumanensis (assembly GCF_028538775.1). NCBI lineage: Eukaryota > Metazoa > Chordata > Mammalia > Chiroptera > Vespertilionidae > Myotis > Myotis yumanensis. The sequence continues at coordinate 41,814,562 of NW_027223758.1, forward strand.
CTACTGGCCGGGGCCTTCCTTCCCTGGCTGCCAGCTGCTGGCCGGGGCCTGCCTTCATTCCCCACACGTTATAGCGAGCTTTTGAACTCCCGGTCTCCCGGTCGAACTCCCAAGGGACACTTTGCATATTAGCCTTTTATATATATAGACCAGGGGATCAGTGGACCTCTGTGCCACCGCAGCCAGGCCTTACCTGCCAGTTCATCGGACTCTAACCCACCGTCCGCTTAGATCCCACACAGTGCATGAAGTAGTGTGCGAAGTGGCAGGCAGCCAGGGAGGAGCCTGAGCCCGGGCTGGGTGTTGTGCCCGCTCATCCTGGCCCGTTCCACCTGCCGCTCCCTGCTGCCACCGCTCCCTGCCACTGCCACTAGGGTGCGCAGGGGGAGTGTCCACTGGAGAGGCACGTGCTGGTGCTGCCGCAGCAGTGCTCGCCAGCTGTCACCCTGGTATCTGGTATCTGGCTCCGTCTCTCAGCTGAGCTGGGCTCCCGCTGTGGGAGCACATTGACCACCAGGGGGCAGCTCCTGCATTGAGTGTCTTCCCCCTGGTGGTCAGTGCACGTCATAGCTACTGGCCGGTTGTCCAGTCAGGTCATCCAGTTGTCCGGTCGCTTAGGTTTTTATATATATAGACCAGTGATGGAGAACCTTTTGAGCTGGCGTGTCAGCATTTTGAAAAACCCTAACTTAACTCTGGTGCCGTGTCACATATAGAAATTTTTTGATATATGCAACCATAGTAAAACAAAGATTTATATTTTTGATATTTATTTTATATATTTAAATGCCATTTAACAAAGAAAAATGAACCAAAAAAATGAGTTCACGTTGTCACCTCTGACACGCGTGTCATAGGTTCGCCATCACTGATATAGATGGTCACAGAAGCACCCTCTGCCTGGCATGTTCTAAAATTCCAGACTCCTAGAAGGAAAGCAGGTGTTCAGCATAAATGAATCCGTGGTTTGCACACAGTCTAGGCGTGTGTGCCATTTAGGGGAGGGAGCTGTTTAAGTTTTCAGAAGCCAGCCAAGAGCCAGCCTTGCATGCAGGCCTTTCTAAGGATAGCAGTCCCTGGCCTGCTATGCAAATACTTGCGGATTCTTTTCTGCACTCTTCCTCTTTCAGTCCCTGGTGGGAAGGAACTTCAGATGGGCCAACCACAATCTTGTGCTCACAGCCCTTGCTGCTGGGGGAGGGGTGTGAGGGGCTTGTTTTCTCTCTGTTTAAACTTTTGGTTTCTGTGGTGGGAGGGTGGGCTTAGCCTCCTATCAAAACGCTCACTATGGGGAATCCCCAAACATAGGACGTGGTTTCTGAAGCTGGGCAGCACAGCATCTCTCTCCCCAAAAGAAAACCCCTCTAAGCATGAATCAGGCCCAACATAAATGTGGAATGAGTGGGTGTAGTGGTGAGTCTGGGTGATGTGTGTTTTGAGCATTTGCCATCCCTGCATCAGGGAGAGACTATGACATGTGTTTGCAAATTTCGTGTCCTGGTTCAGGGGGCATAGTGCACCCCAGGCCCTGTAGAGGTGCAGGTGCTCTCCAGGAACCCACAGTGTAATGGGATACAGCACTTCAGCTGAGGTGTTGCCAGTGACTCCAGTGTTGGGGATAGAATATTCCAGACAGGAATAGCAAACTCAAAGGCCCCGAGATAGGGACAAGATTGAGGAGCAGAGAAAACCAGCTTGGCTAGAGTGTGTTGGGTGGAGACGGGGACCAGCAGGCAGCAGGCGCAGAGGGAAAAACAGGACAAAGTGGGAGACGCTGGGGTTTTCTGAGTGCATTAGGAAGCCCTTGGAGGATTTTCAGCACAGGAGTGACAGGATCTGATGTGTGACTTGAAGTGACTCAGTGGAGAAAGGATTGTTGGGGAAGGACAAGAGCAAAAGGAGAGAGACCAGTCAAGAAACCCTAGTTATAATTGGTTAGGAGGCGATGGATGACAGGCTGGGATTCAAGGACGGGTGCAGTGGAGTGAATTTGGCATATATTTGGAGGAATTGCCAGGCATTTGATAGAACAGATAGGAGATGTCCCCTAAGATTTTGGCATGAACATTTAAGTGGGTTGTCAGGGGAAGACTGTGGGAGGGACAAGATTGGGGGGAAATAAAAAAGTCTGTTAGGTTAAGAGTACTGTACCTACTAAGCATCCACGGGGTGGCAGCAGGCAGAGATCCAAGTGCCTGGAACCCAGTGGAGCTGTCAGAGCCAGAGATGGGACATTAGTGTCCTTAGCATCTGATTGGCATGTGAGGCCTTGAGACTCGGGAAGATGATGAGGACTAGAGAGAGGTCAAGGGCAGGACCTTGGCCTGCCCTCCTTGGAGGATTGGCTGCTGAGGTAGGCTGTCCTCTGACCTCTAATGAATGTGGTCTCAATAAAAGTGGCAAGGACGTGGGGCTGCTTGGACGCAGCCAGAGTTGTGGAGGGCAGGTGCTAGGAGGACAGTAAGTGTGTGTGGGTTTGGCAGAGTGGATGCCCTTGGTGATCTGGGCAAAAGTGTGCCAGGAGAGTGGGAATGGGTGTCCTGTGGAGGAGAGGAAAGAAATGTGAGGTCTAGGGGCGGCTTTTCAAAGGGGCTTTGCTGGGAAAAGGAGCAGAGAAACGTGGCTGCAGCTAAGCAAGGACATGGGTCCTGGAGGAAGTTTTTCTCAAGCTGGAAGATACCTGAGTGTGTGTGTGTGTGTGTGTGTGTGTGGCAGAGAGGGAGAAATGGATGCTCAGAGTGGATCTGCTCATGCAGTGAGGTTGGTGCCAATGCCCGGTGACTAGCTCTTAGGTGATTTGAAATCATCTTTGATTATGTTGGCCTAAGTCAGTGGTCGGCAAACTGCGGCCCCTTGAGTGTGGCTCTTCCACAAAGTACCACGTGCGGGCGTGCACATACAGTGCGATTGAAACTTCATGGCCACACTCAAGGGGCCAAAGAGCCGCATGTGGCTCGCGAGCCGCAGTTTGCTGACCACTGGCCTAAGTGATCCTCCAGTGGTCTCATGCTAAGAAGATGAGACAAAATGGACTTAATATGGCAACAGCATCCTCCGCCCAGTGAAGACCAAATAACCGCGAGTTTCTCTCTCCAGTGAAAAAGACGGGGAGAATTGAGCCGACATCAGAACATGACTGTGGTGTAGCTGTGTTGAACCCAGGAAACCAGTGGGGTGGCAGCGAGCGCCATAGGACATGGACCTAGTTTTATGCTTCTATGAGTGAAATAACCAAAACATTTAAGTTGGCACAGAGAGGGCATTTGACAGAATTTTTCCCCTTTTGAGCTGAATGCCAAGCTTGAGAAGTACTGTTCTAATTAGAAGTTGGTAACCATAGCCCACTGTGTGGTGCCATCCGACCTTACTTCTCTCTTTGGCCTCACTGAAACCCTTTTATAGTCTTATATTTCACAGATTCTTTTCAGCAACTTCAGTCTTTGTAGAGTGAGGCTGGTCTTAATCTGCAGAAAGAAAGAAGATTCATAATTGCAGGGAGGGACAGGAATGCCTGATCATGTGCAAGTTTATGGATGGGATGGGGGTGGGTTGGCAAGTCCCAAATTTCATAATGTTCCTGCCGCTCTGGGGTGAGTGGCCTCTCAGTTTGCCAGTCTTGTGGCAGATGGTCTGGTCTGGGCAGGGGCAGTTTCTTGCCATTTTAAGAATCTGTGGGGTGGAATTGCGGGGGCGGGGCGGGGGCGGCGGGGCGCAGAAACCCAGTGTAAAACCATCAAAGTAGGCTATGCCCTTTCCTCTATTTTACAGATTTGCCTCTTGGGGCTTGGAGAGGCAGGAGGTCTTTTCACTTAGAATTTTAGGGAAGGAGGAGAGTTAAGAGTAAAAGTCTGTTGGTGTAGACTAGGAAAAAGGAAGGGTCATCTATTGCATGAACAAATTAGGATTTAAAAATAATCCTTTCGCCCTAACTGGTTTGGCTCAGTGGATAGAGCGTCGGCCTGCGGACTGAGGGGTCCCGGGTTCGATTCCAGTCAAGGGCATGTACCTTGGTTGCGGGCACATCCCCAGTGGGGAGTGTGCAGGAGGCAGCTGATCGATGTTTCTCTCTCATCGATGTTTCTAACTCTCTATCCCTCTCCTCTCTGTAAAAAATCAATAAAATATATTTTAAAAAAATAAAAAAATAAAAATAATCCTTTTGACCAACTGATGTGATGAGACCATGGAGGGACCACTCATGGGGCCTGACACTGTGCTAGGGGCTGAGACAGCCTGGCATGCGGTCCTTGCTCTGTGGACGGTCTGAACTGGTGGAGACAGGCACATAAACAACGTGACCTTTTGCGGCCAATGAAGTGGTAGCAGTAGCTCTGCAGGTTGGCGCTATTCAGCGTGGGATGTGAAGATGGATGTAATGGCGGGGTGTCCAGCTTCCAACAATGACCCCTGAGCTGAGTGTTTAGATAAAAAAGTAAGCTAACAACTAAAACTTGAGCATTTTCCACGTGCTCAGTGTCTTACAAAAACTAACTTACATAATCTCCACAACAGCCTTTGCAGCGGGCACTTTTCTCTCCACTTTTCAGGTGGGAAAAGTGAGGCAGGCACAAAGGTTAAATAATGTGCTTGGGAGTCACAGAGCTAGTAAGTAGCAGAGCCAGGACTTGAACCGAGGCAGACTGGCTCCAGACCCCATGGGTGGAAGCACCCAGTGTGTATCTCAGGGGAGTGCTTGCTGAAGGGTGGGCGGGGGTAGTGCGGGGATGACCATGGAGGTCAAAGGAGGAAGCAGCTATATGAGAACAGCCTTTTCACGGAACAGGGGCTTTTTCCTCCGAGGCATTTTGAGAAACCTCTTTCAGTCTGCGCTTCTCTAATGCTCCCTGTGCAGCAGGAGAACGGATTTCAGGCGGAGGACCAGAGGAGGCCCCACAGCTGGCCAGGCATAGCTCCTAAGAGTCGGTGGTGGAGGGCAGTGGGAACAAGCAAGGGGAATAAATGCAGCGGGTATTTAGGAGGTGGATGGCATTGGATTTGGCTACTGATTGATTAGGAGAGGAAAAGGGAGGAGTCTAGAATAATCCCCCATGTTTCTTGTTTCAGAGGACTACACGGGTGGGAGAAAACGTGTATTTATTAAATGCCAGGAGCATTGGTTCTAAACTGGTAGACACCCTCTCCCCCCCATTTGCCAAAGCCTGGAGATATTTTTGGTTGTCACAACTGGGGAGGTGCTCTTGGCATCTAGGGGATCGGGGCCAGAGATGCTGCTGCTATACGTCCTGCAGTGCCCAGGACAAGCCGCCATGACAAAGAACTGTGCAGCCCCCAATGCCAGTACTGACGAGGCTGAGAAATCCTGCCCCAGGACATGCCAGTTTCACATGGTTATTTAGTTTAATCCATGAACCAATCATGTGAGATTGTAGGTGCTATTTTGCATGTTTTTCAGAGGACCCGTTGCTTGGCTAAAGTCACAGAGCTAGTAAGTGCCAGAGTTGGGATTTGAACCCAGGTCTTCGAATATCAAAATCCAGACGTGCCCTTTTCCATTTATTGTATTCCTCACAGTTCTGCAAAAAAGGAGGCATGCTGTACTGTGGGCTCTTTTTCTGTAGTGCTGGCTCCAGACTGGAGGAGGCAGGAAGGAGGGTGGTTATTTATAATCAGCTCTGCATAGGATCGAATTTTCCAATCCTGAAGGGCTTATTACAGCAGGGAGTTCACAGAAATGATCAACATTTAGATGTTGGCTTTTCCCCTGCAAATATAAATATGGGAACACATATCACCTTTTCCTTTAAAAATACTACTGTTAAGATAAAAGGCAAAACGTAGAATTCAAAACACTATTCCCTATGCATATGAACTGTTGCAGGTTTCTCACAATAATTTCATTCTGACATAACCCTTTTGGGAGGGACAAGACAAAAGGGGAATTTGGAGGACCATATAGAATCACTCTCGAGTTAGAGGCAGATGAACTATTCTATTAAAAACACCTTGATTTGCTAGACATGAGAAGCTCTTTTGAGAATCTGTTTTAGTTGGTCTAGAACAGTGGTTCTCAACCTTCCTAATGCTGCTACCCTTTAATACAGTTGCTCATGTTGTGGTGACCCCCAATTTCATTGTTACAAATTGAACATAATTAAAGCATAGTGATTAATCACAAAACAATATGTAATTATATATGTGTTTTCTGATGGTCTTAGGCGACCCCTGTGAAAGGTTCGCGACCCACAGGTTGAGAACCGCTGGTCTAGATGCTTAGAGGGCTTTTGCTAACTCAGGATAAAGCATGAGGTTTATAATTTGGTCAGCTATTGTCCACTTTTCATGGTTACTCTCCAGTCCCTGGGCAGATTTGGATGTATATGTAGCAGCCTTCCTGGGTGGCCCATGACATGGGAGTCGTAGGGACAGAGTTCTCACAGTTGAACCCATCATCTTATCATATTATCAGTATTTTCAAGGTGACACAATTTGAGATACAGTTTCCTGATGCTGGTCTGAATGAGGCTGCCCACTGAGGTTGAGATGGGTGCTTTTGTGGGCATGACGTCTCTGTGTTAAAAAGGCTTTGTGTTGGCCCCAAGTCTTATTTGTTTGCTGGCCACACAGGGCTTGGGCTGGTGTTGGGCTTCTGTACTTTCCCCACCAGGTCTGTTGTCCTGAGAGGTGTGGGGGCTCCTGAATCCAGGCAGAGCCTCTCTGGGGGGACACTTGTTGGCTGCACCTTCCAATCTGATGACAGTTCTGCTAGAAAGTAGAAGTTTAGGGAGGGCACCTAGGGCAGTGGTCGGCAAACTGCGGCTCACGAGCCACATGTGGCTCTTTGGCCCCTTCAGTGTGGCTCTTGCACAAAATACCACGTGCGGGCGCGCATGTACAGTGCGATTGAAACTTCGTGGCCCATGCGCAGAAGTCGGTTTTTGGCCTGGGCGAGTCTGTTTTGAAGAGGTACTGTTGATATTTGGCTCTGTTGACTAATGAGTTTGCTGACCACTGACCTAGGGGGTTCCCATCATGGAGTTCGGTAAGCAAACAGCAGGCCTTTCTGTTGGGAGGATTGATGCTTTCCTTCGGCCCAGGTCAATACAAAATCTTAGGAAAGATGGGGAGAAAGAAGGACTTAACACTACTGTTTGCTGCTGCCATCTAATCATAATCGGTTCCTAGCCTGAATTATGCAACACACAACATTGAACTCAATATGACTTCTTTTCAAATTTCTTGTTTAGATTCACATGTAAAACCCGAAAGCAGTAATAGGAAATTTTGACAGAGAAATTGAAGGGGCGATGTCAATTAAAGGTACACCTCTAAATTTAATCCAATATTGAAGAAACACCATACACTGACAAACGTTTTATTCACTGTATTAGGGCTAATATTACTCAGTGCTTAACTGATTTGGCTTAGGTTTTTTTCTTTTCTGCTCCAAGATTTCCCAGTGAGGAATACCTGACTCTAATATTGCTTGCCTTGGAAAGAACAAGTCCTCATGTGTTTTCTTTTCTGCAGTGGGGAGATAGCAGGCAACATAATACACTGTAATGTTTTTTTAAGCTTGAATAAAGTAGAGAGAGAAGATCAGTGAAGACTCCACATGTGGCCTTAAATAATTTTTATTATAATGTCTCTTAAAATATATCCAAATGTGAAAAGAATAAACACGTTCATGGTGCATATATCACCTTAATTACACTATAACCAACATGCAAATTGATTGCAAATCTAATTCCCAGCATAATCTAATTCAGAATAACTGTATGATTTTAATGTTAAAACCACATTCATCATCCGAGATCAGGAAGTACTGACTGCTAGGACAGTTCTTCCTTTCCTGACCTACCATGCGCCTGGAAAAAATACTGTTTCCCTTTATTTTCGTCACTCAGACTTCTGTTGTGCTCGGTAATGGAGCATGAAGACATCATTGACCTGAAGTCATGGTAGCCGGGGACACAGTAGAGCTACCGTTGCCATCTTGATCATGAATACAAGGGCTGGTGGGAGCTCCAGAATCATGGCGAGTACACAGTGACATAGGTGGCCACATAGATGATCTAGGATGTGCTTCTGTCAATATATTAAGATCGTCATAGCTTGAGGCTTCCCGTGCCAGATGTGGTTCATGCTCCCAAGTCCTACCCAGCAGGGAGGGAATTCCTATGATGGGTGGGGGAGCCTCTTGGAAAGCTGATGTATTTTGCCTTTCAGCTGCTATTCATTACACAGCCATGATGCGCAGCATGTGGGTGGCTCTCACCTGGCCCCAGCAGTGTAGCTACGTTGAGATGGTCAGTTAGCCCTCACACATCATGTGCATTTGTTGCTATTTGATTCTGCACACATTTTGTCCTTGCTTTTAAAGGCAGTTTGGTATGCACATTTCCCTAATAAAATAACACAATTTCGTTTCTCATCTTTCCATTCCTTAGCAACCCCTTTTCATTGTCGTCATCTTCAGATGACCTTGCTGATTTTCAAAGTAGTAAATGCTTTTGTTATATTTTTCTCAAGGCAAACAAAAATCATTTCTTATTGGCTCTGACGTCCCTGGCAAGGTCCAGCTCAGAGTTGAGCTGGCACCTTAGCAACACTCGCTTTTTGCACTAGTTTTCGGTGTAGCTTTGGTATCTTGCCTTTAAAAAAGTTCCTTTCTCCTTTTGCTTCTCTTAGCTGGGGATGACAGTAAAATATATATATATTTTAGCAGATGTGCTGGATGTCACCCAACCTAATGAGCAGTGCCTGTCACAGTGGTTTCTAGGAAAGCCTTGCATTTACTGTTAATGGGTAACCCTGGGTCAGTGAATTTCTTGGTAATTTTCCTTTCCTCTGGCAAAATTGCCTTCTTCACCAGGGTACCGTCCAAGGGTACCGTCCATATTAGCCTCATTACCTTACAACAGCATCTCATTACAGTGGTCTTAACTGTATGGAACACTCATCTTAATCACCATGGTTGGCTTTGAGGCTGTTTCTAGAAGTTAAATTTATCCCCTGGGAAAGTACACTTGCCCACCACCCAGGGTGTTAGATGTGGTGGTATATAGGCTTCAGTGGCAACTCCTTCAGTGGAGAAGGTCTTAAGAAGGTGTTGAATGATGACTTACTATTGAAATAAGTGTTTAGGGTCACAAGGTGGGTGGAATGGCATGCTAGAGTTCTTAGTGTTATATTAAAAGAGAATCAGTTGCATCCTTTAATATTCACACTGTATAGAGTTAGTATCAAGAGAGAAACTTAGTAAATTTTATTCTAACAAAAGTAAAAGGGCAGAAATTACTGGTAGATTTTTAGACAGATATATACATATTTATTTATTTCTCTTCAGTTGCTTGTCTATTTCCTGTTACATATCATATTTTTTGGAGCCTTTTGTAAGTTCTTTTTTGAAGCTCTCATTTTCATAGAGTTATGTGGTTCTGGTTTTTACTTTTGACGTTGATTTCTGGGCACTACGGAATTAAATAACTGTCTCAGAGAGATTTTGCTCACTGAATGCTGTAGCTTGTTTGGGGATTGGGTTTACTGTTGTGAGGTTTATAGACTTAGATCTACCCTCCTCCCAATATACCCAGAGTATATTTTAGAATCTGTCATCTTTAGATGTTTTTTAATAATCTTATCAATTTAAACATTTTAAAGCTCATTCTTTTACATTGAACTTACATGCATTTTGGCTTTTGCCAAGAAAGAACAACAGGAGAGCAAATGAGAATTTGGCCTAACAAAATTAGCTACACAGAAGCAAATTGACATGAAGAATTATGTTGCTAGTTTATGATTTTCAAGAAATGTGTAGCCCTTGTTTAAAACAAGCCGGGATAAAAGTCCAAATTCACGTATCATACTTGCAAGGGTTTGAACGCAATTTTGAGAATGTATCTATGCATCTAATGCCTTGGTGACCTCCAGCTTTGAAGTGATATAGTATCTTAATCCCACTGCTTAGCTCTCTGATACCCTTTTGCTATTCTCATTTCAGGGGTTATCAGAAATGATCCAACATGACATTTTCTGGTTAAAGGACTGGCTAGCAGGAGGTGGGGTGAACCACTGCCAGGGCCTGTGGGGCATAGCTGGCTTCCCTGGCACACCTGGCACACCTGACTAGGGGGCCTGCAAGGGTATGCCTGGCTTCCCTGGTATGCTTGGCATCCCTGGTACATCTGGCTTCCCTGGTACACCTAGCACACCTGGCTAGGGAGGCCTGTGAGGGCACACCTGGCTTACCTGGCGCACCTGTAGTTCCCATGGAATAGGGTCTCTTAGCTAAGAAATGAAAGTCTAAGCTGGGAGGTAAGGGAGTGGCTCTGAGGTGCTTTTGTGGCTGTCACATATATTGTCCTTTCTAATGTATAGTTTGTGTCTCAGTGGAGCTGTTGAGTAGTGGAACCTGGAGGAAGACATGTCTTACCGTGTTATGCAGATTGGAGATGAGATGAGGTGGGGTGATCCAGGAAGTTGGCACTTCTCAGCCAACCTGGGAATGCAGGGATCCCAGATGGCAGCTGGTGGGGCAGCAGAAGAATGCAGGTGGTCTGGGTCAAGGTGGGAAATTGAGTTTGACGTGGGGTGGGGTGGGGCAGGGAGGGGGGACTTCTTGAAGGCAAAATGGGGCTGCACTGTTTGGTGATAGGGCTGCAGAATTCTTAAGCACAAAGAACAGAAACATCTCTGCCACCATTCTCAGTCCTCATGTATTAGTCTCAGCAGATAGAAAAATGGCTGTTATTTGCAAAGTGAGGAAAGAGAGGATATAATTCTGATAAGTGGTAAAAGATAAAAGTGAGCAAATTCTCTTAATTAGGGTCTTGTGCTAGGTCTTATGTATTGCCTTAGAATCATTCTTTAAGGAGACCTACAAGGGGGAAATGCCAAAGCTCCCCATTTTTCTATTTCTTCTTCTCTTTTCCCATTACTCGTCGAAGAAAGATGGAAGCTTAAGCGATGTCAGTGAGGTAGATGGCCATGGACCTGGCCTGGCCTTGAAGTGATGGGAACACACTGTCATTGTTGGACACAGAGCAGGGCCTGAGACCACTGGGTTCTTTAATTCTCCTTTTGAAAAGGACGTGGTTATCTAGGTTGCGGGTTCGATCCTCGGTTGGGGTGTGTTCAGGAGGCAACCGATATTTTTCACATGCATGTTTCTCCCTCCCTCTTGCTTTTTCTTTCTTTAAAATCAACAAACATATCCTTGGATGAGGATTAAAAAAAGAAATAAAGAAAAGGGTGTCCCCCCCCCCCCCCCCCCCATGGCTCCTTGTTAGAAACTTTTCTCTAGAATGGATTATTAGAAAATATGACTGTCTCCCAATGCCCTTCCTCAGCAAGTGTTAACAGCATGATGAGCACAATCGTTAAGCTTTTATTTCCATGACTTTTCAAGTAGCTGAGTGCCAGCGATGTTAGAATTGAAATTGGAGCCATCTCACCAGGAACCAACTTTCAGATATTGAAGTCAGTGTAAATTTAGTAATGTGGGAAACTTATTACTAAAAGTACCCCAGATGCTAATCGTTTTTCTCGTTTGTAAGCTCAGTTTTAGGAGGCAGTCCTAGGGATTCCCCTGGAACAAAGTTTGGCTGCACAGAGGGTAGTGACTGTGAATTTTCCAGATCTTTCTTGTGCATGCTGTGAACGAAACAAGTTTCCCAGAACACGATAGGAAATGTTAATGTTGTAATGTTGAGTTAAAATATAGGTAAACACCCCACTAAAATTTCATGTAAAAATAAGATAAGGGCCCTAGACTCCCAGAATGGCAGAGTGAGGCCCTTTGAAGGTTTACTACATAAAAGTATTGAGAACACTGGCCACATCTATCGATATCAACTTTTTCAGAACCCTGGAAGTTTGCTACAGACTTGCAACAGTCTGAGGAATACAGTGGGGCCTTGACTTACGAGTGTCCCGACTAACGAGTTTTTTGAGATACCAGCTGTCTCTCCGCCGATTTTTGCATTGAGTTGACAGAGTAATTTGAGTTAACGAGCTCCTTAACGAGTAAGGAGCTGGGTCTCGGTTGGGCTCGGTGCATGGAGCGTTGGCCTGCGGCCTGAAGGGTCCCAGGTTCGATTCCGGTCAAGGGCATATACCTTGGTTTCGGGCGCATCCCCAGTAGGGGGTGTGCAGGAGGCAGCTGATCGATGTTTCTAACTCTCTATCCCTCTCCCTTCCTCTCTGTAAAAAAATCAATAAAATATATATTTTTTAAAAAAACAACAACAAAAAAACCCGAATTAAACTCGTAAGTCAAGGCCCCACTGTATTTGTTCAAGAAGCAATGTGATCTCTATAGCAGTGAACCTGTGTGGTGTTTTAACTTGTGCTGATCCCATCTCCCTTTGCCCCATCTCCACTGTGGCCTTGAAAGCCAACAGCCAAGCAAATATGGCAGCTGGGAAATTCAGCAGTGTAGTAGCCATTGTACAGGGCAGAACAGAATTGGAGCTTCCCAAAAGGCCCACTCCAAAGAAACATTACTATTTGACCTATCTGGCAGCTTGCTTAAAAGCTCCATTCATAAGGCTATTTTCATTTGACCTGACTCAGAGCTCACTTTGCATCAAGGGCTCACTTTGCAACTGAGCATTTGTTGAAAACAATCAGTTGCAATTGTTTAACCTCAGCTGCCTGAGATGGTCTTGCTAATTGGAGCCAAAATATACTAAAACAAAAACCTGGGGATGAAATATCCGTCAGAGGCTTGTTAATTTTTATTGACTTTGGATTAATTTTGTACAGACTTTTCTTTTGGGTGGTGGTCATGACGGGGTATTCGATCCCACACATTCCTGGGAATGTACAAGGCTCTGCACATGCCCAGGAAAGACCCGAGAAGGCCCTAAATTCTCACCTCTGGCTGACTTTGAGGCTTTCTGTTCACAGTGAAGACTAAGATAGAGTTACAAACCGTCTGGCAGATCATCGAAGCCATGCCCCAACACATATAAAAAGGGATTGTACACCATGACCAAATGTAATTTTTCTCAGGAATGAAAAACTTAGTTCACCATATAAAAATGTATTATACTATGTTAATAAAATCAAAGATAAAAGCCACACAGTCATCTCAATAGATGGAGAAAAACCATTTGACAGAGTTCAATACCCTTTCATGATAAGAACAATCAACAAACTAGGAATAGAAGGAAGCTTCCATTGTTTCCTAAATGCTATTGAAAGGGCGAGGGCTATGCCCTCTATCTTGCCTGTATCCTCCATGTTGGGGCCACGTGCGGCCTTCTTCCCTGAAGCCCAGGCCTCTGCTGGCCACGCCCGGGATTTTAAACTAACCAATGACAATCAAGGGAAGTGCGCGCCATAGATATGACCACATCCTGTGTAACAGGACCCAGCTTGCGCCTGGCCAATCGGCAGAGCACAGTCCTTTCTCCTCCCCTTACTCCGACCCCCCCCCCCTATATAACCGGTCTCTGGGCGGGGTTGGCTCTCTTGGCCACTTGGCTAGCTGATGTGTCGGTGAGTCTGGTGGATGGAGAGCTCAAGCTAGCTTGAAATACAGATTCTTATGCTTTTGCATCGGATTGGATGGCTCCCTGATGTGGTTTCTTGGGAATCTTGAAATCTGGGCATAACAGCTATCTATGAAAAACCTTCATCAAACATTGTACTTAATGGTGAAAAAAACTAGAAGGTGTCTGCTAAGATCATGAGCAAGACAAAGATGACCATTCTCATCTTTCTATGCAACATTGTATTCGAGATTTCTAGTCAGGACAATTAGTCAAAAAAACAAAAAACAAAAAAACATTGAGATTGGAAAAGAAGAAGTAAAACTATCTCTGATAATAGATAACATGATTTTGTATTTAGGAGACCATAAAGCATCTCCAAAAAGAACACAAAACAACTTGAACAAATAAGTTCAGCAAGGTTTCAGAATGGAAACACATCCCATGTTCATGGATTGGAAGATGTATTGTTAAAATCACAGTACCCCCCAATTTGATCTATATATTCAGTGCAGTACCTATAAAATCTCATCTGTTTTTTTTCCTCCCTAAGATTTACTTGGAAATTCAAGGGCCTTAGAATATTTAACGTGGTTTTGGAAAAGAAGAACATAATTGGAGGACTTAAAATTTTCAGTTTATAAACTTACTGCAAAGCAACAGGATGACCATATCGATCAATGGAATAGAATTGAGATTCCAAAAATAAACCCTTATATTTATGACCAATTGTTTTTTTTCAGTAAGGGTGCAAGGATATGAATGTATAAACAAAATGTGGTATATCCATACTACGGAATATTATTCGGCCAATAAAGAATAAAGGTCAGATAAATGGTACAACATGGATGAACATGGAAAACACTATAGCAGGTGAAAGAAGCCAAGCACAGAAGGCCACACATTTATTTGAAATGTCCAGAATAGGCAAATTCTTAGACATACAAGGTAGCTTAGTGCTTGCCGAAGGTTGGTGACTGTGGGTATAGAGTTTCATTTCAGGTGACAAAGTTTTTCTGGAATTATCTAATAGTGATAGAGGTACAGGTTAGTGAATATATCAAAAGTCAATGAATTATATTCCTTAAAAGGATGGATTTTATCATATGTATGAATTAAATCTCTCATATGTAGATAAGGGCAATCCAGATGCAGCTAAGGTGTTAGGGTAACAGTGCTTTAAGCTTCAGTATCTGGCATGTACAAACTTTTGTTCTTTGTGTATACTTCTTTTTTTTAAAATATATTTTATTGATATTTTACAGAGAGGAAGGGAGAGGGATAGAGAGTTAGAAACACCGATGAGAGAGAAACATCGATCAGCTGCCTCCTGCACACCCCCTACTGGGGATGTGCCCGCAACCAAGGTACATGCCCTTGACCGGAATCGAACCTGGGACCCTTGAGTCCGCAGGCCGACGCTCTATCCACTGAGCCAAACCGGCCAGGGCTTTTAAATATATTTTATTGATTTTTTACAGAGAGGAAGGGGGAGAGATAGAGAGTTAGAAACATCGATGAGAGAGAAACATCGATCAGCTGCCTCCTGCACATCTCCTACTGGGGATGTGCCCGCAACCCAGGTACATGCCCTTGACCAGGATCGAACCCGGGACCCTTCAGTCCGCAGGCTGACGCTCTATCCACTGAGCCAAACCGGTTTTGGCGTGTAGACTTCTTAAATCTGCATTTCTTTTTCTTTATCCACCCTATTGCTACTGGCAGGTCTGCTTCGATATTGCTGGATCAAGGGAGCACATAGCAGTGTTCCTCCTTTCTCAGTTTAGAGGATGGTGAGGGCCACAGGCACCCCTCCACCTAACACAGGAGCCTAAGCTTTCCTCACTGTGGGACCTAAAAATATTTCTCTCCATTCTCACTGCTTGTCATTTTGCTCTTATACTCCCAAAACCATGCTAAGAAAAAAAAATTTAAGTAGTACCATGAAGAAAAAAGCCATAGAAATGATCTTGGGCAAGTTGAGGCTATCAAAACCCATCTGTTTGATGGACGATGGTGTGAGACGCCAACGTTGAGCAAGTGATTACAAAGTAAGCAAGGATAATTTGTTTTAAAGATTAAAAAAAATTCTTGTCCTCTGCTAGTGAACTTGACGGAAGGAATGGGGCTGCATGTTAAAACAAGGAGATGGAGCCCAATGACGAGGAAACAGAAGAGAGGATACTGAGACATCTAGCCATTGTTGCCTGTAAACACTTCAATATGTAACAGATGATTGGCTCAGAGCAAGAGGATGCTGGGAAATACGAAAAGGGGAGGGGGCAGAGAGAGAGGGAGCCTTCTCCCTAGGCGAAGAGTTGGACTGACATGCAGTTACTAAGACAAAATAATAAACCTGTTTACATTTCAAATGCTTCCTATGGTGGACTCATTTTACCCCATCCTTCTCTTAGGAGGGAGTATGCCTTGCAGAGATCCAATTTGTGGTACAGTTTTAGGACCACAGAGCAGCATAGTATCAGGGATGTCCTGTACTAGAAAGCAAAAGGGAAATGTGAAAGGTATGAGATTCCAGGAGGTAGTGTTAAGAACTTTTTATTTTTACTTTTCAGAGGTAGCTGGAGATCATGTATTTTGTCACTGACTTTCCTCGGTCTCTAGCCGCACAGAGTAATCATTCGGTTGGCACAAAGCACCATGGAAAGTCACCATTGCTGACATCGAGAGACACACATGATCATGCCATTTGGTAAACACAGTGCCCTCGATTACTACACAGCGTATCCCCTGATTGCTTAAACTGTGGTTCAGCGGAAACGTTACCTGTCCATTTTTTGTGGTCAGGATTTGTTAATAAGTTGAGAAGCCCACAAATATGCGAGCTGAAGGTGTGTTTTGGGATGAAGCCAGACGGGCAGGGTGTTAGTAATTGGAGTTGTATAAACTTCAGTGTGGGGAGGCAGACTTGGTGGCTAGTGTCTCGTGAAGAACAAACCCTTAACTTTTATTCTTAATATATAATGGGACACGCTCCTTTCTAAAATTAGACACAGTAAAGGATAAAACAACTTCCGTGTCCTGTGAAAAATTCTGCCTCAGTCTTAGGACAATTAACAAGAACACTAAAATGAAATTAGGCCAGGTGGTAGATTTCGTTTTATTTTAATGGAATCTGAGAATTGAGGGCAACAGGTGGCAAGGCCATAGAGGGAAGAAGGCCAGTGGACTTTCTTTCAATCCTGTTTGAGGTTTGGATTTGTTCTCTTGATTTTCTTGAGTTACGCTGGCTTACTGCATAATGGGTAACGTGAGAGCTGAGAGTCCGTGTCCTTCAACCGAGAGAGGAGTTGGATCCATTCTGTTTCATTGGTTTTTCAAGTCCTGCCCATCATCAGAAGTGCTCCAGTTTTCCCTCCAGCATTTCATTATGGAAAATCTCACATCGGCAGGAGAGCTGGAAGACTGTACAGTGAGCTCCTGAGCACCCTCGCTCTAGATTCCACAATTAACATTGTACTGTTCTTGCGGCATTGCCTCTTGATCCCCTCATCCATCCATCTTATGTTTGGATGTATTTCAGAGTGTGTGATAGGCATCAGTGCACTTCAGTCCTACACACCCAATGTGCATGTCATTAAGTTCAGTTCAATATTTGCTCACGGATTGCTTCCAGGAACTCGTTTGAAGATTAAATTCCCAGGCGCCATTGTAGAGCTTCTGATTTAGAAGGGTGGGGGCCGGCCCAGGAATTGGCACTTGGCAAAGTCCCCAGGGGCTTCTGGTGGTGAACCAGGCTTGGGGTCCTCCACTCCAGGGAGTGCTTCAGGCTCACGTCCTGGCTAAACCTCATCTGAAGCGTGATGCTGGGTTATTGCTCTTGTCCAGACCCCAGGACTCAGATTTTAGCTTAAAATAGTGGTTCTCAGCTGGGGAGGTTTTGGTTGCTGTACCCGAGGAAGAGGGGCTGCTTATGGGTGGAGGCCAGGGAGGCTGCTACACACAGCAGCTCCTACATTAAGGATTTATAGGGATTGAAATGTCTGGAGTGCTGAGATTGAGAAACTTCTTCTTTGCCTAAAAAGAAATTAAATCATTAAATGGAATTTTAAGAGTTGGGTGGGACCGTTAGAGATTATAGCATAACGTATTGATATCTACCTGATCTCTGCCAAATACAGGTTTATGCTTCAGAAAGTTCCTAATCTAAAATAATCTGATTTCCAAAAGCTTGTTAAAAGGTCAGTTATCGGAAACTTTGAGTGAATTTGAAAAAAGTAGAGTTGCCTGTGTTCTTTTAACTTTCTTTTAATGTAGCTAAAGGTATTTTATAACAGAGAAAAATAGAAGACAGTACTTTGGGATTGAAGTAAGTACTGTAAAGCAAAACAATTCTGTGTCCAGTCCTGTCTGCAGGTAGACAGGGATGCGAGGAGGGGGTCAAGGGAGGCCAGGGAGGGGGAAGGAAGACTGGGGAGGGGGCGTCTCAGTAGTCACTCCAGTGCTTTAGAGATTGTTGGGGTTGCTGTTCTTCACAAAATCTAATTTGACTCCACAATGAATGGTTTTCCTGGCTTTTGATTCTGGTCAAGGGCACGTACCTGGGTTGTACATACCCTGGCCAGGGCTCATGCAGGAGGCAACAAATTGATGTGTCTCTCTCTTTCTCTTTTCTCTTTTTTTCCCTCCCTCCCTCCTCCCCTCCTCCCTTCCTCCCTCCCTCCCTCCCTCCCTCCTTCCCTCCCCCCCTCCCTTCTATTCTCTCTAAAAAATCAGTGGAAAAAATATCCTCGGGTGAGTACTAACAAAAAGCAACCAAACAAAAAGAAAACAAAATGTACAGTGGAACAGAAAGAGAGCTAAAAGAAAGCAGGGGGATCTTTTTTTGAGGTGAGAACAGCGGGAGCTGGTGAGGGACAGGGCTTGCACTGGCCCTGCAAACTGGAGGAAGATGAAGGGGAAAAGCGAGATTGGGTCGGATCAGTTCTTGCTGGGTTGCTTTCAGGGACCAGAGACCATATGGTGGGAATAAAAGATGGCTGGATTGGATTGGGTGAAACTGGACTTGGTCTCTAGGTGGGTCATTTCACCAGTTCATATCTACTGATGGGAAGAATAATACCTTATATGACTGTTGGAAGATCAATGAGACCATGGCTGGGAAAATGTTGGTAAGTTTACCAACATTGCTGGAAGGTGCCCTGGTTACTTCTGGTGGAAGAAGTAGCTGGTGCTGGGCATGGCAATGTGCTAAGTAAGACTCCCGTAACTGCAAGGTGTGTATTAGCTGTAGCTGCATATCGTGGGAAGAATAACCTGCCGGTTATGCTGCAGGGAATGCTGATGAAGTAATCTCTATGGGAGTCTTGGCTCAGCTCTGGGGTTTAATTATAATGTATCCTTGGGCAAGTTACTTACTGTTTGTCATCTGCATTTCCTTCATTTCTCCATATCTAAAAGGAAAGTACTTGGATGATCCTAGGGCCATCCATTAGCATTCTTCTGGTGTGGAGCTTTCTGGAAGGGATGGAAAGGCTGTGGGAATGGAATGGCAGTAATAATGACAAGTGTGGCAGTAGGTGGCAGTGTGCCCACACTTTCTCATTGATTTAACAAACACGGAGCCCTTACTGTGTTCCATGCTCTGTCCTGTCCTCAGGACTTTAATCATTTTTAATTTTTACAATACCCTATGTTATAGATGCTAGACTGTTATCCCCACTGTATACATTAGGAGACCTGGGCTCTGCGGGTTTGTGATGTGCTCCTAGTCCCAGTGAGGAAGTGACAGATCTTGATAAGATGCCTCTGGGATCCCCATCACCTGGCCGCCTGCCCTGCCTGAGGTCCTCGAGAAGGCGCATTGGGCCCCATGGCTGTGGAGTGGGGGACCCCTGGGAGCTTCTGGGATGAGGGTGGATGGGATGTGTGCATTTGTGCATCTGTGTAGAATTTGAGGAGCCATTCTGCTATGGTTGGGGTTATGGAAGTTAATATTTTTTTTCTTGTTTTAAACCGGCTGAGGTGTGAGAATCCAAATACTGAGAGAATGTGTCTGTGGAGAGGGAGAGGTGGTGACGAGGTGGTTCTTGGGGGTGGGGGGGCTGGGATCCATTAGAGGGGAGTCCACTGGACCCTGGGATCCAGCGAGTACACTGTTTTTCAGATGAGTATTTCACTCATGTCTCAGCGTTCTGGTAAAAGCTGTAGTTTTGACACGTAACCTTTGAGGTTTTCTGCTTCTCACTGTGTTGGATGAACTGAAACTTATGGGTTTGATATGGAGAGTACACTGGGGTACTTCTGTTAGAAATCTCTGTTCCCCTAAAGACATTATGGAGTGGAAAGGTGAGAAGCTATGTATGCATTAGTTTAAGCCATCTCGTGCGTAATTTGTGGGAGAAAAACTGTTGTGGGGTGAACATCTGTCACTCTAGAGAGCGAGGGAGACCGGGAGGCTGTCTTCACTCCGGCAGCTGCTGCCTATTTGGAAATCGTCCCCACAGGTTGATAGGAGGAGCCACACTTGGTTGCTATAAATAGGATTAAAAAACTGTTTGTTCGAGTTTTTAAACACCAAGTATAAAGTGAGAAAGTAAGACAGAGATTTGCTAACTGATCGAGTGGGCATTGAAGCGTGGGTTGCGTGGGCTAGCTAACCTGTGTGGGGGGTGACAGAAAGGGCTGCTGGTGGCTGGCTGGCCCTGTTGGTGGAGACCAGAGGCCACTGTTTTAGCCCTGCCCCACTCTGCCAGGAAGAGGTCCACAGCGCAGCCTCTCAAGCTTTGAAAGGAAATATAAAAGCTTCCTTGGGAGTGGGGAGCCCTTGTCAGAGAAATGGGAGTGACCAAACTCCTAAGCGTCAGAACCCCAGGAATAAAAAGTAGCCTGGGCCTTGCAGCTGCTGCATGATAATTAATACATGGCGTTGTTCTCTGCTACTCGCCGTGAACAAGAAGCTGTGGTCTTTCAGCTACACTGCGAGGTCAATGAACGGCTGGGACCAGCCTTGGAAACCCGTGTGTATTTGAGGAAATGGATTCCAAGTTTCAAATAACTCACAAATGAAATTTGGGAAGACAACCCATATTCTGAAGCAGGGGACTTACTATTATTTATACAAAAGGATGTTTGAACACATGTGGAAACCTGGATGCTGGAATGAACTGAGTCAGAACAAAACAAATCAGCCACCATATCTTCTTCTCCCGTGATGTGAACCACACGCTTTGTTTATTGTTGTTTTCCCACTCTTACTACTACACCTGTGTGGTGCAGGTTGAACCCAGTAGCTGCCTCAGAGTACTTACCTTAACACATTTCGTACCGCATAGAAATCTCTAAGACATACGCCAGGGACCACACGTTTTTGGGCAAACTGCATGTTATTTAAATCATCATAACTACAGATCATAATGCATTTTAGGTGTTGTTTTTCAATAATTATAACATTTTTATTTACAAAAACAATTAAACAATTAAAGTTCCTAGTACTTTTTTTAACATATGATACTGCGTAAAACATTTTCCTCTATGTAGAGGGACCAAACAAAATTTACATAAGTATCTAGATTCGCTCCTTTTTCCATGGGCGGCACAAACTCTGCAGGCTCTCGTAGGAAATTTTTTCTCTCCACTCGCTGGAATACACGTAGGTTCATGCTGCTTCATATCACCTGACAACCTTTTGGGTGGATCTTTACGAGGTGCTCTCCTTGCACCCCCAGGGGAAGGGCTGGACAGATTTGTCTCTGGTTCCGGAGAGCCTTCATTATTGTCATCCGTTATCCAGTCTCTCGCCACCGATAGCAGAAACTGTTTATACTTCATTTTTGCTTGTGGATTGAGGACGTTGTACACTCTAAATGAATTGAAAAGTCCACAGTTTATAAGGTACAGCACTACTTTTTTTGTCCATTTCATCGTTTTCCTTAGAATGGAACAACACGAAAGGAAGTGTATCAGTTTCATTGGTTTCCTTCCTTTTTCTGAGAGAGGGCATTTCTAAAAGCGCCAGGAACTTGAAGACGAAGACTAGTCGAATGACCAAAATACAATGTAACTGCAATGCTTTATGGGTTCGTGCAATTATATAGTTTTTCGTAGATTGACCTGTACGGTTTCCACCAATGAGATCACTTCATTCGATGTGGACAAGACAGTGTGTTGACATCTAAGGTCCATAACAGATGGCGCGTGAAAAACGAGAAAACTCGTGAGCGGTCCTTAACAGATGGCCTGCGAAACACAACGCTTGTGAGCGGTACGAAAGGTGTTAATTATTAAAGAAATAATTAAGAGTTGGCGGACGCTGTGCAGAACTTCCTGCAGTTTCTCTCTAGCAAATGTGTGTTGCATTGAATTCAAATTGTCTGTTTCTCCCGTGACACCTTCCTTATAGTTTACAGTGGTCGGCAACCTCAGTAGTCAACAGATCCAAATATCAACAGTACAATGATTGAAATTTCTTTTGAGAGCCAAATTTTTTAAACTTAAACTATATAGGTAGGTACATTGTTATTAACTTAATTAGGGTACTCTTAAGGCTTAGGAAGAGCCACACTCAAGGGGCCAAAGAGCCGCATGTGTCTCGTGAGCCGCAGTTTGCCGACCACGGGTTTACACTATATCAACTACCTAATTTACTGAACAGTCTCAGTGTTTGACAGGCTATTGATACTTTACAATAAAATAATACACTTCTTTCATTTTAGAAAGGCATGGTTCAGAAAATGGTGCAACCCAGGACTAAATATGCAACTTGAAATTCCAGCTGTTTATCTGGATTTTTGAAGAATGGTTTTAGCTTTAACGGGGAAAGTCTACTGTGTTCATAATGTATTGATTTCCTTCCTTATCTTGGTATCACACATGCCATTGTTCGTTCTTATTCCTAGACATTGTCTTTCTTACTTTTTTGGTCATTTTTTTCTGGTACTTGGTACTTTTCCAGGAGTTGATAGTGTAAGGTGAGCTTTAAATTGAAGAGGTGAGAGACACTTTGTGAAATTACCACGTAGGATTCTTGTAGAACCTGAAATTTTGGCCCTTGTCTACATGCCCTTAACATCGCAACAAAAACAGTGATAGTTATTTGTCACAGAAGAGGAATTGGGATACTTTATCAAGTTTAAGACTTGGTCAAGCCCGGCTGGCGTGGCTCAGTGGTTGAGCATCAGCCTATGAACCAGGAGGTCACAGTTCGAATTCCAGTCAGGGCAGATGCCCAGGTTGCGGGCTCTATCCCCAGTAGGGGGCGTGCAGGAGGTAGCCAATCAATATTCTGTCATCTGTGTTTCTCCTCCCTTTCTCTCTCACTAAAATCAATAAAAAAATATTCTTAAAAAAAAAAAGAAGTGGTCAATGCGTTTATTAAGTGTACATAGTGAGGGTATATAATAATTATTTAGTAGTAGAACGTGCAAAGGACGTGGGAAATGGATGACTTGAGTTGTGGTGGCTCCTGACTTCAAGGAGCATACCTTACACCCGTTGGGACCTTTTCAGTGTGAAATACAATGCACAGAAAGTGCGCACAAAAAAATACCCAGCTCGGTGTGGCGCGGTGACCCCTGGTGTCCATTGACTCCTCTCCCCCTAAGCTTTCAGATTTTAATAAAAGCTCCAGCCCTGACTGGTTTGGCTCAGTAGATAGAGCGTCGGCCTGCGGACTGAAGGGTCCCGGGTTCGATTCCGGTCAAGGGCATGTACCTTGGTTGCGGGCACATCCCCAGTGTGGGGTGTGCAAGAGGCAGCTGATCGATGTTTCTCTCTCATCGATGTTTCTAACTCTCTATCCCTCTCCCTTCCTCTCTGTAAAAAAATCAATAAAATATATTTAAAAAAAAATAAAAGCTCCAATTCTTAAACAGTCTGTTGTCAAGGGATATGTGCTCATAGTTGGAAATGTGAGGGAAAAAGAAAAAAAATCATAAATAACCCATCCAGAGCCAACAAATGTTAAAAATTTTAATGCTTCTAGTTGTTTTCTGGTGAATATTCTTTTGCACGTTGATTGGTACTGTTGATGCATTTTTAGCACTGCCTCTTTAATGGATAACACCAGCATTTCCTTTTAAAAAACGTTTGAGTAAACCATTGTAAAACATTCCATTACATGAATGTTCTCTTATTGTCTGTTACATATTTTTGCACTCTGGTTGTTTCTGATATTTTCCATATTACAGATGGGCTGTGGGAAGCATTTTCATTCATCATCATCTTTCCTTTTGAGTGTCCTTTACTATCGATTTCTCTTAAAGAGCCAATGAGCATCTGTAATTTTTAGGAGGACTTAAATTCTAAGTAGAAAGTAAATAGCACCCAATAGGTTTATTTATAAGGGTAGAGAAGGCTTCTGTTTTGTTAACTAAATATGTAGATCTAGCATGTGCTGGATATAGTCATAAAGAAGGGTTCAGTTAGTGGTTCTGAATGGTTCAGATCAAAGCTAATGGGTATTGTGTAACAGTTGGCCACTGAATATTGATCTGAGGGATTTACATGTTGTCTCCTGGGATTTGAGGAATGAAAGGAGTTCACTTCTGATGCTCACACTCTGGGGAGGAAGTAAGTCTTTGCGATTAGATGGACTTAAAGAAACAGAATATTGTTCAGCCATAAAAAGGAGTGAAGTACTATGCTTGTTACAGCATGGATGGACCTTGAAAACATTATGCTAGGTGAAAGGAGCCTGTCACAAAATGGCCACATATTGTATAATCCTATTAATGTATTGATATTGCATCTAAAGAGACAGAAAGTAGATTAATGGTTGCTTAGGATTAAGAGAAGAGGAAATGGTAGGTTTTCTTTTTTTTTTAAGGTGAAATGTTCTAAAATTAGGTAGTTATGATGGTTGTATAACTGAATATACTAAAAACCATTTACTAGTAAATGGGTAAATTGTATGTGAAATGTATCTCAATAAAGCTATCTAAAAATTAGGTGAGCTTTAGCATTGTAGAAGGAAGGTGGGAGTGGTTGTGTTGGGCGGGAGGGGGCGTAAACGACGGGAATTTATCGTTTTACTGTTCTGGAGGCCGAGGTCTAAGATCAAGGTGTTGGTTCCTCCTGCAGTCTTTCCCCTTGGCTTGCAGATGGCTGTGCTCTCACTGTGTCCCCACGTGGGCTTTCCTTTGTGTGTGTGCATTTCTGTTGTCCTTTGTGTGTGTCCAAATTTCCTTTTCTTAAATAAGGACACTGGTCACATTGGATTAGGGCACACCCTAGTAGCTTCATTTGAACTTTTACCTCTTTAAAGGCTCTCTCTCCACATACAGTCACTTTCTGAGGTATTGGGTTAGAGCTCCAGCAACTACTGATGGTGTTTCTGCTAGTATAATTCTTTTAAAAACATGTGGTTGTCCTATGAATCTTATTAGGGTTTGCATAGTTAGACAAAAGCCACACCCACAGATCTCCTTAAGCTGTTTTCTACATTGGGCTTCTGCTGAGACTGGTGAGAAACTACACTCTTACTTAAAAGCCTCTTTGTTTGCAGAATGGTTCTCTGAGGCACTGCCTTGGAGATTTTCTAAATTCTTAGCAAAGACTTTATACATGGCACCTTCAACTCTCTGCCTGGACATCTCCTTAGCTAGACCACCATTTGTGTGTGTGTATACACACATACTAGAGGCCTGATGCATGAAATTTGTGCAAGAGTAGGCCTTCCTTCCCCTGGCTGCTGGCACCGGCTTCCCTCTGGCACCTGGAACCTGGACTTTCCTCGCAGCCCTGGCTTCATCCGGAAGGTCATCCGGTCTAATTAGCATATTATGCTTTTTTTATTATTGATGATATATATTACCTTCTACATTACAGCAGGCAGTAGTGTTGCTAAATTTTCTGTCACTATATAACAAGTATTTTCTTTACTCTAGCTTCTAGTAACATTTCCCTCACTTAATGCCATCATCACTCACGGCCTCCTGAGAGACCGCTAGGTCTCTACTAAGCTTTCTCTGAACTCTCCAGGCTTTTGCTAACACTTTTTAGTCCTTCCAG
Organism: Myotis yumanensis; assembly: GCF_028538775.1. Taxonomy (NCBI): domain Eukaryota; kingdom Metazoa; phylum Chordata; class Mammalia; order Chiroptera; family Vespertilionidae; genus Myotis; species Myotis yumanensis. Next base: position 41,839,986 of record NW_027223758.1, read on the forward strand.
CTTCTCCCCAATGCCAGGTTCCAAAGCCACGCACACATTTTAGGTTTTCTTTTCTTCTTCTTCTTCTTTTTTTTTTTTACAGCAGCACACCAGTTCCAGTTACCAAAATTTGTATTAGTTCATTTATCGCTGCATTACAAAGTAGAGGCTGAATACAATGAACATAGTTTCTGCAGGTCAAGGATCTGACAGGGCTCCACTGGCTGATGTTAGCTCAGATCTCTCCTGGGGTTGTAGTCGATGCAGATTGTAGTCAATACATTAGCCAGGGCTACTAGAGTTATCTGAAAGCTTGAATAGGGCTGGACTGCCTGCTCCCAAGTTGCCTTGCTCACAGACCTGGCAACTTAGCCCTCATTGGCAGGAAGCCACCGTGTCTTGTCACATGCACCTCTCCACGGGACTGCTTGGATGACTTCATTGGCAGGACAGCTATAGCCCTCCTCACAGTGTGTGATTCAGGAGAGCCAGGTGAAAACTGGAAAGTTTTTTATGACTTCATTTAGCAAGTTACATTCTGTCATTTTCATGATATCCTGTTGGTTATAGATCAGTGTTCCTTGTTGTGGGAGGAGACTATACAAGGGTGTAAATTCAGGAGGCCCCATGATGGGGCTATCATCGAGGCTGGCTAACACAGTTCCTGTGAAATTCAGTTATCTGCCTCAACCGATTGTGGCATGCCCATGAGAATGACTTGCCTTAAAGACAGGTTGTCTAATTTCTATTACGTTCATTGGATTGCGGTTTTGTTACTATTTGATCCTTGTTTGCAAAGTCCCCCCTAGAACAGGCAGGCCTCATTAGGTAGAAGTTTAATGATACATCTAGTCTCTCCCTTTTATGAATGTTTTCCACATGAAAGAAAGAACCATGTGAAGTTCATTGTCGCATTTTTGTATAAATACAATAGGAACATTGTTTACTAATATTACTCAGTGTTCATTTTATAATTTCTTAGAGAAGTCTTTTCCCCCCTGGAAAGTGTAAGCAAAAGCTTGACTTCCATTGTTGCCCTGGCTCTGAGGAAGCTAAAAGTGAAATTTGTTCAAGTACGGCAATTATGTGGAGCTGCTGGCTGCCTTATTTCTGTTATTACTTCATATTTGCTATGAAATGCTCCATCTTATTTGTGGGGATACTGTTATGCCCAGATTTCAAGATTCCCAAGAAACCACATCAGGGAGCCAGCCAATCCGATGCAAAAGCATAAGAATCTTTATTTCAAGCTAACTTGAGCTCTCCATCCACCAGACTCACCGACACATCGGCTAGCCAAGTGGCCAAGAGAGACCGAACCCCTCCCAGAGACCGGTTATATAGGGGGGGTTGGAAAGGACTGTGCTTTGCCGATTGGCCAGGCACAAGTCGATGTCCCGTTCCTGGGTGTGGCTAGCAGAGTCTTAGACTTCCGTGAAGAAGCTCCTTGCCCAACACGTGGCCAAGGTAAGATGGAGGATGTAGCCCTTACCCTGGGGGAAGGTGGAGGGCGCAGCCTTCGCCCTTTCAGATACAAGCCAGGGATTCTTGAGTTCAACAAATATTTATTGAACTCCTTGTTTGCTGGCTGCTGTACCAGGTCCCGTGGATACAGAGGTGTGCAAACAGATGAGACAGCTGGGAGACTAGGCCTCGCAATGCATTTACCCCTGCTCCAGGATGTGAAAGATTTGGCCTCAGAGAAAGCCTGATTCATCTATATTGCCTTCTTGTCTATTCATGTGTTATTTCATAATTCTTCAGTTTGTTCAGAAAAAAAAATAAGGCAGGAGAAAATGTAACTAATAGAAAGGACTGATTTGGGCACAGTGAGGGGAGGTTCCAGAGCCTCCCAGTGCAGCACAGTGGACAGAGCTCCGGCTTTAGAGTCCCTCCGACTTTGAGTTCATTTGCACGTCTTTGTCCTTGGGCAAATTACTGAGGCTTCTTGGACCTCCACTTCCTCATTTATCAATGCAGGTGAAGTGAAATGATATAGCATGTGTCAGTTACCTGATAGGGACAGGTATGAGGCTGGTGCCCCGAGGAGACTGGTAAACCCTCTAATACCTGCTCCTTTCATTGATTGTTTACCTGGACCAGTCACTGTTGCTCAGGGCTTGACATGAAGTTACCGACTTAATCTCCACTCGGGCCAAGAGTGCAAGTGTTAGCTTTATCCCCGTTTTGCTTTAAAAGAGGCATTTGAGTCTCAAAAAGTTTATGTAACTTGCCCATGCTCGAGCAGCTAGTAAAAGGAGCTGGGGTTTTCAGCTAAGTAGAAGCCTCCAGGATTTGCTTTGTGTGACTAAAAGGTGAGATGGTGGTGGTGGTGGTGGTGGTGGAGGGAGGGGGGGGCGGGGAGGGGCGGGAATCTAATATCTGCAAAGGTGTGTTACTGAAACATAATTTTTCTCTCTAAAATCATCCTCATTTCTACCAAAGATAGCCAAATTAAGACTCACTTGTTTGCAGAATAAGTCTAGTCCCAATAACTTTGCCTGGTTTTTTACATAAGTGCAGCAAGAATAGTGATTGACCATACGGGCTCTTTAAATTTGGAACTTTTCGTAAGGAACTCAGATTGAGCTTTTAAAAACCTCTTGTGGTCAGAAAGCCAAGCCAAGGACTTGCCATCAGACTTTGCCTGCAACACCCCTAGATTTGGGTGAATGCCTGCCTTTTTTTGAGGTCCCTGAAGTACTCTGTGATTCCTGAGCCTGCCAGGAAATGACCTTCCTTCCTCACCTGGTAAGGCTACTGGGAACCCTGTAAGCAAAGTACCAGGTCAATACTTCCAAGGGGCTTTATTGTCTTCATGAAGTCACCCGTTGTTCCATAGCGCTGTCTGATCATATCTGAGTCTATGTACATATCTCTCAAATATGACATTCCAGTCAAAGAATGGCAAGTGGAATGGGGAAACTGAGACAGATAGTGGAACAAACTGGCTGAGCAATTTATAGCCAGATACAGAAGGTCACCAGGAAGGAAAGCCCCTGGTGCCAGCAACAGGCATAACTGGCACCAGACCTCACCTCCATGGTGTCCTTCCCTCCCCTGGTATATCATTGGTCATGCAGTTTAGACCGTCTGATCTTTCCTCCCGAGAGACAGTATTCAGGCCTCAGCTGTATTTCAGATCCAGGCCAACAAAAGCAGCAAAACTAGGCAGGTGACGCCAGGACCAGCTGCAATGACTAATGACCCCTGCCTTGGCACTGACCAATCAGTGGAGACCACGACCCTGAAAGAGCACACCTGGAAAGATGATGAATATTCTATTGAGATTCTCCCCTAAGACCGCCTTCAAACTCCCAGCCTTTAAAACCCTCAAGACTGAAGACCCAGCATGCATTCTCCCTCCTGGGAACACACCCACTTCTTTTTCTTCCCTCTCTTCCCCACAGATGTGCATCTCTTAAACTCTAAGGGTCCCCCTGAGACTTGCAACAATGAGGGGAGCAATGAGCAGTGTCCTCTCATCCCAGGCTAAACCCCTGAACTTGTCCCCAAGACCCCCATTTCTCTGACTCCAGTGAGCTGATAGCAGTTCCCAGTGGCTCACTTCTTTCCCGTAATGTTTCCAGTGAGCCAAAGCAGCCCCACCCAGGCTCTCTCCTTGTTGGGGTCCAACCCCAGCGGGTCCAGGGGTCCCCAAAGGTGTGGACGGAGTCGGTGAAGAAGGAATGACATGGAGACAGCGTTCAGTTGATCAGCAGCCTAGCCAGGATCTCTAGCCAAGTTCTGTCCAGAATCTCTAGCCAAGTTCTGTGTCCATGTTCTCTCGCTAGGTTCTGTCTCTAGGTTCTGTAGTCAGGTTCTGTTGCAAGGTTCTCCAGCCAGGTTCGGTCGCCAGGTTCTTTTGCCATGTTCTGTCTAGGTTCTCCAGGGAAGTTCTGTAGCCAGGTTCAGTCCAGGATCTTTTGCCATGTTCTCTGGCTAGGTTCTGGTTAGGATCTGACGAGGATCTGATGAGGAGCTGATGAGGTTCTGATGATGATCTGATGTGGATCTGATGATTATTGTCTTGTTACATCCGTATTTATACCAGCCGATTTTAATCCTGTCAATTTCTATTACAAAGGTTAGGGCGTTTCTTATCTCCATTCCAGGGAGTAAAGATTATGTAGCTTAACTGCCCGCCTGGCACTTAATTAAGGGGTTGTATCCCCTCCCTAACCTCAGGGAAAAATCCCCACCTGGGGAAACAACCTTTCTCAGAGAGGTGACCTTGGTTAAAACACATAGCGCCAAGAAGGTGAGCAAACATATTAAGAACAGTATGCCATATATGCCAGGTCCCTTGAAACAGCAAGGATGGACCGGCTCCCGGCATCTCCTGTTGCTTCTTCTACTCAAAGTCCTTCCTTGTTTCCTTGTCCCCAGCTTTAATTCACATACCCTCAAAGTCACCTGGACTTGTGGTGTGAAATCTTTCCGGCACGAAGTCAAGAACCTACACATTACAGGCCAGGCCCCAGGCAGATCTGCTCTGGGCCTGATCCCTTTGCTGGTAACAATATAACCAATGTTTCCAATTGTGTCCTGTTACAGGAAGAACAGATTATTGAATTTATGCAAATAACTATATTGCAATAAAGAATATTCACTTTAAGTTTCCAAATTCTGGAGGGATCAAATAGGGAGAAAAAGTAATGATTTTCAATTTTGCATACAAAGTTATCATTTACCAGATTGCTGTAAGTCCTAGTTTGTCTAAGAGGCAAGATTTCCTTATCTGTGGAACATAAAGATGAAAGAACCAGCAATATTTTAAACAGACATCATAAAAATGATAATCATCCTCATTAGTTCATTGAGTCTCATGTTATTCTCGTTCTACTTGAATCCAGTTTTTCCATTTGTTCTGGAAATTCTTACCCAGTTCAGTTATAACTCTACTTGTATTTCTATACATTTTACATAATTTCTAGAATACTTGTATACCTACACAGGCACAAGATAAAGAAGGCATAATATTTCCTGATTGACAGTGATTTCCAGCATATCCAGTAAGGATTTCATTGAGAATTTGATTTGGGGAAGTTTGTCAAAAATATCAACTAGGATCATAGAGCACTGTGCAACAATGCTTAGTTATCCATTTAACCGAAGTGGCAAAGACTTCCTAGGCCAGGGGTGGGCAAACTTTTTGACTCGAGGGCCACAATGGGTTCTTAAACTGGACCAGAGGGCCGGAACAAAAGCATGGATGGAGTGTTTGTGTGAACTAATATAAATTCAAAGTAAACATCATTACATAAAAGGGTACAGCCTTTTTTTTTTTTTTTTTTTTTTAGTTTTATTCATTTCAAACGGGCTGGATCCGGCCCGTGGGCCGTAGTTTGCCCACGGCTGTCCTAGGCAAATACAGAAAATTACATAGTTGAAACCCCCCCCACCCCCCACAGAAATCTACTCTTTTAATAGAGAAGACTCAGCCACCTCAAATAATCAGAACCTGATATAAAACACAGGAAAGTATCTTGACAAGACACCAAATCTGTGAAATCTTTATTTTTCAGGCAGATTAACCAGAAAGTAACAATCATGTTACTTTAGGACAAAATTACTTTTTTATTTTATTTTACAAAAGAATGTATCTCCATTCTTCATACCTTCTTTTACTGAAAACATACATCATACTTTTCATGTACATACAGTCATTTTCCTTCATTCTTATTATTTCTGGTTTACGGTTTAGGAAAAAAACCTCTTTTTTGTTTGTTTTTTTGGGCACTGTGTTGGTTATCTTCTGGGTATTCACATTTCAAAAACATGATAAGGTTTATAACTTCAAGGAACAGAGAAAGCATATACATTTTCTGCTAGGTATTTTTGGGTCATTGCTATTTAAAATTTCCTTTGGATTGGGGGTCAGAGGCATGGGGCCTTCCTTTGGTTTCCTCATCCACCACCACAATACCCTCCTTTTTGTCTTCATTGCTTTCCCAGAGACTCTGCCTCTTAGTGCCCTAATCAGGCTTTTATCATAAACGCCCCAGATCTTAATTCGAGGCACCTGTGCCTCCCTAGCTTTGCCAAGTGACATGCTAAGGTCTTGACATTTTCCTGTTCTCCCACCTTACCAGCCTCCAATCGAGCAGAGCAGTGGACAGCCTCACATCCTTCTCTAATCTCAGCTCTTCTTCCAACTTTTAAAATTACTTGTAGTCTTTGCTTTCCAGTAAAAACTAGGAAGCAGGCAATTGAACTGCCTATTGTATATTAGCATCCTGTCAAAGATGAGCAAACTTACAAACTCACTTCAAAAGATTTAGCAGTAATTTTTCCTCTTAGTAAATGTTTAATGTGGTATGGCCAAATATCTCCCCCTCTCTGTACAGAGATCTTTAAAATGTTTTAGCCATGTCTCAGGAACAAAACTCAGTAGTTGAGTCCAAATTGTGTTTCTGGCAGATGGACTAAGTTAAGGTTACCTGTTCAAATGCCCCAAGTCTCCTGCTGTAAGGATCCTTTTTAGAGCTATTTTTTGGAGTCCGTTTTTTTTCTTTAAGAAGCTTCTGCCTACCAGAGTCTCCGAGAGGTTTGAGATCCTCTCTTTTCAAGGGTATCCCTTAAGGTGGATTTATCTAAAACAGAGTTTCCCCAGAATGGTCATTACAATCTCAAATTATCCAAAAGTTCACTCATTTTTCCAGAAAAGCACAAGATCCTGGTGCAAATTCCCAGTGGAACTAAGCTTGCCTTTGGGTTCCCTAAAACAGTCAAACTGCGAGGGGCCCCTGTTTTCCAACAGCTGTTCCCAAACACTGGGGATCATGTGTTTTCCCTTCTTGAACAGGATGGCGATTTAACAAGAAACTGCAACAAACAAACAGATACCAGAAAGCAAAACAGAAACAGAAAGCAAGGGTGCACGATAAGGTGGAGAGCTCAGAGCAAAGAGAGACTTACCTGAGAACTCCTGGTGGGTGAGATCACAGTGAGCTCCACGGGCTCCAGGTGGCACCTGGTTTGCTCACCCACCTGGGGGTCGCAGGGGTTTGTCTTCTTTGGATCCCACGAAATGTCAAAGGTTCAGAAATAGCCAAAGTAAACATCACTGGATCACTGAAGTAGTACTTGGTTAAAATTTACCTCGCACACATCAAAAAGACAGTTTGCAAACTGGGAGCACGCAAACCAAAACATGGCATGAGGCTCAGGGCTGTATCGTTACAAAACAGCTTACAGCCATTGATAATTAATTAATGGCTGACTTGGTTTTATCTGCTCAGGGAACCTTCATTTGTTTTTAATTTGCATAAGCAGAAAACAAGGTGTGCCCGTGCACTTTGAATTCTGCCAGAAAGCTTTGACTTGTATGATCTTTTAGGCCTTAGGTTTGGGGAATGCCAAGTGTTTGTGTTTTGGGTGTTCTATTGGGACGAACTTGCCTCTTCCCCATGGGAACTCCTTGGTGCAACCTCATGCTAGTGATTGGCTCTTTCTATTTCTATGGTGTTCATCTGCAGGGGGATTCCATAGTCAGTGGGTGTGTTTCTGAAAACGTGGGAAAATTATTTTTGAGCACTGACGCACCTTTTCAGAGGTGGTTTGCTGATAAAAGTTATCCTGTGGTTTTCCTCATCTAAAACTCACTCCCCCTGGTGTTAGTGTGAATATAAATTTCACATCATGATAATTTTGTTTAAAACAAGGAACATTGGTAAGTTAAAAAACCAGCTTCGGGGCCCTGGGTGGGTAGCTCAGTTGGCTAGAGCGTTGTCCCCATATGCCAAAGTTGTGGGTTCAATCCCCAGTCAGGGCACATACAAGAAGCAACCAGTGAGAGCATAAATAAGTGGAACAACAAATCTATGTTTCTCTCTCTCTCCTCTCCCCCTTCCTCTCTCGCTCTAAAAAACCAGTCAGTCAATAAAAATTTAAAAATAAAAAACAAAGCAAAATAAATAACACAGTTCCGGGCTATAACTTGCTGTAATGGGTTTTTCCTTTATCATGAAAACATACAATGGACCTGTCCTGAAGGCCCAGATGCACTGTCAGAAGGTGACTTCTTTCTAGTTTGCAAAATCGTCAATAATGTGGTAAGTTGACGTGGGAAGAATTGTAGGTGGCAGCTAGAAGTTGGGGATTTTTCTCGTACAGATTTCACATTAGCCATTATTGTCTTCAGATTATTAAGGCTAGTGCTTCATAAGATTGCAGATCAAAACATGGCATCTCAAGAAGCAAACCACTTAGAATTCTTCCTTAAATTACAAAAAAAGAAAAAAATATGAAAAAGGAAGCAAATGCATGATGACTGATTTGTTCCCAGAACTTAGGACACCTCTGTGGCATTTTATTCTAATGGGAAGGAAATGAGACCATTGTAACTTACTGTCAGAAATAATATTTTGGTGTCAGTCCTGCGCTAAGCGCTGTTGAGCAAGCTGCTGGCTCCTGGTCCAGCCCGCAGTTTGAAGTCTGCAAACAGGCTGTTGCTCACAGGGCCCATTCCAAGTGGGAGAAGCATTCCATCCCCACAGTAAGTATACAGTCAATCCAAAGCAAACACGATTCGTTGAACTCGTGCAGCCTGAGGCCAAATGCTCTCTTTTAATTGGTGAAGGGCATCGGAAGCAAAAAGTCAGAGAGCCCTCTGGTTCCTCCCCAGCTGTTCCTAGCACAATCGCAGGAATCCTTAGTTCTTCATCTGGAACATGTGATGTGTTGTCTAAAGTTTAAAAGCTAGTGAACTTCTGAATAGACACGCCGTGAAATCAGACCTGGGGACGGTAACAGGAAGAGATGGGTAGTCTTGGACCCTCATCTGGGGTAGTTGCCGGCTGGAAGCATTTCGAGGTATTAAAAAACAACAGTAGCAGAGAGTAGCTTTCCCCCTTAGTCTTTCCAGAAAATGGTAAAAAATAATGACCATTTATCGTGCACACACAAAAAGACAGTTTGCAGACTGGGAGCAAACTGGCAAATGGTAGGATGCAGAGCCAGGGGAAGGGGGGGAGTGCGTTCGTGTGTGAGGTGGGAGCCCAGCTGAGGGGTTGTGAGAACTAAAGGAGAACTTTCTCAAGGCCAGAGTGGTGTGGGAACGGTGGGATTGCCAGCAGCAAAGGACAGTCCTGGGGGTTGGACGGGGTCACTCCATCCTGCAGGTATGGGAAGGACTAAAGGACAGCAGACACACTGTGGCTAGTCCCTCTAGGTCTCATGTTACCTGATGAGGCTTAGACTCCTGGGGTGATAAGGCCCTTCTGAGCCTTGTCCCACCTCTGTTCTGTGTCCTGTCATTTCCTAAACACCCTCCACATCTGGGTTTGAGACCTGGCTCTGCCACTTTTTAGTGGTACGACCTGTCTTTGCCTCAGTTTCCTCATCTGTAAAATAGGAATAGTAACAGTATCTATCTTAGAAGGATATTGAGCTGCATAAGTGTTAGCTGCTGCTATATCATCATCATCATCATCACCATCTCCTCATAACTTTTAGGCCTAAATCCACACAATTCCCTGAATCATTTCTGGAGCGCCCCCCCCACCCCCAAAGGAAATTAATATCCTTTATTCTAGATGCCCTGTCTTAGTTGGTTCTGGCTGCTATAACAAATATACCATATAGACTGGGTGGCTTAGAAACAACAGGAATTTACTTATCACATTTGCGGAGGCTGGGAGTCCAAGGCCAAGGTGCAGACAGATTCATTGTCTGGTGAGGACCTTCTTTCTGGTTCATAGACCACCATCTTCTCACTATGTCCTCATGTGGTGCAAGGGAGCTCTCTGGGGTCACTTTGATAAGGCACTAATGTCATTTATGAGGAGTCCAGCCTCATGATCTCATCACCTCCTACAGGCCCCATCTCCGGACCCATTGGGAAGTAGGATTTAACATGAATTTTAGGGGGGCACCCATTCAGTCTGTGACATCCCTGTGGAGGCTCAAAGGATCAGAAGATGATGATTCACAGTCCTTGCCATGGAAAACTTATCAAGTTACAGCCCCAAGCCTCAGTTTCCCCGCATGTAAAAGAGGAGTGGTGACACCTCTCCACCTTACAGGGTTTTGTTAGTAAATGCCAAACATCTAAGCAGATGTTCTCAACAACCTATCGGTCAATTACTTGTCCTGATGTGCTCTCTCCAGCTTGTTTTATAGTTGTGGTGCCGATCTTATTCCAGTCCCCTTGGGACAGATGACATGATGAGTCAGGTGAACTTATTTACAGATACTGAAATTGGGACTGTTTTTGAATAGCTGGGCCCTATTTTAATGGTATTTTGACTTCATTATACTCCAGTAGTTTGTAAGAAGGCTTCCTCAAGGCCAGCGCCTGTGTTGTCTTTTTCATCTTATTTCCCTGGTAGCTCCTAACACAGTGCATCACTTCTAATAGGCACTGGGAAAATGTTTTTGAATGTATTGGTTATTACTAGGTAATAAATATTAAACTATTTTTTTATGGAAAAATATGCATGCTTGGTTTCTCATGTATATAATGGACATTTGTTGGATGTCTGCTTTGACCCAGCACAGTTCTTCTTGTAGTGTTGTCCTCTGTTAACAGAGTGGAAATGGATGGTTCAGGTGCCTGTGTGCCCATTCGGGACAAGCATACGTTCAAGGAAATTTTCATTTTCACATTAAACAAGGCCACCACATTGCACAACGCCAGGCCTGCTTAATTGGTTACCTGAAAGGATTGGGGAATCCACCCTGGGCATTTGAAGTAGAGGTGTGAGGTGTGAGGTGGCCCTTTAGAGGTGTGAGACTTAGGAATGGTTTGAGGGGCCGCCTTAGCACCCACATAAAAGGGTTGCCCCCAGCGAGAAAGGTAATATTCCATTTCTGTCGCTCGATAGGCTTCCTGCTCTAGAAAATAATCAGAGACAGTTTATTGTAAATGTGCAGGCCCAATAAAATGAGAATGATTGACAGAACCAGGAAGGAAGGAATAAAAAATGGATTTCAGGTAACTTTGAGTCTCCTGGCAGCAAGGACAAAGAGAGCAGCTTACTGGGGTGATAAATTCTCAACCAGCTGAAGGAAGGACTAACTCCCCCCCCCCCCCCAACCCCCAAGGCTGCTGTGGGTTTCTGGGAGTAGATCCTGGAGTGCTTTAGTAGCTGTGGGTTTCTGGGAGTAGACCCTGGAGTGTTTTAGTAGCCTGGGTGGGGCATCTGGCTGGGCTAGGATGGAGAGGGGCACATCCTTGGCTAGCAGTGCCATTAAGGCCCCGCGAGCATCCTGGTGGATTCTGGAATTTTTCTTGGAAAGCTGAGGATTGCGATGCTAGACGGTTGCTTCCTGAAGCCCGTTCTTCTGGAGCCAGAGCAATGACTCAGTGTAGTGAAAATGACCCAGCACCTGCTTGTGGGAGAACTGGTGGTGAAGGGACTTTCCCAAGGTGATCATGCTGCTCTAGTGAGCAGAGCCGAGGGGGACAGTTCCTGCTCTTTCCACTGCAGCCCATTATCTTAAACTCAGGTTTTATGGGTGGGATTGGCCCTTCCCACAATAAGTACATTTTCCAGTAAGTACTCTGCTTCTGAGTCCCTGTCCAGGCTCAAATATTCCCATCTCTCTACTGGGGGTGAGATTTCGATTCTTAGAAACGAGACTCTACCTGATGATGGGAAAGACCTAAAATAAAACCTTTTTTTGTTTTGCTGTTGTTGTTTTGGCTGCTTTTCTCATGAAAACCGGAAGGAAATACCTTCCTCCTCCACGTGGCTGATACAAGATTTTATAGAAATGGATGTTGAAGTATAAAGCTCTTTTTGGTTGCACAAAAGGAACAGTTTGATTTTAGATCTAGGAAGTTTAGACATAGGTTCACAGAATGCCAGCAGGGAATGCATAGCTTAATTCTTGGAGGTGAAATTTCAGTTTTTGATGTGACAGAGCTGACCAGGGGAAGGGAAACCATTAAGGAGAAAGACTTGGGTAAGCGGGATTGAACATTTCTGGTTGTGAAAGGAGCTTGTTGAGCGGCCCAGCTGTGTTTCTCCCCGGGCCATGTCCTCCTTTGGGGCTGTGAATGGCTGAGCTTAGAACAAGGCTTTTGCAATCTGCGTCTTCTGAATACGGTTTCTGTTCTGTTGGTTTAATTTGCATTTGGTGTCTGGAGTGCCTGGTCATGGAAAGAGCCAATGCTTTGTTTTGGGTGATGAGGGCTGGGGTTTCAAATCAGTGTTTCTCAGTTTACCCAGTGTCAAGTGTCATTTGAATAACAAGTAACTGTGTTGCTCATCTCACTGAGGTCCTGAGAGCTTCCCTTCCCACATTAGGTTTCTGCATGGCCCCAAATCCGCAGATTATAGAATGATACGAAGGAGGGAGCTGTTCACAAATGGAGATTCTGCCCCTTGGTTGCATGCATTTTAATTCTAGGACAGATGCCTTTCTAAAATTCAGTGCCTAGTTCTGCCCTTGTCAATTACTTTACAGTAGTCAATGGTAAACCTGGAGAAAGGCAGGAGGAGTGTGGAAGACTTGTGCTTTGTTTAATTATATCATGTTGGGTGCTTCTTGGAAGGTGGGTGAATTATTCATGATGCAATAAATGGGGGTATTATTTTAATTAGTCTGGAAGCAAATCGTTAAGGGCCCATTTATTAAGCTGCTAATGTTGACCTGGCTTCTGGAAGTTTTGGAACTAGTCACAGCCTATGCGAAGTGCATAGCTTAACTTCAAGCTTAATTTTATTCTCCCCTATCTCTTTTTTCTTTCAAGCTTCCAATAATTCACTGTGAAATAAGGTTGGGTAAAAACCCCTTTCTCTTCTCTTCTTCCCCCTCTTACTGCCACCACCTTACTTACACTCCATTCCCAGGGTGTGAGCTGAGGGATTGACACCAAGGGCCCGAGCGCTTGGAGATCTCTGGCTCACGTGTCTGCAGAGGCAAAGGTCTGAGGATGTCTGAATTAAAGGAAAAAAAATCCAGCTACGGTCACAGCTCACCTACCTGAACCTTTCCATTTTGTAACCCACATATTGAAGACACGATCCGAACCAGAAAGTAAACAAAATTGGACCTTGAAAGTACATATAGTATGACAGAAATTCTGTGCAGTCAATATTATGCACTTTTCTTTTAGAAAATTCTCACTCAGTGTCCTCTCTTAGGACCAATTTGACATCATTTTGTCAAATTCCTTCTAAAAATATGTCATGTAAAATAGAATTTGTCACATGCAACTATAATATTGAAAGTTTGATCTCATGGCCTTGGCTGTTCCAGGCTGCACCGCCTTTGTGCGCATATTTAGAGCAGCTCTCAATCTGGCGTCTAGGGTCACGGCGAATGAGACAGGCTGAAGGTGCTCTTGGTGAGGGTGGGCTGTGCTGGCTTGTCCTGCAGTGGACGCGGTGGGTGATGCCCAGTGGTTCTGCATCCAGAACGAGCTGAGTGGAATTTATTTCTGCATGTAGCTCTGGTGGCACCACTTGTTGCAATGATGCTTATCCTCTATTTACTCTGTATAATAATGTATGTAATAGATGTATTATATGTAGATGTGTATATGCATATGTGTTTATATTACTTTGTGTCCACATATATAGGCAGCCCTCACTTTGCATAGTTCTGATAATGAAGGAATTTCAGTTACCAGGGCCAATCCTTGTCCTTCTCAGATGGGACTTTGGGCAATCTGCTTAACTTCTTATTCCTTCTGTTTCCTCATCTGTAAGTGGCTTATGAAGGACCCACCTCATAGGGTTGTAATGGGGGTTAAGTAATTTAATGTAAAGTGATGAGAGCACTGGTAGATGGTAAGTTTTTTTTAAAAGCAGTTATTATTACAGGAATAAAGTACATTAAAACCTAGTTGCATTTAATTTTCAAAACAATCATGCAAAGTGGGTGGTGTCATGTCTATTTTGCATGGAGAATCTCAACCACTCACCAGGTCTCAATGCTACAGAGGGGCTGAGGCAGGATCGGAACTTGTCCCCCAAATCCTTTACTCTGCTTTTTGACTCATACGGCAGGACAGTGGTTAGGGAATGTTTTAGTTTGCTAGGGCCACCATAACCAAGTACCACAGACTATGGTACTATGGTGGCTTATAAATAGACCTTTATTTTCTCACAGTTCTGAGGCTGCAAATCCAAGGTCAAGGTGTCATCCAGGTGGATTTCTTCTGAGGCCCATCCCCTTGGTCTATCGGTGGCCATCTTTGCTCTGTGTCTTCACCTGGTCTTTCCTCTGTGCATCTCTGTGTCCAAATTTCCTCTTACAGGGACACCAGTCCTGCTGGATTAGGACCCACTCTAATGACTTCATTTTAATTAGTCACCTATTTAAAGAGCCTGTTTCCAAATACAGTCACATTCTGAGGTGCTGGGGGTCAGGACTTCACCATAGCAATTTCTGGGAGACACATTTCAGCCCCTAACAGGACAATAGGAATCAGAGTGAAGGCAGAATCAGGAAGCAGTGGAACTCATGGAGGCAGACTGCTGGTCTAGGTGATTTTCAATTTCAGATGTGATTTTCAAAGGAGTCGGCCATGGGGACAAGAGAAAAGGACTGTGGTGTGGTGAGAATAGCATCCCAGAACACCACAGTCTGGGATTAGCAGGTTTATTTGGGTAGAGTTTAGGTGAATTAGAAGAGGTCTTGAGTTCCTGGGTGGTAAGTGTTAGTCTTCGAAATCCATATTTTGTTTTGATAGGCATTGGAGTAATTTATTGAGCAAATATTTATGGAGCACCTAACATACTGTGCTCCGATCATGGTACAGTTCTGGTCAGGGAGAGAGAATTTGGGTCTCGTGTATGATCCTTGAAAGTAACTTCTGATTCCAGAATTGGTTTAGGCTGTGGTTGTAGAGAAACAGATCATGTAAATCTCATAAAATTAGATTTCTCAAGTGTCCTTAAATTTTGTTATTAATCAATGTTATTATGTTAATCAGCAAATTGTGGAGAAGTAGACATCAAATTTAGAGGTAATACTATCTGGGTTTAAATCCTGGCTCTGTCACTTATTAGCCTTGTCAGATTTATCATATGACATACATTAGCAGAGCTTCGATGTCCTCAGCCCCGGAAAGGGGATAATTACACATCTCATTGGGTTGGTGGAGAGTGCGCATCGGTAATGCATGTGAAGGGTGGGCACTCATGACACCCAAGAAGGTGGAATGTTGAAGGATGATATAGTTAGGTAAGTTAGGGGCCTTTTAAAAAGATTTTTCTAAATAAAGGAAAAGAAATAGCAAAGCATTTTGGATTATTCTTTTATTGAACAACAATGAAAGAGGGCCAGAACCAGCCCGTGGTAGACTGCTAGAGATGGAAGACAAGACCCCTGCCCTCATCCTGCTCTCAGGCCGCGCAGGGAAGACCAGGAAGGCGTGATAAGTGCTGGCAACCAGGTTTGCTCACGTTGCCAGGAGAGGGGCTTTTTGCAGGAAGAGTTTCACAGGGGAGCAAACACTGGATTAAAATCGGAACGTTATTTCAGACAGTGGTAACGGCAGGTGCAGATGTCTAGCGGTATGGGAGAGGGTGCAGGTCATAGGTGGAAAATAGTTTGGGGATCACTATGATGTGGGGGATGTCAAGTGGAGAACTAGACATGAAAGGGGAGCCACTGAGAGATTTTAAGTTGGGAAGTGACATGATGATATTTACAGTTTAGGAAGACTAGACCGATGGTGGCATGGAGGGATTTGGAGAGAGGCAGAGTGGAGACAGGGAAGAATTTTACAAAGATTTTGGGATGATCCAGTTGAGATCTAGGCCCTGAATGTGGGCTGCAGGAGCCTGGAGAAGAGGACTGATTGCACAATTATTGATAATGGTTTGTCTCAGGATGGATGTGGCTGGGGTGGGGATGACTCTGAGCTTCTAGCTTGAGTGTCAGTGGATAACGGAACCATTCATACAGAGGCTGGGGGAAGGGGGAGAGGCAAGCAGATGCTGTGAGCTTAGATTGGTTGAGTTGGAGATGCCTGGAGACAGTACATGTCTCTTTGAAAGGACAGTGAATGCAAGTGTCTTTCTCTAGAGCAGTGGTTCTCAACCTTCCTAATGCCGCAACCCTTTAATACAGCTCCTCATGTTGTGGTGACCCCCAATTTCATTGTTACAAATTGAACATAATTAAAGCATAGTGATTAATCACAAAAACAATATGTAATTATATATGTGTTTTCCGATGGTCTTAGGTGACCCCTGTGAAAGGGTCGTTCGACCCCCAAAGGGGTTGCGACCCACAGGTTGAGAACCGCTGCTCTAGAGGCTTGGTCCTGAGGATCATAAAGCTAGAGATTGGGTTCTAGGATGGTTGTTAAGATTGTTCACAAACGTTTGGACCTTTCTTCTTTAGGTCAGTTATATTGTAGCACGTGTCAGTACCTCATTTGTTTTTGATATTCCATTGTATGGAATGCATGTATTCCATATGGTTTCTAAAGTAAGACCATACGATTTCTAAAGATGGAAGCAGTTGTTCAAGTTATTCTGTGAACATGATTCATTTATCTTTATACCCAAGAGTGGAATTGCTGGGTCATATGCTAACTCCACATCTAACTGAAGAACTGTAGCCGCACCATTTCCCACTCCCACCAGCAGTGTGTGAGGGTTCCGACTTCTCCATGTCCTCGCCTTATTGTTGTCTGTCTTTAATTATAGCCATGCTAGTGGGTGACACATGTTGCTTCATGTCATTTAACATGAAACTTAGATATCATAGTTCTGCTTTCCTTCCTTTGCACATGAGCTTTGTTTCACTTGAATCTCCTGCTTTCATTACTTTGTATGACCAGTGGTCGGCAAACTCATTAGTCAACAGAGCCAAATATCAACAGTACAATGATTGAAATTTCTTTTGAGAGCCAGATTTTTTAAACTTAAACTATATAGGTAGGTACATTGTTATTAACTTAATTAGGGTACTCCTAAGGCTTAGGAAGAGCCACACTCAAGGGGCCAAAGAGCCGCATGTGGCTCACGAGCCGCAGTTTGCTGACCATGGGTATAGACTTACGAGTGTGTGGTTGCTCACAAGGAATGGTCTATGTCAGTGGTTCTCAACCTTCTGGCCCTTTAAATACAGTTCCTCATGTTGTGACCCAACCATAAAATTATTTTCGTTGCTACTTCATAACTGTAATGTTGCTACTGTTATGAATCATAATGTAAATATCTGATATGCAGGATGGTCTTAGGCGACCCCTGTGAAAGGGTCGTTCGACCGCCAAAGGGGTCGCGACCCACAGGTTGAGAACCGCTGGTCTATCTCAACATGTACATTTTGTAGGGAAATGCTTACCTTCCATTACCAGATCCACATTCTCAGTTTAAAATGTGATACTTTGTTCAGCGTTAGCTTCTTCAGCTTAACCAACTGGCAAATCCAATGGCTTTTATTTGAAAAACTTTGGAGCTTAAACTGAAATGAGAATTAATCATGTTTTAGCACAAAAATCACATCCTATCACTTCACTTAATTGAGGAACTTGGGTGGCGGTTCCTGTTTGTCTTTATTCTTCGGCCTACTTCAGTTGGTGGTGGTTAAAGTCAAATGTATTTTCAGTGTATAGGTTTGAATTTTCATGTTGTAAAGCCACACGGTTTCTAAACATGGACGTGATTTCTAAAGATGGGCACCCTTTGGAGTTTATGTAGTCGGTAAACATGCCTTTGGGAGTGAACAGTCTGTCATTGGTGCTGGGCAGGGTCCCTGCCTTTATGGATTATCCTGTCTTGTAGGGGGACAGACCTTAAAGGAACAAAGGCATATGGGGTTACGGGTTGTAACGGTGCTGTGAAAGTTACAGATTCCTTCCTGGAGAAGGACAGGGGTACCCAGGTTTTAATTTCTTTTTGTGGGGTGATGTGTCAGGAAACCTCTGTGAGAAAGTGCCACTTGAGCTGAGACCCGAAGGAAGGGGAAGGGCTTGCTGGAGAGATGGAGGGACACCGTGGCAGCAGGAGCGGCTTTTGAGGGAAGGAAGCTCTGGCAGGTTAAAGGAACTGAAATAAAGTCAGTGTGGTTGGAGTGTGGGGACTCTGGGAGGCCAGGAGGCCCAGGGTAGAGGCTAGACTGGGCAGGGCCTTGTGAATGTGCTAGCAATTTGAATGTTATTCGAGATAAAGTGAGAGATTGTATGGATGAGGTGATGGATGTTCACGAGATGTATTGTTTTCTGGTGATTATTTCACAGTATGTACATGTATCAAATCATTATGTGTGCACCCGACACTAATATACATCAATTACATCTCAGTAAAAAATCCAAATTAATCATAGAAAAGGATGCTGTGAAATATCATTGAAGGGTTTTAAGCGAGGGAGTGGCATCATGCAATAAAAAAAGGGTGACTTTGGTTGCTGTTTGTGAAATGCATTGCATTGGGAAGGGGGGTGAGTAGTGGTGACAAGAATGGATACAGGAAGACATGTTTTAAACCCTGACTGGGAGGAACCCAGCTGTAGGGATCTGCGCTGAGATTGGAATCTGGGACTCTAGTGCCCTTGCTTTATTCTTCCTTCTCCATGAAGATAGTCACACTCCCATGCCAATAGCAGGCCCCCTGCTTGCTTGCCTTGCAGGGAAATGTTCTCTGGTAGCTGCTGCTGTTGTAAAACCACTGACACAGATATGGCACAAACCATCCTGGAGCTTTTCGGGCCCTGCTTCTTTTAAATAAATTAATTCATTGATTTTAGAGAGAGAGAGGAGAGAGACAGACATCAAGATAAGAGAGAATCATTGATTGGCTCCTTCCTGCACACCCCCTGCTAAGGATCAAGCCTGCAGTCTGGGCATGTGTCCTGACCAGGAATCGAATCATGACCTTGGTTCATAGGTTGACACTCAACCATTGAGCTACGCCAGCTGGACCATTGGTTGATTCTTGTTTGTGTCCTGACCTGGACCAAACCCGAAACCATGGCTAATCTGGACGACACTCTCATCAATTGAGCTACCCAGCCAGGGCAGGTCCTACTTTCTCTTCAAGTATTTGAGTGACCCTTCCATAATTAGAATTCAGCAGCTAAATCAGAAAATGTGTTTTCACAGGTTTCTAACGCTTGAGCAAATTTGTTGTTTATTTTCGTGGGGTGCTGAAGTGTGACTTCTAGTGACAGTTTTGCTCTTGGGCAGTATTTTTAGGGTAAAGGTGCTTTTTTTTCTTTGTTTGTTTGTTTTTTTTCCCATCGGAATCAGGAGATTATTTTGAAAGTCTTTGTCTTTTTCTTTCCCGCTTTTGAAAATCCAGTATGTTTGTTTGTGTAGCACTTAACGTAATCAAAAGTCATTCTGACACTCGGAGGAAGGAGCCACAGACATTCTGTAACAACAAAGATAGGTTTCCTATGGCTGTTGTGGAAAACCACCATGAACTTAGTGGCTTAAAACAACACACATTTATTATCATACATTTCTGCAGGTTAAAAGTCCCATGAGGTTCTCACTGGGCTAAAATCAAGGTGTTATTGGCAGGTCTATGTTAAATCTGGAGGCTCTAGGAGCAGGGACCTGGGCCTTTCCAGCTTCTGGGGGTAACCTACATCCCTTGGCTCATGGTTTCCTCCATTTCCAAAGCCATCAGAGTGGCATCTCTGTGCTGTTCCTTCATGGTTCTACCTCCTCTCACTCCCATCTGCCTCCCTTCTCCACGTTTAAGGGCCCTTGTGATTATGTTGGGCTCATCTGAATAAGGCAGGATAATCTCCATGGTTTAAGGCCAATTGGTAAGCAGGGGAGTGGCATCATTCCATTAAAAAAGGGATGACTTTGGTTGCTGTTTGTGAAATGGATTGCAGTTGTGGGGAAGGGGGAGGTAGTGGTGGCAAGACTGGATACGGTGACTGGGAGGAACCCAGCTGGAGGGATCTGGGGCTCCCGCGCCCTTGCTTTATTCTTCATTCTCCATGAGGATAGTCATACTCTCATGCCAACAGCAGGTCCCCTGATTGCTTGCTTTGCAGGGAAAGTATCTCCTTAATTTCTCTTTTCCATTTAACTTAAGATAGTTCCAGGTTTCAGGGGTTAAGACTCGGGCAGCTTGGGGGCCATTATTCTGCTTACCACAGTGGTAGACTTAATCTTCACTGTCTGACATTAGGAAATAGGCTCATGGACTCTTTCCTAGTGTTATTGATCTTAGGTGTTTTTTTTTTTCTTTTTCCTGTTCTGGACACACAGTAGGTGCTTTAAAATCATGAGTGGAATTACCTTCTGGGAGTGTGTATTAGCCCCCACTGGAACTTATTTGTAGTTGAAATGATAGAAGTTTTTTAAGCAGTCTTCGGGAGATGGAATTAATGACCTGCTTAGGTTCAGGTTTTTCATGAAGACTAGTTTGTTTAGCAAATACAGGGCGTTCCCCCAAAATACAGGGCGTTCCCCCAAAATGTACTTTAACAGCTGATAGCTCAATTCTGAAAATGAAATGTATTTTAATAAACACTGCCTTTATAATTATTCAAAGTGTGTGTGCACATTTTTGGGGACACCCTATAGAAAGGCTTACCTTGTGGTTTTTTTTCTCATTAATGCAGGACATTAAAATACTACAGGGGTAGTATTTTATGTATGTGCTGATTTAAATTAGCATCTGGAACCATGGGAGGCACAGCCAGTTCCTTATCCGAATTCAAACCACTAAAGGCTTGTCATAACTATAGAAGTTCTTGAGAAATAATCAGATTCTGATCTTCAGTGTTTGGGTCTGGGAGGGAGAAAGAAATTAGAATTTCAAGATCTTTGAAAGAACGATGGGCACTTTCATTGTTGATTCTGTTTAATAGCTCCCTAAATGGAGAGACTGTGTGTCCTGGATGTGGTACACCGCACTGCAGTGGGGACACGAGACAAACGTTGACAGGTGGGAGCCATATTCATGACTATTACTAATACAGAGTGAGAGTGAGAAAGTGAGTGAGTTTTGTTTTAACTTCACCTTATGTGCAATCTTGATCTTCTAGACCTTGGAATAGGATTCCCTTTCCTCTGCTTATAGGTTAGAAGGGCTAATGCAGTGTGTCTAGTTGGCAGGCCCCTATAACACTCCGTGTTTGTTACCCTCAGATGTGGGTTGGAGATTGGGGTTGCTGCAAGTGGGATGTGTTCATATCTAATGAGTTTCAGGTAACTTGATGGTACCCAGTACTGCATATTTTTGCCAAATCTGTGTCCCTCTCCGTGGTCCCTGTGCCTGTGCGAGGACCAGGCACCCTCCACAGAGCGCCCCCTTGGATGGCGGGTGACTTAGGCTGGCATCTGACTGAACATCCCCTGATTGTAGCACACTCACAATTGCATTTCTCAGTTGCAGTCTTTTTGTCCCATGAGCATATTCTGTGGGTCCCCAAATCAGCCATTAAATCATTGCATGTTACAGAAATGGAAAATCAGATTAGTATGAACTACTGTTGTTGTTTTTTTTAAGCTCAGAGGTAGAGAGAGCAATGAACTTTCCACCGGCTTTCTCAAAATATGGCTGTGGTTTAGCTGTGGTTGTTCAAGGTGCAGATTTCTGAGCCCCTCCCCAGGCTTGCTTCATCACATTTTCCAGGTCCAGGTCTCAGGAATTTGCATTTGAAAATTTGGATGCACCTCCTGGCCTCTAAACTCTTCTGTCTCTATCATATAGCACAGTGCGGGGCTCAAGGGGGTCCATCAGAAATAACAGAAGAGTTTGCAGGGGGAGACCAAAGCATTGTCTTTATTAGTCCAAAGCTTGACCCAGGAGAATGTAGTTATATGGCCAGTCCCATGGACTTGATGATGTGGAGTGAGGCAGACTTGACATCCTTCATACCACCCTGGTCAGTGCCAGCACGGGCCCTGGCTGCCTCCCCACGTAGAGGGTCCATCTTTTGACAGATCTCTATATGGCAGGTGGGATGGAAGTAGAGGAGGGGGCTTGGCTTAGCACAGCCAGTTCCTTACCCAAACTCAAACCAGGGCTGGCGTTTCTTGCCTTGGGTGGAGTGAGTGAGGAGTACGCTACAACAAGCAGGAGGAGTATGCTAGCTGAGTGCCCTTCATCTAGAACAGTGGTTCTCAACCTTGGCTGCACATTAGAATCACCTGGGAATCTTTTTAAAATCCTGATTTCTGGGCCTCATCCTCCGGAAATTCTGTTTCTTTGTTACTAATGTTGTGGCCCCAGCCCATAACAAAGAAACAGAATTTCCGGAGGATGAGGCCCAGAAATCAGGATTTTAAAAAGATTCCCAGGTGATTCTAATGTGCAGCCAAGGTTGAGAACCACTGATCTAGAAGGAAGTTCTGGGGGTGGGAAAGACCCGTTGTCCAGCCCCCAACGCCTAGGAGAGGTCAAGTGCTCAGTAAATATGTTAGGAGTGAACGAGGAATTAAAATACTTAGATTTTTCTTAGTCCAAGATGTTTGCAGAACTGCCTCTTCCTTTCCCAAGTGCTGTGTCTCCCCCCCACCCCCCCCATACATTAAAGGTCATGGTTCCAGATGCCAGTTTAAATCAGCACATATATTATTAAGGATGTAGGAATATATCCAGGCCCGGCTAGCTCTCGAGCAGGAAAACAGTCTGCTTTATTACCTTCTAGAATAAATTATGTTCAAGATAATGTGCAGTCAGTTTACTTTTTATCAGGTTCAGATTTGATTTAAGTACAGTTTGGAGTTTGGATGTCAGCCACGTTAATCTTTATTTACGGGAAGCTCTCAGCCGTTTTCCCTTCTTTATCAGGGAGCCATATCGAAGTGGAGATGCTAAAATTAAAAGCTAATGAGACTGGATCTGTAAGCATGGAAAATTATTCTCATTAGTTTAGAGTCACCATTGAATGTGTCTGAAATGATGCGAAGTGGTTCCAGGTTGCCCCAACACCGTTGCCTGTGACATGCACAGAATGTTCCCTTTCTTTTTCATTACTGCTCATGGCAAGCTTCTCTCTCTCAACTTGGGGATAATGGCTGCCTTTTCTTCATTCAGGTGTTTCTCTCATTTTTTTTTTTTTTTAGAACAGTTGCTGCAAACTTCGTTACTGTGAATGACAGCCCAGCAGAAAGTGTGTCCGTGGTGCTCAAGGTTGCACAGCCCGCACCCCATTGTTTCCTCCAGCACCATTCAGCAGCCACTTCCCTGCTCACTTATGAAATTTGCCTCAGGATTACAAAAGTTTCCATAAATCTAAATCCCGATCTGACTCATTATTCGTGTCTGCTGTGTCAGTGAGCACAAATGTGTTTGTGAGCATCCTGTTGTCACTATTCACCTCCTCTTTTGTACCCTGCGTGATGCACTGAACACTGCGTGCAGGTTCCTGGGGCTTCCCAGATGCCCATGGTGTGTGTAGGCTGTTGACACAGTATTTGCCATATAAGAATTTAGGAATAACTAAAAAATGAATGGGGGAAGAAGCAACCAGTGGCTTTCTTGCTTTTTTTATCTCATTTATTGGTATAATTAGAAATTCTTCTTTGTGAATGATTGTGCTAAAACAGTTTGTTTATAGCTAGAAAGTGTTTTTTTCTTGTTATGACATTCATTTTAAGTCTTCTCTCCCTTTGAATAAAACAAAAACACAAAACAAAAACAAGAACAGTCCTTAAAACTGCCCTGTCCTTTCCCGGCTTGTTTACCATTCTAACAACTTGTCCTTCCTCTGTTTTGTTTTGTTTTCCTTATTTCTGGGCCAAATAATATTTTGTACCCAATCCTTCAGCGTGTCCCGAAGCCCCTTAGACAATGAGGGCTGGAGGGAGCCTGTCTGATTCCCTCATTTTCCAGACGAGGAAGCCACTGCCTTGTCCACCTATGTGACAGTCACCCCAGGACATTGCTTTCTCCCTTTCTTCAATGAAGGCTCCTCTTCCCACCCTCAGGACCATGAG
The DNA here is from genome assembly GCF_028538775.1 of Myotis yumanensis. Taxonomy (NCBI): domain Eukaryota; kingdom Metazoa; phylum Chordata; class Mammalia; order Chiroptera; family Vespertilionidae; genus Myotis; species Myotis yumanensis. The sequence goes on from NW_027223758.1 coordinate 41,863,789, forward strand.
TCTTGTGCTTTCTGGCGCTGACTATAGATCACTTTTGGCTCAAACTGAGCTGGGGTTTCTTTTGAAGATCCTGACCTCGGCTTACCCCACCTGCCACCACCACCCTCCCAGGGCCACATCTCTGTACCCTTCTCTCTGGTTTCATCCTTAGCCATGCTCCTGTGCCATTGAAAGGCCTTTGATGGGCCTGTGGATGGGCATCATTTTTCATGGAAATAAATCCAATAGTATTTTCTTTAATCCAATCCATTGAAAATGTTTTGCTTTACATCCAGCCTCTGCAAACTGTGGATTTACCTCTGTGCCTCACCTCTCTCATCCACACCTTCTCCGCCGATGGTCTCAGTGGGACAGGCGTGCCAGAAGCACCTGGGAGGCCTTCCCAAGTACCAGAATAATGGAGTTGTAGAGGGACGGTTGTCGCTCGCATACATCCATATGCTGGAAAGGCAACCAGGCCATTCTGACACTCCTGGCTGGCCCCCAGCCTGGCTCCTCCATCAAACAGTTGCATTCTGACCTCACTCTTCTCCATATTCAGCCCCACTCCTTTGTTGGCTGCTGCCACGGTGCCTTTGTGCCCACTCCACACTCTTCTACCTCTGACCCACTGACCTGCTGTCCTGGATGGCCCTGCTGTGTTGTTCTCACTGCTCCTGGCTGCCGAAAATTGCTGCTCAATGTCACCAAGCTGAGCTGTGTGGCTTTAGAACAAGTGCACGCTGCTAACGTTGGCCTACTAACTGCCGAGAGTTTGCAGCCCTGCCCCCATCTTTTGTTACTGCCTGATTTCAGTCCTCCCAGCTATTGGTTTGCCCAGTGGTTCTCAATTCTGGCCCAACAGTAAGTTCCAGCGGGAGGTTTGGAACTTGACTGATGCCCAGGAGCTGGGCTCAGGCCCAGAGGTCCCGATTGCATTGGTCTGGGGCAGGCAGACAGGCCTGGGTATTTATTGGTGGGAGTGTTTCAAAGCTACACAGGTTGTTGTAAGGAGCCAGATTTGAGAATCAAGGTCTGTGCTCCCCAAGTAGTCTTCCACCTCAGTGTCAGCTAGTGCATCATCAAACGGGGCGTCTGGCACTCCTTAACCATCTACCTGCTAATTGTTTGAGGAAAGAGGTACTCTTCTTGCCACGGTGCGACCCCCCCATCTCTGGATCCCTCCCTCACCTGCTCTCTTCAGCACCTGGGCCATTGAACCATCTTTCTGCCTGCATTGATGTTGGCCAAATTGGACAACCCAAATAAAAGTGTCAGAATCTGATGAAAGCCAGATAGCAAGGGCAGACGGGGGCTGGCGATGGAACGAGGTGCTTCGCCAATGCAGTAAAGTCTTATCTGATCTGCTTGCCAATGTGTGGGTTAGGCAGACCACTGCTTTGCTACTCCCAGGCCTGCTGGGCTTTCCGTTCTATAAGGAAGCTCATTCGTTACTGCATCAGATTTTGTGAGGGTGGCATGGAGTAACAGCATAAACTACTATCAGCACAATACCCAGCCCATAGTGCATGCTCAGCAAACACTCACCCCTTAAAAAAGCACTTTTCCGATGTACACATTCAGGAAATTTTCCTTAGTCCAACAGATGTAATATTCTGCTCTTTGTTGAACCCGTTGTTCTTGGGTGGTTATTACCACCTTCCACCTGTGCTATTTTAATAAACTGCAGGTAATTTGAAGATGAGGACCAGGTAGCTTTTTATGTTTATATTATCTGATTGAGTGGCTATGATGTTTTCCATCAAGAGATGAACATACCAACCAATATTTCTTAAAATCAGATTTAATCTACAGAAGACATGCTCTTTCAGGTACACGATCTCTCAGGTGTTTCCCCTCTTTTTGAGGGTGGGGAGTGGAGAGAAGAGAGGTGAGGTTGATACTGAGAAGTGGAGAATTGACACCTGGACACTGAATGCTCATGTTTTAATAGAGGACGGAACAAGAAAGGATGCCATGGGTTGGAATCCTGGGTGAGAGTCAGGTGTTATTTTAATTTTTCCCCTGCTATTTGAGCAAATTATTCCATCTTGTGTGGCCTTATTTTCTCCCAAGACAAAGTATAGAATTCGATGGATTTTAGATCCCATCTGAACAGGTCTGTTTAGGGTCTCTCTCTCTAGTGAACAGTGTCTTCTCTTGGTTTGTCCCTTCCTAAAGTTTTATTTACTGTGACAAATTTTCTATCTATATATTGTAGCTTCTTGTTTTTAATGCATTTTAATGTTATACAAACAATATGTCTATGCATCCTTGAAGAACGCTCAAATAGCAGCATGTAGACTAAAAAGGGAAAGTGAGCCCTTTTGTGTGTTGCCCCACTGCCCTCTCAACTTAACTTTTGCCAGAGTTGAGCCTGTGTTAACCAGAACTTTTTATGTCAGATTCACACACATGGATTTTCTGTAATTTTATAGTATTCCATCTTCAAAAATGAACTAAGTGAATTTTGAATTTGAGAGAAATTTCAGCCTGTGTCTGCTCCTGCTTGGAGCTTTGTTTTATTAAAATTAGTGCCTGGCAGTTGCTGAAGTCTTGGCTGTGTCGCCCTCTAGTGGTGGCCGGCTTTGCTTTAATGCTGCGGTCCTGCTGTAGGGCTGGAGTGGAAGTGATGGTTACTTGCCAACAAGTTGATTGATGAGGTTGGCTGTATTCAGTTGCTGAGTGTCTGAAACATATTTGAGTGACTCTGGAATTGCTATCGCCTTTATACCTCCAGCTTGCCTTTTGTTAGAGACTTAAGATTTGTGGTAACTTTTCAAATGAGGAATTAGGCTATATCTGAATGATTTAGCCCAACTTTAAAGGGGTGCCTACCCATTACAGTGACTGTTTGCATGGGCTGTACCAGGCTTTCTCGTTTCCTTTGGGTCGTTTGTCTGTCACCAGCAGAGTCCCCTGTCCTCTACCTCCTGAATGTCCCATCGCCTCTCTGCCCTAATGAAACCGGGCAGGCTGTCCCCAGGGGACACTGACTTCCGTACAGTCTCCTCAAAGATTACCTTTCCCCTATATCCATTTACTAACTTGGCTCTCTTCCTTTTTAAACCTCAACTTAGTTGAAACGTATGCCATCAACGGTAGCACCCCTTCACCCTGCTTGTTCTGTCATTGTCTCCTGGTCACCGACCCTCAGCCACAGATGACTTCCTCCCCTGCCTCACCGTCTCCGCTCACCATTGGTGGAAACCTCAGTGTGCACATTGGTAATCTACCCAGCCAGCAGCCTGGACCTGCAATTCTTGACCTCCTTGTCTCCAACAACCTGTCTCCACTTCATCTTAACTGTCCTCTTTAGATATTGTCCTGATTAATCTCCAGAATCATCAGGAAAGCATCTCACCCTATGATCTTCATTCCCATCCTTCCTATTTGAAACTCTCTTAAAAACTCAGAGTTTTCAAATCCATGGACCCCACCACCTTTTCACCACCAGCCACCCTTCTCGTGCTCTGAGATGACGACTCCCTGCAGCCTAGACTTCTTGGTTCCTTCTGGTGAAGAACCAAACCTCTTGCTTCCTCTGATGAGCCTCCCTAATGAGACCCCAGTCAACCCCCATTAGACTCTCCATCCTGTTAAACTCGTCTCTCAGGCTATTCCAAACTTGTGCCCACTGGGACTCACATCCCATTTGTGACCACCTACCTCAGGTGGGCATCTCTCAGACATCTTATTACACTACTAGAGGCCTGGTGCATGAAAATTCATGCACTGGAGGGAGGGGGCGTCCCTCAGCCCAGCCTGCCCCCTCTCACAGTCTGGGAGCCCTCAGGGGTGGGAGGCGACCTAGTGATCAGGGGAAGGCAATGCCCCATTACACCTCTGCTGCTGCCACTGCCGGCAGCGCAAGCCAGCCCTGGTTACCTGAGCCTCGGGCCAGCCCTGGGTGGCTGCCGCTCCAGTAGGGCTGAGGGGACTGGCACCACCATCTTGTGGCTGTGGGCAACGCCATCTTTGAGGGCAGGGCAGTCAATTAGCATATTCCCTCCTTATTGGCTGTGGACGCCGCCATCTTTTTAAAAATATATATATTTTATTGATTTTTTTTTTTTACAGAGAGGAAGGGAGAGGGATAGGGAGTTAGAAACATCAATGAGAGAGAAACATCGATCAGCTGCCTCCTGCACACTCCCTACTGGGTATGTGCCCGCAACCAAGGTACATGCCCTCGACTGGAATCGAACCCGGGACCCTTGAGTCTGCAGGCCGACGCTCTATCCACTGAGCCAAACCAGTTAGGGCAGGCACCACCATCTTTGAGGGCAGTGCAGTCATTTAGCACATTCCCTCCTTATTGGCTGTGGGTGCCGCCATCTTTATGAGGGCATGAGGGTCAATTATCATATTCCTTCTTTATTAGATAGGATTTGAGTAATTTTTCCAGTTGCAATAAAGCTGTTTCACATCCTCTGACCTCTCATCCATTCTCCCACACCTCCCTCTCCTTTTCTTAGCTGAAGACTTTGCTTTTGGTTTCATTGAGGGGGAAAATGCCATTCAGCCTCACTGCCTCTTCATACCACCACTTCTACCTTCTTATCTCTGCCTGTCACCTGCAACAGCTGAAGCACCTGCTGTTCTTGTGCAAGGCTACGCCTCTCCTTCCAAGGCTCTTCTCTCATCTTCTCAAGGATGACTCTCCTGCACTTAATTCCTTTTTTCTCCTGGATTATACATTTCTTCCTTTCTCCTGGATCATTCCAAGTGGCATAAAAACAGGCCTTATGACATTTTTCCTTTTAAGTTTTCTTAAAAATTCTGTGTCCCCCTTCGGTCCTCCCTCCCCTTTTGTGCTTCTCTTCATAGAAAGTAATCTTGAGAGAATAGATTCCACTCTCTCCACCGTCTTTCTCTTTTCAAGCTTGTGATCAAGTCTCTTCCTGCTCCGATGACCAGGGTGACCCGTTGTGACTTCAGAAAGTGCCAGAGGATGTTATCCCGATGGGCGGCCAGACATCAGCGCCCACCAGCACCCTCCTGGGCAAGCCTGCTGGGGACTCACAGCTGGTCTGACCTATGTATGGTCTCCCCATAAGAGAAATGAGATCATCCAGCCGAAAGCTTTAAGCACTCTCAAATTTATCATGGCCAAAGTAGGACCACTTCTTTTCCTTGCCAAATACCGCCCCCCCCCCCCCCCCCCCGGCACTCTCAAGTCTTCTTCACCATTATTAAATGGCACCATCCCTTACCCAGTGACCCAGTGTTTCAGTTAAAAATCTGGTATATCATTATATGCCTCATTCCAGTTATAATCATAGAACATTTATTGAGTGCTTATTATGTGCAAGGCACTATTTATGATAAGCATTTGAAAAAGTATTAAACTGTAGAGGAAGGCTATTAGTATCCTATTTTAGTGATGAGAAAGCTCAGGCCCAGAGAGGTAAAGTATTTGTTTACAGTCACAAATATTCTTAGTGTTAGAACTAAGATGCAAATGTAAGCAATATGATTCTAAGTCTGGATTCTTAATAATACTCTCCCCCCCGCCCCCCCCCCCCCCCCCCCCCCAGCAGGAAAGGCAGCTGGCTGAGCCATCATCTCTAGCCTGCCCTCCCCATCTTCTCCACCTCTCATCCTTCTCCATGGAGCAGCCAGAGTGATCTCCCCATAAGAGAAAGGAGATCACATCACACCCCAATGGCCTATCACACGTGGGCCAAAAGCCCAGGCCCTGCCATGGCTCTGAGGCCACAGCCCAGCCTCTCCACCCTCCCCTGTGTTCTGCCCTAGTTCTGCCAATAAAAGGTAATGTGAGCCACGAAAGCCAGCTGCACATGTACTCTAACTTTTCTAGTAGTCCCAGGAAAAAGTAAGCAACAGCTGCAGTCAGTTTTTAATGTTTAAAGTTGACCCATTATGCCGTTTCTCTGGGATATTGAGGGCAGTGATGGTCTGTTTCTCCGGGCTGAGCTTGGCGTCTAAGTTACTGAGAGCAATTTCACTGTACTCAGTTAATGATTTCCTACCTACAGTAACCCGCCCTGCTGCGCACGTCCAACACCGTGTGGTTAGTTCCAAGCTATGAAGCGCCCGTCATGCATGTATAAGATTTCTCTTACTAAAGTGGAGTTTGGCAGGGGGTTATGTTTTCTAGCATTTATTTCCAAAATAGTAAAAAAAAAAAAAAAAAAAAGTAGATTATACATGTGAGAAACAAAAAAGAAAATAGCCTCGTGCTTTATCACTTTCTTGAACACGCATGCAGGTCGTTGGCTCGGCCCAGATTGCTGATAGAGAATGTCTGAGAAAGTCACCTGGCCAGTTGCTTGTGCTTCGTGACACAAAGTCCAACCGAGGAATTTGTCACCAGCCTTGGCTCCTCCACCTTCTTAGGTTTTGTCATTTCTCAGTTATCAACAGTACGAGTGAAACAACAGTTGACTCAGAAGGGGTAACAAAGTCATCTTCATTTGGCTTCACTATGTGTGCTGGTCTGAAATTTGAGGGCAGCCCTTTGCATCATCATGTCCTGGGATTTGATAAGGAATGGAGACAAAGTGGGGTCATCTAGCTCATCCTTTTGCTTGGTCATCTTCTTCCCCTCTGATCTGGAAACTCTACACTAAAATAGAGCACCCAACTTAGTGTCTACTTGCTGCTGGCAGGAGAGGGGATCAACAAATGATTTCATTAAAAACTGTGTATGTGTATGTTAATATAACTCTTAGAAGAGCTATCACTAACAGACTCAAATAGGGATCTTGCAACCCCAGTACTTTAGGATTCATTTTGTGTGCCTGCAACTTTATTGGACTTGGGTTGGCTGTGAGCAGAACTGTGCCTTTCGCCAGGCATGCTGTGTGGACCTTTGTTTCGGGTTATTTTACCAGCACATGCTTCTTGGGCTCTGGTGTTGATGTATGCTTGGGAAATTGTGGGAAGAGCAATTAGAATTTGACCTAGTTTCTCAACAAATCTGATTAACCTACCATGTTCCCCGGTTTCCTTTTCCATAAAATGGCAACATAATATGACTTAGAGTTGTCATGAAATCTAAAGAATTAAATGTAAAGAATTGCATGGTGCTTGCAAACAGCAGGTGCTCAAGCCGATCCGAGGTGCCGTTGTGAGCTTTTTAAAGACCATGGACTGAGCAGTCAGCCTTACTCTGTTTTGTTGTTGTTGTTTTCATTTTGTTTTGATATGATTTGTTTCTTGAAGGTGATGAGAGAGTCTGGGATTTGAACTCATAAAAACAAAGACTTTTGTGAAAAAGTCTGAGTTAAAAGTCAGTCTATGAAAAGTGATTTTAATAGATGTGGTAACTAGAAGGTTGTGATCCTCTGTATCAAGAGATGAGACAAATAAACTAGAAAATCTTACACTCAAATAGCAAATGTTAATTAACTCATATTTAGACGGTTAATATCAGCTTTAAAAACTGTAGCGTGTATTCCAAAACCAGACGGAGGGCTCTTTCCTCTGCATGCAAACTTCAGTTTGTGGTGCTGTGTGGCTGCCTCCTCTTACATGTTTGGTGCAGAACATGAGTAACAGCTGAGAGCTGAATGTCTTTTCTGATTTATTTGGGAGATCCAGTGCTTTTGACCCTAATGGAATTCTGAGGTTTTATATGCTTCAATGTTACTGTTAACATTTTGAGACTAAAGGGTAAGGGATAATTAGGAGAAGGAGGTTCTAAGTTTCTATGCCCATTGTTTTCACTTCTCTGTGTTTGCACAGCTCCTGGGCTTACAAAGGATTTTCTATAGCCCCTCCTTGAATATTGCCCTTGGGAGGAAGATGTCACTTCCCCTTTGTAGAGGAGGTCAGGGCTCAGAGGAATAGAAAAAAGCTTGTTCACAGCTGATGTGCCAGGTTAAGTGGCTGGGTCAGGACTTGAACTCAAATGTGTGTGTGTGTGTGTGTGTGTGTGTGTGTGTACGTGTACATGCTACATGGAAAAAAGTGTATATATTTAAATGAGAAGTTAAACTCCTCAATTGCAAGTTGATTTTTTCTTAATAGATTAATACTCATAAGAAGCAAAAGTATTTCCCTTTCAAGCACACTACTCTGTCTTATTTTCATATTTTATGGTGATACTTAACAGCTGGTGCACTAAGCGCTCACTCTATGCTCTTCCATGTTCTGTACATTTTACAAGTAGAGCATGAGCTCATTTGATCCTCGTTAACAAGTGTAGGAGATAGGTATTCATTGTATCCCAGTTTTGGGGATGAGGTTATGAAGTATAGAGAATCAAGCTTCATATTCTTAATTCTTTTGTCACGTGTCACCCAAATCAACCAAAGCATTTCCATTTCCTAAGTGACATTTCAGAACTACTCTTTCTTTTGGAACTAGGGTTGCTGTGATGGAACTGTATCCTCAAATCCAGGGTTTCACATTTTACTGTATTTCCATCTCCTTGAAAGCAATGACTGGCCTTATCTATCTATACTAATAAAAGGGTAATATGTAAATTAGACCAGATAGACTGGACATGTTCTGGACATCCTTCCGAACAAAGCCACGGTGGTGGGGCCGAGGCAGAGGCAGTTAGGGGCAATCAGGCAGGCATGAAGAGCAGTTAGGGGTGATCAGGCAGGCAGGCAAAGGTGGTTAGGGGCGATCAGGCAGGCAGAGGCAGTTAGAGGTGATCAGGCAAGCAGGCAGGCAGAGTGGTTAGGAGCCAGTGGTCCCGGATTGTGAGAGGGATGTCCAACTGCTGGTTTAGGCCCGATCCTGCAGTCGGACATCCCCCAAGGAGTCCCGGATTGGAGAGGGTGCAGGCTGGGCTGAGGGACACCCCCTCCCCCCCGTGCACAAATTTTGTGCACCGGTCCTCTAGTATCTATATAAAAGCCTAATATGCAAAGTGTCCCCTTGGGAGTTCGACCGGGATACCAGGAGTTTGATTGCTTGCTGTGATGTGCACTGACCACCAGGGGCCGTTGCGGAATGAAGGAAGGCCCTGGTTGGCAGCCGGCAGCAGGCAGCTGCAAGGGACCTTACCTGTGCACAAATTTTGTGCACTGGGCCTCTAGTCCTATATAATAAAAGGCTGATATGCAAATTGTCCCCTTGGGAGTTCAACCAACTGGGAGTTTGACCACTTGCTATGATGTGCGCTGACCACAAGGGGGTGGCATGGAATGAAGGAAGGCCCTGGCCGGCATCAAGGAAAGGCCCCGATCGGCCCTGATCGCCAGCCAGGCCTAGGGAATCTTATCCGTGCACTAATTTCGTGCACCTCTAGTTTGTCTAATACTAGCCCTGTCTCTGACCCCTGTACAAGGTAGGTCCTCAAACAATATGCAATGAACAAATGTTGTGAAATGAGTGAATGAGCGAATGAGGGGAGAAGTCAATGTTGAGCTTTCCAGAAGGAGGAGGGAAGGGATGATGGATGGGACAGATCCAACATCTTGAGACCTGCAGTGAACTGGGCCTCATGTTGTGGTTTAATGACATTCTCTCTTATTTCAGGAATGTGCTTTTAAAACTGCAGTGTGTTGCCCTGACCCGATGGCTCAGTTGGTTTAAGCCTTGTCTGCACACCAAAAACTGGGGTTTGATCCCCTGTCAGGGCATGTGTAGGAGGCAACTGATCAATGCCTCTCTCTCTCTCTCTCTCTCTCTCTCTCTCTCTCTCTCTCTCTCTCTCTTTGCCTCTCTCTCTCTCTCTCCCACCCCTCCCTCTTCCTCTCTCTAAAATCAACATAAAAAAACTGCATTGTATTGTAAACACTGTGTGTCTTCTGAGAGGCAGGGTCAATTGTGCCTTCTTTTTTGTTTGCCCTTCCATCTGATTGTCAATTAACATTGAGACTGAGGCCACCTGACCTTCCCGTGAGAGATAAAAATCATGTTCTTCTTTTCCTGAAGCTGTGTTAGTGCAGACTGTGAAATTCCAAGCTGTGGTCTCAGGCATTCTGCAAAGCTAACCTTTGGCATACTTGGCTGCAGCCAGCCTCTTTCTAGTAAATTCCCCACTGGCTCTTGGCTTTTCTTGTGGAATTAGCACATTTACAAAGTTTTCCTCATTGGTATTCCTGGTGCGTGGACTTGAATGTCCTTCGCCCCTTGATGTGTGGATTTGTTTTGTTAGTCTTTGGGTCTCACTTAATGAGAGAGAAGGCAGACCGAGCGTGGGAAGGACGGAAGCCTGACTCCTATAGGGAGGTCCCACGTTATTCAGAGTTGCTGCCCAAGTTTCCTGGAGAAGCCTTGAGATTTTCATTTTCCTCATTGATGTAAATACTCCTAAACTGGTTGGCCAGGAACCTACCTGCTTGTTCCCTCCTGTGACTAAATACAGGTAGTTGGACTAGCAAACCCAGTGGCCACGTAGGCATCTACTGGGGGAACCAATCAAAGAGGGATTGTAAATGTAAACTCAGTTTGAAACTTTTTGTGTCTTCCAGGTAAAGTAGGTAAACAGTGAAGCAAACAGCTTGCCTGCTGAGGAGGGTGTTTGCTGTAGCATTAGTGACAATTTTGGCTCTGGGGGGAAAGCAGTTTCCTATGTTTAATCAGTTGGCAAAGAAAGTACTTCAGAGATGATTGTCCTACCTGAGCAGAGAAAGTGGGCTTTCAAGTAAGAAGCTTACCCCATGTTGTTAAACAAAATATTTTAACTTCCACAGCTGAAAGTCCTTTAAAAAAGGGTTTGTTAGGCCACTGCTAGCAAAAAAGAAGAAAGACCAGTCTTGAGGCACGGAATCTAAACCACCAGCAGCATGGCCAGGTAGGAAAGACAGCATGCCCATGTCTTGGAGTTTGCAAGCGTTTTTTATACATCAAGAAGCGGGGAGGTGGGGAGGAAAGACATAAGTTTTGTGAAAGAGTTTACATTAGTTACAAAGAGGTGGGAGAAGGCGAAGCCCAGCCAAACCTGGAGTGGGAGACATCTGTAATACTATCAATAATAAATAGGTATAGTTTAAAAATTAGTTAATTAAAAAAAAAAGTCCACTCCTGTGAGTGGCTGTGTGCAGCACTGATAAAGTGGTTTTAACAACAGATTGTCTGCTTGTTGAGGGACTGGTACCCTCTCTCCCAAAGTTACGATAAGTTTGGGGTGAGGCAAGGATGTCTTCAGGCTGCTTATGTTTGCAGGAGAGGGAATGGGTGGGAACCTATGACTACAATGGACATTCACAAAAGGGAGATTGTTAGTATGTTTTCAGGAGGTAAGGGAAAGGTTTATGGAATAAAAGGGCTTAAGTACACTTCAGGTTTAAGGCAGGTGGAGCATGAAGGATCAAGAACATTCTAGAAGGACCCAGAGAAGCCAAGGAAATAAGGCACTGATATATTGGGGTTGGGAGGAGAGGCTGTTCCAGACCCAGCACCATTCTAGTATTTTCCTTTGGACCCATTTCTATATTTCATTGACTCCCTCAAAATTTCCAGCCCAAAACTGAACATGTTACTCTCCAAGTAATCCAGCCAATGCCTTGTGCACCAGCCGACAGGTTTGGCCAGTAAAATAGAACCGTAGCCTGATTTTCTTTATTCACAGAGAAGAAAACAAATCAAGAAATGAGATTTTAAAAATTAAAGAATTTCTCCTGTATACTTTTCCGAAATGTTTGATATCCGCTATTGTATGTTTACATTAAATTCAAGGGTCATATTATATCTGCTCTGGCAAAATCATAATTATTTTAAGTGTGATCTGACAACATTTAGTGTATTTTGAAAAGCAGAGAGACTCGCATGAAAGTTACGCCCTGAAGGGTGACGAGGCTTCTTCAAGGGTGCAGGCTGGGCTCTAGGGTTATCCTGTTGATAGAAATGCATCTCATGTGGTTTGTGGGTTATATTTTTTATATTTAATGCATATTTGTTTTTTTAAAAACAAATAAAAAAAACAGAGTAGAAAGTGAAACACCCCTAAATCTGGTGGTGGTTAGGAGCAGATTAAGGGTCAAGGATGTCATTTGAATACATTACTTGGTAATAAATGAAGTCACTCTACATCTTGTAGCACTATGTCAGTGGTTCTCAACCTTGCCTGCACATTAGAATCACCTGGGAATCTTTTTAAAATCCTGGGTCTCATCCTCCGGAAATTGTTTCTTTGTTACTAATGTTGTGGCCCTACCCCATAACAAAGAAACAGAATTTCCAGAGGATGAGGCCCAGAAATCAGGATTTTAAAAAGATTTCCAGGTGATTCTAACGTGCAGCCAGGGTTGAGAACAACTGCATTATGTAGATCTAGCTGAGCTGAGACAGCTGTGTCTAAGGAGCTCAGAGTCAGAACAGCTGTGTTCGCTCATGTGCTTCCCTGCTAACCTCCGGAAGGAAAGCCTATGAAGCAGTTGCAGAATCCTTTCCATCTTACCCTGCCCCCCCAATTGTAGAGTATGGGGTGGAAGGAAGGGAGAGAAGGCTGAGGTTGGTGAGTTATACAGGTGGAGGTTGGGGCTTGTAGATTGTTAGGGCCCCTGGAACTGGAGTTTCCCAGAGGGTGTTGACGTCTGATTTTTATTTTGGTTCCATTGCCCTGGTTCAGTCTTCGTTGTATTGAAAGAGGCTGAACACAAGTGAGCAGCTGTCCGGGTCATCTAGGTGAGAGATGTTGATGGCCTGGACTAATATTGGAGCATCCAGAAAGTGGATGAAGTGATTAGGTGCCTAACCTGATCTCAGAGGGCTTTCGTCTAGGGAAGGACCGAGCCCAGGGAAGGACCGAGCATATGGTCCAGCAGCACCATGCAGATGAACTGTGGAAAGCGAATGTGTAACAGGGAGATTCAGTTGCAAAGGTCAAGGAATGTCTCAAGTTTCTGTCGGTGGTTTTTTTTACTTGATTAAAATCATAATTCCCAAAGCGAGTAAAAGCCCACTGTTTGCCCCACAAAGGGCCACCAGCATGAGGAAATGTACAATATGTTCACTCGTCATTTTACAAAAATGTGGATTGGTGCTTGCTTTGTGCTGTAAAAATTCCAATCAGATTCGTTTATTTGCATAGTAATCAATGGATTCTTTTGTCCATTTCTGAGCAAAGGATTCCTTTCCATTTTTAGTGGTGTATTTTAAATTTTTTTTTTTTTTTTAGAGAAATGCCTTCCTGTGTAATCCATCCACTTCCCTTTTTGCAGCAAAGTTCTGCCCATGAATGAACCCTTTGTGCAGCCCTCTGCCTCCTGCACGTCTCCACTGGAGATAAGGCAGGTGGAGTTGCCTTTGCTCTGAGTATCTCGTTTATTTTTCTGAGATTTAAGGGCGGCCTTAGAGGAAGTGTTGAAGACTTCATCATGCTACTGATGACTATCAAATTGGCGATTACATGATTCTGATGGGAGCACCATGGGGGAAGAGCTTGGGTTTTGTGGGCAGAAAGAGGAGGGTTCAGGCTCAGTGCTCGCCTTCCCCCATTGGCCCCATGAGCTGTCCTTAGGCTTGTTTCTCTCCTTTGAGCCTTGGTTCCCTTCTGGGAGGAGGAGGACAATAAGACTTCCCTGATAGGCTGGTTGGGGAGATGGTCTTGGCCGGGCCTGTCACATCACGGGCATCCAACCAATGCCTGATGCTTTGGTTAGTGTTCATTAGCATAAGGAGGGGCATCAGCAGATCAGAGTTGTTACTTACAAGGGACTTGGACTTGGCAGTGTGTTTCACAGGAACCTTTCATTGTCTCACTACCATGAGGCTATGGGAGAGAACAACATAGGTTATTCAGATTAGAGAACTCTTATACAGTATATTACAGGCAAGTATGGTTTGCTAGGATGGTTTGAAATAAGTAATCTTGAGTTACAAGATAAAAATAAAATAAAATTTCTCTAATGCATCATGGGTGGGATGGAAATGGGGCAGAGTAGTGCCACTTTGTTTGAAAGAGTTGAGTTACGGTCTTTTTATTTTATTTTAATCTTTAAGTGCTGGATCACTTCATTTGTTGCTGGTTTACTCTGGTTTCCTGATTGTGTGTACAAATAATGGCAATTCATATGAAGAAGTTCTACTTCCCTATCTAGACCAGTGTTATAAATATGTGTCATGTGATCTGTGTTAATGAATATATATGTGTTTGTACATATATTCATATCATTTAGATTGAGTGTGGATAATAGGAATAGTGGGAAAATTTCCCTCACCCGTCCACAACTTCTCCAGAAAACAACGAAATAATCTTAGAACCCATGCCTGTGGTAGTAAGCCTGGCTCAGCTCTTGCATTCCAGGCTGCTGTCTGGCAGACTCAGGTGGGCTGTGAAAACAACTGCCCTGTTTTGTGAGAGCAAATATGAGGTTATGGTTCAGGCAAATTTCAGGTAAATGTAATGCTAGCAGGAGGCTCTTTTGTCTTCTTTGCCTTCCACAAAATTTCTAATTGAATTTGAACCACCTGCTTTTAAGTTCTGATTCTAGCGTAATGTCTTTAATTTTGTTACCTTTTCAGAAGGAATGTCTCTTGTCTTCCTATGGGATGCTTAGGGAGCTGGTGTTGACGGATTTCTCTCTCTGACAGGTTATAGCCTGGCAAATGGGCTCACACGTGTTGCAAACCTGAGGTGATTTCTGAGTGGTGGAGTTTAAAACTCAAGCTCTATTAAAGGAGATTTGGGAATTGTACCTTGTACTCCATTTTGTAGAAACAACTGCATTTAATATATTTCTCATTACTGGCTTAACCAAGTCTGTGTCCAGGAAAAGATTTTTCCACTTACCATTTTAATGCCAGATATTTAAGGAACGTTGAGGCCCAGATAATAAAGACTCTTGAAATGAGAATTTAATTTCAGGCCTCCTGCGCGGCAAAGAAGCTTGAAAATTACAAACCTCACCTTTCATTATTTTTCTAATTATTTTATCTCTATTTAAGAAAACCCTTAATCTCAGGTGTTTTTTGATTATCAAGACACAAATCAGATTGGATTAGGCCCATCCTAACAGCTTCCTTTTAACTTAATCACCTCTTTGATGACCTTTTCTCCAAATATACTCACCTTCTGAGGCGCAGGGGGTCATATGCATGGAGGGGAGGGGGGGTTGGCAAACAATTTAGCCCATAACACCGACTTAATTTTATGCTTTTTATAAAGAATACACGGATGTGCAGTGGATTTTGGATCTTTCTTGAAAGAAAGGTGAATCCATATTCTTGGTATTTTAAGATGGTTGCCAGAGGGGAGGGGAATGTTGGGGGACTAGGTGGAAAAGGTGAAGGTTATTATGAAGTACAAATTGGTAGTTACAGGATAATCACAGGGATGTGAAGTACAGCATAAGGAATATAGTCATTAATATTGTAATAACTATGTAGGATGCCAGGTGGGTACTGGAAATACAGGGTGGGAGGAGGGGTGGAGGAGGGAGACACACTATATAAAGTATGTGATTGTCTAATCAATATGCTTTACATCCGAAACTAATACAGAATAATATTGAATGTAAAGTGTAATTGAAAAATTAAAAAAATTTTCATTATCGAATTGCTTTAAGCAGTTGTTGAGAATTTGAATGTCCCCTGACTAAATGGTACACTGTTAATGGCCTCTCACATCCAAGCAGTCTAATGTGTTTGTTCTGGTTGAGTGAAACAATGCAGATTCTTTCTAGAAACCTTACAGCCAGCCGAGGAATTGCAGAAAGTGGCGGAAGAGGAAGCATTTGCTCAGGGGAGAGGTGAGCTATTAAGAGGGCTGCTTGAACACCGACTGCACCTCTAAACATTGACCGAAGGTGGAGGGACACTGACAGGGGCTGTTATTCAGGCGGAGTCTCCTGAGGAAGTACCTGCTGGGAGAGGCTGAGCGGCCTGGTCCAGGCGGCAAGTTCCTTAGGCACCTGTGATGTGAAGTGCGCCGAGAGCACACCCGAGTAGTACTGTTCTGGGAGTCCAGGTAAAATCGCTCACCTTTCCCCTGGTCACCAGCCAGTGGAAAGTTACCGCCGGTGGCGGCCAAGACTTCCTCATGAACTGCCCTTGAGGTTTCCAGCTTTATCTCCTCTTTCGTGTTCAGTGTGTGCTCCTAAATGAGTCAAGGAATTAATGCCACTCGGTAAGACTTTCCTTGGTGGGGGAGGAGGTTCTACTTTCCTTGGGCATTTAAAAACTCTGCTAATTCATCCGCAGCCATTTTACATGACCTGGGGATTCCTGAGCTGGTAATTCCTCTCTAACGTAGTAGGCCTTGTTTCTGGAAGGATTAGGCTCAAACCTCAGGGCTGTGAACTTGTACTTAGGAGCAAGTCTAAATGGACCCGATTGGTGTTCTTAAATGAAAGTGTTGCTTTGCGGGGCGGGGGAAGAAAATGAATGGTAAAAATGTATGAAAGTTGTGAATTTGTTTACTCAAAGGAAGAAGTGAGTAGCATCTGGGAGTGTTTCTCTTAAATTGTGTAGTAAGAAAGGAAGCTTTACTGGAGAATTAACTTATTTCTATGCAGTTTGAGTAAGATTTTTCTAAGTAATAGTGAATAGAATTGTTAGTGTATTTTTTTTTAAAGAAAGGTGGATTTTCTTTTAGGTTTCATAGTATTTCATTATTTGCCTGTTAGATTTAAATGTAAATAGCTGAATAACACAGCATTCTTTGTGGAGGGGTATTACCTTTTAGTTCTGGAATCAGTACATCCATTTAACCTACTATTTACCCTGCTGGCCCATGACATGGACCTGTGTGTTTTTGAGAAATGTATATATATACACATATTTAAAAATATGTGTTTTAATTTATTTTTGAGAGAGAGAGAGAGAGAGAGAGAGGAGAAGGGGAAATAGAAACATCCACGTGAGGGAAACATCAGCATGTATTGCCTGCCTCCTGCAAGCCCCCTGCTGGGGATCCAGCCAGGAAACCCTGGCATGTGTGTGCCCTGACGGGGAATCATCCAGCAACTCTTGGTGCATGGTTTGACGCTCAACCACTGAGCCACACTGGCCGGACTTTTTTGATGTTTTAACTACTGGTTTGAAACCTTCGTTTCTAGTGCTTAAAGGGAAGAAATTAAAAGCACCAATTATTTGAGCCAACAAGATGTATTTTAGACCTTAGATTGCTTTGAATATTTACTGAGGAGAAGTGGAGCAGGGCATGGACAGTTCTTTTTCTGAGAGGGGTACAAGGCCCCTTTGTGAGCAGGCTGGCCACATCTGCTGGCCGTCATTGTGTGGTGGCTGGGCTGGCAGGCACCGAGGCCAGGGCACTGTTTTCCATATGGGGGCCTTGGTTCAGTGGGGTGGTGGTCCGAGTTACCCTGCCTGCTGTGATCTGACTTCACTCCCCTCCCTGCCCCAGGTAAAGAGCTTTGAACTTGGACTCCGTTAGGGAATTCAGGTCCCACCTCCACCAGGCAGAGAGATTGGAATCTAATCTACTTTTTAGAAACCTCTACAGGGGGTTTCATAACTTTCTTGAGTGTCCTTGTCTGGTGACTAACAGCCTTGACATTTTTGTAGTCCTTCCTTTTAAAGGTTATTTTAGGAGATAACGTGAGGAATACCAAATGTGCATTCCACGCATGCTCTCCTAAAATGATTCTGAAAATTATGCCTAAACGTGCAGACCACTGGAACTGCTGGGGGTCAAGGGAAGGAAACCAATGCTTCTGGAGAAACATGCAGGGGAGGAAACTGGGGACTGCTCCCCAGGTCTCAGGTCTGCCTCAACCACCTTCTGTTTTCCTGTTTCTCCTCAGAGGTTGTCCAGGCATTCTAACTTTTCCTCCCTATAATTTGATGTTTCCTGCATCATGATTTGTTTCCAGAGGTCGGGGATGAGTGGTGGTAATTCAGCAATCGAATTTCTGGTGCATAGTCAGTGCTCAGACAATGGTTGCTAAATATGAGGGTCCAGACCCAGTGTGAAAATCCCCAAATCATGGATGGTGTGAAAGCCCTGCTGTGGGCTGGTGGCAGGACTCACGAGTGTGTGCGCATAGGTGGGGGGCAGCCCGGACAGAGCTTTCTGGTATTTTAAGGAGTGCGGACACATAAGGTCAAGTGTCAACTGTCAAGTGATTTAATCAATGATACTAGAGAACAAAGAGGAGGCTGTGTGAGGATGGAGGGGGGACAGCCTTTGTTAGGAGGGGTGAGCAGGACTGCCTGAGAGTTCCTGGGTTGGCACAGGAAGAGAACGAGATTTCTGCAGTAGGTGGGCGGTGGGGGGGGGGGGGGGGGGGGGAGGAGGATTAAAATATATTATCCTATATAATAAAAGGGTAATATGCAAATTGACCAAATGGCAGAACGACTGGTTGCTATGATGTGCACTGACCACCAGGGGGCAGACGCTCAACACAGGAGTTGCCCCCTAGTGGTCAGTGTGCTCCCACAGGGGCAGTGCTGCTCAGCCACAAGCTGGGCTCACGGCCTACAAGTGCAGTGGTGGTGGCAGGAGCCTGTCCTGCCTCTGCGGCAATTCTAAGGATATCCCAGTGCGGCTTAGGCCCGCTCCCCATGGGGAGCGAGCCATCAGTTGGACATCCCCTGAGGGCTCCTGGACTGTGAGAGGGTGCATGCAGGCTGGGCTGAGGAACGCCCCCCGCCCCCCCCCCCCCCCATGCCCAGTGCACTAATGTCATGCACCGGGCCTCTAGTTCATGTATATTTAATGAATTGAGTTACCAGATGATCTGTGCACTGGATTGACAAAATCAGTGAGATTCGGTGAATATTGGAAGTCATATAAAGAATCTGATGTTGCATAAAGTGATTTTACTTTTTCATAAAAATAATTATGAAAGTATAATAAATGCTCTTTGGAAAAATAAAATAAAGAAATAAAGCAGCAACCCAGACACGGTAGGAAATTATATTCAGAGTGAAAATATTCCCTACTCCACTTGTGCATGTTTTTCCCCACAGAGTGATTCTTGCTAAGAGTTACTGGGAAACTGTGGGCTTTGGAAGAGAGGGATGGAGATGAGTACAGGATCTGTGCAGTTTCTGGTGCACATCCCAGCCACTCTTCCCAGGAGAGGGGGGGGGGGGGGTGGGATATGATTCAGGGCTGGGGTGCCGGGAGGAAGGGGGTAGGGTTGCTGGCTCCTTGCACATTTCCATCCCAGCATCCCCTGGGGAGAGGGGACTGAGCTTGTCCCTGCAGAGGAGCCCAGTGCAGCCCAGTTATAATTGGGAGATCTTAAAAACTGGTACAAATTGCCTGTGTTACTCCATAATACTCCCTTTTTGTTTTAATATAACGTTGTTTCTTAGACTTTATGGTGCTTCAGAATCACCTGGGACCTTATTGTAAACACATCCCAGAGATTCTGCTTCTCAAGGTCTGGATGGGGCCCGAGAACGAGCATTCTGCCAAGTGGCCAGATGATGCCAGTGCTGGTGGTCAGGGGTCCACACTTTGAGAGCCACCGTCTTGCCCTTCTGAACTGCGTCCAGCATGGTCAGTGGTGAACCTGAGGCAGGGCGGTGAAGGATTAAAGAAAACAGACAAGAGAATATAGCTGGGGCCAAGTGGGACACTTTTCTCGGATGGAGAGACAGTGCCACAGCCTGTAAGCCAAGTCTTTATTTTCAGATCCCATGAGGCAAAGCAAGGGCGTGGTCAAGATGTTTACAATGTTCTCCCGAGTTTCAAATCTACTTAATTACATGCTCTTGAGAACTCTTTCAAGCTTTGTTTTGGCAGCACTTGCTGCACCTCCCGCAGCCTACATCACTCAGCCACCTGGGAACACAGGTTCGGACCATAAGGTCAAGCTTACAACCATAGCCTTTGGCTATAATTGTGCTGGGAGGGCTTTGCCCTCTAAGCTGGAACCTGCATGTGGCTTTGCCACAAGAGGACCGTGCCCTCTCATTAGTCCGAGGCTTGAACCTGTACTAATGCTGTAGCCGCTCTCCACACCCTTCAAGACTTTCAGAGACATTGGTACTCCAAGAAGATGCTCCATGCCCGTCCTGTGGCTTCTTAGCACACCTTCCTGCATGGAATCTTACAGGGAGCTAGCACCTGTCCAGTGTGGGAAATGTACCAATTTCAGGACAGGTGTCAATGTTCCATGACTGTGAACAGCCACTTGAAGGGTGGCTGATGCCCTTCCTGCCTCCTCAGGATTTAGGGGGCAGGAGAGATGAAATGAGCAGGTCCAGGCTGTGGAAGGGGTCTGGTCCAATTGCCCCTTTGGGTGGGATGGTGATATCATGAGCTTTATCATCCTGTGGATACATCATTGGTTCCCATTTTTCTCTAAACTCTCATTTGTTAATAATTTTTAAAAATTACCCTCATAAATTACCAGGCTCTTTACAGACTGAACCAAAGAATAACAGTTTTATGAAAGATACAGAATGTGTCCCAGGGCCTGTATGTGACAAGATTTAAATTGGAAATGGGACGAGGTCAAATTTGTGTCTTCTATGGTTCATGTTAGAACAGTGGTCACCAACTGGTGGTCCGCAGACCACTGTTGGTCCGTGAGGTCCAAAAGGTTGGCGACCGCTGTGTTAGAAGATTTAAAGGAAAAGCAAGTTGCTAAACTTGGTTATACATCAACTGTCAAAACCAAGTACAAAGTGCTTGGCATTAAAGTCAAACATAATTTTAAGTTATAGAAAGAAATAGCATTCAATAGAGGTTGATCAATGAAAGAAAAACAAATAAAATACTCTATAAAAAATAACCGTAAGCCCTGGCCAGGTTGCTCGGTGGGTTGGAGCGTTGTCCCATACATCAAAGGTTGCAGGTTTGGTTCCCCGTCAGGGCACATACGTAGGTTTCGAGTTCTATCCCCATCGGGTGCATATGGAAGCAACCGATTGATGTTTCTCTTACATTGATGTTTTTCTCTCTTGCTCTCCCTCCCTCACCCTTCCTCTCTCTCTAGAACAAATGAAAAATAAATCCTCAGGTGAGGATTAAAACAAACAAACAAAAAATCTTAACATTTTCATTTCTTGTTTTCTTTTTCCCTCCCAAAGTGTTCTGTTAGAAGTAACGACATTTGTAACTTCACTTCTGGCATTGCTTAGTTATAAATGGCTTTTGAAGCAGCAGCACACCCACATGGTAATGGACATTGTTTTGAAGTTTGAAAAATTAGAAAACTTGACTTTGATCGTTTTAAATAAAAAAAATCAAAGTACTATGATGAAATCATTTAGTTGTATGTATTTCTATGGAAACTGAAACACACACACATATTTAATAACCACTTTCTATTTTGCTTTTTCTTTTTTAAAACATCAGTTTGTTTTTGTGAGGGTTTTTTTTAATATATATTTTTTTATTTCAGAGAGGAAGGGAGAGGGGGAGAGATATAGAAAAATCAATGATGAGAGCAAATCATTGATTGGCTGCCTCCTGCAGCCCCACACTGGGGATCGATCCTGCAACCCGGGCATGTGCCCTGATTGGGAATCGAACCGGGAATGGAACTGGGAATGGAACCAGGAATTCCTGGTTCATAAGTTGACGCTTAACCGCTGAGCCATGCTGTCTATTTTGCTTCTTAAAAAATTCATGATTCAAAACACAAGGCAAAATTCCAGTAATCTAGGAAATAAATTTTTTCAGTTGCTATCTCGTTAACGAGTTGTTGATGAGTTATGGCTTTGTAATGAAACGTCATTGCTGGATAACGAGGCTCGGCTGATATGTTGCATCTGATAAGGCACATTTGCACATTTTAAGAAAGAAGTTACAGGAGCAGCGATTCTGTCCAAGATCAATACATCTGGCACACTTGTCTCCTTTTACATGTGGAGCCATTGACCATGAACATTATCCATCCTGACACCTGGTAGAGAAGTTAGAAATGAACATCACTCATGCTTTGCCGCTGGCTTTCTGCCAGAGATGATAGGAGGGGAGGGGGGAATTGGGAAGAGATTCAAAGTAAGGGGTTGCTTTGTGGGCCTCTGGCCATGAACGGTTGCACAAGTCTCATTATTCTTATTACCCCAGGATCTTCTCTCCAGTGGTTGATGTCAGCAGCTCTCTTAGGTTTGTGGCACTGGGCGTTGTGGCTTCTGGAAGTTTCTAACGGGACAGCTCAATTCTGCTCGCAGTTTTTCCCTCGGGGAGGTTTGTCTTGATGTTCTGGTTCTAGCTGGTGATTTTGCTTTTCTGTGTTGATTGAGTTTAGTTTCTGTGCAGCACTCGAGCTAACTTCAGCCACTCCTTGAACCAGTGACCACTTGCACTTTCTTGGCTAATCCTGCCCTTGTGTTATTTCTTAGACTGGTTCCAATGAGCAGCTCATCGCAGAGGAAGTGTTGCTGTTCTCCATAAGGGGAATTTTAAACCTCTCATATGGGGCCAGTTAGTCACCATAAATCCTTTTAGGAATAAGATGTAAAATAAGAATAACAACAAACAAACCTTCCCTTCTCCCCTCCAGAATACTGTTAACACATGCTCTTACTTCGTTTCTATTGGTTATTTCATTCATGATGTTTTGGAAGTGGTGGCAAATAAGGAAGCACTCTGATTTCTGAATACTCTTGTGTTTCACAGTGAGGTAGATGGGGATTGTAGTGATTATTCCTGGGTTTTGTCTTAGTGAAGTTACATAATATACCTAGTAAAAGTGTGTGATCTTGCATGAATCATCTTAGCCCGAGTTCTTGGCTTCTCAGGTGCAGGTCTTCTAAAAGCACAACCTCTCAGAGTCGGGAAGGGACATTGGAGACCATCTGGTTCATTTTCCTGCCCCTCGTGATATTTCTGGCAGGTGGCAGGCCCTTGCTCTCGCTCCGGTTCTAACTGGCCTGCTCTCTGCCTCAGGAGGCCACCTGCTTTGTGTTTGACCAGAGTTAATGACTGGAAGTTTCTTCCTCTCAATAAGGCCCAGCTGCCTCCCTTGGCTTTCACTCCTTGGGTTGAGGTTTGCCCTCTGCAACCTCCTACTATATAATGACTTTCCTTTGGCCACCCCACCTCCCTTCCCACAGAAAGAATATTTTTTTTAAACACAAATTAGGTCAAACATGTCTAAGTCTTCATGTGATGTCTGTTTGTTTATTAACTACGCTGTTACTTAAAAACAAATGTATTGAGTTAATACATTTAAATGGTTTTAAATTAAAAACCCAAAGAATGCAACAGACAGGATTCTCAGAGGGAAGTGGGGAGGAGGAGAGGGAAGAGATCAACCAACGAACTCATATGCATAACCCATGGACATAGACAATATTGGGAAGAGGATGGGAGTGGGGAGGAGAGGTGGGTCAATGGGGAAAAAAGGGGACATCTGTAATATTTTAAACAATAAAGATAAATGAAAAATAAACAACAAAGAAGGCTGTGCAGTGAAACATCTCAGTGTGAGTGTGTGTATGTGTGTCTCACACACCTCTGACCCTACCAACTAGTTCCTGTCCTCAGTCAGCCAGTGATGGAAGTTTCTTGGGTCCTTACAGAGTTTCCTTTACACACATGCAGACAGATATGTGCATGTAGACACATACACACCTCTCCTTTCTGTCCTTTTCCTATGAAGGATGGCATACCCTACGAAGTGCCCTCCACCTAGCCTTTTCACAGAACCTTGTGTCTTGGATTTTCAGACCTGTACGTAGAGAACATCCTTATTTTTTTCTGGTGGTTGCTCATTGTTCTGTTGTTTGGATTTTGTCCTATTGGCTTAAGAAAAAAACAAAGCAAAATAACCACCTTCTTCCGAAGCCTTGCCACTTGGATCTGAACATAATGCTGGCCCAGGGCACAGTCTGATGACAGTTCCTGCCCTGGACTTTGAATAGTGCAAGTGGTTTACACTGTCTGAAAGTTGAGTCATATTGAGCTCAAGATAAAATACAACCCCAAAGGCCCTGCCCCCTCTCCTTTTGACGCTTTCTCATCTTGTACCTTCCATCTTGCCTTGTGGACTCGGGCACCAAGTGCTCACAGCCCTAGAAAACTCCGTCCTGTGGGATTTGGCCAATCACCCATTATGGTGACATCTTTTTGGATTCTGATCCAGTCATCTGACATTTTATCCAGTTGTGTATGTCAACTACCAATTGGATTAGCCTGCCATCAATATCCACACCCACATTAGCTGCCCTGGAGGGAGATAACCATAAAGCCCCGTGAGACCTCCCTGGAGTTTTCTAATGACTGTACTTTGGGTAGGAGTTGGCAAATGGGCACAACTGAGTCCTGCTTAACTTTAGTATCAGGTCACCTTTACATCTTCACCTTGTCTGCAATAGTAATTTTCAACTGGTGTGCTGCAAAAGTTTTTAAAACAGGCAGTACCTGACTATTGAGTCAGGGGCACTGACCTCTTTTCCCTTAGCTTGTCAAATAAATAAATGACAGCAACCAACACCACAATCGCCACCTGGTGTGAATGCCCCGTCTTGAACCGTAAATATGTAAGTCATACAATAGAGTTACATCTTATTGGTCACATCCCATAATAAGGTTGCGTCTGATTGGTTAATTGTTGGTACAAGAAATCCTTATATACAAGTATAAGTGCCTGATTTTTAAAAAGTCACTTTGAAGCAAAAAAGGTAGGTAATTACTATTATTATCGTTTTATAATCAATCAAAAGTACACCTTTTGTTAAAGCAGCAAAAAGTATATATTTTTTGGTGTGTTGCAGAATTTTAGTAATCAGTTTATGTGTGCCATGAGATGAAAAATGCTGAAAATTGCTGGTTTAAAAGAATAAAATGTGGTTTGGCCAAAGTCTGTCTACACCAATATGCAGATGCTCTGGGACCATTAATCTTGTTAGAAAAGGAAATAAGTTTGCATGTCTTACTTCGCAAACCTTGGCTACTGATTGTTTTTCTTTTCTAAATGCTCACAAAATACTTAGTAACTCATTCTAAAACTTGGCCTTGGTTTGATGTCATTTTTGCACTTGGACATTTACTCCTGAGTCATATGAGTGCCTTGCTGTTTGCTGGTCTAGGAAAACAGTGCTGAGCAAGCTAACAGATTACTTTGTGGTTCTCCACCATGAGCAGTTGCACTGGGTCCATTAATCTTGTCTCTGGTCTCTACCCTCGGAGAGCTTCATCTTTGTGCGTGAGAGCTAATCTGAAAAGCTACAACAATGAAGGGCAAAAGGAGAAATACAGGGTACTGTGGGAGCTTCTTGCAGGAGGATGTAACTAGTCCAGGAGCCCTGGAAAGGCATTTTCAGAAAACGTGATGTTTAAGCTGACTCCTAAAGGACAAGAAGGAGATCGGAGCAAAAATATTATAGCAAATTGGTTTTGGTAGAGGGAAAAAAATGCTGTAAGCCCAGTCTATATAGTTAACATTATGGTTCATAGCTTTTTTTTCTTTCAAAGTTGGGACATTTGCCCATCTGTGATGTCTTGAATTCCTGAGTTACCTGTCAGGTTCTCTGAGCCATTGTGGGATATGATGTGGTCGAATGAGTTGTAGAGCCTGGATGTTCCTGGCACCATTCCCATCCCTGTGTTTCGGAGCTTGGTTCTCCTAATTGTCTTCTTCCAAGAGACTTAGGTACTCTAATGTGGTCAGTAGTGCCGGAAGGCTTTGAGCCACAGCCCAAGTGTGTGTGGATAGTTATTTTATAAGATCTTGAGACCTATACAGGAATTAGAAACGGTTACCTTCTGAGGATTAAGCTAGTAGCAAATATGGTATTTGTGGGAGCAAGCCAAGAAATTATCTGCAACTGTGTGGCTGAAGAGTTTGGGAACATCCCCAGTCCCAGTGCTGGTGACTTGGGTGTGATCTCCCGGAAGCAGGGTTGGAGTTTGGTTGCAGTCTGTGAAAGGAAACCAGTTAGGTCAAAGCCTGGGGGTCGGGGTCTGGAGTGCAGGAAAAGGAAACCTAGACAGGCTTCTGTTTGCCCCTGTTCTGTGAACTTGGGAAGCAGTGGGAGGAGTCATCCTGTTGTGGAGATGAGCACAACTAAGCCCCCGTGCTTAGCGCACACTCACCTTGTAGCCTTCCCATTGATTATAATTTGCATCTGTTCAACTTGCCCACAGAGGAAAGGTGCCAGTTATTGGTCCTGAGCCTCAGCCATGTACGGGGCACTTTCTCATTGTGAAATCTAACGCTCGACACTGGAATGAGTTATCGGCTTTGTTCACCTGTGTCTTCTCTAAGATTCTGGGAGCCCTTGGCACACTGACAGAAGTCACGCTTCTGATCCCACTTGATGAGATTCAGATCCAGGATCACAGAGTTCGCCCCGGGAACATCTTCCTGGCAACCCCTGCTGCGTCCTGAAGCTCAGCTCTCTTCCCGTTCCTCCTAGTCAAGCTACACATTTGACCCAGAAACCCAGACTTGACTTTATTGCAAGAGGTCAGAGTTAGGAGGGCCATGAACAATGGAAAATTTTAGATCTTGCACTATGATTCGTGGCTTTCAACAAAGTGCCATTGTTTATTATGATCATTTTTAGAACTAAGAATACAGGATAATTCTTGTCTTAGTGATCTTAGAGGAATTTAAAAATGTTTCCTGTCTCATGATTAAAAGTTTGAAACAGAAGAACCATTGATAAATGGATTCTTTGAAAACCTTTTACATGGAGTTTTACCAATTCTTCTGGTAAAAAGAGAATTTTTAATTAGTGGAAGAGAGTGATTATGTCCTTTGAGCTGGGACCCTTGCCAGCTCATTCATTTCATGGACATCGCTCAATGGCACCTTTTTCTCCTCTCTCCGTAATCACTGAATTACTATGGATTCTTGGCATTCGAACATTTAACACTTTTAATTGAGAGCCACTCTAAAAATACGCATTCTGGCATGTTACATGTGAGGCCCTTGAGGGTCCACATGTCACTTATATGTGACTGATCATAGCCACCACTTACTGCTAACTCCTCAACCTACCACCAACCCCGAAGCCCACCCGTACCCCCGTTTCTTCTTCAGAGGCATATTTTCCAGGTGAAATTATGTGGAATGGTGATACCCACAAAGAACTCAGGATGACTACCTGGAATGCCATGGCTCTGCTTTATGCCAAAGTCAGCAACAAAGACACCTAATGTTGTCACTGAAAGAAAGAAATGTGAGACTAGCACTTTAAGGCATGGGTCAAAACAGTATTTGGTTGTAGGGGTAAAGGGGAGGGTTTGAGAGAAACTTGCATGATTCAGTGCCAGCCGTGCGGAATGGGCACAGCAAGTCCTCATTTAAGCCACCTATAGGTTCTTGGAACTGCCACAAAACGAAGCATAACAGCCAATTTACCATAGACTAGCTGATAGAAACAGGAGTTAAGTTCCTACGGCATCTCATCAACGTTAAAATGAAACGGCATCATCGAATGAAAGTGTTACTTGAGGACCTGCTATCATTAGAATCGACAGAAATCTTATGGGAGCTCGAATATGATTCTATTGGCATTTATTTAATTTACAGCACCCTTGCCTTTCTGGAGCGGGTTCAGGTGGTTGTGGCTGGTCTGCTCAGATGTGATGGTCAGGAGACCTTCCCATTGGCTTTAGTTCGTCGTTTAGGCCTGGTTCGTCTTCACTCCACGGGGCTCGCTGTAGGTAGTTTTCTAGATGGTTGGTCACTCCCATTTCTCAACTCTTCTCTGTTATCTGAGTTTAGTTCCCATTCCTACCAGCCCTGTCCCTCCTGGTATTTTCCAGTATGTCTATAATTCTCCCAAAAGGGCCAAGAATACTTTTTCTGTGAATACTGTGTGAGATTCACAGAAAAAAGCAACCTTGTTATGAGGTTGTCCTTTACTGGGCTAGGCTAAAACTCCCAGATCTTTGTCATACTCTATTAAGCCACCATCACCACTAGTCTTTTATTTGTATAGTGAGTTTTAAACTGTCTTGATGTAGGAAGACAGTACCACACTCTACTGTATTTGCCTAGATTGTATAGATATTGATTTATAGACACTCAATTTGCATGCTTGCCAGTCTTTAATATTTCAGAGCAAACCTTGACCCTGGAACCTGATTACAGTACAACCTGCCTCCGAGGTTATTCAGATCCACTGCATTCCTGCATGAGGTAATGCCCTGGAGCCGCACCATCCACTGGACCCTTCTGTGACTATAGAAATGTCCTCTAGCTGCACTGTCCAGTGCAGCAGTCACTAGACATGTGTGGTTATTGGGCACTGGAAATGTGACTAGAGTTACCAAGGAAGTGGATTTTAATTTTAATGACATATTTAAATTAAATTAAATTTAGCCTAATGTAGCTAGTGGCTACCAACTCTACAGTGCAGGCTTACGGTAGAGTTCAGTTGAGAAGATAAGACTTCCCTGCAAGGAAAAGAAACTACTGTGATTTATTACTTAGTAAGTGCCCAAGTAAATGGCTGGTCGGAAGGAAGGCTCTGGAAGGCACCGGTCTACTGGGCGCCATGTGGGTGTCCATTTCTGACCTCTGGACCGAGCTCTGGTTTCTGACTTCTAACTGCCCTTTGGACATCGCTACCTGCACATGGGGAATATGACCTCCTATCAAGAAACCCAACTTCTTTTCTTTCCTGTAGCCTCAGACCCACTCTTCTTGCTTTATTTTCTATCATCTAAGATCACCAGCCCCCACTCACACCGAAATTGGAGACGTTAGCTGCTGTCTTCTCCTTTGCCTTGCAGAGCAGAGCCAGTCTGTCCCGAGCCGATCTGCTCCCCCAGGAATAGCTTTGGAACCAGTCCCGGGTCCTCCATCTGCCAGACAGTGAGCCGACCGTGTGTCCCCGCACTCCTCTCTCTGGATTTACTCCCTTCCGTCTGCTTTTTGCTCATGTCATCAGTGAGCCCGCCACTCACCTGCTTAGCTGTGTGTGCCCTTCACAGCACAGAGGACGTGTCCAGGCCCGGGCAGCTATTCCCCTCCCCCACCTCCAGCACTCTGACCATCCCCATGTCCAGGTGCCCATTTGTCTCAAAGATTGTTCCTCCCTTTTTCCTCATTCCTCAAGTCTTGGCTCAAATAAATGCCTGCTCATCTGGGGCTTTCCTCAACGTTCTGCTCCATTTCCCTCTCCACACCCCCCTCACAAGTACATTAATTTCTTCCTCCTCTGAGTTCCCAGAATCCACCCATTGCTGTTATTAAACTCACTGTGTCATCTTGTAACTACTTGTGTGCGTGTATGCTCTGATAACACAGCACGCACATTCCTGTGGGCTTGGACTCTGTCGTATTGACTCCTTATTCCTCGTACTGCCTCCGGCTCAGAGGAGGCACTTGTGGTGGAAGGACTGCATGGGCCTGTGCTGACCACTGGGGAGAATGGGTGCTGTATGGGAAAGCACAGGGAAGAAGGGAATTGTGTCGCCGTGAAGAGCACAGGTGCTTTGGGAATAGAGCAGGTTGTGGTGAGTCGTCAGTGCCAGGCCAAGGAGTTTCAGTCTGATCCGTTGGTCCCTGGGGAGGTCCCACTGGTGCAGTGGAGAAGAGACATTTTAGAAAGATTGGTCCTGGCCGGGTCGCTCACCTGGTTAGAGCGCTGTTCTGTTACACCAGCCTGTGGGTTTGATCTCTGATCAGGGCGCATACAAGAATAAACCAATGAATGCAAAAATAAGTGGAACAACAAATCAGTCTCTCTCTAATGTTATCATCATTGTTTCTAGAATTAAAAAAAAAATTATACTAAGGTCGTGCAGCCTAAAGTTTCTGGAGTTGCTTCAGTTTCAAATGTTACTGTATTTACAAGGCATCAGATGCCAAACTTCTTAAAAATAATACAAACACTGCGCTTATATTGAGCATGTCACCATGTTCTGTTAATTCTGCCTTTAAAATGCCATGCTTTTTATTTTTTAATCCTGACCCAAGGATATGTTTTTATTGATTTTAGGAGAGAGAGAAACATGGATTGGTTGCCTCCCATATGCACTCTGACCGGGGA
Organism: Myotis yumanensis; assembly: GCF_028538775.1. Taxonomy (NCBI): domain Eukaryota; kingdom Metazoa; phylum Chordata; class Mammalia; order Chiroptera; family Vespertilionidae; genus Myotis; species Myotis yumanensis. The sequence continues at coordinate 41,893,522 of NW_027223758.1, forward strand.
CCAAACCCCCAACCTGAGTATGTGCCCTGACTGAGAATTGAACCTGCAACCATTTTTGGTGTACAGGATGACACTTCAAAAATTTTATTGATTGATTTGAGAGAGAAAGAAAGAACAAGCCACAATGCCTCTATGGCCTATTCTTCAAAGTCATGCACTCTCACCTCCTCCATATTCTGTTTTTGTTTTTTTTTTAGAATGATTTTATTGATTTCAGAGGGAAGGAGAGAGGGAGAGAGGGAGAGAGAGAGAGAGAGAGAGAGAGAAACATCAATGATGAGAGAGAATCCTTGTTCAGCTGCCTCCTGCATGCCCCTTATAAGGGATTGAGACTGCAACCCAGGTATGTGCCCTGACCAGGAATTGAACCGTGACCTCCTGGTTCAAAGGTGGATGCTCAACCCCTGAGCAACACTGGCCAGGCTTTTGTTTATTAGAAAGAAGTCCCTAAATCCCAGGTGAGGGAGGAATATTAAGCCCTAACTCTTGAAAGAAGATTATCAATCTGTAGACATTTTAAAACCACACAACATAATTTCTGAAACTTAGTCACCTTGACCATTAAAATTAAGATTCTGCTCTAGGCCATCTTTTACTTCTTCCCTTTTGTTAACTTTTTCACTTGATATATTAATAGCCACAATCTAGTAAAGGTTGAATCCTATGTTTCTGCAATTTTTTTTTCTGGAATTAATGTTCTTGGGACTTGCTTGTTTAGAATAACAGTGTTGGTCTGACAGTGGTGGACAGCGACAGTGGATGGTTCTGTGGGCTGGGCTGTTTGCTGCCATTGGTATCAGCTGAGCTTGAGCTGGACGTGTTTTCCGTCCTGCATGTTTGTTCTCACCACTCACTGTTATTCCACCCCTGTGTTTTAGGTATATTTTAGGTATGTGTATATCAAATCTCCACAGTTGATTGTAAGCCCCTTGGAGAGAGAAGAATGTGCCTTCTTCAGTTTTGGGACCCTCCTTTCTGCCTGCACAATGCTTGAATCTCATAGTCATTCAGCACATTTTTGTTGAATGTGTCAGTAGAAGGCCAAAGTGGAGAACTGAGTGATAAAAGCGAGGAGAGGGGTCTGCCATCTAAAGTGGGGGAACCCATCAAGAGAGTGAAGAGAGGCAAGGTGTAGAGTTGGGAATTGGGATGGAAAGGACAGGATATAGCAAGAGTGGGCGATGATGAGAATGTAGGATGAGGTTGGGGGATAGGATAGTGCAGGATATCTTAAAAATGTGTGGAACAGTGCCCAGCCGGAGTGGCTCAGCAGTTGAGCATCACCCATGCACCAAGAGGTCTCTGATTCAATTCCTGGTTAAGACACATGCCTGGGTTGCAGGCTTGATCCCCAGTAGGGGGTGTGTAGCAGACAGCCAATTGTGTGTGTGTGTCTCTCTCTCTCCCTCCCTCCCTCCCTCTCCCTCTCCCTTTCCCTTTCCCTTTCTCTCTATCTAAACATAAATAAAAACATATTTTTAAAAAAGAATTTTCACCCTGGCTGGTTTTGCTCAGTGGATAGAGCATCGGCCTGCAGACTGAAAGGTCCCAGGTTCGATTCCGGTCAAGGGCATGTACCTTGGTTTCGGGCACATCCCCAGTAGGGGGTGTGCGGGGGCGCAGCTGATCGATGTTTCTCTCTCATCGATGTTTCTAACTCTCTGTCCCTCTCCCTCTCTGTAAAAAAAATCAATAAAATATATTTTTAAAAAATTAAAAAAGAATTTTCAGTTAAAAAAGAAGCATAGAACAGAATTTTGTTTCATAGTTGGGGCAAGAGCAGAGAGGCCTGGGAAGATTAACAATATCTACTGTGTAGCAGGCACAGTGTGGACATATGTATAAAAAATAATGATCACCTCCTTAAACCCAGGGAGTGTTTAGTGTGAGCCTGCAAGTGTTATGGATAATAAGTAGAAGTATAAATATAAGATAGACTGTGGAAGGTAAATACGATAAATTGATTTAGGGGAGAAGGATCAAGATGTTCAAGTCCCTGACTTAGGACTTCCTTGTCCATGTGGACATCTGGTATATGCGACACCTGGGGTCACAGTGGATCCCCGTGTGGAAAGAACACTGTTTCCCAGGCCAGATATCACTTTTTTGAGGGGTGGGGGGTGGGGGGGATCAGCTGCCATTGTGCAGAATAAGGAATCAAACATAAAAAGTTACCTTCTCAAGGCACATCCATAGGAGAAAAGGTAAATTCGAATGTCTGGTTTTGAGGTGGAACTTGAAATTTATTTTGCCATAGGAACAGTTGGATAGATTGTGCAATAGGCTTTGTGGATGGGCATGGGAATCTGGTAACCTTTTATACACAGTCTATCTGAACAGGCTGTCTTACAAATGAGCCTTCAGAATACCACCGAGGTGGGACTTCCTCCATGCCATTCATTTATGGCTTGGGCACCTTGTTTTATGACTTGATGAAGAATTAGAAAACTCAGTGGAAAAGAAAAGCACATGTCAGGTGCATAGAATCATCCCTGTTACTCAGCGACAATGCAAAACAGAGTCATAGTAACAGGAAGAGACACTGAAATCATGAGGATGCCTGTGGTCATTCAGCCTCACCTCTTCTGTGGTTGTGCTTTCTCTGTGTTGTACATTCTATCTCCGAATAATATTTCCAGTGTCATAAGCCACCTTAGTTAAATATTTAATTCTCCTGGACTCATAACTAGGGACCAAAATGTCATCCGTAGGTTTTATGAAAGTAATAAAATGCTTCAGAAAATACAGTTGCTCTGCTTGGGGCAATTAGTCACTCACCTGGTCACGTGTTTCCCTACAGAATGACGATGGCTGCTTATCTGTATGAAAGCTTGTTATTTGGAGGAAACGAAGATAAGACGTTTTTGCTGTATGTCTGAACCCCGTTTATAAAAACTATTTTTATGAAGTAACATTCTCTTTCCTGCTCCCTGCCCTTAACTTCAGAGAGAAGTAAATTTCCTGCAACAGGTGCTTGTAAATAGTTAAGTGCTCAATAAAGCCCCCCCCCCCCGTCCCTTTCATCTCCAAGCTATTGCCTACAGTTACATAAGAGAACCCTGTTCACGTCTTCCGAATATATAGCTCTATACCTTTGTGAGTTGGCTCAAATATAACTTGTAGGTTTGTTTTTCTCATGACAAGGTTTATTCATTTTAAAAATACAAAAGCCTAGGTTTCTAAACCTGTGATTTTAATTTGTCCTTTTTTCGTCTGTATTTTCTGAAGTTTCTACAAAAATTTATTTTCCAAACAAAAATAATGTTTCCGAAGGAAGAAAGCAGGTAAGCGAAAAGAAGTTATCCATTACCCAGAGGTAATCGCTATTGACTTCATCCTTTCTGGGTCTTTTTTTGTGCACATAATTGATATTTATTTCAAAATGAGATTATGTTGACTATGATAAGTTAACAGTTTTCAGTGGGAATAAACAGTACAAGTCTATTTTCAGCTCACTGTCTGGGCAAGGTCAAGTAGGTAATTGTGGAGGTAGCAGGTGGGGTGGGGGGATGCTCTGTTCCACTCACTCCTTTCCTGGAGTTTTCCCTCCTTGGCCTCCAGGATCTTCTTCATTGAGCTGGAGGATGGGGAGAGAATGAAAGATGGTGAGTGGGAGGGTCTATTGGCCTGGTCTGGAAAATGCCCAGATCATTTCTGTCCATGTCCTATTGGCCAGAACCTAGCCACATGACTGCAAGGAATGCTGGGAAATGTAGTCTAGTTGTGGGTTTAAATGGAAAAGGGAGACATCTTGTTGAACAACTTGCTGGTCTCTAAACTCATTTACAGAAAGCTTAGGAAACTTAACCATATAGTTTATTTCAAACATTTTTTTGTATGCTAAATCTAATCATATCTCTATCCTATGCAAAGCTAACCATCTCTTGCCAGATCTCCTTTTAATTGGTCATCCTCTTTTGTTTTTATTCCCTAAGAGTCCATTCTCCCAAAAAACCAAAGTGGTCTTTCAAAAACTTAAGTTGGAGAGAAACCAAGATGGCGGCATAGGTAAACACCGGAAATTGCTGCCTCATACAGCCACTTCAAAAATAGAACTAAAAGACAAAACGGACATCGTCCAGAACCACAAGAAGGCTGGCTGAGTGGAAATTCTACAACTAAAGGAAAGAGAAAAGTGTACTGAGACTCAGAGGAGGTGAGGAAGTAAAGTGCACAGGTACGGAGGCGCACGTGGAAAGGGCTGGCAACTGAGGACGCAGTTGTTTTTTTCAATCGGGAGGGAGACACAAGCTCCCGGCTGCTCTGAACTCCAGTTCTGGGCGAGTCTGTAGGGACCCAGACTCATATGGGGAGAAACTGGACTCTCTGGCATTAGTTGGAACTCGAGGGCGGCTTTCTCTCAGAGGTGCTTGCAGCGATTACCGGGACAGTGAGACCTGAGGCCTCTTAGGGCAGGGCTGAGGATCGGCCATAGCTGTTTGCTCTGCCCTGTTGATTCCCTGAGACCCCATCCCACCCAAGCTGTGCGCAGAGGCTTTTGCATATAAATGGCCTGGCCCTTTGCAATCTGAAATTACCTAACAAACTGCAGCTGGGACAGAGAGACCCAGAACAACCAAAGGAAGGTCCAAAGCCCCACAGAAGCTTGCATTGCTTCACAGCTGGGCCTCATCTAGGTACCTCCAAATCCCAAACAAAGAAGAGGAATCTGCAGATCTCTCCATAGTTCCTGCTGGGTAGCCTCAGGCAGAGGCTAAATTAGCACCTCCTTAGAGATCCAAGTGCCAGTGTACCCAGTGGTCGGAGTGGGACCATCCAGATTACAACTCCTCAGATCCATAAGGGACACACTCAGGGGGCAGACTCAGTGAGCACCAAAGCCCCACTGAAACAAGTCTTGCCCCAGAAGGGTGTCTCCAGCACAGAAGTTCTCCCACAGTAGACACAGCTGATTCTCACAGTCAATTGGCCTGGAGGTCAATTCCTCCCAGTGATACCTACAACAATCAAGGCTTAACTACAAAAAGACTGTGCACAAAGCCCACAAAGGGGTGCACCAAGAGTGTCCACCTCAGGTAATTGGGGAGGCTGAACCACTGGGCCCTATAGGACACCTAGCACAGAAAGCCACTCTATCAACACAGGGAAGCATAAAAAATGTGGAGACACAGAAACAGGTCCCAAATGACAGAAATAGAGGAAAGCAAACTATTGGATATAGAGTTCAAAACCACGGTTATAAGGTTTTTCAAGAATTTTCTAGAAACTGCCGATAAATTTAGTGAGACCCTCAAGAAATCTAGTGAGACCCTCGAGGTTATGAAAAAGGACCAACTAGAAATTAAGCATACACTGACTGAAATAAAGAATATTATACAGAGTTCCAACAGCAGACTAGAGGATCACAAGAATCAAGTCAAAGATTTGAAATACGAACAAGCAAAAAACACCCAACCGGAAAAACAAAAAGAAAAAAGAATCCAAAAATGTGAAGGTAGTGTAAGGAGCCTCTGGGACAATTTCAAGCGGACCAACATCCGAATTATGGGGGTGCCAGAAGAAGAGAGAGAGCAAGATATTGAAAACCTATTTGAAGAAATAATGACAGAAAACTTCCCCTACCTGGTGAAAGAAATAGACTTCCAAGTCCAGGAAGCACATAGAACCCCAAACAAAAGGAATCCAAAGAGGACCACACCAAGACACATCATAATTAAAATGCCAAGAGCAAAAGACAAAGAGAGAATCTTAAAAGCAGCAAGAGAAAGACAGTCAGTTACCTACAAGGGAGTACCCATACGGCTGTCGGCTGATTTCTCAACAGAAACTATGCAGGCCTGAAGGGATTGGCAAGAAATATTCAAAGTGATGAATAGCAAGAACCTACAACCAAGACTACTTTACCCAGCAAAGCTATAATTCAGAATTGAAGGTCAAATAAAGAGCTTCACAGATAAGAAAAAGCTAAAGGAGTTCATCACCATCAAACACCAGTATTATATGAAATGCTGAAAGGTATCCTTTAAGAAGAGGAAGAAGGAGAAAAAGGTAAAGATACAAATTATGAACAATAAATACACATCTATCAACAAGTGAATCTAAAAATCAAGTGAATAAATAATCTGATGAACAGAATAAACTGGTGAATATAATAGAATCAGGGGCATGGAAAGGGAGTGGTCTGACTATTCTCGGGGGGAAAGGGATGTGGGGGGTGCAGGAAGAGACTGGACAAAAATCGTACACCTATGGATGAGGACAGTGGGCGGGGAGGTAAGGGCAGAGGGTGGGGTGGGGACCAGGTGGAGGGGAGCTATGGGGGGAAAAAAGACGAACAACTGTAATAATTTGAACAATAAAGATTTAATTAAAAAAAAAAACTTAAGTCAAATTTTGTCAGTCCCCTGCTTGAAACTTTCCAAGGGGGCATTGGGGAGAGGGGATGTGTTGGAATAATGCCCACCCTCTATCAAGTGAGGCTGGCCTCGCATCTCTGGTCCCACTGTGCCATGCTGGCCTCCCCCTGTAGTGCCAGATTCCCCCTCCCCCCCCCAGGCCTTGGGACTTGCTGGTACCCCTGCATGACCTGCCCTCCCTCATGACCACCTTCTATCTCCTTCAGGTTTCAGCGCAACTGTCTCCTCTCCAAAGAGGCCTTTCCTGACCACCAGTTATAAATAGCCTCCCCCTGCCCTAACCGTTTGGCTCAGTGGATAGAGCGTCAGCCTGTGGACTGAAGGGTCCCAGGTTCGATTCTGGTCAAGGTCATGTACCTTGGTTGTGGGTACATCCCCAGTAGGGGGTGTGCAGGAGGCAGCTGATTGATGTTTCTCTCTCATCGATGTTTTTAACTCTCTATCCCTCTCCCTTCCTCTCTGTAAAAAATCAATAAAATATATTAAAACAAATAAATAGCCTTCCCCTTTCCCTCTACTTAGTTGCTTATATTTAACTGTCATCGTGTCATCAAAGCACTTACCAGCTTCAGAAATTACCCTGCTTGTTTGTTTGCATTGTGTATTTATATTCTGTTTGTCTGTCTTCTAGATTGTGGGTTCCTTGAGGCTGGAACTCCATCTTGCTCATATCCATACCCGCCAGGTCATGAGTCTGGCACACGATGGTGGGAACTTAGTAAATACTTGGGGAATGAATGAAGGTTGTTGCAGATTCACACATATTTCTAATGATTATACTATAGCCCATTGCACTGAATTGCTATAAACAATTAGCTGTCCACTTTTGAGGGATTTTTAGATTTCTTTCACTTACAAAAAAATGCTGTGGGGACTGTCCTTTTAGCTAGTTTTTTTTTTTTTTTTGGTTTGTGTTTCGTACGTATCTGTGCTTATTTCTTAGGATTGATTCCTAAGTGAGGATTTGTTTAATGAAAGGGTGTGTGTACAAAATGTTTAAGTGCTCAATAAAGCACTTAAAATTATTACCATTCTGTATTTCCATGTGCCCTGCAGATTCTTCTGACTTGTTTGCTGATACAGTTGAGAGCTCTTATATAATGCACTCTCAGTAACACTAGGATGTGGGATGGGTAGGGCAGGGTGTTTTCTCCATGTTATTGTATCCCCAGATCTTAGAACTGGTGCTCATGCTTACTAAATGAGTAAACCAGTTTCTGTAAAATGTTAATCATTCCTTTACTTACATTTATTTTTTTATTCATTTATTAATGTTTGCTGATTTTAAAATATATGCCTTTGGAAAGTAGCTCCATCCACCCAATAAAGAACGTTCACCGAACGTTAATGCGAACCTAAGACAACCAGGTATTAGCTGGGCTTATCCTATTCCTTCAAACCCAGACAAGGTTCAGTCAAGCCCCTACCCAGTTTTGTGTAAAGTATAGGGCACTGCCCAGGATTTCTGAGAATTCCAAGGGGTACTCGACAAAGAGATGGTTTCTTACCAGAATTCTTTTTTTTCTGCTGTGACTGGTGACTATATCTTGGTTTCCATCCTAAACCCAGTCCCTTCTTTGTCTCCCCCAAATTAGTTCCAAGTGCAAGGCTAGGTGTGGAAACTGCCCTGCTGCTCAGCCTGAGTCAGTTATCAGGAGTTACTGCTTAGCAGGGAGACAGAGACAATCCATTCCCTGTGCTCCATTTCTTCTTCTGAATGATTCCTCACTGCATCTCAAGCAAAGTCTTTAACCCCTTAGCTGGCAGACAAGGATTTCGTTTCAACCCATGGTTCTCAGTTTATATGCTGTGAACACTAATGGGCCGTAAACGTTTCCCAGGTGTGCTATGAACTCTACACGCATGTGTTGCCAAATTGGGATCTTTGTGTAAAAAAAATACTTTCACGGTGACATTCCGTAACTGAGTTGACCATGGGAGATGCCTGCTGTGAGAGGCAGAACAGAGCCAGATATTACCCTAAATAACATCTGTGCTGAGAAGGAATCCTTGACAAGGGCCCATGAGGTGAGTGTGTAAGAGAAAGGCCAGGGCAGTCAGTCCGGCAGTTACAGGGACAAAGGGAGGAGCACAGGACCCGGGGCTTTGGTAAACACTTGGGGACACTCTGGTGTGTAGTAGTTATTCCTGACTTGTCTTAATCCTTTCGTGAAGGCTGCCAAACGCATTCCATCCTGAGAGTGCAGGCCTCGTTCTCAAGTGATCGTAAGCACACATGGGTTGAGAAGCTTCTCTGAACCACACTGGTGCCCTGCTGTGTCTGTGTGAGCAGCCTTGTGTCAGGCTGGATGGTAGGAGAGTGGTTGAATGGCAGGAAGGATCCTGGAACGTAAGTGATACTGCGCTGGGTCTGATGGCGCGTATGCCTGTTAGATCCACTGGCTGATTGACAAAGCTTCAGCCTCCTGGTCTCTTCATGTTTTATTTCTCCTTGCTTTTGTCCCCTTTCACATGACATGATCTACACAATCATTTAGGTTTTCTTTTCCTGCCTAGGTGTTTACTAAACATGGGGTAGATGAATTTCATAGTACTTCTCTCTTCCTCCTTAGTGCTTGTGTCCCGAAGGGCTTCATCTCTGGCCATCCCCCGCCCCCCCCCCCCCCCCCCCCCCCCACACACACACACACACACTCACTCTTTTTTGACAACTTTCCACTGACTTCTAGTTGTAACTACCAACTCTACATGAATAACGCCCAGGTCTATCCCATACTAGACATCTCTCCCATTTATGAATTTAGTCATTTATTTTTTTACAACTGGTTGTTTCATAAGCTCCTTGAATTCACCTTAACCCTCTATTTTATTTTATTTTTTTATTTTTATTTTTTAAATATATTTTATTGATTTTTTACAGAGAGGAAGGGAGAGAGATAGAGAGTTAGAAACATCGATGAGAGAGAAACATCGACCAGCTGCCTCCTGCACATCTGCTTGGAAACTGTTGGAATGAATGCATGAATAAGCAGATGAATGAATGAATGATTTCTGAGATGATTTGGGAAGATTTCCATTTAGGATGGTCTTTTTACTGGAACTGAGGAATTATGTTTGCTTGCCAGCACTGACATTTTGAAATCATAATGTTGAAGAACTATCTTACCACGTGAAATTCCTTTCTATCTCAGGCCACTCATACAAATACATACACCCCAAAGGAAGAATTATTTACTAAATTTATGCTATCTTGTTTCATTTGGGCATTTATCTAGGTCGTTTCATGTGTGTGGTTGTATTCTTGGCACAGCTGGGAAATTCTTCCTATCAGTGCAAAAATAATTGATCTGCATGACCTAGTTTGAATCAAACTTGTGCTCACTTCATCTGGATGCTCTGAATTTCTAGGGTCATTAGAATTTTGAACTGGAATGTAGCTTTTTGAACTTCCGTGTAGGGAGCAGTGGCCTATGCTTGAATTGGTTTGCTCTGTATTTCAGTTCTGGCCTGAAGAGGAATCAATTGACTTTGCACATTGGGTGAGAGTGCGATCCATTGAAGTCCATTATTTTAATGTTTTTTTTTTCCCCCCTCCAACAGGGAGAATCGCGTGTTCTGAGAGTGAAAGTTGTTTCTGGAATTGATCTCGCCAAAAAAGACATCTTTGGAGCCAGGTATGTTGCCTTTATTTTGTAGTCTTTTTTGGCTTGCTAACCGTTAGCACTGTTTTGGTTCAGCAGCAGGATTGTCTGGAGGCCTTCATCAAACAGAGATTGCTGGGTCCCCCTGCAAATTCTGATCGAGTTGGTGATGCTGAAGCGCTGGCCCAGGGACCACAATGTGCACCAGGGCCTAGACCTTGTACTACAACAGTGGTCAGCAGGCTAGTCCTTCCTATGGGTTGACTTCATGAGGAAATTGATTCTGATGTTTCTGGTTTTTTGCAGTGGAAAAATACAGTTTGGGAATAAGTCTGTGCTTATCTTAATATATTACTTTTTTAAAAAAAATATTCCTAGTTTAGGGAAGAATGCAAGTGTCATTTTGTTCCTAAGAAACCTGCATAATTCCTTGGCATAGACAGTCTGAATGAAGAGATTTTGTAATTTGGAGGCATTTGGTGACTTCTAGCAAGGAAACAGCCGATCTTTCTGGTGTCTCAGCTTTTTTTATTTAGAGTTTTGCACCCGGTATTCATGTGGGATCTTTTTGTTCCTGTTGGCCCTCTGCAGTGTGCTGCGTTACATGTTAAACTGGTAGCAGAGTGAGGTTAGAGCCACTGGGGACAGGATTGGAACTAGATTTTGAAGAACAAAGACCTTTTGAACTTCAGACACAGAGGAGACATCAAGTCCCAGTCCAGCTTTCCTGTCCTATGGTTGACAAAGCTTAACCCTTTGTATGCCATAAGCATCTACAGACGCAAGTGGCGGATTTTTTAAATTAAATTCAAAATATTGTGGTGTGTGGGGATGGTTTCCATTTTGGATGCATGGCAGTTAACTGGTTAAGTCCAGAGAGGTTTACTGCTTGCCCGGGGAACATAAGCTGGCAGTGCTAGAACAGTGACTTGCCCCTGCCCTGGCATAACTTGTGGGGTTTCACCACGAGCAGGGTGGCTGCTCTGCAGTCCCCTCATTACAGCACTGGATCATCTGCGAGTCCCCTGCACTGTCCCCTGTAGTGACCCTCTGGTTTGGGGGCCTCAGCCTGACACAAAAGGCCTCCCTCCTTTTCCTGCCCCTGCACTGAAAGCTCACCGTTCTCTAAATCTGCCATGTCGCCTTTGCTTATGTTTTCCCCTCGGCATGGAGTCTCCTCACATCCTTTCTGTCACGACTCACTCCTGGGCCAGTGCAGATGGCAGGCAGCACCCCTCCTGAGCTCCCCACCGCCTGCCCCCATCAAATCCAGCCCGAGAGGACAAAACAACTCTAGTCCTTGGGCTGTGGTGGCTCTGTGAGCTTCCTTCTCCTCCCTCCAGCCCCGCCTTAGCAGAGTTGGTTGGCTCAGAGGCTACAGCCCTTCTTCTTCCTGTCAGTAAGCCCAGAGATCTTGGCACCTGGCAGTTTCCCTATAAATGGACTTGAATTCAATAAGTAGAATCTAATTAGGGGAGGCTGTGGCACAGGGTTGCCAGCCAAGGAAAGGCCACTCTTCCTAATTCTCACGGAGGTGCCATTAGCTTATCAGGCATCTCCCTCACCCACACCCTGCCATCCTGGGCTCCCTTTAATTCTCACAACAGCTCCCTGAGACCAGGGAAAAGGCCTGCCTAGGACATAAAAGGTGAGCGCAGGAAAGGGAGGTGTTGGCAAGAGCAAAGGCTGGTGTCAGAAAAGGATTCAGGGAGTCGGTAGAATGGCAGGTGCGGGTGATCTCCAATGGATGCTGATGTCTGTGCAAAATTACAACGTCAAACCCCACAGAAGGAACACGCTCTCTTGTGATGGTGCAGTCAGAAACTTCTCCATGGGGTGCCTGAGGCCTGGCTGTGGCTGCAATGGAAGGTCAAGACCCCTGGTCAGCCCAGCTGTCATTGCACACAGGAGAAGTGAGGCCTTGGTCAGGAACCTCACCAGCAGTTATAGTCAGGGTCAGCAGGACATCTGGATTTATAGGGTAACCTTTTAGACACGTTCTGTTGTGGCAGGGATGAGTCCTGGCCACAAAGAGGTGTACAGTTTGGGATAAGTAGATCATGCTTTCTTTCTTCTTAAAATTTTTAAATTATAGTTGACATACAATATTATATTAGTTTCAGATGTACAACATTGTGATTAGACACTTACGTAACTTAGGAAGTGTTCACTCCAGTAAGTCTAGTGTCCATCTGACACCATACATAATTATTACAGTATTATTGACTATATTCCCTGCACTCTACTTTACACCCCTGTGACTATGTTGTGACTACCAATTTGTGTGTTTAATACCTTTTCCACCCAGCTCTCCAACCCACCTCCCATCTGGTAACCATTAGTTTTTCTGTATCTATGAGTTATTTTTTTTTTTAGATTCTACATATAAGTGAAATCATATGGTATTTGTCTTTCTCTGTGTGACTTAGCATAATACTCTAGGTTCATCCATGTTGTTGCAGATGGCAAGATTTCATTCCTTTGTGATGGCTGAATAATATTCCATTGTGTATATGTACCATATCTTTTTTATCCATTCATCTAACGATAAATAACTTAGGTTGCTTCCATATGTTGGCTATCGTAAATAATGCTGTAATGAACATGGAGGTGCATACAGGGTGTCTCAAAAATGTATACACACTTTAATAGCTGATAGCTTAGTTTTGAAAATGAAATGTATTTTAATAAACACTGCCTTTATTCAAAGTATGTGAATACATTTTTGGGGACATTCTGTATATCTTTTCAAATTAGTGTTTTGGATTTTTCAGATAAATACCCAGAAGTGGAATTGCTGGGACATAAGGTAATTCAATTTTTTAAAAAAATATATATTTTATTGAGTTTTCACAGAGAGGAAGGAAGAGGGATAGAGAGTTAGAAACATCGATGAGAGAGAAACATTGATCAGCTGCCTCCTGCACACTCCCTACTGGGGATGTGCCTGCAACCAAGGTACATGCCCTTGACCGGAATTGAACCTGGGACCCTTGAGTCCGCAGGCCGACGCTCTATCCACTGAGCCAAGCCGGTTAGGGAGGTAATTCTATTTTTAATGTCTTGAGGACCCTCTATCTATTTTCGTTAGAGTATGCTTTCTTAAAATGAGGTGCGAGGAAGGAGGGGCTCATGTTTATTGAATGCCTCGATGTGCCCACCACGGTTTGAGCTATTTACACAGGAGCTCATTTGATTCTCCCAACTGTTTTATGCAGCAGGTACTATTGTTCTCCCCACTTTGCCCATAAGGAAACAGGGATATAAAAGATTAGCTAAGTTGTAAAGGCTATACCTCTAGTAAGTTATAGAGCTGTGAATTGAGCGAGGTATTAGTACAAGTTATTTTGAGGCTGTTTGGAGTGCTTCCGGGATAGCTGGCACAGTGGGGAATGTGACAGTGTCACTGATACCGCCCAAGCTCTGTGAGGAGGGTACTCACCTCCCTTTACTAGGTGACAATATTGAGGTTCAGAAGGATTGTCATCAGCCCAAGAAGAAACAGCTCTATACTGAGTGCTGGAACCGAAAGATCCAGATTTATCAGTGTTCTTTCCAGTGGTAGGTTAATACTGTTCTTGAATGACAAAAGTCCAGCTGTGGATGGGCTGTTGGTCTAGATCAGCAGTCGCCAACCTTTAGGACCTCACGGACCACCAGTGGTCCACGGACCACCGGTTGGCGACTGCTGGTCTAGGTGACTGTGCGGGTCCTTCTAAAACCTGAGATTTGATGACTGTTTTACTTTTTTAAAGCAGATTTAAAGAACTGGCCAGTGTATTTGATGGCAGCTGACCAAGTTCTTAGAATTGTATGATCAGGCATTAGATTTAGAATAGATGTACTTTGCTAAATAAGATTAAAATTTTTTTTGAAAAAAGCTTAGAATATCTGTTTGAGTTTCAAGCTTTATTCTTTTTCAGTTATGCTTGTATCTCAAGACATTTAACCTTGTGCCTAAACAGTTAACTGAATAGGGTCATTTTAATACAAGTTCTTGCCTCCCCCTCGCCCGCCCCCCCCCCCCTCCTATTTTCCTCAATTATGAGCAGCCTTCATTTAGGTGACTTAGAATGAATGCATTTGCGACAGTTAAACTGCTCTTTCACATTGAGCAAGGCTGGCTACGACTCACCAACTCTAGAATTTCATGCAGAAGTTTCCAGGGCGCTCACTTCACAGTTGCTTCTTTATTTTGTATGTTGGGTTTTCAGCATCAAATTATACCTGGTTGGGTTGCTATCATTTTTTCTTTTGGCAGCTGGTGATTTGAAATTTAAAACACACTCGGCCTCAAGGGCATTGGAGGGACGAGGCAAGAAGTCCCTCTGTAGTGAGCGATGGAGGCTGATGGAGGCTGCACGCCGCGTGGCCATGGCTCCGTGGCACCAGCTCGGCTCATCTAGATTTCAGTTGTTAACATTTTGCTGCATTTGCTTCATCTTTTTTTTCATGCTGAAGTATTCAAAAATGAATTACAGACATTATGACATTTAGCCCCTAAATACTCAGCCTGCATCTCTAAAAAAACAAGAACGTATTCCTATGTAACCACAATACAATTTTCGCTAAATGATCAGTAATGGCGTAATGGACTCTCTTACCCAGCCCATTATCTGAGTTTCCCCAGCTGCCCCTAGAATGCCTTTTACAATTGGGCTGTTTACATGTGAATTCAATTGAGAATCTTGCATTGCATTTAGTTGGTAGGTCTCTTAAGACCCTGTTAATCTAGAGCAGTTGTCTCCCCCTGTTACATGATGTTGAACTGTCAGTAGGTTGTCTCACTCATCACATCTGATTTGTTTCCTGTGGTTTCATGTAATGTGCTCTTGTTTCTCCTGGGGTTCCTGTATATTACAAGTTGGATCTGAAGCCTTGACCAAATTCAGTTTAAACACTGGGGACAGGAATGGGGATGCTGTCTGCTCAGGAGAGGGACACAGTATCTGGTTGCCCCTTAATCTGTGGTGCTGAACTTGATCCCTGGGGTAATGTGGGGTCCATCTGTTCCCTTCACTGTTAAGTTATATCCACCCCCTCCCCCAGCAAGAAGTGGGTGAGGTGATGTTTTGGTTATCCATTATACACATGGAAATTTTAAATATTAATTTACTTTTTCTCCCAAAGGATTAGAAGTTGTGGCTTTTCCCCTCACCCTTTTTGAAAACATTACACGGAATAAATCTCCTTTAACTAATAGAGAACCCTTGAGACTTGAGAGTCCCCTCACTAATTTGGGAGCACTTCTAAGACACTCTGAGGCCAGAGTTGGAAAACTGTGGGTCCCCAGGAACTAGACTGAGCCAACAGGTGTTTATTTGGCCCATGGAACACTAAAAAAGAGAGAAATCCTGAGCCAACATGTAGGAGATTTCATATGAAATATCCAGATTCCCAGGTTTCTGGAAAATCTCAGCAATGTAGACACACTGGGCCTGCATCCTTGCAAGGTCACGTGGCTGGAGAGGTCTGCTGGATATGCCTTTTCTATGGAGCTGGAGACCCCACACCTCCTGGGTCCATGTGGCTGCCTCCCCAACTGACGTGGCCCTGAGGGGGAGGGGCGGGCATTTGGTTTTGACCCCTGCACTGGGTGGCCTTTGGCTTGCAGAGCTGCTCTCTGCCCGCCTTCCCCATAGCACCCTCTCCCACTTAGGCTGGGCCGAGCACCTTCCCTTCTGCTGGGACAGTGTTCATGCTCTGCAGGCTCCTTGCAAATCTATGGAGGCTTAATTGAACAGCCCTAGCTACCCAGGGTGTTGTAAGAATCACATCTACACTAATGGCCTGGGAGCCCAGAAGTACTTGTCTTCCAATCCCTGCACCGAGGAGCACATGCAATTACTCCTGAGAGAGAGCCCCAGAGAACCTAACTCTCAGACTATTCTGATTGTACTCCTCCCCTCCCCAAAACCCTGAAATGATGTTAAAGAATATTAACCCTCTCCTCCCAAATGAAAACCTCTTCTACTTCTGTAACAACCACACACATCTTACATATTTGTGTTTACCTCCTGATTTTTGAATGTTTGGATGCATGCAACATCCTGTTAAAATGTCAGTCCTAGAGGGCACACCATTTGGGCCACCATGTTTCCCAGAGGGCAGTGGGTTAGTGCCGAGGGCCAGCATGTGTGCATCAGGCCCCACGGCCTGCTGAGCATAGCCAGTGCCATAATGATGGATATTTAGAAAACGATTGTGAACCAACAAAAAGGCTAATCGAGAATGCAGGGAATATCTGGTCCAGGGGTGGGCAAACTTTTTGACTCAAGGGCCACAATGGGTTCTTAAACTGAACCGGAGGGCCGGAACAAAAGCATGGATGGAGTGTTTGTGTGAACTAATATAAATTCAAAGTAAACATCATTACATAAAAGGGTATGGTCTTTTTTTTTTTAGTTTTATTCATTTCAAGCGGGCCGGATCCGGCCTGCGGGCCGTAGTTTGCTCACGGCTGATCTGGTCAGTTTCCAAATATTCTCTTATAAATTGGTCTTTGCAGTTTTGGTAAATGAAGGGGTGAGGTAGACAGGCCGCATTGCCATACCGTTCGTTCCCTGATGTCGTGTGAACCAGAATCCCTCATTGAGAATCTGCTCCTTTGCCTTGACTCTGATGCATGGATACGTAGATATCACCACGGAGCCTTGGTTCTGCCAGAGGTTTGACAGAGAGCGGAGGAGCATTGTAGGCCTTCTTGCCCTCGTTCTTATCCATCTACATGGATGCTCTGGTCACTGTGTCTGTAGGACCGAGAATCTGATGTGTCAGGAAGATGAGGATGGCTCCACACATGGTGGATGCTTGATAAATTTTACCCCTCTGGTCAGAGTGGAGCCTGGGAAAATGGAAAAATTAGAAAGCAGCAGAAGAGCTGTGGGTACTTCCAGTTGCCAGTGGTGGCAGAAATCCCAAGACACCTCTGGGCATTGGTGAACTTTGGGTCTCCTGCCTGGCATTGGTGGGTCCTGGGCCCCCAGCCCTTTCCTCTGTCTCCCCCTGCTGCCTGCTGCTCCTTGCTCCTTCCTGTCCTTCATTCCTTAGCTGCAGGTCTCTATCCGTCCTCCACCCCTCACCCAGTATCTTTACTCTGGCTTTATCTGCAAGCAGTCTATATTTGTCCCACTGTTTTCCTTTTTGGGGGAGATAGGAAAGAGTCTAAAGAAGGGAATGTTGCCAGTGTGAGATGAGCCAGAAATGAAAACATCTCTGAATGTATAAGATAATGAAGAAAATCTGTTTTACAAAAATTGAGCTAAAAACCAAGCCTTCAGAGACGAGGCTGGTAGGTACTACCAGGCGGTCTGGCGTTCTGATGGCGGAGGACTGCTGTCGTTTCATCACCAGAGGAGTGAAGGAGACGCTTCTCTCTCTCCGCTAATGGTTCCCTGAGGTTTAGGGCAAGGGTAGCTCGCCAACCATTCTCAGCGGTTGGGCCTCCGGGAGGCCTTGAGAATGATGCTCTCCGGGCTCAGTATGCATCTGCATCAATAAAAATGCCCTTACTGAAGGTGAAAATATTCTCCTACCTGGAAATAATGCTTTGGAAAACACACAGCCCAGAATCCAGTTTGGGCTCCTATGTCCGGAAGCCCCAAATATTGTATTTCTCAGACACATAGCTCCTATGTGATGTTATTTCATGTTCTAAGAAACACTGTCAAAGATTTCCTAAAATTATTTCTACTTCATGTTTATATTTGGGGGCGGGACCTGGAAAATGAGGTCTTTAAGACTGCTGATAGGATTAACCAAGCTGGCAGGTTTGAAACGGTAAATACAACCTTTCTCAAGTGCTGCGGGGATTCATCTAAATCGGGGCCAGCAGACTTGCTCTGTAAAGGGCCAGAGAAGAAATAGCTGAGGCTTTGCAGGACTTACAGGCTCTGAGATAGTGCAAGAGCAGCCAGGACGGTATATAAACAGAGTGTGGCTGTTAGTGGCCCATGGGCCATTGTGTGCCACCCTCAAGGGTGTGAGCTACTGATTCTCTGCAACATACATATTTGGATCTGGGAGTGCCAGTATCATTTGGTCAGGATTTCCAGATTAAACTATTTCATTGAGCTGCTGGTTGGTCAGTGACAGACAGGAATTCAGCCAGTACTGACTTTTTAGGGGAGGGAGGAGAGGGTTCCTAGATATTACAATACCTCTTTATGTTTTTCTTTTCTCTTCAAGGGCAGCATGCTTACAATATACCAAAGCTTATGACACTTTTTTTTACAGATGCACTGTGTATTGTAAAGTCTACAAATAAATAAACTGTAAATGTTTCGTCTTATAGAAAATGATTCTCACTGCTTCACATAGGTACACATGAATCAATAAAATTGAATTTGTAGGCATACGAGCAGATGCAGACAGTACTTTAAATTGGTGCATTACAATTAAAATATTGCCTGTTTTCTCTACTGACTATTTCTTAGGCTACGACGTTAGTGCAAGTCATGTTTAATAAGGAATCTGCAATGTGTAACTTTCTCAGTGAACTACTCAAAGGACTGGTGCCCTGGCTGGTGTGGCTCAGTTGGTGGGAACATCAGTCTATGCACCGAAGGGTTGTGGGTTCGATTTCAAGTCAGGGCGCTACCTGGGTTGCTGGTTCAATCCCCAGCCCCAGTCATAGCGCCTGCTGGAGGAGGCCCACCAATGTTTGTCTTTCTCTCACACATGGATGTTTCTCTCTCCCTCCCTTTCTCCCCTTTCCCTCTCTCTAAAAATCAATGAAAATGTCCTCTGATAAGGATAAAAAAAAGAGGACTGGCATTCCTACTGTATTATACTAACACAAGTGATGTAAAATATGCCTGCCTCAAAATGAGTGTGCTCCCCTTCCTTCTGGCACAGAGAGGAATGGGTGGCAGACATGCTTCAAGGGCTGTTAGCATTTCTGTCCTTCATTGTTGTAGGTCCATTATTTGCTTCCCTCGTTGAAGAACTGATTACTGTTTTGAGTCACGGTTATGTTTAGATGCTTGAAATTGGGCATTCATGGTGGGAAAGAAGAGATGCATTTGAAAGATTTATTTCAAGTTTGGGGGTAACTTGTTGAAAAATAAAAATGGATGAATCTTATAACTTTAGTTTCTTTCCTTTTTGCTAGCAAGAAAATACTATTGGTTGTATATTGCGCTCTCTCTCTCTCTCACTCTCTCTCTCGTCCTGACTTGAGAGTTCTTTGCCACCATTGCCTTTAATTTTGTCCAAGTGATTTTACATGTTATCTGGACAGCCTGGACAGTAAAAGAGAAATGTTCAAATTCCTTTCTTCCAGAGTGGGTTACTGGCTGGCTCCCTGTAGTGTGATTTCATTTTCTCCGTGTTATTAAAAAAATTGTCAAACCACTGTGGCCTGGAAATGAGGTTTGAATGACTAGTGAGACCACACAACTCAGGATCTTCGTTGGCCCTTCCACAGTTTCTTAGCCTGGATGTCAAAGTATTTGAAACTGTTCTTTCTCTGGAATTATCTGTTTCAGCTGGTGGCTCCACTGTCTATCCAGGCGTCCCAGCTAGGAATCCAAGCATTGTCCTTGTTCCTCTCATACCTCCGCCCACACCTGTTCTCAGTGTCTCTATAGAGGAATTCCCAAATGCTGTTCACATCTGCCCTCTCCTCCCGGGCCCTCCGCATATAAACATACAGAATTCTCTCAAACATAGGCTATATTCTGTTACTGTTCAGCCATCACTCACTGCCTCAGATCAAGGTCCTGGCTCCTTAACGCGAGTGTCCTCCTGTGCATCTCTTGGGCATGGCGTCCTCCATGCTCAGCCCTGTATACCCTCAGAGGTTACGCTCTTCCTCCTCTGGGCCTTTGCTGGTCCCCAGAACGACCACCAGCTCCCCTTCTGCACAACTGAGTTGTTTTCATTTGTGAGATCTCCTGAGGCAGGTTTCCCTGCCTCTGCACCCACCTTGTCCAGGTGTGGGGGACTGGCTTTGTTTGCTCACCCTGTGCATCTGTCCGAGGTTGCTCATGCATGGTATGGTGTTCGGATTTTCCTCTGCTAGATCTTCAGCCTTGTGCCCCACTGTCATTTCACATTGGCCCAGGGCCACCCAATCCGTGACTGTTTTTACCCTGCCCACCCCTTTTAAATGCATAATCCCGTGGCTCTTGGCACCCTCCCTGCCACTTGGCTGAATTTATTTTCCCTGCTTTTGTACTCTACCAGTGATTTATGAATGCCCATATTTTCTTACCCTCTCATTTTATTATTATTTATTTTATTGTTCTGTATGTATCTTTATGACCCTCATTTTTTACAATATGTAGGTTATAAATTTTAATAATATAAAAATTCTCTACTAGCACATACCACATTATTTCTTGCTCCTTCCAACTTCCATCTTACCACAACATCTTTAACTTCAGGGGATGCCTCACCCTTAACCACTCTGTTCATGTAAGTTCACTGGAGGGGAGGAATTCCAAAGCATCCTAACAAGAAGGCTCCAGGAGTGGCTCCACTGAGGTGTATTCGGGGGCGTTATAGCTCCCTCTGGTGGTCAGATCATCAGATGCGTTTTTGTTCTGAATTGTAAAAATAATATTCAAATTTAATAATCCTTTAAGTTCTTTTTAAAGAATAAATTAAAAAAATTTAAAATTAAATTATGTTTGTTTTGGCAGATGCTTAAATCCTTCCCAAATAGTGACAGTTATGCAGAGGAAAGAGTGCTTTTACTTTAAGCAGTTCCTACTTTTTGCAGAGTTGGTTTTAAAGTAGACTGTACTAAAGAACTCATACAACTCAACACCAAACAAAAAACCCAACTAAAAACTGGGCAGATGATTTGAACAGACATTTCTCCCGAGAAGATGTACAAATGGCCAACAGACATATGAAAAGATGCTCAACTTCACTTGGTATGTTTTTTTTTTTCTTCCTGTTTGATACATTAGGACTTATTCTCAGGGCTGTTAGGACTGTTCTTATGAGATAATGTGTCCTTGTGACACCCTCTGATAATGCCAAAACACTGCATAAATACAGGGTCTATTTTTTCTTTCATTAGGGAAATGCATATAAAAACTACAATGAGCCTGGCCTGTGTGGTTCAGTGGTTGAGTGTCAACCCATGAACCAAGAGGTTCCTGGGTTTGATTCCTGGTTAGGGCACTTGCCCGGTTTATAGGCTTGATGCCCAGTAAGAGGTGTGCAGGAAGCAGCCGGTTGATGTTTCTCAACAATGTTTCCATTTCTCTCTCTCTCCCTTCCTTTCTTTTTAAAAAATAAATAAAAACATTAAAAAAAATACTACAATGAAATACCACCTCAGACCTGTTAGAATGGCTTTTACTAACAAGACAAGTAAAAAGTGTTGGGGAGGTTGTAGAGAAAAAGGAACCCTCATTCACTACTGGAGGGAATCTAAACTGGTACAGCCACTATGGAAAACAGCATGGAGGTTCTTCAAAAAATTAAGAATAAAGTTACCATATGACTCAGCAATTCTGGGTATCTACCTGAAAAATCTGAAAACATTTATTTGCAAAGATATATGCATCCCTATGTTCATTGAAGCATTATTCACAATGGCCAATACAGGGAAACAACCCAACTGTCCTTTGACAGATGATTGGATAAAGATGATGTGGTACCTATATACAATGGAATACTACTCAGCAATAAGAAAAGATGAAATACTACCACTTGTGACAACATGGATGGATCTTGAGAATATTAAGTGAAATAAGTCAGAAAAAACTAAGAACCATATGATTTCACTCATATGTGGGATATAAAATTGAAACTCATAGACACAGACAACAGTATGGTGGTTACCAGAGGGAAGGAGGGTGGGGGGGGGTAGTCAAAGGTAAAGGGGGCCAAATATATGGTGACGAAAAATGATTTCACTTTGGGTGATGGGCACACCATGCAATATACAGATCATATATCAAAGGAATGTATATCTGAAACCTACATAGTATTATTAACCAATGTCACCCCAATAAACTTAATTAAAAGGTAAAATAAATAATGAATAAAAATAAAGTAGATAATACATAGCATACATGTATTTCCCCCTTTCAGTTCCATTTCTTTGCCCAATAATTTTCTAAACTTGTAGAGTCATCAAAATAAAATTCCATGGACTACAAAGGAATCATTAACTGATGTTGGGAATAAATGGAATTCTTTATTTCCAGTGTGGTCCCACAGACAAAATGAACAGTAGTACACTTTTAGTTTCACATTTTTTAAAAATATTTTTTTATTGATTTCAGAGAGAACAAGGGTCAGGGAGAGAGAGATATAAACATCAATGATGAGAGAGAATCATTGATTAGCTGCCTCCTGCACTCCCCCCTACACTGGGGATCGAGCCCGAAACCCAGGCATGTGCCCTGACTGGGAATCAAACCGGTGACCTCCTGGTTCATAGGTCAGTGCTCAACCACTGAGCCAAATCCACCAGGTTGGTTTCACATTATATATATATATATATATATATCTCAGACAGGAAGGGAGAAGGAGAGAGAGATAGAAACATCAATGATGAAAGAGAATCATTGATTGGCTGCCTCCTGCATGCCTCACACTGGGGACCGAGCCCACAACACGGGCATGTGCCCTGACCCGGAATCAAACCGGTGACCTCTTGTTTCCTGGGTCGAAGCTCAACCACTGGGCCACACCCGGCTGGGCTAGTTTCACATTTTTATGGATCAGAACTTTAACACTCTTTAAGTCTTCTTTAAGAGAGGAATTTCCAGACTGATATTCCTCATATAGAAAAACAAATATTATAAACAGTTGCCTATATCCATGCAAATTATGGGAAACAGGTGTGGATTGTCTCAAACATATTTGTATTTGGCTTTGGAATTTAAAAAAACAACACTTTACATATGGTTCTCTCTGAGGTTGTGGGAGTTCTGAGTACTGCAAGAGAAGTAAATGAAGCAGTCTTGACATGAAAAACAGACTCAGAAAAGATGAGAGTTTTGAATTTTTTTCCTGTCATCTTTTCCCTGTAGCTAAATTTGTAATGATGCATGCAGACAGCATTACTTTTTAGATTGATGATAGAGACCCTTGAAGTACAATAGCAGCCACAATTCAAAATTTTATTTAAGATTTTATTAAAAATATTTTTAAGGCAATATTGGCTACTTTTCTCTCAGGTGTGCTCGAGGTTTTTTTGGATAAAATTCCACTGGGGACAGGGGAAGGAGCCACGAGTCTTTGTGGGTAGTTTGCCTTGGTGGGTATATTATATCAAAGGACTTACTTAAACAGAGGAGGGGGAGATTCAAACGCCCACGGAGGAAAATGGCATGGGTCCCTTACCAACTCATTTTGCAATAATGTCCTTCTCTCTCTCTCTGTCATTTCTGGATGTCTGCAAATACTGACAAAACCCAGAAACGAGGAAAGCCACGGATGCTTTCAGTGGGGCAGAAAAATTGGGGAGACATTAAAGTATTTGTCAGCTTGAGGTGTGTTGTTTTTTTTTTCTGTGTAAAACATTAGGACTTATTCTCAGGCCTGTTCTTATGAGATAATGTGTCCTTGTGACAGCCCCTGATAATGCTAAACCACTACAAAATACAGGACCTATGTATTTTCTCTAGACAACTCTCCCTGAAAAAAGCCAACCTCCAGAGCAAACAGATGAATCAACAAACAAGTCCTAAAACCATCTTAGCTGAGCAGCAAATGCTATGTGAGTGGAATGAGTGGTCCTTTACCTCCTTATGGGTGGAGAACGTGAGCCCCACAGGCGTGCAGTGTACAGGGCGTTAACTGCGGGATCGCAGGACCCTTCCTCTCCCTGCTCTTTGCCTTCTTCTTGCTTCATTGTATCTCCTTGGGCATTTGGGGTGAATCTGAGGCTTGATTTGCAGAGTGTACTAGAGTATCCCTAATGACAGTGAGGATGGTGAAATAATATTGCAGTGCTTGATGAAGCACTTTAAATACTGAAAGCAGAGCCTAAAATCAGGGTGAAATAATAAAGACGTATTAAAGAAAACAGTTGCAGAGTCCATTGAAGAGAGGGAGAGAGATAAATTTTGTTTCTTCTTTCCCTCAAAAGAAGCGCAGCAGTGCCAATGGGCAGCACGTCAGAGAGAGTTTTTCAGCATGCTAAGAAGAAAGGCAGACATGGGGAGTGTTTTGGTTTACGTTTAAATGTACGTATTTAAGCGATGTAGAAAATGGTGCAAGTTTATTGTGGAGATCTCAGTAGACATATATGAGGCAGAAAGAAAAGCCCCCTGTCGGCCTTCCACCCTGAGATAGTTGCTCTGAGCATAGCCCCAGACCTTGTGTGTGTGTGTGTGTTTGGAGGGCAACATAAGAATTACATGGTATCCTCTTACTAGCTTGTTTATAACTCCACAGTACGCTGTGGAAATGTTTCCAGGTCGCCATATGTATCTCTAGCTTAGCCTTTCCTGTGGTCAGATAGAGTTTGAGAATAAGAATGCTCAGAAACCACTGTATTGAAGGGCAGTTCATCATCCCTTCAGGTCCAGAGCAGCCAGGACTTGACCTGAAAATAATCTCATAGTTTGTCGGGAGGTGACTGCAGTGGCCCTTACTGTTGCTGCAGGGGGACACTTGATTTTTCAGATTATTTTTTGAGCCCCTACAACAGCAGTTCTCAACCTATGGGTCACGACCCCTTTGGCGGTCAGACAACCCTTTCACAGGGGTCGCCTAAGACCATCCTGCATATCAGATATTTACATTACAATTCATAATAGTAGCGACATTACAGTTATGAAGTAGCAACGAAAATAATTTTATGGTTGGGTCACAACATGAGGAGCTGTATTTAAAGGGCCAGAAGGTTGAGAACCACTGCCCTACAATGTTCCATGTACTAGGGAAGGCACTGGACAGGGAGAAGAAGTTAGGGTCTGTGCCTGCTCAGAGCTTAAATTCTGCACACCCTTCATCTCTGAGTCTTTGGGCAACTGCAGAGGAAGCCATGCCCCCCCCCCAACCCCCCCTCCCCCCCCCCACCCGTTCCATGGGAGACCTGGCTGGAGAACGCTTAACGCCTGTTACCTGTGTTGCCACTGGTTATAATACTACTTCAGATGCAGGTGGCCTGTACGGAGCTGGCCTTCTTGGTGCCAACATTAGCCCAGCAACATGGACTTAGTTGGGCCTTAGAGCATCCTTAGCCGGATGCCACAGGCTATCATCCTTCAGTGTGCTCTCCCGCCTGCCCACCCACCCTCTCCCCTCAGCAGCTATTTTTGCCGGTTCTGTTCTCAGCCAGGTTTTCTCTGTTGACAGCAGCTCTAGCCTTACCTTCTAACAGAGAGGGTGAACACCATGACCTGCACCCTGAACCACAGCTTCTCACCCTCCTTGCAGAGAGCTCTTCCCGCAGTATCTCATTTGGGTGATAGAGTTCACTTTGAATCTCTGTACTGCACCCGGGGGCCTGCTCTCTACCGCTGACTGTTCCTTGCCCTTGTGGGTACCATTTAAGATTGCTTCATCAACTTGGATGTACCCAAGATCTACGTGGCATACTGTAAGTCTGCAAAAGCACTTTATAACCTAAAAAAATTCTTTCAGAAATATCCTCAGGTGAGGATTAACAACAACAAAAAAGGTATGCATGGCGAAAATACACCATAAAGTTAAGAAAAGGAGAAATACGGCCAGTTTCTAACACAGAGAAAGCTAATTTCCTCCTACAAATCAATAAAAAGACCAATAGCCTAATTGAAACAATGATCAGAGGCTAAAAATAGACAGTTCAGGGAGCAGGAAATACCAGTGTAAATTAAACACTGGGATAGTTAGCCTCACTTACAATAAAATACGTAGCAATCAAAACTCTAATGAAATACCATTTTCAAAGATCCTGTTGCCAAAAGATTTTAGTAGCACAGTGTCTTGACAGGAGTGGGAAGAAACTGAGGTTGGAGGCTGTGTAAGTAGGTACAGCCTCTAGCAATTTGGAAATATTTTCAAAATGGCAAAGGCCTACACACTTAGAACCAGCACTCCCAGTTCTGTCAGTGTATCCACAGGATACACACGCAGGCCTGACGTGAAGGGTGTACACATTCCCTGGTGGATACAATCAAGAAAAGAGTGGAAGTAACAGAGTGTACATTAAAACCAGCTGCCTCCTGCTTCGTGTCAGTACCAGTTCTCTCCCACCCACCCTCCTCCTCGGCTGCTTTTCCTGATGGTTTTGTTCTCAGCCAGGTTTTCACTGTTGAGGGTGGCTCTGACCTTACCTTCATCGCACAGAGGGTGGCTCCGGCAAACTTTAGGACTTGCCTTTTATGGAGTCACCCCTGACCTGGCAGCAGGGGAATGGAATGTTCTATAAATTGACCTATAGTGGAGTAATTATATATATATATAGTTTCTAGCCTCTGACTCACATGCCCCTCCTGTCTTCATGTTCCCACCAGGACACCTCTGTCCCTTGTTACGTGATTTATAGACCAAGCAGCAGAGTCTGAGACCTCCTATATTTTGAGACATTGTAGTCGTATGCATTATAATTAAATCACAGTCATCACCTCAATCTCAGGAGGTAGAAGTTATTGTAAAGGTTGTGCAAGTTTTGCCTAAAGTCACAGCTATAAATGGCGGAGCTGGAGTCGGAAGCCAAGTGTGTTTGCAGGCACTCTGCCCCCATCCCCACGGCCGGTCTGAGTGTAGTGTTTACATCTGGAACTGGGACCCACTGGGCACACCACCAGTGCTGAAGGTCACCGCTGATCTTCACCAGGCCCTGGGCCCAGCCCCCTGGTGCTCTTCTGGGGCCGAGGGTTCTCATCCAAATGGCCAGGCCTGTCTTCGCGCGGGAAGCGCATCTCTGAAATAAGCAATAGGTGCTTGGAAAGAATTTCAGCAGCAGGCAGTGGGCAGGACCCCTACTGCCTTGAGGGTTCTAGAAAGAATTTGATTCCTTGTCTCTGTGGCTGACGGTTTTTGTTGGTCATGTCAGCTTCAAATGGTGACTCTAAAGGAGCCTGGGGAACCAGTGGAACTCTGGATGTTTGTTCTCTTCTGTGCTCATTCCTGGAAAAGTTGCCTAACCAGATTGGGGGTGGGGTGGATGGGGGACAGGAACCTAGGAGAGACCAGCAGAAAATCAGCAGATAGATATGCCAGCGGTGGGGGTGGGGGAAGGAGGATTAGGAAGGAAAAATACGTCTTTTTTTAGAGTCCTTATAAATCAGAAGAAACATAAAGAGGGAATTTAAATTTAAAAAAAGATACTAAAAAAAAGACATGATTGGTGTTTAAGTTCAATAAACTTCATTGCATATAAATGCTTAATATTTTCTGGACTAGACATGAAAGAAAAGTAGGACTACTTTTGTTTTCCTTCTCACATATTACTGAGAGTTTTGTGTTCTCTTGAGTACATTTGAATATTAATTATGAAAATCAAATTACCCAACACATGAGATGGAAATATCTGTAACATTCAGAGATGATGACATTCGCCATCTTCTTTTCTCATGAAAAAGAAGCAAATATGAAAATGACATTAAAAATGAGACCTCCCCTCCCCCCGAAGGTGTTTTATTTGTCGTTGGTTAGAGTTCCGGGGCAGAGAGAAGGTGAACGGGCTGCTACCTCGGGGGCAGCCCGGTTGCTTCTTTCTAAAGAATTGGGTATGTGTGTGAGGCCTGTTTTAGCTCTCATGTGTGTTTTTGCTGCTTAGGTTCCATTTAAACCCGAGAGAGCTTCATTGTAGGGATTTAAGATATATTTTGAGGGGTAAAAAAGGGAGTTTGGACATGAGTAAAAGAAACAGTGTTCAGAATGTAGAGTGTGAGGTGAAGGCATTCCCAGAGGGTGTGCGTTCAGCCGAGGCGAGGGCCCGAGAGCCCAAGAGCCTGCGTGTGGTATTCAGACTAACGCAGGGCACACATGTTATTTTCTCCTCTCATCGGGCAGGTCTTCACCAACCTGCTGGAGAAAACAGAGTTAAATGTATGCATGGAGCTTTAGAGCTCTCAGGCCCAAGAGCCAGTGATTCTCGAGCCCGCTGAGCATTGGAATCACATGGGGAGCTTGTATGTTGGTGCCAGTGTTACCAAACAGACAGTGGGTCCACCGGGCGCTGCCAGAGCCCAGCACTCGACACCGAGAATTGCAGTGGAGAAATATTGGCTGTTTCGTTATGAATGGTGCCACCCAGGACAACGGGAAGCTAATGTTCAAAGCCCGAGCTCCCTGATGGCATGTGGGTTACAGATTATATAGGGCAAAGTCGCAAGGCACTGTGGGTTAAGGAGTTTGGGGCCCCATTGGGAGCTGATCGGTTGGAAGTGAGGTAAGGGTGATGAATCATTTCTTCAGGTCCTGAGGACAGCCCTGAGGTCCTTTCCAGCGTCCCTCTGTCTGTTTTATGGGAAAGTAGTCAAGGAGTCGTTCCATCTTAGGGTTCAGGAGCTGAAACAAGATGTTATTGTTAGCCTTCTGTAGGTGTGGACTGTGTGACCATCCATCAGGTCTGCTGCCTTGGGGGTTGCTGACTATCTGGGGAGGAAGGAAGCTAGGCCTCTGAGAGATGGAGAGAGAGAGATGATTTCTAGAGCTATAGGACTTAAAACTAAATTTAAGCAAAGTCACAAGGACCCTTAGTTTCACCGGGACTCACTCCAGAGAGTCATTATTTGGCTGGGAGTTGCAGGTGGAGGCAGGAAGAGGGCTTGGGCCCCCTGACTGTGGACGAGTCTGCATTCCAGTGACCAAGGGACACACTGAATCTAGCCCCCACCATGTTACTCAGGTCCCATAGTCTCTGCTCTTGACCTTCCAAATGATGTCACTCTTCTGGGCAGGACCCTGCACAAGCATTTACTTTTGAATCATGGGAGTTAAGTAAATGCAGACTTAGGACTGTACCTAGGGAAAGACTGTCTCTTTTCAGAAGTAATCCGCATTGATTAGTCTTGCAAGCGGGTTAATTCATTCATTGTCTTTCTATCTTTCTAATGAAAATCGGTGCACAGACTACTATTCTTCCAGTTGGTTCGTGTGGCAAGATAAGAGCAGGGAGTTATTTCTCAGTACTGCTCTCCTGCACCAGAAACAAGCCCTGACCTTCTTCAAGCTGCTTTGTCACGCAGCAGTAGGGCTGTGAACAAAAGCCTTTCTCTCACCTGTCCAGGCACCCAAGCACAGGCAGCCCTCCCACCGCTTTGCTGTCCCAATGGCTCAGAAAGCCATTATCCTCTGCTATTTACACAACACCTGATGCCTCCCAGGGAAACTTTAAAATTGTTCTGGAAAGAAACCATTCTGCTTCGAGTGCTTATTTTTAGACTTTATAAAGCCCACGTTAGATTTTTGCTGTCACTTTCTCTATCCATTTAGCCTGCTGTTTGGAAGGCAACGGGATCTTTTGTCTTTAAAAGGTCAGCACCCACTGGCTCCAACCTCTGAGCTCTGGAATGCTCTGGGATATGTCTGCCCTCATTCTGACCAAAACCACAGGTAATGACCTTTACACCAGAGGAGTTGAACTAATACGATTGGGGGAAGAAACTGACTTCACAACAGTGAACCTTGAGTTAAAATGAAAATGAATTAGTGTGTCTTAGAACTGTTGACCTGCTCTGGGCATACCTGTTCACCTAGACTGGTTTATGCTTTGGGCTCTCCAGGGGGCTATCCAAGTCCAGGGCAAGTCCATCTGATGGTTTCTTGCTAAAGGAGTTAGGAGCCATCATGTTCAATAACAAATTATAGAAAACAGAGTTAAGGCTTTGAACTGGGGCCTTGACCACTTTCCAGTCTGGCCCCTCTTTAGCTAGAGGTTTTGGCTTTTTTCTTCACATGAATAATCCATAAATTGTAACGAATGGCAGTTGTGTGACTTTCAAGGCAGTGATAATCCAGAGTGAATCCCAAGACCCAAAGGCAGTTTTCTATCTCTTTGCTTCTTCTTTTCCTCCATTTCCCACATTCTTCCTGTCCTTGCCACACAAGAGAATGCAAGTAACTTTTATTTTGTATTTATTTTTTATTGGTAAATTTATTTATTTATTCATTTATTTTCCAAATGGGAACTTTTTTATTTCAAGAAAAATGATTTTAAATATAATGTTATATGCAATAAACATTAATATTTTAAGAAAAACAATCTTAAATATAATATATGCAATAAACATTAATATCTCAAGAAAAATGATTTTAAATATGTTACATGCAGTAAACACCAATTATTCAAGAAAATGATCTTAAATATAAATATAATATTACATGCAATAAACATATTTCAAGAAAAAAAGGATTTTAAGTATAATATTACCAAAACTGTACTAACAGTATGATATCACAGAAGTTGTAAGAAATATAAAAAAATCTGCAAATAATAGGATTACTTCTATTATATTCTAAAATATTATTTTTTCCCCTCTGGCTCTATTTTTGTTCATCAGTTTATGTTGTTCATTAGATTCCACAAATGAGTGAGATCATGTGATATTTATCTTTCTCTGACTGGCTTATTTTGCTTAGCATGATGCTCTCCAGGTCCATCCATGCTGTTGCAAATGGTAAGAGTTCCTTCTTTTTTATAGCAGCATAGTATTCCATTGTATAGATATACCACAGTTTTTTAATCCACTCATCTGCTGATGGGTACTTAGGCTGTTTCCAAATCTTAGCTATTGTAAATTGTGCTGCTATGAACATAGGGTGCATATATCCTTTCTGATTTCTTTGGATATATTCCTAGAAATTTGTATTTCTTATTGAATAAAAATTTGGGGGTTCATGTTATTAAATTTAAAGCAGGTAAGTTGAATATTTTCTAGGAACTCCTCTAAAAAAAAGATTGAAACTCCAGTAAAACCAAACCATTTCTTTAGTCAAAATGAAAAAAAAAAAAAGACAAACTTTTATGGAGGTGAGGGGAGAGATATGCACACATAGAAAAGATTGCAAAGGGTGCACAATAAAATATTAACTCCATATCAGGGTGCAAGATGATCAGTTAATTTTGCTTTTTGTAGTTTCTGAATTTTCTTCAATGAGTATATTGTTTAATGTTATCAAATCTGTAGAAAGAAAATGTGGGTGCCTGATGATCTAGCAAATGTACTTCAAAGGAATCCATCCTAGGGAAATAGTGAAGAATGTATTAGTATATCCTTATCTACCCAAAGAATTAGCTATACAGATGAACAAGCCTATCTAATAAAAGAGTAATATGCAAATTAACCCTCACTCTGCAACAAAGATGGCGGCACCCATAGTGACCCGGGTGGGACACTGGCAGCATTGCCTCAGCAACACAAGCCCAGCATCTGCACCCTGGCCATGCGGCGGGAGGGGAGGGGCTTTTGGCCAGAGGCCGGGGCAAGGGACACTGGCATCGTTGCAGGCTGGGCTGAGGGACCCCCCCCCCCCCCCCGCCCACTTCACCCCCTGTGTATGAATTTCGTGCACCGGGCCTCTAGTTGTTTATTATAATGAAAGATTTAGAACAACCTAAATTCGTTTCATTGTGGTATATCTCTAAAATGAATGGTATGAAGCCATTAAAAATGAGTTGTAGATATATATTTAATAATATGAAAACATTTTTATAACTGAATGAAAAGGTAAGCCATACATTTCTTTGTATCATTTGATCCCATCTTTTTATAAGAAACATATACCTAGACAGAAATACTGAAGAAGATCTGGAAGGGTATTAATACATTAATGTATTGATAGTGTTGTTATTTCAAAGAGGGAGGATTCATGGGTACTTATTTCCTTCCTTTGCCTGTGTGTGTGTGTGTATAATTCCCTGTAAAGAATCTATATTACTCTTGTAGAAATTGGAAAAATGTATTTCAGTTTTAGAAAGTAATTGCCTCTTTGAGTGAGAACCTGTGATTTAAACTGCAGTCAACCTCTTAACCCCATTTTTAAAATCCATTTTCTTATGCCTTTTAGAGAATTAAAGCAATGATAATGATAAAAAGAGCTTAACATGACAAACTGATTGCCGCCAAATGGAATGTTGATACTTTTAATGGCTGAGATCTTTAATTGACATTTTTATCAGTGAATAGTATTCTTTTTTTCTTTTCTGGTGTATTTGGGTTTTTATAGCAGATGACAATGCTACACTTTATTGACGATTAGAAGCTTAATCTTTGTCATGGGAAGCTAAATATTGAAGCTGGTTCTAAATGGTGTTACAGTCAATGGAGCTCTGCAGAGCCCGAGGGCCTGGTGATAGTGACTGTATTTCAGCATTTAGAAGCTGTTTCTGTGTTTATCTGAGTTTTGCAGCCAAATTCCCTGTGTTGAGGCTGTCAGAAGCCTGACTCCAAGGTAATTGGTAAATTACTAGGGAAGACAGTGGCCTTACTCTGTCGCAGCTTAAAATTTCATTGATGAGATAGACTCATTACAGACAATTACATTAAGCTGGAACTTGGTGTATAACCAGAGTGTTAAATTGTATGCAGAGATGACAAGCATTGAAGACTTCAGATCAGTAAGACTCACATGGTTGGCAAGCCCGCCCATATCAGAAACCCCAGTGCCATCATGGTACTTGGCACATGGTGTAAGAGCTTGATAAATACTTGATGAGTGAGATAGCTTCTGAGTTGGCTTGTCCAGCTTGGGTTCCTAAATACAGGAGCCTGGATCGTGAAAATGCAGAAGAAGCTGAGCTTACAGGTGAGCTTTTGGGGACTGGGAGATCAAATGAGTGGTTCAGGGTCACAAATGGTTGCTGATTCTCAACACTATCGATTGCATGTATTGCGTGTATTTAATAACGAGGAGAGAGTGTCGGGCTCTCTTATGAGAAGACTGCTGATTTCAGGAAGGTTAAGATGATAAGTTGCCTTAATAGGAAGCAAAGAAGGTAGCTAACGGCTTTAGTAGGTCTCCTGCCACCCGGCTTACCCAGTTTAGTGATTCATTAGCCCTCTGTCAGTTTACCGCTTACTTTAATGTTTTTACAAGGTGGCCTTGGTGGTCCTTTTGTTTCCTAGAAGCACCTTCAGCAGTGCTTTCTGCTGGGTTGGTGTGGGGATGCAGCCCGCAGGTACTTGTGTCTGTCTTTCTGTGGAGCTCAGCAGCCATCTAGTTATGCTGGGAGCTGGAGAACAGGATTTCTGGCCTCCAGGGGTTTACCATCAGTTGCCAATTTGAGCACAGCTTGGCCCTTGAACACGAGTTATAGATTTCCAGATGTTAAAAAAAAAAAGAAAAAGACAAAGGACCCTTTAATGTATGGCGTTGTCTTTCTGCCTGCTTACTTAATTTCTGATTGCTTTACAGAATTGGTATCCAAGTTGGATATGTCATGTTTCAATATAGTACACTTGCCTGTGTGGCCTTGGCGGGGGGAGGGGGGTGGGCGGGGGGGGGGGGGGGGGGGGCTTGTGATGGTTGCAGAGGTTTTTAAAATAAAGTGGCTAAGAAGAGAACAAGGCCAGTGTGTGTGTGTGTGTGTGTGTGTGTGTGTGTGTGTGTGCACGAGCGCACGTGTGTGTAGGGCCATGTGTGGAATGTATTTCTTGATACAAGCTATTTTATGTAGGAGCTATTTATTATTTCATATTATAAGAGTGCACTTTTGATAGGAAGACAGCATATACTAAAATTTACCTCTAAAATGAACCTTGTATAAAATTGAACTAAGTATCAATCAAATACTTAAATTTATAGTTGTATCAAGTAATATATTGGGGTCGTGTGGCTATAAAGGCAGGGCATTTTACATAGCATACAGTCCTGAAAATTCCTCTCTCTTTGTGTAACTGAAAGAGGCATTTTTTATGCTCCCAGTAGATGCTGCATGGAGGAAGATTTGCCATCTTTGGCACAGCTGGCCACCCAGGCCTTGTTACAGCTGCCTATAAACCCATACGTATTGTGTTCATCACTAGTCTCATTTTAGAGAGTATCCTAATGGCACCACCAAAATATGAATTTTTCAGTGTTTTCCTTCTCGTGGCCCTCACTTCATCTGGCAGATTTTTCCTAAGGTTGCTACTTGCTTTTGAGAGCCTCCTGGACCTAAATATATTCACCAGGGAATGATGAAGTCTTCTGGGAAGTAAAGAGAGGAGGAGCATTTCTTCAATATCACCCGATTGGTAGCTGTGTGTGTGTGACCTGCCTCTGTACTCCTGCTGCACTGAACAGCTCTCCTGAGCCCAACAAGTCTTGCCCATGGGTCAGGGCCCAGCTCAGAGGCTCTCTGATGTGTTCTGGGTCTTCAGCTGGTCTCTTTTCTTGGCAGAGATGCCTACTTCATTTTTCCCAATCAGAACTGGCTCTTGGCTGTTAGAGTCTGGAAACATACAGGCTCTCTGCTTCTCTTTTCTCTACTTGTCTTGGGAATTTTATTTTTTGTAACCAAATCACCAGATGTTGGATGGGGGTCTAAGTTGATGCCGAAAAGCAGGACTTTTATCTTCCCTCCTGTATTTAGTGGCTTGATCAAAAACTTGTGGGAAAGAAGGAAGGTTGGAAAGAAGGTCTGGTGGGGAAGCCCAAAGGTTGATCTTGAGCAGCCAAACTAGCTGTCTGGAAGTTAATGTACTAGTAATGCAGCAGGAATTCAGAAGGGGGCTGCCTCTTGGAGAATGGATTGAAGATGGTGTGGGGTTCATGTCTGCAATGTGCTTGAGCTACCACCAGATGGCGTTGGCGGCTTCTTGGCCCTCGGGATTCCCGTCTATGAAGGTATCTAGAAGCATCTGCTTGACCAGATACTCATGCCATTGTCATTCCTATCAGACTGGTCTTATAAGTTACCTGTGGATTCCATTCTAAGAAATAATTGCCTTTTAAAAGGCAGCGTTAAACAAAAAGATCTGGCTCAATTAAGAGCCTATTCTTTTCTTTGATACTCTCTTAAAAGTGGGCATGATCTTGGCCTTGAAGTGGGAAGTTACAGGAATTTGGGGCAAAAAAAACTCCTCTAACTTGGACTGCAACTTGGTGTCCCTGGCAGGCTTTTGGCTGAAGGGTCATATGATCTGGCTTAATCAGCCTCTATTTGGAGATATTGGTGAAAATAGAGAGTAGAAGAAGCATCTTTTGCTGTTGGATATGCATAGGATCAGTTTCTAAATTGAGGAAAGGTGAAAAGGGTGCCTGTGGTTGATTTAGGAAAGTACTTTCAGAGCACAGACTCCCGCGGGGTGGGGGTGGGGGGCAGTGAGTGAGTGAAGAAGGGACAGAGTCTCCCCCTGGGATCTCAGTGATTCCTTACAACAGCCCACGGAGGAGGTTTCAAGCCTCCATTTCTACAGGTAAGGAGGTGAGGTAGGTCAGGAAACATGCCTAGTGTCCTCCAACTAGTAAGGTGGTGGAGAAGGAATCCAAAGCTACCCTTGTCTGATGAAAATGGATGCTCATTCCATATACATGAGGACAATTGAGCAGTCATTTAAACAGTAGTGTCCAGGGGTGTTGCTTCATTTCCTTGAATGCCCTTCCTCTCAACATTGGCATGAACATTTACGAAAAATGCTGCTAATATTCTGAAAGGGACCCTCTGTATGCCTCGGGTCACCTCAGCCAGGTATGCACACTTCTTACTAAGCTGGCTGCTAGCTCTCATGACTACAGATACCTTCCTCATATGTGTTGCTATGGAGGCAGTGTTGTAGGGTCATGATTTGAATTCTTTTCATGTCTCCTGAATCCATAAAGTTCCCCCTGGAGTCATTGGTTCTGCTGCCTTGGAGAAGCTGCTTCTTTCCCTCTTCCCCGTGTTTGACTTTGCTCCTGATTTGAGCAAGGCAGGCAGCAGCAGCAGCAGCAGCAGCAGCTTCCAGCCCAGGCAGGCTTCCGCTCAGCACCACCGGTGCAGCCTGGAGGGTGTCTGGCTCTCTGCACACCCGACCTGGGCGGTAGCTGCTGAGAGCCCTCCCCCCTGAGCCTTCCTGGGAGCTGGGCACCTCCCCCTCCAGGCTGTGGATCACCTGTCAACAGGGGGAACTGGCTGGCTGAGACTAGGATTTCTCCTCACTGCTGTTGTTAGGGAAACAGACAACCATCTGCATCTAGACCAGCCTCTCGCCTTTCTCTCTCCCTCGAGACAAAGTCTTCTGCCTGGAATCTGGTAAGTGCCACAGAGGACTGCGCTTATTTTCCTTGGTTAACATCAGGAGAATGTTCTCTTGTGATGGATTCATTAGCTTTTAATGTGCCAGAATTTGGAGATCCCTCCCTCCCTCCCTCCCTCCCTCCCTCCCTCCCTTCCTTCCTTCCTTCCTTCCTTCCTTCCTTCTCTTCCCTTCTCCTTCCTTTCCCCTTCCTTCCTTCTTCCTCCCTCCTCCCTCCCTCCCTCCCTCCTTCCTTCCCTCCTTCCCTTTCTCTTTCTCTTTTTCATATCCATGAAACATTTTTTGCATGCTTCAAAAATAAAAATGTATATAGTGAAAAATTTTAATTATGTATTAAGCCTCTGGCATCTGGGTTGAAACCTGTTTTTTCCAGGGCACTGACAAATGGTAACGCAGGCAGTGCTCTCTGGTGCCTCCCCCTTCCCTTTTGTGAATCAGTGACTGCATTTGTCATCACTGTGTTCCTGAAATGTTAGAAATAGACACAGGGAAGGGATCAGCCATGCAGAGTTCAGAAATTTCACCCCCAGGTGAAATGAGGGACGATCTTTAATTTCTTTATTTTTGACTTCTTAGACTTCATGGTGTGTTAAGCTTAATTTAAAGCATGGCTAATGCAGCCAGGTTATCACGGGACAGGTGTGCCTCTTCATTGTTTTAGATTTGCCTTCTGGAATACAAATACCTTCCTTGTTTGTTTTATAACCTTTACAGGAAATGTTTGAGGATGGGTCACATGACTCCTAACTTTAGCTTTCACTTGTGTTCACACAGATTAAGTGGCTTGCTCGTATATGGATATTCAAAATTTATAATTTAAAAATTACAAATGAGGTGCCTGATAATTAGATTACTTATTCATTGCCTTTCCCCCTACATTCCTCAGCCTCCACACATATAAAGTTGTGTTCCGTTTAAGGGAAAATAAAACTGGCACTTAATATTTTCTTGACTCTGAGTTAAAGAATACTCATGATAAACATCTTTAAAATACGTCTAGCCTTAACTGGTTTGGCTCAGTGGATAGAGCGTTGGCCTGCGAACTGAAATCGGCCTGCTCGATTCCGGTCAAGGGCATGTACCTTGGTTGCGGGCACATCCCCAGTAGGAGGTGTGTAGGAAGAAGCTGATTGATGTTTCTCATCCATATTTCTAATTCCCTATCCCTCTCTCTTCCTCTCTGTAAAAAAATCAATAAAATATATTTAAAAAAACAATTAAAATACCTGTAGAAATTAACCTACAGGAGTCTATCATCTATTTAAAGTTAATCTCAGTGACAGAAATTAGTGTGGTTCTCCCTTTATTTATTCATTTATTTTTTACTTCCAACACACATGATGCTTTCAGGCAAATCTGTAATTGGAGGAAAGTTGAATGATGCACTACTGGAATGGAAAGCCAGGGCCATGCCTGCTCTTTCTGGGGGGTCTGTCCACAGCCTAGGACGAGGGGCTGAGGACCACCAGTGGAGTCCAGTCCTGGAGGAGGAGCCCCGCGTGGGCAGCAAGTTGAAGCCATGTCATAAAGAACACTTGTCAGAGGTCTTCAAAACCATAGTGTTTGTCATCTATGAAATCGAACTTCTGACCCGGTTTGCACGATGGTGACTTCTTGTTTTGCTTTAGTGTCGCGTGGTCTTGGGCCCCTGGTTGTGGGAGAAACAGTGGAGCAGCTTCATGAGTAGGGAAAGGCCATCCCTGTGCGTGTGACTTGAAACTGGAGTCTACACCATCACCTTCAAGGGGGGGATTCCGCTGACCCATGGAAAATCTGAGACACAAACTCTGCCAACCTTACCTGTTTAGAATTCCTTACCTGTAAACTCACTCCCATGTGAGGTGACAGTTACACCTTCCAAGCG
The DNA here is from genome assembly GCF_028538775.1 of Myotis yumanensis. Classification (NCBI taxonomy): domain Eukaryota; kingdom Metazoa; phylum Chordata; class Mammalia; order Chiroptera; family Vespertilionidae; genus Myotis; species Myotis yumanensis. Next base: position 41,931,437 of record NW_027223758.1, read on the forward strand.
CCAAGGAAGAATAGAAAATAAACCCTGGAGAATTAACTGCAGCTGGGGAAGAAAAGAAGCCCCCACCCCCTGCCCTGACCCCTGAAGACACCCGTTTGGCTCTGCTCCCTCTGTGCCATTGTGGTGCCCTTCTCCCAAAATGCCCCAGACTGTGTGTTTGGCAACAAGAGGCTGCTGTTTTATCTAAATGCATTTTTTTTTTAAGCCTGTGAACTCCCATCCCTTGCCAAGGGGCCTGGGCCCTGGTTAATGATCTTTAATGTAAATGACTCTATGCCCTGGTTAACATTTAGCTTGGCTGGTCCCAGGCAGGTTGGACTCCGTGGTCCTCCCTGTGGTTTGTTCTTTGCCAACCATCCGCCCACCTGTAGGAACCGGGCACAGCCAGTTCTCTTCGTGTGTGCTCTTTCCCGGGAAAGGGGGTGGGTGGTGCCAGCCAGATGAGGTGGAATCAAAGATACTGAGCAGACTGAGCAGCTGCAGAGCGTCCTGCATGTGGAGGGCTCCCGGGTGGGTGGCTCTCAAATCCAGAGATGGCCTTTTCCGCTGAGCCTGCTTTCGGGAGGGCTGCTGATGGGAGTTCTATGCTGGGTGGTCATTGTGGCCCCATGGCAGGGGCCAGCTGCCTGGGTCTCTAGGTCGCCTTGGCAACCATCTGTGTCCTCACCTTTTTGATAGGACACCTGTTGGTCTTCCTCCATGAAAGAAAGAGGGTATACAGATGGTCTCCCAGCTCTTAGGGTGGGTGGAGGTAGCCATTTGCTTCTGGCCTAAATATATAGTGGTGGTGACTTCCACGCATTCACACTAACACCTAAAAAAAGATACAAAATAGCTTTCATAGCCACAAAAATGAAAAATGTCCTTTTCTATGATTTTAAGAAACAATTTTTACAACCAGTTTGTAAAAATCCTGTGGCACTAGCCCTCAGTCTCTCGGATCTCTCCTCTTGTTTAACTGGTGACCACTGAGTCTTCTTCTCTGCCCACCCCCACATTAAGCAGAGTGACCCCAAAGAACCCCAAGGACATTTGCCTAACACATTTCTAAGGCACAGACTTCCATCACACCTTTCCTCTCTCCCTGGCCTCCTTGTTCTTCCTGGAATGGGGTCTGTTTTCATCACTGATGGCAAAGTGATCCTTGGGCAGCTTGCCTGTGGTCGTGGGAGGTGGACTGTGGGTGGGTTGGGTGACACCCAGGGGTCACAAGGTGTCCACCTTGGCCTCTTTCCCAGACCAAGGTCTGCCTTACATGCTTGGTTGGTTTGGTTGCAGGTTGTAGAATCTGATGTTTACTTTCGCATCCTGGGATGGGAAAGATTAAGAAGGATTTCTAACCCAAATTCCTTGTTTCTAGGAGATTATCAAGTCTGTACATTATCTTTATCTATTGCCTTATAGAGTACTAACTAACTCATAATAGTTAAGGGGGGGGGGAATATAATTTGGCTTCTTTGGTCACCCATAGTGATATTATTTTCTGAAATAAATACCTGTTTATATGGTCTAATAAAAGATTTTTAAACAAATCATTTAATCCATATGGAAACCTTACATTGCTTTTGAAATCACATTTATTTATATGTGTCATGGATTGCCTCCTCTCCCAATTTTGCCTCCTCTCACCTGGGGGCCATTGGCAATGTCTGCAGACATTTTTTACTGTCCTTCAGTGGGGACAGACAGGCAAGCTGCTCAGCCTTGTCAAGTGCACAGGCCACCCTCCACCGGTGTCAGCACTTCCAAGGTTGAGAGGCCTTGCCTTAGGGAATGCACAAAATTACAAATGTCATGGAAAGTCGGAACTTGCTGGGTAGCTGATCCATCAGGAGTAAAAGTTGTTTTTGTTTTGTTTTGTAAAAGTGTTCCATGGGGCCTGAGTTAATTAATAAATTAGTGAATCATGCAGTGTAACATAGTATTAAGATAGTAAATTATATTTCTTTCAAGGTCAGAAAATTGGCAGAATGTCTTATCTATATATATAAAAAGCTAATATGCAAAGCGTACCCTCAGGAGTTTGACCAGGAGACCTAGAGTTCGATCGTTCCCTATGATGTGTGCTGACCACTAGGGGGTGGTGCGGAACAAAGGAAGGCCCCAGGCAGCCAGCAGCTGGGGAAGGGAGGCCCTGGCTGGCAGCTGGAAAGAAGGCCCTGGCCGGGAGCTGGAAGGCCCCGATCGGCCCTAATCACCAGCCAGGCCTAGAGACCCTACCTGTGCACAAATTTTGTGCACCAGGCCTCTAGTTTGATCATAATTTACTTAGTGGAAAGGTATTTGATAGTCTTCTAGTATCATTGGCCTGAATGGAGGGTTCATTTTCCTGGTGAAACAGGAAAAGCTCTCCATTTGTGGTGGGAATCACTGTGGTAGTTGGTGGGGAGACCTGGCTGTGGCCTAGGACAGGATAGAGGTGTTCCTGCTGCTGACCTCACTGTGTTTTCCAAGACTCAAATGCAGGACTTGTGGATTTTAGACCCAGAAGGCAATCTCAGTCAGTTCAGTCTGGTACCTTCTCTGTTGAGATAAACTGTAGCCCGGAAAGGTTAACTTTCCTTTTCTGATCATTCTGATGTGGTTTCTTCCTTGTTTTAGTTCTTAGGGCAATTTTTGCCTGCTCAGTGAATTCACTTTCCAGTTGATCAAGTGCACACTTTCGACACCTTTTGTTGTCATCTTGCCTTGCACTTTGAAACCGTCAAGGTTAACTTTTAATGCACTTCTAGACCCCTTAATTCTGTTAAACTGACTTCGGGAAGGGGGCAGTGGAGTTTGCACCTTTGGATCCCTTGGTCCCCACAGATGTACCCACAGAAGTATGTTGTAGGTTTCAGATCCCCAGGAAGCTCTCTGTTGATCTGATTTAATTGAAATACAAGCTTAGCATAGCTGAATCAGTCTTAGCATCCAAAACTAGCTTCCAGGTTGTTGTTCTTCCTACCACAGCTCGTTATGCCATTGATAAGTGTGAGTTCTCTAAGGTGGTGGTTACTGGAGCTGTAGATCAAGGTTGATCTGATGAAAAACGGACTCTTAATGGTGTTTCATCTAATATTTGCATTTTTCTTGGGCTTAGGATGCCTCGAGAAACATCAGTTTAGTTCTTTATGCTTGTATTTGCTGAAATAACCTTCTTTTGGTGAATTGTAAATTCTAAGAAAGCCAAAATCACATCCTGAAACAGGGAAAAGACATTAGGGAAAGACAGGAAATCTGCATAAAGTGTGGACTAGTTAATGATTATATAGCAACCTTGATCCATTAATTGTGACACATGTATCACACTCATGTAAAATGTTAACAGGGAAACCTGATATGGGGTACATGGGAACTCTGTACTCTTTTGCAATAATTGCACAACTGTTCTAAAATAAAACGTTTATTTTAAAAAAGAAAAAGAAAAGTGTTGCCATTTTGTTAAAAGGATATAGTAGTGAATTTTACTGTTTTCTTTTTCTTTGAAATAGGCCACCATAAAGTTGAATTACTCGTTCATCTCTCAGCTTTCTGCTCAGCATAGCCACAAAGTGCCCCTTTTCAAAATGCGCCTGAATTGTTTCAGCCATTACAAACCCTATTATGTATGTGATTTTATGGCCTGCCATCACACTGACTCATGTCTAGGGGTACAGTTTAAAGACTACACCAAACTTTCAGGTTAAAAAGTTACATCAACAGGAAGTGTATTTGGAGGTGCCAGTTGAAACACTACCGGCTGGGAGTGCCACCAGCAATGCGCTAGTTAGACAAAAGGACGTGTCACTTTCTTGATGGGCCTCCAAAGGCATCCGGGTGACAGATGTCAGTGTCTGTGAGGCCTGGTGTAATTCAATGCCTCTCAAACTGGAATAAGGAATTGTGGTTTCTGTGTTCATAAAGCTACAAAATACACATGTGGGTGCATTGTATTTGATAAGTCACTAAAATTGTTATTTTTGTGTTTAAACAACCATGGATGTATTGTGGGAGAAATGAAGAAATTACCAAACATTTCTAAAGTTCTGTTTGAAATTGCTGGCAGTACCCTCAGGCTGTGGTCGCAGCCCCCCTCCCCTGTTGGCATGGGTCCTACCAGGAGGCAGTATGAAAGGCACTGAACTTGGCGATAGAAGAACTTTGAATCTGTTAGAGTGAATTACCTGAGCCATAAATAGGCATACTAGTCATCCTGAAATTTTGTTGTAAAAACGGGATGAGATAATATAAGATGTTTAGCTTTTTAATAGCCTTTAATTCCCTCAAGTTCTGGCCTTCTCTCTCATACCTGGTTTAAGGGTTGTAGCTCTTCAGGCTATAAACTCCCTTCCTGCTCCAGGTTTTTAAAGCCAGAAAGAGACCTTAGACATGGGCTCATCTTTCTCATGGTGGGTATCGACTGGAGACCCAGCAGACAATGGTCTTCCTGTTACCTCTCCTTCCCTCTGCTCACCGTTGGCCAAGCTGACCCCCAGGGCAATGTTACTCAGCGACCAGACCAGCAGCATCACCTGGGAGCTTGTTAGAGGTGCAGAATCTTGGGCCCAGCCCCAGATGTACTGAGTCAGAATGTGCTTTCAGTTGGACTCTCAGTGCGTCATGCACAGTCGAATTTGAGTGTGGTGGTCTGATGGCCTCCTTCAAGAGGGAATGCAGCCATGGTTTATCAACAGGGCTCGTGCAGGTCCTTTCCAACAGGGTTATCCCCCCCCCCCCCCCCCCCCCCCCCCCATGCACCACTCTGGGCGGCCTGTCCCTGCCTCACATAATACACCCCTCTGGTCGCCTGTCCCTGATTCACACCAGCCTCCATCTGTGAGGGGCTCCGCGTGGATCTTCAGGGGTGTTGTCTTTCCTGGTTAATGCTGCCTTCATTCCCCCTCATTCACAGCCTTCATCCTTCTGGATTTATCTCTGTGCTCTAGCTTTTATTTCATGACTCTGTTCACACTCATCTGTGTATTTATTCACTTCATTGCACATTCTGTCATCATTGATGTTAAGGGCCTTAAAATGCTTGCTCGTGTGTATACCACCATGTAAGAGTTTTCATTATTGTTGTTATTAGCTCCAATTCTTTGCATTGCTGCTGCTGTTGCTGTGTGTGTGTGTATGTGTACCTGATAATATTAGGCCTGAATGCATATTTAATTGGAAATTACTCAAATTATCCAAAAACTGAGTTGGCAAGCTAAAGTAAGTAACTACAAGTGATGAAATCGTTGTAATTAAATCCTTACTACCGGATTCAGTATTTCCTGTCTCTCTTACATTTCAGTTTCGGAAAGTCAGTTTTTTAGGAAAGTGGAAATAATAATTTATCAAGATATAGTGCTGAGGTGTAGTACACTGGAGTAAAGATTTTAGTTATGATCATATGTAGTGTTGTTTAATGTATAAGAATATGAGGGGTTTTTTTTAAAGGTAGCTTATTATACTAAGAAACAGATGATCTTCCTAAACTATGTTAGCTGCACCCAAATTAGTAAATGCTAAAATAACGATGACTGGTAAAAACATTTTTCAAATTCTTTTTGCTTAAAATTAAATGAAATTCTCCATTTGGTACTTGATCTCTCAGATAAATTAAGTCTTGCCAAACCCTCTGAGAATCAGACCCTAAAAACTTATAGCATTTGAGACATAACAGCTATGTACTGCAATTTATAGGGCATAATTAGGTAAAGAATTTTTTTTTCAGATTTAAAAATGTGTACTAGTAAATCTTAGCCTGGCTTAAGTGAATCTAGTTCAAGCCAGCTGCTGAGAAAAAACATTTCTTTTGCTTTGGTGTATATACAACAGGTGCTTATCTGGAATACAAGGAGGATTGAGCCCCTTGACTTCAGGATGCATATGGTCTAATACAGCCATGGGCAAACTACAGCCCGCGGGCCGGATCCGGCCTGTTTGAAATGAATAAAACTAAAAAAAAAAACAACCATACCCTTTTATGTAATGATGTTTACTTTGAATTTATATTAGTTCACACAAACACTCCATCCATGCTTTTGTTCCGGCCCTCCGGTCCAGTTTAAGAACCCATTGTGGCCCTCGAGTCAAAAAGTTTGCCCACCCCTGGCTCTAATAGCTTGAATTTTCCATGGGAAAGGTTTCGTTTTGTTCGTGGGATCACTGCAGTCAAATGAATGAGTAGGCACCTAGATAGATGAAAATTACTCATAACTTTACAGATACTTGACATTATGTTAACTGACAGCAGGTCATGATGTATAGGAATTCCATGTTTTTGAGCTTTAGTTAGTCTTTTAAAATCAGGTTAAGAATTTCCGTCATGTTTGTACCATTAAACATTCATTCCATAAAGAATTTCATAGGTATTATACATTTTTCTGAACGTTTAAAAAAGAAGGAAGAAGGTGCTAAAAAAAAAAAAAACACCAAAAGAAAGATCAAATATTTTGTAAGATGAAATGAAACTCTCCAACTCTGAAATCTACTGAGTAGGATGAAAAAAGAAAAGGAAAGACTAGATTAAAAATAGAAAGTAGGAACGACAGGAACTCAAAATTCTATCACATAGAATATGTATTTGATGCAGATAGCCAATAGGTTGTGAGCACCTCCCCAAGAGAAATTGGGTTGAGAGTTAGTCTAATTGAATATTATTTTATGAATAAGATACTCTAAGAAGAGACGCCAAATGCAGTAATATACAATCAATTGTAGGTATGTATCCTCCTTTATTATGACCCATATGTGTTCCCTGCTTTTTAGATCATTAGTCCTCTTAATTAGCTGCTAATGAACTGAGTGGTTTTATGGTCACCAAGCTAGCCACTCCTTAAACAATCCCATGTCGGTAGGAGTGTGAGCAGTAGAGCACTGAGCTAGCACACCTCCTAATCTGTTGTGTTCACAAATGGCCAAAGGAATAACAGAGTGAAAGAAGGATAAATATAGTCACCTGGCAAAAATATTTGGCCTTTCTCAATATCATGGAAGTTATATTTAGGAGAAATGTTTTTGGTAAAAATATTTGAAAGTTTGTTTTATAATCATAAGTAGCTTGGGTTATTCTGACTGAGGGAGGGGTGCATGTGAGAGGCGGGGCAGCTGATAGGGACTGTGGAGTTTGCCAGTTGGGGGAGGGAAATGAGACGATTGAGTTCATTGGTATAGAATAAGAATAGAAAACATAAAGGATATAGAATCTTGACATTTCAAGCTTTCCCTTAGTTATTTGGTGGGACTTATAGAGAAATGGTGGAAACCACCAGGAATTAAGAAAAGAAAGAAAATTACTGTGAAAAATGTTTCCATACCCTTTTCCTGGTATTCAGATAGAGTGTAGTTCTGGTCCAGTTCTGGTCAATTCCCTCTCACTTCCTGTTTTACCAACGACTTGTGTTCTCCTCAAGCTGCACTGCTTGAGTTCCCTGTGTGTGTTCTGATTTTGATCCTCCAAACCCCCCATCCCCGTGCAATTCTTTATGCTATGCCTCAGGTTCTTCTCCCTCTCTCTCTCTCTCTCTCTCTCTCTCTCTCTCTTTCTCTCTCTCTCTCTCAACCCCGCTTACTTGGTGAGATCAAGTTCAAACACCAGCTTCTGTATGAAGGCTTCCTTAATTCCTTTCATTCCTTGTGATTCTCAGAGGAATTAAAGATGCCTCCCCGATGCATTGAATGCAGGTTGAAACTTCCAGGTGAGGTGTGGCTTGGTAGAGCTCAGTAAAGTCAGTTTAAAGATGACACCAAGTTTTCCAGTCAGATGAAACCAGCTTACGGTGTTTGTGGAGCTGTGTTCATACTGGGACGCCACCTCCTGTCCTCAGATGCAAGTCCTGGGGGACACGCACACCTAGGCAGCAGACAGATCCATCTTTGCCTGTCACAGTAACTTAGGTGTAGATAATAAGGCATTTGGGCTTAAGATGTGTGGGAAAAATAATACAAAACAGCAGAGAGAGGCCAGGTGAGAGAAGAGACAAGGGACAGGCTACAACACTGAAGGGACAGTGACTGGAGGCACTACATGTGTGTATTTGGGCAAAGGCCTGGTTGCCAGAAGCCGGTCCATCCTTGCTGCTTGACACAGTCGCTGCAGGAAAGAAACATCTGCACAGCATATGTTTCAAGGGACCTGGCATATATAGCATATTGTTCTTAATATGTTTGTTCTCCTTAGTGCCATGTGTTTTAACCAAGGTCACCTCTCCGAGAAAGGTTGTTTCCCCAGGTGGGTATTTTTCCCTGAGGTTAGGGAGAGGATACAACCCCTTAATTAAGTGCCAGGCGGGTAGTTAAGCTACATAATCTTTACTCCCTGGAATGGAGATAAGAAACGCCCTAACCTTTGTAATAGAAATTGACAGGATTAAAATCGGCTGGTATAAATACGGATGTAACAAGACAATAAACATCAGATCCTAACCAGAACCTAGCCAGAGAACATGGCAAAAGATCCTGGACAGAACCTGGCTACAGAACTTCACTGGAGAACCTAGACAGAACATGGCAGGAGAACCTTGCTACAGAACCTGGCGACTGAACCTGGCTGGAGAATCTGGAGAACCCTGGCTGGAGAACCTAGCAAGAGAACATGGCAGGAGACCCTGACAAGAGAACCTGACTATGATGATCAACTGAATGCAGCCTCCGTGTCATTCCTTCTTCGCCGACTCCGTCCACACCTTTGGGGATCCCTGGGCCCGCTGGGGTTGGACCCCAGCACCTGGTGATGGCCTCTCCCTGATGGCATTAGGCATATGAACAGCACCAACAAGGCTGCAGGAAGCAATTGCATCCCCACCTGTACATCTGCATAGGCATCACATGGCACAGTACTGCCTTGTGAGGGGAGTGTGGCTGGCCCTCAGATATGGTCCCCCCACTCCTCCCTGCACAAGAAAAGCCTCTTCAGGTGCCTCCCTTCCCCTTGTTCTCCGCACTGTAAAGCACTATAGATCTGCTATCTATGCCCTTCTCTTTAAGCTTTAGCTTGCACTTGTTTACAAAGAATAGAAATAGTTAAAAATATTCCACCAGAAAGTGAAATTTAAGTCCTTCAAAATATAATATGAGAATATCTGGAAATTTTAACTGTCCCAACCAGTTTATTTCTTAACGATACCAAGTAGTTGATGGCCATTGAACTTGGAAAACAGATATCATCCCATTTAATGTTGACAGATGAAAACCAGAGTGCCATGCAGAGAAACCCGCACACAAAACAGCCCACCAAACAACCCATTTGAAAGATTTTCCTAGGGAATTGGAAACATTGCTTGTTTTTATAGGCAGCGCTGGGCCTTGAACATGCACTATAACTCATAGTTCTGGAACGGTATTCCCTCTGCCCCAAAGAATGGGCTAAGTAAGTTACGGTAATATCCATGTAGACTAGGAGTAGGGGTCATTGTGCCCATGATTGTTTGCTCTGTTGCAATAGGAATATATTAAGGTACAATTAAGTTGTTCAAGTTGCCCTTTGAACAACTCTGGGATTAGAGGCATGACCCCCACACAGTTGAAAAATTGCTTATAACTTCTGACTTCCCCCCCTTAACTACTAATAGCATACTGTTGACCTGAAGCCTTACCCATAATATAAACAGTTAATTAACACATTTTATATGGTATACTAGAGCAGTGGTTCTCAACTTTCCTAATGCCACGACCCTTTAATACAGTTCTTCATGTTGTGGTGACCCTCAATTTCATTGTTACAGATTGAACATAATTAAAGCATAGTGATTAATCACAAAAACAATATGGAATTATATATGTGTTTTCCAATGGTCTTAGGCGACCCCTGTGAAAGGGTCGTTGGACCCCCAGGTTGAGAACTGCTGTACTAGAGGCTTAGTGCACGAATTTGTGCACAGGTGGGATCTGGCTGGCCCAGCCCCAATCGAGGTGGATTGGGGCCAGGCCTGTTGGGAGGAGGAGACAGTGGGAGGTTGCCGGCCAGCCCTCCCCGATCATGGCCTGATCAGGGCTGGGCCGGCTGGGGGGGAAGGGCTGCAGGAGGTTGGCCGGCCAGCCCTACTTGGGGTGGGGGGGGGGCAATCAGGTGTGGGGTGGGCCCATGGAGGGTGGAGCTGGCCAAGGGGGAAGGACCATAGGAGGGTTAGCTGGCCACCTCGGGGGGGTGGGAGAGGCCAATAAGGGGCGGGGCCAGCCAGGGGGAGGGGCCTCGGGAGGTTGGCCAGCCGACCCCACTCCCGATCAGCTGGTTTGCTGGCAGCAGTGGGCGTCATAACGACCGGTCATTCCAGTCATTCCGGTGTTCCGGTTGCTAGTTTCTGATATATATAGATGTATTTTATGCTGTGTCCTTACAGTAAAGTAAGATAAATGTTATTAAAATAATCATAAGGAAGAGGAAATACATTTACAGTATTTGTGGGAAAAATCCTTACATAAATGCGCCTACACAGTTCAAACCTGTGTTGTTCAAGGGTCGGTTGTAGGGTTGTCAATCTTGTGCTGAACCAGCCGGTGGGTTCTAAGAGACTCTCAAGGTTAGGGCTCCTGGATTCCATGCCACCTTTGTAATATCTCTGTAATTTAGGGGCAGCAGTAACCAAGTCCACCCCCAGGAATGTTCTTGGGGCACAGTCACACACGTGAACCAGTGTCTGACATCTGGCTGCTGTCGGGATCTGCGGGTTGTAAAACAGGACGTTCATGTGAGGTGGGACTGTGCTCCTTCCCCAAGAAGGAGTGCTTGTAGCCGGACAGCGGTGTTAGTTCCTCACTCGTTTCATTAAATGGTTTCCACCACCAAAGAGTCCCTGTTGCGATGGGGATTCAATAGTAGTAACTTATGTATTGAGATTCACCGGAGAAAATATTCAGGAACCAAGTTAAAAATATTAACTATAGAACATGTTCAAAATTTCTTTTTGGTTTCAGTTCTTACAAGGACTGAGGGTAGCAACCCAAATGGAAGTATTTGCTTAGTCGGCTGGTTGTTTACATGAGTCAGAACTAAAATTTGTCAGAAGTAGGTTGAACCTCTTTCTCTGCCTGTTGCCAGAGGGTCTAAAAATGGAAACGTGAGCCCAAGCTCTTTCCCCACCATCAAGGTAATTCCGAATGAGCAGAGCATAAATAAATGTGATTCCAGCTGCGCGTCACCTTCAAGTTTCCCAGGCCCGTAGGGACCTTATAAATCCGAAATGCCCTCTAGTGAGGACTGAGGAACAGCAGCTCTGCTTCGGGCCTCACGCTTTTCTGACTGGGCCAGAGCCGCTCACCCTGCGATATGCAGACCCTATTTCTGTCCCTTCGGCATCAACTTCTAAGAGTTTCTATTTGAAGTAATCACGTTGACAAGGGTACTTCTTCGGGAGTACCGGAAGCCATGGGCTCTGAGTGCTTGTTGAACCCGGAAGTCGTGGGTCGGACTCATTGTTGAACCCGGAAGTCGTGGGTTCTGACTCATTGTTGAACCCGGAAGCCGTGGGTTCTGAGTGATTTCTTCTGATTCCCTGGGAGTTCTGTACAAACCTGTCCTGAAGTTGAGCCTCAAATGTGTTAGCGGCATTTTTACATCAGTAAGTTCACTGTCGTGATACGGGACAGAGTCTTTGTGGACTTAGGATCTGTGGCGCCCTAGGTTTGGAAGAGTAAACTAGACTGTTCTGATAACAGAAGTTTTAATAGTAGGCCAAAGGTGCACTGGCTGCAGCATTTATTTTGGTGGTAATTTTTTTCTAAACCTGTGAGTGAATAGAATTTGTTTAAACTTGGCCTGTACTAGGGAAATGGGGACGGCTCTTCCTCAGCCTGCAACTGGCTTCCCACTCCCTGCCAGCTAGTTCCATTGCTTACTCGAATGGTGAATCTTAGAATTGTTATCTTAGGTACTTTTCTTTCTTGTTTATAAAAATTCTTAACATTGTAGAACATATCGCCTAGAAAGGGAAAGCTATCTTCCTTATTAAAGAAGATGAAAAATCAAGGAATTAATGTATGCATCATAAGACATTAGAGAAAGAACAACTAAATAGACAAAAAGTAAAAAGTGAGGAAGGAGGGATTAATAGGCAACAAAGATGAAAGTTAAAATTAATAAAACAAAATAGAATTTAAAGCATAATTAACTCTAATAGCTAAGTATTTGAAAGAACCAATAAAATAAAACTCCCATTCTAACAGGAAAAAAGAGTAAAAACAAATAATAGGAATACGAAAGGAGACAGAGGGAGGTTAACCAACTTTATAGGAAAATGCTATAAGAAGCCCTATGACAACAAATTCGAAAACTTAGAGATGATGTTTTAGTAAAATACAAATTACCAAAATTGATTCAGGGAGCATGGAGAACTCGAAAAGGCCAGTTATGGTAGAAGAGGTAGGAAATGTGATTAAAAGTCACCACTGAAAAAGTCATCAGGACCCCATGGGGTTCCAGTTGAGTTTTAGCTAACCTTTAAAAAAACAGAAAATTTTATCTAACCTTTAGAAAACAGAAACTTTTATCTAACCTTTAAAAAAACAGAAAATTTAACCTTTAAGAAAGAGTCTTATTTATACTGTTCTAGGACATACTGAAGTATGAAAAGGTTCCTATTTCATTTTATAAAACCAGCATAATTTTAATGTCTGATAAACTTTAAAGCAAAGAATAGCCCAATATTATTTATGGAAATAAATGCAAAAATTTAAAATATTTCACTAACAAATACACTCTTGAGTGCATCAAAAGCCAGTGTACTATAATTAATACTTATTTTAGTAATACCAGCATGATTAGGTATTCAGAACTTTTATCACCATCACCCATATTCTTCCCCAACATATTAAAGGCAAAAAGTTTTCAACATGCAATAGAGGCTGGCCAGACATTTGATAAAGTTAGGCAGCCAATCCTAATATACTAGTACTAGGGGCCCGGTGCATGAAGATTCGTGCACTGGGAGGGGGATGGGGGGGTGGAGGGGGGGTCCCTCAGCCCAACCTGCCCCCTCTCCAATCTGGGAGCCCTCTCCAATCCAGGAGTTTCTGTCTGTCTTTGCAATCATATGAGCGAATTGTCTGAGACCCCCCAGTTTGGTTTGTTGCTCACAGAATAATAGAGACATTTTTTCTTCTTTGCTCCATTGGTGGAGATTTCCTGGAAGTTTTAGGATATCTTCCCTTTAATTTTTCCTAGACACTCTGATTTTACTTATGTCTCTCACCTTTGCTTTCCCTCCATCCCCAACCGCAAAAGTAACTTGCTCCAGGCTCACTTTGCTTTAGTGTCTAGGAGATCCTTCTGCCACCAGAACTACGATTCCCAGCATTCCTGGTGCTCCCCGCGTTCTGGGTCCCCCCAAGCCTCTGGCTTTCCTGCTCTGCTCTCCGTCAGGTGACCAAGGGAGCCATGTCCCCCCAAGGGAGCGAACGAGGGAGCCACATCCCCCCCAAACTGCTGGCTCCCCACTCTGCTCTGTGTATGCAAATTACCCACCAGCTTTGTTGGTTTAATTTGCATATTCACTCCTCATTGGCTGGTGGGCATGGTTGGTGGGTGTGGCTTGAGCGTAGCAGAGGGGTGGTTAATTTGCATGTTTATCTTTTATTATATAGGATTACAATCTACAAAAGCAATATAGGAATAAAAATAAAGTACACAAAAAAGGGCTATATAGTACCAAAAAAAATCACCCAACAACCCTTACTTCCTGAAAGGCAAAACACTAAAATTATTTCAGTTATAATTAGGAATTATAAAAGGACGTATGCTTTTATAATTATTTAACATTGTTTTAAAGGTTCTAGAAAATGCAGTAAGATTGTGAAATGTGTGTATGTTTAGAAAATCCAAGACCCTCTCTCTCAAAAAAACAAACAACCACACACCAAACACTAAATTAATAGGAAAATTTATCAAGATAGCTGATAAAAAAGAAGTTTGTACAAATTGTCATCTTGTCTCTGTTTTGAAAATGAGCACCTGGAAATGGAAGTTATGTATTCCTTTTCTCAACAGCAGCAAATGCCCTAGGAGAAAATTGAACAAGTGAGGGACCTGTGTCCTTTTTAGTGAAAGATAGGAAATTTAAAAAAATAGCATAAATATGTTATTCCAAAAGTAATACATTTATTGCAATTTCATTTTGAATTCCCAAAGTAGTGGGGTTTTCTTTTTCTCTTTTTTTGAACTGAATAGAATAATCTGGAAGTTTATATACAAGAGTAAATGCATAATGCTTGAGAAGAGCCCAGATAAATATGGAAAAGAAAACCAGTGAGGAAAAAGTTGACTTGCAGGTGATCACAACATGAAAAGAAAGTCTTTGTGACTACATCAATGTGTTATTGATAACAGATTGCATAAGTGGTTCAATAGAACAGAATAGAGAATCCAGGACTGTGTTTCATTAAGTAAGAGAAGTTAATGTGAAGTAAGATGAACAGTTCAGTACTGTTGAGAAGATATTACATTATTTGTTGGATGATATTGGCCTAATCAACTTTTCAGAGGGGTGGGGAGGGGGATCGACCTCTGTCTTACATTATAATCAGAAATAAATCCCAAAATCTTCTATGATGACAAGCAATTCAAATTTGCAAGAAAAATGCAGGCAACTACTTGTATAATCTTGGGGGTGAGGGAGAAGAACACACTGGGGAGGGTATTTATAAAAAATGTATAATAGACAAAGGGTTGCTATCTATGATATTAATAACTTATGAATTGGCAAAAAAATAAAGCCACAAAAAAACACGACTCAGGGAAAATGGACAAAGAACATGCAACTCAACTGAGAGCAAATGCAGACAGCCAGCAAACCTATGAGAAATAATTCACAGTTGCTAGGAGAATGCAGATTAAAACAACAAGGAGACATTAAACCCATCAGACTGGTAAAAATAGAAAATAACACGTCTTGCTAGCAAGGATGTAGTAGAAACAGTATTCTAATAATACTGAGGGAAACATGAATTACCATGCTTTATTTGGAAAGCAGACTGGTGATGCATATTAAAATTAAACATTAATATACCTTTCCACTAAGCAGCCTTTCTCCCAGCTGTCTGTCTTCTAGAAATAAAAGTGTCTGTACGCAAGGTCATATGTATAAGGATGTTTATTGTACCATTACAGTGGCAAGATACTGAAAATGCAAATGTGCATCAGTTGAAAATGGCTAATTTATGGAATATTTGTACTGTGTCTCTTTATATAGCCATTGAACAGAAAGAGAGCTGTGTTAGATTTGGCTTGGGAGGGGTTCCTATGAGAAACTGCTACATGAGAAGTCAGATGCAGAACAGTACAGTATCCATTGTGAAACAAAGACACAGTCTCCCTGTATTTGTCCATGTGTGTGAATCTGTGTGCATGGAGAAAAAGAGGAAAGCGCTCCTTCTCTAAATTAAGAAGGACAAATGGAGGTTGGTGTGGATGATGGGGTGGGGGATATCTAAGCCTCCTGTTCTCTCTCTCAATGTAAAACCCCACAAGGTGTTAACCACATTCCATATTTTTCTTGTGGAGGCAGCTGCACAGCTCTGTGGTTTGAGGTTCAAAATCCTGGTTCCTTCTCCTGGACCTCTCATTCCCTTTTACTTCCTCATACCAGCCTGTGCTTGTTTTGATGCCCTGATACCGTCTCAGCTTTTATGAGGATATTAATGATGCATATTTAAAATTCTTCTGTTTCCAACTCTGTTTGCACACTCGCCTTACAAACTCCCGCCCCTTGTTCACAGCCCTGGTTGTTTCACATTTGGTGACTCTTGGTTGTGTCTGGTCTTTGTATTGCTGACTCCTGTTTGCCCCTTTCTCACTGTATCTTTCAGGTTGAGGCCATGTGTAGAGCGTGGGTGGGATGGGCCAGCAGTGGCCTATTATGTAGCTCCTGCGTGTCCCTCCTGGCCATCTTTAGGTTCCTGCCTGTACTTCCAGTCTTAGGTTCACACTTCTGCTTTCACCTGCACGATGAAGTAGCAACAGAAAAAGCTGGAGGAAGTGACATTTCCTGATGAATCACCCTGATTGTTGCCTCCAGGTCTCCCCAGCCTCTTGTACCACTTGACTTGAATTTCTGGAACCTAGAGAATACTTCTACCCATGCAGTGGCTCTCTGCCACACACACGGGGGCTCTGGTTTTGTTTTTCTGTCCCTCATACCCATCCCGTTTCTGTTCACTGGTGATAATCTTTCCTACTTCCCTGGACTTTGTGGGTGTGGTATTTCAATCTAGGCATGTCAGACTCACGGCCGGCAGGCCATCTGCCTCTTTAAACATGCTTGAATTCTAGATGGAAGAGGCATGGAAGAAATGTACACTCTGAGGGCCATTGAATATAAATTTCTCTAAGCCTTGGTTTTCTCATCTGTAGAGCAGGGATAGCAACAGTACCTATCTTACAGGGTTATTGTGAAGGTTAAAGTACGTGATGCTCTCAAAGGGCTTAGAACAGTGCCTGCCATTTACAGGCAGACCCTGCAGATATTGCAGGTTTAGCTCCAGACCACCACAATAAAGCGAGTTGTCATCTTTGCACTGGTAGAGAGTCTTGCCTTTACCTTGTAAAAACCTCAACATTGGTGAAGCGCAGTAAAGCAAAGTGCAATACAACAAGACATCCCTGTACTAAGAATTCCATCAAAGTTAGCCGCTGCTGCTTTCAGAAAATGGACCATGGTAGACATACTAGATTAATATATCTACCCTATCTTCTGTCATGATGTTTTGAAAGCTCTGTGGTATTTATTGATGTATCTACGTGTGGGTATTTCTGTAGATAAATTCCTACAGCCTAAATCTTGGATGAAAGGACATCAACATAGACAATGTTCATCGATATCAGGGATTGCCCTCCCAAGTATTACATGGGATTCCGCTAGCTCCAGTAGTTGAAAGTGGTTTTTCCCATGTTCTATATTACTCAATTTTTTCAGCCTTTTAATCTTTGCCATTATGGAAGGTAAAAATTGTATGCCATTAGTCAGTGAGGCTGAGTATCTCTTCATATATTTGTATTTTCTCTTCTATGAAGTGCTGATTCTCATTCTTTGTCCATTCTTCCTTTGAGTTTTGAGATTTTCATTGATTTGTAAGATAGTTTTGTAAATAGTGTTCTTCTCACTCGATTTACTGTCTTTTGTATGGAAGCTTTAAATCTAACATCGGGCTTTTACATGTTTTTCCTGTGGTATCTTGAAAAGCTAACAACTATTTATATAACATATATTTATGTTACAAAAAAGAAGGGGTTTTCCTCTTCTATTGCAAAAGTTATTACATATACATTATTCTGAATCTGGAAAAAAAGTTAGAAGGAAAAAGCTACCAGCAACAGAAAGAGCATCACTCTTAATATTTGGCATTTTCATTTTAGTTGTCATCTAGTAGGGAATGTGTATTTTTACATAATTTGCATCATAATGTCTGTATCCTATTTTTGGTCAGTTAATAGTCTAATATGTGCTATGCCACATTCCACTTTCTCAGGATATAATACCTTATTTAATCATTTCTCTTCAATGTTTCCTATTGCTGTGAAATTTTTTAAGCTAGATTATATTCTTATGATATGAGTACCTCTTCGGAAATGGGATTACTAAATCCAGCAATATTAGGATTTAAATACTTTGGGTACATATTACCAGTTTGCTTTTCTGAAGTGTGCTACCAGTTGATGTTCCCATCAGCATAAAGACACTTACTGCACCTCCCTCAGAAGACGAGAGCCAGCTGGAGAAGTTCTAGGAGCGGAGCTTCAGAAAGGAGCACAGCCAGTATGATGCCCAGTGTTCAGGTGGCAGTGAGCTTCAGAGGTTTGAAGAAGAGCCAGAGGCCAGTGGGGTGGGGGGAAGGGAGCAAAACAGGGAGGATGGAGAGGACCAGAGCAGGCTCTTGAGGGCTTCGAGGGCCACCATGAGGAATTTGCATTTTATGCTTAAAGTTGTGGAAACTCAGCAGGGAGAGTTGCCAGACAGTAGTGGCTTGGTGTGACTATTGTTGCAGGTAAGAATGTTTGCCCCAGAGGCTGTGGCCATGGCTTGTGTGAGAGAGGATGGTTTGAACATCTGGATGGTTGGGGATTTTTTTGGTGTGTGTGGTGATTAATTATTTAGGGCCCATTGATGGACTGGATGTGTGAGGGATACAGAGAGGAACTGAACTGAGGAAATTCCAGCTTGAACAGCTGGCTGGTTGGTGGCCACTGAGGTGCAAGGGGTTAGCTGGGGAACAGGTGCAGAAGCAGAACCAGAAGTTGATGTTAGGGCTCTTGGATCTCCAAATGGTCATGTGATGGAGATGATGGAGAATGGGGATGGAGCACGAGGGAAAGGCCAGGCTTGGGTAGGCCTTGGGGAGTCATTTGCTTTTAGATGGTCAATATAGCCAAAGGGACTGGGCAGGGTCACAAGTTTGAGGTGTTTCTTTCATGTGAAAATGTGTTCAGGACTCTGAGTAACTGCCCTAAAATAATGAAGGCCAGAGAACTGTTGGTAAACTGTTACTCTTAAATGGTTGAGGCTACACATCACTGGGTCTTGGCTAGTATCTGGAGTGGAGTAGGTACATGAAACTATGTTTACCAAATGATGTTTAAAGATTCAAGAGACCTTTCCCCATCTTAATGAGACATTTTCTGTTCAGTTGTTTTGATAAAGTCACTTGATTGTGTTAACCTGCAAGTCATAAAAACTACACATTGTCCTCTTTTTTGTAAGGCCTGGAAGAAAAGGCTAATCCACATTAGGAAGATTTCATTTAGGACCTTGTAAGAAAACTCAAGACTTTGTGCTATAATCACCAAACCTTGCCTGTGTTATGGAAAGATTTTTGCCTGTGTCATGTCATCCTTGTTTTGTTCGATTTATTCCTCCCCCTCCAAGTGTCCTAGTTTCTCTTCTACTGTAGTTAGTTTTGAACAAAACAGGGAAACTTTTTTTTTAATTTGGTTACCCAGTGTTTTTTTTTTCCAAATAGGTGATAATACATCCTTAGCAATTTTTTAAAATCCTCACTGAAGGATACGTTTCTTGATTTTAGAGAGAGAGGAAGGGCGAGAGAGAGAGAGGGAAAAAACCCCACATTGATGTGAGAAAGAAACATGGATAGTTTGCCTCCTGTATGCTCGACCAGGGATTGAACCCAAAACCTAGGCACATGCCCTGACGGGGAATTGAACCTGCCACCTTTTTGGTGTATGGGACGACTCTCCAACCAATTGCTAAGGTCACTTGACCGGGACCTTAGCAATTTTCAAATCACATGTTTGTTTTCTTTTCTCCCTGACTATAAAGGAATTAGACATTGGAAAAGATAAAGTATAAAACAGTGATCCACCTGTAATTCGAATAGCCAGAGAGAGAATGAGCGTTTACTATTTTGTTTTAATTCCTTCTGGTCCTTTGCCTATATTTATATATGTATATGGAAATAGTTTATATATTTGGAATAATGCTATAATCCTGTTAAGAACTTTTAACCAGTATTATATGGTGCATATTTTATGATAACTTATAATATTTCTAGAAACATGATTTTTGAAACTGCAGAGTATGGGTAAATTCATGCTGGCTTTTAACAACATCATCAAAAAATCTCAAGATGATCTCAGTAATTGACAAATCTTCCTAAGACTAAAACTCCAAGCAAACAGAATACCAACACTGAAAAGTCTTTGAGATATGTACTACTCTGAAGTTCGAATTTTGTGTTTTTAAAAGATCTTGATTTGAAGTCAGCTTTCACACTTTTCTTACTCGCTTTGATTATGTTAACTCAAAATTTAATTACCTTTCACACACTTCACTGCTTTCCATTGGGACATACTGGTCCAATGTGACCCTTTGTAGTATTTCATAAAATTCCACCTTATAAGCCATCCTAATTTTCTAAGTGTAGTAAACAATATTGAGCACATTCTTTTGGTAATATATCAGAAGTGCTAAGAGCCATAAAAAGGTGTGCATTTAATGTAAGTAATATAGAATTACAGAATTGCCATGTATTTTTTAACATTATTTTGAAAAAAATCCCCAAGGGGTGTGAGACTAGAAGCAGCCTTTCCTTTTGGTAATCCTTCCGGTAGACCCAGCCCTGGTCATTCACGGGTGTGCCTCCTGTGACCTTCCTTGCCAGTAATAACAGTGGGGAATTCCAGGAAAGGCTACTATCCCTAGAGCTTCCTTTGCTAAATGCATTCTGCCCACATCGGGAAGCTGAAGTTTCTGCCTCAGGACACCAGTCCCTTCTTGCTCATACAGGCTCTGTGTTAATAATCATTTGGTTATTAACACAGAGCCTGTATTTGCTTGGAAAACTCCTCTTCAACCTTATGTAGCCCTTGACCCTTGACTATTTTGGCTCCATGTTCCCCTCCTTTTCTCTCCAACCAGCTTTCTCTTGTGTCTTCTTCTCCAAGATTCGAATCCCATTTTCTTAGGATTTATTTTAAATCTCGGAAATCTCATTGTGTCTGCTATTGCTTTGATGGAGATTATGACTCAGAAGCTATAAAAATGGATACATAAAATATGTAAAATTTTAAATTGGGCTATGTTATTTATAGTTTTATAGTTCACAATTCTCAACAGTATATTGTGAAAGTTTTCCCATGTTTTAAAATATTCCTTGAGGACATGAACATATAGATATCTGTACTTTATTTTCTCTCTGGTTGATCATCAAGAGTGCTTACAGTTTCTCAGTTATGTTTTATAAGGAGCTTCTTGGTCTGTATGACTCGCCTATAATTCCTGATTTATTTCTATAGACTCTTTATTTCCTTCTCAGTGATACCTCTTTTTAGACTTTCTTCATCTTTATTTATTCTTTTGCAACACATTCCTAGCAAGTTTCCTTGTTTTCAGTTTCAGTGGACTCAAGGTTGCTCTGCCCCACTGATAACCTCAATGACCTTGGAAACTACAGCACATCTGTGACACCCCTGTGTCCATATCTGTTTAAGAATTCCAGTCACTTTCATCCATCCACCCCTGATACCTTCTTCCTGAGCCCTCTGACTTGTGGGGGGAACCTGCAGTGTCACACATGCGGGCCTCTCTGAGTTTATGACGCTATCTGCCATCAGACTTCTGTGCTGCTCACCTTCTTTGACTCAGCCCATCCCTGCTTCCTTTTGCTCCCCAGTTGTTCCAGACTTTGATATTCTTGGCTCAATCTCTAATCCCTCTCCCACTCTCAACCCATGACCTTGTCTTCTACTTCTCTGCAGCAGCAGCCCTCAGTTGGATCAGTGCTATAAACTGCCCTTCCCTCTACCTAGTTCCTATTTACAGCAGTAATTGTCCTTTCTTCGTACATATCGCCTCAGAAGCAGCTTCCAACCCTTCTCCAAGGGCACCAACCACTTCACTCTGCACAAAGTCCTGTCCTTTTAAACCAATGGTTCTCAACTGGGGGCATCTTTGCCTCCTAGGGAACATTTAGCAATGTCTGGAGATAGTTTTTGGTTGTCACACCCGAGGAGAGCTGCTATCTAGCGGGTAGAGGCCAGAGATGCTGCTAAATATCCTACAATGCACAGAACAGACCCCCTTTCACATCAAGAATTAGTTGGCCCTCAACGTCCGTAGAGCCCAGGTTAAGAAAGCCTACTGTAGATTAGTCTTAGACCTAAGCCATGCTCCATTGCTTGTCCAGTGTCTGCATTCTTGTCTCTTTTCACCATAGCTGCTTTGTGGAACATCATTTGTTGTTTGTTTGTTTGTTTTTCTTTTCGGAATATTAGATTTGAGAAGTTTCAGGATACCCTCAGATAGTAGTGTAATGGGAGCAGGGATAGTAACTCAGCATTGAGACCCTTTGTTTGTGTTGAATCTGTTCCTAGATCGTGGTGCTTCCCTGATTGGTTGGGTCTCACTTTCCTCTGGATGGAGAGACTTGAACTAAGGTTTCTAATGCTCCTGCCATTGCTACCATTTATTAATTCAGTGTTAAGATTGTTGTTGACCAGGTTTAGTTGCATTTTAGTGGAGGTTGGGCCAAGGCTGATCTTCATGAGTTGGGAGAAAGATGTAGTTAACCTGAAAGTGGATGCACACCATGTGGTCAGTAAGTTTGATTGTTAATGGTGGTAGCAAAATTGTAGTTGGAAAAATTAAGTGTGGGCTTTTTCCTTCTCCCAGAATAAGATTTTTCGATGCCTTTTTCCAAGGCAGAACTGTGGACAGAGAGGGAGGAAACATAATAAAATGAAATGTTTGGATGTGGGAAAATGATTATTAATCAGAAATGTGAATTCTGTCTTCACTTTTTATATTAATACTTGGAGTTTCTGCTCTTAAATTGAGATTGTTTAGCACTTATGTGTCCTCATTTTCTGCTTAAACCTTTAGGTATTTTTCTTATTTCAAGAATTCTACTGAAAATAGTTGGAACTGTCAACCTGTGAGGAACTATCTATGAGGGTGTATTTTTGAGGACAGGGTTTCTGGTAGTAGTAGTCCTGTGCCCACTTTCTCCACCAAGACGTCAGTGATCCTCCCAGCCACCAGAGGTCGCTGGCTGCCCTGGTGATCTGTTTTGTCATTCCAGCACCTCCGGGAATCCTAGCCTTTGAGCACCTGTGGGAACTCGAAAGTCTAGTTTAGAGTTTCTCATTTGACATGCCAGGAACACTTAATGAGTGAGCATGCCACAAAATTGGAGTTCATATGGAAAGTTAGCTTTTTGCTGTAAGAAAGAACATTTCCTGTGTCAGCCACACCTGTGGGGTTGTAGAGTGGGGTTTGACCTGCTTCAAGCAAGAGCAAAAAGGAGTCCTTTAGTGCCAGTCACAAGCCTGAGAAAGAGCACACATTTTACTTGACCCTGGGAGTTGAGCAGAATAAAGGGTGGTCAGTTCTGTAAACTGTACCCCTCAAATGGGACTCGGGACCCTTGATCTATGCCTGGCATCTGAAAATGGTTTACACACCAGAGATGTTGGATTCATAGGGAGGTGCTGTCTCTCTTGTGATACTAAATCCCCCCATCTTTTCTGTTTGGTGATGTAGTTTGTATCATAGTTCTATTTGAAACCTCGGGCACCATTTTAAACAAGCAAACAGCCCAATCCCAGGTTATATTACTTAGAAAACCATGTGCTTTATGGATATTGCCTGTCCTGTCAGGCATGTCCTCCATTCATCTTTCTATGATCGCGAACTGTCATTTGAAGAAGCAATGCTGCAGGTAACAGCGTTCTGGCAGGTGTGGCTGTGTCAGCTGAATGCCGAGCTGGGCGGGGTTACTTAGGCTTACGGTAGGGGTGGAGCTTGACTCAACTCCTTTCCACCAAGGAGCATTTCTTTCTAGCTGTCATTGAAGTGAATCATCAGGATAAGTAGCCAGCTCGGAGCATTCCTCCTCAGTTGTGTTAAAACCTGCTGGGGGTCCCCGAGAACCAGCAGAGGTGTGTGCTGGCAGCATTTCAACACAGGGAAGGAGAAGACAGACCAGAGCCTGAGGATCCGAGGGTCCTCGAGGTGAATTTCCAGCTGTGCTACCGGAACACTAGCCCAATCTGACGCCTTCCGGCAGGAGAGGTGGCTTGTTTTCCGTGAGCCTTGAGGACAATTATAGGTAAGCACAAAGACACCACTGTGTATTTATTATATGAATGCATAGTATCTACTATTGGCATGGAGTTGGAGTTTGGTCTAGTGCTGTTTTTATTTCTGTGGCATTCTTCTAGCATATACCAAGATTTTCCTTTATAAAGTTACTTCTCTTTGGTGTTCATGGTTAGCTGTAGTTGATCAGTTTTGCTCTCCTTGTGTGTATTGACGGGACAGGAGCAAAGAATGTGATTGAAAAACATTGTCATCTGAACTCTCCTGATTTCTTTACTCTTTGCGTCTCATCTTTGGCTGGGCTATTTAGAAGCATATACGCTTTTTATTATAAAAGGAAAGCACATGGATACTTTTGTTTTCTTTTTAAATCATAGAAAATGTAGACCACTTAATTTCTGGGAATTTTTCTCTGATTTAGAAGTCACTGGTTAAGGAGGAAACAATTGTGTTTTTCTTCCTGTTTGTGTTGGGTCTCTCTTTTCTGAGTGTTTCTGACTTAGAAATCTCACTGGAAAAGAGGGAGACACCAGCTGAACTTGGCCTGAAATGAAATAACACCTGAGGGTTGTGAAGTGTTTACTTGAGCAATGATTTATGGTTTATATCTGAATTTTTGCTTGGCAGTGATAGAAATCTTTCTTCCCCTTAGTATTTGGCTTACATGTCTTATTCTAAATCTACTTGTTATTATTATTATTAATTAGAGAGAACAAAACTTAAAGCCCAGGACACAGTCAACTGAAGTTTTCCTTTGGGTTTTGCTGTCGTTTCCCACCCTTACTACTCATACATACGAATACACTATATGATTAACACGTGATTTTTTTCTGTTTCTTTACTGTCTCATTTGATGGTGATTCATAAACTGTTAGTTTCACCAGTTAGTATATGTCTGTATATTGCCAAAGCCTGAAATAACCTGGAGTGCAGGCCACACCTTTATGTTAATGAGCCAGGTACTTTCAAAAAAGTATTTCTAAAGTTAAATATCTTATTAAAGAATAACTCAGATTTGATGAGTATATTGTTTACATGCATGTGAGTTAGGGTATGCCAATCAAACAAAGAAAAGGAAACAAGTAACTAAACTATAAGAGGGAATTTAAAGAACATGTGGTATTGCTTTTTTTTAAATGTCTCTGAGGACAAGGTGAATTTTAATTCCCATGAGAATTTGAGTAAGATGATGGTGAAATTGAGAAGAGAGAAAACAGAAATATTTAATTAGGCAGGAGAAAAGGAAGGACATGATTCTCACAGACATTTTTCTTAAAAAGGCTTGTTTTTGTTTTTTTGTGGGGGGAGTCTTGTATTGAAACTAAATGATATTTAAAGCAACATGTTTAGGACATTTTCTTGTCACTGTAGAATATAACAGAAAGAGACAAGATGAAGGCAGGAACAGAATGATAGACATTTGCTAGTTGAGGAGCATAAAAAACTTATTCTAAAGTGGGTTGTTTGGTGGGTCTGGTGATGGTGGGGAGCCCTATATACTTATTGACAACATCATAGAGGCTGTTAATAAAACTGAGGTTTTTGTGGTTATGACCATTGTGTTGGAGTGGGAGGGTTTTGATTTCTTTTTTAATCTCATTCCAGGTGATGTTTATTTCATCAGTCAGTATTTCTTAGGGCTTTTCCAAATCAATTTTCAGGTGAAGTCATGTATATATCATTTCTTTCACCTTGGCAGAAATCTGTTCCTTCTTGTGGGTTCCCTCCTTTGCAATTTGAGTTAATGATGATTTAATGTACTAGCAACGTAGAGGCTTTCCCATTCTCCAGGTTTGCTTGAAGCGAGCCTGCTAATCTCTCAGCTTGGATCCCAGAGGCTTTTGAGGTCATTCACCTGCAGGGTGATGGCAGAAGCACGTGCTCTCAGGTGTTTACAGAATCTGTCTCAGCTATGCTCTCAGTGGCTCAGAATTCCACAGAGGGTCACCTGGCACACCTTCACTTACAGTAAATATTTGTGCTCTCTCCATGCTTGGCCTGGTTTTCTTGGTACCCAGGTTGGCAGGAGCACATGTAGGTAGGCAGCTTCCCCGTGTGATCTTGCCCACTGGCCAGGACTTGTGGGTCGAGCCTGGGTGAGACGGCCAGCTACCCTCCTGAAATCAAAGGGGGCTTTGTTTCTGACCCATCTAAAGGCCCCAGGTCTAGATCTTATAGAAAATCCCTCCTGCCCTGCTGTTGTCACCAAAACTGGATCAGCCAAAATAATCACGAGATCTTGAACCATGAGCTGTACTCTCTCAGCTGAGACATATGTGAGCTATTTTTTCATCTTAGAAGTAGTTACTGGAAGAAAGGTTAAAATACCAGCTCCTGATTGACATCATCGCTGAAAACAAAGGATTGCTTTCTTCTCTTGGAGAAAGGAATTTTCTGTGGAAATTTTTGGAACAGCACATGATACGTGTGACATATCATCAACTCCCAGGGGTAGTTAACAGTGTCACTTCAGACTAAGTGGAAACACAGAGACCATAGATTCAGTGGGGTCACTGGAGCTGAACAGAAATACATAAAGAGCACCGCTTCAGTGATGTAAGCGGCTCTGCTCACTTCACTATTACTCATCAGCCCTGGGCAAGAGGATTCCATGGAATTATAAGCCACCTCTGACTCAGGTCAGTGACTGGAAACCCCGCCATTGAAGGCGTTTGGTCATGTGTTCTGAGCAGAGGTCATGCGGAGTCCTGGGGCTGCGATCTTCAGGAACATTAGCCCACACAGGTGTGCAAACCTTCAGCCCTGTTCACAGGGTCAATGAGTTTATTTTGGCCAAGATCTGCCATGCTAAGTAGATGCGCTTGAGCCTCAAGGAAGTCTCTAGTTTCACTAAAGGAAGTGGTGCAGCGGGCTTGAAGGCATTGGAGTATATTCTACTTTTCTTTCGTACTGTACCCTGTTGTGATGAGGTCTTCAGAGGCATCATTTTATGTAGGCTCATCAGTGAGTGATCTCTGAAAGAGATTTGTTCTTGGACACTCTCTGGTATTACATTCATGTGACTAGTTTAATTCATTGACAAGGCTTGTTCATTACTTTAAAATAATTTGTCTTCTCACTATCCTTTTAATCCATTAGTTACCGAATAGTTATTAAATATATTTGGGCTAGACATTCAGGAGCACCTCTTTTTCCCTTCCGCTTGACACTTTTCATTGAGCTAAAATTCATTTAAGTTTGACTTGTTCCTTCTCTTATTCTTGTTTTTACTTGATTAGTTTAATTTTTTAAAAAAGTCCTTACCTGAGGTCTTGTCTTTTATTGATCTTTAGAAAGAGAGAAGAAGAGAGAAAGAGGAGAAACTTTGATCCATTGCCTCTTGTATGCACCCCGACTAGGTATTGAACTTGCAACCTAGGTATGTGCCCTGACCGGGAATTGAACCCACAACTTTTTGGTGCAGGGAACAATGTTCCAACCAACTGAGCCTCCTTGCCAGGGTTGGTTGATTTAATTTTCAGTATACACTTTAACAGCTCTGAAGCATTGGGCTGAGTGAGGATGGCAATCAAAGACAATTAAGAACTGATTTGTAAGAATTTGCCCCTTTTGTTAGCTGGTTTTAAAAAATTAATCTTCTCTTCAACTCTTTGTTTTTTAATGGGAGGCCACACATCAAGGTTGAGTGGTTTACCTTGTGTGCATGTGCACCAGTGGAACTCTGTTTTTGAAGAAAATAAAGAACTTAACAGCTAGAAAGGATTATAAGCTGAAAGGTATTCATGTCAGGGAGCAAGAGAGAGTGAGAATGGAAGATGAAATGGCCCTCATCACGCCACCTGCATAGAACTGCAGATCCCAGGAGATCAGGCATCATCCTACTGCAGGGATATTGCCATTAAAATTTGATTTGGACCATGACATGGGACAGAAAGCTTTGATGACAAAGCCAGCATCTTAGTTTAGCAATAACTGGCTAGGAGTAAGACCCACAAACTAAGCAGCGAGATTCAGCAGTTGTGTGTGGTACAACCTCTGCCCCTACCTGTGCACGGAGGGCCCCAGCATCTTCACCTGCATGCAGGCTAATCCTGCAGGCCAATCCTAGGTGTTACCCTAGTCATTATTAAATTGCCCTTGTGTTGTGCTAGCGACAACTACATTTGGCTCTGCTTTTTTAAATTTGTTTGTTTTTATTAGGGGAGGGGAGAGTGTGGGCAGAGAACAAAATAAAAAGCAATTTGCAAGCTCCCAAATTGAGAGTGCACCAGTTAGAGTCAAAGTGACCTCCCAACCTTGAGGGGAAACTAATTTACTCAACAGATATGCACTGAGCACCTCAGGGGCCACTCTTGGGCTATAGGGGCTAGGAAGGCTAGTATAAACAGAAGAGGCCCAGCTCCCATCAGTGTCCGGCTGGTGGTCTGCACAGCCGTCTGAGGCCACCTGCCTCTGTACCTGCAGGGAACTTCAGCCAGTGGAGAAGACTGGCAACAACCAAGAGAACAGATACTGTCATTGGAGGTAGTGTGCGGGACTTTAAAGTAACAAAAATCAGGAGACAGGAATAACAGTTACATGGTGGACACACTTTTCTTCTTCTGCATGGCAGCCCCTGACATTTTTTTGTTAGTATGGAAGTTGTAGCCAACACTACGATTGTGGTTGGAAATCCTTAAGCAATAAAAAATAAAATAAAATAAAATAGTATTCAACTTTAAAAAAATCCTTTTAATATCCTCCTCATAGAAAATTATAAATTATTGTACCTGGAAGGGTAAATGGTCATGGATCTTAGAGCAAAATGAAAACATATATCCTGGAAAAAAATATTTTAACTCATTAAACATGTCTAAGTATCATATCTAGAAAACTAGGTACACCAGCATTGGTGCAGTAGCCTCAGCACAAATGAATTATTCTGCCCTGTAAGAGGAGTGGTGGCCCGGCCAGTGTGGCTCAGTGGTTGAGTGTTGAACCAGGCAATCAAGGTTCAAGTCCCAATCAGGGCACATGCCCCAGTTTCAGGCTTGATCCCCAGTAGGGGGCATGCAGGAGGCAGCCAATCAGTGATTTTCTGTCATCATTGATGTTTCTATCTCTCCCTCTTCCTTCCTCTCTGAAATGAAGGAGAAAAAAAGAAAAGAAAAAAAAATTATATATATATATATATATCCCAGTGCACGAATTCGTGCATGGGTGGGGTCTGGCCAGCCTGCCCCAACAGGGCCAATTGGAGGCAGGGCTGGCCAGGGGGAGGGGCCATGGGTGGTTGGCTAGCCGGCCCCACCCCCGATTGGGGTGGGGTGGGACCGATTGGGGGCAGGGCAGGCTGGGGAGAGGGGCCGCAGGCATTTGGGGGAGGTGGTTGGGGGGGCCAGTCAGGTTGGTTGGCCGCTGCAGTGTGCGTCATAGCAACCAGTCGTTCCGTCATTCCGGTTGCTTGGCTTTTGTATATATAGATGAGGTGTGGTGGCTGAGAATAGAGAGGGAAATGGTTGAGTTGTACCACTGACATAACACAAGTTTTGCCATTTGCCAAATGGAATTATGTTAGGTTCTGTGACCTCCAATATTTGAACTCTATTTTGTCTTTTTTTCCCAAGTCAGGATTTATTATAGCAGCCATGGAATCAAAAGCTTATACATTGTTATTGTTTTGAGACTGTAAGATAAATAATGAGTGGCAGAGGTGAATGGGAACACGTGCAAATCGACATTTATGAGATGTAGTCCATATGCACGTCCTGAACTCTTAAACCAGCATCCCTGAGAACGAGCTATTGTGTCTTAAGTTTCTCAGGTCGCAGGGCCCACAGTTCCTAGGGGCAGGGGACAGCCTTGGGATGTGGTCTAATATCCACTACCAGGGACAACAGCAGCTCACCAACTGCTCAAGTATAGGGTTCGCCTCTTCACCATTGGATGAGGTTAGCTGATGGAGATCGTGACATCTGATAATTTCCAGATGGGGGTGGCAGAACCACAAAACACACCTGTGTATGTCTTACTGCATGCAACGTGCATGCCCTCAATCATGTTGCTATCCCACCCTTAATTGAGTAAATCAAGGCCAACATAAAAGAAGAAAAAAATCCTATCTTTGTCAAATGTGTGACTGTTATCTTCTTGTGAAGGCTCTTCCCCGCCAATTGATGATTTCCCATTTCCTTCAAGTTGTTCAAAATCACTGTTTCAGAGAGGTTCCTGGATCATCCTCTTCTAGAATCTTTGTCCACCTCCCAACATCAGTCTCTTTGCCAGCAGTATTTTTCTCTCTGTAGTATTTGTCATGTTCTAACACACTTATACTAATTTATTCTGTGTTGTTTGCCACCTGTCTCCCTTTGTTAGAGTGTCAACTCCACAAGGGTAGGGAGTTTTCAATGATTTTTCCCTGTTGTATTTCAGGTGCCTAGACCAGTGCCTGAGACATATAGTAGGTGCTCAGTGAATATTAGTTGAATGAAGCAATGGGAGAGCAAGCCAGGCATCCGAGCTTTGGAGGGTCTATGAAGGGGAGCCTCCGTGTGGTCTTCCTGATCCTGACTTGCTCAGCTGGAGGCTGAGGTTGCTTCTGAGTTCTTATTCCTTTTCAGCGAGTTGTCTGTAGGTCGCCTGGTCCCATCTTTATGCCTTCGTAGGATGGGATTGGCTGGGTGGCTCTCACCACATTGAGATGAAAGTCAAATTGCTCGACTTTCTTCCATGCTTTTCTGAGTCGGAGTTAAGCCCCTGGTTTCTGTTGGTCTACAGGGAAAGGGCTCTGTGAGACTCCCTGTAAGATATTCATCGACCCAGCAAATGTATTACCCACTGTGGGCTTTTCCTACCTAATTGCCATGCTAGTTTTCAGCATTCAGCATGCTGCCATTACATGCTCTCTATGGATTGATTTAGCCTTAATCCTTGATTAATTGCCTTTTGTTCAGACGCCCACAGAGCAGATTATCCTTCACTTTCAGCTTCTGCTCCAATCCTATTGGCTTTCTTTGTTTCGGTCTGGATGTGAGAAAAATAACCAAGAAATCACAAGTGAAGCTCTTTTATTTCTAGCCAATATACTCCTATCTTAGCAGGGCTGTAGTTGAGAAGTTGAGAGGTGGCCATTGCTCAGAATGTATGTTCCATGATATGGACAATGACATTTCCCAGTATCATTCCACTGTAGAGCTTGAGATTGGCCCTAGCCACGTCTTCCCCAGACCCCATATACCTGGCCTGCCCTCAGGCCGTCACAATACCCTGTAAAGCAATTACTTGGTGCAGACCTACTGTGTGACTGGAATGTGATATACCCAAGTAACCAAGACATGGCTGTGTTTGCAAGAAGCTTCCAGATTGGTAGCAGAAATACACACAGAAGTAAACAATCACTGTACTGATAGACTTCTGCCAACAGGAGTGGGGTTTGGAGGTTAGGAAGTCTTGTCAGAGACAGTGGAGTTCGTCGCAAAGGTGATGTGCAGGAAAGGTGGGTGCAGGGCATTTTCAGCAGAGGGGAAAACATGGTGTGCTCAGAGAAGTAAAAGTCCCCTTTGGCTTGATGTGTATGGCACATGGAAGGTGACATTGTAGGGGCAGGTAGGGGCCAGAGCCAGGCAGACTGTGTATGTCACAATAGCCTGGACTTTATCTTTGAGGTTACAAGAACCAACTCGGAGTGGGTGATTTCCACGTGGTTGGTTTGGGTGATTGGGTTAATATTTGGCAGCATTAACAAGATGTGGATTAGAGGAGGCTGGAGCTTGTGGCAAAATTTATCCATGAGGTGCTTAATCATCAAGGTTGGGGTGGCCAGAGGTTCCCTAATTTGCCTGCCTGGTGCTCAAGCCTGAGGACCTCAAAAGTATAGACCATACAATACATGGAGTATAAATCTAATTGGCAGTTAATAAGTGGTATTTGGCTGGAACACATTGTTGCCCCACACAAGCCATTTCTTGCATTCAGATCATGTATGTCTGAGTCAGGTTGTTCAGTTATAAGGAGGCATGCTGCAGGCAGGCATGCTATCTGAACGTTAATTGTTGAGGTCTCAGACTGCTTTTTCAGTGTAGTAACTGAATATTACACCTGCAGAATTGGGACATGCACTTGCATGTTCACCTTGCTTGGGATAATCTAAACCATTTACTCCCCTAATGACCCAGTGAAGAGAGAGATCATGTCTCACTTTGTGGTACCACCTGCTACATCCACAAGTGGCATATATTTGTGGCACATAATTGTGATCACTTGTTAATAGTATCTCAATCCATGTCAGCTGCACAAAAAATCGAGGTTAATTGCAACTGTTTTCTCAATCATCTGCTCGTATGAAGGACTGTTGAAGAGTTTGTTAGGTGTGTGAAAATTCACATCCATATTGAGGCTTATGCACCTTTATTTTGAAAGGAAGCATTTCCAAGGTTGGGAAAAAATCAATAACACTACAAAGGGGTCCCGAATTGTGAGAGCATGCAGGCTGGGCTGAGAGACACCCCCCCCCCCCCCCCAGGTGCACAAATTTTCATGCACCGGGCCTCTAGTATATTCATAAAACAGAATTATCTAAACAGTTGCATGACATTAATGCTCCGACACATGCCTTTAGGAGGTGGGCAGGAACAATGCCTTCTAATAAATAGAACCTACCTTAGGCTGTCTTGAGAAGCCCTTAGATCAGCGGTTCTCAACCTGTGGGTTGCGACCCCTTTGGCAGTCGAATGACCCTTTCACAGGGGTCACCTAAGCATCCTGCATATCAGATATTTACATTATGATTCATAACAGTAGCAACATGACACTTATGAAGTAGCAACGAAAATAATTTTATGGTTGGGTCACAACATGAGGAACTGTATTTAAAGGGCCAGAAGGTTGAGAACCACTGCCTTAGATAGTCAGTCTCATCTAACATGGTAACTTAAGGGTGGATTTAAAAAAATCTGAACACAAGGAAAAAATTTCCAGTGTGCATCCAGTTTTGGGGACATGATAGGGAGCTACATTGTTTGCACTTGGTTGATTTCAGAGCAGGTCAACCAAGATTGTTTTGTGGGGTGGGGGGTTAATCCTCACCTCCTCATTCGAGGATATTTTTCCCATTGAATTGTTTTTTTTTTTTGAGAGAGAGAGAGAGTGGAAGGGAGGGGGAGAGACGGAGAGATAAACATTGATATGAGAGAGACACATCCATTGGTTACCTCTTGAACGCACCCCGACTGTGGCCAGGGATTGAACCTGCAACCGAGGTATATACCCTTGACTGGAATCAAACCTGGGACCCTTCAGTCTGAGGGCTGACACTCTGTCCACAGAGCCATACTGGCTAGGGCTCAACCAAGATTTTTAACACTGCTCAAGGCTTCCTTTCTTCTCGACAATATATGAGTCCAGGAAATCCAATGTGAGTGTCTGCATGATTGAGGGGAAATGCATGCCCTACGACACTCCTCTCAATAGCGTTGGGGGGGGGGGGGGGGATTATCATAATCTGGCCCTCCTTATATTGATTCTAGTTTTTTCTCCCTGTGATAATCCAATGAAGCATACCTGTTTTTTTCCTCTTTTAAAATTCAGTTTTTAAAAAGTCTTGTGGTGCTACAGAACAGAATTCAGCATAATGGGAAGGTCAAGTGTCCGGTGGTTTGTTTGCACGTTTAAAAGCCTTGAAGATAAAACTTGAAAAAAATTATTTCGCAAATTATTTTCTGAGAGTTAAGAGGATACTTGGTTTCCCTGAGGAATTCTAGGATTTCATCGGCGGTTCTTTGTGTTTTTGAGAGCAGTCTGAATGTGACCAGCAGGGTAGCATGAGGAATAAGGGCTGTTGTGCAACTTAGGACGAGTCCACAATCCCTTAACTGCAGTTGGAAAAATCAGAAACCTTGGAAACCGAAAACATTTTTGTAGGTTTGTAGAAAACCTTGTAGCAACACCTGATCTGAATGGACTTGACAGAATTCCTGGTTTTAGGTAGAATACTTAATCTACATACACGTTGTAGCGCACATGTTAACATTTGAGTATGGGTCCCACCCCACGCCTCTCCTGGGAATGTTACATAATCATTGGAATAATCAGAACCATCTTTCTACAATGAGAAAAAAGTCAGAGTTCTGTAACACATTTGGCTGGAGGGCTTCTGATAAGGACTGGTTTTAACAGAGTACTGGTTTCTGAGGGCTGCCCTGATAAAGTACCACTAACTGGGTTGGGGGTTGTAAAACATAGCAATGTATTGTCTCATAGTTCTGGAGGCTGGATGTCTGAAATCAAGGTGTCAGCGAGGCCATGCTCTCTCTGAGGGCTCTAGGGAAAACTCCTGTATTGCCTCTTCCTTTTCTGGTGATTGCTACGATTCTTAGCGTCCTTCCCTTCGGCTTGTGGGCGCATCTGCCCAGTCACATGGCCCTTTCTCACTCTGTCTTTACATCATCTTCCCGTGTGCATGTGTATTCCTGTGCCCAAATCTCTCCTCTTATAAGGATACAGCCACATTGGGTTAGGGCTCACCCTAATGACCTCATTTTAATTTGATGACCCCTATAAAGACACCATTTCTTTCTAGGTCACATTCTAAGATACTGGGGCCTATGACTTCAGTATATCTTTTTTATGAGGGAATGATTTAGCCCATATCACAGGGGATGGTCCCAGATGAGCTCTTCTGTGGGTTTTTGTGTGTGTGTGTTCAGGGCAGGGCCACTTCTGAGGCATGCACCCTCTGTGCTTCCCTGGTGCCCTGGTGGCTGCATCATTGAATGGGTCTCACTCTTCACTCTGTGGAGCTGTCACATGTCACATTAATCCCATGGGAGGGAGGAGTCCTTTTCCCTCAGAGAATCTCACCTGTAAGAAGACAGATTCTTGCACTGAGAACTGGACTGGGGGTTAGCTCCTGAAGTCTCTCTGGCACCACTGCCATTCCCACCCCTGAGAAATCTAGAATGTTCCAACATATGTTAAACGGAGGATTGTATAGAAAGTGCTTAGTGGGTTCTTGACACATTATAAATGCTCTTGGTTAGAGAGGTTGATATTTTTTATGTGCAGAGGAAATGTCTGACGGTACCCTCTTCTCTCCACCACTCTCCCATTTGCCCTGAAAATTGGCCCCAGGAGGCCTGCACTCAGCATAGTTGTTGTTTAGTATCCTTCATGGTGTCACCCTCTGCTAGACCTTTGTCCCTGAGCACCCACAGGCCTTAACAGGGTCCATCTCTGCGATACTGGGGGCACTGTCTACCTCCGTGAGCTGTCTTCAGTCCTCGCATCCCAGAGTGAGCAGTGAGACTGAGATGACATGTGAGATGTGCTCTAGGAACCGGCGGCTCTTCCTGAGTTAAACATCTGTGCCTCCCTATTTAGTTAATAAAGGCTGAGTTCCCTGAGTAGTTCCCTACTTTAGAATTTGCCCTCTTTCCTAGTTCAGCACAGGTCGGTGTCAGTTCCACCGTGGTGTCAAGTTCAAAGTCCCTCTGCTTGGCCAGCGGTATTTCTTTCTGTCATAGGGCATGGGTGGGATTAGCCAAGGAATGGACTTCAGGGTTATAGGAGAGTGATGACTTTGGAAGTCTGTTTCCGCACGGGAATTTCGGTGTCATTCTGTCTGTGTGCCTGTTTTTTAAGACAATTGACTTTATAAATTGGGGGTGGAGGGAGCTAATTTATAAACAATGAAATGTAGTTAGGCGATTAAGAATGAATCTTTGAGTTTTTGTTTTGTGAAGTTCATGCTAGGTTGACTTTTGAAGCTTGAGGGGAGTGGATAGGTGAGCAGGGGTCGGTATCCACCAGAGTCAGGTAAGAACAAACCAGCGGACCAGCTGCCTCAGAATTTCCCCCTTACCCCGTTTCCTTTAAAACTGAGTTCCTAACAGGCTCTTATTATTACAGGGTCCTTGTAACGTTACTCTCACTAGACAATAGTGTTGTTTTAAGTAGGCAAGAACTGGCTTGCCTTAACTCTCTTCCTTCCCTTCACCCCCATCAAAATAAACAGAAAGTGGTGCTAACAGGTAAGTTATAGTTATAGGTAGGCTTGTAGGTTGCCCTTCCTATGACCCCAGTAAGCATGGGGTCAAGCAGCCAGAGTGAACCCACCAGGCAAGGCAAAGCCCCTGGCCTCCAGCAGACTTGAAGCTGTACCCTCCTTCTACCCTCTCAGGAGTGATAGGCTAAGTGGGGGCAGAAGTGCTGAATGAATGAGTTCATTGTACTGGACCCTGGAGAAAGAGGAAAAGATGGAATCCTAGTGGTTCCCAAAGTGAGGTGTCCAGATGAACAAATTGTTACAAATGCAGATTAGCGGCTTCTATCTCAGATCTGAATGGGAAACTCTGGGGTGGGGCTAAGTAATCTGTGTTTTAACCTTGCTCAACAGTAGAAAATTTAGAGAAAAAAATAACCACAAATAAGAAAATAAGCTGAAACCGGTTTGGCTCAGTGGATAGAGCGTCGGCCTGTGGACGAAAGGTCCCAGGTTCGATTCCGGTCAAGGGCATATACCTGGGTTACAGGCACATCCCCAGTAGGAGGTGTGCAGGAGGCAGCTGATCGATGTTTCTCTCTCATCGATGTTTCTAACTCTCTATCTCTCTCCCTTCCTCTCTGTAAAAAATCAATAAAATATATTTTTAAAAAAGAAGAAAATAAACATAATTCATAAACTTATCTAGAAAGAACAACTATTAACTTTAGCTATGTTTTTCTCAATTGCTTTCATATATTATACAGTTAGTCACATTTTTTAGATCCTGCTTATTCCTGAATATTATACCATGATTATTTTTCCCACTTAAAAATATTTGTTGAAAACATAATTTTAATGTTCTATGATATTCTAGCCCATGATTATACTATGATTTATGTAATCACTTCTCTATTGGTCTAGAGCAGGGGTGGGGAATGTCTGGCCCAAAGGCTGTATCATTTGGTCTGGCCCTGCCAAGACAACCACAGGTGGGACTCAAAATTAATAAATCTAGGAACTGTTTCCATAGTAACATAATTTTTAAGTTGATAATTTTGTATGGCCCATAAGTGATTTTATAAATATCCAAATGGCCTTTGGCAGAAAAAAGGTTACCCACCTCTGGCCTAGATTTGTTGATCAAAGGCAACAACACTATGAATGTTTTTTATACATCCTGCCATCTGACTTTCCAGAAAACATATAATAATTTATTTCAAGTAGTAGAGTATTAAAATATCTGCCTCTCTTTAAAAAGTGATAACTTTTTTTATGTCTTTGATAATATTAGATGAAAATTTCAGTTTCAATATGATTGCATATATACATATGTTTTATTTCTTCTCTCATACTATCTAGGTAGTTTTTTCCTTATTTTGTGTTTTGTGTTATTTCTTTATCAGTAATTTGTGTAACACTGGCTATAATAGTAAAAGTGGGAAAGAATGAGGAAACCTACAAAACAGGTTTTTCAATGAAATTTTCTGGGTTAGGGAAGTCTCAGTGTGTCAAATACATCAGGTAGTCAAAATAAATTTGATCTCTGGTGCTATGTAACATTCTACATTACCCGTGTAGTAATGAGTAAAGACACAGTCCTTGTGCAGGCTGTCCCTATTGAGCAACTGCATTTACAGGAAGGAATTATTGTTTCTTTCAGAATATGGTTGAGTTGTTTCCTTAAAAGGAAAAAAAATGGTTGAAAAATGAAGCCCTATATTATTGTTCTTGTGATATCCAAGTATCTTGGAAGGACATCTTTAGAGCTTATGGTCAAGGCAGTGTCCTTCCAACTTGGCTGCAATCTGAACATAATCCACCTTGAATGCTTTGCCCAGTGAAGGCAACTTCTGCCTTTCTCCCCCTTCTCTCCTCCTCCTCCTCACTGTCCTGCCTTCTTTAAAATATGTGGATCTCAGCAAAGACTGTTTAGTCTGATAACAATGAGTGAATAATCATTGCAAAAGGACTAGCCTTGACACATTCTGATTTGTCATGGAACACTTCATTGAGTCAGATGGAGAGGGTCAAGTATCATACCATTAATGATGCATCAAGACGGACTGTCTTTGTTTGGTGTGTCCCAGGAGAGTGAGCAGTGAGCAGATCCAGAAAATGTTGCTTAATGGTGATGGAGGTGGAATGAGAACCCTCTCTGAATTCTTTAAACCTAGTTGAACATGGTTACAGGAGATTTGACGTTGGGTGGTGGGCACACGGTGTAATATACAGCTCTTGTAACATAGAAACCGACACCTGAAACCTGCATGTTCATGTTGACCAATGTCACCCCAATAAACTTAATAAAAAATGAAATAAACCTAGTTGGAAATCAGTGTAAGCCTGTAGTCCTTCAGTCTCTGTTAGAGATAACCAGAGGGTCTCAGAGAGGGGAAGCAGAATTCTGTGTTGAGAATAATTACAATTCTCTTTTTGCAAAATCAGGATGGGCTTTTGACCAAGGTCTTTTGGTGACTTCTCTTAAGAGAGCAGGTACTTGTGGCATTTTTGTTGAGCATCTTGGCATCTGTTAGACTTTTTAAGATTTCATTCCAGGTAACAGGACTTGTCTTCTAGCCATTGAGTTCATGCAGGTTCTGGAGTGGCTCATGTGTCCAAGATAAGGTGATGTCACCATTCTATTTTTTCCATCTCAGAAGTAATCTTTTGTGTACAGATGAGGTTTCTTGTTTGTGAGTGGGCAGCTTGAATTTCCTAGGTATTTTTTCCTCTGGACTTTATATACTTAGTGAAAACTACGCAGGAACCTAAGATCCTTCAGGACTTGGTTTGTGTTTTCTCGCTCCCAACCTAGACATCGAGATTTGGAGGCCAATTCTAACTTTGAGACTTAGAGTTTAAATAACACTAAATCATTAAGATTTTG
The DNA here is from genome assembly GCF_028538775.1 of Myotis yumanensis. NCBI lineage: Eukaryota > Metazoa > Chordata > Mammalia > Chiroptera > Vespertilionidae > Myotis > Myotis yumanensis. The sequence continues at coordinate 41,969,733 of NW_027223758.1, forward strand.
TGATGCCAGAGCATTAGTGTTAGGCCCTTGCAGACTTACATACAAACACATCACCACAGACATGGAACAAGAGATCCCAGAGCCCGTTATGTGAAGGCCTAATTTATCTAGAGAGCTCTGTAAAAGGTCTCCAGTTATAAAAGCGAGGCTGTAAGCAATGCCTTGGAATTCAGTCTGCCGGAATGGTAAGGGCTGCATTGTCTGTGGTGCACCCTGCTCTTCTGTGGATGATGTTGCCTGTGTAATAAGAGATTGAAGCACCAGTACCACTTCATAGCTTGAGACTGCACGTAGTTATCCAGGCCTAAGAGCTGGAGGTTGGTGTGGGCTCCAACCTCTCCTCCTAACCTACTCACCATGCTTATTTGCCTACCTACTTCTTTTGAGTACACCTTTGGGTGTGCTCCCAATTCTTTCTTCTTGATCCTCACTGCCTCTGTTGAAATCTTTCTCACTCTTTGGTGCAAAAGTCTTCCCACTAGTCTCCCTGCCCACTGCTTCATCTCCCAGTAACCAGGCTGATCATGAGTTTTCCTATTTCAACAACCGCATGATGGTGATGATGGTGGTGGCAACTGTGGCTAACATTTATTGAGTGCTCACTACATGTCAGACAGTATTATAATTTTAATCTTCCTACCAGCCTCCTTATAAAGGATGTCCTGCTAATATCCCCATTATGTAGATGGGGAAAGTTAGGCCCACAGGGACTTTATAAGTTTTTCAGAAGCATACAGCCATACGCAGGGGGAGCCAGGTTGAGCCCAAGGACGATGGCCTGCTCTTTAATTGCATATAAGCTCCTTGTGATTTGAGCTGGGGCTCCCTCTCCAGCTACCTTTTCTCCCCAAGTCCTGCAGCCTGCTACTGGGCCTTTGCCTATACTCTTCCCTCTGGAAAACTCTCACCCTGCTCTTGGCCCTCCTGTCTTGGCTTCAGAAACTCCTCTGGCAGGGGTGAGGGCCGTATGGCCCAGTGCATACGAATCACCTAGAACTCTTGGTAAATGAAGTTTTCCAGGTCTCAACCCAACGATTGTGATCTAGCAGGCCTGGGGTGGAATCAGGTACCTGATGACAGGTGACTCAGGCATGCGCACGGTCAGGAGCGCAGCAGTGTTGTGTTCCAGGGTACATTCTTGGCTCACTGCCACAGTCATTGCTATACTTCTGTGTGCCCAATTCACATGGTGGCAGGACTGTCTTTTATTTTCCATGCTTGTCCCCTTGTCTGGAATATGGTAGGCACTCAGTAAAAAGACTATTGTTTGAATCCTAATATCAGTTTGTTGTTTTCTTTTAAAGGCTGAAAAGAAAGAATGTGATGTCTAAGTAGGTGCTATACAGAGAAAAACAAAAGGTTTGCAAAATAGAATTTCTCTTCTAATTCACAAAGCATTGAGCTTCTTAGAGAGTAATGTTACTGTTCTCACTGAATTGTACTGGATACCAGCCACGGGGACAGTGCAGCTAGTTGCCAAGAGTGAATTCAGGTGAACTTTGTTGTAAGTAAGATGACTAGTTTGAGCATCTCCACCCAGATCCCCAGGAGGCTTCCACACAGTATAAGTAATGAGAAAGCAGGGAAAACTTCGTTTGCTGGGATTGGTGGCACCCAGTCTGTACTACGAAGTAATCTGTGGCAGATCAAATCAGCAATCACAGCAGAAGTGAGTGGTCAGAAGGAGTAACAGAGATGCTCAAATGTCTTACAAGAGAAAAAAGACTAGAATCCCAGTTAGCATGGGTGTCATCAATAGGGCACATGTACTCTGTGTTTGGTGCTGAGCTGGGTGCTAAATTAATACATTATTTTCTCTGATCCTTACAATAACTCTCTGAGTTAGGAGTTGTCATTCCCATTTCATTCAAAGCATTCTGAAGTTAAGTGATAAAGTGACTGTCTGAAGGTCACTCAGAGGTTGGTGAAGCTGAGAGTTGAGACTCCAGTGGAAATCGTCAGGGTCTTCTTCCTGCCTGCTTTCCATGCCTGCCTGTTTTGTTTTGTTATAAAAGTATTATGTATTAAAGATTAACAACAACAATCTTACAACAGTGCAAAAGGGAGTCACATGAAAACCAGAGCTCTCTATGCCTGTGTCCTGTATCTATAATAATAGTAGTTGCTGATGAGCTTCTTGTGTGTCTCCCTAAACATTCTGAAGCTTTAGCAGGGGGAAGTCATCGCCAACATAGCTAACCGTTGACCTCAGGACTTGACTGACCTTTTGCAGCCACGGTAGGGGATATGTTGAGGATCTGTGAGGTATAGATTCAGGGGCAGAGGGTTCTTCCAGAACTCGGGTGTTTATCAGAGGGCTCATGTGGACTGGTGTGGAAAGTCCCTGGGAACTGAATTCTCCCATTTACCACCCCTGTAGAGTATCATGTTCAGAAACAAAGGCCATCATGTCTTAAAACAGCATGCTCGCATTTGAGAAGAAGCTGGTGGTGAGGTTCACTGACCCTTAGACTTGCCCCAGACACAAAAACACATCATTTTGTTTTGCTTGTTGCTTAGGTGATATGGTTTTCATACCTAATAGGTAAGCTGATGAGACGCTGATAATATGTGTAGGGAAATATCAGCCCGGTGATGGTCAAGAGTAGTCTGTCATACTCAAAACTGTGGCTCTATGTCAGCCGTGGGCAAACTACGGCCCGCAGGCCGGATCCGGCCCGTTTGAAATGAATAAAACTAAAAAAAAAAAAGACTGTACCCTTTTATGTAATGATGCTTACTTTGAATTTATATTAGTTCACACAAACACTCCATCCATGCTTTTGTTCCGGCCCTCCAGTCCAGTTTAAGAACCCATTGTGGCCCTCGAGTCAAAAAGTTTGCCCACCCCTGCTCTATGTCCTGATGGAGAAAACCTCTTGGTAGAGGGTAGGGTCTTATTCCTTCTTGCTCCTATATCTCTAGGAAGTTCTTTGTTTACCCAGGATGGAGTGGGCTCTAGTTCTTATGAATGATGAGAAACAAGTTCGAATTGTTCTGAGATTCAGTATATTATTTTATTTTATTTTATTCAGTTCTAAAACTCTGTCCAAAAAAAATTTCTGAAATGGAAGCCAAAAATATGAAACAGATTATGGTGGAATGGTAGTTATCCTGAGATAGTTATGTAGAACTGAGGCTCTGTAGTTTGAAAACCATGATTTAGTCCAACCCCCTTATTTGGAGAGATGGAAATGAAGGTTCACAGCGCTAAAGTGACATGTCCAAGGTTACACAGCTAGTTATTTGGAGTGTTGACAAGATGATATCTCAATGTGTGGCCTTCCCCAAAGGTAGACACTTAACTCAGGCATTTGGTTCCTTCTCCTACCACAGGTAAGATAAAGAATGTATCATAATAGCAGTCTCATCCAAAATGTCTTCCAACATGGCAGAATACTAGAAGCTTCTGCCTCTAGACATTCCTTCCAGCCAGCCCTCTTGGTAGTCCGAGGTAGTGTGTGAGGCAAGGCTGTGTTCATGCACTCAGGAAGCCAGATTCTGAAGTAAGCATGCTGTATCCCTCCCTTCCCATCTCCCCTACTTACTGATTAACCTGCTTGATGTCTGTCTCATTTTCTCATCTGAAAATTGTGCCAACTTCATAATCTTGCAGTGAGGATCAAATAAGATACGCAAGTAATTACCTCGCGTATGCCAGGCTAGGACTGGATCCTTTGTGGTGACTGGGTGCTGGGACTGTGGTCATGGTGGTGCTGGTGCCAGTTGTGCTGATAGTTGCGGTAGATCTGATTCCTGTTCAGGCTACTCTGACATCTTCCTGCTCATGTTCTAATTCCTGATGTCCTGACCCACATCTCAGCTTTGTGCTCCTGCTTTCACCTTGCTGAAACGGGAAGGTGCAGTCATTTTCACTCAGCTGGGCTAAGTAGGGCTATGCATTGATGTCCATTTATGACCTTTGTTGATTTCACCCTTTTTTGCGCCCCCCCCCCCCCCTTTTCCCCCAGCTCACTAGCACTTGTGTGTGCTCCTAGCAAAGTCCTTGGAATGTAGTCAATACTCGGTAAATATTTGTCAATGTGAATGGTACTGTTGTACCATCACCTGAGACCAGTCTGGGCAGCTCCCACCAGCACCACCCTTGAACTTGGGTCTTCCTGCTCTTTAACCAGCCCATCCTAGGCCCTGTGTTCCCACCCCTTGAACTTGTATCCTGCTCCCACACCTTGGTCGTTGGTTCTCTCTTCCAGGAGTTTCTTGGTTGATCTTCCATGTAGACACTCCAGTCCCTACTTGTACATGGATGAGCACGTCAGGACACACCCAGGCATGCTGTCCTTGTTACAGCTGAGGCCCACTGCCCCAGACGTAGAGACCCCACTCTCACCCCCAAGTGCATGTGGCACTTGCTGTAAACTGTTCAGGGGACACAAAATGAGGTCAATGATTAGTAGAAGAATGTGGATGTTCTATTAAAGGGAATGCTTAGCTCTTTATTGCAGTTATATAATAGGCAGCAATCATGATAGCCGAGGGACATGAAAACACAGTCAGCAGAGTTTATAGAGTTCTCTGCAATGTGGGCTTGTGTGTGTTGTTTTGTGTGTGTGCGCGCATGCACTTGCCTGTGAATGTACCTCCAAGGCATTCTGGGAACTTGTTCTTGAGAAAGAGATATCAGGCCTGGTTCCTTTTTTTTTTTTTTTTTTTTTTTAATAGCAATAGCTTGGTGGCTGGAAATAGAGTATTAGTTTCTATAGCTAAAAAAATACTCTTTTTAAAAACCTTCTAGAACACTGGTTCTCAGTGTGTTTCCTGGATCCAAGAGCATTGGAATCACTGGGAATTTGTCAGAAATACAAATTCTAGGATCCCACCACAAATCTACTAGATCTTTAGGGGTCTTTGGGGTTGAAGCTCAGCAATCTATATTTTAACTACCCCTCTCCCAGGCAGTTCTGATCTGCCCAAGTCTAAGAACCACATAGCCACTGACTCCTAAATCATCACCCCAAGACTGATTAGGAAAGTGCTCTTAGGGTCTTTAAACCTGGATTAGATCTATTTCCCGATTCATCTTTATTCTAAGGCTGTAGGTGTCCACAAAAGAAAATGTCGATGTCCCTATTAAAGAAGTGACGTTCTTGAATCAAGCCTTCCTCTAAACCAGAACCTTTAGAATATAACTGAGCAAATTCTGTTGCTTTTTTTTTTAAAGATGTGTTGTAGCTTACATTAAGATGTATTTTATGGATAATAAATACCATAATCAAGGCTATGTATATTTTTTCCCCACTAACTTTTGATTTTTGTTTTTGGGATATTGAGCATAGTCCTGTTACTTCCAAACTTTACATTTTATCACACCTTTCTATTTCCTTAAAGGATTTCATGGCATATTTGTTGAAGTATCAAATAAAAATCTATATATTCTTAAGCATTTAACAATACTCTGTAATCTTTGGAAATGTCCTGAAAGTTGCAAAATAAGTGTTTATAGTCATGGTATAGCCGCTAAAGGATAATTCTCAAATAGAGTAGAAGTAATTTGTCAGCTATAGATAGTTAGATGAGTGACCATGGGAGCCCTTTCTATGATTTTCAGGGTCTCATGTGTGAAATGAGACCTTGGATCACAAATTCTTTTTTTTTTTTTTTCACTTAGCATATTAGGCTTTTATTATATAGGAATATACTGATGAAAATATAATGAGAGTTTAAAAAAGATGGAATCCTCTAAGGTTAGAGTTGTATCTCTCTTTTTTTTTTAATTAAATCTTTATTGTTCAGATTATTACATTAGTTACTCTTTTTTCCCACCATAACTCCCCTCCACCCAGTTCCAACCCCACTCTCTGCCCTCACTCCCCACCCACTGTCCTCATCCATAGGTGCACGATTGTTGTCCAATCTCTTCACTCACCCCCACACCCCTTTCTCCCCCCCCCCCCAAGAATAGTCAGTCCATTCCCTCTCCATGTCCCTGATTCCATTACAATCACAAGTTCATCAGATTATTTATTCACTTGATTTTTAGATTCACTTGTTGATAGATGTGTATTTGTTGTTCATAATTTGCATCTTTACCTTTTTCTTCTTCTTCCTCTTCTTACAGGATACCTTTCAGCATTTCATATAATACTGGTTTGGTGGTGATGAACTCCTTTAGCTTCTTCTCATCTGTGAAGTCCCTATCTGGCCTTCACTTCTGAATGATAGCTTTGCTGGATAAAGTAGTCTTGGTTGTAGGTTCTTGGTATTCATCACTTTGAATATTTCTTGCCATTCCCTTCTGGCCTGCAAAGTTTCTGTTGAGAAATCAGCTGACAGTCGTATGGGTACTCCCTTGTAGGTAACTGATTTTCTTTCTCTTGCTGCTTTTAGGATTCTCTCTTTGTCTTTCGCTCCCGGCATTTTAATTATGATGTGTCTTGGTGTGGTCCTCTTTGGACTCCTTTTGTTTGGGGTTCTCTGCGCTTCCTGGACTTGGAAGTCTATTCCTTTCACCAGGTAGGGGAAGTTTTCTGTCATTATTTCTTCAAATAGGTTTTCAATATCTTGCTCTCTTTCATCTTCTGGCACCCCTATAATTCGGATGTTGGTACGCTTGAAGCTGTCCCAGAGGCTCCTTACACTATCTTCATATTTTCGGATTCTTTTTTCATTTTGCTTTTCCGGTTGGGTGTTTTTTGCTTCTTCGTATTTCAAATCTTTGACTTGATCCTTGCGACCCTCTGGTCTGCTGTTGGGAGTCTGTATAATATTCTTTATTTCAGTCAGTGTATGCTTAATTTCTAGTTGGTCCTTTATCACAACATCGAGGGTCTCATTAGATTTCTTGAGGATCTCACTACATTTATCGGCGGTCTTACCAGTCTTTTCGAGGGCTTCTAAACAGTTCTTTAAAGACCTTAAAAGTGTGGTTTTGAACTCTATATCCAACAGTTTGCTTTCCTCCAATTCTGTCGTTTGTGTCCTGTTTCTTTGTCTCAGCATTTTTTTATGCTTCGCTGTGTCGATAGAGTGCCTTTCTGTGCTAAGTGTCCCAATTACCTAAGGTAGACACTCTTGGTGCACCCCCTTGTGGGCTTTGTGCACAGTCTTGTTGTGGTTAAGCCTTGATTGTTGTAGTTATCACTGTGAGGAATTGACCTCCAGGTCAATTGGCTGTGAGAATCAGCTGTGTCTGCGGTGGGAGAACTTCTGTTTTGGAGACACCCCTCTGGGGCTAGACTTGCTTCGATGGGGCTTTGGTGCTCACTGAGTCTGCCTCCTGAGTGTGTCTTTTATGGTTCCACGGAGCTTAAAGCTGGATGGTCCCACTCTGACCTCTGGGCTTCCTGGCTCCTGGATCTCTAGGGAGGTGCTAATCTAGCCTTTGCCTGAGGCTATCCAGCAAAAGCCTCCCTGCAGGGCTTGGGCGGGGCGGGTCCCACGGGATCAACAGGGCGGGGTTAGCAATTATGGCTGCTCTCAGTCTTGCCCTCAGAGGCCCTGCCTCTCAGCGTCCCAGTAGTCGCCGCAAGCCCCACGGAGAGAAAGCTGCCCTAGGGTTCTGAGCGATGCCAGACAGTCCCGCCTCTCCCGTATGAGTCTGGGTCCTTAGAGACTCGCCCGGAACTGGAGCTCAGAGCCTGAGACTCCCTCCCGATTGAAAACAACCGCGCCCTCAGCCTCCAGCCCGCTCCACATGCACTCCGAACCTTAGTATTTTACTTCAGCACTGCGCCTCCTCTGAGCCTCGGTATGCTTTTCTCTTTCCTCCTAGTTGTAGAACATCCACTCAGCCAGCTTTCCTGTGGTTCTGGATGATGTCCGTTCCGTCTTTTAGTTGTATTTTTGAAGTGGTTGTTCGAGGCAGCAAACTCCCGTGTTTACCTATGCCGCCATCTTGGTTTCTCCTCCACAAATTCTTATAAAGTGATAGTTTGACTAGATTTGAGCTATCCCAGGTTACCAAAATTAGAAAATGTGAGTGGATTTATCACACCCTTAGTAGATAGATAGTTCACAGTAAGCAATCCTTTCAGTACACTTCTCAATAAAAGTTTTCAATTTGCTAAGGAAGTAATAAAAACTCTGGGATTTGTAGTCAGGAAATCTGAAATTTAATCTAGACTCTACTGAAATCTGTAAATTTAGGCAAATCTCCCTGACTTTCTGGGCCTTAGTTCTTTGTTTTTGAGTTTTTGTTTCTGTTTTAATTGTAAGATGATAGTTGTTGGTTTAGATCAGGGTTGGGAACCTTTTTTCTGCCAAGGGCCATTTGGATATTTATAACAATTCGTGGGCCATACAAAATTATCAACTTAAAAGTTAGCCTGCTATATTTGGTCAAACACTTAATTAACTCAGCCCTAATGCCTTGGCAGGGCCAAACAAAATGATTTCAAGGGGCTTATACAGCCCTCGGGCCAGACGTCAGGTTCCCTATCCCTGGTTTAGATGAACAATTTCTTTTCCTTCACTAAGAGAAAAATAATTTGTACATAAATAGTGGAAATCAGAATATACTAGTAAGTAAGACATGAAATAATTTTCTAGCTAGATTTTGCTAATCTGAACACATTTGTATGCTTTTTAATATTTTTTCTTGAAATCTGTTTAGGAAAAAAATGATGGCGGTTTAAATATTTTGAGTTAATAGGGAAGATTATCTTTAAAGTTAGAATCTGAGTTTTGTGATATTTTGCTTCTAAATAGACATCAACTCTCGTTGATAGAAACTTCTTTGTATATTTACTTAGGAGGTATGTTGAAAATGTTATTGCTTAGTTTGTGGAATTTACATAAGCTGGGTTATTAACTGATATTTGCATTTTCATTTAGGTATTGGCTAATTTAATTTTTAATAATTTTTAAATGAAAAGTATAATCTGATTAAAACTTAAATATTTTCTTACAGTGATCCATACGTGAAACTTTCATTGTATGTAGCAGATGAGAATAGAGAACTTGCTTTGGTGCAGACAAAAACAATTAAAAAGGTAGGTGTCCATCCTAATTAAATTTCATTTAAGCCATAATTTAACCCAATTAGATTATGTATTTTGGGTCTGTTGAAGTTTATATTTTAAGATTAAGATGGAAATATTTTTTTAAGCATTTTGCAGTATTAAACCTATAAATTCAGTGTTAATCCAAAATATGTTTCTTGCTTTTAGTTAAATGATTGTACAAAACAGTATTCTTAAAATAAGTATTATTACAAATAGCAATTTTTTCCCAGGAAAAGAATATAGCAAAACAAGATTTGTTCTTGTTGGCTTATTATTTTTCATAAAGAAATTTAAAATAATTTAAAATACATTTAATGAAATAGAGTTGTGTGGGGAATTGGTAGGCACAAAGGGGATGGTTTATCTTGAAACAAGAATTTCCAAAGAAGCAAAATATTTGTTTAGCTACAAGAAAACAAATAAAAAACATTAATAATAAAACTATGTTTATGTACGTATGTTTTACTTTTCTAAATTTCACACATATGATTTCATTAAAGATGTTTTCCTAATTGTATTTTAATTCATCTATCTCCATGGAATATAATGTGAAATATTTGCTCCATATTTAGGACATTTGTTGAAGATGCTTTTTTAAAATCCAAAATGCTGTTATTCTTCATGCTTCGGTGTTATTTACACATTACTATTATTTTTCCCTTGCTACCTTTGGGTAGTTGGATAACACTGTGATAAGCATTTCCTGGAGAGTTTGATGGCTTTTTAAAAAAATGGTAACTCTCCTGCTATTGTGCAGACGCCTGGGCTCCATGACCAGGTCATTTTGTGTAAGAAACAGCAGCTGTAGCGTGCCCTCCACCTGGCATTCGGCCTGGCATTAAAAATGTTTTGATTAGTGGGGAGGATGCCTGCGAAGGACGGAGGCCATTGTTTGCAGTGCTAGGCGCTGTCACTGGTTTGGTTATCAGTGGAGAGGGAGGCCCGCCTTGCAGGGAAGGCAAGCCGAAGGCGGAGGGAGCAGAGAACCAGAGCCACCGAGGCGGTGATTTGCGATATTGAAATGTGTTTTCTTGCGAAGGGAGGCCCTCCTCCTCCCTCCGCTCCACGGTAGAGGTGCAGCTGCATGGCTGGGGCTGCTCTGCCTGCTTGGCAGCCAGCCTCCTGGTTAGTATTACTGCTCTGTGTTCGCTGGGGTTTAAGAACTGCTTTCATTCTCCTCTCCGCCCGGCCCGGTGCCGGTGCCGGGTCTTTCATGCTGTTTTGTGGTCTCACGTTGTTGTTGTTTTCTTCCCTTACCTGTCCTTTGCTTCCTCCCCTCTACATTTCTATGAAGCTGGTCCCCAGGGCTGCTGCAGCCCATGGCACGCCTGGGCCTGCCCTGCCTCTCCCTGGCTGCCTGGCACCATCTCCCCTCCCTCCTCCTCTCTTCCATCACCATCCTGTCTCCCATCACCATCCCCGCTCCATTCTTAGCTAAAAATATGAAATCCACTATTTAGGGTTGGATTTACTGTTGAGTTGTGGGTGGGGATAGTGCTGATTTTTAAAAATGCCAGTTCAGTGTTATACAAATTGTGTTTTTTATTTTTTATGGTGCATTGTGTTGTTGTTGTTGTTGTTATTTGCTTCTTCCTGCACTAGTATGTTAAAGGAAATCGGTTAATAAAAGAAAATATTCTGAATGCAGAGTATCTGTAGCCATGGGTGAGGTTGTGATTTCTCAGTCTCAAATTTTTACACATAATTTTTAAGACATGTATTTATTTAAGAGTGTTATGCATGTCCAAAATGCACCTATATATATATATATATCCTGTGCTTAGGACAAAATATCCTTTCCATGTTCTGTGTGATATATATTTAAATGGATTGACAGGGAGGTGGATGGAGAGAAAGACAGAAGGATAGGGAGAAGAATATTTTTAAACCTGTTATTTTGGGGAAAAATAATTTACTTTAGGTTTATAACTGGCAGATATTTTTTCTTGTTATATGGTATGTTCATCAATATTGTTCCTAAAGAATGTTCTTCAGATTCGAGTATTTATATAAGTAGTGAGCACTTTCACCTTCCTACCACCTGCTTCACTTCTCTCCAAAACGGATTTTTGTAGCACACGGTTGAGGGAAGGGAACAAAATTTATCTCCTTCTGGATAGGGTAACTGTATCAATTTTAATTTCTTAAAAGATATATTTCTATCTTCATGATGATGGCTTTTTACAGGTCCCCAATGTTATTCCTTCTGATTGATAGCTTGCAATTCATGTTTTGGGTTTTTTTTGTCTATAAATTATCTGTGCCCCTCCTAGTTTGGTTTATAGAATAGTCTCAAATAATTGACTAAATGCTTCTTTTTTGCCATTTTGAGACTTTCTCAGCTCTTTTTTAAATCAGAAAAATGGTTAAGCAAATATGTGGACTGTGTTGTACTAGTAACTGCTAAAGTTTCAAAGACTGTAAAAGGTATTACAAGATACTTTCTCTTCCAGACGCTGAACCCAAAATGGAATGAAGAATTTTATTTTAGAGTAAGTTTTTCATTTTTTTGGTAACACTTGTTATTGATAACTAGATTGATATATTATCCTAATAGATTCATATTGAATGAAAGCTGTTAAATTTTTATTGTGAAATTTCTTTCAGTATGAGTATCGGTTGGGTAGCCTCCTAATTTGCCCCAAATTTTCAAAGACTGTGACGAGTGGTAACGAAATCTGACTTGTTTTATTTGGAAATGTTTTAGGGAACTAAAAAGAAAGCAATCCAAATATATTTTAGCCTTTCTATTAAAAATTTTCTTTAATAATAAGGCAAAATACCATTAAAACACTAGTTTACTTCTAGAGATATAGGCTATGAATTATTTTAGAGATAGGATAAAACAATAGAGGCAACATGATTAAAAAGAAGCCTACATTTTATCAAGTATGTTCCAGTAATGAAGGAAAATTTTGTAATTCAAATATTTAGTGTGAGTGTATATGTGTAGTATAAAACTACTTCTGGAATTTAAATATCACTGAATTAGGTAAAATTTCCTTAACCTTTTATATTTAACTAGAGGCCTGATGCACGAAATTCGTGCAAGGGTAGGCCTTCCTTCCCTGCTTGCGTACCCACCTTCGCCTGGCACTGCCCTGGCCCGCCGCCACACCCCCCCAGTTCTTCGGAGGCCCCCCTCCGCGACCCCCTACCCCCCTGATAGATCACCCCTCTGACCAGTGGCCTGGGCCTCCCTCTGTGGGGTGATTGTGGGGCAATGGCAGGGCCCCCTGACCAATCACATCGCACCCGCCTTGGCTGGCTTGGCACCAGTGCCTGTCATAGCGTGGTTGTCCGGAAGGTCTTCCGGATGGTCGTTCTGCTCTTTGATCAATTTGTATATTACGCTTTTATTATTGTAGATACCCAGAAGAGCTATATGTAGAAATGGCTGGATTCTGTGAATTAACAGAGAATACTATTTGTGGTGGTTGCTGGTTTTTTTATACTGAAATTTTGAAAATATTAAACCGCTCAGCTATGTAATAGAAAGAAAAGGTGTATTTTTTCCTCTTCAAAATGAATATATTTTCATTGTCTGTATAGCTGTGGTATTAAAAACTACTCTTTACCTTCAGAATTGTTCTAGATGAGACATTTTGATTAGTGTAGGTTCCCAAACAACAATATAATCAGTAGACACATTGTAATTGGTCCTAATTTCTTCTTTCAATCACAATAGTATTTTATGGACTCCAAACTTAGATCACTAGATACATGTGTTCTATTATATTCAGAGCTGAAATATGGCATTGATTTTTTTAAATATATATTTTTTTATTGCTTTTAGAGAGGAAGGGAGAGGGAGAAGGAGATAGAAACATCAATGATGAGAGAGGATCATTGACCGGCTGCCTCCTGCACGCCCCGGGGCCCATAACCCAGGCATGTTTCTTGACCAAGAATTGACCTAATGGTTCATAAGTCAATGCTCAACCACTGAGCCACACCAGCCAGGCATGGCATTGATATCCTAATACTTGATGAGATCCTATGTGTAGCCTTGACCAGATGTATTTAAAATTACTTCATGAAGAACTGAAAAGCTAATGGGGGCACATTGACGTTATTGGCCTTTAGTAAGCTTTCCACTTGTAAAACTCCAAATTACTTAGACCCCTTTCAGTTTAACACCCTGGCCACATTTATGTAAATGTTAGTACTTCCAAAATTTTTTTTAACTAATCTTGGCTACATATGTAAACTCTTATTTTTCTTGGATTTTTACAAAAAGGCCTTTGTTTTATTCATCTCACAAATTGTATTGCCTGCCTACTGTGTGTTGGCTCCTGCCATGGCCTGTGGGTACCCTGACCAGCAACTCAGGCCTTCATAGAGCCTAGACCAGCCGTGGGCAAACTACGGCCCGCAGGCCGGATCCGGCCCGTTTGAAATGAATAAAACTAAAAAAAAAAAAAAAAAAAAAAGACCGTACCCTTTTATGTAATGATGTTTACTTTGAATTTATATTAGTTCACACAAACACTCCATCCATGCTTTTGTTCCGGCCCTCCGGTCCAGTTTAAGAACCCATTGTGGCCCTCGAGTCAAAAAGTTTGCCCACCCCTGGCCTAGACACTAAACCCTCCGTCCGTCTGCTTGTTCCCTCACTAGGCCTCTGAGGGCAGCCAGGGGGCCGGCCACAAGTACAAGTCGTGCTATTTGCTCTGTATATCAGATGTTATTCCATTCCATTCTCCATCACGAAGCAGCCGAGACTTGTGATAGTAGACATGGTCCCATCTCAGGCTCTACAACATGCAGCCTTTATGAACCTGTAAAAGCTACCTGAGGACTCACCTCCTCTGTAGGTTCCTTGTCGCTTACATAGAAGAGAAAGTCCTGGCTCAAGGGGGCTGTTTCCAGAATTTACATGTGATAGTATAAATGAGAACACCTACCACCATGTCTCACATGTGGCTGGTACTCACAAAATGATACTGGAGTCTGAGTGATGATTCCTGCCATTTGGGGGAGATTTTGGTAGAGAGACAGAAGCAAAAAGACATTGAAAGCCTAGTAGCTTTGACATTGACCCTGTGTTTGTTGGAAGGGGAGCACATCTTTTTTCTCTTTGTCTCTCTAATGGTTTAAAGCCTGGGCTCTGGAGACAAGCAGGCCAGACCTGGTGGGAGCTCTGGTTGCCTTGCATAGTAGCTGTGGGCCCTTAGGCAAGTTACTATACCCTCATGGTCTCAGCACCTCATTTGTAAGATTGTGGTGACAGTTAACACATCATAGGTTTTCTGTCAGTATTAAAGGAGATCATGTGTTTTTGATATTTAATGAGAAGATCTTGCCTGGAAAATAAGCACTATGTAGTGAATGGCTTTTTTTTACTATTTTGTCATTATTTTAATTATTGCTATTATATTACTGTTGTTGTTTTGATTAGGCCTAAGAGCTACCCTCAGGCATAGACCTTGTGAAGATGTAGCCTTGGTCTAAAGCAGCAATTTTCAACCAGTGTGCCGCAAGAATTTTTAAAACCTGCAATACCTATTTAGTCAGAAGCACTGACTTCTTTTCCCTTAGATTGTCAAATAAAAAAATGACAGCAGCCAGCACAACAATAGCCGTCTGGAGTGAATGAATCAAAATTATACCTTTTTTGGGTCACATCAGCAAAAAGTATATTTTTTTGGTGTGCCAAAGAATTTTAGTTGAAAATTGCTGGTCCAGAAACATGAGCATACCTTTTGTAGAGGAGTTTGAAAAACGCTTTAAAACTATTCAGAATTTTCCTTTCTAATGTTAGAAAAGCAGCTAAAAGCATTTTCTTCTAATATACCTCAGTATTGGGCACAGAACAACATAGAAATAAACAGATGACTTGATTTAGTAGATACAGGATTTTCAGAAGAAGACACTTGTTAAGATTACACATTTGATTTGGGTACATTATAAGGATTCCATTCTTTATCTCTTATTTCATCCTTTCAATTGTTTCTGCCCATTCTGAAGTACCATTTATGTCTCTATAGGTAAATCCATCTAATCACAGACTCCTCTTTGAAGTATTTGATGAGAACAGATTGGTAAGTGGGTCTCAGTTTTTATTTTTGCTTCATTTTTAAAAAAAATTTAGTTTTACAGCTGCTGCTTTAAAAACTGTGTTTATGTTGTACTTCTGACAGTATATATGCCTCTAACCCATGGCTTTATTTTTGTTCCATTACAAACTCATGGTTCTAACAAATATTTTCATATGGCTAGGACAGAAATTTTATTTGTATATGCAAATGTTTTTATCATACTTAATATTAGTGAAAGTCACACTGATGATATATCAAACCATATGCTTACTTACACTCTGTTGGGAATACAGAATGATGGGCAAATCTGGAAAGAGGCCATCGCTCATATAAATAAACCTTTCAGGGATTTAAAATATGAGCCAGACCGCACTACTGTCACCTATCCAATCGTGAATCTATTGTGACCCTCCTTGGGGAAACCCAAATCTAATTAACAGTAGAGAGCAAAAAGTGAATCTATATTTAGCAGGTAAAATTAAGCTGTATTTTAAAAGTGGGACTTTCTCAAGGGAAATTAGTAGAAAGTATCTTTAAAGAACTAAAGATATGCCTGAGGCATGAGACTGATAACAAACTAACATTTTATATAGAGATTGATAGATAGGTAAGATACAGTTATAGTATATATCTATAAACGTGTGTGTGTGATAAAATTAAGATTTCATTTTAGAAATGGAATTTCAGAAGAAAATCTGGCTTGAAGCATTTTGCCAGTTACCTAATTAGAATGTAAACATCGAGTACCTGTGAGTCAACTGTTCCAACTATGAAAATGAACTTTCAGTTATGTGCTAGCGCTTTAAAAAATATTTTTTTTATTGATTTCAGAGATAGAGAGGGAGAGAGATATAGAAATATCAATGATGAGAGAGAATCATTGATCAGCTGCCTCCTGCATACCCCTTGCTGGGGACTGAGCCCACAACCCGGGCATGTGCCCTGACTGGGAATCGAACCGCAACCTCCTGGTTTATGGGTCGACACTCAACCTTTGAGCCACACCGGCCCGGCCATGTGCCAGCTTTTAAGTACTCTCAGAAGAGGTATTATAATTCAGTGTAGTCAGTTGTCACTCAAATTTACTTTCCCTGAAACTTACATTTTTTGTTTTGTTTTGTTTTGTTGGGGGCTTGTTAAAATGAATGTTCTTATGAAGCGTTCCTGATGTAGAATTCAACTGAATAAATTTTTAAATAGCTTGAGATTAGAATATTTGGTCTGGAGAAGCCTTATAACACAACTGGCTTACCTCCCTGACCTTGCCATTGAGAGAGGTGAGGTCTAGAGCCCGGGCATGATTTAGACACGGCAGTGTCCCTGGTGGAAACTGCTGTTCCCTTGTCTCAGGCCAGTGGTGGCAAATAACCAGGCTCTTCACCCCGATTATAGAATTTGGTTGTGTGTCTAATCTATGCTTGCGATTATTTTCCAAATTAGAGAACCAACATATTCTGGCCTACCCTCCTGATATCTTTTCTATTAAAAATGTATTTAGGTTATTGGTGGCTTTACATGGAACTCAGCCTTATTTTTACTTTGGATGATAATTAGTTGTACTACATAACTAAATCAGTTTTGCTGTGTGTCTGAAGTTATTTTCTTTTTAAATTGAATGGGAGAGTCTGCTGAGGGTGGAGGTCTTAGAACCCCCTCTCTCATTCAGCAAAGACTGTGAGTTAGGCAGTGCTCAGCAAAATGACAGTTGTCCCTGGAGTCACAGATGCATACTCATTTATTGAGTATAATAACACTTCTTTAAGGTGAAGGCAGGGTCAAATTTGAGGAAAAATTGCCTGTCAGATGTGTTTGATTCATGACTTAATTTTCTTTATTAAGAGAAATTTACTTTAACAAATTTGTTTCTCATTCCCATTATCTAACACAATGACTTGTTGAGATGACCTTGCCATGGGGCCCAGATATACTTCCAAACCCTTAAGGGCTTTGAATGCAGAGCTCTAAGAAATCCTGTGTGAATACAAACTTTATCTGAAAAACTATTTGATTATATTAATACCTAGTTTTGCCCCAGGCCAACTGTAGTGTTGTCACTGCTGGTGTTTTTCTCTTTGGCCATTAATCTAGCTAAGAGAATACATGACTATGGTGGTACTTGGCAGTTTTTTTTATGATTGTTTGTTTGTTTTAGATTTTTATTGATTTCAGAGAGGAAGGGAGAGGGAGAGAGGGAAACACCAGTGATGAGAGAGAGTCATCGACCGGCTTCCTCCCACATGCCCCACACTGGGGAATCAAGCCCACAACCATGTGCCCTTGACCGGAATCGAGCCCAGGACCCTTCAGACCACAGGCTGACGCTCTAGCCACTGAGCCAAACCTGCTAGGGCAGAACTTGGCAGTTTTAGCACTAAACAAACTAGCTTCCATTTCTCTCATAGAAATCATTTCTAGCGTTTAAAACACATGCCTTTAGAAAACAGGTTTGCATGTATGTAAACACAGGTTTAATCCCTCATACCCTCATCTCCAGAGCTGTTGACAAAGTCATGCTTTGCAGATTTTAAAATAAACTTTTTTTCACTTTTTGCAGCTTGGTATTTTCCCCTCCTATTTTTTTTTTTATACTCCTTCCTAAATAAACCTCTTTGTTAAATAACCAGTGTTTCTGGATCATGGAAAATAGTTCATTTAAAACACCCAGAATATATCCAAGTTTACAAATCTGATGACAGTTTTTTTAATGTGGACCTTTAGTTTTCTTTTTTAGCTCCTTTTTGGCCCTTTGCAGAAATAGCAAGATTCCATGCTAGTATCCCAACCATGTTAATATTGCCGACTTCTCACTGGAAAAGTTGGCTCTGGGCAGCTTTTTTTCTGTATGGTATTTAAGTTAACTTACTACGAAAAGCACATGTTCTCCCTTCTTCAATTTTCCTTCCTTTTGTTGAGGGGGGCGGGTAATTGTTTTTTCCCCTTATCTGGCATATGAGAGAAATGTTTTCTCCAGCTGGGTCCCTTTTCTCTGGTACTTCCCTCTCTGACAGCATATCGTGTGAGAGTTACACACACACACACACACACACACACACACACACACACACCCTCCCTTCTAACTGAAAAAGGTTATAGTAACAGGAGGCGGACCACTAACTGGCAGTGTGAATATTTGTGCCCCTTGCCCTTAGCTATTTTGTGACTTGTAGATCACGGTCTAATTATTTAGCATTAAAGGGACACTAATTCTGTGGGGTGTGTAACTGTATTTATAGTACCTTTTATTAGTTTGCATTCCATGCGGGTAGTGTGGTGATATCATAAATAACAGGAACATAACCTCCGAGGCTTGTGAAAGGGTTTTCCTAGAGCCAAGGCATTTTTGCTGTTCGTCATTCGGTCCTGCGGGGAGGTGGGGAAGTGCCGTGTGTGCTGGTGTTTTCAGTGCCAGGTCTCGCGTGGTTCAAGCGCCCAGTGCCTGCTGCGTTCGGAAAGAACTGTCCTGTGAGTGTGATGCGGGTAGATTTATAGCCGCGTGGCTCGGAGTGTGTCTGCTGCCCCAGTCAGCTGTGAGAGCTCCCTGCTGGGGCCACTCCTGTCTGATGGAAAAAAGCAGCAGCTGGGAAGGTGGTGTTTCAGGCTCTTGCTGTTTAAAAAAAAAGAGAGAGAGCGAGAGGGAGAAAACTCCACTAAGTCCACAGGCTGGCATTGGAGGGGGAGACGGCGGTCATGTGGTTCTGGCCATCCTACCCTCTGTCACAGTGTGGATGAGAGCTTTTTGCTCTTATCCAATCATGCCTGGAATGCTGCTTGCCACTTGGGTTATTTCTGCTATCTGTCGCTCTTGGTGCCGCAGTGCTAAAGGTTTGGCAGATGGGACGCTTTTTCTTGGAGTTTGTGTCTTCGGTTTTTGACTTCTGGCAGTGCCGGGCGTGTTGTGGCCGCTCGTCCTCTCCCTCCCTGCCCCCCTGGGCACCATGGCCCATCGGCTTCGGTTTCATTTTGGCTCCAGTCGCAGCAACACAGCCCCTGAATCAGAGATCCTCGACCAGGAGAGAGAAGACGACTTTTTCATGACATTCCACACCCTGCCGCGGAGGAGCGGCCCTCACCCCTGCGCCCACCGCGCGGAGGACGGAGGCCTGCAGGAAGCGGTGGGCGCGCTCAAGCGCAGCACGTCCATGTTCATCCCGCAGCTCCTGAGCCCCATGGACGCGCGGCCCACGCGCAGCTCGTCCATGCAGATCTCGCTGCAGCGCAAAGCGGCCGACGGGGCCCCGGACACGTGCGGGCCACCCGAGGGTCTAGACTGCGACGCAGGGTCGGTGTCTCTGGGCCGCTGTACGGAGCCCCCCAAGTCCCAGACCCCGGAGAACTCTCCACCCAGGGCCACCAGGGGTGTAGGCCCCCAAGTGAACGGCATGTGTGGCCACCTAGCACGGAGTCCTGTCCCTGCGGATGGCCGTGAGGAGGCCGAGCCTCGGGGACCCAAGGGTGGCGGGCTCCGGATCCAGCACCGAGCCTCCAGCGCCGACATGCGCCAGGTGAGGCTGACGCAGCCCTTCGGGGCTGATGGACTGTGCAGCTCTTCAACTCCGGAGCCCAGGCGCTGGTCCCTGCAGCACGTACCAGATGCTTCTGGAAGTTCTGGGAAGCGGTGCTTTGTCTTCCAGCTGCAGCAGCCGCCTCCAGGCGCACCTGGTATGGGTGGTGACTTCAACTTTGGGTTCACGGGCACGAAGGGGGACAGGTTGGTGCGGTACCCCCGTATCCGGCTTGAGAGGAGCACCTCGTACCCGACACAGCCCCGAGCAGAGCACAACAGCCCCATGGAAGATCGGGGCCACTTGGGACACCCGGAGACGCCGCCTCGGGGCCGCAGGATGGCTCCCGAAATCCACAGGACGAATTCCGTGGAAAGGACGCCACAGGGTCAGGGCTGCACGTTTAAGATCAGGCAAGACCAAAATGCAGGGCAGCAGCATTTCAGAATTCTTGTGACTCGCGGACCCGAGGAATCTCATGAGGATCCCAAGGAGAGTACAGACACCAGCTCTGGCTCCACCTTGGCTGGAGCACCGGTAAGTTAGCTTGTGTTTCCATGTGAGGGACGTAAAGGACTAATTCAAGCCCAGAAAGCTTACTCCGCAGCGCAATTAAAATAAACTTCATCCTATTCCCGCCGGGAGTTTCCCAGCTTGGGGCAGTGTAACTGAAGTTGGGCCGACTTGTGGGAGCTGATTTGTGCTCCGGTGTTTGGTAGAGGTCCATGAAACTTGTTAGCATTTCAAAAAATATCTTTTCTTTATGTCCTCAACCTCCAACAACTCAGTTTTGAAAATCCACCCCCCCCCCCCATTTCCCCTTATGCATAAAAGCATTTAAAATTTTTTTACTTTAATCTGCCAGGCCCCAACACGTTGATGTTGGAAGTGCATTTAAAAGCTGCCTGCAAATATAGCCTGACAGCACTTCTCTTTTACAGTAGTTCTAATACAGGCAAGAGAATATCACCCAAAACCAAAGTGTATGTAAAATGTGAGCAAATTCTTCCTGATGGCATTTTTGCAGTAGAGGGTTGGCACTAGTTATTAGCATTTATCTTCTTTATTTGGGTCCCATGAATACTGAACAAGAGGGGGACAGTAAGAAATGCATTTTTGAACCAGATGGGCTGTTGAGTCTCAGCTAGGTGAAACTGACTGGGGACTGGTTAATGGTCAGATTGCATGGCCTGCAACTTAACACTGCCTGCTCTAGTGTCTAAGCTGGGATGCTGTACATAGAATAGTAAGTGTTCTGTCTCCAGCTGTGGAAACAGATGCTCTAGAACAGATTTTGGCCTTTATTGCTCTTATGTTCTTGCTTGTTCCTTTTCAGTGAAATGGAGTACAGAAAAACAGCTGCTAACCCCACTAGGCAAATGATGACTCTGCAGCTTTCATAGTTTATAATAGGATGAAAAGTTTTATCAGTGAGCTTTCTTTTACTAGTAATAATTAGTTTAGCTGTTACATGTTTTTTTAAGAGAACAAACTCCTTATATTTTGAATTGGAATTTTCCCCTTGAATTTCATGTGATTACTGGTTTGAAGATATGATTATGAAATATCTGGAGGACTTTCTGTGTGAGTTTCTACTGTGAATTGTGACTTTTCAAAGTGGATGGCTGAGTATTACTGTAGAATGGAATCATCTTTTATGCTTTAAGTTGAGAAATATTTTTGGCCATTCAAGTGAACTTTATCACTGCTCTATCATTGGTATTCACCACTTTGAAAAGGTTATCAGATGCTAAATACAAATATTATCTTTTTCTTGGTATTATGTAACTGTTTCTTCTTATCTCTTCCATATAGCCCTTTTATTATCTCTAACCCCTTTATTAGGCAATGTTGAAGTGCTTTTTCTTGGTCTGGACCGATACCACTTTTATACAGTGGTTCAGATGTCAATAGAATTTTGATATTAGAATAGACTTTAACCTTCACCCATCATGGCAGGGAGAGGCTTTGTTGGGCAGCACAGTTCCAAACACAGGAAAATTGACAAGCAAAATACATTTTCTAAAGTTTTGATAACTGTTCAATTATATTACCAAAGTCTTAAAATTATTTTTGCAGTTAGATATCAAGGAGAAATGGATTTATGTAATTAAAGTCTCATTTGCCTTGAAGTTTCTAATGTAATTACAACATAAATAGAAAATTGTAAAAATTATGTATACCTTACATAGAAGGGCTGTTGCAACTTGCTTGGGAGGACTATTATAGTGGAAAACGAATTTCTTCGCATTTGGGAATTTAAGTTCTAGAATCAAGAGCTCTTTCTGGAGAATACATTCTGTCCAGCACATGGTAGTTTTCATTTTCAAGGTGTATTTTTGTACACATACATACCTTTGTAAATGGTTGGTACAAAGCTGGTTTTCTTTTAAGCCAGAACGTTTTCCTTTAAGAAGCAAAAACAAACCTCCTCTCATAATGAAACTGCCTGCTCCATTCAACACTTTGTACGTGTTTCATACGGGCAGGGGTGTGAAGTGGAGGCAGCAGCTGCCATGGCCTTATTTATCTTGAGGGAAAACATTCACTGGGGCGTCTATGGTCTGGCTGCCAGCAAGCTTTTTTGATGTTTCAAATATCTGCTGCTTTGGCCAGAAGGGCATTCCATGATTAGTTTACATGAAAAATTAACTAAACTCTATTGCAGTCTGGTTTTTGAATGATGTCAGAAATCTTGTTTGGGAAAATCACTCAGGACTTCTTTGACGAAAGTACTCGTATTTCATAATCTATGCCTTAGACCTTTTTCCAAGGTTAACTTTTTGAGTGCTTTTCTCAGTTTGTGCCTCCAAACATTCTGTCATGAAAAAATCTAAAATGCAACATGACTCCAAAAAATGTTAACCAGCTAGATTCCTAGAAAAAAAATACATGGGAACAAACCCCTGTTGCCGACAGATTTTCCACTCGGTCCGACACTCCCAGTAAAATAGAATTGGTTCTTACAGTCATCGGTTACAGTAATGAAGAAACCTGCAAACTTTCATTCAGTTTGTGGCCTTATTAGTAGTCAGTTATTTTCTGAAAGAGGTTTCTGAGTTATTTGGTCTCATTATGAGCTTCTTGACTACATTAGAGTTATTCCAAGGAAGTTGAATCACTATTTACCAGCATTTATGCCCCCTTCAACAGTTTCATGCGTAATAACTTGTGAAGCTCTGCATTTTACGAGCTTCGGGAGCCAGTATGAATCTCATTATTGTAATAAGTGTTTAAGGCCCACTGTGTATGAACTTTACACTAGGTACTTGGAAAGTTTCAGACTCTCAGTTTCTTGCTGACACAGAGTTCGTAATGTAAACAGAGGGAGGAGAGCCCATGGAAGGCAAAGACGCATTCTAACATCCACCACATCTATTAATAGGGGAAGGGAGTGTTCCTCCTTTACTTCCTCTGTGCTTTTCCCTGTGCCCCCTCAGTGCATATACACTTCATAGAAGTAGTGTAGTATCTTTTGTGATTAAAAATTCATTTTACTGAACACAAAGGAATATGCCAAACTGTTTTTATTTGGGAGGAATTTTAGTTTGACTCTCTTAGAAAAGGGTGATTTTACTATGCAGAAGAATTTTGACGGTATTGGTATCTCTCTTTTACCCTAAAAAAATAATTCTATGAATATACATCTAAACCACCTTTTACTGAAAAACACCACATTGTAATGGATAAGAAAAAAGCTAGTACTCCTTTTACTGAGTCAGTTTCTGATTGGATTCTGTAAAGTTTTTCCCCCTTCCATATAGTAGTACTTTCTCTTGCTGTGGTCATATATGAGAATGCCCCAAAATTATGTAACAAAATTTTATAGCTATTTTCAGGGGTGTACTGAAACATGTAGACAGTGCACAGAGTTAACACTGATGTGTGTTTTCACACCCAGACACAGGACTTGTAGTGAGAGCTCAGGTTTCTGTAGCAGTCAGCATTTGAAAAGTGCCTTCATTTACTTCATTAGTCTATATAATTATCCATTGCAGAAGCATCCTCTCACTCAGCCTTCCCAACAACCTTGTAAAATAGCCCCTTTCCTGTTCCAGTTGAAGGTATGTGATATTGTCATTAGTTATAACTAATACTAGAGGCCTGTTGAACGAAGAGATTCGTGCAATAGGCCTTCCCTTCCCCTGGTTGCCGGCACCGGTTTTCCTCCGGCACCCAGGACCCAGGCCTTCGCTCTGGACCAAGCCTTCAGTCTTGGCTCCGCAGCTTCCCCCCTACGTATGCAAATTAACCGCCATCTTTGTTGGGTTAATTTGCATACACTCCTGATTGTCTGGTGAGCATAGCGGAGGGATGGTTAATTTACATGTTTGTCTATTATTAGGTAAGATACTGTCATATCACTTTATGTATAATGGGAATTTTAACACTATATCTTTGCACAATTAAAAAGCTCGTGTAATCCACCCTCCCCCCAAAAATGGAGTTTAATGCTTCCTGTGTTGGGACATTTTTGTTGAAAATTTTGGAAGTGGTAACTCCACCTGGTGCCTTGCAGCCTAATGGAGAGAAGGAAGCATCTTTGGAGATCCGCAGAGCCGGTTTGGCAGTTGACTGACGTGTCCTGGGGTAGTTAGGTGCCCTCTCTGAGTATACTGCCTTATAACTGAAAAATTAGCATAGAAATGTCCATCTCATAGGTTTACAGTGAGATTTAAATGTGTAGTGTATGTGGACGTACCTGATTGGTGTTCATGTTGGTTTTTTCCTTCTTAACCAAATATCTGTAGTATATAAATCTTTCTCCGAGGAAGATAATGAGGTTAATTGTGAACAACCAATTTTTGATCAGCATGGCATTAGGCACAGGGCAACATGAATTTGAGGCCTATCTGGAAATGTTTGCTTTAATAACTAGCCATGATGTCCAATGTCGACTCAGTGGTACTGAGTATTTGTCTGTTGGATAATCAGCACCACAGAGCCCTAACACTGCTCTGTGATGACGCAACCTCCCCCCAAAAACTCGAATTAATTCATGAACTATGCATTGTAGAAAAGGATCTTCACTTGTATTTGCTGTATTGAGTTTTGAAACTGAAACGTTTACTTCCGGTGGTGTGTCTGACATGCTATAATTTTATCATGTAATTTGCTATAATGTTTCCAGTGATTAAGTTTACTTTTACTTCTTATAGGCTGAGGTTTCATCAATTTAATGTTACCTGTATAAAATTTCCTCCCTGTATA
Source organism: Myotis yumanensis (assembly GCF_028538775.1). Taxonomy (NCBI): domain Eukaryota; kingdom Metazoa; phylum Chordata; class Mammalia; order Chiroptera; family Vespertilionidae; genus Myotis; species Myotis yumanensis. Next base: position 41,994,450 of record NW_027223758.1, read on the forward strand.
ATTTACGAATGAGGGCAGAATTTGGGAAGAGCCCTTATTAGATACTGCCTTTTAGAGGATTTTCATAAATGCCGCAGCCGCTTCACTTGACTAAGCCCAGAGGCAGAGTTCCTAAGCATTGAAATAAATCTATAATTTTGTAATACGTGTTAATACAAAAATTGTTATCTGTACATGAAAGTTCACAAAACCAGAGGAAGTTTAGTCCATGTTAGAATTTAATAAATATTGGGTTTCTTTGTAGAATTCATGGTTTAAAGCTAATTGAGGCTAATCTAAGTGGTAATCTATTTGTGTAACTTGAAATAACCAAGCAGATTTTTAAAGTAAAAATAATTAACTGCATATTATTACTGCTGAGATAGATTACTGTCCTAAATACATTGAACTTTTTAAAACTCTTAATGATACTTCCAAGACATTTGCAATAATGAGGGAAAATCAGGAAATTCATGGATGGTGTTGAAACTGGATCTTAATGCACAAATATAATATTGAAGTTTCCACTGTAAATGCCAGAAGAGGCTTGGGAAACCAATCCAGAATTGGCTAGCGATTCTTCAGAGGTTTAGTATCCTGTCTGCGATCATTCAGGCCCCTTCATTCACACCAGGCAGCATAATATTCCATGTCCTGCATTAGAGAGACCGACTAGACCAGCCGTGGGCAAACTACGGCCCATGGGCCGGATCCGGCCCGTTTGAAATGAATAAAACTAAAAAAAAAAAAGACCGTACCCTTTTATGTAATGATGTTTACTTTGAATTTATATTAGTTCACACAAACACTCCATCCATGCTTTTGTTCCGGCCCTCCGGTCCAGTTTAAGAACCCATTGTGGCCCTCGAGTCAAAAAGTTTGCCCACCCCTGGACTAGACAGTCCACCTGCAGTGTACACCCAGCTCCAGTTTAAAGATTTAAAATGTCTAAAGGGATAGAATGTTGAAAATATTTGCTAAGATATTTCGTATTGTAAGAGGTCTGTGATTATTTTTCCTGGGCCTTTTAGAAATAATCCTGACTCAGTAAGCATAAGGATGTATAATGACCTCAGTGGAGTTTCCTCTTTAATCTCTTGTTTATCATTCCACTGTGGCTTACTTGGGTGATCCAGGATACAAAGGAATATAAAAAAATAATAAGTGAGACAGGTGCTCTGACATGAGTGGGCCTCAGTAAATCTTGGATGGCGCTCCTGATTCGTGCTGTCCTGAAGAGACACGTTGGTGATCTCCAGGCATCACCACGTTTTCACAGGAAGCTGAGCTTTCAGGATGGAGGATGGCGTAGATTGAATTTCAAGAAGCCTGCTTATTATACCCTGGTCATTTTAGAACCATGGACCGTTCTTACACTTTGGAATAAAGTGCTTCATGTGAAGGGAAAGGTCATGAAATGAAATGAAATGATCATAAATTGAGTTGGAAAGGGCCCTCTTTTCTCTAGTTTGACTGTTGTTGCTACACTTAGTGATCAAATACTTTGTCAGTTCCTTTAAGGGCCTGCCCTGACTGCCTATTCTTTGAAACCATCCTGTGTATATTAAGTGTTGTGCCATATACTACTGAGTAAGCACAAAGTGAGGAAGTTCCTCCAGGAAGGGAGAGATTAGAGTTACCCCTAGGAAATTGGCCTCTCACAGGTCCTCGGAATTCACACAGCCTTCCTTTGTGACTTAGTTTTTATAGTTCAGGGAGAGTCAAGGGGCTTTAGCTCCCCAATAACGTTCAACCTGTAATCTCTCATTATGCTGTTTACCTCTTTTGGGAGTGGGGGGCTGAGATGGGGTAGGGACCTTACTAGGCGTATTAAGTATTTGATGATACAAATAGTTGGATAGATTTGCAGTTCTTTTCCTGTGGCCCACATATGTCATAACTCTTCATTTTCTTGGGAGACTTTTTATAGCTTAATAATAAACCATACTTCTTGAGAATCTTTTCTTTTTTACATTCTTTTAAAATATATGACTAGATAGTTAACTCTCAAAGGAGGGAAAAAAGCTGCTTTGGTCCAGATTTTTAAAATTGAGTTGAACAAGAAAAGTTGAGCTGGAGCAGAAGTATTGAAATGTGTGATTAAGCCCCAACCAAAACACATAGTACCTTTTCAAAGCAAGGAGTGTTTCAGGGCAGGAGGTCAGAGCTAACCACTCCTGGTAATTTCCTGAAGAAGTTAGCCTGAGTTGAACGTGCATGCTAACAGTATGACTCTGGGGTGCTTTTGTGTTATCGTTGCCTTCAGCTCAGTATCTGTCCCATATGTACTTATTGATCGTGCTTTTCCACTTGAATTAAAAGAAGAGATACTAAGTTGTAATAGAATTTAAACATTTTAATGTAGTTTTAATATTTAGGTTGACTTAACCTCTTATTGTAGGAGAAACCGTGCTTTAAAAAAAAATCCTGATGCTATATTGTACTCATTAGCATGAGTCATTAGGGTGGCCAGATGGTATGGCAAAGAACAAAGCATAGTGTGCCCACGGGCCTGCCTGCACCTTTGGCTAAAATTGTATTAGCAAGAGATGCCCCTTCTGCAGGTTGGTCTTCTTTCTTCTCTAGCTAATGTGTGCAGGACTCATGTTTAAATTTTATATTTATAAATGTGTAGAGCTTTGAGTTTCAATTGCAGTTAATATAGGCCAATTCCTTTCCGTTTAAAGGTGAGGAAACTGAGCATTATTTTTGCAATTACAGAGAATATTCGTTTTCTCTCACACGTGTGAAATAATATTTTTGAATAATACTGCGTGTAAAGCACTATACTTCTTGACGTTTGAAACATCAAAGGTTGGGAAGTCTTATCTGGAGAACTTCTGGTTCAGCAGACAGGACAGCTGAGATGAGGCATGCCCAGTGGAAGCATTAACTCATGATAGCGGGCATTATGAAAGTGCTGATACCCAACCCAGGCAGCAGGTGACAGATTGCTTACACATGGGATGGGGCACTGTGGGTCATGGTGGACAGGAGTGATGTCATGGAGGGGAAGATTGGAACCGCATCTGGAAAGATGGCCAGGATTTGTCTCAGTGGGTCAGTGGGAGGGGCCTTGTTTGGAAGACTGAAGGGAGTAGTGACTTGCCAGTGATGTGGTTGCTATATTTGCCCAGGAATTTCCTTGATCATGATTAGTAAGTTTCAACAAATTTTTTTTAATGTGAAATGTTGAAGAGTTTTGGGATGTGGTTATTGGCATGAATAATTCCTCTCTTTCCATCGCATGGGGAGTTGAATGAATTTCTTCCTTACCTGCCTTCTACAGAGCTGGTCTGTGAACACCTGCTCATGCCAGACCAAGGACAAAGAGATACCAGGAAAATTCCTGCCATTGAGTGGTAGTGGCGGGAATTAGACAGTTGCCTGTCACCTTCATTGTAATATCATTCTGGAGGGCCGTAACTCAAACACAGACGAGTAAGCTTGCTTTACAGGGGTTGGCTCTGTTAGGTGTTTATATATGCAGTGGAGGCTTTATCCTGAACAAGAGCTAAAGAAATAAATAGCTAAGTATTTCTTTGCATGTCTTTCTATTTGAAATGGCATTACATCAGAAAATCCTTGCTCTGCATTCTGATATGGGAAATGTTATATTAGTCATATATACTTACATACACTTTTGCATTTAACAACAAATCAAATAAGGAAAATAACCCACATTCCAACCATTCAAATTAAGCATATTCACGTTTATGTGGATACAGTATTTAAATAAAATTCATAGTATTGGTTGGATCTAAAACCTAAACCAAGCATTAAAGTAAGTTCAAGATTTATCAAATCTATCTAAATATAGACTCTTTAAATAATTTCATAGAAAATGTTTCAGTAAATGAAGCAGTGAAAACAACAACAATAAAAAATGAGTATCAGATCTGTGAAGGATGATATATTCCTGACCCTGGAATGAGAAAAAGAAAAACAAAAAAAAAGATGGACAGATTTAGCTATGTAAACATATTTAAATTTATGAACCATGAGAAAAATTAACTCAAGGAAACAACAAATGTTTTCCTCAGTGATTAATATGATTTTTCTCATCAGTATATTTTTTCAGTGTCTTTAAGTCTACTCACATATTTTTACTAACAGATTCGTGTCTATGTTATAAACGTTTGCATAAACACAAGAAAATGCTGAGGTTCCCCAATCTCCCGATTCTTGGACCTCTGCACTGGGAAGTAAATGTACGGAGGTGAATCACAAAAGGGGATTAATAATAAAGACAAGTGGTATACTATTTCTTTGTAGATATATTTTACCTTACACACAGATGTTGAACTTGTGACGGATGCCTGGAGTTTGGGGGATATAGGAACTATCTGTTCCCATGGAGCTGATCCTTTTTATTGAGAAAAGGGGCATCACACACAAATGAAAGACAGGTATTGATGTCAGATGAGGGTTTAATGGTTTACTGCTCTCAGCGAGCTTCTGATCTAACCCAAGAATGTTGAGATGCCCAGGTTTGGGTGACCTCCATTCCAGGGCCTTTGGAGTATTTTGTAGAAAACTGATAATGGAGTGAAGGAGACGGTTATGTGTCTCTGACTCATAATTTATTTATACTTTTCTAAAACCTCCCTAGTTTTCATAACTAGAACTCTTTTGCTGCTCGAACAAATGGGTGGAATTCCCAGTTGGGCTTCCTGGAGACTGATTAAAATCATTTGTGATGTTGCTAGTGGATGAGATGATAAACATTTATTAATTGAATTCATTAAGTACTTACTGCTTGCTAGACACCATTCTAAGTTCTGGGAATATAGCAGTAAGCAAAAACAAAAAACCTCTGTCCTCATGCAGCTTACATTCTGGTAGCAGGGAGACAGAGGATCAAAATAAATAAGTGAAAATGCAGTGTTAGATGACAATGAGAGCCATGGAGAATAGCAGGGAAGGTGGGTAGGAGTGTTGCCAGTTGAGGCTGTACATGAAGAAGCCAAGAAAGGTCTCCCTGAGATGGTTGTAATGAACAAGCCATGCCATGCAGTCAGCTGGGAGCAGATTGTTCCGGATAGAAGGAAGAGCCAGTGCAAAGGCCCTGAGGTTCAAGTGTGCCTGGAGCATGGGAAGAACAGCATGGAGGTGAACGTGACTGAGATAGGTGCCCAGGGATGAGATGCGTAGATTTGGAAGATAGAACAGTTGTGAGGATGGGCAAATCTTGGAGGGCCACACGAGGGGTGTGTGCAGAAGAGTGATGTGATTCCATTTGCAACTTCATGGACTTCACTGGCTCCTATACTGGGACTGCAAGGCAGGGGTGGGGAGGCCATTGGAGTAGTGCAGGCCACCTTAGAGGTGGCAGAGCCCGGACTCAGGTCTGTGCTGCTGTCCTCCTCCACATAATTATTCTTCCAAATACGAGGGACAGTCATCGACTTTTCTCAGGAGTTAGTCTAACCTTAGTGCTTAGACTGTTATTTTCACATTGCAGTACCTAGAAAATGAGAAGCTTTTTTCTCCTTAAGCGAGTGTTCTTTCAGATGCTTTCTGCTGCCTGTGTCATGCCAGGACGTGGGTGGATTTATTTTTGTCGTTTTTGCACCGGGGAGTCTGCTTCTGATTTGCAGATTGCATTTATTATAGGGCATATTGTCCATTGATGAATAATGTGTGGGCTACAAAGCAGATACACAGCTTTTAAAATAGCTCATTTATCCTGCAAGCCTCACCCCTAGAGGGAGGCAGGCCCTTCAAAAGAGTTTTCAGGAGCAGCGGTTTCTGCATCTGATTTTCCCAGTTTTTGAGGCCATGTTTTTCCCCCTGGTTCATCATGTTTCTTTGATGGGCAGTCTCAGTTCATGGAGAAGACCTGAGATGGTGAGAGAATTTTTAGGTCTCTGCTAAGGAAATAGGTGCTCCTTTGTCTCAGCTCCTGAAAATGTCTCTTATATTGTTGGGTTAAATTCTAGTCCTGCTTTTGCACTGAAGTCCTGTAGGCATTGTAACATGGCCACAGCCAGTTCATCCTCGTTTCTTTGAACTGACTAACTAAGGCTTGTGCAGAGGGTCTGGGTTTGGGAGAGCGAAATTTCCATTCGAGGGAGCACTCTTGGGAACATTCTCTCAGTCTTAACCATGAAAGGGTCACTGGCAGGGTAGGGCACAAAGTGGTTCAGAGCCACCTCCCTTACGGAGTCCAGGCCTGCAGGCTCAGTGATCACCGCTTACATGAACTTCACTGCAGATGGCTTTTCCTTTCGAGCAGGTTTCTTCTTTTGCCTAATATGTTGCAATCTTCCCTCAGTGGCCAGGTGGCATCTGTTGGAATGCTGGGGTGCGTGGCCAAGCAAAACAGATGCAGGAAGAGTTGGCTGAAGTTGGGGAAGAGAGAGAGAGGCAAAGGAGGGCAGGAAACCAGGAGGGTAGGTTGTGTTGAAGGTCTGGGTGGGGTTAAACAGTAATTATCTATAGAACGGAGGACTAAGGTTTATTCATAAGTTCATTGCTTTACAACTCGCAGAAAATCGTCCCAGGCTCATGAAGGTGTTTCCAAGCCCAGTGAATGCCTCTTTTTTATTTTTCATCCTGCATTCAGAATGGGGTTTAAATGGTTCAGTACAGCAAAAAGAATTAAGTAGTAGTAACCTCCTGCCCAGTGCACGCCACTGGTCATCAGATATTTTTTACTTTATTTTAATTTATTGCTTTTTTTTGCCTATTACTAGGTTAACTTTTAATGGAATAGAATCTGCCAAGGATAACTCAGCTTGGATAAAAAGAATTTCACTGATTCTGATTTTCCAGCTCAGTAAAGGAACCCATGGCCAGGAATGCATGTATTGATTGTGGGGGTAGGGAAAACATGGTACCCAGGTGGTACCCAGGGGATTCTGCTTGACAGCTAGTTTAAGAAGTTAATGCAAATGACAACCTAAATCTTGATTTGGTTAATAAACTTTGCTATAAATACTGATTTAGTGCACTTATTCTCCACGTTCTTTCTTTATCACCCAAAAATATACATTTTGTTTATGCAATGGCTTTTGCTGAAAGTTGGGGATCCTTTTGAGGCCCAATAGTCTACAGAATAGGTTACCATGTCAGTAAGTCTGCACAATACCTATGCATTAAGAGCAATACAGTGTTCCAATTGAATATTTGCAATGTGTATGGAAAAAAGCTTATCTCCCAAAATAGCCTAGAAATGAAAGAAATAATTTTCTCCTCGGTTTCCTGCTGCAAGTAGTACGTGAAAGTGGGATTTCAATTCTTGACTGGCAAGACCGGTCTATCCTGTTATATCTTATGTGCAAATACCATTTTTTCTCCAGCTAACTAAAGCATCTTCATTCTGGAAATATTAACTGAGTGCATTTTTGTGGCTTTTGAAAACTCTGCTGCTTGAAAGTATTGACCAGTTGTCAGATTTTTCATAACTTGGTAATAGTTGGTTTCTTTCTCAGAGTATTAAAAGCAAAATATTAAAAATGCAGAGGACTGGAAAGGTTCCCCGAGCCAGTGTCTCATTTTTGAAACAGGAGACACAGTGGCTTGTTCAAGGGCACACAGGAAGGGGTACAGAACTTGGATATCAGGTGTCCTGATGCCCAAACCCCTGTTTCTGCTAACCTAGCCCAGGGGAGTAGTAAACTACAGGCCTCCCTTCTTTTGTTGTGCTTCACTGTGCTTATGCCTCACAGTTGTTGTGGTTTTTGGTTTGTTTTTAATGAATGGAAGGCAAGACCCTCCACAAGTAAAATCATGACAACTCACTTTATTGTGATGGTCTGGAACCAAACCCGCCCTGTCTCTGTGGTATGCCTATTATAGCCATCTGGAGTCTTGCAAACTACCCAAGGGTAGTTCACACTCCTCTATGGCTCTTTCATGCCTTTCTAAAAGCATATTCCAACAATATTTTTTTGACTCACTGTTACCTTCATAGCCATGAGTCATTGTATAAGTACTTTGTGTAAGAAAGTACTTACTAATGATCCTATCAGGGACGAATAAGTTATATAATAGACTTTTCTTCATCATTAAAGTTCTCAGGACGCCCATGATCTTTGAGGCATTTGCTGCTTATTTTTTATTTCTCTTTTCTCTTGCTAATCAATGACCACCTACTGTGGTTCTCAGTATAGTAGCCCACCACCCGCTTCTAATCAGCTACTTCTGATCTGACAAGGATTTAGAGTGTGTTTGTGTAAACTTGTGAGGATTGTTTATAAAGTGAGAATAAATGGGTTGAGAGTGAGAGTTTGGGTCTTTTTGAATAAAGTACTTATGGTCTGTCTTGTCTTTCTCCCCCATATCCCTTTGTTTCTTATACATTCTTTGTCCTCTGGAAGCGTGTCTGGAATCAGATAGATTATTATAAGGTTTAAGTTAAAGAATTAATGGGATAATATACGCCAGCTGTTTAGCATAGTTCCTGGCATACATTAGTGTTTAATAAATGCTAGCTGTTTTTATTATTGTTCCCTCTGAAGGAGAAGATGTAAATTCTTCACAGATGTTTAGGAGTTGGATACACAGCCAACCTATTAGCTGAATTTATATCGTCAAACATTTTCAGTTCATCTTAATTCTTTATTGCTCTCTGGGTTTTGTCCTTATCCTTTGAGGGTTAATGAATTTTCTACTGTAACTGCATGGAAGAACCATGGGGAGGGGGAGGGGGTTGTGAATCAATAAAAAGTATTCTTAAAAAAGATTTTATGATTCACTAGGCTACCAGGTGTCTGCAACTTCTATTTTTAGGACTTTAAGTTAAGAGGATTGTATAGACTTTGGTCTTTTGTTCTCCTCATTAAAGGCCAAATCAAGGTGACTTTTTGAATTATCTTTCTTTCTTTCCCTGAATGTATTTCTGAAGAATTTCTTTCTAATTTTCATTAAACTCAAACAGAGTTTCATAATTTAAAAGTTACCTGTTAGTTCCCTGTAAAGTATGAAAACCAAATTATAAACCAAGATGTACGGTTGATTATAGGTCAATCTTTTTATCAACAGTGATGTGATTGCACATACGAATCCTGTATTTTGCTTATTGAGTGGATATGAAAATGCAGGACTTGAGCGAGTAGTTTCCCTCATTGATGATCATGTTTGTTTGGTAATAATTATATTGAAATGATGCCTCTTTGTTTTTCTCTGTGTATTTTCTCCCTTCACTGAATGTGCTTCTCTCTAATCTCTGAATTTCAGGCGTCTATTAATAAAGTGTGTGTAAAGAATTAGTTGCTAATTTTAGATGTGCTTGAAATGAGATTGTCAGCAAATTACATCTTCAAACCTAGACTACAGTTTGTTGTGGATTGGACATCACCCTTTGGTTTAGGAGATAGATTCCAAACTCGTGAAAATATAAAAAGTTCATTACTTCTGATATTTTTCACATATTGGACTTTTCTTATACACTTTTAAGATACTTAAAACATTATATAGGATTAGAGGTCCAGTGGGGTCCCTCAGCCTGGCCTGTGGGATCTGACCGAAACGGGCTCTCCAACATCCCCAAGGTGTCCCGGATTGTGAGAGGGTGCAGGCCAGGCCGAGGGGCCCCACTGGTGCACGATCAGTGTCGGGGAGGGACACAGGAGGTTGGCCAGCTAGGGAGGGACCGCAAGAGGGCTCCAGGGCGTGTATGGCCTGTCTAGCTCAGTCCGGATCTGCCAGACCCCAGCAGCAAGCTAACCTACCGGTCGGAGTGTCTGCCCCCTGGTGGTCAGTGCACATCATAGCGACTGATCGACCGGTCGACTGTCTTTCCCCTGGTGGTCAGTACACTTCACAGCGAGCGGTTGAGTGGCCTTAGCATATCATTAGCATATTACACTTGGATTGGTTGAATGGACGACCGGGTACTTGGCATATTAGGTTTTTATTATATAGATCATAGATAGTTTTTCTTTCCAGACTTAGTTTTATTTGCATGATGATTTTACAACATTAAATTCATTAGTGATTAGAGACTGGAAAAAAATCTTTACTGGTTATTTAGTAGATAGAAAGAAATATTTATTCCTAAGCCCCAGTCAGTAGGTAAGAGCTGTGAAATAAACTTAAGTTCAGTGGTAAAACTGGCCAGAAATTAATATCATTTAATTCAGCCTCCCCTCATTTAATGAAAAAGAATAAATTAAATCCAGAGAGGTTATGTTGTTGCCACCTTTATAAGTATGAAGTTAGTAAAGAACAAGTGACCTTTCTGATTCCTTTTACATTCCAGATTCTGTTCTAGAGATGCAAGTATTAAATAAGAGAGACATGGTCATTGCTCTTAGGAAGCTTATATTCCAGCTTTGCAGTTATGAATAGTAAAAAGATACTATTTTAAGATACTAACACATACATATACATATTACTGCTCTTAAAAGGCAGTGTTGCAGCTTTTGTATTTATTGTGAATAGTAAAAAAATAATATTTTAAGATACTAATGCATACATATTTTCATTAGTATGTCAAAGGAAGTAAACAGGAAGCTGAGACAACGAAAGTAATAGGGAGGACTGCTTGAAGAAGCATGATCAGGACAAGCCCCTCATAAGAGCTGACTGTCAGTGGAGGCCTAATGCATGAGCAGGGAACTGTGGGAGCAGTGTGGGTGGAAGGCAGTTTAGGCAGAAGGAACTGCACGCACAGAGGTCTGCATTGTGAAGAAGAGGGTTAGGTATGTTGGAGGAGCTAAAACAATGGGGCTAGGCAGCGGTTCTCAACCTGTGGATTGAGACTTCTTTGGCGGTCGAACAACCCTTTCACAGGGGTCGCATAAGACCATCCTGCATATCAGATATTTACATTACGATTCATAACAGTAGCAACATTACAGTTATGAAGTAGCAACAAAAATAATTTTATGGTTGGGTCACAACATGAGGAACTGTATTTAAAGGGCCAGAAGGTTGAGAACCATTGGGCTAGACTAGAGCATAGTGAGTGAAGGCGTTAGTGTCCATGATGACTTAAAAAATGTTCAGCGTTTCCTAGATCATTCACATCATAGAGTACGTCCCCGTGTCTGATTGTAACTGACATGGAGGGGGTAAACAACTTGAATTAACTCATTGTCTTTGGAACCTGGGAAAACAAAGTAGTTATCTTAAAAAGTATAAATCATCTCAATTTCTATGAAAAAAAAAACACACACAAAAATGAGTATCTAATATCACCTTTGAGATTTCAAAAGGGCACCTTCCTCTCAAAAATGATTGGAAGCCACTTTTTGTTTTTGTCTCAAAATTCTTGTATTTTGTATTCTTGTCCTTGTATTTTGCCTCAGCTCAGGCGGGAACGTGAGTGAGGCACAGAGATTTCTAGACATGTCTTTAGACTTCATCTTTACTTTCAAAACAGTTGGCAGAGAAGTTGAAGCTGTTTTTATTGGGTTCTTGTTCATTTTCTGGGCACGACTAATTGTGTCCAGGATGCACACACTGTATGGTTGTTGACATCTGGGTGTTGTAGATAAGGCTTTGTGATCGCATAACAAGTTGGACAAAGCCTTATCCATTCAGGGTCCTCCAACTTGCAAGGTGCTTCACTTTAGTCCAAAGCGGAGGCTGCATGGCTGCAGTGCAGCTTTCAGGTCTGGCCCTAAGACCATAGCGTTCATGCCGGCACATCCTTCTTAGAGTAAACGTGGGAAGACTGTGGCCGAGTGAAGGTGGCAGAGGTTTCTCTCCCTCCCCATCATGAGAGAGATTGTATTTTCCCTCTCCTTGAGTCTGGGCTGGCCTGCGAATGCCTCAGCACTGATGCGGGGCTAGTTCTATATTTAGCCTTTAAGGACTCCAGCTTCCGCTTTCTGCCTTTCGGAGCGTGTGTTTTTAGGATCCACCTGCCATGTAAAGAATTTCAAGTTAGCCTCATAGAGAGCAGATCCAGCTTTCTAGCCACCCCCTCCAAAGTGCCAGACAGGCAAATGAAGCCTTGGACATTTCAGCCCGACACCATCTGACCACAGCACTAAGGCCACAGGCTGCCCAGTCAATGTACAGATTCCTGGGAGGCAGTACACGGCTGTTACCGTTTTAAGCCCCTAAGAGACCGTGTCCTTTATATTCAGTCCTGGGGAATTTAAACTTTGCTGGTTGTCCCGAGCTGCCTCCTGTAGGTAAGCCTAGTGGCAGAGTGTGGGATGGTGGAGTGAGTGCGTGGACAGCTGTTTTCCCGGAAGCTGGAGGAGGGTAGCTGCACACAGGATGGGCAGACAAAATAATCGTTCAAGGAGACACTTGGCTTAGACAGCTGAGAAACAACTGCAGTGGCCCAAAGGAGTAGAAAGAGTGGGTGTTTTGCGATCAGGAATGGATTATTCAACTTTAAGGAAAAAGACAGGCTTTTTAAGGAAAGTTACCATATTCTTAGAAGTTGCAGAAAGAAGCATTTTTAGGTTAGGCCTGCACTGAGATCCAAGTCTTTGTTTTAATAGGAGGGCCGTGAAAGACTTCTCCCAAATAATGAAGAAATGCTTTAATACAGGTGATAGCCTCTGTTTTCTTCTCTTCTAGTGCTAGTGAATTTCAGTGTCCATGAAAATGTCATTTCCTGCAGCCTATATGCCTTTAAAGCCATAGCATTGGCAAAGTGCTTTTTACATAATAGGTGCTCAATAAGTGGGGTCAAGTTTAGTTTGCATAGTAATTTGATTCATGTTACATATGAATCAGCATCAATCACAAATCATATCTACATACTTCCCTGGGATTAACTTAAACACACACACACACACACACACACTCACACACGCACAAAGCTCAGACCAAAAACAATTTTGTTCGACAACAAAGAACTTCCTATTTCTTGAGTAATTTCCAGAGATACACAGCTCAAGTGATACGTCCTAAGCACGAAGGAGTGTGAAGTCCTTGGCAGTTCAGTGCCCTGTGTTCATTTGGAGGGAATCACAGTCTGGCAGCTGTGATGGTCCCTCTCCTTGCCGTGGTCTTACTCACCTACCTCCACGTTGCGGGGGCTGCTGCTGTCACCAGCCTTTCTGTGTAACTGCAGCCTCCACAACCTTGGAGCCACACCCTCACCGCTTACCTGACCCCAGGAGAAAGTTGGAAGGGATGAGGGCAGGAAAAGTTAAAAAGCAGGGATCACCACCCTGGCTGCATACTGAATGCCCTATGGGCAGCTGATGTCAACAGGGACAGAGCCTCTGCTTGTCTGTCATCTTCCGTGTAGCATGGCTGTGCGCCAGCAGGAACAACTGGTCGGTTGAAATCTTTGGCCTCTGTTGACACTTTTTAATATGTTTTGTTCAAGATTCTTAGTCAATAGCAAGAAAATAGTAATACCAGCTTTTGTTTAGGTTTTGTTTATAGTTTTAAGAATAGCCTGCTGGAATGTATTAAACAAAACGCTTGATTTAAGGCCCTTTTTCTGCCACTGACAGGTTCTGTGACCCTTGGCCATTTAACTTTTCTGATCCATTTCCTTATTTGTAAATGATAGCATTTGTGTTAGTGTTTCTGTAAGGAGTAAGTGAAATAACCACAAGGGTTATATGAATGCTAATATGCTTCACAAATGTATTTGATTACATTATTATTAATAAAATGCTTACCAGAAAAAGTTAATGCATAGTCCTTTCTTCCCTCCTGAGATGACTTGAGAAGGATTTTAGGCTTAAGCAATTAAGGAAACCACCTGGCGTAAGGAGCAAAGTCTCTGTTTTGAACTGTAGGTATGGCTGGGTCTGGGTTTATCATTGTTGGAATGTGTTGGTGTCCATGGTTATGAACTTTAGTACAATGGTGCTAAGGTATTAGTCAAGTAGACTGAGTGCTGCTGCTGCTCAAACATTTCTGTACAGAGACTTTGTTTTTTCCCTGGAGAGTATTTGTTTCTCCGTGCCAGGCTCCAGGCTGGCTGTGCTGCCCGGGCTTCCCCTTGCCAGACGTGCAGCCAGGTTGGAGGGGCATTTATGGCAGGTCTCGGTACTGTTATCATGTGAGTCCCTCCTGGGATTGGATGGGGGAAGAGGAGCATTAAGAACAGGAAAGAAAAAAAATGTTTTGGTGAAGATATAAGCAACAAGTAAAACAGGATATTAATTCCAGAGCCATCCCTGAGGCAGCAGAGAAAGGCAAGCTGCAGCGTGAACATCAGTTAGGAGCTCAGTTCCTACGGGCGGAGGGGGGTGTTGGGTGTATATTCCAGGAAGTGGCAGACTTGTCAGGTTTGTTAGGGGGAGCCTGGGAGCAGTGAAAAGAAAGGCTGTTGACCAGGCATCTTCTAATGCAGTAGATATTGACCTGTAATGTGACAGTCCCTCCCCATTAGGTAGTTGCTGGACATTAATTGCTGGCTGGTCCCTGGTTGCATTTGCAGTTTTGGCTTCTCGGTGGGTATAAATGAAGTAATTAAAACCTGTGGTTTTCACATTTTGTTCCCAAGTCTGTTTCTAAGGCTCTGCAAACATTCACCTGAATTTTGTGTTTATTATTTTTAAACTTTAACAACCATGAAGATAGATATCATAAATTTGAACTTAAAATGTATAATGATAAAATATGAGTGAATGTATTTTACATTTTGAGATTCTATATATAGTGTTTGAAATACACTATAGCTTATCTTTAACTGCTCTTAACTGGTTGGATTGACTAGGTAGTTTATGGTCAAAACCTTCAGTTTCTATAAACACCTCATGTGATCCCAGTGCAGGTAGTCCATGGTCCACTTTGAGAAACTGTAGTCTAAGAGATGTTGGACAATGCCTTAGAAAAACTGACAGCCCTAGAAATACTTTCTCCCTAGCATAGTTATTTTCAGCTGCAGTGTCACTGTTTGAGAAATATCAAAGATGCCTTCTTTTTTAATAACAAAAAGAATGTTGAAGTGTGTTCATTACTCATCCAGGTCTTTAACAGCATTGAACGTCAGATGGGCCTATGAAATTCAGAGTGGCTCTCTCTCCATTGGGGACCTGAATATTTCATAACTAACGGTGTCTAATGCAGTTTGTTCTAGAGTTCAGGGTCTGACGTCTCAGTATGGCCAAAGCCATTTGAAGATCAACTTTGGAGGCACTTTACACTTTTGCCATGCCCTTCCAGTGGCCAAGCCCTGCCTATTCTGCCTCTTGCAGAGTCGTGTCGTCCCCCCGGCCCCCCCCCCCCGCCCCGCCCCTGGCACCAGTGCTGTGGCCAACCCCTTATCCAGGTCAGTAGTGTCCTAACTGGTAAGACTCCTAAACACCTCCAAACTGACTCCTCTTGTCTGTCCTGCACACTGGCGCACAAAAGTGCGATCTTCTGAACTGCAGATCTATCTGACCAGTTCCTCTTCTGCCCAAACTCCACCGGGGTTGTCTCTTACCACTGAGATAAATCTGTTGCACGTTTGGCCTGATAGGGCTGTGGTCTCCACTCCACAAACATCCCCAGATACAGTGCACTTCTCCTCACCTTTATTGCCCACGGCCCCTCTGTTTAGGGTGTCCCTCACCTTTTCTGTCAACTCCTTGCTAAGGTCTCTGCTTAGTCCTCACTGTCCCCACTTCCACCTCCATCTATGTATGTTTGTAGGTCTGTCTTCTGGCAAATTAGGTTGAACATTTTAAGTTTGAAGACAGATTATCAGAGGGGAAAAACTGTTCACACAGTGATTCTATATTTGACTTCTCTTGAAAAGTTTTTTTTTTTAATATATTTTATTGATTTTTTACAGAGAGGAAGGGAGAGAGATAGAGAGTTAGAAACATCGATGCGAGAGAAACATCGATCAGCTGCCTCCTGCACACTCCCCACTGGGGATGTGCCCGCAACCCAGGTACATGCCCTTGACCGGAATCGAACCTGGGACCTTTCAGTCCGCAGGCCGACGCTCTATCCACTGAGCCAAACTGGTTTCGGCTGAAAAGTTTTATTCATCAAGATGAAGGGAGTCCAAGGTGACAGGACCCCTGCCCTCAGAGAGCTCACAGTCTAGGGAGAAGCGGGTACAGAAAAGATACTGCCAGACAGTGTGTACTGATCTTGGTGGAGAACTGTCCACCAAGAGAAAGACAAATGAAAGCTATGGATTCTCACCAGTGAGGAAACTGGAAGGCTAAAAGGAAGGAAGTGCAAATGGGGATTTCAACGTGCAGATGGGAGAATATCCTACACCAGGCGAAATTAGGTGATGTTGCATAGAGACGACGTATGACTGGAGAAGGAGGTTGAAGCAGGTGTGTATGTGGCTATGCCCTAGGATGTCAGTAGGATGTTTTGGTTGGGGCAAGGGCTGGGGAAACATCTGTGCCATCTGAGGGCTGGGGTTTTGCATTGCTGCTTCTGCTTGATTGGACAGGAATTTGTTTTATGTTCTAAAACCAGGAGTCGGCAGATCTTTCCTGTGAAGGACAAGATAGTAAATGCATTAGGCCTCTAGAGAGTAAATATGTTAGGTCTCTAGAATCTGTTTAGAACAGACTGCATGATGCACTGTTAGTCAGATTCCGAGTGGAGGGAAAGCCTCTGCATTGCTTGGTCTCTGCTCTCAGCCGGGCTAAGTGTTCTTGGCAGGATTCGGCCCCCTCCACCCCCGAGTGTGCTCTGCGAGCAGGACTCCTGCTCCAATTTAGAATCCGCAGTGTGCTGGGAGGGACCGTGGGTGTTTTGTAAGGCACTGTGCCTCTGTGTTTACATGTAGTGTTTGCCTGTTCTCATGTGTGGTGAAGAGAGGACCAGTGGGGCTGCCCGGCCAGGAAAGCTCTCTTGGCAGGGTTGTGAGGAAGAGGGCACCTTTGAGAGAACAGAGGAGGGTCTCCAGGGGTAGCCTTTTGATCTGAATAAACGAAGAAAAGCTGGTGGGCATTGCACGGGCAGGACGGATGAGGGGACCATGTAGAACAGGACGTAGGAGGCATAAATAAGCGCCGGTCTGTGGGGGTTGGTAATTGGGTGGACTTACCATTTGGGCAGGCTGAGTCATGGGAGGCCCCCAGAAAGCTGCGGGTGTGCAGCAGCGACAGTACAGCACGGGGTGGAGGCAGAGGGAGCAGAGGGAATTGGAAAATAGGGCTAAATCTGAGAAATCCTCCTTTGACATTGTTTCAATACATTATTTTTTCTGTATTCTACCACAATTAATATACATTCATTTTAGAAAAGTCCAAAAGTCAGAAAACAATCATGCAGTCTCATCATCCAGAAATAATCGCTGTTCATTTTCTGCCCCCTACTTGAGAGGCTCTTAAAAGAGAACAGAGGAATCTGTAAAAGGCATTTTCTAAGTAACTACTCTTTCCACTTAGGTGACACTCCCGAACTCTGTTATAATTTCAATACTCTTTTCTTTTTTTTAATCTGGAAGGAGTAGCCGATGGACATGGTGTGAGACTTCCAGGGGAGGCCTTAGCACTGCTATGAGGCGCAGGATGTGAGAGCTTTCGCAGTGTCTTTTGCTTCTTGTCCTAAGACTCTGCCCACTCAGTTGGCACACTTTTCACCTTGTTTTCCTCTCAACTTCTGCCACATGGTTCCCTTCTTTATATTATATCTTTTAATCGTTAGGTAGTTGTTCCTCCTCCTAGCTCTCCATGCCTGCAAACAGTGTTCAAATAAGCAGTGTCTCATAAACAAAGCAATAAAAATGTCCCCTAACCCTTGGAAGTGTGTGTGTGTGTGTGTGTGTGTGTGTGTGTGTGTGTGTGTTTTGGGGGGAGGCCTTTTCCCCCCTTACTATACTACAACCTACCTATTCAAGCAATTTTAAAATTAAGAAGTTCAAGAAATACCCTGCCTTATGACCCAGCAATTTCACTTTTGGGAATATATTAGAAGAAATCCACAACACTGATTTGAAAGATTATGTGTACCCTATGTTCATTGCAGCATTATTTACAACAGCCAAGATTTGGTAGCAGCCCAAGTGCCCATCAGTAAATGAAAGGATAAAAAAAAACCTGTGTGTGGTACATTTACACAATGGACTACTACTCAGCCATAAAAAAAGAAGGAAATCTTACCTTTTGCAACAGCATGGATGGACCTGAGAGTATTATGCTTAGTGAAATATGTCAGAGAAAGACAGATACCATGTGATTTCACTTATATGTGGAACCTAAGGAACAAAATAAAACAGACTCAATAGATACATGAAAACATACAGCTGTTAGGAAGGGGATTTGGGAACTGGGTGAAAAGGTGAAGGGATTAAGCAAAACAACAACAACAACTCACAAAACAACTCATAGGCACTGACAAAACTGCATGGTGATTACCAGAGGGAAGGAGGGATAGGGAGAGGTAGGGGAGGGTAAGGGAGGGATGAATGGTGACAGAAGGAACCTTGATTTTGGTGGTGAACACATGATACAATATACAGGTGATGTATTATAGAACTGTATGCCTGAAACCTTTATAATTTTATTAACCTATGTCACCCCAATTCAGTAAAAAAAATTTTTTTTTGCAAAGAAACAATGTTTAATCAAAAGGTAAAGTTGGTGGAAATCTCTATTTTACAAGTCTAGCAAAATATGCAGTGAACAGTACATAGTTTCTGCTTGCTTATTTTTTCATCTGTTCATTGCATTTCTGACAAAAAGGAATGTTTTCTAATCTGGTGAAAATGCCGGCCCTTAGCTGGTAAATCCAGTTCTGCCACCTCGAAGGAGGGAAGGGAACTCTTTCTAAAAAGAAGGATTGAACTACTTCTCATGATCTTATACCTTCCATTTATTCATCTATCTGATTTTTAAATGCCACTGAAATTTATACTCCCAAGAAATTTAAACGAATGTAGTAATTAATTGCAAAATAAAGGTTTGCAAAACATTATTTGCAATGACTGAAATGAAATAAAAGATAAGTAAGTACATTCTAGATCAGTCCAGTTGATTTAAATAAAAATGCCATACCCGATGAATGGCTGAGTGAGTGAGCAAATGACCTTTGCTTTGGGGCTTACCTCACTGGGCAGATCTGACTGGGGTTTATCTGTTGCACTCCTTTGCAGGTGTTGATGCCTCAAGTTGAGTTTGAATGCTCTCACTGGGTAGGGCAAAGTGGCTCAGGCTGGTGGAACATTCTGTGGTTCAGCCTATTACTTAGGTGAGCTCATGAAATAGACTTCCCTTCCTGGATACCTACTAGTATACAAAAGAGAAGCCCAAGGGACGACGGAGAGGTGAATTCAAAGTAAGGAATTCCTTTCGGTATCAGGCTAAGTCATGTTGTCAGTGGATCACACCACAGAGATTTATTTTCTCACTCATAATATGTTCTGCTTTGGTAGCAGGGAAGCTGTGCTGTGTGTGGTGACCGAGAGTCCCCAGGCTGATGACAGCTAATCCCATCACCTCTACCATCACTTCCGCCATCACTGCCGTAGGGAAAGGAGCATGGCAATTGCACATTGCTCTTGAAGGCTTCCACCTAAAAACACTGCTGTGCACACTTCATTGGCCAAAACAAACCCTGTGCCCATGCCTAATTTTGGATTGGAGGAATGCAGGTCTACTGTTGCCCAGAAGGAGAAATGGAATATTTGAGAACAGCCTTTTTGACATTTATCTACCTTAATGGTCATGAGTCTTTGGGACAATGAACAATCCTTCCTCTTACAAAGGTCTCAGCAGCCTGGTACCAGCCAGTGGTACATCGTACACTTGACTCAAGAAATCTCTTTTGAGAGGTAGCTCACTGGCCACTTCACTATTATTAACTTATGGATTGAGTTGTGTCCCCCAAAAAGATATGTTGAAGTCCTAATCTCCAGAACATAAAAATGTTACTTTATTTGGATATAGGGTCTTGGCAGACACAGTTGGTTTACGATCAGGTCATTTGATCAGGTGGGCCCTAAGTCAATATGCTTGGTGTCTTTATTTAAAAAAGGAAATTTGAACACGCGCTCACACACACAGGGAGAATGCCATGTAAAGATGAAGCAGAGGTCAGGGGGATGCAGTAGAAGCCCAGGAACTCCAAAGATGGCCAGCAGACCCCCAGAAGCTAGGAGAGAGGGGCATGAACAGATTTCTCCCCACAGCTTTCAGAAAGGACCAACCCTCTGACACCTTGATCGTGGACTTCTAGCCTCCAGGACTGTGAGACAATACTAGTACATTTCGCTGTCTAATCCACCCAGTTTGTGGTACTTTGTTATGGCAACCTTAGCAAAGTAATCCACTAACCATATACTTTTTATAATTTTTCGGGGGCATGGCAAGCAGACCTACTGGGGAAAATCAAAACAAGGTCACCTACCTGGCTGAAATGGCTCAGTTGGTTGTGCACTGAAAGGTTGACTGTTTGATTCCCTGTCAGGGCACATGCCTGGCTTGCGGGTTCAGTCCCTGGTTGGGGCACATACAGAAGGTAATCGATGGATGTTCTCTCTCCCTCTCCCTCTCCTTCTCTTTCTCTCCCCCTCTCCCTCCCCCCCCCCCCCTCCTCTCTTTCCTTCTCTCTCCCTCCAAGCATGTCCTCAGGTGAGGATTAAAAAACAAAATAAGACCCACCTTAGGAAAGTTTGACAAATCCTAGCCAAGATGCTACCTGATGGTGCTTGCAGAGACATTGTTTGAGTAATCTCCTCGATTCCCCCCGAAAGTAGTTTTGGCAAATGTGTGTGTTTCTCCTGTTGTAGCCTTGGAAGCGAAGAGTAAAATGTATTAGTGGAAAGTCAGTATATGCAAGAAGAATAATTTAGTGACAATTCTAGCAATATGAGTAATCTCTCTTTATTATACTATTGCAAGTGGTTATCAAGATAGAAAAACGTTTTGTGGGATGAAAAGCTTTGGGGACAGGAGTAGCTTTTGTCAGTGATGGGGGAAGGGAGATTGTCTATAGGCAGAAGTGCTGGTAGCTTCCATCACTGATTATCTCCATTGTTATGGCAACATCTGGTCTTTTGGGCAGACTGATTTTGCATCATCTTGTTATTCTCCGTAAAGATGGTTTGTCAAATACTTAATTTTATTGTTTTGGAAAGCTTTTATATCATTGATGCTTACCAATTAAACTATTTTGCTAAACCATATGTCTGGCTATTTTGTTTCATTGTAAATACTTCCTCACTGTTGCCATGGAGAATGATGCTAGGGACACTATCAGGCATCCTTTCATTGAACCTACAGGTTGTGTGTAACCTGATTGGTACTGCTACATGGCCAGCGTCCTGGCTGTTACTTCTAGGTGCTAGTGACCTGCTGCTTTTCCATGTGTGCATTGTCATGGGCATTCTTGTGCTTTCTGTCCCCTCTACACACCCATCACATACATACACTCTGTCCCTTACACACATGCTAATATATTTCAGGGTCAAGATCTACATTATGTTTTAAATGTTGAGTTTAGTTGCTTTAAACAAAGGATTTCTTAATTGCTCAGTGCTAGAGAAGGGGGTGCTGGGTGCTAAATGGTTACCAAGCTATCCTTTACTGCAATGAAGTTGTCCCCTTCCTCCTGTTGGTAAACCCCAGATTCTGTGTGGTGATGTATAATTGAAGAACTTGAGAGCTATTTTAAAATGCTGCTTTCTTTAACTTTTTTTACTGGACATTTAACTTTGTCCTCATTTAACTTTATCCTGTACTTAATGCTCTGAGCTTAACAGAGAGGTTTATATGATCAAAAAGGCAGCTCTTCACCCAGCATGAAATTCCAGTCTCATTCATTTCTGTTTACCCTCTGCCAAAGAATTGAGACAACTGCATCCTTGACTTACAGACACAGAGGACCAAGCTGTGGTCCATAATTGTGTTTAAAATGTGGAGCTAAAAGACGTTTATGTAAAATACATTCACGAGAAGAAAGCGGAGTCTATCATCTGTTCTAGCCTGTGCTTCCTGCCCATGGAGGCCCCGGAGTGAAATCATAGACCTCCTAGAGGAGACGTCAGCTTCCAAGGTGACATTTGTCCCCATGATCAAGAGTTCACTTCTGATCTACGAGTAATTTATGAACAAATTAAGTTCTGACTTGATAAAGCAGAATCAAACCCCTGTTTACATTGTCTTTCCTGTTCTCAGACTGTCCTTAAATCTCTGTGATATAAATATTTTTGCACAGTGAGATCTAGAAGAGTCTTATGATGCATATTTCCATTTGCTTCCTTATGCAACATCAAACTTGATAGACAATTGAGTCATTGTGTTGGGTGTTCATTCTGATGCGTCTCCTCTTATAAATTTTGTGTGTGCGCACATGGCGCTCATGCCTGTGTTTTGCTAGGAATAACAATCAGCGAGCTATTGGCAGAGTGCTCATTTGCTCTTTCTAACACAGATGGTGGGGAGAATTCTCTTACAACCATTAAAAAAGAGAGAGAAAGGCAAAAATGATAATCATGTGCCTAGTTCATGCTCCAGATTCATTTACAGCTGAGTATGATCTTCAGTATTACAAGGAAATAAGCTTTAAAATCAAATTATAGTAGAACTTTGCTAATTCATGCCTGACTAATTTGCCCACCCAGAAGTTCTCACTGAAATCTTGCTGTTCTTCTCCTGACTTTGAGAAAAATTTAATAGTAGGCTGTGGAGAAGGCTCATGTTACTCCGTATTTCAAGGTTCATTGTGGAAAAAAAAGAGTGTTTATACCTTAAGGTATCATAAACAAGTGAAACGGACACAAATCTGTCTGCCAAACCATCAAGAGAGAGAAAACATCTGTTGAAAGACTGGATTCTATTCTTTCCTATTTTTAATTGTAGGATTTTTAAAATGCATCAAATCAAAACATGAACAATTGTGAGTAGTCTCCTAGTTTAAGAAAACTTACCATAAAATGCACAATGAAATTTAAACTCGAGAAATTTAAGCATCACAGTTTATGTATGGCTGTGAGGTGAGCTTCCATGCGAGTTAGTAATAGTTTTATGACCAAATTTCCTTCTGTAGAGAAAGAAAGGAAAAGTGAGTGATTTAACTAGTATTTTATAATTGTGCTGTCTACTGAGACGATTTGCTGTTTGCAAAATAAGAGAATTTTTTATTAAATATTGACTTTATTTCCAAAAGCCTATGATAGATACTGACCAACAGCACCACTGAGGGTTGTTTTTTAAAAAATAGTGAGGTCCTAGTGAAAATGTGTTGTAAACCTATTTGCTGTATAACTTCCTCTGTGGTCTAGATAAATATTACCAACTTGCTACCAAAAAACCTAAAGGAAGCATGAGATGAATTGGGTGTTCTTCTTAGTTCAAGTTTGTAGTGTAGATGCCACTGGTCCAGAGGTAGGACCGTGAGTGTCCAGACAAGACAAAGGCCTGAAATTAGGCACCACACCCTGGGCTTACGTTTAGTTATAATTTAAAGTGTTTGCTAGTTCATTCTGATAATTTAAACCTTTGTACTGCAGTACCACTGAGTTACTCTGCATACTTATCTAGATTGGTTGTCTTAAAAAAATGAGTGAATGACTTAAGTGGCTGTAGTGACAAGAGTGTGAGATCAGCTGTGACTGTTTTCTCAAGTCAAATTGATAACAAATTGCTAATGTTTACAGATGATTACTTTGTGTCTAAATTAGTTCAGGTTCAAGGTGTTTGCTCTGATGACTTAACTCTCAGTTGCATCTCCAAAGGCGCTGTTGATTGAGAGTGAGGAGAACAAGCAGCTTTTTGTGGGTGCTCTAATCCTGGGTTCTCGTGGGGCCCAATGGGAATGTCAGGTCTGGATAGGGAAGGAGTTGTGACTCAATGAGCCAAAGCATTGCATTTATTGAATTCTTACTAATTTGATGTCTAGAATTTGCTTTTAAAGTGGTTTTTTAAAGTAAGGTTCTGAGCAGAAATGTGTTTTGCACGCAGCATGCACAGAGCTTGCCTCTGGAGGTGTGAGCTGAGTCAGCCACCCACACAGAGGCCACTCCTCCAGCTCCAATAGTTGCTGGTGGTGATGGCAACCGAAGCAAGAGCTACTGTCAGTACTGAGGGAAGGAAGTGTCTCCTCACCACCAAGTATTTCCTCAGGGCTTTTAGTCTAAGGCTGGAGAATATCTTCTGCGGATGCTGTCTGTATACCTAGGCCTACCCAGTTCATAAAATCCCTGTGTGCTGTGAGTCTCTGTACTGCTCTTTACAAGTTTTCAGATTTTCATGAACGTGAGGTCTTAACCCCGGCATTATATACCATTAATAGTTATTATTTCCTTCGTAAAATTAATTGAATTGACTTTCAAGAACTTCATTCCTTATCTATCAAATTCCGCAATTAAAAGTGACGTATTTAATATTCATTCATTTGCACTATTAAAACAAAATCCACATAACTGCCAACTATCTAGTGATCTCACAGATATTTTGATAAGTTAATATTATAAACCCACAGATTGACATTAGATTCTGGATGGTTAGAGCCTACTACATGCTTGGCACAAAACAGGCACTAAATAAATATTTCTTGAATAAATGAAGAAACAAAGAAATGACTAGCAGACCAACCATTTATCATGCAGTTTAATAATCAGGACGTTCAATAGGAATGTACAGTGACCAGATTTCTTTTGCTAATCTTATTAGCACAAAGTATTTGTTGTAAAAATAGATTCACATTCATTGTTTGGGCAGTCTAAAATAGATCCAAACCCAGTGTTGTGGACTTCATAAATGCAGGATGAAATAGATACACTTCCTGTCATCTGCGCGATGCATTGCTACTGCCGAAATCTCACTCTTGGCAAACGTGAAACAATAACCAGTGTGAAAGCTCCGAGGTTGTTCCGAATGTATATAAACAGCATTGGCCAGGCTTAGAGCTGCTAGAGCATCTAAAAATAGATAGGTAATCCCTTATCTTGTTGCGTATGAAAATAGTGTTTATATGAAGCAACGTTATTAGAAATGATGTGTGAGGAAAGAATGCCTGCCATGCCTTTTACAATTTAGAGTGAGAAAATATATGAATGTGACTTTGAAGCCCAGGATTAGTGCTGCTGGAATGTGGACCAGAATTGTAACCAGTTTCTCTCTGATGAAAAGAAACTGTTTATTTATGTAGACATATGGCATTCTGTCTCATAGACTTGGCCTTTCCCCACAAAATAGCACCCTGACCATTGAGAAGCCTGCTGGTGATGGTTATTGAAAAGAGAGGTAAGCCAAAACCGGTTTGGCTCAGTGGATAGAGCGTCGGCCTGCGGACTGGAGGGTCCCAGGTTCGATTCCGGTCAAGGGCATGTACCTGGGTTGCGGGCACATCCCCAGTGGGAGATGTGCAGGAGGCAGCTGGTCGATGTTTCTCTCTCATCGATGTTTCTAACTCTCTATCTCTCTCCCTTCCTCTCTGTAAAAAATCAATAAAATATATTTAAAAAAAAAAAAAAAAGAAAAAGAAAAGAGAGGTATGTCGGGATGCCCCAAATCTTTGTGGCTTAACCCCCAAAGGGTTATTTCTCACTCTTATTACCTGTCAACACAGGTGGGCAGGCATTCTGATCCACGTGGTCGTGCAGAGACCCAGACTGACCTAGGGTTGTACAGGAGCTTTGCACAGCCTCAACTCGGAGGTGATGTCACTGTCACCTCTCATCACCTCTTGTCAGAATGCATTGGCCCAAACAAGTAATATGGCCGTGCCTGACTGCCAGAGGCCAGGGAAGTGTTGTCTTCTCTGTGTCTAGGAAGGCAAGAGATTGGAAAGTAGTGAGCAGTTTTTTGCAATTGGTGAGTAATATTTTTATATTAAAATCAGTGAGAGTATATAATACATCCAACACCATAGGTTCAGTTTTAAATGGACTAATTTGTCTGATTTCATGTTAATTGCTATTTTCTTAGCCCTGTGAATAACTGCGTCTGGTTATTTTCCCACTGTACCAAGTGACTGGCATACAATACATGGATTTGGGCCCATGGTACAATCTTGGCCTAAGAAAGACAGCACTAATTTTTATGTTTGATCTTTTCCCATAAGCTAATCTGAAATACCAATTTTTAAAACTGAAGCATAGTTGGTTTAAACTAAGTCAGGACCCGAAATTTACCACTAATAATTGTTAAGTGAAACAGGAATATTCAGAACTGCCTCTTCCCCCCCCCCCCCCGCCCCCGCCACCCCCCACCCCAAACCCCCTTGAATGCAGTGAACATTTGCCAGCAGCTGATAGTGGCTGAGAGAACATGTAATTTTACCCTTCCCTCCTGTCCTTCAAACCACAACGCCCACACCCCCACACCTCCCTACACATCCCTGCTTATTTAGAAAGAAGTAACCCAAGTTATCTTCTATTACCTGGAATTTAATCAATTTAAGAAGCTAGATTGAATAAGCTGTCTGGCCACAGTTATCTCTAACCCTCAAGTGCAAAAAGTTACATGAAAGAGCACAGCTCTGGGGGTCCCTAAGAGGTGCTCAGTTCTCATCTCTACAAGAGAGAGGGGAGTTGACCTTATAGTTACTGGCACCTTCTAGTTCTCACAAGAAGGACCAGTTGGTACCTGTGAACTTGAACTGCAAAAGCACACAAAAAATTAAACAGTATAGTCCTTCTGAGTTCCAAGTGGTGGCAGGACTTAGATGAACTGACCTTGAGTTGTTTTCCAAAACCTCGGCATCCATTCTGGCTGCTGCCTCTGTGGTTTCCCATGTTCCTGCCGCTGGAATCCGCATGCCTCCAGGAGCTCTAGGCCTTCCTTGGTCAGGTTACCCAGGCTTTCCAGCTTTTTGCCTTGTAGCAGAGATCTCCTCGGGCCATGCCTGGGAGGGGGCTTCCCTCTGCTCATGTCTCACCCATCCTCCTCATCCCGGAGAGCTGGACTCCTCTTCCTATTGGATGGGTCCCTCAGCTCCCTGTATGACCAAACCTACCCAAGTCACACTGTCTCTACTCTCTCATTGTACTTTAATTTTGCTTTGCCTGTGGCTCATATTCCTCTATCTTGTATTTATAGATATTTCTCTATATGTCTCCTTTTACATCTTTTTCTCTAAGCTCTTATGAGATCAAGGATTGTTTGATGAATTTTCTCATACTCTTATTATCTAGTATAAAGCGTTATATGCTATTAAGTACTCATCAAGTATTAATGAACTTATACATTATTCTTTAGTACAAATAAGTATATGGAATGTATATTCATATTCATTGGATGCTTAGATTACATACAATGTACTTAGTAAATAAATGCCTGTAAAATAGTATTGTAGTCTGGGAAGTGAGATCTTTTGATCCATGGAATCGTTTTCTTAAAAACACAGGAATTGACACCCATGTAATTTTGTACTCTTTTACACATTTAACTTATTGGGAGCCCAAAATATACTAATATGTCTTTGGGGTAGGATGTACCTGAAGTAATATTTTTCTCTCGAATCATTTCACTCAGTTTTATCACATCCAACTGGGTGGTGTCCAGGAATTTGAGACCAGTGGTTCAGAGAAACTTGTTCAACAAGACAAGAGAAATTATACTTGACCAGAGCAGAATTGGTCTGTGATTACGTGGTACATGCCGTGCATGGATCTGCTTTCCAGTTGGGGAATAATTGCATCTTTGAATTCTTCATTAACCACTGGGTCATGTTTCTTAAAATTATTTTATGAAGCTGAGATGAGGAATGTCTTGTTCTTGGCAAAATTGGTGCTAGTGTAGTTAATGCACCAGCCTACCTGGGTTTTTATTTAAATAACGAATTGCCTTTTTAAATAGTAATAAATCCACCTTTGGAATAGCAAGAACAGGTCAACTGTTGCATTTGGGGTAAATATCATGTGCTTCTGTGTCATTAAAAAGCACAGTAATTTTAATAACTCGGGTTGTGTACAATAAAGCACTCTCTCCTTAAGAATACATCAGCCATGTGCTATGATCATGTAATAAACTACTTTTTATTTACGATGTCATTTACAGTTTTAACATAACCTAGTCTTTGCTTTATTTTCTCACAATTCTGGAGGCCAGAAGTTCAAAATCAGTTACCACTGGACTAAATCAGGATGTCAGCAGGGCCGCACTCCCTCGGGAGGCTCTGTCCCTGTGTCCTCCAGTCTCTCATGGCTGCCAGCATTGCTTTACTTGTGGCCACATCACTCCAATCTCTGCCTTTATGGCCACATTGCCCCTTCCTCTTCTCCCTGTGTTAAATCGTCCTCTGCATTTCTCTTATAAGTACTCTTGTCGTTTTATTTAGGGCCTACTTGGATAATCCAGAAGAACCTCCCCATCTCAGGATCCTTAATTTAGTCACATCTGCAACCTTTTTCCATGTAAGGTGACATTTATAGTTTTCAGGGATTAGGAACTGGTGGGCGATGATTTAGCCTATTTCAACACTTGGGACCGCCTTCAGAGATAGGCAACGAATTCATATTCCATCCTACAGGGGTTGTTTGACTCTGAAGTTAAATCGAGGGACCATTGCGAACATACTGTGTGTCATGCTGTTGCTAGGCACTGCGAGGGATACAAAGATACATAAAACTGTGCCTGCCCGAGGTTGCTTGTGCTTTTGCTGGAAGAGAACACATGTACGTGTAAAATGAGTCAAGAGAAAAAGGTCGTGTTAGATCCCAAGAGCCAGAAAGTGGTACCCGCAGTGATGGTCCCAGTCCCTGAGCCTGTGCACTTGGCCTCCGTGGCTCGGCCTGCTGGGACATTTGACCCACAAGGATTTAGGAGCTGATCATGTCTAGCCCACAGCTTGACTATTTCCCATTCCATTGTTCTTCACTGTCTCTGGGTCTTTTCCCAAGAGCTGCTTCCTGCAAGTGCGCCTTCCTGTGTGTATTATCCTTTCCTCTTATGTTGATGGTGCCACTGTCTATTGGTCAGTTTCTCTTCTCCACTGAAATAGCAGTTCAGACTCCTGAAGGGAAACAATTCAAAGATAATGAATGCCCTTGTGCTAATAAGAGAATCACTTCTGTAAATCAGTGATTGAGGGTAAGAAATAAAATCAAGGAAACAACTTAAATTTACAGAAGAATCAATCTATTACAATATCGTGTTATATCATTTTGGGTAATTTGAATTTATCCTAGCTCAATCTGTTTATGTGAATGTCATGTCTTAGTGTAAACTACAGAAATATCCCTTTAAATAAGAAAAATATTTTTTCTTTTTTAAATGTATTTTTTATTGTTGATAGTATTACAGATATCTCCCATTTCCCCACCCCCCATTTCCCCCTCTTCCCAGCACCTACCTACCTCCTAGGTCTTCACTACTCTATTGCCCGTGTGCATGGGCTATGCAAATAAGTATATAAGTTCTTTGGTTTATTTTAAGGGAACCTGAATTTCTCTGAGTTGTAATGCATGGTATTGCTAAGAATCCAGGGTGCCTGATGTTCAGTTGATCTCTGGGACCCTGATTATCCTAACTAAGTCTGCAGTGACCACATAGGAAAATGAGACAAGCCTGAGTTGGAATCCTGGGTCTGTAACTACCTGGGCCCTGGCCCTGCTTACTGAATGACTTGAGCAGGTCACTTAAGTTTTCTAAACCACACTTTTCTCATCTTCAAAATAGGGCTAATAATGGTACCGACCTCAGGGTTATTGGGATAATTAAATAAGATAATACATGTAAAGTGTTTAGAACATTGCCTTAAAATTTGTCTTTTCCTTTTCTTTCCCCTTGTCTTCCTTAAAAATATAAAATAAAATAAAAAACACTGTCTGTGGGCTGGGCGAGTCGCCGGGCTCTGGTCAGCGCACAGCCCTGAGGAGGCAAACACTGCCCTGTCTGGTCCCCTTGGACAAGCACACGATGACACATTCAGCACCTTGGGATACCATTTCACCTTGGATGGAGACCAGGCTTCTAAGTTACTTTTTTATGTGACAGTGTCTCCACGTATTTTTGTCCCTGGACTTGAATTGCGAATTGCAGGGTGGCAGGTTTCTTCCAGCAACACTCAAATGAAATAAATAAAGGGTTAAGTTGCAGACTGTAACGAATAACGATTTGTACCGTGACTGAGGATTATGTAGCGGTTACATTTAATGATGGTGGTTTGCTTCTAAATATTGTCTTTAATCAAATCAGGTGAATGTTTGCAAATACTTTTGCTTCTAAACTATAGTGTGCATGAGTGCGTATGTGCATACACACATCTATATGCGATAAGGTTGAAGAAAGCACATTGTTGAACAGTTTGGTCTGGTTCAAATAATAACTGTTCTGGAGTTTATGATTCTTTTTTATTTCCATTCTTACTTGAATCTTAAGAGTAAAAAGAAGAGCTCTCCCACACAAGGCTGCTAATTGTCCACATACCATGTACTTCTGCATAAGGGACAGGAGAAGGTGCCTGTGTCTCAGTCCCTTTGCAGGGAGAGATAGACCAGCTTGTTGTCGAAAATGAATAACTCTGATAGATTTCTTGGCTGCTAGACACTAGCTTTCCTTTTATTGACAGACTGATGCCTAAAAAGAAAAATATAGTATGTACTAATGAATCAAAAACATTTTTCTGGCCCTGACTGGTTTGGCACAGTGGGTAGTGTCGGCCTGTGGACTGAAGGTTCCCAAGTTTGATTCTGGTCAAGGACACATGCCTGGGTTGCGGGCTCGATCCCCAGTGGTGGGTGAGGGGAGGGGAGATGTGGGAGGCAGCCGATCCATGATTCTCTTTCATCATTTATGATTCTGTTTCTCTCTCCCTCTCCCTTCCTCTCTGAAATCAATAAAAATACATTAAAAAAAATTTTTTTCTCTATCTTTGTATAAATTGAATGTATTTTGGTTCCCTTTTGAAAATGTAACTCTGACGCTACCGTGGCTTTAAAATGCCCTAAAATATTTTCTTTTAGGGTGGGTAGACTCTTGAGAGCTTTTACAGATATCAGTATATTTCATAAATAAATAAGCAATCTCTTCCCCTGTAGTGGCTCCTCTTAGGGATGAATTGGGATTAGAGTAACAGAGAGGTTGGGAAGGATTCAGATGTTACAAGATTTTAAGAGTCTCATAGTTAACTTTTCTCGGTTTTTCTCAAGATGGCATCCAAAGTAAATCTCAAACTTATCATTTGTATTTTTGAAATGTGGTTAAATAGTCCATTTATGGTGTGCCATATGTCCCACAAACTAGGTCCTGAAGGAACAGGCACTAATGTGCTAGTGTCTGGGTAGGATTTTTATCCAGCAACAAGAAGAGATAAGAAATGGTGTTATAGTTTGAATATAGGCAGCCAGGCCGACGTGACTGTTCAGACAGCACATGTTGGGTAAGAGTTCAGATCTTGGCTGTGCTCTTTACTGACTCTGACTTTGGACAAGTTACTTAGCCTGTCTGTGCTTTAGTCTGCTTGCCTGCAGCATGGTTGTTAGGAGGATTAGGGAGATCAGTTAGGAGAAGCACTTAGAATGTGCTGGGCACAGAGGGAGTGCCCCATACATACTAATTGTTGTTGATTTGCAGCTTAAAGTGAGTTGTGTCATGCAAACATCTGGGAAGGTTACTACCTCCAGCTTACGTACACGTTTTTTACTGCACTTTGTACCCTTAAGAAATGTCTTCAGGTTTACTATCTCATGAACTTAAGGCACCTGGTGATCCTCTCCAGGTTCTTCCCATCTAAAAGTGCTCATCCTCACAACCGCATCTCAGTGTTATTATCCTCACTGCAGATGAGGACACTGAGGCTCAGACAGATTAACTTTATCAAGTCACCATTTCAAAAGGAATAGAGCTCAAGTTAGGCGACAGAACCACCCTCTCATTGCTGCCTTTCACAGGTGTTTGGTCCTCATCCAGGAAAGAAAAGAAAGGGATTCAGTCTGTAGAAGTCTTGCTTGTAGTTTCTTTTTGGATACAGTAGTCAAAACAGTCCCCCTTCCATTCAGCATAGTGAGTACGATTGAATGCAAGGAGCTCCGTGATGATTGAGTGTGTGATCGGGTGGGCAAGGTTTGCACTGTCTGTAGCTCTGTCTACTTTGTTAAGTTTTCTTTCAGTCTCTAAATTGAAAGTCGGTGCCTGTTGCTTGACTTACAGGTCATTACAGAAAATTTCAAATTACTGTTTTGTCTAAAATTGACACTAAGGGCAAGAGAAACTGGTATGACAGAAAAGTTTACTTCATAAGTTCTGAGAAGTGTACCATTTAAAGAAGCCAGCTGGAGGGTGTATATAAGGATAGCCTTCTTCAAATAAGTGATTAAGCTGCCCCATCCCAGTGTAAAGAGATGAACCCCTAAGAAATAGCATAGTGTTACAGAAACAAATGTAAGTGTTAGAGTGAGACCCTGGTTCAAATCCCAGCATTGCCACTTTCTAGTTATAAAAATGAAGTTATTCTTCTTTCCCTGGTACTTCAGGGGTAGAGATAAAGGAAAATTAGTACTGTCACAGAACTACCCAGAGCACCTTACAAGGTGAGGGCAGGGCAGTGGAGTTGGACAGCAATTTTGTCCCATCCATGCCCATCTCCCTCCTCCCACCCCCCAGGGCTTTTGGCAATATTTGGAGACATTTTTGGCTGTCACAGCTGGGGGACAGAAGTTGCTATTGCATGCCATGAGTAAAAGCCAGAGGTGCTTCTAAAAACCCTAGAGAGTATAAACTAGACAGACTGTTACAACAGACTTTTCTAGCCTAAATTGCCTCTGGTGCTGAGGTAGAGAAACCCTGTGTTAGGAATAACACCTATTGAATCTAATTGTCCCATTTAATATCCAGTGACTTTGCAAAATGAAGTTGTTTTATCCACATTTTACAAATGAAAAGATTGACCTTTGGTGATGATTAAGAAACTTGCCTTTGGTTATTCATCTATTTCTAGATAAGACTTGGGATTTTAAACTAGGCATAGATTCATCCAAAACCCCTTTCACTATGACATTCGGAACCACGCAGGGCAAGCCAACCACTT
This sequence comes from Myotis yumanensis, assembly GCF_028538775.1. Taxonomy (NCBI): domain Eukaryota; kingdom Metazoa; phylum Chordata; class Mammalia; order Chiroptera; family Vespertilionidae; genus Myotis; species Myotis yumanensis. The sequence goes on from NW_027223758.1 coordinate 42,027,180, forward strand.
GAGAGGGATGGATAGAGATAGAGTCTCCGTTGCACTGAATGACTTTTGAGGTCCCTCCTAAGGATCACATTCTGATTCTATTTTGAAATGGGATTTGTTTTTTTAGCCCCAGTATTAGCATGGCTGGCAGATAGCCCTTGGCCATGGCCTGTGAATGCCTGTGCTTTGTGCACCTGTGAGCATTATTTCTATTAATATCTCAGCCCTATCAAGCCAGAGGGCTAGGGTTCCAAACAGGGGCAGCCAAAAATGCACCCCCTCCCCCATCTCATCCATATTCACAGGCAGTTATTTTTACCAGCGTGTAAATGGGCCCAGGTAGTCCTTCCTTGGGAGGACAGTAGAGGCACATATGAGGGGAGCTGGCAACAAAGTACTTTATTCTTTTCTTTTCTTCTTCACACTGCTTTCCTGCAGACTATTAAAGGAGGTGAACCAACCCCAGCCCCCTGCCCATCCCTAGGCAAAATGGAGCTGAAATGAGAAAACACGTGACAAATGCAAAAGGAGCAAAACCCTGTACCCGAGAACCTCTAACTAGTGAACCCCTGATCTGCTGTCCATATGGCCCCAGCCCTGGGGACAGGAGTAGAGTGGGGGTGGGGAGGGTCAAGCCCGAGTATAGTCTACATTTGAGGACTTTATACTTTTAAGAGATTTTAATGGAATAGTTTACTCATCAGTTTAACAGGGAATCACAGTTTCTCTTTTGTGAACGAGGAGAAACTGTCTATGCCCTTCCACCTGAACTTAATCATCTCAGGTGAGGCCTGGGTACCAGTATTCTCAGAATTTCCCAGGAGATTCTCATGTTCACTAGGCCTGAGAGCCCTGGTTACCTCCCCACTTCAGTCCTGCTCTTTCTGCTCAGAAGGACTTAGGTACCTGTTGACATTGTTCTGTCACAAAAGAGACTAGAAGGGGAGGAGTTGGGCCTCGTTTCTTAACCTGTCCTCGGTAGACTTTGAGGAAGAAGAGGCCCACACTCTGGTCTTAAATTCCCATCTGCTAGAATCTTAAATCAACGGTAAGTCTCTCCTCGTCCTTTAAAATTTTTAAGATACATGTAATCATTGGCTTAATTTTTCACAAAGCTTTCAAGTTTTCTTCTCCAGACTTTTTCTTACCAACATTGTATGGAACGAGGAAGAGTTTTTCCTCCTCCCTGGGGAGGAAGTTCTAAATACTTAATGAGTTTTAAGGGAAACTTTTTAATAACAACCTAATTAATGGCCTGAGTTTATGATAGATTGGGTGCTTTAAACTGTAGTCTCCAAATGTTTCTATTTATTGGAAGAGCTCTAAAGAACTCTTTCTTGCATAAAGTTCAGTAACACAGTAAGTTATTAGTTCAGTAGTTGTAAAAGATGCAATATCTAGTGTATTGAGTATTACGTGTGTGCTTTAAGAATATTTCATATCTTACCCAATACTTTGGATTTTTTCTTCTATTGCTGATTTTTAATATGTTTTCATTGATCTGAGAGAGAGGAGGGGAGAGGGAGAGAGAGACAGAAACATCAATCATGAGAGAAAATCATCGATCGGCTGCCTTCTCCATGCCCCCTACTGGGGATTGAGCCCACAACCCAGGCATATGCCCTGACCGGGAATCGCACCCTGACCTCCTGGTTACAGGTCGATGCTCAACACTGGCCGGACTTAGAATTGTTGATATGGTTCATTTTAATAAAAAATATTGCCCATGAAATTGAATTAGCAAAACTTGTCCTTATTGTCAAAAATAGTCAGCCATGTCAGGCTCATTTCCTGTCACTAAAAATTCTGACTTCATTTTTTAAATCAAATGAATGTGAAAATGAGTTGGATGGATTGTAAATACGCAAGATGTCGTCATTCCAGGGGCCTCTTGTAGGTGAAGGAGACAGTGGATTTTCCACATTCTCTTGCTCTCTTTGCTATCTCAGGAGCTGGGCCTTTTCAAACCATCCTTCCTTTGGGGCTCCTGAGGTTTTTATAAGCAGCAAACTGCACACAGTAAGATTTAGGCAAGGTGAGAAGGATATATTTTTTGGGAAAACAGGGAAAGAGGGTCATGATTTAGGAAAGGAGAGGCCACAGAAGGCAGACATGGTTCTCAGGCAGCTCAGGGTTAGGGAAAGATCTAGAAAATGATTTATTTACAACTGCCCATGCCCAACACCCTGGAAAGTCTTTGTTTATCCCCAGGGGTACTCATCCTTCACTTGAAAGAGCTCTGCTTATGAAGTTATTGGAGTGGGAGGCAGTTAGTAAAAGAATAAAAATTATTCAGCTCCATTTCTTTCTCCAACTTTACTCATTTCATTTTTGTATTAAAATATAAAGAAAGAGCCAAAACCGGTTTGGCTCAGTGGATAGAGCATCGGCCTGCGGACTGAAAGGTCCTGGGTTCGATTCCGGTCAAGGGCATGTACCTGGGTTGCGGGCACATCCCCCGTGGGAGATGTGCAGGAGGCAGCTGGTCGATGTTTCTCTCCCATCGATGTTTCTAACTATCTATCTCTCTCCCTTCCTCTCTGTAAAAAATCAATAAAATATATTTAAAAAAAAAAAAGAAAGAGAAGGATATGTATAATAACATACACATGACAAATAATGCCAAGATCATCTTCCTTGCATGTTTAAAGATTGCAAGAACTGTACATTATCTGGCAAATGTAACCACTGCAGCATAGCACACCTAGTTTTCTGAAGTGAGTGGGGGGAGACTGTTAATGCTTTTCCTTAAGTCCCTGGTGTATGAGTTACAGGCTCTATAGCTTGGTGGTGAGAGCGTGCACTCGGGAGCCAGACTGCCCAGATTCACAACCTGGCTACTACTTTCTAGCTTAGTGACTTTGGGCAATTTTTTTTAACCTGCTAATAACAGTTTCCAACACAAGATAGGTGAGCTACACATCAGCTTATTATTCTTTCTCACCAGGGTACAGCTAGAGCTTCTCCCCCAGCAAACTTTGATGGAGTCCACTGGCCAGAGATATGGTGTCAGCCAGAGTATGGCCACTGAAAGACACACAATGTGGGTTCCAGTCAGTTCTCCTAGGTCTTGGTCACCAAGCATGTCTGGGATACAGGGGAGACTTCTCTTTACCAACAGGAGAATAAAAGAGATGGACATTGGGGTGACACAGAGTGGGGCTAATGATACTCTGCCCCGCATGTGTCCCCACTGCCCGGACAGGACAGTGTGTCCTGGATGGGACAGCAGCACCCTGTTGCTCCTTCCCTTTCTGTAGCCTTTCCTCCACCATCTCCAGAGTCTGCTTTATGTCACTATCAATTCAGTGACATTGATGTCGTTGTTGCTGCTTTATTAACAGCTCCTGAGTATTTCTGATGGGGACTGTGTTAAGGGCTTCTAATATGTAATCTTATTCCCTCACCACATGGTGAACAAACTCCCTGCTGGCAAGGAGTCTGGGAGCAGAACCCTTCTGAAATGGACACTGTGCCTTTCACTCCCCATGTGGTCCAGAGCGTCATCTGAACAACTTACTGCCCCCCTGAGCACTCTTTCTCCTCCAGAATCTCCTCTCCAATCACTTCTCCCTCAGCTGTCAGGGGACATGTTCTGGTGCTTCCCAGGTGAATTTGGGGAAGAGCATGTGCATTTGGAGGATTTCATCCTTGCACCTTTTTGTTTTACTTTTAGTAGAATGCCACTTGACTCTTGATAATGGTAACGTCAAGGACATACTGTTTTGAAACAATTCCCCTCGAATGCCAGAGGCACCAGGTGGGGCAGCGCTGGCTTATGCAGCGGCAGGTTGGCCTTGCAGGGCCGGACTCACTCTGTTCCTTCCTGAGCCTCCGCAGTTCAGCTGTCCACACGTCAGGGGCTAATGTGGATGACAAGTGGAAGGAGTGTGACGACAAAGGTGATGTCACCCTTTAGAGAAGACCGAGGCAGCGCCTGAAAGTGCATCTTGGCCTCCAGGTGTCTCTCCAGACAACATCTGTGGGAGTCCCTGTGTTCGTAGCATTTTGTCTGACAGCTTCTGTAAAAGTTTCTCAGCTATTCATTATTTAGGTAATTCCAAGAGCATGTTGCTGATCACCCTAAAGATAGAGCCCCATTGCCTCCTCCAGGCGGTCCTTATGCCTCAGAGGGGAGAAGAGGCACCCACCTTGGAAAGCAGCAGCTGGTCATTTTCCCTCGATTTGTAAGATACAAACTTCAAATCATACTATAGCTTTACTTTTTAATTCCTTTTCTGTAGCTTATGTTCTAATTCCTCCAGACTTCTGTCCCATTTGTCTTGAGAAATTCTCAATATAATTTTCTTAAAAATCACTACTTAATGATTGCTAGGATAAACCCCAGCCATTGGTAGTACTGGCTGGTTTTCATTTGCTATAAGTTCGGTGGCTTTTAAACTTTTGATGATGTTACACAAAGAAAAATTAATTTTAGGTCAAAACTTAGCACACACACTCATATATGTACGTAACTGAAATAAGTTTCTCAAAACAGTACTTGCTCAATATTTCATGTGAGACACTAATATTTTCTCTTCCATTATTTTTAATTTTTTAAAAAAGCTTCTTGTGAACTACTCACAGTTGGAACTCTACCTTAATGTAAAGCTCCACTATTCCGTGCGGTCATTGTACCTTGCAGGAAGTGCCAGCTCTCTGATGCACCTTCCTAAGGAGTCTTCCTGGCCCCCGCTTGCCCTGTGAGCATCCTCCCTGCTTCCAGTGCCTTTCTTCCCATGTGGTCCTGCACGCTCTTTCTCGGCCTCCTTGGGAAATGCACGGCCCTAGCCTCATTTACCCATGACCTCCGTGGTCATTAGTGTGCAGTGAGATTCAGATCACGTCTTTCAAGTGCAGTTCTGACCTAAAGAAAGACTTTGCTGTTTTTTTCATGTGTTCTTTGTGCAGTTGTGTCTCATTCATTTGTGAAGACAACTGAGCCTGGTGGGCACTCGGTGCCGGCAGCTCTGGCCCAGCATATGTGCAGGAAGCCTGGGGAAATGCTCCAGCGCCATGATAGGGTTCACCGGCACTGCCAGAATAGTCCCAACATTGGGTTCCAGTGGCATTGACACCAAAACCCTTCTTATTTGAAAGGGAATAGATATTTAAAAGCAGGGAGAGGCACACTTTCCCTTCAGGGAGCACAACTGTGCCATTCCCTCCCCACCTCCTCCTGTCCGCACCTCCACACGTATCCTCTAAGGGACCCCATAAGACTTGCAACCAGGGGACCAAGGGGCAGCAGCAGCTCGTCCCAGGCTAACCCCCTGAACCTGTCTCCAAGACTCCCTTTTCTCTGACTTCCCAGTGAGCCAAAGCAGCCCAGCCTGGGCTCCCCTGTTGCTTCTTCTATGCCCTTCCTTGTTTCACTGTTTTTGCTGTTGTCAATACACTCTTGCTTTTATAAATAAATAAATACATACATACATACATACATACATACATACATACGGGGAGGGGTGGTCCTGAATATAGTTAATCGTCGTTTAGAGAGCAAGTGCTAAAAGAAAGTGCTGGTATTAATTTCACTTTTACCTTCTATGACAAGTTTCAGGGGCTCTGTTTTGTGTTATCATGACATTGGAAAAATACTTGATGGCTTGTCAGAAGGGAACATTTATAATTGGTACTAACCTGTACATTTTCAGCTCTAGAATAGTATGACAGGTAATTGAGGTTGAAATTGATAGCTTTTACCACTTAAAAATAAGTTCACTAAATGCCAGTATTCACTGTATGAGTTAAACTAATTGGGGTTTTGTAATCACTTCTAGTTAACATGAAGCTTGATGAAAATAACTTTGTAGTGGGAATTATTAAAAATTGACTTGCTATAACATGTTTTTATAATATTGGTGTAAGATGTCATTCTGTGGCATGATGACCTGAGGATATGGTGATAGCCTCAAATGTCTCTACGGGGCCTGCAGGTGGGGATCCCTCCTCCTGGCACACTGTTTCTGTCTTGTTACTGTCACACCCAGGTGTCCTTGAGACCCGCCTGCTTCTCATCTCGCACAAAGGTCACTAGTCGGCCCTCTGAACCCCTACTAAGCTCTTCTGCGGTATTGAAGACATGTTTTAAAATTGGTATAGTGCCATTAACCTAAGTGGTTTACATTCCCTACAATTTCTTCGGTTTGGGCAGCAGTGGGATGTTTTGAAAGCAGGTCTCACCAACACGTTCCACTGATGGATGAAACCTTTGGTTAAGCCCATTCCTTTGGACCATGTGCTGTTCTAGACTTGATCCCTATTTTATTATAAAAATTCTTTTATTTTAGTCATCCTTGATGTCCACCAGAAATAAGGGCCTTGTGTGTACTTTAATCCTGAGGTTGCTCCATCTTTGGCAGTTTTAGAAATTGTTTTTCAATGCAATGGGAAGACTCGTTAAGGTACAAGTGAGGCTGCCTCAGGCCTCGGGGATTCAGCAAAACTATTGCATTGGAGGGAAGAAGTAGAGTCCAAACCGGACGTGGTGTTAACGATAACATAGCAAATAGCATTTTCACAAAACTCCCCACCCAAGTCTCGGCAAACTGTGCTCTCAGCCTCGACTTGGAGAGCCACCATCTCAGTAAGATTCTCCTTCGCTGTTGTGGCCCGATGTGGCCGGTGCCTCTTCTGGTGTCTGGACAAAGCTGAGACATTTGATCCGTTTAGAATTCTTAACATCTCCCCAGAAAAACAGCATGGGCGTGCAGCTGTTATGTGGATTTTTGTTGCAGTGCACTGAGGTTAACGATGGATGAATGGCCTTTTAATGGTATCAGGTTATGACCAGAGCTCTGAGTGAGGTGATCTCCTTCTGGCAGTTGCATCCCATCTCCGTTTCTTTCCCAGCATCAGCACCAGTAGCAGGAGGAGAGGGGACAAGTAGCAAGTAGGTAGACAGGCAATTTATGGTCAGTAGTCAACACACTTCTTGCTTTAATTTTTTATTGTAGAGTTAACTGATAATTACACTGGTTTTGTAATTATAAATAAACTGGCCAGATTGGGGCTGGAATACTCCCTAACTCTTTGGACAGCAAAGCTGCCTTCCTTTTCTGAGCCTTCTTCAGGCTGCTTCTTTTGTTAAGATCTATAGTATTGCCCGGCTATTGTGGTTTAGTGGTTGAGCGTCAACCTTTGAACCAGGAGGTCATGTTTTGATCCCCCGTTAGGGCACATACCCAGGTTTCGGGCTCAATCCCCAGAAGGGAGCGTGCAGGAGTCAGGTAATCAGTGATTCTCTCTCATCATTGATGTTTTTTTTATCTCTCTCCCTCTCCCGTCCTCTCTAAAATCAATAAAAATATATTTTAAAAATATATATACAGCATTTATTGGCACCTCCTAGCCTTGTGCTAGATGAGGTATATCCGTGGTGGGTTATAGCAAATGTAGCTAAGAAACAAATTCGAATCTCATCATAAGGATTGGGCTTAGCTCATGCTTCCTGCACACCAGCAGTAACTTTGATTTTCCATTATCCTTCATGCATCGTTTAGAGGAGACAGATAGCTTTCTAGTTAATTACATTTTTTAAATTACCTAAAAGGAAATCCTAAGCCTGGAGCAAATCATGTCACTAACTCTCATTTATATTTACCTGCTGCTGCTTTTTAAATGCAAGAAGAGACGTTTTCCAAGTACATTTGAGAAGTGGTTTCCATAAATGATAAAAGTCCACGGCAAACTAGTAAAGAGTGTAAATAAGAGCCCAGACTCAGAGTGAGAGGTCTGGCCTCAGGGTGGCTGTGGGACAGGGCTTGCCAGGTTTTAGGCATTTCTGAATGTGGTAGGTGCCACTGCCTGTTTTTATAAGAGGGTTATAGAAGTCCTTGTGTCTGGTTGTGCCTAGGGCCAGGGCAGTGGCTATGACGCATGCACTCTAACAGCAGGACATAGTGCAAACAACTTGTCAGACACCCCATGGGCCAGGTCATGACCCCTGAACTGAGTTACATCTTCCCAGGTGCCTCCCAGAGCCTGAAGAAGCACCTGTGAAAATTTCTCTGAGTGAATTTCATCTAAGTCTATTTTAAGTCAGAAAGATCTGTGCTGTGTAGTAGATGGAGAGGGGAAGAAGCATGGTGGGTCTACAGTTTAACCAGTAACTAATCCATGAACTTGGATTCTGAAGCAATGTACTTACTAGATTGAAATGAGGCCATTTTTTTATGATAAGTAATGTATACGATTTATTAATAACCAGACTGTGCACTCTTTCCCTAGACTCTCAGCTCTCAGGGAGCTCTTTAGTTTATAGCACTTGATCAATAAATTCCGGGTGTGCAAAAGTAGGCTTATAGTTGTAAGTATGTGAGACACAGTTTATGCTTGCATTATTATTTATTAACTATTTTATAATTTTCCAGATGAACAACTGTCAACCTCCTTTTGCCACACCTGTATTTGTTAAAATGTTCCAACATGTCTTTACTATCTTCTCTTTAAATTGGTCCAGCTATGACCCCCAAGTCTCGATCAACCTGAGTGACACTTTCTTGACAATCATATGCTCCTCAGGTCCAATAGATGACCTATCACCTGTTCTAAACTGATCAAATGTCTCAGCTTTGTTCAGACACCAGAAGAGGCACCTGCCATGTCGGGCCACAACATCGAAGCAGGCCCTGCCAAGACCACACCTTGTCCTCACAGCAACCAGAGAATATAGGCACTACTAGTATTAATACGCCTACTTCATTATTGGGGAGCCTGGTGACCAGAAAGACCTGTGACCTGCTCCAGGCTCCTATCTAGGTAGGCTGGTTTGAGTCCAGGCTCTTAACCTAGTAATCTTCGGTCCCATATCTCAGTGCCAGGCAGGGAAAGCAAGGCAGTCCACCAGTAAGATACTGGGATGGTAGCTCTCCACAGTCGAGGTTGAGAGAACAGTTTGCTGAGACTTGGGTAGTGGACATCCCATAAAGCCTCGGACATCTAAAGGTCAGGTGTATGGGGCCTGGGCTCACCTGTCTCCCAGATGACAGCTATCTGGGCCATCTGCCTTGACCCATCCCCGTGGCACCGTAGTGTCAGGCCCTGGACCTTTGTCTCTGTCTGTAAAGAAATGTTTTAAGAATGCTGACACTCTGAAATCAATGAGAACATTAACTCTCTGCTCTCTTCTCAACAGACACGAGACGACTTCCTGGGACAGGTGGACGTGCCCCTTAATCATCTCCCGGTGAGGATGGTTATCTGCTTTCTATTGCCTGTTGTGATCAGTGACTTCTCATTGTTTTCAGCTGGATATATTTTCAGAGTAATATTTTCTCAACACAGTGGAGAAGGCTGAAATAAAGAGCCCTAGTTTTTTTCCCCCCCAGAAAGTGGTCTTTTCATGGGGATAGGAAAGAATCAAGTGTATCTGAGTCTCCAAGTATGCCAGTCAATGTCACCTGCATCTTGCTCTTCTGCTCTTTCGTCTTCCTTTGTCAATTCATGGAAAACAGCTCCCTTTCTCTGTCAGACCCCTCCTAGTCATTGGGGTGTTTTTGCTTTCAAATTCATCCTCTGTATCTAATGAAACATGTGTTCCCTTTGTCTAGAACTGCACATGCTATTTCTGTGGCCTACATCTCTACAAGCTGGTGGTGCCCAGAATTTGCTATATGGCTTTCTCAGTCAGCACAGACAAAAGATGCTGTTGCTTCTGAGTGAACTTGTCACTCAGCTTTAGAAATAGGAGTTAGCATGTGTGGTGTAGCTACCATTTCCCTCTGCTCAGAAGAGCAGCAAAACACTTAGATCTATTGACAAATAACTGAGGTACTGTGGGGACAAGACCTGGAGGCCTTGGTGAGCAATAGATCACCTCATATTCCAGCTTTGCTTTTCCATATTGTTCCACCCATCCTCTTGCTCTTGGGCAACACAGAGTGATTGAAATAGCAGCCAGGAGAGGATAAGTCAAATGGTTCACAGTGAGGTTACAGGTAATTACCAGCCAGACCCTGTTTGACCTTGAAGGCATAGAAATAATTTTCAGTTTATTATAAGCAAAGGAAGAAACCATCGGCAGTTTAAAGCAGGGAATGACAAATAGATAACATCTATCTATATATATAAAAGGCCAATATGCTAAGTGTCTGTCCAACTGGTAGCTATGACGCACACTGACCACCAGGGGGCAGATGCTAAACGCAGGAGCTGCCGAGCTACAGTGACTTGACAGCAGCGGTTCTTGGGTGACGCACCCCAAAACTAGAGAAGAGGGAGCCCAATTCCTCACAGGGCCATGTGATTCTACCTTCAGCCGTGGGTTATGTTGTTGCTGGGGCACTGTTGGCCCTGAATCTGGTTTATTGCACACTTGCATTTGAGTTCCACACCCTGTACAACAGCAACTTTGAAGAGTGCCCTCTCGCACTCCGGGACCCCTTGAGGGATGTCAGAGAGCCGGTTTTGGCCCAATCCCCACAGGCCAGGCCGAGGGACCCCAACTGCCAGAGGGACCCCACCTGCCGGAGGGACCCAGCTCACTGCGCAGACACCCTTCGAGCCAAGGTGGGGAGGGACCTGCGGGAGGTTGGCTCCAGGGCATGTCTCGCCCCTCTTGCCCAGTCCCGCCCCGCCCAGACCCGCCCCACCGGCCACCTTCTAATTAATTTCCTTTCAATGTGCACGAATCTGTGCACCAGGTCACTAATTTCAAATATAAATGTATACACACACACCCCTCTCATACAAAAAAAAAAAATCATGGTATTGTGGTCTCTTTTGTTACAGAAGTAAATATTCTAAATTGTGTTTCATTAAAGAGCCTAGGTTTTTGAGATTTTACTATTTAATGAAATAGTAACATTTATTTTTCTAATTTCCTGCTTGCTTTGATTAAGCACGATCTTTTGATTTCTTTGAAAAATCAATAAATGTTACAATTGCATTCATATCTTCATGAAATAAGCAGCAGCAAAAGGTAGATTGATGGTGCCACCTAGGACGATCTCTGTGGAGGAGATAACCTTTCATTTGTCTAGGCTGATGACAATGTTAAAGTAAAATTATTCTCTTCACAGATTAGATCTTGCATACTTTCCTGTTAACTCCATCTTTAGGTTTCTTGGATGACCATTGACTGGTTCTCTGACGTTAACCAGTATGTGAGATTGAGGCCTCCACCCTGCAGTTAGGAATTATGCTTGGCATTGACCACTATCATTTTGTCATTTGTCTAAGACCGGGTTGGCTCCTAAAAACGGATGTTGATAGTGACATCTAGTGGATCTTGAGTGACTAAAGTCTGGGACCTATAAAATGTTAAATAATCGTCCAAGTAACTGGTTGAGGAACCGACTCTGTCTTTGCTGTTCCCACATTCTAAAATGAAAATGTACTCTCTGTAATCCAGTCTGGTGTACCTAACAATACAATATCTCAGGGGTATTGAAACTTACTTTTTCTTCCCGCAGACAGAAGACCCAACCATGGAGCGACCCTACACGTTTAAGGACTTTCTCCTCAGACCAAGAAGGTGAGGCCTCAGGGCCAGGGGTCTATTATGCCTTGGTTATTGGTTTTCTCTGAGGAAGATTTAGCAACTTTTCCTGTTTTACCTTTTTTAAAAGCCATCATAAATATGAAAGATATAACCAAGCCATATCCTTTATAACCAATGTTCTTCTATCACACAGTCATAAATCTCGAGTTAAGGGATTCTTGCGATTGAAAATGGCCTATATGCCAAAAAACGGAGGCCAAGATGAAGAAAACAGTGAGCAGAGGGAAGACATGGAGGTAAGAGCATCAGGCCTTGGTCTCTCTTCCTTGCCTAAGATCATATGACTATTTCATCGTAAGATTTTATTATTTAAAGAAATAAAAGTTTATAAAGCTTTTAAGTATGAAAAAAATTAAAAGTGCCCAGGAATCTGTCTTTGATCATCTACCAGTGTGTTTGTTTTTAGTAAAAAAGACGAACTTTTCATCTTACATTACAGCACTAATAATTGAAAAAATTTCTCTTTATAAAATGCTAAACTCATATTTTATTAATAGCCCACCCCTATGTGAATTCTCCTCACATATTTAGTTCTGTTATTACTTTGGACTCTCGGCTCTTTGTAAATTCCATTTAGCAAGTGGGATTGCTTCAAAGTGGATCAAGTGCTTTAGAAAATCTTTGCCAGGTCTCTCACTCGTTTGGCCCACAGGTGACAGTGTGAATTAGGCAAGCTTTCCTCTAGAAATGCCATTTTGGAATGAGCTGTCAGGGGAATTTTCTTTCTTTCCCTCCTGGCCTCGCTGCCTTTTAACTTGCTAGTCACATACCTAATCCGTGGGTTCTATTGTACCTTCTCAGCACGTCCTTCAGATAGTGCTGTTTTGTTAGAGTCTCATCTCGTCCTGAAAATGTCCACTAAACAAGGCCTCTCTATGGCTTGTTTTACACATCTGTTTGCAGCTGTTGCATATATGTGATATGTGACTATGTGGGCAAGTCAACTGAGCCTCCCTCAGACCCAGAGGTCGGATTTCCAGGCAGTATTTCATCTGTGAACTTTCATCTGTGAGGAGGAGTGAAGTGGGAGGTAGTCATGAATGTTAAGATTTCACAAGCACATCAACAGATTCTTATCACAAATCCAAGGAATTTTTTTTACACTCTTCTAACCTCCCAACCGTAGTAACCTGTGAATTACTTCATTTTCCAGTGACTTTACTGGGGGATGTTAGGAAGGAATACTTAATGCCTAAAATATGTGTTGCAAAAATGTAACTGGTACCATGAAGCCTGTTTATGTGGCCCCAGCGAGTAGGGGGTGTAAGTAGAATGCACAGCATTCAGACATCTCTGGCTCCCGGGATTGTACTGGGTGGGGAGTGTGAGCTTCACCCCCAAAGCCAGCTTCAGGGCCAACTTCCCTCCTGGTCACTGGAGCTGCAATTTTTGTTAGAACACACGCAGTACAGCTTATCTCCCAGCTCCCCTTTGCCTTTGGGAGGTGTTGAAAAGATGGCAGGTGTAACAAGACCCGCGTCGGTGCCCTGGCTTTGTACAGCCTTGGAGGCCTTTGGGTCAAAATAACGAATATTCAATGTGGAAGGAGTAGAATGTGACTTAGGAATACAGCAGACAGTACATTACCAACTCTCTGTGGCTCCTTCTAGTAGTCATCTTAAGGCAAAATGGCCACACTTAGTTGACTATTGCTCAAAATATTTTAATACTACTCTCCTGGAATTGGGGGGTTTTTGCCCCTTTTGGGGAATTTCTTCAAATATGGCACATGAAGCCACTGCAGGAGCCAGAGAGCAGCAGAGCAAGGACACGGGGCACTGTGAGTGTCTTTTCCTCGCCTGAAGATCCAGGCTCATGACCTTCCCTGTGATCTTACTCCACAGCACGGGTGGGAAGTCGTGGACTCAAATGACTCCGCTTCTCAGCACCAGGAGGAGCTTCCTCCTCCTCTGCCCCCTGGCTGGGAAGAGAAAGTGGACAATTTAGGTCGGACCTACTACGTCAACCACAACAACCGATCCACTCAGTGGCACCGACCGACACTGATGTGAGTACTGTAGGATGGTTAGGAACACACGTCATCGTCTGCAGGTAGGGCCAAACGTGGCAGCTCTTTGAGCCGGGTCTGGGAAATATATCTCATGTCTGTAAAAGTACGTGGTGGTATGGTACCTCAGGGTTCCCCTTCATTGAGTTAAAGAGCATGGCAGCCTGTCAGACTTTGCATATGATGAGGAAGCCCTTGCCTTTGATCGCATTCTGCTATTTCATGAACTAGAGGCCCAGTGCATGAAATTCGTGCACTTGGGGGAGGGGGCTCCCTCAGCCCAGCTTGTGCCCTCTCGCAGTCCAGGAGCCCTCGGGGGATGTCCGTGGAGCGGGCCTAAGCCGCAGTCGGACATCCTTAACACTGCTGCAGAGCAGGAGAGGCTCCTGCCACTGCCACTGCGCTCACCAGCTGTGAGCCTGGCTTCTGGCTGAGCGGCGTTCCCCCTGTGGGAGCGCACTAACCACCAAGAAGCAGCTCCTGCGTTAAGCATCTGCCCCCTGGTGGTCAGTGTGTATTATAGTGAAAGGTTGTTCTGCCATTTGGTCGATTTGCATTAATATAGGATTGATTTTGTCTTTTTTTTTTAATTATTTATTGATTTTTAGAGAGAGGAAGGGGGAGAGAGAGCAATACTGATTTGTTGGCTCCACTTCTGTATGCATTCATTAGTTGATTTTTTTATGTGCCCTGACCAGGGATCAAACCCACAACCTTGGTGTATTGGGACAGTGCTCTAACCAACTGAGCTACCGGGCCAGGGCTGTCTGTCTTCTTTATATAGATTCGTGAAATACAAAGCAGAGGTTACATTTTTTAGATTTGTCTTTTCTTTGGTGATATCATTTCCCTCTTCTTCAGCTTCCTCTTCTCACTAACCCAGAATGGAAAACAACAAGCAAATTGGCCTTAAGTGTTCTTTTCCCCCTTAAGATTTGGGATTTTTATTCCCTTTAATTACTTGATTTAGAAACCCTCTTAAAATTTTTTGTTTTCCCTTTTTGAGAAATTTCTATATCATCCCTTTGATATAATTAGGAACACATGGGATTGTTGCGAACTCAGAAATAGTAATTACTGCTTATTCTGATCCCTCCCCAACCTCATGGAGGCAGTGCACTGATTACTGTTTTGTTTACTTGGCAATTTTTGGTTTGATGATACCAAATAAACACTAGTTAAACCTCAGCTACTATAAAAAAGGATTTGAAGTAGCTTGTTTCTATTTACCTATTTCTTAATTTATTTTTATTGTTGAGAGTATTACAGATGTCCCTTTTTCCCCCCCATTGACCCTTTCTACCCCACACCTCCCTCCCCCGCAACCCCAGGCCTTCACCACACTATTGTCTGTGTCCATGGGGTATGCATATAAGTTCTTTGGTTAATCTCTTCCCACTCACCCCCACCTTCCCTCTGAAATACATCCGTCTGTTTTATGCTTCTATGTCTCTGGGTTTATTTTGTTCTTTAGATTCCACATATGAGTGAGATCATGTGATACTTGTCTTTCTCTGACTGGCTTATTTCACTTAGCTTGTTTTTAAATCACAGTATACCTCAAGATCTAAAATTGTTAATATGCAATAAAAGGTAAAAAAAAAAAAGTATTGAAGGAAAAGAAAAAATTATTCTAGCAATCATGAGTTCGCTAGCAGCCAAGATAAGGAGGTAATTATCAATGAGTTATATAATTGCAACAGGTACCAAAGGCCAAGTATATCAGGTGAGATAATTTTCTCCTTAACCCAGACTCTGAAGGAAATTTGCTGATGATATTTTGAAACAAGGGGTATTAGCAGTATGATGGATGGATGGTGGTGTTGATAACTCTTATCTTTAGAAATTTCGAAGATATCCTGGGTGGGGAAGGTAGCCAAGAAGTTTGGTCTGGGTTTTGTTGATTTAGAACTAGAGTTTTCAGAATCTTCAGCAACAAATAGCCAGGCCTTCCTACGCCTCCAGATGGGTTCTTGTGAATATCAGCTGTCCTTGGTCAGCTTTGGACTGCCTAGCGTGGACATAGCTCATTGCCCCCCAGGACAACAGAAATATCAGAACATTGGGGTGATGCTAAACTCTTTTTTATTGTAATTTTTTTCCCATGGAAATGATTCAGTGATCTTTTATATTAAATATTTTACTATTTTCCTCTGGTTAATGGCCATAGCTGTTAAAACTGTTGTAAGTCATTTGATTGCGCTAGCTATTTGTAGTTTTTTTTAAAAATGGACTCACCTTGGACTTGGTAATATGTAGTGATCAGAAGAATCTTGGTAGTGATAACCCTAAGCAAAACACCATAACCTGCCTTTGCTAAACATCGTAAGAAAGTATCTTAAAACATAGCACTCTGTTGGGACCAGTATGTCATGTGACCTCTGTAGGAAAGTGACCACTAGCAACTCACAAAGGAAGAAATACTTATGGCCAATACATCTATGGAAATTTTTCACCTTTATTAATAATTACCATGTACTAGTAAACTGAAATCTATATTTGGAGGATAAATGGTGATAATTGCAACTTTAGCTTCCTCCCAGAGTTGTGAAACTAATGAGGGAATCACTGAGAAAACACTTTATGTGGTTTTCTAAACATACCATCTTTGGTGTCTATGTACCAAAGAATTCAACCAAAACAGAAGATGTAGCTTGTGTAATGCTGGCAAAGCAGGAGCCCAGAAGCAACATGGGAAGATGCAGTTCTTCATCCAAGTACAGGTCCACATGTAGTTTAGGGAGAAGTCAGTGACATGACCATCCCCATCCCTAAGGCAGCTGAGCTCCAACGAGAGGTGGAGCCAGGAAGGACACAGCAGGACTCCGGGTGGAGCTCGTGGAACGGCTCCTTTCCAGGTGACGTCTAGAAAGCCAAGAAGAGTTAGATAAGGAGAGTGGGTTTCCACAGTGACCTTTTGATCCCATCTGTGCTATTTGAGAACTCGGGGTTCTTTCTCCTTAACTTTATTTAGCTTGGCCTGAAGCCCTCAAGCCTTCCAGAATTAAGGGATTGTTTTAATTCAGAAATAATTGTTTTCAGAAGTCAGTTTTCACAGAATACTCTAGTACTCTTTGGAGGAAAATTGATACTGAGAAGTCTGTATTAATAGGCTGTAACTGAGAAAATCACATAGTGATTACCGATTACCATGTGCTAATCGAGAATTGTGACACTCCTGGTGATTCTCATTTCTTACCGTGTGCCCCAAACTTCAAACCCTCTAAAAATTGTTCACCCTGAAAAAATATCGGTGCCCTCAGACTGTTTTTTACAAGGTCTGTTTCCACCCTGTCTCCTCCAGACTCGCCACCGCAGTCATAAACGTGCAGTGCACCCAAGTGGCCCAATCATGCAAGCTGCTTCCTCATTACTTCATCTTCTTTTTGGCTCCATGGCTGTGCTACTTCTCTCCCCCACCCTCCAAAAAGAGGGAAAAAACTAGAACATGCCCTTCCCCGGCTACCGCCAGCCTAATGCACCTTCCTCTGGGGAGCCAGACCCCTTTAGGCAGGCGTCCCTGCAAAAACCTTGGGCTTCCCTAGTCCTGGCTCGGAGCACAGAATATTCTAATTCCCTGTTGGAGCAGATCTATCCTTTGCACCTGGCACAAAGTTGGAGCTCAGCCAGTGCCTTTAACTGAATGACTGACTACAGTTGAGTCACTTCTGAAAGTGATCATAGGCACATGGTTTCCTGAACTGTCTAGGACAGGTTTAGGTCTAGATGCATACTTTAGAACAGAAGGTGACCAGAGAAGACACCCCAGCCCCCTCAAGTTTGATGGTGGCTTTTAAAACACCCCTAATTTTAAGTTTGTCCTTTTCCTATTTTAACATAAACTATAGACTTTTTGCTGTAAAAACTACAGGTTTTTTTTAAAGGTGGGGAATTACATGAAGATGATAAATGAAGATGAACTTGTTAAACTCACCTAATTTGCACATATTTTAGCTTTCTAAAATACTTTGTATATCTTTCCCTGTCTTAGCAGTAGTGCAGTCATATAGTTACTAATGTATGTGAATGTAAATGATCTGGCACACTGATCTTAATTGGCACTGAACTTGTCTTTATTCATTTGTACATTTTCCATGAAAGTTAATTGAAGAATACATATGTGAAATTAATGACTGATGAAAATTGAAATAGCCATTCCTTAATTTTTTTTCTGGCTCCAGGTAAAACCATTTTTCTGTTTTAGTTTGTCAGATTAGGAATATTTTACATGTTTATCTGGCCATTAGTGACCATTTATACTTCCAGTCAGTTTCAACAACTTCTGTTCCAAACCCTCTCATTCAGTTAATTAAATACCATGGTGTGAACATTTTCATTTTGGCACTAAAAGACCATAAAAGCCCATGTTTGGAATTTCAAAATCGGAGGTATCTGGCTTCTTTATGCTATTTAGTTGTTTCTGGTTCACACAGATTACTAATTATTTGAGCATGTTGGGTATGGAAGATTGGCATAATTGATTTTAAATGCCCTTTTAAAAAAAAACAACACACCAGTTTTTCCAAAATAATGGACTTTTGTATATACTTCTGAGAGATACAAAATGCAGAGAGAGTAATGAAAACCTTATTCTTTTCAACCTCTCAGAAGTCCCTGTAACAATTCAAGTATGTGTTAGGGCCTGGCACATGTAGCATGCAAACATTAGTCTCTCTGTTGACTGAATAAATAATGACTGATATTTCAAGTGAAGATTTCAAATTTTAATGAAAGTCTTATTTGTAAAATATTTTTAAGGAAAGCCAGTCATTATAAAGTGATATTGCTTTCATCTTCAATAAAAAGTGAAAGAGGACAATGTAAAGTTTCCTTTGCTTTCTTAGACACTACTGAAATATTTTACAGTTTTATTAAGGTATTTTGATCATTCTGACCTACTTTTTGTGAGCTTTGTAATGCCTTATAAATACTTTCGATACGCATTGTTTGCTTAAGAAACGAATGCTGTATTAAAATGACTGTAGCAACATAGTGTTATTTTTATCATTCTGTTTTGGTGGTTTCAGAAATGCTATTAGAATACTTGGGTATCCCTTGATTGTAATTATTTTATTTATGGCCATAATTGTCCGTTTTTCTGAAGGTATCTCCATTTAGTGTCCTGTTTTTAGTTTAGTTATACTTTAATCTGTATAATAAAAGCCTAAGCGACCATTGCAGCGGAACCACCAAAACGACCAGTCGCTATGATGAGCACTTACCACCAGGGGGCAGACGCTCAATGCAGGAGCTGCCCCCTGGTGGTCAGTGCGCTCCCACAGGGGGAGCACTGCAGAAGCCGCGCTCAAGGCTGGCAAGAGCACCGGGCAGTGGCAGGAGCCTCTCCTGCCCCCGTGGCAGCACTAAGGAGCAGTGAGCCGAGTGGTAAGGAGCAGTGAGCAGGCAGATGGTAAAAAGCGAGGGGTCCCAGACTGCGAGAGGGTGCAGGCCAGGCTGAAGGAACCCCTGCGCCGCCCGCCCCCCCCCCCCCCCAGCACGAATATCATGCACCAGGCCTCTAGTATTACTATAAAATATGCAGGATATATTTCTGTTAGAGTTCAAAAGTTTGTGTATTGGATGTGCAGATACAGTAAAACTTAATTCAGATTTTCATAATAAATTTTCATTTTAATATGGATTAAATGAAAGCTAACCTTCATCTTACCCCCTTTACCAGTAAAACTAATTGTGTAAAGATTTGAAGGACTTAAATCATTTCAAGAGTTACCTATTTATTTGCATACAAGGATGTTAGTTGCAAGCTTTTTACTATTCAGGAGCCCCATAGGCTCTTTATTGGAATGCAGTATTTGTTTGTTTGAATGTTTAAAACCTATGTTTTAGGAAAATCTGTAACAAGGGCCCCGGTTTAATACTATATTTCAATTAGTTTAAATAATGTTTTCAAATATTTTGAAATATTAACTTGTGACATCATTTTTGTCAACTGAATATGGTGTCTTATCAAAGGAGTCTGTGTGAGTTTTCTCTGAGAAACATTTTGACATTTAAACTTCTACTCTAAAAGCCCCCAAAATATGGTGGAAGAATTCTCATTGTCAGCTTGTTGAACATAAGTGCACTGTCATTTTAGTAGGTGCCATACCCTTGGTGAGTGTTGGACTCTTGTTGAGGGGCCACTTATCAATATGGGGTCTGCTGTCTCCACCCCCTGCCCTCAGGGATGTGTCCTCCGAGGCGGACAGCAACATCCGGCAGATCAACCAGGAGGCGGCCCACCGGCGCTTCCGCTCCCGCCGGCACATCAGCGAGGACCTGGAGCCCGAGCCCTCCGAGGGCGGAGAGGGCCCAGAGGTACTGCGTCCCGCTGCCCCAGACTCTGCACCCCCTCCTCTCCGTGTCCCCAGCTTGATTCTATGCTGTGATTTCCTTTCTCCATAAAAGCTGTCTAATGGTCTCATAGCTAATTGACAACCATCGAGATATTAACTTAGAAAGTGCTCATAAAAACCATGTTTGATGAATGCATGTATCTATATTATTACAAAAGAATGGCGTTTTGGGGATCTTAAGATTTTTTTACTCCATAATTGCAATTGAGTGAGCCCTATAACTTGTTTGGGTACCAAGTACAAGCTATTACTGAATACTAGTACTTTTGACATCACAAAAGAGATGTATTACCAAGGAAATACAAATTTGGGTGAATGGCACTGTTTATAATTTGCCCCTGAAATATTTATGGTAAATTACTGGGGTGGGGGAAGTTATGAATTGAAGAACAAATGAACAATTATCATAACTTCCATGCTGCCTTAACAGCTCTGTTTACTTACTAGAAATCCATTAAAGGTATTACCTCAGGAAGATCATTTACAAAATGCTCCAGTGATCAAAAATTGAAAAGCCAAATTGATTCCGTAAAAAATTTACTGAAAGGTACTTTACAACATTGTTTAATTACAGATTATAGCATCTATGCTGTTTTCATTGTGAATCCTGAGAAGTTAGAGTGAAAGGAACTCCATGGAAGTTATCAATGAATTCCTGAGATTTTTTTTTAACCCATGCATTTAGTAATGAGAGCTAGAGGTCAGTCACAGCTCAGAGAGGTGGTATTATAAAGTGGTTAAGAGCACAACCCATGGAATCTGGCTTCCTTGGTTCAAGACCTGGTCCTGCCACTTCATAGCTCTATTACCTTGGGCAAGTCCCCCTCTGTGCCTCAGTTTCCTCACCTGCTAATTAGGGTTGTAGTCATATCTTTCTCGTGGTTCTTGAGAAGATTATTTGCCTCCTACATGCTTAGAAAATGTTAATTATAGTTATGATAATGGTTATTGTTGGGGATTCCTCCTTCCTAGCATTTACCTCTGCATCTCATCCATTGGTAGCCTTGGGAGACCATTTCAGAAGAAGCAGCTATCACTGGAGACTCCTCCCTCAGTCTGCCGCTGCCCCCACCACCTTCCTCCCCATCCTCTCGGACCAGCCCTCAAGAGCTGTCTGAAGAACTAAGCAGAAGGCTTCAGTTCACTACGGACTCCAATGGGGAGCAGTTTGGTTCTTTGCTTGTGAGTAATCGTCCTGTTTGAATGAGAAGTTAAACAAATATTTTGTCATTTTGTTGTTGTTGCTTTAAGAGAGTCTTGTATGCAAATAATGACCAAGGGTCTTCTAGCTCCCAGATAATTCTGACATTTTCCTAAGTTCCTCCTAACCTAGGAGAAGGAGGACTATACCAAAATTGGCCACGCAGGTGAGAATCTTTCTTGATTTAAAAAGAATGCAAGAAAATCAGAGTTCATGACTTCCGTAATTCTCAGCTTTAACCATGTAGAATTTCTCCTCCTAGCCAAAGGCTCATACATAGTACTCTCACCACAAAGGTGGCTTTTTGCATTGGGGACATGGAGGAGATATTGGGCCTCCCAATCAGTCCTCTTAAATCATACTCATTTTAGAGATGGAGGCATAGTCTTTAAGGGACCCATCCAAGACAAAGTTCGAATAGGAGATAAAAAACATTTACGTCCCAGAAAACCAGTCCTTAAGAAGGGTTGTGGAATTGGGACACTGACATCAGGGTAGTAACATTTGGATTGGCGTTCTCAACAATTAAGGATACTCTTTCTAAAAGCTTCAGATGGGGCTGAGCCCTGGTAAGCAGCAGAATCAGCCATGAAGAACTCTGTATTTGACAGTATAAAACTGCAGAAAAAGCCCATAGAAAATTCCTGCTTGAGCTTTAAACTGAGAAAAAATGCAGTCTCAGTTTCTTGAGAAATTGAACTTAAAGCTGTTCTATAGTAAAGATGGGAGTGATGTCACTGAAAATGGCACCTAAAAAAAAATAGGCATTATTGCGATCATATAAAATGTAAATGGGTAGGACTACATGATATGTAAAAGCAAATACTCACAAAATTGCTCCTTATTCAGTTATGGTGTTTTTATTTTAACAGATACCATTGCCCAATCTGTGTGAGATGCAATGATTATTTAATGTGGTTTTATATTAAAAGTCTATTAATGGTTTTCAGAAAGAAATATCAATGAGATGAAAATTTAGTACTAAGGGGGCAGGGAAAAAAAGAGTTTACATATATAGGACATTTGAATTGGTAAAACTGTTGCTATGGAAACAATATAAACAATGAAGCCATATATTTAAAACCTATTAAAGGAAGTATTGCAATAATTATAGCAATTATATACCTTAGGTCTACCAAGTGTAAAATCATAATATTCTTCAGCATTAATATTAAGTTAACATCTCTAATTATTTGTATAAGGAGCTCCTGCATTTATTTATTAAAACTATATAAAATACCTTTAACATCCAAGTGCACATGTCAGAATTATTTTAAGATTGTTGAGTCTGGTTCAAGTATTAAATAAAGGTGCCTAAGAAAGAGAAGAATATGGGACTCTTCTCCAGTTTTTCTCAGGGTCCCTGTATTCCAGAACAATAGCAGCAACTACTGTAGAAAGACGTGGATAGTCCCCCACCCCCTTCCCTGCCCCAAAGTCTTTCTTTGACCTTATCGCATTTTAGTTATTGCAAAATATCAAACGTGTCCCCTGGATGAACCTGTTGCTGATTAGACCCTGGCTTTTGTATGTGTCACCTGCTGTGTTCTCTGATTGGATTTGTTAGGCTCTTTTTACAACTACATAGGTGAAGCAAACAAGTGAGAGGAACATTATACATTGCACGTTTGATTTACTAGGTTAGCCTCACTATTTCCCCTCATTCCTTATCTGTGTGACTTTAACTCCATTGAGAAGCCAAAATTGTAAATACCTGACCTTTCAGAAGTAGCACAAAATTATATTTGAGTTTCCTTGGATATAGAATCCAATTGGTTCTTTGTCAATGATAATAATAGTCAGTAAATGTTTAGAAATATTCCTTTCTATAGGATGCATCTCAAAACAAATGATAAGACTTCCAGCTTCCAATTTCTATTTTTCAAGCAACCCTAGAGTGTTATGGTGGCCTGTTGAGTCCCCTTTCGTGCTTTGACCTTGTTCCCTTATGTTTTGCTGTTATTTCTAACTAAGACTAGTCAAAACCCCAGTCTGCTTAATTCACTGAGAATGAAAACAACTGCAGATAACTACTCCTGAAAGGACTACTCTCATTACCCTGAAAAGATGATGTTTCATTTAATTGCCTTCCATTATCATAGTGCTGTGAATAGAACCAAGTGGTGTATTTTGTGAGCCAATGAAACTTTTTCTAAGAATGTTTTCTTGACGCTCCGTGTCCTTTCCTCCCCTTCAGCAGAGGGAGCCCTCCTCGAGGTTGAGGTCGTGCAGTGTCACCGATGCGGTCGCAGAGCAGGCTCACCTACCACCGGTAACCCACGCGCATTTCCCTTCCCCAGCTGGCTCTTTCAGCTTTTACTTAAAATCATTGGGGCACTGAGGAAGAGTTTTTCCTGTGCAAATCCATTTACAATATAAATGAGACACTCAAATTTCCTAGCAAATTGCCCAAGGAGAGCGGATTTCCAATACAAAGAGTTGTTTTTGCCACCAAAGTCTCTAAAATGGTAAAAACTCCATTGCTTAGTTTTTCACCCAAATTAATACCAAGTCTGATGTGCTCACTTAACTAAAAGCATACATTAACTAATTTTTAAAAAGATTGAATTTAGTCCCTCAAGCTGTGCTCTGGTGATTGTATTTAAGAACATACTGAATCCTTTTAAACAGGAAGAACTCTTCCAGGTGTGAGCGAGGTAGGCTTTCCATGACGACCTAATTAACCCCACACAGCCTCTGTACCTTCTCCTTAAAGGCAGCTCTACTGGCTAAAGAATTAGCTACAACTAGTTCCTACTCTCCCACAGTTTCTATAGTTAGCAGCAAATATGGGAGAGTGGCAATGTTTAATAACATAGGACATAAATGAAAATGAATATTCCAATTGGAAGGCAGACCAGAACTGCCTAGGGAGATGTTTGGTGTACATGTCAAAGATAAGAAACGTGATGCGACTTTGTTTCTTCTTTTGGGGGGAGAAACTATGTGCTTTTATTTTAGCATGTCCAATGTGATGTTTGACCATAACCAGTTTTTTTATGACGACGAATCCTCAATCATTTTTAGCACTAATACTTTATTATGGGGGGAAAGTGCACTTACAGATTTTGAAAGCACAGTGTCTTCCCTATTGTGTACACCTTTGCACAAGTCAAGGATTTTTTTTGCCTTGCTTTTATCTTTTATGCTGCAAAATGAATGAATGAGTACATTAGTCAACTGAGTGGTCAAAATAAGGGATTCGTTTGTGCCTTGTA
The DNA here is from genome assembly GCF_028538775.1 of Myotis yumanensis. Lineage (NCBI taxonomy): Eukaryota > Metazoa > Chordata > Mammalia > Chiroptera > Vespertilionidae > Myotis > Myotis yumanensis. The sequence goes on from NW_027223758.1 coordinate 42,051,445, forward strand.
TCCAATGTGCTGGTTGATAAGCTTGACAAGAGCGTCCTTTCTGGGATGGTTTCAGTTCAGATCTCCCCCAAAACAACAATCAGCTGTGATGGGCTGGTGTGATCCTCCGCCTAGCGATTCTGTGATTTTCCTTGATGAATTAATGGCACTGCCTCTCCTTTTCACAATCAATGTTAATTTTATTTGCCAAAGAGTCTCTTTTCCTGGAAACGGATGACTCCTCCCTTACACTCTCCAAAGCTGAAAACTCACTGATCACCAGTGGCCTCTTGAATTTTGAGAGTGGCAGATTTAAGAACCTGCTCATTATTTAACAGTGGGGGCAAAACCACAGTGGTGTTCAATTTCTTTTCCCAACAAGACATCTCATCATTGTTATTGAGGTTGTCAATTCATTGTTCGGCCAAATCGAGGCTGCAGCCTGAGGCTTCTGTAGATTGGAGGTTGACTGGGTCCTTGCTCCTCTGGTCATCAGTGATCGCTCAGCTTTACTTGGACAGAAAGGGTTTCAAGGATTCTGATTCATGTCACCTGCCTCACTGGCTGCCACAGCAGTGATTCCTGATTCAGTAAACAACGGGTGGTCTCCCTAAGTGCCTTTCACTGATATAAATTGTCATTTAACAGCCCAGTGCCCCAACTAGGAGAGCGCGTTCATCAACTGTCACAGGTGGTGAGGAGCCAACGGTAATGATACCCTTGATCAGACTTTAACAGCAAAACTGTGGGTTGGTTTTAATATTTTGTATAATAGTGAATATGCTCCTTTTTTCTTCTTTTTTTTGGGGGGGGGGTGAATATTGACTTTTTTGTGCTGCAGAGATGCACATCGTTCTTTTTTTAAAATATATTTTTATTGATTTCAGAGAGGAACGGAGAGGGGGAGAGAGAGAGAAACATCAGTGATGAAAGAGAATCATTGATCAGCTGCCTCCTGCACACCCCCTAATGGGGATCGAGCCTGTAACCCTGGCATGTGCCCTGACCAGGAATCGAACTCTGACTTCCTAGTTCCTGGATCGATACTCAACCACTGAACCACACCAGTCCGGCTAGTCTCATATAGTTTTATCAGGAAGACTGTCAAGCTTTAAGTGCATTTAATTTGACCATTAAGAATACATTTTTGGCCCCTCTCTCATCATTGATGTTTCTATCTCTCCCTCTCCCTTCCTCTCTGAAATCAATAAATGTACTCAGTTGTGTGATTCAAGCTTGAGGAGCAGTTGCACAAGTGGATTTTCAGTTGGGCATAGTAGCTATCTCCTGTGTGTGTTCTGCCCCACGTTTTAAACACTGAGTTAGATTTTCTGTATCATGAGCTTGAACCAGTGACTCTCCTCACAGGAATAAACAGATGTTTATATACTACTTGGGGGGTGGGAGGGAGGGGGGCATGTTTAATAAATTTGAAAGATTTAGAAATAATGGTGTTTCTCTAAGCCAAGTATCTGTTATTGTTATTCATTATTTTAAATAATGGATTTGACTATGTACTTTAATTGTCTGTTTTCTATTTGATCCCTGAAGACAGGCTAGCTTATAGTTTATGTTTAGAGCTGCTATGGCTATTTAAAGAATTTTCCTTATTGTTTCACCTTATGTTTGTTATAACTGCTTATTACTTGAGAACACCTTTAAATACATATACAATTGCAGATTTTCTGAAGAATGTTAATGATTTTTAATGAACAATTTAGTTATGTTGTTAGAATTTAATGCTCAGCATTGTACACAGGAAAGTCAAATTTGCAATCAGCAAAAAATCAGCCTCATTTAACCTATTGAGCCGCAAAAAGTCATGTGTTGGGTAGGCCAGGCTCAGCTTCCAGTACAAGACATGAACCTTCAAATGAAGTGGCACCTTGCCTACTGTGTACTGGAAATTTCTATGGCAGTAGAGCTGCAAGGTGGATGAGAACAGTTCATGAAATAATTTTAGTAGAATTTAGTGCTAATGAGTATCCTCTTCCATCCACATTTGCATTTTATTGGTCTTGGAAGCTGCTGTTAGTATTGGAGTGTGTGGTCGCTGTGATATTAAATGGTGGGATAGACTAGTTGTGAGAGCGCTGGGCTCCGTGGTCAGAGCGGTTCCTGTGGCCATTACCACAGCCCTCTTCTCGCCGGTACTCTCCCTTCCCCCACCAATGAATAAAAAATACAAGTTTGCTTTTTATTTTGAAGAATTGGGCCGTAGAAGTAGTTCCTGAATGTTTTACCTACTCTCATGCTTTCTATGTACCTGGTCATCTTTTGGTTGCAATAAGCCAACTAATTTTATGGCCACATTCGAAGTTTCAGTAGGTTTGACAGTATCACATTTGTTTCTTTTCCATCATCATTATCCCTTGTCACCAGTGCCCTTTACTTTCTCTTTTCCAGTTCCATCTCCTAGCATGTTTCATTCCCTCTGACACCCTCTCCCAACCCTCTTCCTGTCAGCCCCACACAGAAGTGTACATGCTTACACTGGAGCTGTGTTCCGCTCTCACAAATACATGTGTGTGCGCAAATGGGATCTCATGTACATTTCACTTAGCAACTTGATATTTTTCACTTACGGTCGTTCTTCTGGGACATGTTAATGATTACATAATTTTCAGTCATGCAAATGCACCAGTTTATATAATCTTCCCACATTGGTGAGCATTCAGCCCCTTGCCCCACCCGTATTTGTCCTGCACACCATGTTGCATGAATCATCCTGGTCTTTCCTTGGCAGTGCTTTTATTTCTATAGTATAAAAACAGATCCTGATTCTCACCTGCAGAACTACAATCCTTTCATTTACCACAAATAAGTACACTTTCCAGGGAGCTAAGCAGGAGCCCTCTCTGAGATGAAGCAAGAGGGACAGCACAGTCTTTTTGCTCTTTGCTGTGTAGACCCTAAAATAAACAAGTGACGGGAATGGCAGGGTTTGAGGGAATCTTGGGGCATCGGTGGTAGTGCCAAACATTTATCATCTGGAAAAGCCTATTTGAACTTTGATGGTTTAAACATAATTGATTCTCCCTTTTAATGAAATAATTGGAGCCACTATGCAGCTGTAGCGCAACGGCTGTCTGGCGTTATGTAACACAATAGTATATTCAGATGAAAAGCTGTGAAATGTTAAATTAAGCTTACTAGCAGTTTTAACGTGTCTCTGGACTAATTAACTGTTTCTTAAGGTAGAATGGAATGCACGTGAGTGCATATGTGTATGCACACACACGACAGTGGAAGTCTGATTTTGGCTCAGGGCTAGCCCCTTCTGTGGTCTGTCCGTGGAAGCTGTGTCCCGCCCCTCCCTAGCTCTGAGTGAGAGGTTTTGAGTCACAAGTGGAATCACCATCACAGGCTGTTCTCCATGGTCAAGAAATCTATAAGGAGAACATTTTTATGGCACCATCTCTTTTTAATGGAACTAAATTAAGGATTACCAGTTCAGTTCTCAGTAGAAGGTACAATGAACATTTTAATCAAATTCAGTGTTCTCTACTACACTCCTAATTTCCCATAATCTGATTAGTCCTATTCACTGTAGATCTACGAAAATATCCTCGTTGCTGGAATACTGTGCTGGAAGTCATACAGTCTTAGAAGTAATTCTGAGATTATCCAGGACACAGCCAAGCTATACTAGTTATCAGACCCCTCACAAATATCCTTTCCAGAGATGTTATAACTGCAAAACTATCCTTAAGATTTCCAGAACGGAGTTTTCTCAAGGCCTATCTCATTGCCTCTCCCCAAAAATAACGGGGAGCAAGAAAAGCAACAAATTCCATTCAGTACTTCATTTAGCCCAAGCATTTTTGGTCCTCACGTGAGCAATAGTAGGTCAAAGCTTGTTGATAGCACGTACTTTGCCACACAGTCCAATTTACCACTAACTTAGGATACAACTTGGGTTCTAACTTGGTTTGGCAGAGTCGGTCTTTTATAGATAAAAAATAGACCAGCAATAGTTCTTTTCTGTTGGTGTTAGAGGAGGAAGGCGGAAAGAGCTTCAGGCTATATAAATTCATCTGACTTAAGTACCCATGGATGGATCAAGTCTGCCTGTTGGTGTTTCTTCCACTCTTGTTGAATCCCCACACGTAGGTCCAGGATGCTCTATGATCAGAGTCTTGGAATTAACCATGATGAGGTATTTCAGTTTTTATCTGGGAAAATGTCAAGGAAGTAGTTGGTATAGGTTTAGAAGAAAGTTTTGTTGCCAATAATGTTGCCTTGCCTGTTCAACATGTTTTAGAAATAACCATTGAGGCAGCTGTTCCATGGCCTCAGTTAGTTTTTCTCTGGAATGTGCAGTTGAGCTCAGGAAGTAGAATATGGAGCCTCATTAACTAAAGTCCCCAATGACGTGGTAGCATCCTTGATCGTGCTAACCCAGGGTCATGCAGTGGACTGGGGATCCTCTGATGTGACCCTCTCTGCCACAGCACATTGTTGGTAGGAGACACGAAAGGGATGAGCACAGGGAGAAGCTGGGCCAAGAGATTTACATTTTCAGCCTAATATCAAGAAAATGACAGCTGGTAAAACATCTGGAGGGTGAGAAGATCCTAATTAGGGGAGATGGTACCCAGAAAGACGTGACTTCCTTTTATATCCCAAATAATGTTTAGCCTCTTCTTTTACGTTCTCCTGGGAGCCTGGATAGCCATGGTTGGCTTCTTATATCTGAGCCGCCCCCACTCCTTAGAGTAACACCCCTTTCCCAGTGACAGATCTGATATGCAGCCACCATACATCCAGGACTTCCTCCTGAGACGGCACTGACCTCAGATGTCCATCTCGGTGCCTCCTTGAGTCACTGAAACATCCTTGTTATTCCAGAGTTCTCCACCCGGCTACATTTCTCAGGCTGCTGCTTACCAGCAGAAGTGTCTCAGGAATCCTTTTCGATCTAATTTGGACTATCTAAATATAGTCACTCTATACTGGACATGTTTCTAAACCCAGAAACTGCCTGTGCTTCCTTCACCCTTAGAGACAAGCTCTGCATGGGCAGACAGGATAATACAGCCTCAGCTCGCCAGGAGGCTTCCTAAGCTGGGACAGTTGGGGTGTCCTAGTCGGTCCTCTTGGTTATATGCCACTGGTGTGAATGCAGACCTCCTGGAGAAGGCCCTCTGTGTACTTTTCCCCCTAAAAGATACAATGTAAGGGCCCTAAGCTGATGAAGAATTTAGGAATAAGCTAGGACAGTATCCCTGTGGCAACTATATCGAGAGGAAACTATTCAGACATTCCTCTCATAGACAGTGACATTTGACAATTTGAAATACCTTTAAGTTCTACATAATTTGGTAAAATTTAGTATCTGAAACAGGTTGCTGTTTTTTTCTCTTAGCACATTAGCAGCAGCCATTGCATTTAAGACTTCGGACATTGAGAATGCGTTCTGTAAGATTTTGGACTCCACAGAGATTCATTTCGCAGTGGATTTGAAGCTACTGGAAATCTACTTCTGTTTTCTGGACACTAGTGTTTTGGGTACAAATAGAGTTAACTTACTTTGTCTAGAAGAAAAAATAATTCTGTAAGTGTACATTACTTTATTAAAGTGATCAGAAAACAACTGCACTAAATAATGATGATTTCTTACACAAACAGCCATCAGTGGCCTACGTGCACACCACGCCGGGCCTACCTTCAGGCTGGGAAGAAAGGAAGGATGCTAAGGGACGCACATACTATGTCAATCATAACAATCGAACCACCACTTGGACTCGGCCTATCATGCAGGTATGCAGATCGCCGCACAACTAAAAATTGCAGGCAGGTGAAGCCGAAATGTACAAGAGCTCCACGCTGCTATTGTTTATGTATTGTCCTGAGAACCCATGTTTTAGAAAAAATTTTTTCCACAAAGAAAATGTGTTATTTTAAGTATAATATGTGCCTATGGAAGAATTTGGTCCCCAAGTCACTCTATCCATATATATATATATATATATATATATATATATATATATATATGTATATTTTAATGTCATGTGAAAGATATTTTCAAAGTTAAGAGCCTATAGCAGTGTGTAGTGTCTCTCCCAACCCCACCCCCTTTTTTCCTGAGACTCGTTTTCATGCCTGGCTAGTGATTCATTTTTATTTCCCTTGAATGTGTTTCCCCAACCTTCCCCTCCCCCATTATTATGTTTAATCATTCCTCCATGCTTTAAATAGGCCAGACCTCTCATTACTGCTGGCTGTGTTGTTGTTTGGGTCCACACTCCCAACCACACACAAAGGGAGATCCTCACATAAAGCTAACTTGTTTTTGCTCCAACATAGCTTGCAGAAGATGGTGCATCTGGATCTGCCACAAACAGTAACAACCATCTAATCGAGCCTCAGATCCGCCGGCCTCGTAGCCTCAGTTCGCCAACAGTAACTTTATCTGCCCCACTGGAGGTGAGAAGGCTACTCAGTGTAATTGGGATCACGTCTGTCCTGTGACTTCTCATTCTCTCTTTTCTCTTAACTTGGACTTCAGTTTCGCAGCCACCTTCCTGTCTGATCATTGTGTTCGTGGTGAAGGGTGTTCTTGTGCAGCCTCAGTATATGCTTCTCTGTTGCGCCCACCTCACATCCTTGGACTCTCACCTGATTCTCATTCTCATGGGGCTGAGGCCATAGTGACTTGTGCTGTACATGTGGGTTCCTCTCTTCAGAACTTTCTCCATTCTTGTTGTTTCGCCCCTTCTTGCCTGTTACCTCATTAGACATGCATAATAACTCTTTCAGATAGCAATGCTTATATTAAGTTTTAAACGATAGCTGTGGCTTTGACCATTTCTTTTTCTTTGGACTGTAGGGTCTGTCATTGTATGGGCATACATGTTTCTGATGCATATCTGCATCCCTAAGTCATTGCTGTGCATCTGCGTTGCTCTCCTGTTTGTGTGGTCTGAATACCATGCCTTAGCATCACCGTGTCAGAGAGTTGAGAAGCCAGAGCACAAACATTCAAGTTCTAAACTTGACGATGTCCTAGAGGTAGCTGAGGTACTCTCTGTGCCCTGGGCTTAAATGCTAATGAGTGGGAATGAATGATAGCTCTCTTCCAAACTGTGATACAAATGTCCTGGTAACCATACGAGTCCAGGTGGTTGTCTTTGATGATACAGGAGTTTCTTCTTATGCTCTGCAAATTGCCAATCCATTCTTCATTAGACTGTGAGCTCATTAAGAGCAGGGGCACGTCTTTCTCCACCCTCTGTAAAGTCTCCATCCATAATTCTCAGTGGAGCATAATATTTTTGGCATATATCCAATAGCTATCAAAGGATGGTGATTTTAAGTAATTAATGTTGTGTGTTTAATCAATAGAAAAACTTTAAAATTCGATTGATTTAAAAGTAAGCAAATGACAGAAACAGATTTCTTAGGAGCTTCCCCTTGTCCCTTTCCAAATGGAACATTCGTGATACCCAGGTACATTTTGACACACTGGACTAGCACCTGTAAGAGTTCTAATGCTCATTATTATTCCTTAGGGTGCCAAGGATTCACCCATACGTCGGGCTGTGAAAGATACCCTTTCCAATCCACAGTCCCCACAGCCATCACCTTACAACTCCCCCAAACCACAACACAAAGTCACACAGAGCTTCCTGCCACCGGGCTGGGAAATGAGGATCGCGCCGAACGGCCGGCCCTTCTTCATTGACCATAACACAAAGACTACAACATGGGTAAGGTCGCTGCTTTTATTTGGCTCCGTTTCCATCATGAGGTCTGACATTCATTCCCTCATTTCCTCACTCCGTACTCATGATTCTTGTAGAGAAATTTCACTGACACCGCAGCTTGTCCCTAGAGGGTCTTCTCAGCCTGCTTCAAGATCTGGCACACAGGGGCTTGTGGGAGGGGTGATGGTTGGGTGCAGGGTCAGGGCCAGCTGCTGGTGCCAGGTTGGATGCCTTTTCTCCAGAACATTCCTGGACAGCTATAGTTTTGACAGTTGGCCGTATTTGGGGGAAAAGCGGTACTCTATATTGCTAGGATGTCGATGATACTGCTTCACCTCTCGAGATGGTGTAATAGAAATTCTGATCTTTCTGAAAATAATTTTTCCTTGTCAGTTTCTTTCTACATTTTTATTAACATCACCCATCCTTGTTTGATTTGTCCCTTTCGTTTGCACCGTCCACCTCAGTTTAATATTTTATTTTAGTGTTTTACGTTTCTGTGCTCCATTTCACACCTTTAACTGTGGAGTAGGAGATGTACTGAGGATTTTAGTTGTAAATGTGATAGTTCTTTTTTGTGAACATTTTGTCAAATTTGACTCAGGAGTCGTGCCTGAGAAAGAATCCGTGTGTTGTATGAATTTATACAATATGAGATTAATTAAAAGTGAATGTGCATATCTTTATACTCCTCTGTTTGGGTTTTAGCTGAATCAGTGGTGGGCTTCTTTAATGTAGCACATTGTCTTTTAAAGAGTCAGGGGTATTTTTCTATTAATACCTGTAGACCTATGACTGAACTGAAATTAGTTCTCTTGTTTCTGAAGCTGCAGAAGGTTTGTTTTCCTTCCTGTCCCTATGTCCCCAACTAATGGCCTGGGTTCAGAGTTTGACTCAGTCCTTCTGGCTTCTCTGCTGCTTGCTTAGAATCGATGTGACTGGAAAGCTGTCTGAGTTTGGGGATTGTCAATGGCCCTAGCTCTCTGGTCTTGGATCAGAGGTGAACACGTGCTTTAAATCCCCATTTTCAATGAAGACACGAGTGTGTCCATTGTTAGAACAGCAGTACTGTGTTAATGAAGGGGCCTGGACCAAAATGTCCTGGACTGTCATTTATACTTTGCCCGTGGCTTGATGTTAAATCAGTCCCTTGAGACTGGACTAGAGGGCCTAGATATCGCTCGCTCTCTCTCTCTCCCTCTCTCTCTCTCTCTCTCTCTCTCTCTCAAGTCCTGTGGATGGATGGTGGTAAGCACATCTCCATGAGGATGTTCTCAGTATTTGGGGCAGGACTATGACTGTGCCTTTTATTGAGGGATGCTTAATATCCTTGGTTCCTATCACTGAATAACCACCATTCCTCTCCCTCCCCCACCACAGTGATGACCAAAAATGTTACCACACGCTTGCAAGCACCCCTTAGTGAGAACCACTCTAAAAGTCCTATTTTAAAGTAAAGGAATTAGTCTTCCAGGGGAATTTATCATTTAGATCCTGGTGACATTCATTAAACTCATAACTACCTCAAAGGCATATAATAACATGTAGCTTTGTTTGACTCACCTTTGAGTCTCATATCATATTATAGGTTTATGGCCAAGACGAGAGTAAGAGATAGGCAGCTTTGGGGAAAACCAACTAAGGGAGATTGGTTTTTAAGTCTTTTTTTTCCCCTCATTGACATAGAACATGGCTGTCCTGCTAAGAGTACGCGATTCTACAAAATCCTCAGCCAGGAATGGCACTCCAGAAATAGGGGGTAAATAGTATAAAAGGAGATGGATTAGTGTATGGAGCCACGGTGGCCTGCCAACATAAGCTATGGTTTTAGAAATCTGAACTAGCTTAGTAATCAAATCCCCTAACCTTCTCACAGCCTTTCACGCCACAACTGCAGAGTAATTGCAGCTGGGCAGGTTTGATTTTAAACAGCCCTAGCTTTGTTTACTGCCTGCATCCTTGCTGAATGAAACCCAGTTTGAATTTCCAGTTGTCCCTTTCTACCCACATGCTTGTTATTGACTGATTTACTGGTTTAAAATTTTAATTTGTTAAAACAACATTTTGTTGCTGCTGCCATTGTTGAAAATCCTTAAAGTAACAACTGGACATTCCCCCCGGTTACTCCCCTTCTTCTCTAAACTCAGACAGGCTGGCCCAGCTGCTGTCTCTCCTTCTAAACAAAGGCCTGTACAGAATGCTGACTGTCGAAGGATTGCTCTAAATTTCCTGTTGATTTGGACCAAAAACGGAGGAATAGAGGGAACTGTAAAGATCATTTTCAGCTTAAAATTTGTCTTGAGTTGGTTTGGGGTTTGCTTCGTGTGGTTTTTTGTTGTTGTTGTTTTTAAAAAATTTTTTATTGATTGCAGAGATAGGAAGGGAGAGGGAGAGAAAGTTAGAAACATCAATGATAAAACTCATCTATTGGTTGCCTTCTACACACCCCCTACTGGGGGTCAAGCCTGCAACCTGGGCATGTGCCCTGACTGGGAATCAAACTGTGATCTTCTGATTCATGGGTTGACACTCAACCACTGAGCCTCAGTGGCTGGGCTTGCTTCGTTTTTTAAAAGAGAGAACAAATGAGAGGCCAGCATAGCTTTTCTTAGGTTTGAGCCCTATGGTGAAAAGCTGGTAGAACAGGTGGAGAATAATGAAAACAGTACTCCTGCCCCACGCAGCCTGTGTGCTCTTGATTCTTGCACTAAACCAGAGCATGAAAAGATCAGGCCAACATTTCCCCTGTGTACACGCATGGAGGAAAGTTCCTGTTGAAGTCTGTTTACAAAGCACGATCTCATATTAAAGCAGTGTGCCGCCGTCCATCTGGAATAACGTCTGAGGCCTCAGCCTGAAAGCAAAGGTCTGTCCACCATGCTCTCATCCTTAGTAACACCTAGAAGAGGCACTAAGCCCTGGCCATGTGAGGATTCCTGTGGCCAGACTTCCAGCCATCGGTTCACTTGTCCCTGCCTCGGGTGGGCCATGGATGCCTGCTGGGGACCAGGTGACAGAGGAAAGGTTACAAGAGGCCTTCGGTTTGTCCATTCCTTCCTTCTGTTAAGGAAGAAGCTCGAAGCATGTATGTAAGAGTATGTTTATGTCTCTTACGGAACAAAGCATTGTTTTGTTTTTGTAGCAAGACAGAGTATGCCTTAATGAAGTTTCAGGTTTGTTTTCTACTGGGTCCAAACTAAGAAAACTCATTGTAGCCGAGGCCTGGTTGTTGATCTCTTCCAGGATGGGGGAAAAAGCTGTTGTTTTTTGAACCAGGAGCATTCCCTTTTTTTATGTACTATATATATATTTGCAAATGATTTTGGTTTTTAAAGAGGTGTTGATCTTTGCATTCTTTTTAAAACCCCTTTGTGCTATATTGAGGGAAGCAAATGGGGAATACTGAAATAACTGGGAAATAGTGAGCTGAGGAAAGGGAGAAGCAACTGAGTGTCCCTCTTCATGTTTCATTCATTTGTATTTATATCATTTGAGATCTCATTAGTGTCCCAACTATTGGCATCCCTGAAGTTGTCATAACTCCTGTGGAGCCCTGGCTGCCCTCCACCTGCGCCATCGGCTTGGGGTGCCCCCTCCTTGGTTGTTCAGGGGAGTCAGTGGAGAAAGGGGGTTCAGTGTTGCCCCTAGACTTAGCCTTCAGAGCTAAAAAGAGTACAGCTGCTGTCATTTTTATTTTTGTTGATATAATCAAATATGACCCCTAAGGCCTTCTAGTCCTCACATTCCATGAATTCTAGGTTTCCATGAGAGGCCATTATAGCAGACCTGTGAAATCGGATTTATTTTATACTTTATACTTCCCTGCCCCCAGCCCCATTGGCACTTTAATTTCAGCTTCTTCCCCCCTTTAAATCACCACCTTTTAACATGTTGTCTTTCTCAGTAGCCTGTGTGTGGGATTCGAAGGTGTGGCTAGCTTGGCATGTAGCAGCGGAAGCCCTGTCCTTTTTCATGTCATAGTCGCCTTGGGCTTTCTCTAAACCTTCGTGGTCAGGGACCTGTTCCCTAGGTTCCCCGTGGTTGTGCCATTAGCTGGGCCAGCTCACAGTTAGCCGTGAGTGGGTAGCTTTTGTTCTGTGCTCTGTAAGTTTCTCCTTGGTCACAATGAACCTATCACAAATGTTTCCCAGAATATCAGCTGTTCGGACTTCATAAATCCCAAATCTGTGTAATGTATCTACGCACTGTATGTGTTCCAGTAATCTACAGAATACTGGACCTATTTTATGTTTTTACTCATCCTTTTAAAAAGCATATTAGTGAGGTTCAGGGTCAATATCCATCATAAACCACTAACATGATTATTTTTTTCAATTAAAAGTTTGCTATAGCTAACAGAAAGCAAAGCTTGGTTTTATTTTTTTATTCTTGCAAATTCCAAAATTCTGTCACTTTGTTATAATCCAGTAATTCTAGTGCTTTAAGACTGTTGACTGGGAAAAAAAACTTAACAGCTTTATTGAGATATGATTCACATACCAATCAATTCACCCATTTAAATTGTACAGTTGAATGGGTTTTGGACAAACATTGGACAAAGATGTGCAGCCATCACCATATTCAATTTTAGAACATTTTTGTCACTCCCAAAGGAAACCCCATTCCCACTAATAGTCACAAAATAAGTTTTATTACAGGATTTTTTTAAATCTTAGGCTTATTTTATTAACATTTTATTATTCTGAGTTTTATCATTTGTTTTCTAACCTTTTGAGTTTAAAATATGAAAATGCCTTGCATTTTCACAGAGCCTATATAAGAGGCAGCTCCCAGATTCAGGGTCAGAACCTCTGGACAAGGTCTCATTCTTTCTGAAACTCAGTTTCCCCATCTAAAGAAACAGAGATCATGTACCCCACCTCCTAAGAATGTGGTTGCAAGATCATATGTCTGATTACTTTGTCAATTATAAATCATGAACCAAAATGGCCAACTATGTATTTCTCTTTTGTTGATTTTCTGTGGTATCTTAAGCACATTCCTTAAGAAAAATATTTTGCAAACTTGTAAATATTAAGACATACACGAGAATCTAATCTGTAGAACTGGAGAGCCTCAGTCCAGTTGTCTAATAGGGATGTGACTTTATGACGAAGCCAGCCAGCGCTCTCTGGGATCGCTCCTGACCTGCCAGGCAGACCAGCTTCAGATTCCCTGCTCTGGTTCAGGGAGGGGTGGGAGAGGGAAGCAGGGGACTCCAGTGCTCATGGAGAGGCTGTTCCAGTGTGTAAGGCTAGCCACCCTTACCCGCAGCTCTGGATCCATAGGGAGATTTACAGACCAGGCTTTCGCTCCCTCTTCTGTGGAGGAGAGCCTCCTCTTCACTGGCACCCTTTATTCTGGTTTCCATAGTAACATCACTGCTGGGTCCTTCTTCCTCTTCACCTGCTCAAGATCTTGGGAAAATGTTAACCTTTTATTTAAATGTCCTTACTCTCCTTCTTTCACCAAGGACAAGGAGGAAGAATGGAGTCTCTTTTGAGAGATGGTCAGCCAGGCTTCCTGTTCAAAGATGGGACCCTCCCTCCACCATGCAGGCAGGAGTGTGGCTCATGCACATGCCTCCTGGTTGCCTTGGAACATACAGCTCCAGAAGGGGAGGAGCCAGTAACAGCACACAGACGTCACTCTTAACACGTTCTGCCTTTTACATTTTTCTTGCAGGAAGATCCACGCCTGAAATTTCCAGTACATTTGCGATCGAAGGCACCTTTAAACCCCAATGACCTTGGCCCTCTGCCTGTGAGTATACGTACTGGAGACACATGGACACGTCTGAATATGTTTATTCATTTATCTGCCCAGTGTTGATGGAGTGGCCCTGTGACCTCTTTCTCCAGACTTTTGGTCTCTAATTTCTTAATAGAATCAGGTGTATGGCTGAATTCTAATCGTATATACAACCAGCTAGTACATATGAAAGAGATTTCTGAATCGGTAACTGTCAGTGGAAGGTAGACCTTGTAACTAGGATGTAGGAGGCATTCTTTACTGATGGCAATTTAAACAGCACACATTTATTTTGTAACATAGCAACCATAAGTTCAACACATAATCTGATTTAATGAATAGGAACAAAAATATTAAAAATGGTGGGAGAGAAAGACATAGGTAATCACAGAAAGTTTTGTAAGTCATTTAGTCTGCAGATATTTTAAGCTTTCCTCCCTGGTTGATGGCTGTTTATAAAGCTAATTTTTTATCAGTTCTTTTTGGGAGCCTGAATGGGATTGAGCAATTTACTACAAAACTGGATTTTGAATTAAAATTTCGCCATGCATCCTCCTTGACCCACCCCCAATTAAAAATAAATAACCTTACAGGAACAGGAAGGGGAGGGAAGATTCTAATACTATTTTTACATGAAGAGCACTGGGAATTTTTTTATTGTTTTTTTCCAAACATAAGAACCTTTTCTGTTGCCTGGTGTGTGGTATATTATGGCAAAATTTGAAGCTAAGGAGGTTGTGATTCCATCTTTATTCATTAAGTTATACAAATATCCCTCTGCAAATCTGACTGGTTCTGGGTTTAGATGAGAGAGCCCAAACTGTGTCTAGAGAGTGAGTTTCAAAAGGAAATCATTGCCTGTGGTCTGGACCTGTTAGGTTCCTGAGTTTCAAGTAGCAAGTAGGTGCGGTTCAGACAATGAGAGCAAACCAGCCCTCCCTTGAAAAGATTATCCAAGTCTTTTTGGTTCCCGAGTTTGAACAGTGAGAGTTCACAACAGTGAAGTGCAAGTATTAGATTCTTCAACCAGTGATGACATGAGTAAAGCATCTGTCTCCAACATTTTTGTATTATCCCTCCTCCTCCTCCTTTTAGTACTTAGTACATATTTGTTTAATTAAATGAGCTGTTCATCCCCAAACTCAACTGTTCCATGGGATGCCAAAGTTCCCATTTGAAGCTTTTGAAATAGCAATCCCTGTTTCCTGCTCAAGTGGTGAACGCATCCAAGACTGTGGACGTGTGCTTCAAGTGTGTTCCTAGATGTTGTTGAGGGTTAACTTGAAATGTTTGTGGTTTATTCTTAATGTAAAACTGTACCCTAGGAGGGAAGAGTAAGGTGTCATAATTTTGCCTTTGATTTTGGAACAGCTAGCTAATTTTTGCATTCTCTCTCTCTCTCTCTCTCTCTTTCTCTTAATACTAGCCCGGGTGGGAAGAAAGAATCCACTTGGATGGCCGAACATTTTATATCGATCATAGTAAGTACGCACTGTTATGGACACAGGGATTGCAGGTAAAGGGAGGGGAAGGGTATTTCAAATATTAGAGTGAAAGCTTTGTCATTTTACTCTTTGTCTAGGCAGCCAGGTGTTATGTGGAGAGAATGGTACCAGAGAATCAGTGCCCTCGTACGGTACTGTGCATTCCCCCCACGTTTGCTGTAAAGTAGCCCAGCAAGCTTTCACCCAATTTGATCTTGTGACCTATTAACTTTTTTTTTATTTAAGAACTATTTTTTGGTTGATGACCCCTTGACTTTTGCGCTTTTAATAAATACACTCTGGTAATAGAAAATAAGATTAGAAGTGATGATTGAGTCCAAAATCTGGGTGTGTGCGGTGCTTGACGCAGCACATGTGTGTTTTAAACACCACCTTCACGGTCTCAGGGCCAGGTGCCCATTCTGACTTATTTTCTATTCATAGCATGTTTCCTTGCACCCAACACACTAATATATATGCAGTTCTTTTCTTGAAATTGTGATATATTTGCTGTAGACATTTGCTCCAGCACCTATGAAAAATGTGTGATTTCTCATTTCAACTAAAACTAATAAAGGTTTGCTTTTAGCCAGTTTTTTTCTTTCTCGAAGTAACACGTTCTCCATATTTGCACATCCCTTACAACTTCTGAAAATGTATAGGAAAAAGAAGTCTTTAAATAGATTTAAAGTTCAAATCACACATGCAGTGTGGTAGTATTTTGCTCCGTGTTGTCATTTGATTCATGAACAGTAAGTCTGAACCAGGTTTCCCCAGCCTCACATTGTCTTAACTCATCACACTGATTAGATAAGCACATTGATGAGCCAATTGCTGGGGAATCTGGCCATGAGGGCGGGGCTTATCACCATCTTTTAGGCTTTTGTGAAACAGAGTTCAATTCATCTGCCTTTTCCCCAAAATCCAGTTTATAAAAAATGCAGAATTCTTATCTTTTTAAGAGGCTTTATCAGCCTAATAGGTACACTCCAAAATGGGTCTAGTTACCTGATGGTGACATTGAGGAATTTCCTTACCTTCCAAATGAACCTCTTTTTCTAAACAGTTTTCCCACATCTGATTTCTGCCAGAATTCAGCATCTCATTTTGCTGTCTTGGGATAGAAACCAGGTCATCCTTATAGTGCCATTTACTGTGAAAGTGACGACCTTGCGAGTTACTCAGCCACCCTGTCTGCCAGCATCACTGGGACAGGTGGCTGCACTCTGAATGACAGGGACAGCAATGCCCTTCTCTTTTAAATAATTATGCTATTTATTTTCTGCTTCATAAATTCTTAAGACATTAGACATTTTTAAGATTTATAATTTCAACAACCTTAAAGATTTAATCTCAGAAGAGATAATGCTCAGTACTAATCTTCTCTTTAGACGCCTTGATTTATTTGGTTGACATTTATCGAATGGCTCCTATGTCTCAAGCCTGGTGCAAAAGGTCAAGGGAAGATCTTGAACAGAATCTCTGCCTCTCTTAGGAATTGTGTGATTCTTCTTAAATACCAGACATGCCCAGCAGCTGAGGAATTGGCCACAGATATCTTATATACTAAACTAGAAGAGAAAATTAAATTCTAGCGATGCTGCAAAATCCTATTTGAGTCTATTCTGCCCATAGCCTTTACCAAACCAGTAAACAGTAGCTAAATTGACTGAGTTTCTCATTCTTCTACTTCATTCTTGTCCCTTTATTTGAAAAAATGTCTTGAAGACAAAGCAAGTTTAGATTTTTAAAATTCTAGAGGAAAAAATGGATAACTGGCCACCATATGTTCAAAAATTGACAATACTTGCAAAATTGATCTTTATGGTAACCACGCAGAAACTTGTATATTCCTGAGAGCTTAGCCAACCGTAAAGGAACTTTGTTATCACCATCAGCTTCATTTGGTCATTAAAAATAATAATATATTGGACTCCTGTTACATATTAGGCTAGGAAATGTGTTAAGTGATGGAGAGGAAGCTGCAGAGAGGAATAATATACACCCCATCATCGAGGGACTTAGATTCTAGCAGGGAGTACCAGGGAGTATTAAATGCTGTATTAGAGGAAAGAACCCCTTGTTAATGTGAAAGCAGAAGAGGCAAAGAGTGTACCTGCTTGCCAAGTGGCGCAGGGCACCAGGGATGGGGGAGACTGCAGGAAGGCCTTATGGAATGGATCACTCTTCAGACATATTCCAAATGATGAATAAGACTAGTCACGCACACCCAGTGAAAAGTGATTCCAGCAGGGAGAAGGTGTGCAGGTGTGTGAAGCTGTGCAGAGAAGTGCGGCAAGGTTGCCCATGGCCAGTGTGCAGAGAAAGCGGGGGTGGCACACCCGTCAAGTTAAAGGCGGTCTGCCAGGTGTCGGTCCCTTCTGCAGGCAAGAGGGAGCTCCTGAGGGATTTTCCAGAGGAGGTGACAGTGGTCAGATTTGTTCTTTAGAAAGATCCTTTTGGCAGATCTATATAGAGAGTTTTGAACAGGGATAAGACTGAGACCAGGGAAACCTAGAGAATGGTCCAGGGGAAAGAGCACCCAGAAAGAAGTAGGGACAGTTTGGTCACCACCAGAGGTAAATGGCGAGGGAAGAAAAGGGATGTGTCAAGATTCCAGATTTGAACAGTGAATGGATTGTGATATTGTTAATCGAGAATACAAGATTCCATAAACGGTTTTGGTGTTGGAAGATTATGGGTTCAATTTTTAAAGAGTTGGGTTGAAGGTACCTATGGGGAATCTAGATGCAGATGTCAAGGGTGGCGCTTGAAATTGAGGTTTGGGCTGAAGATTTGGGAGTTGTAGTGTACAGGTAGTTATTAATTTATTTTCTGCTTTGATGACAATACCCAGTCCTTACAGTGATAGTCCAAGGCAGTTATTGCTCAGCTCTTTTATGTTTCCATTATTTGGTTTTCTTTTCTATTGTTCTCCATCACAGTAGCAACTTTTACTTTCCAAATCTTCCATTTTCAAGGTAAGGGACCCATCAGGGTTCTCTAGAACAGTTGCAGCATTTCATGTAAATTGTCTTCCAGCATACACAAATCTAGAATCATCATGTGCTTTGGTAACTTTATTTTAAGACTTTACTCTGCTTCTATTAAAATAATTGTAATACCAGACTCTGAAAAATCCCTGGTATGGTCATTTAAACCAAATGTATTAGTTATTCTTGAGTTTACAGGAAATAATTAGAATCAGTATTTTTCTCAAATAATTTCCCATTTTTTTAAATCAATTTAGATTTCCTAAAACTCCAGAAAGAACTCATTCTTCCCCAGTCTATCCTCCACATTATCTTTCATGTGCATTCATCTCTGCCCGCCCCCCCACACACACTCACACACATACACACACACACACACACACATACACACACACACACAGTAATCCAAAGTCTTTTTGATTATGCAGAGTCACAAATCCCAAGTGATGCAGGGCAGCTCTTGTTCATTATCACCTGCACCACTGAAGTAGTGGTGTAGGTGGCTTTGAACAATTTTATTAACATTGACTCTTTTGAAAGAAAGAAAGAAAACCACTTCTCGCCAACATGGCCAAAAGGGAAGCCTTTCTCTAGAATCTTCCTCCGCAGTATGTAATTCTCCCTTTTTGGACTGCCTTACTTATTGGCTGCTTCCATTGTTGTGTGCATATGAGTGACACATGCAATGGATTATTCATTTGTTCAGTGTAGGACTCTTAATTGAAAGCAGTTTTTCAAGACCATAAGCATAAGCAAAAGTATTTGAAATGAGAAAAAGTAATGTGTGTGTGGTAACTTTTGGCGGACTAAGACTTTTTGTGCCTTTTTTCAATTAAATGAATATCAAGATCAAGTTATAAATCCTTGAAAGAACAGGGGTTTATAATTGAACTTTCAGCAGATTGCTTGCCAAAAACAGTGTAAATAGATGGTTTTACTTTAGTTGTGCGTTTTTGATTGAGTGTTTTTAACTAAACATTACATAGGAGGTCTGCCATACAGAGTATCGTTCTCCTCTAACCCTGAAATACTAAGATATTATCTTCGGGAGCCAGGTTGGGGGACTAGACAGCTTTTGAAAAACCAGAAATAATTATTTCTAAAACATTTTTTACATAGAATAGATTTCAACTAATATGCTGATTTTTTAAATATTAATTTTCAGATAGCAAAATAACTCAGTGGGAAGACCCAAGACTGCAGAATCCAGCTATTACTGGCCCGGTCAGTATTCTCAAGTTCTGAATCTTCAGTGTAATATTTTGGTTGTATCAAAACACACATTTCTTGTATATTACTGCTCACCTTGGTGTAATTGAGTAATGTAACATTACTCCCATCTCCTCCTGATGGGAATTTCCTGGTGAGGTACAACTACATTTGCCTTTTCATGTGGCTTTCATTATAAAGGAAAAGAAAATGATGTGATCGTGGTAGCTAAACTAAACATTTTCTTTTCTCATTTATAAAAGGATGGATTATAAGTGTAACAATCAACCCTGGCCAGTGTGGCTCAGTTGGTTGGAGCATCATCCTGTACACTGAAAGGTTGTGGGTTCGATCCCCGGTGGGGCGTGTACGGAAAGACATCTACTCGCTGTTTCTCTCATACATCCATGTCTCTCTCTGTCTGTCTCTCTGTTTCTATTTCTCTCTCTCTCCCTTCCCCTCTCTCTAAAAATCAGTAAAACATATCCTCAGGTGAGGATTACAAATAAATAATAAGTATTTTAAAAATAATAAAATATAAGTGAAACAATCAAATTGTCCTCTCTTCCTTTCTCTATGAGGCAAAGCCAGCCCTGTGTTTGCAGAGTTTTGTCATTTCTCTAGGCCAAGGGCAGTTCATGCATGCTAACCAAATCTAAGCTGTATTCTGAATCTCTTCCAGCGCTGAAACTCTGTAAAGGTTTGGGGGAGGTTGTCGCTAACCTCTGGAGCTGGCAGATAAGATAAGAATCTTTATCTCCGCTGACCCACTAACTTTCTCATAGTCCCTTCGTGTGTACCAGGTGGGAAAAGAACGAGTTCTGCCTTAGGTATGGTGCTGCCCCCTTGAAATGCTGCCACACAGTGTTCATAAGGAAGAGTGAGAACCCCTGGTCACTCGGCAGTAATGGACACTTGGTATCCAGCTCCTGGGTGGAGCTTGTAGAGGGGGCCACGCTCATCTCATCGGCGGGGAATGTACTAGCACCTCGTGTCGGTGGTTACAAGAGTGCAAGGAGATGATTTGGAATTTCAGGAAAGATACTGGAATCACAGAAGATGGCAAATGTGGGGTTCTTTTAAAAACTGGAGGAAGTTACATTTATTATATTTTGAGCACTGAGCTAAGAGGCCATTGGGTATTTTTAAAATACTAATGTCATGGCTTTGATCTGATTCAGTTCAAATTATGTTTTGATTATAAAGGTAAGTCCATTTGAAAACTTAAATGATATTAGAATGCAAGTGCACTTGGTCCCTGTCATCTTTTAATTACCTGTTGGATCTGTTCATTTTGTTCACTCTGCTGCTTTCTGCATTTTACAACATGCCTAGTAATGCCTGGGTTAAAACAGTCAATTACTTTTTTTCCATGGAGCTTAATAAATGCCTGCCATTCTACCATGGCTTTCATTTTTATTTATTCGTAATCACAATAAGTTGTTAGAATAGCATTTTCTCTTCTCCATCATGAGCAACAGGTAAATTCAGTAAACAGAGCTGTTTTCAATTAGCAGAGGACTTTTGACATGATATTTCTCAGTCTTTTTCAAATCTTTTTTATGGTTTATTGATCATCTACATTCAGTCAAGCATGTAGTCTTGTTACTATTGAAAATTATCTAGCATAAATCCAGATAGATTTGGCCCCAAAAGTGATCTCGACTTAAAGAGGTTGGTTCACTCTTATCCTTATTAGTGTCATTTCTTTCAATAAGAAGAGTATGTTTATTTAGGTAATTATCAACTTAGTGTAGACATTTGGCTCTTGTCATCATTTAATTCTAAATATTTGGTCATTTCCATATGATTTTTCTCCTTGGCTTTTAAGTTATTTAGAATGTGCTTTTTAGAGACCATGGGAGAATTTTTGCCTGTTTCTTATTGATTTCTAATTGTATTGCATATGGTCAGAGAATATTGAATATAGAATATTGATTATCAGATATGCAATACGTCTTTGGAGGCTTGGCCATTTTTTGTAAATGTTCTTTTGAGTTTGAAAAGAATGTATGTTCTGTCTTTCTTGGGTATTGAACAGTTCTTTATATGTATACCATTAGATCAAGCTTGTGGTGTTCAAATTATCCATTTCGATTTCTACTGTTTTCCTGGCTGTTTTATCTAACCAAGATAGCTGTGTCAAACTCCCACGGTGACTGGCTTCATCAATCATTACATTCATTTTCTTTCCATTAGTATTTGTCTAGGACATATTTTCTGTCTCTTGCTGTGTTTTTTCTTTTCTTACCTTCTATTAGATTGTTAGAGTACACTTTATTTTCTTTCATTTTTTAATACTTGCTTGGAAGTTGTATTTTCTATTTCAGTGCTCTTGGTGCTCACATTAAAATTTTTAACTGACATAATTGACTTAATGTCGAAATTAATCACTCTCTACTCTCCTCCTGGATAATATAGGACTTGAGGGAACGTTAGTGCCATTCTTCCCACTCCTATTTCTCATTGTTCAGTGGAGTTTTAAAACTACCTTGTGTTTAGCCCTGGCTGGATGACTCAGTTGGTTGGAATGTCATCCTGTACACCAAAAGATTGCCAGTTCAATCTCCAGTCAGGGCGCCTACGGTAGGCAACCAGTCAATGTTTCTCTCCCTCTCCCTCTCCCTCCCCCCTCTCTTCTCTCCCTCTCCCTCTTCCTCTCCCTGGCTCCTCTCTCTCCCCTCGCTCCTCTCTCCCTCTCCCCCTGCCTCCTTCCTTTACTCCCTCTAAAAATCCAGGATTTAGAAAACAACTACCTTGTCTTTAAACTTTCCAAATTCTCATTAGTATTTTATATTTTCTTTTTTCTTTTTTTTTAGCAGTCAGTACTTACTTAATTTTACTTAGATGTAAACAGATTTCTTTGCCCACCACTGATCTTTACATCCCCTTTTTTCTAGGTTAAGTTTTGTTCTTAATGACATATAACCTCTAGCTCATAATTCTCAAAGTGTGGTCTACAGATCACTATCATCCAGAAACTTGTTAGAGATGCAGATTTGGGGCCCCATCCCAGTCCTACTGAAAACTAGCAACCTTGAGAGTAGGTCCAGCAATCTGTCTTTTAACAAACCCTCCCAGGGATTTTGATGTTCACCCAAGTTCTAGAACCTCTGCTCTAACAGCAAATTCAGTGGGAGCCTGAGTGGTCAACTCGCTTAGTCTGAGAGGACTTACTTGACCTCTCTGTGAAATGATAGCTTAGCTCATTCATTATAAAATTCTTGGTTAACAGTTATTTTTCTTCAGATCTTTGGAGATATTTTTTCATATCTTCTGATCTTCTCAACTAATTATGAGAAGTTGCCAATCAATTATCTTTTTTTATAGGTAACTCTCTTTGATGATTTTGAATTTTTATCTGTGTCTTTGATGTTCTGCAAGTTTACTGTATTGTAAGTGTGCGTTTTTAAAAATTTATTCTGCCTTGAACTCATTGTGATTCTTCAGTATGGGGACCATGTCTTTTCTTCATTCTGGAAAATTCTCAGCGGTTATGTCTTTACTTGTTGCATCTTTCACATTCTTTCAAAATATCTGTATCAGTAACTTTAGGTAATTGATTCACTTTCACAACTATCTTATCTCTTAGCTTTCACATGTCTGCCTCTCTTTATTGCTGTATATAATGGGCTCAGCTCTTCCACTTAAGTCTTTCTTAAGCTCTTTATATAATCTCTTTATCAGTTCATTTTCTCTATTATTTCGGTGACTGTTTAATTGCTCAAAGTTCTATCTGCTCTTTTTAAATTTGCTTAGTCTTTTTAGCTATTTTTCTGTCCTGTTCTTTATTTTTTTATTTTTATTGATACTTCCAACTCTTTAATCATTCTTAAAATAGCCTCTTTATAGCCTTTTTCAGATTATCCTATTAACTCTGGTCCCAGGAATATAAACTATGCCCAGATGTTATATCTGTAGACTCTCCTCAATGATAGTTTATTACCCGGTTCCATTTAGAATTTGTGTGTATGCTCATCTTCATTTTTTTTTCCACATGGGGCTTTTATAAGTTCTGACCTGTATTTTCTGTTAACTACTTACCTTGGCTTCATTCACCCCCAATTACCATAACTATGGATTTCATACCCACTTTGGTGTAGCCTTGGAGTATGAATTTATTACAGGTCTGTTTCTTTTTCTTTTTCTTCCATTTATGGTCCTGGACAGAAGGTAAGCTTCCTTGCAACTTTCCTGGGCCAGTGGGTAGAGTTTTCTTGTCCCCTTTTCAGGTGTAAGTTTTTAGCAGGGAACTCTGTTCTGACTGCCTAGTCATGCAGACTGTTGGCCAAGTTCTGTGCCCCCCTAAGGGTTAAAACCCAAGCCCCAGCACCTGTGTCTAGGTCCAGTGCCCACTTAGTTCTCTATTTTGAGTCTTTCTGTTTATCTGGTACCTAGAGTTTCTCTTTTTCCCAAATTTTAAAAATATATATTATGGGGGAGGGGACCCTTTCTGTGTCCGCCCAGCACACATTATTGTACGTCAATACGCTGTCTGTATAGCAAACATCACCATTGAAAGCATTTGTAAAGTGCTCCCCATGCTTGCTGCTCTTATGAGTACTATCTTGTGCTTGTGTGACACTTTGTACTTTTCTGAGAACTTTATAATCAGCTGCTTTGACACTCTCAGCCACCCTCTCGGAATGATAGGGAAGATGTTGTTATTCCCAGTTTGTCAAAAGATCAGAAAGCGAATTGTGTTGCCAAAACTTACAGCAAATGTCAGACTTGGGACTAGAGCCCCAGTTGTGCTAACCTCACCATTGTCCCCAGGCCAGACATGATCCTTTCTCTACAGAAGACTCCAGAACCAACTGGACAGTAATGACATGAAAACATGTAGAACCATCTTACACACTAAGTCAGGTTCTCATTTTGCTCAAGAGAGAAAGAATATGTGATGCTGAGCAAAAGGGCCTGTGATTATTTTTAAATAGGCTTATCTTACAAATTAAATTACAGTGGGGCCTTGACTTACGAGTTTAATTCGTTCCGAGACCAAGCTCGTTAAGGAGCTTGTTAACTCAAGTTACTCTATCAACTCAATGCAAAAAATCCGCCAAGCAACAGCTGGTATCTCAAAAAACTCGTTAGTCAGGACACTCGTAAGTCAAGGCCCCACTGTATGTGTAAGAAAATAAGGTGTCATATTTTCAAAAGAGAATAAATAATTTGGCCAAAACAAGAAATAAATGACACACATAATTGTGTTCAGAGGCTGCACATAGGGACATCTTTGTCCTGTGACATTATTTGGTTCTTTTCAGGAGGAGGAGTTAAAAACCTCCTCTCCTTATTCCATTATCAGAACTACCTCTAGATGGAGGAGGATAATGATTTTTCAACCTTCATGCATCATTCCACTTAAGAAGAAAGGCCAGAAATATCCCAGTATCTCACTTCCACCCACATCTAGTCAGCACCTACCACGTTATAAGTCAGACAAGGGAATGATAAGTCAGATATCACGGGCTAGGGGCAATTTGCAGTAAATTTCATGGGAAATTTGTCCTTTAAAACGAACTTTACAAGGATGAATGTTTAAGCCTTTTTTTAACATTTTCAAGGGGGGAACCAAAACAAAGAATAATTGCTGGGAATTGTAGATTTGTAGAAATGGAAGGACCTTAAAGTTCATCTCTTCAAATCCTTCTGCGTAACTGGGAAGTAGTGCCATCAAGGAGAGGTTGTCATGGAGCTAGCTGGCAGGAGTCTGTCCTAGAAGTCAGGTTTTCTAAAGCTGGCAAGGGATAATGAAAGGAAATCCATTTTTAGGTTATTTCCCCTCTATTACAGTTAATCATAGAACATCAACCAAACACTTTGCCTTCTCAAGGCTTTGCACCCACTGTCCCTGTCAAAATTTGTTCCCTCTGGTCACTTGTTTCTGCTCAGGTATCCCTTTCTCAGAACTGCCTTTCCTAACCACCTCATATAAAATAGCCTCCCGGAAACTCTATCATTTTTTTCTTATAGTGTTTATCACTACTTATTCACTAATTTCTTATTACCTATTGCTCCCAATTGCTTGTAATCTCCAGGAGAGAATAGGGCAAGAATTCTTTGGTTGATGTACCATTATTTCTCTAGCACCTAAAATGCCTGGCACAGACTAAGTACTCAAGAAATACCTGTTGAATGAATTAGCAAATGAACCACCAAAGAATGAATAAATAAACTAGATAGAAAAGCTTTTGTTATGCGATATAGTATTGGTAGAGCAAACAACATCATAATGTCTTTATTGGCTTATTTCACAACATTGTCTCTTTTTTCTTATACTAGTAGTTAGTTGTCCAGATAGTGACAAAGTTTCTACCTTTTCTAGAATAAAAATTCACACACGATTTCATTAGACTAAACACTGTCCAGAATAAATATGATATGTGGTCAAATCCAGTGTTCAGTGGAAAAGCAAATAAAGAGTGGGTTGAAAACTAAAACCATTCGTAGTATAAATTGTCTTAAGATATATCAATATGATGTCTGTTGCTCTTGAATTACAAAGCAAAACACTGGCATGATCAGTGTTTGCTATGACTGGTTATATGTTTTTGTTTTGGCTGAGTTATTTGTGTGATCGTCTTAAAAACAGTAGAAAGGAGGGAGGCTTATGTTTTTCATTTCTCCTCTTTCTGGACAAGAATAAGAAGGTAAAGGTAGAAGGTTTGGAGTCTGGAGACACTTCTCTAAGGATCAGTATATTTTATTAACTTAGCCCCAAATTATATCAGCAGAAATATTCTTGCCCGAATGCACACTATTTGCCAAAAAAGCAATGAGTCATTCTGAGTTTGAGGCTGCCATAGTTATGTCCATGTATATGCAAAAGCCAGTCCTCTCTGCTTCATTAAAAAAAGAAAAGTGAGCCTTTTCAGCAGCCTGAAGTCAGGACTCTGGCTATTGTAAGCTACTTTGTAACATAGCAAATAGAGAATATTTAAATGACTATATTAAAATGTTATTTGCCTAAAGAGATTCCAGAATTTTTGAGTAATGATAGCTCAGTTACCGAGCCCACTCCTGTGATACCATAACTCTGCTTCACAGATAAGGCATTAAAATGTAAAGAAACCCTCACCCAAGACTACTTACTAAATAGAGGCAAACCTTCTGACCCCCAAATGGGAGACTTTTCCTGAGTGCTCTCTACCTGGTCTTACAGTCCTTGATCAGAATGTCAGTCCAGTTGCTTTTCTGCTCATTATATTTCCTCCCAAAGATTTTTAAAAGCAGGATTAGTCATTGGTCATTGGGGTTGTATGTTAGAATGTCATAGCCAACTCTTACCTCAATGACAGGAGAAAAATAAAGATTACACCTGACTCATATCCAGACAGAAGTCACATTGGAAAGTGTATTTTATGTAGCGTGTCCCTAAATGACTTATTGAATATCAACATAGTTGTTTTCAGGGGTGAAAGCCGCCCTACTCAATGCTGATTTGCCTTAATCATTTCTAGAACTTTCCCATGTGCCATGTACATAGACATATTGATTTCAATGATAATATGGAGAATGAGAATTTTAAGGTGTATGATTAATGAAGTTCTCTGAATGTTGGCTCAGTTTACATGAAGTTGCAAGTGTTATTTCCCCTCATTTACATTTATAAATTTATCTTCTAGGCGGTTCCTTACTCCAGAGAATTTAAGCAGAAATATGACTACTTTAGGAAGAAATTAAAGAAACCTGTGAGTAACATGTCTTCCAAAAATGCTATTTCAGTTCTTTGTAAGTTACCAAAGTTACTTCAGTGCAAGTGACTTGTTTGTTATTTCTCTGTGTGTACTAAGAATATAAACTTCCTTTTTTACTGCACTTTGATCCGCCTGGATCTTCCACCTGAATTTTCTTTTTAACAGAAATGGTAAGTGAAGATTGGCTGGTATTACATATCAAATCACCTGAAGGGTAATTTCTTATGTAATATGTAAAAAGATAGAAATGATTTTATGGGAAGTAGAATAATTTAGGATCTAGTCAAAAAATTCGGAGAAGTCTATACAGTTGTTATGGTTATCCTATTTAATAAAACCTAGATCCTAGTTAGAAAAATGTTCAAGCCCTTCCCTTTAAATTCAGAAGTATAATTTTAATTATACTTACTACAGTCCGATTTATAATATTTGATTATATTTGGTATATTAAGACTAAGTGTAATTTTCAAATGAAAATTCTCAATGGGAAACCCTATACAATTTCTACAAAACTGAGAAACCCAATAAGGTTTTTACAGGCAGTGATTTAAATCACAGTATTTTCTACTGACACATCACCCCAAATATTTCAATATAGGTTTTCCGTTTTACTTTGTTATTTTACTTCTGTGATACAGGTTTTACCAGTTTTCTTCTCCGTTTGTGCATTCACTGTTTGGGGTCTGGGATGTTTTGTGTTGTTTGGTGTCACCATTTCTCGGCTTCTTCCCTCTGGGGAAAGACCCTCACTCAGGTCTCCCCAGTTTGCCTGTGCTCCATCACTGTCTCTCCTGCTCCAGTCCTCGGTTGGAGCCTCACTTTTGAGGCATCTGCTCTGGGTGCGGCACTGGGGATAGAGATGCGAGAGAGACAGCCTCTGCCTCGGGAGCTCCCACTTAGGAGTTCTGTCCTCCCTTCCAACATCCTCATGCAACTAGCTCTTGGTGACTGCTTTTGAAATGACTCAAGTTTAAACACATAAAATCCCCAGTTTCTCAGTGGGTCACCTGCATTCCCCTAGTCATAAGGGGTGACTTTAGTGACTTCACTCTGTGTCACTCCGGGTGGCACTTGCACTGACTCTGCAAATCCATTTTATGGCAAAGCTGCCCTGTCCCTCATTTTTCCAAGAAGCAGTTACAACCTGTCAAGTGCTTTTTTGTTTTCATATTTATTAACTATGGACTGTGGGATGCTTTCCCACAATTTGGCATGATCATCAGGGTCCTACTCCCCATGGTAGCAGAATCAGCGTGTGGACCGTGCCCACCAGCTAGAGTTTAGCATGCTCCCATCCTGGCCAGGTGGGGACTGTTGTGGGTTTTGATTGCTTGGACTGAAGTCACTTCCCTTGACAGAAACAGTATATACAGTTTACCATGTTTCAGTTGCTGCTGGGCGGTTAAGCACCCCACAATTGTTCATAAACGGGGAGGGTGACTGCTCAGCAGACTTTCTTCTGTAGCACATGCTGCCGGCTCAGTCTGATGGCTGCTGGTGGCCTCTGTGTGTCTCAGTGAGGCTTTCTGACTGTGCAAGGAAACCTCCATAAGGGAGGGACGCTCAGTTGGAACCATTCTTCCCTGCTGGTTTATTTGAAGACTGCCATCGTTTCTCTCCTGTGAAGTAAAGTGCATATTTAGTGTATGATTATGTGCTTTTTTTTTCTTTCATGTAGGCTGATATTCCAAATAGGTTTGAAATGAAACTTCACAGAAATAACATTTTTGAAGAGTCCTATCGGAGGATCATGTCTGTGAAAAGACCAGATGTCCTAAAAGCTAGACTGTGGATTGAATTTGAATCAGAGAAAGGTCTCGACTATGGGGGTGTGGCCAGAGAATGGTTCTTCTTACTGTCCAAAGAGATGTTCAACCCCTACTATGGTCTCTTCGAATACTCCGCAACGTAAGTATATGGAGCGAATTTGGAATATGTCCCACTGAAACAATTTTATTCTTGATAGTTTCAGCTTGTGAAAGAGTAAGTGGCTCACTCATTTGAAATGAATTAACACTGCTGTTTTCAGTCCCCACTCCCCTTCACTGCCAACCCACACACCCCATAAGTCTAGAACAGGTTCTGACTCTACCTGATGAGATAATGTACTCTGAACGCCAAAAAACGATTTTTCTCTTGTCTGTTGGGTTCACTTAATTGAAATTAAAAGTGTGCTGAGTACTTATGGTAAGGAACAAGAGGCAATTTTCATTCGTAATGTTATGTTAATTCAGGAGAATTTGTCAATGTCAGAATTCAGATAGTCATTGTCATCTCATGGACAAAAATAGTTTCTGAAGGAACACTAGTTAAAGGCAAATTATGATGACTTTGAGGAGAACCTATTCTTCAGGCTCCAAAGGACGGCGCCTTGGTCCTGTAAGGGAAGAACCAGGTTCCCTGGGCATTAGGACTTCATCATTGCCCGGCATGGAAACTAAAACAGACTCAGCTGCTTTCTCAGGACTCCAACATGGCCTGCTTACCAGGCCACCACTCCCCCTGCAGGCTGTGAACCCAAGTGCCTGTAGAGGAGTTGTTGGCCTTGCCGAAAGGCAGCCTAGGCAGCCTTGCTAGAGTCTAAGGGACATGGATTCTTCCACATCTCCCACTCTCTCCTGGGGCTCTGTTGGAAGGCAGACTCAGGATCCTGCCCAGTTGTTCTAGCCAAGAGTCACCCAGCTAGTTTATTGTTGTCCCGTGAGAAAGATCACTATGTAAACCTGATCACAACCATTGAAGTGGCAGGCAGGGCAGCGGGGTAGAAGGGGGCAGGATCCTCACCTCTCAGATCGCCTAAAAGAATCTGTCTATGGAGCCCAATTGGAAAACCAGTGATCATCATGATTTTGAGACCAGAGATGGACATGTAAACATTTTTGTGGTTTATGGTGTTAAGACAGCCATATGCTGTTACCAATGCCCTTGGGGCTGTCAGGGCCCAGCAGTGGTCAGACCAAACATTGGGCCCGGAGGAAAAATGTTCATCTCCAAACCAAATGCCTCTCAAAGGAACAAATCCTCCTTCTCCTCGGAGAACCTCAAGTAAGTACTCACATCATTGCAATCCGTGCACAGTCCCTTTACTATGTGGTGATTCGCACCTTCCCAAGATACTTTTTTTTTTTATTGCTAAAAGTATTACAAAGGGTATTACATATGTGTCCTTCTCCCCCCGCCCCCCCCCCCCCCGCTCTTGACTATCCCCTGGCCTCCCTTACCCCCCAGTGTCTTATATCCATTGGTTATGCTTATATGCATGCATACAAGTCCTTCAGTTGATCTCTTACCCCCCTCCCTCCTGCCCCCAACCCTCCCTGGCCTTCCCACTGCAGTTTGACAATCAGTTTGAGGCAGCTCTGCCTCTGTATCTATTATTGTTCAAAAGTTTGTAATGGTCTTTAGTATCCATGAATGAGTGAGATCATGTGGTATTTTTCCTTCATTGACTGGCTTATTTCACTTAGCATAATGCTCTCCAGTTCCATCCATGCTGTTGCAAATGGTAAGAGTTCCTTCTTTTTTACAGCAGCATAGTATTCCATCGTGTAGATGTACCACAGTTTTCTAATCCATTCATCTACTGATGGGCACTTAGGCTGTTTCCAGATCTTAGCTATGGTGAATTGTGCTGCTATGAACATATGGGTGCACATATCCTTTCTGATTGGTGTTTCTGGTTTCTTGGGATATATTCCTAGAAGTGGGATCACAGGGTCAAATGGGAGTTCCATTTTTAGTTTTTTGAGCTTCCCAAGATACTTGGCTGAACCATATGCAACTGACATTTTTGTAAATCAAAAATAGTCAAATATCAAAACTCTCTTATGGTTTAACTTACAAAAGGCATGTGCACCAGCTCCATGGGACCTCAGTTGTTAGTGACAGAAAGAGGCTAACTAAATGGTAAGTCCCATTCTCTAGCTCATGCCTTTCCTCATCAGGAGCAGAGTATCTGCAAAAAAAGCATTAGCACCATAAAAGCTAATGACAGGCAGCAAAGAAAGATGCAGATTTTTGTGTTTCTTCTTTAAAAATATGATTGGGCTTTTTCTCTCTCTTCCTCCCCCAAGGGACAACTACACACTTCAGATCAACCCCAATTCAGGCCTCTGTAATGAAGACCATTTGTCCTATTTCACTTTTATTGGAAGAGTGGCTGGTCTGGCAGTATTTCATGGGAAACTTTTAGATGGTAAGTTATTAAAAAGTTTTGAAGTCATCAAAATAGGACAGTGTTATTTATGGTTCCTCATTAGGTGACTCATCTTTCCCATCATAGATGTTAAGCAAAAGCTCCACTGGTTCTGTGTAATTCAATTATTTTTATGTTTTGCCTGTAATGGAGGTGTTTTTCACTGGAGTCATCTTAATTTGAGCACTGACAGTATAGTGTCTACACAGTTTAAAAATTTTTTACAAAACAAACAAGTGTGAAGCACAGAACATTCTGTGATTGTTTTTTGCTTTTAAGAACAACTTCTCATATTTTTAGGGAGAGCTAGATTTGGTGACAGATGGAAAAGCTAATTGAAAAAATAATCAAAATGATCAGATTCATCGTTATTCTGCTGTTGTTTCAAATTGTTATTTTATTTGAATGTGAAGAAACTGTAAATATTTATTATTTTTATTTGAATGGTAAGAGACTGTCAGTAATGTTATGCTGAGCTAAGACCTTGACCCACAAATGGCAAAGTAATCTCGTTCTTATTTAAAACATGGAAGAATCTCAGGGTCTCTTGGAAGTTCGAAGTCAGACCCCTCCCCTGGCCATCTCTATTAGGCTTGTAATAGAGAGTTCTTCTGGATTTGGTCATTTCCAAAGTATTGCCCTTGAGAAAGGACACTATTTAAATCATTGAAGGGGAATTAAAAATATTTTTGAAAGATTTGGGGATAAAATTGTTGAGGATAGAAGAGAGAATAAGATTTGAGGTTGGCAATACAGCTACTATAGAGAGAGGTGCAGGGAAGTAATGTTAATTGCGTCTGTGGAACCTTAGCTATTCCAGTAAATAATTGATGTACCCTCTGTACTTCATCCTTTAGTATATTTTTACTGGTACTTGCTGGCTGATTTTGATCCTCTGATTTCAATGTGTTATTTTTACTTGGGGGAAATAAGCAATTTTTTTCATGGGAAAGAAACTGCACTCTTTCTGTATATGTATACTGTGTGAATATATTTTAATTTGCTACACTGGCATCGTGCCATAGATTATTTCAGCTGTTCAAATTCACTTCATCCTTTTCTTAGAAGGTCAGTCTGTACACCTTCTGCCAAGTGAGAACACATCCTTAGTGGCTGTGGGGAAATAGAAGTGTCAGATATGATCCTGACTCAGGGAACTTAAAATCTAGTGGGCAAACAAAAATCACAAGACTCACAGTGACAGAGTCCAATCAGAAGGGCCATAGGGGATCCAACGAGGAGATGAGGAAACCCTGATTTGCCTGGAGAGCCCAGAGCACTTCAACAGGATTAGGCCCAGCTTTCGAGGGGTTGGGGGTGGGGGGGATTTGAACATTTAGAAGCTGGGACCATTTCAGAAGAGCAATGATTGGCTGAGTCAAGGCTCAGGGAGGGAGTAATGGAAAGCGGCAGGAACAAGTGGGGGACTCTAGGACACTACTGCCAAAGGTGATACCAGTGTACGTCAGGAATTGCAGAATTGAGGACCAGAATGCCCTTAAAAATGCGAATGCCCCTGTAGGCAGAGCACACATATGCCACAGCCAGCCCACACTCCCTTGTATTGGCTTCATTCTCTGCTTCCCGAGACACCGAAGGTGTTTGAGTCTGCAGCCTAGGGCCACCTGAGCCAGTGTGAATAGGAATACGCTGCAGAGGGTTGGTGACTGATTAGATGGGGGTGGGGGCTGAGGTTAAAACACCCCAATGAGGAGGCATGTGATGCTGACCTGCCTGTGGACAGGTGGATTGGGGGGCCCTGCGGCACACCTGGGTGATGGTGTCCTCACTGCCGTTACCTCACTCAGGCCTTCATCATACCTGCCCTGGAAGATTGCAAAGCCTCCTAAGTGGTCTCCCTCATGTCCTGTTGTCCCCTTCCTGCTTTTTCCCCATGCCTGCCCCAGGAGTGGTCCTGATATGCAGATGAAATCACCTGGCCTTCCAGGGACTGCCCGGGGCCCTCATTCAGGCAGCAGCCCAAACTGCCCCGCACCCCACGCAAGCTGTCCACTCCCCAGTCCCTTCTCTAGCCTGTCCTCCCCAGGACACCTTGTGCTTCCTCCCTGACAGACCACTCAGAAGTCCCGATCTTGTCCTTCGCTTAGAGTGCCCTCTGTCCCCTATTCATGTGCCTTGTTTACACTGAAAATTCTAGCCAGGCCTTGAGGCTTGTTTGTCACCCCCAGGAGCCTTTTTGACCCCTTTCTGCTGTACCACCTCTACAAGTATAACTATCCTCCTTACTACCCACCACCCCTCAAAAAAACAAACAAACAAACAAACAAAAACAACCACCAGGCCCTGGTCTAGTGGGTCACAGATACTACAGAAGGTCTTTGATTGTCCTGTCCTGGTCTCTCATTCAAATTGAAGGCAGGTTCAGCTTGTATTTCATTTCTGTTGCACAGTAATATCAACGACTTGAAACTAATCCGGTTTTCATCCTGTTTTAGGTTTCTTCATTAGACCGTTTTACAAAATGATGCTGGGAAAGCAGATAACTCTGAATGACATGGAATCTGTGGTGAGTGAAGGCAGATCCTCCCACTGAGTGTCGTGGGCCACCTGTGTCTTGTGGAAGGCAGCTGTGACATGTTGTCGCAGCGCTTTCTATGGGTTTCTCCATTCAGTGTCAATAATAGGGACCATTTAATTGTTCAAGAGTTTAATTGATCTCCCTAATTTTTCTAATAAGCAAATCATGGTTCCCATTAACTAGAAGCATGGTTCTTGAGTTGGATAACGCAAACCTCAGTTACCTCTGCTTACCTGGGACTGGTGTGACCAGCTTAACCCTTTGAGTGCCAACCAATACCCTAGGAACTATGCTAAAATTGCCAAGGCATTTTTGCTGATTTTATAGCAGCTTAGGAAAAAAAATTATGAATCACAAGTAAATGAAGTTACATATTCAAAAACTTAAGGAAACCTTTACTACATTGACATATTTAGCAATATCATCATCACTAATAAAAGCAGACTTAGAACTGGACGCCATTTCGAAGCTTTGATAGCGCTCCCAGCACTTTTGGCGAAAGACAGGAGGAGCGCAATTGCGCTCCCCAGCACTCAAGGGGTTAAATCCCAGGGTCACCTGGAGACCTCATGGCAGCTCTTGTTCTCCATCGGAAACTGCTAATACTGAATGTTTAGAGACTTCTGACCTCAGAAAATGGCAAGGGCACAGGCCAAAGCAGTAGATAAAGGGAAGAATACATACAGTCGTTCTATACGTGGAGGGGGTGAGTGACTAGGTGGGGGAGTAATAAGTTAGAAAATGAATGCTTTGAGAAGTTTTCTGAAAAGCAATTTGGGCCTGCTCAGTGGTTAGAGCATTGCCGCCCCACCCCCCCCCCCACCCCACCCCCCACCTAAGTTTCAAGGGTTGGATTTCCAATCAAGGGCACAGATCAGAGTTGCAGGTTTGAACCTGGCTCCAATCCCAGCACTGGAATCCCTGAGAGAGGGGAGGCCAGGCCCTTGCGGCTTGGTTCTGGGTGCCACTTACACTGACTTGCAGAGAGTAGTACAAGCACAGAAAGAGGTGGGACTTAACCCCTAGAGTGCCGGGGAGCGCAATCGCGCTCCTCCTGTCTTTCGCCAAAAGTGCCAGGAGCGCTATCAAAGCTTCGAAATGGCGTCCAGTTCTAAGTCTGCTTTTATTAGTGATGATGATATTGCTAAATATGTCAATGTAGTAAAGGTTTCCTTAAGTTTTTGAATATGTAATTTCATTTACTTGCGATTCATAATTTTTTTTCCTAAACTGCTGTAAAATCAGCAAAAATGCCTTGGCAATTTTAGCATAGTTCCTAGGATATTGGTTGGCACTCAAAGGGTTAAACCATTGATATTTACTTAGAATGTTCTCATCCTTCCTATTGTCCTTTGATATTTTCACTCTTCAGAGACAGGAAGTATATTCATCTTCCATGTTCTATTGTATAATTTGATGACCGCCATCCAGAGCAGGTTGCTTCCTCTCCACTTCACCGAGGACAGGATCCAACTACAAACCCTGCTGCTACTAAAACACATTTTTAGTTTGTATTTTAAGTAGGTTTGAAGTAGAGCAGAAAACGTATTAGAGACTAATATAATTCTTGAGCAATGTGCGAGGAATTACATTAGAAGGACTGAATTATTTAAAGTCAAACAAGTTTGTATTTTGGGGGGAAAAAAGAAGCTTAATTTTGGTGTCTGTGTTACTTCTCTAGGATAGTGAATACTACAACTCTTTGAAATGGATCCTAGAGAATGATCCCACTGAACTGGACCTCATGTTCTGTATCGATGAAGAAAACTTTGGGCAGGTATGTCCGGGGAGCCCCAGGAGCTCCTCTCCAACTTTTAGAAAGTCTTGCTTTTGCACAGGTTATAACACAACTTTTCTGGACAATTAAAAACCACCACCAGGAGCATTAGCTGTTAGTCATCATCTCATTGTATCAGCATTGTATTGTTAAGCCAGAAAGCAAAGCCCCAATTCCAGCAAAGTGACAGAAATTCTGAGGCCCCTGGGCCTGAACGGGTACCTACTTCTAATCTAAAGCAAAGTGCAAAACGTAAACGTTTGTGCCTTGGTTTTAGAATTTAGGTACTTTGAAAAATAGTGTGTTACTCAATAATATAATTACATGATCAGGAGTAGGTGATGTTTTGGGGAACATGGGCTTTTTTTCTCTGCTTAATGGTTCTGTTGTCATTTGTCTTCTGGGGCCTAGCAGGCTCAGGTCTCTCTCCCACCCCTCCTTGCTTTGTGCCCATACTGTCATTAAGGCTAGATTAATCAGAAAGGATAATATCAAAGAAAAAGTCACCTGCTAGGAATTTTCATCACCACCTGAACATTCTGTAGGATGTGTTTGTCTTAAACCTGGGACCTCTGATTCATTTGTGATAAACTTTGATAACAGTGCATCTTGGGAGGTCTTTTCATGGATGTCCAACCCTGGTACCCGTCCTTCCACAGAAGCACAGAGAGAAATCTCATCTCCCAGACCAGGTCTCAGGGCCTTGAAATGAATGAGATCATGGAGCCGATTTTAAAGATTGCCATATGGGAAATGAAATAGATTGATTCCTTACTGCTTCAGAGATTATTAAAAGTTTGCTCACAGACATTAGCAATGCCAAAGGCATGAGCGGGTGATCTGGAAAAACTTTAGTTACAGTGAAATGTCACTATTTCCACCTAATAAAATCAGACACAAGATATTTGGATTATTAAGTAGCTTCTAATAAAGATTTTGATTATTATTATAGTTCATGTTAATTATTCATTAAAGACAGTTCTCAGATCTCTTGGTTTAATACTGTAGTGTAGATTCTTCTGACTTTTGAGCTGAACAAGGTAAAGTAACGCAGTAATCAGAACACACACACAAGATGAGTAAGCTAATGATCAGGTGCCCTACTTGTTAAATTACTGCCTTGCTTTTTTAGAGAGCTAACCTGATTAACAGGGAACAAATGTATCCTTCATTCTGGGAAGAAATGTAGTGAATTAAGCACCCACGTACTGATCGCATCTTCCATATCCAATCCATCACCAAGCCTGTTCATTTTTAGCTTCCATGTCTTTCTCAAATCTGTGTTTTGTCCCAGACTGTTCACCACCAACACCCAAGTCTAAGCTACCGTCTTGTCTCACAGCTCCTAACTGATCTCTTTATATCACTTTGGCCTCCCATAGTGGTCTTTTCAGAATGTCGAAGTGTCATGTCATTCCTCTGCCAGAAACAGAGACTACCCACTGACCTTGAGATTAACTTGCCCCATGGTGTCCTGCATGGCTTGGCCCCGCCCCACCTGCCCATCTCCGGGGAAAGTACAGCTGTCCCTCATGCATTCTGGGTCTGGTCCCAGGTTCCTTCTCAGAGCCTCAGGATCTTTGCTCATGCTGTTCCTTCTGTTGGGAACACACTGCCTCCCATCTTCAGATCAGACCCAGGCCATATGCTTCAGAGTATCTCCCATGTCTCCCTGGGGCATTGCCATGGGTGATGTGGCATTTATTTGTGTGACTATGCCTCAGTTTAGCATCTGCCTCTCTCACCAGGCTCAGTCTTGGTGATGGCAGCATGGGTTCTGCTTTTCGCTTTCCTTTGTGCCCACACTACTTGGCGTACCGCCTGGTATAAGGTAGGCACTCAAAATAGAGTCATTGAACCCACACTGTGGGCATCAGAGAGACACCTGTGCAAGCCTCTCACTGCTTTCAGCCTGAGCAGAGCTGGTGACTGGACAGTGCAGTTTATTCTGACCCAAGAGGAAGCCCAAGTGTCCCTCGTGCCACAACACCAGGTCATTTCTTCAGTGGAGTGCAGCTACCACGGGTGTGAAGTGTCCATGCACTTGGCCCTCCTCGGTGTTTTGTTTTATTTTGTTATTCCACAATTAGAAAAATCAGACCATGAAGTGGTGGGAGCCATTGCTTCATGTAATGAAACTGCAGCTGTTGAAATTATTTTGTGATTTGTTTTCATCCTGATTGATGAGAATCTGGAGTGCTGGTTTCTGGGACCGACTAGGAGTGTTTCAAATGAACAAATTTCAGTGTGTTTGCACAGCCATCGTATGCCAGACAGAATAAACTGTACACCCATGTGCTTCCCCAAAGTTTCTATGAGAAGACACATATTGTTTGTAAAACAGTCGGCTTCGCCCTCCTCCCCCTCCTGCTGGCCATTGCTCAGTTCACATTGGTATTAGCTGGCCCCACGCGCAGGAAAGGGCCATGGCTCGACCTCAGTTGCTTTGCTCTTTACGATCAGGTAGATCCCTCTCTGCAGCCTCATGTCTTAAGCTTCTTTCTTTAAGTTCCTGAGTTTTGCCTGTTTAAAAAAAATCCCACACATCTTTTTTTATGACTATAAAGTTTAATTTTCCAAAACAAATAAGATACATTAGGATTTGGGTCTCTAGTCTCAGTGGGCATACCCTGTCTTTTCTGTAAACACAATTAATTCCTTCTCCATTGTTGCTAATGTCTGAAGAATAATGAAAACTCACAACCATAAAATAGTTTGCCTTTAATGATAACATCTTTAACTGTGTTTTAACAACATAAAAACCTTGTTAAGCATCCTCTTGTACACAACGCCTATTTCCTGGAAAAATTTCTGAATCAATTTTGCTTATCTTCCTCTTATAGTGAGACATTATTACCCAGTAATAATCCACAGAATAACTTCATGATGGTGACCATTGTTTTGTCTTTGTAATTACAGACATATCAAGTGGATCTGAAGCCCAATGGGTCTGAAATAATGGTTACAAATGAAAACAAAAGGGAATATATTGAGTACGTATATGCACATTTACAATTTTTTATTACATTGAACAACATGTCAGGTGGCCTGAACTTGGACCATCTCAGCAAGCAGATAGCACCCTGGCCAGCAAGGCTGTCTTCATTCAGAAAGTTCAGACTTTGAATAGATTTTAGAACACTTCACCCAGGTGACTGGGGATTCAGACATTGTGACATGTGTTGTGCATCATTCCTTGCAGTGGATTCCTTGAGGTTTCAGATTTGGTGGGTGTGGGGTTGGGCAGAGTCGCAGCTATCTTAGCTGAGAAAAGGATGATAGAAATCTCCACCTGCTCCCTGACACCTGCAAGCCTCTGGTGCAGGAAAGCCTTTGGGCTGCTGGCCGCAGCTCAGCACAGAAAAGCTGGTGGGGCTGAGCAGTGGCTGTGAGGGGGGCTGGTCCCCGTTGCATGTGCCCCCTCAAAGGTGAGAGCAGTGATGACAAGGTCCTTGTGCTGTTTCACAACAAAACACCTTAGAAGGTATCCGAAGTTGATTCGCCCGGCAGTAAACTCTGCTGTCACTAGACATTGTCATGGGGGAGATGGTTTC
This sequence comes from Myotis yumanensis, assembly GCF_028538775.1. Taxonomy (NCBI): domain Eukaryota; kingdom Metazoa; phylum Chordata; class Mammalia; order Chiroptera; family Vespertilionidae; genus Myotis; species Myotis yumanensis. Next base: position 42,090,338 of record NW_027223758.1, read on the forward strand.
AGTGGATTTGTTACATAAAGAGGTCTTATCATTAATCCTCTGTATTATAGTATTAAAGTATTAGTGTACATCATTTTGCTTATAAACTGTAGGTCATTGTTGAAAATTGGTACAATGTCTATTAGAGTGAAATATCATTTGATAAAATATGTTGTGCTGGTACTCCCTTTAAAAATGTAAGTACATATGTATACATAAGTGGGCGTGTATATACGTGAGTTTATATGTGTATGCATGTTCTTCACATATGCACATGTATTCACATTCCATGACCTTTAGTCACATTTATAAAGCAATTTATATAAACTAAGCCTTAATCTGGAGAAAAAGAAATCAACTATCCTTTGAACTCCTGAGTGGAATTTTAGGTTTTTCACATGTGTTCTAGTTACTCTCAAAAGAATTAATGAATAAACAGTGCATGCCACAGCCCTGGAGCCCTGATTTCCTTTGTCGATGTAGGGGTTTCTCTCCTTTGTCTGATGAGCCTCGATTGAAGCTGTGAAGAAAGACGTGAGCGCTGTGATGACAAAGGTGCTTAAACACTGTTTCGTTTTCTCCCGCAGCTTAGTCATCCAGTGGAGGTTTGTGAACAGGGTCCAGAAGCAAATGAACGCCTTCTTGGAGGTAAGCTGCGCGGCCACGATTGTCCACCTGTGTCTGTAGTCAGAGCTGGAGAGAGGGCACTCCTGAGGGCGGTGTGGTGGGCACGATGGGCACAGGCTGGAGACACCCGGCCCAAAGGTCAGGGCCGCACAGCCTGCACCATGGACCAGTCCCCAGGGCAGGAGTGTCAGCCACCACGTGGCCACCCTTTCATTTTGTTAGTTTAGTGCTCTCGTCTTTGCTTCTTATGTCTTAATGTTCCTTAACAGTTTTTAAAGAGAACTTTTTACAAACATGAACCAGAGGTAGGCCCCCACGGAAGCCAGACCCACTGGCCTACATTTCTGGGTGGTGCCCAAGGGAAGGCTGGGAGATGCACCTCTGCCTTTGGCAGTGCTTGATGGGTCCTCCGAAGCCTGAGGACTCGGACTGAACATATCAAACTCCTCAGTAGCAAAGCCGTTCCCTTCATGCTGTCTTCATGGCTCCTCGCAGACTTCGCTCCTGTGCAGCACGCAGAAACATATTTTCTTAGGCTGAATTTTATCTTAGAGCAAAGTGCCAACCACCTTGTGCCAACTTCCACTGGATGACATGGGGCGCAGGCACCTCTCAGATCCAAGGATTTGATGTCACTGGTGCCCCCAGACCCCTTTTGAGAGGCCTGGAAGGGATGGATTCGTCATTTTTAAAAATGCTTCGCTTTGACCCAGAGTGAAATGCTTTCTTAAATCTTGATAATGGGTATTAGTTACTCAAAGCAAACCTAGAAACAAGCCCCAACTATCTATACTAATAAAAGGGTAATATGCTAATTAGGGCAGATGTCTTCTGGACGTCCATTAGCCCCGGCGGCTGTGAGGCCCAGGGCTCAGGCCTCGCAGCCACTGCAGCGAGCAGTGGCAGCAGCAGCGGGGGTGATAGGGGCAGCGCCTTCCCCTGATTAGCCCAGTCCCCTCCCGCAGAGGGAGGCCAGATTGCAGGGAGTGGGCCTAAGCCATCAGTAGGACATCCCCTGAGGACTCCCAGACTGTGAGAGGGGGCAGGCTGGGCTGAGGGACTCCCCACTCCCCAGTGCACGAACTTTCATGCACCGGCCTCTAGTACATTATAAATTCCCAGTGAACTGATGCGAAATTTACCCCAGCTTCTGGTGATTAAGAAGCCCCAACCCCAGACTTCAGGGACTTGGGGGCATAAGTATGAGTTAGATACACTTGAGAACAACAGGTTTCATATTTTATATAAGAAACCCAGAAGTACATTCCTGGGCCCCACCCCACCTGATCCCTCTATACCAGCGGTTCTCAACCTGTGGGTCGCAACCCCTTTGGCGGTTGAACGACCTTTTCACAGGGGTCACCTAAGACCATCCTACATATCAGATATTTACATTATGATTCATAACAGTAGCAACATTACAGTTATGAAGTAGCAACGAAAATAATTTATGGTTGGGTCACAACATGAGGAACTGTATTTAAAAGGCCAGAAGGTTGAGAGCCACTGCTCTATACTTTCAAAAATCTGGCCTTGCCCTGGCCAGGTAGCTCAGTTGGTCAGAGCATCGTCCCAATATGCCAGTGGGGTTAGATCTCTGGTCAGGGCATATATAAGAACAATCAATAAGTGGAACAACAAATCTCTCTCTAAAAAAAAAAAAAAAACACCCCAGCCCCTACTAAGGCCCGAGGCATGGCACTCCACTTGGCAGTGACATTATCTGTGCGCTACAGCAGGCTTCGGCACCCCGGTCTCTCCTGTACCGAGCCCACTGCCTCCTTGTGTGTTTCATCTAGTGCCTTCAGGACCTGATTCTTAACTGTGTCCTCTTGCGTGTCGATAGCACGTGTATTTTAGGACACACTGGCTCACAGACTGCCTCATAAGTGACTTCTGGAATCTGCCTGCCTACAGTAACCCGTATTTTCACAGGGCTTCAAAAACTACTCAAGTATCTGAACCTTCTAGATTCTATTCTTTTTCAAAATTTTTATATCATGACTAGGCTGTTTTTATTAGAATTGCAACTATGGATGCTATTGCTGATATATAAATCATTAGTAAAGAATGTGTTTTTTCCTGGCTAATCAAGAAAGTTTGTTTTTTCTGAAAAATTTGCCTCTTTTATGGAAAAAGTGTTTAGGGTGTTGTTGTTTTTTTCTTTCAGGGATTCACAGAACTGCTTCCTATCGATTTGATTAAAATTTTTGATGAAAATGAGCTGGAGGTTTGTATTGTAAACATTTTGTGTAAAGTAGATTTTTTAAGTTTCTTATTACTTCATAAATGATATCTTAACGTTCTCTGATCCATAATGTCCTGGGGCATCAGCTCAGATGAATCTACTACGTGTCTCGTAAGGGGCTTGTTTGCCAGTTGGGGAGTAAGGAAACAGCAGGAGTCGTCACCTGCAGATTCCTTGTCCAGGAGAGGGCAGTTCTGGGACAGGCGGGACAAGCAGAGGCCCCCTGAGCTGGTTGGGTGCATAGCCCACTGCCCCAGGTGAGGAAAACTGCTTCTAGTAGAGCCAGGGTTGCAGCACCAGTTGGGGTAGCAGCACCCTTCTCCCAAGGCCCAGCTGCACCCCCTCCACCCACCCACCCTGTCAGTGAACTTGAAGTGGTCTGTGTTAAGGGAGGAGAAACGTCAGAAGTCAACAACAGGTAGTTTGATATTCAATTGTTTCAGCTTCTTTGTGTTGAGGTAGATGAGAACTATCAATTTATAAAGCAAAGGAGCCCAGCCAGTGTTGCTCAGTGGTTGAATGTCCACCTATGAACCAGGAGGTCATGGTTCAGTACCTGGTCAGGGCACATGCCCAGGTTGCAGGCTAGATTCCCGGTGGGGGCGTACAGGAGGCAGCCAATAAATGATTCTCATCATTGATATTTCTATCTCTCCCTCCCTCTCTCTTTCTCTCAGAAATCAATATAAATATATATATATATGTATATATATATGTGTATATATATATATATATGCAAATGACTCTCTTTTGATGTTGAGAGGAAGGTTGTGTCTGTTCGGAAGCTGTTGATGGGATTCAGTTAGTCATTTGTCCAAACCACATCCAGAGAAGCTTGTCTTGTAGACTGGCTTTTTGTGCTTTTATCTTAAAATGGAAACTTCAAGTAGATGATGTCATAGACATTATATAGTGTAAGCCCTTCATTTGCCTGGGGAAGGGGGAGGTGGGCGGGGAGTGGGGGAAACTAAGGCAGGGAAAAGTCAGTGGCCTCATAGGTTTACCCAACAAGGTTTTGGCACAGTTAGGCCTAGGTATCCCGTTCTCAGGCATCTGGCTCAGTTCTCTATCTTTTTCATTTAGTGCCTCTGCAGGAATGTCATGTTCATTTGTCCACAGGAAACCGTCCCTACAGGAGGGTTAGATGATTTAAAAAGCAGACTTAAGGCTAGCTGCTAAGTCAGTGAACCGGTCACCACATTAGAATAGGTCTGCCTCCATAGAACATGCTTTGGGGTCACTGGGCAGATGGGTAATTTGCCCTTCCCCGGGATAGATTGATTGGGGCAAGATGAGGTCTTGCTGTCATAACACACAAATTCTTTTGTGGGGGGGAGATAGTGTCAAATATTGAGACAAATAACCTCTCAGAAGGGGAAACAGCCAGGGTAATGAGGAGATATAAATGGAGCATAAGAAAATCTATGAGCACTGTGCTCAGATTAGAGAGGGAGGGAGGAAAGATGATCAATCTGGAGTTTCCATTTCCATCTGGAAGTGTGGTCTGTACAGGCATTAGACTTGGGCCCCTTGTTACCAACGCTGTCTCTGGTCTGCCGTGGCAGGTAAAGTGTGGAACACATTCCCTGCATTTGTTTCTGTGAACTCAGGTCAGCATGCTGGCCCTGGGGAAGGCCACCTCTCCGAGTGTGATTTCTTTGGCATTCACGTTGTGCCCCGTTTACAGTTCTGCTCTCTCTCTCTCCTAGTTGCTGATGTGTGGCCTCGGCGATGTGGACGTGAATGACTGGAGACAACATACTATCTACAAGAACGGCTACTGCCCAAACCACCCTGTCATTCAGTGGTTCTGGAAGGTAAGGAAGGCCAGGGCCTCCTGGGCCCATACTCAGCTCCTCCACCTGGGTCAGGCCTGAGGGCTCTGCTGCCCTCCCCACGGTCTTGCTTTAGTTTAGCTGCGCAAGTTGGGGCTCTGTCAGTACGTGGGCTCCTGGCGGAGAGAAGAGGCAAACCTGAGCTAGAAGCAGCCCTTGTGTGACTCCAGGGACAGCTATCCTTGATCCTTACCACAGCACACTGCCCTTCCTTAACCCCCAGATTCAAGTGGCTTCTGTTTGAGGAACCCATTGAGTAGATGATTCTGAAAAGGAGGTAATTGGATTCAAGAGTTTCAGGAGTCCTCCAATGTGTGAATAAGAATGGGAGGCCTCTGGGCAAAAACCTGCTTTGGAGGCTGGCTTTTCCAAGATATTATTTTCGGTTAAAAAACCTTTTTCCCAATTTTTTTGTTTTGTTATTTCCAACACATATTTTGATCTTTTATATCTTTCAGGCTACAAGTGAAATTTTATTTAGTATCTTAGGGCTAATGTTTGCATTCTGTTTAGCTTAGGAGAGAGGTGAAGTGGGAATGAGTGGGTCCAAGGGAGAGATGGTCAAGTGACTTTAAAAAACCAGTTACAGAAAAAAAAATGATTTTTTGCTTTACAGAGATAAGAAATCACATCACTTGTTTTAATATCTAAATGGCTAATTTTAATAATATTTCAAGTGCCAGCAGAGACAGAGATAAAAAGAAAAAAGTAGATTCTTCAAACCCTACACTAGTCCAAGTCTCGTTTAATTTTGATTTTGGATTTTTTGTTTTTTGGTTTTTTTTACAGCAGTTCAAGTAAGATTACCAACTCAATTCTTGTAATAACCCAATTATGTAAGATACACAGATTATTTCAGAGGCCTATCCCTTGCTCTGTCTTTCTTTTTTAAGTGTCATCTTTCAAGAATCTGTCTACAGTCTGAAATCCCACCTCATAACCTGGGTTCCCCCAGTGTTGACACGTCTCAAATTCTGTCTGTTATCATTGGCTTTCAGGGAACTGGCAGGCCTCACACAACAGAAACTGAGCTCGGTGCCATCAAAAAGACTCTGCTTTTTATCTCTCTTATTTTGACTCATTGCAGAAGAAGAAAGAGACATTGTGATCTCTTGCTCTCTAAAGTAGAGAGGCCAGCATTGTGATGGCCATTAAGAATAAAAGGACCGTTTTCAGAGTCAGCCACCTAGGTCTTACATTGCCGTAGAAGTAAGGTGTGCCAGCTGTCCTGTGGGGATATAGTGACCTTCTGCCTCTGTTTCCAGGCTGTGCTGCTGATGGACGCTGAGAAGCGTATCCGGTTGCTGCAGTTTGTCACGGGGACGTCTCGAGTACCTATGAATGGATTTGCTGAACTTTATGGTGAGCAGGAGACTATTTGTCTTTTTTGTTTGTTTTGTTTTTGGTCTATCTTTAAAAACTAGATTCTGCAGAATCATCCACATGGCTGTAAACTGAATGTTGACAAGACACCTCACCTCCAGGGAGCAGGATTCCACAGTGCTTACTAGAGATGAAAAAGTAACACTTTCTGCTCTGCATATTAAATAAAGGTTATGTTTCCTTTTCCCCCAAACGTAGTTTTAAATTTAAACTCCCAAGGCTCGGCTGAAAGGCAGTAGCAGCCCGCACTTCCATTGTTGTGATGTCTCTTCAGCTCAGTTCCATCTGAAGGTGACACAGAGCATGTGCTGTGAGGTTGTGCAAACCTCTTGCTTCCTGCAGCTAAATAGTAAACATTACGCTGCAGTCCTAGAGAGTGTCTGGGCTCAACCTCTCTTTCTTAGTCACATACTTCCCTAGAGCGCTGTTAGCATTCACTTTCCTTTTCTCTTTTTGTCTAGGTTCCAATGGTCCTCAACTGTTTACAATAGAGCAATGGGGGAGTCCTGACAAACTGCCCAGAGCTCACACATGGTGAGTGACAAAAATGTACCTGTGTCAACAAGCCGTATTTTAATTTTTTTATTCTCACTCAAGGAGTAAGAATTTTTTTTTTCATTGATATTTAGAGAGAATGAAGGGAGCGGGGGAGGCGGGAGGAGGTCAAACCTGCAACCCAGGTACATGCCTTGACTGGCTTCCTAATGATGGTCTTCTCCCCAGAACAACTGGGCCTGGCCCAGGGGAGTGCTAATTGCAGCCACACTGGCTGGCAGGGCGGGACTCTGTTCTCTGTGTGCGTGGCTGTCTCCCAACCTTGCCTGGACCTGACTGTCACGCAGGAAACCAGCTTTGCTGGCTGCCTCACAGCAAGAGTTTCTTATACAGTCCGATTTAGCCATATGTATGTTTAATGTCTTCCATGTTTCCTATAAAACACACAATTAAGCTTCAAAATGCAAACCTGATTTACCAGGAGAGCAAGGGCTGGTAGGTCTGGTTCTTTCTGGCACTTTCCATCACCCTCAGATGTAATTATTGGGTGTCCGATATTTAAAGGGCTTCATTTCATTGCCCAGTCAAAGGTCACACATTACACTTTGCTAAGAATACCTGCTCTTTGTTGTCAACTCTAAAAACAGTCCCCTTCGGCCCACCATCTTACCCACGAAGACACTGAAGCCCACAGAGGATAGGGAAGTCCACAGTTAGTTAGACTGCCCCCGACCCCCTGACCTCGGTGGTAATGGTAACTACACTCATTAAGCACTAAGTGTGTTCCCAGCATTGTCCTCAGCGCTTTGTGTGTATTCACCGATATCGTCACTGCAATTCTAAGAAGTGGGTCATATTAGAGGGGAAACAGTGGTCACAGACCTTCAAGAATGCATCGCCAGATCCCTAAGGAATGCAGGCCCCAATGGAAATACCAACTTAAATTAATACTGAAGCTACCTTCTGTGATCAGCTCTTTTAAGTGGGGTCTGCAGTCATGGAGTTCTGTCTTTATAATGTAAAATAATACTCGAGGTTGTCATCAGAATGAAAACCAAAATTAAAAACTTCTTTTAGACTTACTGTTTTAGGATTCCTGGGTTTCTGAGAACTCCACTCTGAGAAGCAGTGGTATTCTCTGCTATGTCTCATAATGTTTAAGGACTGTTAAAAAATCCGAGAGCTTAGTGTGTCTTATTAAACACTTCAGGGGTCGGTAAAGGAACTACTGTGGACGCGTGTTTTTTTACCGCTGCTGATAATCATTAGCTTTACAAACTTGGAATCATATGTCATTGCCAGGAGGGAGCAGTCTTATACACCGAGACAGCACAAACAGTGGTTAGAACTGGGCTTTGGAGCCAACATAGGTATGAATCCCAGCTCTAACGCTTACTGTGTGACCTTGAGTAAGTTACCTAACCTCTCTGTGCCTCAACTAGGGATGAAGCAAGACCTACCTTATAAGGTAATTACTAGGATTCACTGAAATCGTAAATGAAAAGAACTTAGCAATGCTGACTGCACAGGGTAAACCATTATCTGTGGCACGGGTGGGTGGCCATTTTCATGACAGGTACACGTCAGCAGTCCACCCCCTCAAGGCATGAATCCTGTGGCTGGGGCTCTCACTCCTCATGTCCCATGTGGGCACTCAGTGAATGGTGAGCGAATGATCATTGCTCACCATCTCTGGGCACTTACTGTGTGCCAGGACACTTACATATGCTCGGTTTTGACCCTTCCAGCACCCTGCAAGCATTTTCTCCATTTCACCAAAGAGCAGACAGACTCAGAGAGGATGGTGGCCCGCCCAGGTCACACATCTGGCAAGTGGCTGAGCCAGACTTTGAACTTGGTCTCTTAGACAAGTGTGCCTTGCTACCAGCAGGGAGATTTGTACACCCCAAACGAAACCTCAGGGTAAATCAGGGCTTTTTATAAATACAGCTTGTCACTTCACATGTCTATTGCTTGCCTGACCTTAATTGGTGGAGGCAACTTAGCTTTGGTTCTGGAGCCCAGGCAGCCTGGTGCTGGTCTTGAGTCTGCGCACTGCCAGGGGCGAGAGCTCGGACACAGTGATGTGACCTCTCTGTGCGTCAGGACCCTCATCTGCAGAACAGAAAAATCACTACCCTGTGATGAAAACCAAGGCCTGTGAAACGAAGCGGTTGGCTCAGGGCCTGATGTCGAAGTGAGAGCTTTCGGGAATGACACGGCTCCATGAATCCAGAACTCCTAATGCATAAAACCTTCTGTGTTTATAGGGTTTTGAAATCTTAGAGTGTATGTCAGTGTCTCCTATGGAACTGGAGTAGAGAGGTTTCATGGACTATTAGAAAAGTCTTTTCTCTCCTCGGCAGGTTATATAGCCTATTGGGTGTGGACAGTCTCCTCGCTAGCATTTATATTCTGATTATCAGAATTCACTTAAGACATTTGCATACTCTTGCTCCAACACCAAATGCCCCTTAGCCAAATCTAGGAAATGCTGTTACAACTAAAGGATACTGAGGATGGCTTTTCACCTACACTTTTGTTGCTGTTGCAGCTTTAACCGCCTTGACTTACCTCCATACGAAACCTTCGAAGATTTACGAGAGAAACTTCTCATGGCTGTGGAAAACGCTCAAGGATTTGAGGGAGTGGATTAAGCACCCCTGCCTCGGGTGGTGGTTCGTCCAGCAAGTCCTGCTTGCACTTTTGCGTTTGCCTAACGGACTTTGCAGAGACGATGGCAGGGAGCATTGCACAGCATGGCTCCTGGAGCAAAGCCTTCGCCCGTGACTTGCCCAAGTCCAGACGTGGGAACCCAGTCCCAGGTCCCGTTTCTGCATTTTCCACCGTGAATTATCATCTGGTTGATGTGTACACTAATTACATTTCAGGAGGACTTAATTCTATTTATGTTGTGCCTCTATAGGCAAAGCCCTTAATAAATATTTTGCATACTTTATAATGACAATGAATGGAATTAATCACTCTACAGGTATAGTATTACAACTCATGTTTACTTTTTGAAAATGATTTAGACCGATTTTCCGATTTCATTTCATTACAATTAAAGATGTCTCATGTACTTGGAAAAGTGAGCATATATTTTTTTTGTATTTGACTTTGATGCCAGGTTTAATGTCTGTGACATTTTTGCTTTTGAAGTACTTTGACACCCCTACGCTCGACTTTATTAGAACTGGAAGACTGGTTTATGTCCAAATCGTTCTTACAGACAAGTACTTTGAGAGCATTTAAAGTATAACATTAGGCATAATGATAATTTTTTCCATACTCAAAATGAAAACAAAGTGGATATTAGATTTTTTTGTACAAATTTAGCATAATCACTACAGGCTGGGAGAATTGTACCATAGCATGACAAATTTTGTGTTGACTGGAAGGAATCACACCATTATTCCCTAAAGTACTCACACGTGTTCTAACACATTTGAGATGGGGTTGGGCGGTCATTTCTTATAGGAGAAATTACTTAACCCTTTCTGATGCTGTACTTTATCTTTTATTATATTTCCCTCTTTGCTGTTCGGGGCAGAGACATTTATTTGAATGAAACTCGGCACTGCCTGATCTGAAACTGGAAACCAGATCTGTCTAGTCTCCTGTTGTACGCGTTTGCTGATAATTGCTAGATCACAGTTGTTCTAACTGCACCAATTCCGAAGGCACTTTATGTACTACGTGGAGGTCATACCTGGTTTGGTTTGTGTTTTGTTTCTTGTGGACATTAAATCTGATGATTATTTCTCTCCCTGCACACATCTTTCTGGTGCCATACCTGTCAACAGTGAATCTGGCTGCTGGTGTATAAAACCTGGCTGTGAAGCTAAGCTGACAGACCTGTCCTCACTGATCATTTTTTGATTTCTGCTCAGAGATGGGTTTAATACGCAAGCGGTTGAACCAGCTTTGTTCCCTGTGGCATGTTGCATGCTGCTTCCGTGCTGTGGGCTGCCTGTGTCTGGCATGTGCCAGATGAAACCCTCTGTGGCCAGGCTGTCGAGCTGGTTGGGGGGCAGGGTGGAGGATGTGTGCACAGTGTGATCCTTTGCTGCTGTAATTCCTGGTGCAGAATTCTGTTTTGAGAGATCACCCGAGGCAGTGTGGGAGTTCAGCCCTGCTGGCCTTCTTATTCTGTGAGGTCCTAGACCCTGCGGTGGTTACCAGGGAACACTAGAGATCTGATCTCTCGCCAGTCATAAATAAGACAAAAATGGTGGCTTTAGGGCCTCTGTTTGTTATGCAAGAAGGACCTTTCGGTTTAAGAAATTCTGTTTTATGGCTTGTGAGAAGCTGTGTATCTGTGGTTGTAAATGAGCTAAAGTCCATGGTGTCTAAAGAAGGTGGGTTTCTGCCAAGCTGAGGACTGGCTCCCTTTACATATTGACTTTAAAGTACCTAATAGTGATCAGAAAACGTAGATCCTGAGTAATTAGGGAGAAAAAACTACAGTGTTGCTCAGTATTTTTATTTGTTGGTGGGAATCTCCCACCGCCCCCAACAAATGTCTCAGTGGCAAAACCCCTTCTTACAGTCCCTCCTTGTCCAGGGTCAGCTTTCTTTGTCAGACTTGTGCCAGAGCCTGGGTGAGCAGCGTGCTGGGTGGGTTCTGAGAGTGATCATGTGACTGGAGGGGAAGAAATCCAGCAATTCTGGCATAAAGACTGGGGGTCTTCTATCACTTTTAAATTATATATTCAAAATCAGAGTATTTGTTAAATGCAAATTAGACAAAGTATTAAAAATATGAAAGAAAAAATCACTCTAAGCTAATCTGTATACCAGGAACAGATGAGAATTATCCACATATTGCCCCTATAAATATTTCAATAGCAGTGATTGTGAATGACAGTTCAGTTCATCTATTCCTTAATATCTGATTTCAATAACAACTCAATAGTGCTGGGTTTGAGATTCATTTTTGCTTGTTTGTAATCCAAATAAGGTTCCCTAGTTCTCAACAATTCTCCATGTTTCACTCTTCGTTGAAAGTAGTCATATCTCTTGTTTCCTCTAAATCTTGACCACTCTGCGTCATCTTCGGGACGTAATGACAGCAGGCAGTAAAGAAAGCATGTCAGGTGAGGAGCGGAAGGATGGGTCATTCCATGGGCCTCCACCGCTCTGGTCAGCAGCCTGCGTCACCCTTTCTAGGTGTCCCCAGCAGTGACCCTGCTCCGGAGTCCAGGGAGCCTCTGTTTCCTTAGAAATCACTTGAATCCACATGTGTGTGTTAGTTCCTAGAAGGCATGGTTATCATGGGCCGGTTTGCCTTGAGTTTAGGAGGTAAGTTCCCGCATTTACATACTACATGTTGAAGGTCTTTGAACATCAGTTATCACAACCGTCTGTTCTAGCTATTTCTCTTCCTGCCTCTTATTGACCTGGAGATCAATTAGGAAGGTCCTCCCGGTGGGATTAGCTTCAGGGGCTGTGCTGCCTGGGGAAAAGGAAACAAGAGCCTTTGTCTGTTTGGAAGTTGTGTTCCCCGTCAGCGCTCTTCTCTCTAGTTCCCCAAACATTTCCATTATTTACCTTCCTGTAGCCAGGCCTCTGCCAGGTCACAGTGTGAGATGCTTCTTTGATTGTTGTTTCCAGGGCCCCCTGGTAGCTAACATCAGGTATTCCCTAAGGGTCAGGTGACCAATGCTATCAAGAGACCTGACACAGATTATTCCTCCCGCCTTCTGAAAAGTGGTTTGCAAAACATTTGAAACACTTTCTCCATCTCACATTGTTAAGATAAAAATAGACAGCATGTACTATTGCTGTTTGATCTTGCCAGGTCCAAATTGGCTCCCTTAAAAGCCAAGTTCATATGCAACAAATAACTAATTGTTCTAACAGTTGCTAATTGCTGAACACTTGACTAGTATTTTCCTAAGTCTTATCTCTCAGCTCTGAAATTTTAAAACCTAGAAAATGAGCCTGGGTTAAACAATTATCGATCTCCTGCCTATTGTGCTAGCTGTCCTTTCTTTGCCTCTTTCCTCCTCACCCAGAGTCTGCACCCCTGGACTGACAGGGAGGGGAGGGACGTGCAGTCTGATGTCGTTTTCCCCCTTGCCAATAGGGGGTGCTACTGTGCAGGGTAACTGCCTGGTCTGCTCCCTTCCTGACCCCAGGAGATCACTACCTCTCTGGCATCCAGGCTTTGGGATACATCCTGATAAGTCAAAACTGCCAATTTCAGGTCTGAGAAGTGTTTTTAAAAATCCTTACAAACTTCACTTTGTACTTTAGATTTTAAAACTGGGAAGAAAATGTGATATACTTTGGACCATTTTTTTTTAATTTATCTAAGCCTTAATGAACAGTGTATATACCCTTGCATATGTCTACACACACACACACACACACACACACACACACGAGAGTTTTCAGTGTGTCAGAAAATGCCGTAGCATTAGGACGTGAGCTGTATAATGTTTTATAGAAAAGGAGAGCTTTCTGTGTGAACTTTTCCAAGAAAACCTCTCATCAGACATCTCTCCATCTTTAAAGGTTTAACGCGCGGCAATGCATGTTTAAAATGCATGTCTTTCTGTTGGTTAGTCTGTTTGTAAGGAGTCACAATAGGACTCCAACGACATTGGCCACAGACCTCTGTGAATTGCGTTCTCAGCCTTGTACCTGTGCATCGCCAGCCTTTCTTGTGACCGTGACCCTGTGTCTGCAGACATCTGTGTTCCCATAGAAGCCAGTTTGCAGCTCCTACTGAGACTGATTTCACCTAGATTGTCACGGTTTCCTTCATGTAATAGTTCTGCGTAACTTTGTTCTTTCTCTACTATGTATGTAAAATATTTATATACAAATATGCATACATATGCTGTCCAAATATATATGTATATATTTGTATAGCATTTTTACACCTTTCTTGAGCAGTCTGGTTTTGAAAGGGAGTGAGAGCTTAGTTCCTTCTGGTTTTCTCCAAGCTGTACCCTGAGAATTCTGACCCTCGGAGCCAGAGAGAACCCCCCCAAGATGATGTGAATATGCTGTCATTTATTCAGGATTGAGTATCAAATGAAACATGAAAAAAACACAGTGACATTGAAGGTGAAAAGAGTTTCAAGCATTCCAAATGAATTCTCAGTGTTTCATAACTTTGTGTGATAAACCCACCACCTGTAAAAGCCAAGTACTATTTGATACAGTGATTAAATACCAAACTACTTCGACATTTTTTAAGACAACTTACGGACAATGCTCATTTTCACAATCAGAGTAGCTTTCGAGTATGGTTGCATTTGATACACACAGGAAAACTTTTGTTTAAGAACAGAATCCTTTGGGCTTTTCATTTTACTCGAGCAATCGAATGAGAACTTGTAGATTGTTTTCCTGACAGCAAAACAGTCATGTGACAAAGTGAAGTCATTGTAAAGAAGTGATGCAACTTGTCAAATATTTAATAAAGAATTATGGAAGCTGGAACATTTCTACATCCAGTATGATGGCTTATCTGTTTAAAGCTTCTTCGTGAATCTATCGTCGGGCTGCCGCAGGTTAAATGCCTGCAGATTTAGAGCAAGTTCATTTCCTTAATCTCCCTAAGATTCCACACCTTTAGAAACAATTCTCGATCACCTACCTACTGTGCTAGCTGTCCTTTCTTTAGAAACATCACTAAAGTCTGCCCAAAACTCCTGGCTTCAGCTTAATGAGATGCACATCTGATCTTATCCATCTGTCATTTTATTAAACTTGAGAATTGATGACTATCTAACACTCTATAATCTATGCCAGTCCATCCCTGCAAAGACATAGTTCTGGTCTTTGTCCAACCAGTGCTCAATTTATGTGACTTAACGAGACTCAGTCACGAAACCCAAAGTGGGTCTCGGAAGAAAGAGGCTATCAGAAGCCAGATCTCTTCTCTATCCTCGGTTAAAATTCACAGATTCCTCAAAATGTTTCCTTTTTCCTTTAGGACTAAGCATCCTCAGGATGGCCCTAACCTAATCCCCGCAGAGACTGCCAGGAGGTAACATCCAAGCAGGACATGACTCCATCCTTGGTTTCTTGTGACGTGTTTCTCAGCGGGCTAGCGGGCGTGGTATCTCACTGGAAAGGTGTCAGATTCTGAGCCCTTGCTGCCTCATCCAGCCTCACACAAACACAAGGGACTGGCCAGTGGACAGAACTGCTCTGAACTTTTTTATGCTCCTCAGAGAAAAACACAACGTGAAGTAAAAAGAGCAGAGGAATAGATTATACCTCAGAACACAGTTGCTAGGTCCACCAGCTCTTGGCCTTTTCTGGAGTCCAAGAGTGATGTAGGCATTCGGAAATTTTAAAGCCCCTTATAAAAGTGAGTGTTGGGTCTCCAGGAATTCTAGCTCCCATGGTTGGCCCTGGGACCACATTCATAGGGGTCCTGAATCTATGGGTGCAAAAGCCACTTGCTGGCCCTCTGGTGCCCTCACCTGCCAGAGAACCTTCTCAAAACCATGCATTTCCAGAGAGCTCGGGCTGTGGGATCTCAAAGCAAGTGTTTGTAGGACTTGAGTTGGACAGGAAAACACATGAATCGGGAGTTGACTTCAGACCCAACACAGACTCCTTCAAACATGCATTGCAGACCATCACGGTCTGGGGGCTGCCCACTGTTGGGGGCTCAGGAGGGTGAGACTGAAGACCCCCCCACTTCCTTTGTAAGGCTGACCTCAGACTAGACTGGGGGAAAGGTAAATCAGCCCCAGTCACTCTGTCCCTCCCAACCCAGCCCCTCTGCAGTGACCTGTCCTCCCCCACGTTGGTCCTGGCCATGTTCCCCACTGGGCTACAAGTCCCAGGTGACAGAGAATAAACTGCTGGCAGGATGCGTGGGGAGCCCCTCCCCTTGCCTGGAGGTGGAGTGCCACCTCACTCGCCTGGGCCTTCTCGGGACAAGGCCTCCCCAGCGCTCAGGGCGTCAATGGGGAAGGTCAGAGATGGCCCTTGGGTGTCAGCCTTGCCCAGGCCCCTCGCTGGCAGAGCCCAGAGGGGGACACAGCTCCTCTGTGTCCACCTAAAGGACTTGTCTTGAAGTCTGACCTGGCTGTTCTAACTTAACCCATTGTAGGTAGGTGCTCCGCAAACTTGCCACTTCAGGGGTGCCTTTCAGCGTGTCCAGGGGACACATCACTGGCAGGTCTGCAGCTCGCGTGCATGGCTCGCTGCGGACAGGGCCCAGAGCCCTGGAGAGGGGCTTGGGGTCCAGATGGCAGGAGGGGAGGGCACAGGTTTTCACCCAAAGCTTTCTGCTCACTTCCCCGCACCCCAGGGCTTGGGAAAGCCTTTTTCTTCCCTGAGGGAGGGCTAACTTGCAGACACGTTAGCTTGGAAGGGCGTAGGGCACTGCCGTGAGCACCCCACCCACAGGGACAGGCTGGCCGCTGAAGGTGACTGTTATTAAAGGAAAATTACACATTTGAACAGTTTCTAAGACAGTGGTTCTCAACTTTGGCTGCACATTAGAATCACCTGGGAATCTTTTTAAAATCCTGATTTCTGGGCCTCATCCTCCGGAAATTCTGTTTCTTTGTTACTAATGTTGTGGCCCCACCCCATAACAAAGAAACAGAATTTCTGGAGGAAGAGGCCCAGAAATCAGGATTTTAAAAAGATTCCCAGGTGATTCTAATGTGCAGCCAAGGTTGAGAACCACTGCTCTAAGAGATCCCCTGCTGCGGGAGTTCTGCCTGCAGTTCCCGGAACGAGGAAGTGGACAGTCTTCAGTCCTGCCTGGCACTGTCCGGGCTGAATGGTGGGACAAGTTGACAGTGAAGATTCCGCCCTGTGTGCGCTCAGGGCTCCTCAGGCTCAAATCACACAACCGAGTACGTTTGACAACATAGGGCCTCGGCCATGAGAGTCTGGGTGCTTGCCCTGGATCACTCTGCATGTGCCCAGCGCTGTTGTCCTCACCTGCCACCTTCCTTCGGTGACTTCCAGGGCAACCCTCCCTCCCCTGCAGTGACCGGAATGGCAATGACCATGGGTGTGTCTGGTTCCTGGGAACTGGGAGGCCCGCAGGGAGGGGTGGTTGGCTTCTCACTCTGCCCCTGTGGGACCCTGGGCACTGGTGTGACCTCACCCTACCTTCTCTCTCCGGTGGCAGGTCTGAGGGAGAGGGGCTGCTCGCCACTGAGCCAGGAGAGGAAGGAGGGGCACTAGCAGCCCAGCTTGGGACAGCGACAGATGGCTTCTATGCCACCACTGGCGGAGCCAGGGATGGGGGCAGGGCCAGTAAGGCCAGACCTTTCTGCCTCCAATTCTGGCAGAAAACCCTGCAAGCCCACCAAGCTGGTCTCATTCCCTAAATCATCTCATGGAGGGAGACAGCCTGGCCCCCTCAGCCTCAGGGTGGGGCAGCATGCAGGTGGGCCCTGGAGTGGTGGCGGGGGGGGGGGGGGGGGGGGGGGAGGGAGGGGCGAGGGAGGGGGGAGCCTGAGCACAGGGGTGCTGGCAGCTGCTCAGCATCTTGGAAATCTGGGCGGAGATGACAGCAGGACAATTTAAAGAGTTCACATTGACCTCAAGAAACACATCATCCTAGGAGGGATCGGCCTTGGCAACCACCTGCAGGAAATTCTGTCTCTTCCTGGTCGAGCCAGAGCCCGCCACTCCTCTGCCTTTCCCCTTGTCTTCCTCAAAGTCCAGGAGAAGCCCCTGAGCCAGAGTAAGGGCCCCAAAATGCTGGCATGAGGAAGCAATTCCTGGGTATCAGGACTCCCCATCCCAGTACATGCTGTGCTTGGCAGTGCTTGCTCGTCTCAACAGTACCCTGTGGGATTCTGGGAACCAAGATGAGCCTGTGGGTGGCGATCCCTTGCAGAGTGGAGACTTGAACCCAGGTGTTCTGGCTCAGCCACCATTCCCTTCAGAGATTGCACTTTCCTGCCCACCCCCCACCCACTGCACCCAAGCCTCTCAGTGGGAAGACCCAATACAGTCGTTCACACTGAGATGTAATCACACTAAACATATGCCTCCTTCCGGAAGTATTTTTATTTCAGCAAACTCCAAAGGCGAAGCTTGGCTTAAGCCAAAAGGGATAAAGGGGGGTGTTTAGGTACCAGCACACCATGGAAGGAAGGGTTTTTGCTTCAGACAACAAAATCCATTGTGCGTAAGGGATGCCCGCCTGAAGAGACACTTGTTCTCAGGGACAGCCCCAGCCCAGGGCCTCCCAGGGGGCACCCCGCCTCTGCTGCGGGGCAGACTCTCCACCTTGCAAGCCAGGGCCTCCTTTTCTCCAGGTGCCTCCAGCACAGTACAAGTCTGTCTTTGTCACGTAGAGTTAAAGGGCAGTAAGGACCAGGCTGAGGGGTGGGTTCTCTACCCCCAGGAACTAACTGATGGACATTGTTGTATTCTTATAAAGCAGTGGTTCTCAACCTTCCTAATGTCACGACCCTTTAATACAGTTCCTCATGTTGTGGTGACCCCCAACCATGAAATTATTTTCGTTGCTACTTCATGACTGTAATTTTGCTACTGTTATGAATCATAATGTAAATATCTGATATGCAGGATGTATTTTCATTGTTACAAATTGAACATAATTAAAGCATAGTGATTAATCACAAAAACAATATGTAATTATATACAGTGGGGCCTTGACTTATGAGTGTCCCGCCTAATGAGTTTTTTGAGATACCAGCTCTCTCTCCACCGATTTTTTGCATTGAGTTGATAGAGTAATTTAGTTAACGAGCTCCCTCGGTCTCAGAACAATTAAACTCGTAAGTCAAGGCCCCACTGTATGTGTTTTCCGATGGCCTTAGGCCACCCCTGTGAAAGGGTCGTTCAACCCCCAAAGGGGTCACGACCCACAGGTTGAGAACTGCTGTTATAAAGGGTCCTAGATATTATATTTAATATTATTTGTGGGCAGAAAGTTTAGATTTTGGGTTTGTTTTTTAATTTAGCTTCCTTACAAAGTCTAAGACCTGTTTTGGCAGTGGGGTCTTCCCACTTCCTGTCACTACCCCCTTGTCCGCCCTCCTTCCTCCCCCCTCCCCCCGCCATGCCTTCTCTACAGTCTGTATTTACTTAGAGGATCCTTGCTTATTCATCAGTTGAGATTATCAGGGGGACATGCCCTCCCCGATGTAATGAGTGTTTAAACAAAACTCAGGCCTTTGAACCCTGACTCCAGTTAAAAAGTAACCGGCTGGAGACTGGATCGACAGGAGACAAATATTAGCTGTGAGGGCTGGAGAGACACAGCATTGGGAAACACCTATTGCTGGTGACATAAAAAGAGCAATGGTCATACCTATCTTGAGGGTCCAAGAACCCCCAGGACCCTGTGACCTTGGGCCAGTCACCTTCTTGCTCTGCAAGTTGAACACTGAAGCCACCAGCCCTAAAGTTAGCTCCTAGAACTCCCTTGGCCTGGACAACTGCAGTATTTTCCTCTGGCCACTTTCCTTCTCTCCACTTCCCAGCCACGCGACCCTCTGTGAGCCGGCCTCCAGCCAACCTCTGCTCAGATCACTCTGCTATTGGCAACCCCCACCCCCTGACTGCCCTCTGCACTCATGCCTGGTGCTCGAGGCTGCCTGGCTGTCTAAGAAGAGGCACCTGGCACAAGATTTCTGGTTGCTGCTTGGTGATCTCGGTGGGTGCCGACCAGGGGCGAGGGGAAGAGGCCTCTGTGTTTGGACCAGGAGGTGGTCCCAGAGGAGGTGAGCCTGCCCTGCCTTTTGGTGTGGGGCTGAGAAGTTGCAAATGACAGTCACCTCCACTTGGGATGGTCCCAGCTCACAATGATGGGGAACTTTCAGGCACTTTCAAATTAACTTCCCTAAGTTTTTAAAAGGGGGCATCACCTAGGATATGTGGAAACAAAAGTTGCAGGATGGTGGTCGGCGGGCCATAACTTGACGGCCCATGAACTTTATTTGGCCTGCCTTGAACTTTTTAATAAGAAATTTTTGCCTAAAATCAAGATTTGCAATTTCTCTTGAAAATTTAGAAGACCTGGCTTCCATCAGCAGGAGCTGAATAGGGGCTGCCTTCTTTAGATGAGGCACAAACCTTCCAGTTTGCCACACTCCCCTCCACTCCCTCCGTCACACTGGGCCCACGTCACTCATTTATCTGCCTGGCCCATGTAGGCATTTGAGTTTGCAACCTCTATACGTGGTAACAGGCAACTTGGATTAGTTTAATATTTGACTTGAATTGTCTAATATCGTTGTCACGATACACCCCAAGAGCCTGGAGGCTATTAATCATGTATATTGGGAGCTCAATCTCTCATAACTCTGTTTCTGTGTGTCTTGTCATCCCCTCCTCAGCTGGGTTGGAAGCTGTGTCTTTCCCAGCCTCCTGCCCTGGAGTCCTTGCTGTTTCAAGCCTGGGAGAGGAGGGAATTGCATCCCCCGCTGTTGATATTGCGTGGGTAGAGCTTTATCTCGGGGAAAGAGGATCTTGGGGGTGAAGGCTTCAACCCATCCCCCAAATTTTGGAAATCTCTTTTATAAAGACATTCTAATGCCCCAGAAATGCGCTCTCTTTTTCAAAGCCCTGCTCAAATGAAGAGTGGAAGAGTCTAGCTTTTTAAGCATATCCTTCATAGCCCCTCCCCACCCCAATTTAGGGACAGCCTGGTCTCAAGGAAGAGACACCAAAGAGCCATAGGAAATTACTAGTAATTCTGCAAACCCTACCGCACATGTCAGGGAGTGGCAGGGAATGTCCCAGACAGTGAGAAAGATAGGTAGTTTCCTCCACAAGAAAGCATCCATTCATTCATTCATTCATTCACGAAACACTGGTTGATTGTTATTTGCACTGGGCATTGTGCTGGATGCTGAGGATGCCACATGAAAACCAGGGTCTTGGACCCTAGGATTCTCATTGAGTGACAAGACAGGAAAACCGATCATCAGAGCAAAATGGGCTACAGATCCACAATCCCAGACTCTTGGCCCAAGGTGGGCATTTTGGAATGCAGATTTTTTTTTCATTTTAGAAAAATGCCATGTTACATATCTCAAACCTATGTCACACTGCCAGTAGAGTCTGAGGCAGCACACTATCATGGAACCCATTCATATATCTACAGCAAAGCATGTTAATAGTCACACTTAGTGGAATAAAGAAAGACTATAAATAACATGTCAGCTCAGGTGAGGTTTTTGCCATCAGATGAGGTGTTGCCCCGAATGAGATTGCCTCGCGTCTATAAAAAGTGGGTTTTGGAACGGCAGGTAAGGGCATACGTCCTGCCCCGAGGTCCAAGTCCATCAAAAAGTCCCGTAAAGAATTTCTCCTGGAGGAGCTATCGCTGGAGCTGAAACTTGTAAGATCGAAGGGTCAGGAAGAGGGAGACAAGCCATCCGCAAAGATTCCAGCACCCCAGGGGGCAACCAGGGCCAGTCCCAGGGGAAGCCAGTCCTGCTGCCCAGGCGGCACACGCAGGGGCCAGGCAGTGCTGACCACCTGCGTCAGATCCACCTGGGGACACGGGATGAAAACCAAGAAGCCCGGGCCCTCACCTAGCGCCTCTCAGGAAATGAAGCCCCAGAAACTTCATTTACATAAGTTCTGCAGGAGACTCGTACTGTACTCGGGCAGATGTTTGAGAACCACTGATTTAGTGCCCTAAATCTAATGAGCTAGGCAGGAGCATTCGTGTTCCCATTTTGCAGATGGGGAGATCAAGGTACTGAGAGGATTTTTAAAAGTCATCCAAAGTCACAGAGCGTGTAAGAGGTAGACCAGGTGTTCTGCTTTCAGAGTTTGTGCTTGAACCCAAATGCTGCCTTTCCATTGGCCCTAGGCTTCCCTCCCAAACCAGAGCCTCCCTCCACCTGCGGCCACAGCAGACCTGGGGCTTTGGGTACCTGGAGTGCTAAGGAAGGTGCCGATCACGGCCTCTGCCCCCACCCACAGGGACCTGTGCAGAGCAGGAAGGAGGGGAGCTTTGGTCTCTTCCCCTCCCCCCCGCCCCCCCCCACCGGGGACTGGAAGCCACAGAGAAAAGTTGACCGGTTCGAGATAAGCCTGTTGGCCTTGGGGTCCAAAGCCCATGTTGCTCTACTTTTTATCTGTGTTATTGAGGTCTCTTCAGTAGCTTCTGTTTGAGCAGATGGAGCAGGAACTGGGTTGGAGTTGGCTGACCGGATGGTCAAGCCTGTCCAGCGGCTTGCCCTGTTCTGTGTCAATTCCAAAAGGCAGGGTTTGGAAATAAAGTCAACAGAGAGGCTGTCTTCATCTCCACACGAACTGCCGTCCGCAGTGTTTGGAGAGAGTTGGGCAATCCTGGGAGGAGGGGGTCAGGGGGAAAGTCAACTTTGATTTGTAAGTCTCAGCAGCTGGCTTCGGTTTCCATGCTTCTATCAGCACTCCCACAGCCCTCGTCAAAGAGAAAATGACCCCCTCCCCACCTCATCTACCACCACAGAATTATCGTGGGTGCAAGAGAATGTTGTGGAACATTCTGCCTCCTCCCCTCACACTGGGTGTCTGTCATTGCTGTGCAAACTGTCACTAAGCAACCCTTTCTTGGTGGCCCAGTGTTCTTGCTCGAGGACAACTGCTCTCCAGCTGAAGCCAATTTCCAAAGCACTGGACTCACATACGAGGCTAGAAAAGTGGCCAAATGCCAGGGGTAGGCATAGCAACCATCTCCCGGGAGGATTTTAAAAACAGTGAGGGAACATTAGCAAAATGTTTGCTCCAAGCCCCTTGCTTTACAGATGAGGATCTAAGGCTCAGAGAAGGAAGGCTTCTTGCCCAAATGACCCCATTAGCACACGGTGGGGCTACACCAGCCCGCTAACCCACCACAACCACCGCCCAGGGGGCTGGATTCTCCTACCCTCCTATTTGGCCTCTTATCATTTGTCTTCAAAACTTTCCAGTTCAACGTCTCAATCATCCATCCTGCCTTTTATTTATTCTTCCAGGAGCATCTTCTATGAGCCCAGTGATGGGCAGAACCTGGGGACAAACCAATGGCAGGACCTGTTCCTTCCTTCAAGGGGCTCCCATAAGAATCCCTCATGGTGTCTCCCTCTTTGCTCCCTCTTCCCTTCAGAAGTGGCTCTGAGTGTTCCTTCACCCCCAGCCAATTAACAGAGCCTCTGGGCCCAGCCGGCGGCTCAGTGGGTGAGCGTTGACCTAGGAACCAGGAGGTCACGGTTCCATTCCCGGTCAGGGCACATGCCTGGGTTTCTGGCCTGATCCCCAGTATAAGGCATGCAGGAGGCAGCTGATCAATGATTCTCTCTCATCATTGATGTTTCTATCTCTCTCTCCCTCTCCCTCTCTAAAATCAATAAAAGAAATATATTAAAAACAAACAAACAAAAGAAAAAACAGAGTCTCTGGGACTGCGGTCCAGACATTCATAGTTTTAAGCTCTCCTCACGGGAATCCAATTATGCAGCCAAAACTGAGAAGCATGCTCAAGAGCACAGCTTTCGAGGAGTCATGGGCCCCGATTCTACCTGACGTGGCTCCTCCGAGCGTGTCTCCTGGCCGCAGAGGGAAGCGTGGAGGTGTCAGCACTGTCACACTGTCACACCGCCTCACCTGTCACCTGTGCAGGAGGCCCAGGCAGCCTCCCAGCCAAAGCCTCCGGGGTCTGAGGCCACTGAAATCAAAAGGACGACTTCCCACCACAAGCAGCTCTAAAGGAAAACAAACAAACGGGCTGGGGAAGGGGCTGGAATTTAAAACGCTCGCGGGGCAGAGATGGCTGCGCCAGGTGAGTGGAAACTGCTTTTCCTTCAGGGACCCGAGGCAGGAGCGGCCCGGTCCCAGGTGACGCACTCTCGGAAAGGGCCGCTTCCTGCACCATCACGGAGAGGCTTCCCAGGAGCCAAGGTAGGAAATACATCAGCGAAGGAAGGAGGTTCTGGAAAGATCTTGCTCTCCCCTGAGCGCAGTCTGTCATTCCCGTGACACACGCACGCACCTGTGACAAGGGAGGGAGGCTAAAAATATTCAGCACGACGTCTCCAGCTCTTAGTCACCTGGTCGCACGCAGCTGGAAACAGGGTGTTCTAAAGGTCACCGCCACGAGCTGCCTCTGCGGCTGGGTATTTCGGGCTTCCGAACACACGCAGGCCCAGGGAGGCTCAGGTGGGCTCGCCGAGCCTCACCAAGTCAAGTCACTTGGCAATGGAGGGCCGAGTGCCTGGTGGGGGAGCCTGCCCTTAGCCCGCCCCGACTCCTTTAACGATTCCCACACCCCACCAGTGTGGCCCAGTTCTGAGATCTCTCCTCTCCCTCCCTCTGTGGGGTCAGGAGGAGAAGCCAGGCAGCGAGTCCTCTCATTTGCTGGTGGCTCGTCAGCAGGAAGGGGTCCTTGGCCTCCACTCCCACAAGGGAGACCATGGAGGTCTGTGGGGGTGATGCATGACACTGTCATGGGAGTGGTGTTCAGCTTCACCCCAGGTCCTCTGTCCTGGGGGCCCTGCCAGAGGGGGGCGCCTCATCTCCTGGTGGTCCTGGCTGGTAGGTCCAAGCCCCCAGCCCCGCTCTGGGCACTCCTGGGCCCCACGCCTTCACCTGTTCTGTGCCTTACCATGCGGGGCAGGGAAAGCTCGCTGGGTCTTCTTGGTCCCCGCTGAGGCCCAAGCAACTGGGATGGTGGGACTGTCCTCTTCTTCCCAGACATAGCGCCCACACCCCACAGGTCCCCCAGCCTCTGTGTTCACAGGCTGCCGGAAGGCATGGTGAGCTGTGTCCTTGCCCACGTTACAGGCGAGGACACAGCTTCCATCCATTTAGCAAAAGCAAGGAACAAAGTAGTGAAGAGGGGGCCATCACCAACACATGGGTGCATGCCAAAGAGAAAGGGGCGTTGGCACCAGCAAAGGGAAAGCACATGTTACTTCCATGCAAATAAACTTGCTAGTCATGCGTCACCGGCTTCTAACAAGGACAGGCAGCTTATAGTAGGACGTGCCAGTGACTTACTGTCTTTAAAACCAGGGAAGGAAAAGAACAAGGACCCTGGAAAGTGAGCCCCCCCCCCCCCCCCCACCACCCCTTAGCTTTCTGGGGACAAGGCTGGCGGCCACCGTTGCGCAGCATCAGGCAATCTTTGACCGAAGTTTACCGCACTTCTTTGGGGCTTAGAGACCTGTGTGAAGTGTCAGGGAAGGTGTCCCCCTTCCCTGCATTATGCTGTTGGCCTCTCCTAGGGACAGGAGGCGACACACTCTGTCTTCCCTGCAGGACATGACCGAAGTGTCTGTTGTGGGATCCTGGTGCCTCTTGGTCTGTGATAAGCGCTCTCCACGGACTGAGCTGGAACCCACAGCCGCTCTAGTGACTGGCATTCAGGGGGGAGAAGAGGAGAAAAGGAGGCCAGGAAGCAGAAGGCAGGAAACCAAATATGCTTGCTAAGGAGAAACTGAGTCAGAAAACCCCAGAGTCAGAGGTTCAGGGGGTTAAGTCAACCACTTTCAGTTTTACCCAAACGGGGGCCCAGCACGTGGGGGAGCTCATCACAGAGCAAAGTCGCCATCATCCAGAGCCAAACCCCACTGAGATCAGATGCCTCGTTAGAAGGTCGTAGGAATTTCATGGAAATGGATCTTTTGGCAACTTGGTTCAGCCAAAGAGAGTGGTTGAACCGTTCTCTTTCACCTTAACGTTTGCTATGACCCTGACCCAACGCATGAGTACAGGCACAGAAGATTAGTGGAAGATCTGGAAGCTTTCCTTATTTCCCAACCAAACCAAACTTGGCGACACCCAGAGGAGCTCCCCTCAGAAACACGTGCCTTGAGATCAGACTGATCTCAATATTTTCTAAAGGATCTTGATAGTCTAGGAAAGTAAGGACGAGCCTTTGGTGCCAACTATACTGGCCTCTCTTCCATTTCCCCCTTCCTTTCCAGCCTCGGCGTGTGCTTCTATAAGCCAGCCTGCCTGCTGAGCCCATCGGCCTGTTACCCCTCCACCTCTGGGCGAGGGTTCATCTCCACATGCCATCTCTTGCCAGTCAGTCGGGTCCCAAATTTTTCATGTTGTTATGTGTTGGTTTCTATTTCTATTCTCGGCAACATTCTCATTGGGCTTTCTCCACTGCACAGGCCCGAATTCCAACAACTGGTGCTAATGGCCAGCAAACAGCAGCACCTTTGCAGACTCAATATGTATTCTTCTGACATCCTGAGAGTATTAGAATTATCACAGACACAGCCTGTAAATCAATGTCAAACTTCAAGGGGTTAACATACTGATGATATTGGTTTTTAACATGCATACGTGTTTTATTATTTTAGAAGAGGTTATAATTTGTCTTCCAATCCAGCTATTTAAACGGCTTTCTGCCCAAATATTTCCTGAAATCCCACCAGTAGAAATTAAGTCCTTGGTGTTAGTGTTTACCCCTCCAGAGGCTCCTCTTTCAAAATGCATGGCCCTGAGGAAGGAGGCACATCATGATCCTAAGTCCTAACACTCGAGTTATCTCCAACCAAACTGCTTATCTTTACCTAAGATCGGCTTTTCTCCCATGGTCCGGTCACTAACTACCTGTTTACTGGTGTCTATCTCCCCACAGACCATACCTTTTGGGGGCCAGGAACTGTGTCTATTCATTCATGAGTATCTCCAGGCCTTGGAATGGTGCCTTGCACATAGTAGGCATGCAAAAACTATTTATTGAATTAATAACACATCAGCCTACTATGCCAGATCTTCTGCCCTAGACTAGTAGTTCCCAAGTAAAATAACCCTCTTTTTAAACTAAATCCACACACTTCCCCTCCCTCTCCCCACCCACAATAGCAGGTTAAATTTTTAAGATCTATTAAGAAAATGCATAATGACCAAGAATTATATTGAATTCAGTAGAGCATGGAAGAAACTTTCTATTTCATCAATCACAATTGTACCCATGTATATTCAAAGGCTTGCTGCCCATGCAGATTTTCAGCCTTTTATGGCCTGTCTGAGGTACCTCTTGTCCATGTATGAAGCCTACAGGAGATGAGGTACTTAAGTCAGGAGAGAACCTTGAAAAGGCCTGGGCCTCGGCATCTCCTAATTCACAACTTTGCTAAGAGATGGTCCTGTCCCTAACGATGAGTGAAGAGTAAGAATGATGCTGAAGAGGGGGGCATCACTATGGAGTCAATATCTAGAAAGTCGATGAATTCCCCCAGGACACAACAGGTCTTACTGTAGTAGCTGGCCAATAGTAAGGTCTGATGCTGATGCATGGAAATAATGTACCCCACTCCTGGGTGGAAATGTGAGCTGCAGACAATGTCTCATGGAGTCTGGAGCTCCCATGACTGGTGTTCAGATCTTTTTCATTTTTTCCCACTTTTGGCCCCCATCCCCACCACCTCATTGCTAGGCAGCTCAGAATGGAAGTTGTGCCAACTGGTGTGGGCCTTTTGAAGCAGAGAGCACAAGAAGCACCCACAAACGTCTATTCCACGTTAACACCAGCTCTGTTCTCCCCACTGTCACCATCACTCACATGAATTTCACCAAAGCCTTTTAACTTCTTCATCCCCCTCCTCTCACTACCAACTAAGAAATCCTATCTAGATATTAACACCCTTCAATAGTTTCTCAGCGCTCTTGGGATAAAAAGGAAACCCAGCCCATTACCCCCAAGTCCCATAGGAGAGCGCTCTGCCTAAATTGTGGCTACCTCCTCTGTATCTGCTCCAACCACATGGGCTCACCTTCCAGTCCCCGTCTCAGACCATCATACATGATGTTCCCTTTACCTAATGTCTTTCTAGCCCCATCCCTTTGCCTCCCCAATTTTGTTCCCTCCTTCAGGACTCGGGCCAGACTTGGATTCCTGGAGGAAACCAGGAAACCATGACTCCACTACCAGGTCAGGGCCCTCATATAGCCACCTCACACCCAGACACCTGTGAGCAAGCACTCTGAGCAGTCTGTCTCCCTTCTAGGATCAGGTAAAGCTCCCCTAACTCTAACCTGACTGGCCCCTGGGCAGACGAGTGTCTGAGCCCTGTGCTTCCAATTGGAGGTCACTTCTGTTGGTCTTGCAGCTTCACCGTGACCTCCAATGTCAACCCAGCCTGGCTTTGTCTGTCCTTTGATGTCTCACTGCACCTGTTCTCAGCTTTTGGATGAGAGACCATGTCTTCCTGCATCTGCTGCCAGGATCAGGGCCTTGGAGCTTTGCTTGTGATCATGCCTCCAAGCACTTAAAGGCCAACCAGGTAAAAGCCTAAACATAAAGCCCCCCCCCCCCCAAACCGTTAAGTCACTTCCCAAGGGACCACCATCAATTATATTGTTTGTAGCCTTCAAGGAAGAAAAGGAAAAGTATGCTATTACCACCAAAGAAATACCTACACAAATGCACATAAGTGAATTTATTCAATCTCCCTTTTATTTATACCAAGTGTATTCCTATATATTTTGGATTTAGGAATCATGGGATTAATCATCTTTATTACCCCAATTCCTGGTCTTTTGCTTTCTCTGTTTAAATGTCTGCATAATACTACATTGTGTGGATGTATTATTACAGTATTATGTTGTATGGCTATATTATTACAGTACTATGTTGTATGGCTATATTATTACATTATTACACTGTATGGTTGTATTATTTACTCAACCAGTCTGCCATACAGATATTTTGTCTTTGTTAGTTTTTTGTTGTCACAAACAATGCTGAAATGAATAAAAAACAAAAACAAAAAACAAAATAGAAAACATGAATAAAAAACATGTCTAGTGTACTTTTGTGAGTATATCTCTACAGTAAGTTCCCAGTAATAAAATTATTGGACCAAGAGGGATGTACTTCCAATTTTAATAGATGTTTTCAGATTATCCTCAAAAAAACCAGACCATTGACACTTCCAGAAACAGGTTTGGGAGTGGCAGGTTGCTCACAGCATGGATATTGACCAGATTTTTCATTCCCATTTATCTGCTCACGAAGAATTGACATCTCATCTATATTTCTATAATCATGAGTGAAGTTAACCATGTTGTCCTGTGTTCAGTTTTCTGTACAATCATGTTTACACCCTTTCCTTTCCTGAGTTCCTCATCTTGACTTACATGAATCATTTCTGAGATAAAGAAATGTGACTGTATTGCTAATATTTTTCCATTTCTATTTTTTTGTCATTTGACTTTATTGTTTGAATCATGTAATGTTAAAAATTCTTGATTTTAGGCTTTGTGGGCTGCTGAAGAATGCATTCCCTGCCCCCAAGTTAAGTAAATTTTTATCAGTTACAAAGAGCTAGACACGGCCATGGGCTGTCTTTTTAAAGATTCCCCTGGTGCCCGTCTCTCCTCAGTCCCCTTGAGACATGGGAGCCTTAACAAAATGCTGAAGGCTGACCTTCCTTTTGACCATCCTGGCTGGGATATCCCGATACTCACAAATGCAGCCAAAATAGCCAATAACAGTCTTGAGGTTAACTCAATTGATTTTTTCCCCTGGTTCCAAACTCTTGTGTGGTTTATTGATTACTTTTCAATGCCCTTTGCACAACCTGGATTGAAGAAGACATCCCATAAACTCAGGTCTAATTAAAACCTGCTCTTAACACAGAAGAATCTATGTGAATGCTGTGCCTACATTTAGAGAAAGGACTTCCCCAGTTGGCTTTGGTCTTCTCTGTGCAGAACCATCCGAGGAGTAGTTGGGATTTTTCTGACAGCCTGCAGAGTAGCTTTGTATGTGTGGGGGGAGGGGGCTGTCGGGGAGTACACAGGTAACTATTGGGGAGACCACAGCAGCATAAAGCTGGGACTGCCTATCACAGGCCAAGTAAAGCAACTGAAGACAACTCATTTAAAGAGGGGGGATTCCTTAGAGAACTCTCCATCTAAGTGGGGTCTATGACAGATGCGCTCAGGGATGGGCACAAAAGCCCACTGCATAAGAGGAGCATGTATCAGGATTTGCACCTGAACTTCTCAGCCTAACCCTGGACCCATAGAGACAGTGGGGTCATTAAGTGCTCTTCCTCCTGGTACCCTTGTGGTTCACTCTTTAACCTCCTTCTCTCTCTGCTCAAACCCCACCGCAGTGGGGCCCTGCCTATCACACTATTTTAACTTGAGTCCTTCCCCCAAACTCACTACCCCTTTCTCTGCCTTCCTTTATTTTGTTTATTGCTTGCCTCCTTCTGGATGTAAGCTTCATGAGGGAAGATGTTTTGGCCTGGTTTGGGTGGGTGGGTGGGTGGGTGGGTGGTTGGTTGGGTTTTATTATCGTATACACACTATATAGAATATTGCTGAGGACATTGTGGCCTTCAAGAAATATTTCTTGAATGAATAAGTGAATAAATGAGGATTCATTGGAGATTTTTGTTTGATATTTTTAAAATGTTTACTCAGAGAGTTTTTGCTCATCTTCAGAAGGGAGTAGGAAGCCAGGCAGAAGGTTTAAGGGGCCTGACTTCTGGGCCTCTCTCATGAGAAGGCCTGAGGAGTGGCCAGTCCCTGGAAAACCATGATGGAAACATAACGTTCTGACGGAGTGCTAGGAAAAGTATGTAGATTAATGCCATTTAAAAAAGGAGAAAGGAAGAACCAAATGCAAGGCATTAATCTTGACTGGTCATAGTTTCAAAAAAAGAATGAAAGAAAAACAACTCTAAAAGAGATTTTGGAGATAGCTGGGAAATTTGAAAATGAGCTAAACATTAGATGCTTTGGGGGAATTGCTGTTAATTTAGCTCTGATACTGGTAATCAGGTTAAGTAGAATACTCTCATTCTTTGGTGATATGCACTGAAGCTTTCAGAGGAGAAGTATCATAATGTCTTCGACTTGTTTCAACTGCCTCCGTGGAGAGGGTGCCCACTCATTCATGCAATGACCCAGCTTTGTCCCCGGCAGGCAGGCCATGGCCCCCGTGCGGCAGTGTTCCGAGCCTGTTTTCCACCGATAAGAGCCAGGACCTTCACTGGGAAAAGGTGATTCGTGTGTGACTCTGATGAAACCAGGACTCGAGGTCAACATTCTGTTTTCACTTGGTCCTGGATTGGGACATTGGTTTGAAAGTGACTTTTATTCCCTTGATAGCAGATCAAAGTGGGAGCAGTTCAGCATCCCTCCAGCCCCTTGTGCTTGGCTCCTCCCTCATGTGCTAAATTTGACTCATTTGGTCTCTTCCTTTACCAGTCCAATAAAGAACCAATTAGTCAATGCAACTCGTGACCTTTGTAATGTTTCTATGTGCATCATTGATTTTCTTTATTCATTAATGAGAACAAATTCATCCTCTGTTTCACCTGAAGTTTCATAGGAAATGGCAAGCAAGCAATCTCAGCTTTGCTACACAGAGAGAGGAAACCAAAGACTCAGAAATACAGCCCTAGTCTGTTTGGCTCAGTGGTTAGAGAGTTGTCCCTCGGACTGAAGGGGGTTCAATTGTGGGTTTGATTCCAGTCAAGGGCACATGCCCAGGTTGCAGGCTCAATCCCCAGGAGGGGGCGTGCAGGAGGCAGCCAATCAATGATTCTCTCTCATCATTGATGTTTCTATCTCTCTGAAATTAATAAAAATATATTTTAAAAATAAATATATAAATAAAATAAAAAGTCAATGAAAAAAATATCCTCAGTTGGAGATTAGCAAAACAACAACAACAAAAGACTCAGAAATATAAAGCGTGTGTCCAAAGGCAAAAATCCGAATGGAAAAGAATTCAAAGGAGACCCAGGATTCCCAGTTCCCAACTTCCGCCTCCCTCCTGGCAGAAGTTGGGCATTTTTCATTGAAACTGACCACTTTTTTTCCATTTCAGAAAGCTTGCAGCCGGGCAGGAAGATGAGAAAACCACAGTCAGGCACCCCACCTCCCAGGGGGTGGGGCCTGCTTCCAGCTGCACCGGGTGGAAAGTTACCTGATTTTGTTTTTCACTGTTTCAAAGCCCAGTTTTGCAGCCTGTCTCTGAGTACAAACATTAGGGACTGACCTGTTCCAAACTGAACTTCAGCCTTGCAGGATTCAAAGCTATCTTTTCTTAAAAGAATGCACCCCTTATGATTAACAATAAAAAACACAAGAAAGACAGCTCATTTTAAAGACAGCTAAAGTGAGGGTTGGCAGGAGAAAGTTTGTTAAGGATTATAAATAGGACAAGATGAAGCCTTTCTCTGAAATCCAGAATCCTGGCAAGTACCATGGCTGGGAATTTAAAGGAAATCATCTAAAAGTTGAACATTTGTCTTCATTGTGGTTTTCCAAAAGGGAAAACTGTCTCTTCAAAAATGTATCAACTGTCACAGACTGAGAGAGGTGATGAAAGTGACCCGGATGTCCAAGTGGCGGGGCCTGGGTCGGGGTGGAGGGAAGTGCTTGTCCTGCCCTTGGAAAAACTAGCTACATGGTAGGGGGGTTGGGGGGGGAGGGGGGGGAATGGGGGTGTGTGTCTCAGGAATCTACTTCACTTTAAAGGAGAAAAACCAAAATAACTCTGAAGTCACCAAGAAGCAACTTAAGAAGTACACAGGAAGGCACTCCAGGCAGTGCCAGTAACATGACCTTTTAAAAAAATCACGTTGACACCATATTCTTTGAACAAAGCTGGAGCGAGCAGGACCTGGTGGTTTCTCAGTATGTTTTTCCCATTTCACCATGAACATCTGGGCTGTTGCCATGTGACTGTCCCATCTTTGGGAGGCCACAGCTAATCCCTCAGTCCTCGCGGAAGCCCCTGCTCTTTCCTTTTTTCTTTCTTCCTTTTTTTAAATTGATTTCAGAGAGGAAAGGAGAGGGAGAGAGACATAGAAACACCATTAATGAGAGAGAATCATTGATCAGCTGCCTCCTGCAGGCCCCCACATGGGGGATCGAGTCTGCATCCCGGACATGTGCCCTGACTGGGAATCAAACTGTGACCTTCTGGTTCATAAGTTGATGCTCAACCTCTGAGTCCAAGCATCCCCTGCTCTCTTCTAGAAGCGAGTTGTCAGGATGACCTCCGGAGGTCGGAGGCGACCCGCAAAGGGGTCTCCCACAGGCATTGAGAGACCACATAGCAGCAGCAGGTCTCAGGAAGGAAACAGAAAAAGCCGGCATATTTTGCTTTCCACTTTCAACTGAAAAGAAATATAACTAAGCCGGCATAGGGCACAACGACAAACAATACCTGCTGGTGAAAGCTGCCCACCTCCTCAGACCATCGTGAGCTTTGCCCAGGGTAACCAGCCCTCGCTTTAGATTGTCATATAGCAGACAGATTCCTTTCAAAGCTTCAGAAAGCAAAATCACAAAGTGTCCCGAGGAGGAAAATAAATGACCAGAGACCTTAAAAACAATGGCAGCTAACAGACTCCATTTAGGGCCAGGGCAGCCTCCCAGGGTTGTTTGTTACGGCTTTTGTCCGCATCCGCCTTTCCTACCAAGCTTACTCTCCACTCGCCTGGCTCCTGCTGCATCACCAGAGCTTAGCCGATAAGGAGGAGCTTAATAATTGTTGGCGAGAACAAATAAGTGGATTGCAACCACGTCAGAAGTGATGAGTGCAAGAGGAGAATGAGATTGGCTTCCAAATATTGGTCAAGAGCTTTAAGTGGGATGCGCCAAGGATCTTTAAGGACTATGCTCTCATAGGACCAGGGCACTTTCTGGGTCTAGAATTCTGGGGAGGTGACAAGGTCACCGTCTGCAGTCTTCCTGGAAGGAAAGAGTTAAACACGGCTAAGCCTGGGAGCCTGCGGGAGTGGTGTGCTCACCAGTGCACCTGCCTGTGGGCCTGTCGCCTCCATCTCTGCCCGCACCACCCCCCACACCGCGGAGGGGGGATGCTGGGCTTTCCGGTCTTGCTTAGTGTGCTGGACCAAAGGTGACTTCACGGTCTAAGGTCGTGCCCTCCCCCCTTCTGAATCGATAATTTAATGTGACTTATCAGAAAGGGAAAGAACTGTTTACTTTAAAAGCCTGGATCCCATAAAGGGAGAG
The DNA here is from genome assembly GCF_028538775.1 of Myotis yumanensis. Classification (NCBI taxonomy): domain Eukaryota; kingdom Metazoa; phylum Chordata; class Mammalia; order Chiroptera; family Vespertilionidae; genus Myotis; species Myotis yumanensis. Next base: position 42,123,827 of record NW_027223758.1, read on the forward strand.
GGACAAGGCCTAACGCCCACAGAAGCCCGGGGCTCGTGCCCACAGCCGCCCCCACGCAGAACAGGGAGCCTGGACCAGAGAAGGGGCCCTGGGCTGAGGACTCGAGCAACTGAAAGGTAAGGTCCACTCTTCCCATGAGCCCTCCAACTCCCCGTGTGAGTTAGGCTGTTCTTCTGGAGGCTCACCAATTTTCAAAAGCGGGGGTGAGCTGTGACCAGGTGTTTAAAAAGACCCCACACGACACCTGAGCAAGGTGCAGCGGCGAACACGGCATTCTTGAATGTGTCTGCCACGTTTATTGCTTCTTCAGAAAGCCTCGAGGTTTTTCTAGGTGTTCTTCTCGCCCTGCAGAGGGAAAGGAGAAGGTTAGGGAGAAGCCAAGGGCCCAGAGGCGGCGTTGGCTTTTTTCTGCCCTTGGCGTGGCGGTCATGAAGCTGCACCCTGCTCTGTGGTGGTCTGATTTAACGATGGCACCAAGGCCTTGAAGGTCCCACCAGGAGTCTGACTGGAACTAGGAGGTTTATCCGACCAGGAATAACTCCTCTGCCCAAGCTTCTGGGCAAGCCCATGGCAAAGCTCACGGTTTTGTTCTTCAGCTTCTCAAATGCCAGTGTCAGAGCTGTTCATGCATCCGCCTCGGACTGGTCCATCCACAGCACTGGAAATAGCTGGGCACCTGCAGAGAAATGGTGCCCAGGAGCCCCCCAGCCTCAGCAATTCTCTTACAAAGAGTCTGTTGAGACGCCGACTCTGCTGAGAAGTTGCCCAATGACCCCCTCCTCCACCCTGGGTGGTGATAAGCATGGCCAGGAGCATCCGATCTTCCCTTCTGGACAATGTCAATGAGAAAAGAAATGCCGCGTTGCTCCCTACGGACAAGGAGGTTTCTTTTTTCAAATGTCCATGAACTTTCCAAGTGACAGGACTCAGACTTATGATAGGGACTCTCTTTGCCTTCATCTAAATTCTAAACTCTAACAAAGCCCAAAAGAATCAAATGGACGCATTTCACACATCTATTTGAAATGATAGTGAATGTGGGTTTGGAATTAAGAAAAAGCATCCCCATTTAGCTTTTGCTTTTAAAGAAAACTTTATTTATTTTTTGGTCCTGACGGATCAGGTTTTCTGCAAGGTAATAACACTTCATGATCCCCAACGCACTCTTTTCTCAGTTCTCAGGGGTTGGCCCTAGAATGTCCTCAGCCCCTGGGAAACAAACTATGCAGGCAAAGGCAAGCTGCTCATGCCCAGATCTGACTTAAGAGAGAATAAAGAGTTTTATGACATTCCTGGTACTTGTGAATCAAAGGCATCTTGCACAAAGCTGCGATGCACACCAAATAGTTACAGATGGAAGTATTTGCTAGAGGGCTAGGCTTTTAAAGGCTTCCTCTGTGATGAACCCCCCTCTCCCCATTAATGGAAAAAAAGAGCCCATGACATACAGAAAGGGGCAAGCTCGGTCTTGCCAGTTTCTCATACCCACGGGCTCAATGGGAAAACTGCACTCGGAATTGAGCACAACTAGAAATGTCTAGAGATTCAGTCCGGGTTGGGAAGGGGAGGGAAGGTTACACCAAAACACCGCACAGAAATGTTGTAATAGCCGTTTAGGAGTGCCTAGCACGGACCTCTCTCAGGAAATCCCAGCAAACAAGGCACAAGGAGAGATGGGGAGAGCGTGATGTGGCTGAGATCAGAGGAGAGACCCCAGCAGGATCCCTCGAGGCCTTTTCTAAGCTGCAGAAAACTGTGCTGGCATTGGGACCCATCACCTTGCTTAATGCCCAACATCTTTGCCTTAAGCATTCCTCTTTTTTTTTTTTTTATAGGAAATAGCAGGTATAATTATGTCTTAACCACCTTATAAACTTTCTAGTTTTTATGAACTGGTACTATTTAAGTTGTTACATTTGAAAATACTAGATCAAAATATTTTTTTATATCTGCAGCATGAGAAATAACTATGAGAATTAAATATATATATTTAATATATATATATCTTCCTATTAAGTGGCTGACTTCCTTTGGATATATATATATATACCCAAGTAGATCCTGGCATTAACCACTTCTCATTTTCTTGTTAGTGACATATTATTGGATGGCATTTGGAAAAAGCAAAAACATTCTGCTTGCTTGTTTCAACCGCATTGCAGGTTGGCTGGGTTTAGCCTGCAGAAACAATCAAAAAAGTAATAAAATATGATGGCCATTAGAGCTATGTTTGAAATTTGTGCACAAGGCTGAGCATAACAGGCATGCAATAAATGTGTTTATTGATCAATCATACCATAAAATTATTGTACTGCATAATAAAGTATTTCACTAATAATTTGCTAGGAAATTAGCCTGAGGCCCATCTCTCAGCACAGCACTAACTTGTCAAGCTTGTTGACAAGCAGCACAGACATAGATAGGTAAACTCTACCCACACAATTTCAGAAGAACCTGTGCAAGAAGGAATTTTTATTAGGAATGCACACACACACACACACACACACCCTGCTTACAAATTGTTAAAATTCTAATTCCTTTTCTCAGTACAAAAGTACTACATGACTTATAGAAATTAATAAATGCCAAGAAACAAAAGGAAGGGGAAAAGGAAACCCTAATTCTACCATTCAGATATAACCATGGTTATTATTTGATGTTTTGGCCCCTGGAATGTATGCATTTTTCACAAAAAGGGGCTCATGCTGTGTATATTATTTTGTAAAGTACCTCTTCATTCAATAACATATCTTGAATCTCTTTCCAAGTCAACAACCTTTTTTTTGTAACATCAACTTAAATGACTAGGGTGTATCATAAATACATTAACCTTCTATCATTGGATATGTAGGTTGTTTGCAATTTTTACTATTATAAACAATGCCTCCGTGGACAACTTTATAGATAAATCTTTCTATAAAATTGTAGGAAAAAATTATTTTTCTCCAAATTCAAGGACTTTTTCCTTGAGATATTTTTCTTAGACCAAAGAAATAGAGGTTTATTTGGGGAGGAGTTGGTAAGGTCTGCCTGTAACACATTAACTTCCTCTCTTCTTCCCTGTTTACTTATCCTCCCGGTTTCTGTCTTTTGCAGATTATTGAAAGCCAGAGCACACAGAGCTCATGGGGGAAGTGGAGGGGCCGGATGCTGCTATAGGACACTGTAAGTGAAATGGCCCAAGCCCTTACCCCTTACAGGGCTCTCCAACGTGTCCTACCAGGACCATTTCAGCTAGCAAATCGTCCACCTCCCATGGACTTTTCCCAAATGAACAAAGAGATTTCTGAAGCCTATAGTCATGGTCAACAATGTCCCTTGAGTGGCCAGGAAGTGGGGGTTTCTGTTCTAGAGCCCTCAGTCAAAGACAAAGCAGATGAGCTTGGCTAACTTGTTAGAAGGAGCAGTAAGGAAGGCAAGAACCAGAGACAGTTAACCACACAAGTTATGTCCACCCAGGGGCCATCTAAGGGTTGTTGGTGGTGTTGGGGGCCAGCTGGAACTCTAGAGTTCTATTCGGTCGTGACAAAAGTGCCAGGTGAAGCATTCCACCAGCAGAGAGGTCTAACGGTGGGCCAGGTGGCACTATCCTGAGGCCCTGCCAATGGCTGCACCCCGTAAAGGCAAGTCAGGGCACAGACAGAAATCAAAGGAAGTCAGCCACTTAATAGGAAGATAAGCAAATCGACACTGTCAGAAGGGAAAGAAAAGAGGCTGGGTGGTACCTCTGAAACAAATATAATGTTTTAGATCAATGATATTGCCATAAAACTGAAAAGCAAAAAAATAATAAATAAATAAATAAATAAAGGCTCCAATCCTCCAGTCCTGGGAGCTGAGTGACTTTCGTAGTATGCTATAAGTGCATAGTCTGGGTTGAAAAGGGTGATTTATGGTCTGCGTGTGAATAACCATTTTTACTAAAAAATGCAAAGGGTTCACTTTCCATTGTTAGGAATGAGCCTGCAGCCCTAGCTGGTTTGGCTCAATGGATAGAGCGTTGGCCTGCGGACTGAAGGGTCCTGGGTTTGATTCTGAAGGGCATATGTCAGGATTGCAGGCTCAATCCCCAGTAAGGGGCATGCAGAAGGCAGCCAATCAATGCTTCTCTCTTGTCATTGATGTTTCTATCTCTCTCCCTCTCCTTTCCTCTCTGAAATAATAATAATAATAATAATAATAATAATAATAATAAAAGAATGGGGCTGCATGTATGCATAACCCATGGACACAGACAATAGTGCAGTGAAGGCCTGGGGTGGGGGTGAGGGAGTGGAGGGGCCAATGGGGAATAAAGGGGGACATCTGTGATATTTCCAACAATAAAGATAAATTTAAAAAAGAAAAAGAGAATGGGCCAGTTTTTGGCCCAAGCGAGGCTCTGATCAAATGTTCACACTCGGTTCTCCTGGGAAAAAAAATAAACTGGCCCCCTTCTCCCTCCTTTTCCAGCATTCGGGAGAAAACAAAATATTAGGTGAAATGCTTCATTTCCCCTCATTCTCCATTGTGGGCAGGAGTGCATATATCAGTTAGAAATCATTTTTAACAGGAAACCCAGTAAACCAGAGGGATTTATTCATTGGAGGCTCCCATTTGCAAGAAAATGACTATTTTTCATGAAAAATTGAGTAGTTCCCCCCTCTCTCTCCATTTTCCTCATTCCCTTCCCTCATCCCTCACCCACTACGATGGTGGAAAACAACTGTGGCGAATAAGATTTAAAATCAGGATGTCTCTGCATCCAGTAGACACTAGTGAGAGTAGGTTACAGCCCCTCTAAAAGCCATATCCCCAGGCAAAATAATGTTAATCTTCTTAGACTGCAGAATGTCCCACATTTACTGATGACGGGTTGAGATACATGGTGAGGTGAGAGTTGGGGAGGACTCAGTCATATGATTACGGATTATAATGGCGACCCACTAAGTATTCATTTGCTAAAATCGATGCCCTCTGAGGATTCTTTCTCTCTTAGCCCTTTTAGGAAACTGATTTCTCACCCATTTCCATGGGGAGTCTTTCTTCCTGTTGTCGGGAAGCTCTGGGGGTGGTAATAGAACATGGATCCCTTTATCAACTTGAACACATAAGCCTGACAACCGTGAGTCTTCATCTCTTCCCAGTGTTCAAGATGCTCCCCATCCTTGATCCCTCTTTTCTCCGCTCAGGTTACTGCGCGAAGCTGGCGAGGTGCCTGGTGATTGGTGGCCAGGGTGGACGGATGTGCGGGTGAAGTTAACACCGTCACAGCCACAGACATTCCTTAGCAGAGCTGTGGAGTGTGACAATGGTGTTTGTGTCCAAACTATCAAACGCCATTATCACACTAAATAGCTACTGTTAGGCAATCCTTCCGCTCAATAAATGCTTTGGCATCTGTTTGGAATGAGCAAGAAGGTTCCGCTTAGAGCAGTGTTGCCAGTTATGTGTGGTTACTGAATAAATTCCGGTCCCTTTATGCTCATAACCAATATGTCATCTGAACTGTGCCTCTCGCATGCTGTTAAATACTTGAGTTGATGATGAATGTTCTTGTTTTCCTGAGCCAATAAAAGGATCGCAGAGCCCCACCCCCCACCCCCAAAGCACCCAGCCTGAGGCCAGGCACATGGTAATTGTTCAACCCACGCTTATTGAGTTGAAATGAATAGTTAAGCAAGTGTTAGACACAGAAAACTAAAACCAGGTTAGACCTACTAGTAAGTTATGCAAACCACAGGTTTATCGGTACAATATTAAGGTATGTGGGTCTTTTACTTTTCATCATAAGTTTTCTAATAACTGACCTATCAGAAATTCTAGAATAATAAAAGAATGGGCCTGCATATATGCATAACCCATAGACACAGACAATAGTGCAGTGAAGGCCTGGGGTGGGGGTGAGGGAGTAGAGGAGCCAATGGGGAATAAAGAATAATAAAAGAATAGAAACTGGGTGAATAATAAAAGAGATAGAAACATCAATGATAAGAGAGAAGCATTGATTGGTTTGATTTTTACTGATTTTAATCAATTTCCAGGCTGATTACTGAATTTGAATGCTAGGTTCGTCTTCCTTATGTTTCAATCAGTTACGATCAGGAAATTATATATGAGCTGTGTGTGAGTTTCCTTAGCAAATCTGAACACTTTAAACCCAAGCAGCTTCTGGCACAATTGGACCAGCTGGGTGGTCTAGTTGGAAGCACCTTCTTTCTCTGAGAGGCATTTAAAGTAAGGAGTGGGTTCTGTTGGCGTGTGGCTAAAGCTTCTCTCGTGACTTGGCGAAATGAACCAGGATATGTTTAATCAAATTGAAAGGTTTGGAGCAACCACCAGAAACCATTCAGTCACTCCTCAGCCCTTCATTTATCAAATAAATATGCCCTGAGTGGCTCCCATGTGTCTGGCATTGACCTAGGCATGAGGGATAAATTATATGTGTCTGACATCATTTCCGGACATGGCGCTCACTGGCTCACATTCAGTTTGGGACCATTCTGATTGATCATGTTTATTAGCAAATGAGCAAAATTTTGTAAAATTATCCCAAGTCCCGTGCTGGAAAACACCACTGGAGTGCAGTGCATCTACGAGGCACTCACTGTCAAGGTTAGAGAAGCTCCCATCAAAGAGGTCCACTCCTGACTGCCCCGCATCCCCTCCCACCTCAGCCAATATCAACAGGAGAACCGGACGCCCCTGAAATCATTAATTTTTGTGTTTAATTTGAGAAAGCACTGACTGAACAAGCATTGGGAGAGGGGTCTGCTGTCATTCCCCTCACTCCCAACCACATGATTTCACTTGATCCACACAACACATGGCAAAGGTGACAGGTTTGGGGCTCTTTCCCCAAGCAGCGACCTGAGACTGAGAATGGTTATGGAATCGTCTGGTCGTGCAACTACAGCTCAACATGGGTCTCCTGAATCTAATGTCCTCTGCGTGTCACCCTCCTTGGCCTGATTATTCCACACAACCTCCTGTTCCACAGCCGGGGCCATGTAGGAGCTGGGTTAATCACAGCAGGATTGGATCAATATCCTCAGCCCCCCCGACAATGCTGTCTGCTTTGCCAAGAAATCCTGTGGGGAAGCCTGTAGAATGAGAGAGAGATGCGTCATGTGACAAGCTTTCCTTATGAGTGTTCACCATGCAGAGAAGGCCAAGTGCTGTGAGCCATAATCATGAAGAGAAGGGGAGGAGAAGGGAAGAACACCTCAGTGGTAGTTTAGGAGTTAGGAAGGGGGTGACCAAGACATGGATCAGCCAACTTAGGGACCAGCCAACTGATGTGACAGTGCCTGTCCCAGAGCCTTCAGGTCCCAAAAGTCCCCATGCTCAGTGACCATGCGAAGCCAGCCTCTTTCCATGAGGTTTTGCTCCGGTGGAATTAAACAGGGAACAAAGGAAGGGCATTCTGTGTCATTTCTACTGGGTTGGCTCATCTCGCAGCCTATTATGATTCCTGCTGGCGTCAGTTCTGCATCCAAGATGGGCCTCGTTCTTTGCGTAGAATGCTAAGGGACGCACGTGGAAGGCAGCACTTCCGCTCTCCACTGTGAAGCCAAAGCTGATACCGTCCTGCCGCTTCTTCCCCAGGCCAGCTTCATCATCTCCACCATCCCCCGATGATTATTGCCGGTCCTCTCCTCACTGACTCCCAAGGTAGTTAGCAAGATGAAAGGGTCCACTTGGAAGTGCAGTTAAAGTCATACTGGAGGTGGGAGGCAGCAGAGAACCAGGCAGCCACATGGTGAGGGTTTCTGCCCCCGGAGCTGTTCTTACTTCGCTCTGAGAATCACACCAGTGAGGCCCTATGGTCCTTTCATCGCAGGACAATGTGTGCCCCAAACATGACAATTGACACTTGAGGCCTGTCCAATGCACCAGCCAGCCCTCTGGGGCTGTGAGATAGTGCAGCAGTTGTCATTTTTTCTGAACTCTTCTTAAACCTTTGCTTTCCACCAGTTTACTCTTCGTTCTGATGAGAAAGCCAAAGCCCAGAGAGGTTGAGGAACGTGCCCAAGGTAGTTGAGTTAGTCTGTGGCCCAGCTGCACCGCAAAGGACAGACATGTGTTGCATGGTCACTATGTGCCTCCTATTGTCATGGGATCAGGGACACAAAGAAGAAGGAGGCCTGGTCCCTTCTCTGAGCTGCTCTCAATCTGGGAGTTAGATAGTTGCCCACACAAAGACATTAAGACTTCCAGAGACTAGATGCCATCACAGAGCCCTGACAAGTGCCCAGGGACTTGAATTATGTCCTTGATTTCTTCCCAGATGAAGAAGCACTGAGTCAGATTTTACCCTTTGCTTTGTTACTTTTGGGAAATAATTGCTCTTGTTCATTTGGATGATTCCATTGCCAAGAGGTTATAGGCAAAAGACCGTGGTCGTACTGGGTGTCAGTGCGGGAAGTGATGGTCTTGCTGCTCTTACTTCGCCAGTTCCTGCATCATAAGCAGACAGGATCTGCAGAGGGGGTCTTGGTTGGGGTCACAGAATGGATTAGAACATGTTAGGTTGTGTGGAAGGAATTTTTGTCTCACAGGAGCTGGGTAAGGAGGGAGCTGGCTGCCTTTATAATGCAGGCTGGTTTCTGCTCCCCATGCCAGGTCATGAGCCCGGCTCCTCCACTGCGGCCTCCTCCCCAGTCACGGAAGCCCTACACCACGGCCACCAGTTGTATGTCTCACTGCCCCTCAGCTCCCCCTGCCTGGGGACAGGCTCAGGGAGGCTGTTGGGGACAAACCCACCGCAGGAGCCCTGGGGCCTGTGGGGAGTTGAAGGAATGGGACATCCACTTTCTACTCTTTAACATCCAAGTTCCCTTCTAAGTTTTCTAAAAGAAAAGGACGCGTTTCAAACACATGCAAAGGTAAGACACTGTAAGTGACTTCAAAGGGCCTAACTTAGAAAGCTGGGTCACCTATATGCTCTGCAATAAGAGTTATGTGATGCAAGTCTATTGTGTACCTAGAATATTTGAACACTGTGCATAGGATGCAAAGATGAATAATTCATTCACTCATTCAACCAAGATCCAAACATGTGTTCCTACTATGTGTCAGGCATTGTGCTAGTCACTGAGAATTAAAAAAAAAAAAAAGATGCCCTTTCCAGAATATAGGGCTCACAGTCTAGTGAGGACACAGGCAAATGCGTCACAGCAGCGTTTAGGCACAGATTTTTAAAGCAGGTACGGGGGATGGTGGGCTGAAAGGAAGGAAACGCCATCTGTGGTGTGGGAGAAAGGCATGAGAGGAATAAGGGACAAGCACTCCAGGGAGGAGGCACTCTGGTGCTGCAGGCAGCCACCCAATTAAAGAGGAATCCGCGTCCCGGCAAGTGAAGCATAGAAGTGTCCACCTTGACAGAGCTCAAGTTCGCCTCGAGTTCCCAAAGCATCTCCCCGAGATTTCCTCCGGAGAGCAACTGAACTGAGCCTGGAGTTTACTTGGTGGGGATTTTCCTCTCAAACATGCAGCCAAACATCCACAGAAAACATCGCCTTTTAAATAAAAGAAGCACATTGCACTTTTGGCAGGTGACTCGCGCAGTTGCCTGTGTGTCTATGTGTCTGTAGTGCACATGTAAAGAATTTTAATTTCTCAGAGGAGCTGGGTAACATGCCTTTAAATTCTCATTCAACTGAGACTTTTTTTTTTTTTTTTTTTTAACCAGGGAAAAGCCAGGCCTGTGATTTCCAATTTAGGCTGAAATGAACATCCTGGTAACCCCAGCCCTCACGCTCTATGTATCATACTGCCCCCAAGTGGTAGGCTATGTCCCTGCATGTCATAACCTCAGTGGTTCCAAAGGATTTCACCTTTGCTGCCTCAGTGTTCCAAACTGATGGCATTGAGAACTTCCCCGGCAGCAGAATCGGCTTTTTGGATAAGGTAAGTTTTCAAAGGCTTGAGAGGCAGAGGGGGAGGAACGAGAGAGGTCGTTCTATTGAATATCAGTTGACCCAGTCAATACACCAGACAAGAACTAATCTTGTTCTATCTAGAGAGCAAGTCCCTTCCTTTTCACCTTTCTGGCACCTTTAGCCCAATAAAGAGCTCATTGAAGCCCATCTCATTTTTAAGGCTGCCTGTCTTCCACGCAGCACATCCTGTCTTGCTTTTCTGCGTTGTGTCCAGTTGCAGCTGGATACGAAGAGATCAGAGATTATCTCCTGCGATTTGGATGTGCCGGCTGCTGTGTTCACAGCCCCTCTCACTGAGTGTAACAGCGGTGCCCGAGGCTGCTCTGGCTCCCGAGTCTCTGCATGGGCTCAGGTCATCTCAGATCCTTTGCTCAGCAATTAGTGATACATTAATTGAATAAAGTAAGGAAAGGGCCCCTAGGGGGTCCAAGAAGTGGCTGCAAACCACCACCCCCCAGATGTAGGCGGTGTATTAGGAAATTTTGATGGCAAAAAGCATTTTTTTCTTAGATTATCTCGAGTAATCCTTTTTGCAGCAATCTTTATTAAGCATCTGCTCTATGCAAAACACTGAGCTGGGGACAGCTTTTTAGAAGAGGCCGCGTGCAGTACAGGGGCGGGAATCACATGAGAGTTCCTAAACCATCGTAAGGTCAGGCCTCGTGAAAAGCGGTAGGTAGCCAGGATTCGTGAGCGCTCCACAGACGGGGTAACTTGTCACGCCCAGGACTGTAGAAATAAACCAAGCCTCTACCATTTGCTCCCTTTTCTGCTCTCTCAGCTGTCTTGTCACCACCCTTACCCACAATTTCTGCTCACATATAACCACTGCTTTCTCCAATCTTCTGCCAAGTCTGGGGTCTCGTGGCCCTTGCTGCTTAGAGGCCTCTGCTTGCCTGCCTCCTTTGGGTGTCTTTCCGTTTCTTCACGTGGCTCCCAAGGGACTTCCTTGCTCCCTGCATCTCCGGCTTGGATCCCTACGCCAGTGAACGGATTGTCTCCATTAAGCTGTGTGTTCCCATTGGAGCAGAGCTTTCAGTCCCGGCCGCGCCACAGGCTGCTGGTCAACCCGGGTGGGGGAGGGGGGTAAACAAAGAGGGCATCTGTGTATAAGGAAATCTGATGCAGGAATAATAGAGTATGTGAACTTACTCAGAGCAGGAGCTGTTTATTCTCCGAATGGAGCGGTAGGGAAAGAATTCCCAGGGGGCAGCTGTGTAAAATCTTCAAGTGGGATGGGGTTTGGAACAGCCAAAGAGCTCGAAGGCAACTGGTGTGGCAGGAACATCATGCACTCCCCGGGGATGAGGCTAGAGAGGCGGGCGGGGCTGGCGTCCCTGGGAGCAGGATGGAGGAGGAGCAGCGAAGAGGGCAGGCCTAATGGCAGTGCTAGTTCATGGTCATGCACTTTCCTGAAGGGTCAGTAAGACCAGGAGGTGACAACCTAGAGCCTGTGGGCCAAATCCAGGCTGGTTTTTCATGAACTGAGCAAGGTTTTTCTATTTTCCAGTTGTTGAAAAAAATCAAAAGATGAATACTGTTTCATGCCATGGGAAATACCTATGGAATTCACATCTCAGTGTCCACACATGAAGTTTAATTGAAATTTACCAATGGGCCCCATTCCAGACTATCCCAGGTTAGCATGGAACATCTTAGATCCTGGAAGCCCCCCCTCAGTCCCCGGCGAATTGGGAAGGCTGGCCACCTGGGACGCAGCCAGGCTCATTTCTTTACACGTTGTCTGCAGCTGCTTTCATGCTCCGATGGCAGAGTGCTTATGACAGGGGCCATATGGCCCGCAAAACCCAAACTATGTACTGCCTCGCATATTTATAGGAAAAGTTTGCTGACCCCTGATTAAGACCAAGGGAGAGTAGATAATTAATCTGATAAGGCAAAAGGATATAACTGATCACTACTATCATGAGAGTCTTGGGCAAGCCTATTTATTTTCTTCACTGGAAGCTGATTTATGTTTAAAACTTAAATGAGATCATGTCACCCACTGAGCATAAAATTCAAGGATTCCCTACATCCCCCTCGGACAAACCTCATATTTTTCCTGTTCTTCCCCTTGCTCACTCCACACCACACCCACTCTCTCACTCCTCCTCAAGCATGTCAAGTGCAACCTGCCTCAGGACCTTTGCACTTACTGTTCCATCTATCCAGACCCTTCTCCCCAGATATATGCACACCTTGCTCCTTCACCTCATTCTTGTTTCTTTGAAGTTGTCTTTTAACTGAAGCCTTCCCCTCATTGCAGCACTCTTTGCCTCCTGACATCACTTATTCATTTGTTTATTTTCTGTGTCCACACTACAAGACCAGACATGCAAGAACAGAGGCCTTGCTATGTCCCCAGCTCACAAAACAGTCCTGATCACATGGTGGGTTTGCGATAAATACTTGTTGGGTAAGTAAATGGTTGGTAAAGTCAAGAATTTTATGTGTGTCTCTGGGGTAAGTCTCCACTCACTGGGCCCTATTACTGCTCATCAATATTTCATTTTATCCAATATCTGTCCTGTGACAATTATGTAGCTGACAGTCTCTGTCATCCGCTGGCCCCCTTTCCTGCCAAACACCTTGTCTTTAACCATCTGACTGCCTGCAAGAAAAAAGTGCTGTGGATATCCTGTGCCAGATGTGAGCCTGAAATGCTGCCATGTCTCTTGTCCTAAGGATGGATGCATTACTCCTACGCCCAGGGGTGGAATTGGGGCAATTCTTCCACCCCCTAAAACCAACAATAACATTTCATACTTAGATGTGTTTTTCTAGGGGGAGGTTCCAGACCTGTCATCCAATACTCAAGAAGGCTGAGGAGCTCTGATGTTAAGCAACAGTCCAAATGCCTAAACCAGGGGTGGGCAAACTTTTTGACTCGAGGGCCACAATGGGTTCTTAAACTGGACTGGAGAGCCGGAACAAAAGCATGGATGGAGTGTTTGTGTGAACTAATATAAATTCAAAGTAAACATCATTACATAAAAGGGTACGGTCTTTTTTTTTTAGTTTTATTCATTTCAAATGGGCCAGATCCGGCCCGCGGGCCGTAGTTTGCCCATGGCTGGCCTAAACACATGCCAAGCTCTCTAGTGAGATGACAGGCCCTCCCGCAGGGTGCCTTCTGCTCTCCAGTATGTTTTCACAGGGACTCGAGTTGCTGGGATTCAGCTGGTACCACTGGGATGCTCTCTGGGCCTCTATGGAAGGTTCCTTCCCTCTGCCACGTTCTGAGACTTGTAAACACACTGCCAGTCTCCTATTGGGCTCCCCAGTGGCTGCCTCAAAAGGGCTTTTTTCTTGCAGGCGGTGAAAAAAGCTGGACTGAGCCTCCCGCAAGGCAAGTGACGCTGGGGCCAGAGAAACGCTCTGGGAAGAGCCCTGGCCGGTGGTGGCAGAAGGGCTAGAAATGTGCTTCTCTGCGAAGGAAAGGGCCCAAGAGGAAGAGGCCGGAGGCGAAAGAAAACATGCTCCCTGAGCATCACCAGCTGGGAGCTTGTTAGACGTGCAAATCCTCTGCCCACTCCAGACCCATTAAAGCTGCGACTGGGGGTGGGGACACCCTGTGCTTTAACAAGCCCTCGGGGTGCTGCTGATGAGCCACTGGGCTACAGGCCTGGCCCACTGTGCTGCTCATTAGTGTTTGATGAGAGAGCCACTGAGAGAATCGATCAACCAGTGACTCACAGCCTCAGCTGCACATTAGCACCATCTGAGAGCTTTAAAAACCCCTCCACCCAGGCCGTGCCTCAGGCCAATTACATAGACTCTCAGAGGGAGGCCTGGGCATTGACTTTTTAAAAGCACAGTAGGTCACTCTCATGTGCAGCCAAAACTGAGCGCCATGCAGTAAACGAAGGCACTAGCATCTGCAAGACGCTCCATTATGAATGCCTTTGAGAGCGTTGTTTTTAAGGAACAACTTACATAAAATAATATATCAAGTTACATGTGTTTGAGACAAAATAAAGTTTTATTTTTCTCTCCTTTAATAAAATTTTTAAAAATTGGGTGGTAAAGAGCCAAGGACTGCGTTGTCAGCAATTTAGGGTAGTTGACCTCTCGTGCCATCCCCTTTAAAGAACACACCATAAGCTCCACGTGGAGGTTCAGCTTCGATCTCATTGGTCAGCACTGCCACATAGGACTAAGCTGGGCTGCAAGGGAGTCTGGGAAATGCAGCCTTTCAACTGGGCACCTTCCCACTCCCAGCCTCAGCTGCACATTGGAATCACCCGTGAGCTTTAAGAATCCCTTTGTGAACGAAGCTGGGCTGTTTCTAAGGAAGAAGGGGAGTGGATACTGGGGAGGGAGATGGATAGAGCATGCTTTTTTTCTCTCGTCCTCAAATGGACTGTTCTGGTAGTGGGAGGCAGAGCTATGGTGTTGTAGTAAGAATGGGGAAAAGAGCACAAAACGAAGTACAGTTTTTTATTCTTTCTCCCCAGAAGGGCTTTTCAGAATCAAAGGTGAAGCAGGGCATAGTTTTCCCATCCAGGGAGGATGAAAGGGGAGGGTCAGGCAGCTGACGGAGCCTGGAGACTGGGGAAGGGGCAGAACCCCACACGGCATTCTCAGCAGCTCCCTGACCTTCAGCCAAGGTCAGGAGCCAGTGGGTGGGTAGGTTCCGGAGGGTCTCAGTGACTTGAGTAGAGACCTGAAAGATAAGATGGAGAGAGCCAAGAAAAGAAGTTTCTGGAAAAATACACTCTGAAAAGTAAAAACTGAGGGGATTATTCCAATAATTCAGAGAGGCCTTCTTTGCCTTTTAGAGGGGCAGGAGTGGTTTTCTTCCCTTGTCTCCAGCCGTCACTGGGAGGAAGAGGGGGACGATGACTCATGGGTGCAGGACCACATCTCATTTAAACCCTCAGGCCGGGCGGTGAGGGGGTTGTTTGATTTATTGGTTTCCTGTGACACAGACGTGAAAACAATAGTAAAGACCATATCGACTTTCCAGCTGTGTAACTACAGACATAAATGATGACAAAGCAGACAACCTCCTGGAAGCCCCAGCGATACCAAGGGCCTCAATGATCCAGGGCAAAGGAGCAGCGACTCCACTGCTGCCAGAGACGGTGGGATGTCCCCCCTCAGCCGGGCGCTGCCATTCCTGCTGCCCCTCGGGCTCGGGTGGCCTGTGTGCAGGGTGGGCCCTGCCCCCCTGAGCTCTGGGGAAGCTGCCTGGAGAGGGAAGCTTCCAGATGCTGAAAGGGAAGGACCTAGCAAGGTGTCTGCCTTGCTCTCGCTTCTGCTTTCCACTGTGGGCCACTCCAGGCTTCCCAGGACTGGCTTCCGAGCCCTTGGTCTTGGTGTCTTTCTGGTCTCCCGGGGCCTCTCCTGCTTGCTGGCCCAGAGATGTCTTACGTGCAAAGGTGCCCTGCTCTCTGCTCCTCCATCCTGCCTCCTTCCGGACAAGCACTGCACTCCCGGTTCTAGCTGCCCAGGCTTTCTCCAGGGCTAAGCCTCCAGCACAATCTGAAGCCACAAAAGCAAGCCCAGTCTCTGGCCACCAGCAAAGACCCTGCCTCAGCCATGCTCCCGCCTGCCCCTCCTTTCTCTTAATTCAATACAACACCTCCCTCGCTTCCCGGCGAGTTTGCTTGGCGCCCAAGGATGGTCTTCTGCCCGTTCTGACCCTCCAGTCTTGAGATTCTCCCCATGGAGGCTGCCTTTCTTTCTTCTCTCTGCCGATCCATCACCCCCTTTATGTCCTTCTCAAAATCCACCTCTTTCAGAAAGATGGGAGGTGAAAGAGAAACTGGAAGCTGGGAGGGCGACTGATCAAAGCTACAGTGAGCTAAAACCAAAATGAAGACAGGCTTGTAAGCAATTTGGGGTTCGTTTTCAGCAGGGAGGGCTCCTTGGTGCTTGAAAGAGAGTTTTTAAGAGATGTGTGGCAAGATTATTAAAACTTTGATAGTCTAGCCCCCTTAAGAGAGTGGGGGGAGTGGTGGTAATAGAGAAGCTATTTAGCAAAGGACCCATATAACGGTGTGAAATGACTTTTGGAACCTGAATTCTGAAAAAAAAAAAGTATTCTGTAAATCCATGGTATGACACGATTTTCTTTTCTTAATGTCAACAATAGGAGAAAATATAGTTCATTTATAGCTGTTGGTAATTTTCGATGATATTTTATTGTACTACTTTCTCTAGTGAATAGTAAAATGATTTATGAAACTCAGTCCTATTTTGAATGAGATACAGATATTTATAGGTAAATAGCTTCTGCAAGCTAAAAAAATATATAGAAGTTTAGTAGTTATAATAATGATTCATAGTTATTGAAAGCCACTCTAGGTCAGTTACTTTTTGTACATAATTTTCACAACCTTTCAAGACAGATATTAATATACCCATTTATCAGATGAGAACGTTGAGGTTCTGAGAGATGAAGTCACTCCCCAAGCTCACACAGCTGGTGAGTGTTAGAATAAAGACAGGAGCCCCAGTTTGTTTGACCCAGTCACTAGATGTCTTCCTGCTCACCATGCTGACTTCCTGCTCAATACCAATAATCTCATGCCTAGGTATTGAGGGACGCTAGAGACTTCAGTCATACCAAATTGACAGAAGTAAGGATGCCTTTCCTCTCTGTCAGGGTGGGTCAGAGAGAGTCATTCCGTGAACAAATGCTTATCAGAAGGTCTTCTCTGTGCAGGCATCTTCTAGGTATTGGATACAGCAGTGCATAAACTAAAAAATGCTGCCTTCAGAGAGTGATTATTCTGATGTGGAGGAGACAGACAAATTTAAAGAGTAAAATGTATATTATATCACATGGTAATTAGAACCTATAAATATTTGTCGCATCATAAAGTTGAAACCTGTGCTCATGTGACTACACAGGAAATTGGCATCATCTTGCCTTTCAACCTTTATGCATGTTTTAGAACCAGCCAGCTCTCAGAGGGCCTCAGAGCTGCTGGAGCACCCTGTGCCGGAGGCACATGTGCCTCTTTGATTTTAATTTTAACTATTTAAGCCCAAGTGGCATTTGAAGATCGAAACGGGGGAGAAATGCCAGGCTGTTTGCCTCCGCAGAGGTGGTCCAGCAGCACAGAACACACACACACAGGACACCAGCCAGAACCGGGTGTGACAAGCTCCTCCCCTCTGCAGCCAGTTGAATACATGCCCCCCCCCCCCCCCCGCCCCAACAAAACTGTATATATATTTAGAAAATAGAACACTTCATAATTAGAAGTAATTGTTACTTCTTTGGACATTCTTTTGATTAAGAATCTATTGCCACCCTTAGCTACTATGAAGCTTATCAGAAGCAGGGCCGGGGAGGCGCTGGTACAATAAGGTCACAGGAAATGTTAGCATAAGCCAGCCATCCCCGCATCCAGAACTAGATCTCGCCAGAGCTCGATGCCCACTGGCAAGAAATCACCAGGCCGCTGCCATTCTCATTAGTGAAAAGCTGCTGTTGAAAACACAGGCTCTTTTTAATGAGCCATTCATTTATTGTTATCACCTGCCCTTTAGGAAATGGAGACGCACATGTGCTAGTATATGACCACTCTGCAGGCATCAGGTACAAAATCCCCAGCTGGACCCCCACCCCCAGGCCATCCTCACTGGGAGCCTGGGTGGAGCAGGCATTGTGTTTATAGACTCCAGACACTGCAGACTCACCAGACCAGCAGGAAAAGCAATAGAAAGTGGACGTGAGCTCAAACAATGGCGATGAGTGTGGGCATTCCTGAGACCCCAGCAGACCACCTCTGTGGTAAGAGAGCTCACCACACACTCATTGTTAATTTGCTGCAAGGAAAACAGCAATTCATCTCAGAACAGAAGGTCAAGGTTCAGGTGGCTGGACAGATGGCCACGCAAGCCTACAAAGGCCATCCCGGGGAGCCATGGCTGGGTCACATCCCACTGCCAGTGGCCCTCTGTGTCTGGTCCTCCGAATGTTTTTAAACAGATAAAATCAGATTATGACAAACAGTAATGGCATTTAGGAAAAAATCTAAGCATCTGTGAAAGAAGGGAGGGACAGCTCCATCCAAGAGAGGTGCCCATGAGCTGACCGCAAATCACAAGATCAGAGTCGAACTCCTCCCCTTCAACTGTCTCTCAGGACAAATGCATGCCAGTTAGAGGGGGAGAGTTACAGGATGGCTTTGACTCTTCATTCTGTACCCTTCTATAATTTTCTAATTTCTAATCACTTGTGTCAATATTGTTTTTATAGCTGCAAATTATTACTAAGGAAAATACCGTGGTCTGTTGAGAGGGCTCTGGTCAAATATCCTATATAATAAAAGCCTAATATGTGAAGTGCCCGGTTGCTAATATGCTAAGTGGCCATTCAGCCAATCAAAGCGTAATATGCTAATGACATGCTAAGGCCGCTCAACTGCTCACTATGACGCGTACTGACCACCAGGGGGCAGATGCTCAATGCAGGAGCTGTCCCCTGTTGGTCAGTGTGCTCCCACAGGGGGAGTGCCGCTCAGGCAGAAGCTGGGCTCACAGCTGGTGAGCGCAGCGGCGATGGTGAAAGCCTCTCCCGCCTCTGTGGGGAGTGGGCCTAAGCCAGCAGTCAGACATCCCCTGAGGGCTTCTGGACTGCCAGAGGGCCCAGGCCAGGCTGAGGGAGCCTCCCCGCCCCGCCCCCCCCCCCCCCCCCCCCCCAGTGCACAAATTTCATGCACTGGGCCTCTAGTATATGAATAAAATGCATATTATATATGTATGTGTATCTATAGGGTGGGGCAACAGTAGGCTTGCAGTTGTGAATACACAGAACACAGTTTATTCTTATGTTATTATTTATTAATTATTGTATTATTTTCCATTTGAACAACTACATATATATATATATATACTAATTCTAAACAAAATGTGCCCTGCACCTTTTCGCTAGTGTGGAACTTTCTAGAATTCCACTGCTACATACATCTGTAGGACCTTTGGTATGGGGAAAGCAGGCTGCAGGCTGCCTTGTAGAAAAATGAGCATTTTGCAATTCACAGCCGGGGGAAATCACTTCAAAAGAAAGGCTGGAGGTGGCAGATTTCCTGAACATGTGAGATGTGACTAGCTAAAGTGTTTCCTCCTTTGAATCCCTTTTCACAACAAACAAACAAAAATCCCATGTATGTTCTCACTTTATCAAAACCCCATGCCTGCGGAGAAAAGTGTTTCAGAGCGGAAGTCAGGAGTCCTCTGCGAAGCCCACGCCCCGGGAAGGCTGGCTCTCTCACAGGGCGGGTGTCACAGATCAGAGTCGGGAAATAGCTGGTTGCGTCCTCCAGCAGCCCCTCATCTGAAGCTAGGTCTGGCCACTCCCCGCCGCTTCCCAGGCCCCTCCTCCCCGCAGTCTCTAGGTGCGGTCCATGGCCAGCATGGGGCGTGCTGGAAACACGGCATCTCAGGCCTCCGCCAGCCCTACCAGCTCAGAACCTGCACTGTCCCAAGGTCACAGGTGACTCGCAGGCACTTCCAACCTGACAAGCATCGATCTCGCTGCTCAGAGGCGACCTCGCCATTCTTCCCGATATGATCAGGGAGTCCTTGAAACCATCTTAAAAAACAGCCGACTATCTGCAAAGGCTACATACTCTGGGATTCCAACTATATAACAGTCTGGCTTTAGGGGGAGGGATGAATAGGAGGAGCCTAGGGAATGATTTTTAGGGCAGTGAAAACATTCTGTATGATACTGTTACAGTCAATATATGTCATTATACGTGTCAAAACTCAGAGAGCGTGCAGCACAGCGACCCCTAATGTAAACTATGGACTTTGATTCATCAAAAAACACAGATGCAAATGCTCTGTGCTCCAGTAAACTTCTTAGCAAATTACTAAGTTACTAATCCTAGGGGAATGTGGAATTGGGCGCTAATTCTATAGATCGAGTTTCTGCGCTCACATATGCATCTCACACTTTTCGTTTAAATATGAATTTAATGAAACAGAACAATATAACTGGATGTGTGAATAATGCTGGGAAATGGCCTCATGTTTCAAAAAGCCACCTCCAGCCAGAACAGCATATGCGACACGAGTGCGACAACTTGGCCTTATAAAGGCACACACGCTTTCTGTTTAAATAGCAGCTGGGAGTGTCTAGAAATCTCGAGGTCAGGAATGGGAGTGGGGAGGATTTGGGCTGTGGACAGACCCTGCTCAGCACCAAGTCCCGGACAATACACAAATCGACATGAACTCGAGGTTGGTAAAAATGCTACAGGTACATACAAAGGTGGACCGTCCTTAATAGATTCAGTTTCTGTAAGTCTGGTCACAATCCCGGCTCCAAAATCATGTCGAAGAAGACAGCAGGTGCCGGCTTTAGAAGCAGCTGAGAACAAGGGTGGTCACGGCCCCTCTGCAGGCTCCATGCTCTCTCCTGGGTGCTTCCAGTGTCCACCCAGGCGCCCAGGCGCGGCTTCAGTCCCGACGCGATGCTAGGTCTTCTTGTCTGCTGGGGCCCCGGACGCCGTCTTCTTCGCCGTGGTGGAGTTCGACTGACTGTTGCCCTTCGTGGCGCTTGGCTTCTTCTGTTTCTGGTTGTTGTTCTGAAGCGATTTCAGCCCCAGCATTTTACAATACTTGTTACACTGGTGCAGCGCTTTGAACTGATCGATGAAGGCCATGGAACAATTGCCTTTAAATCCTTTGTACCTGTGAGTTTGGGTGGGAGGAAACATAATTTTTGAAAACTGACACTTCACCAGTTTTAAAAGAGTCTTTAAAGGAGAAACTAATGGTGCATGGAAATATATTTACTCCTACTTTAGGCAAGAATGGCCAAATGGTTGACACAACTGTTGTTGGAGAAAACAAGTCCCGTGGAATTAAGTAAAGGCAACGTGCCATTGGTCAAGGCCTGTGATAAATGCGAGTTGTCTTCTTAAGCTCAAGTGCGTGTCCGTGGGGCCCTCCTGACCCTCTCCATGTCCACATGGCTCTCCAGCCCCTTCCCTGCATGCACTTCTCATCTTCCCTGCACACACTGTGCTCTCTCCCCAGCACTACTTCATGCCCCAAATGCCTGTTCAGGGAAGGTTTTTCAATAAAGGCCTAGGGAACAAATGCATGGATACCAGCCCCAGCCTCAGAGCTACCACCCTTTGGCCCAGGGGTCTCCAGCCACATTTCTCAACTTCTTTTTCTTGGTCTAATTTTGGACTCTCAACCTGGCATCGCATGCAATATTGGACTTCCCTCCCTTCCCTATCTCAGGTGTGTGTTTGTCAGTATCTACAGAATTAAAAGTCTTTTTTCTTTCTCAGTTGGGTCCCCATCTCAGCCTGGCTTCTGTTTGGACCTCTGTCCTCTCACACTCACCGCCATTGTCATTGCCTAGGAAGAAAACGGGGCAGCATCCTTTGTGTTTCTAGATCAAGTAACCTGGAGTTCCCTTACACCAAGCTCTGGTGTAACACTGAGCAGTGGGATATACACGTTCCTGCCTGTGACCCGCCTGTCACCCTCAGGATCGGAGGAGACCACAGGTGTGTAGTATCGTGACAACTCTCCAGCATGATCCCCACTGAGGACACTCGCCATTTTGTTCTTGTTGGATGGACATATCGGGTTGAATAGTGTTCCCTCCAAAAGGCATGTCCTTCCCAGAACCTCAGAATGTGGCCTTATTTGGAAATAGAGTCATTGCAGGTGTAATTAAGATGAGGTCATACTGGAGTAGAGTAGGTCCTTAATCCCACACTGCTGGTGGCTACGTAAGAGGAGGAGGAGAGAGAGAGATGCGGGCAGAAGGCCTCCTGACAAAGGAGGCAGTGATTGGAGTGATGTGTTCACAAGCCAAGGACACCCGGGAGTGGCAGCAACATCCGGAAGCCGGGAAAAGGCGTGGAGCACAGTCTTCCTCACAACCTCCAGAAGGAGCCAGCCCTGCTCACACGTGGCCGACGCCTCGATTCTGGACTTTTGACCCCCAGAGTGGTCAGGTGATACATTTCCGTTGTTGTAAGTCCCCAGCTTGTGGGCGTTTGTTGGGGCAGCCCTAAGAATCTAATGCAATGGAACAAGCAACCTTGCAGTTGAGAACTTTTTCACACATTTCCATTTTTAAGAAACATTCACTCTGTGGGATTTGACTAACTGGATCTCTCTGTCCTTAACCTCAACTCAGCATAATTTTCTAGCCCCTCCCTTGATGTTAATCTACACGTCCTCACTCTGGAGGTGGAACAATAAATCTACTCCACTGAGCATCACCCAGTGGAATCTTTTCTTAAATAGCTGTTCTGTTGGACAGGGGAGGGGCTCTTGTTAAAGACGGGTTTGCATTGGGCAGGCCCGGGGCGGGGTCTGAGCTTCTGCATGCTTAACGAGGTTGATGCCACTGGGAGCAGAAGGAAGCAGACCACAGTGTGAATGACCTCAGACCATCCCCATCTGAACTGGGAACATCTTTATACTGAAATTGGGGCAGAGGTATGTCTTTTCTTCTTGCAATGTGTGTTACACAACATCGTAAAATCGCACTGTAACATTCACTTGGGGGGAGCTAGAAAGCGATTTCCACAGTCCCCTCCCCCTGCCCTCACTCGACACAGATTTCTTCAATACAGGCACACCTCGCTTTACTGCGCTTCACAGGTGCTGCGTTCTTTGCAAATTAAGGCAAGACCTTCCACCAGCAGAAAGGTGGTGACTGGCTGGATGGCAGTGGTCTGGCCCCGGGCCCACAGCATCTCCGAGGTAAGCCTGGGCTCCTCACGGGCTGAAACTGTGTGAGGCCGATTTCTTGCTTAAAAACCACCCCTCTTTCTTTCCTCTTGTCCTGATAATGGATGAGCCTTTCAGACTCAGACAAAAATCACCAGTTGACAGCGTGGCTGGCTTCTCTCTTGGCTTATCACACCTGGAGGGGGTGGGGGGGAGGGACAGAGAAAATCTGCAGGAACTTCCAGCTCTGGTTGTGCTCCAGAAATCAAAGTTCTTGTCTGGCTTCATAAAAGGCTCGTTTAAAGAAAACTAGGTGATGCCAGGAAAACCTAGAGCATTCCCACATTTGCATAACCCTTTGAGACGCAAGGCAGAAGCTATCGATCACCCACGTTTTCATTTGATATCCTTTCTAAAGAAATTTTTAATTTATAGGGAATGGCTACAAGGACATGGAATTGAAATAAACCCCTTGTGCAGTGTGCGTGTGTGTGCATGCGTGTGCACGCGTGTGAGGTGTGTGTAAGATAAAGCCTGGGCTTGACTGAACGTGGAAGTTTATTTTAATCTTTCCTCCTCTGCATGGCTTGCAGGACTAGAGCTGGCCACATTGATGCCAGTAGAGCCTGCCTTCTCGAGGCCACTGTCCTCAGCATGCGTCTGCCTTGATATTTGGTCTTTATCACCTCACGTTTACCCCTCCGTGGGGAACAAGCCATTTGTGGGCGGGCCATCAGGGTTCTCCGAATTTGGTTTCCACGCATCCTTCCGCCTCATCACCTTGTAGTCCTCTCTTCCAAAGGTAGACAGGCGAAATGCTGGCTGGGGGCCACACTGCAGGGCGTCCTTTGTGGCTCTTCAGACCCGTCCTGTTTTCGTCCAGTGCCTACTGACTGGGAAGAAGGGCACATCTCTTTTGTTTTATTTCATCAGCAGCATGAAATGGCCGTTTGGAGGAGCCTAAAGAGGGCAAAAGTGTTGGCTCTGCTGCCCTCTGGTGGTTGAATCTCAGTCTCGCCATCTCTCCAGAAACAGCTGCTGGCTGGGGAGGGGCGTGCGCTGGCAGGACCCACTGTGACTGGTGCAGGTCGCTCCCTGCAGGAGTCGGTTTGCGCTGGTTTGGGTTTGGCTCGGTTAAAATTCCAAATCCCCGGTGACAGAATTAAGCATTTTCCCCTTCTCCCTTTCGGCGAGCTTTAAATGGCTGAGCAATTTCAAACCAGAAATCTGTTCAACAGTATCTTGTTGGGTCTGCCTAGAAAATGGATTCTTAGATGGCGAAACAATCCTTTTTGTCAAACTTTGCAACTTGACGTGTTGTACTCAACACTGCCGTAAGATTATGGGTACTGAGGTACGGGCGATGCGTATGCAGACATATTCGTACTGCTGGCTCCCAGGAGAAATATGACATACTTCTGTTTAAGGATCAGGCTACCAGGTAAAGGTGCATTAAAATGAATAAGTCATAACAGTTCCCTATTTTATTTTCTGAGATGATAAGTAACTGTTTACCTTCAAAATAGTACCACACCCTCTAACGTCAGAGAACAAGATGGGTGGCATTGATGGGGGTGTCAGCAGCCATGGGGATTGAGACTCAGGGGATGTTCTCTTTAAATGACCCAATGGCTCTGCTTCCTGCAAAAAGGTCCTGACTGCTGCTGGCCAAAAGAGGGCAGGCCCTACATTTAGGAGCATATTTTTATTTTTAAATAACTCAGAATATTTATTATTATTATTATTATTATTACTATTATCATTAAAGTAAGTCAGATTTTCCTCCTGATTGCTTCTCCCGCCCATGCCTCGTGATCTTCCCAATGCAGTTAAAAGACCTTATGTCCTGCCGCCTCCACGGAGCACCGCTTCTCAGGACTGCACCCATCCCCCAGGCAACTCTCCCTTCCGGTGCGGGTGCGCAGAGCACGGGAGGGTGTTTGCTAAGAATTAAGAGAATGTGCTTCATCCGATGCCACGTCATCCGTCTTCTCTCCTGCTCTCTCCCCCCATCTCCATTGCGTCCCCCCAGACCTCTCTCTCTCTCTCTCTCTCTCTCTCTCTCTCTCTCTCTGCCTGTCTGTAAGCTGCGTTTGAAGCTGAGCCTTCCCCAAGCCTCCTCTCGTTGTTTGAGCTCCACTTGGCAGCTGTGGCTTTCTCTGGCGAGTTTCTTCAATTGAATCTTGCCTTGGAACGTGGAGGATCGGCCCTTTTCCTTAGGCACCTGACCTCCTGCAGGGCCTGCTGCACGCAGGCTGCCCCCTTCTCCTGCACCCCCTACTTCTCACGTGAGAAGTAAGAAGGTTGGACGTGGTGGTTGGTTTCATCCCAGAGCAGAGGGCTTCCCAGGGACTTCCAAGGAGATCTCCCAGCCACCCCTTTCACTACCATTGGAGGTGCCCCTTCTATCGTGTTTTAAACTGGGCTTCTAAGGTATGTTTCTTTGGGGGAAAACTGTGACTTAAAAGGAAAAGTTAAAGGAAACAATAAACAATAAAGCTCTCAGACTTCAGAATGCCCTTCCCTCCCACTCCTGCTCCTGCCCACGCCTTGGGAGGGAAGGCGGTAACACTTTACAGACAGCATTTTGCACTGGGCTCCAGCCATCAGTTCTTAATCTAATGGGTCTTGGGCAGCTGTCCCAGGCCGGACAAGTCACATTATAGCTGAGAACAAAACCAAGGGATTGGATTTCTTTTTAAATTAGGAGAAAAAGATGACCAGGGTTCCCAGAAGCTATTGAGATGCTTTTAAAAGATGTCTTAATCATGCTCTTCAGCTGTTTTTTTGAAGCTTCTTGGGCAAGTTTCTGCTTTGTTTTGGTAGAGAGTTGTTCTAAATAATAGTGTGTAGTTCAACTACTCTGGTGTCATTGGCGGGGAGGCATGGCGAGGAAGGGAAACCGATGCTGATCAAGTATGCACTGAGCGTCAGGGACAAGATGTGGATCACTGGGGGAATCCTCGAGGCAGCCCCCTGGGTCACGGTTCTGTAGATCGGTGGCTGCAAGAACTGCAAGTCATGTGCCCAGATCCATGCTGTTGCAAATGGTAAGAGTTCCTTCTTTTTTACAGTGGCATAGTATTCCTTTGTGTGGATGTACCACAGTTTTTTAATCCACTCATCTGCTGATGGGCACTTAGGCTGTTTCCAAATCTTAACTATTATAAATTGTGCTGCTATGAACATAGGGGTGCATATGTCCTTGCTAATTGGCATTTCTGTTTTTTTTGGGATGTATTTCTAGAAGTGGGATTACTGGGTCAAATGGAAGTTTCATTTTTAATTTTTTGAGGAAACTCCATACTGTTTTCTACAGTGGCTGTTCCAGTCTGCATTCCCACCAGCAGTGCATGAGGGTTCCTTATTCTCCTTTCCAGACCTTGTTGTTTGTTGATGATAGTCATTCTGACAGGTGTGAGATAGTACCTCATTGTCGTTTTGATTTGCATCTTTTGGATAATTAGTGACTTTGAGCATGTTTTCATATGTCTCTTGGCTTTCTGAATGTCCTCTTTTGAAAGGTGTCTATTTAGATCCTTTGCCCATTTTCTGATTGGGTTGTTTATCTTCCTTTTGTTAAGTTATATGAGTTCACTGTAAATTTTGGAGATTAAACCCTTATCGAAGATAACATTGGCAAATATGTTCTCCCATGCAGTGGGCTTTCTTGTTGTTTTGTTGATGGTTTCTTTTGCTGTGCAGAAGCTTTTCATTTTGATGTAGTCCCATTTGTTTATTTTCTCCTTAGTTTCCATTGTCCTAGGAGCTGTATCAGTAAAGATATTGCTACAACATATGTCTGATATTTTGCTGCCTATGGATTCTTCTAAGATTTTTGTGGTTTCCCATTTTACGTTTAAGTCCTTTATCCATTTTGAGTTTATTTTTGTGTACGGTGTAAGTTAGTGGTCTAGTTTCTTTTTTTTGCATGTATCGGTCTAATTTTCCCAACACCTTTTACTGAAGAGACTGTCTTGACTCCATTGTATGCTCTTGTCTCCTTTGTTAAATATTAATTGAGCATAATGTCTTGGGTCGATTTCTGGGTTCTCTGTTTTGTTCCATTGGTCTATATGTCTGTTCTTGTGCCAGTACCAGGCAGTTTTGAGAATAGCGGCTTTGTAATATAGCTTGATATTTGATATTGTGATCCCTCCAACTTTGTTCTTCTTTCTCAGGATTGCTGCAGCTGTTCGGGGTCTTTTTGTCCATCTGAATTTTTGGAGAGTTTGTTCTAGGTCTTTGAAATATGCCGTTGGTATTTTAATGGGGATTGCATTGAATCTATAGATTGCTTTGGGTATATGGACATTTTAATGATGTTGATTCTACTGATCCATGAACACAATATATTCTTCCATTTGTTTATAAATTCCTCTATCTCTTTTTTCAGTGTCCTATAGTTTTCTGAGTACATGTCTTTTACCTCCTTAGTTAAGTTTATTCCTAGGTATCTAATTTTTTTTGTTGCAATGGTAAATGGGATTTTTTTTTTTTTAGTTTCTCTTTCTGTGAGTTCATTATTGGTGTATAAAAAAACCATAGATTTCTGGGTCTTAATTTTGTATCTTGCTACATTGCCGAATTCATTTATTAAGTCTAGTAGTTTTTTGATGGAGGCTTTAGGGTTTTCTATGTACAATATCATGTCATCTGCGAATAATGACAGTTTTATGTCTTCTTTTCCAATATGGATGCCTTTTATTTCTTCTTCTTGTCTGATTGCTATGGCTAGCACTTCTAGTACTATGTCAAACAGAAGTGGTAAAAGTGGGCATTCCTGTCTTGTTCCTGTTCTTAGGGGAAATGGTTTTAGTTTTTGCCGATTGAGTATGATGTTGGCTGTAGGTTTATCATATAAGGCTTTTATTATGTTGAGGTATCATCATTGCTGTTTTTATCTCTCTCCCTCTCCCTTCCTCTCTGAAATCAATAAAAATATATTTAAAAATAAAAATTTAAAAAAACAAACACAAATCAGACCCTCTGTGTGGTCAGTGAGAACCTATGGCTCAGACTTAGTGATCTGGAGATTAAAAGAAAGAGTGGTCCCCTGTCCACTTTCCCCCCAAATCCCTCTACTTTTCTTCATCCTTCATTAAGGTTGGAAATTAGTTTATCTGTGAAAGCATTGCTGATGCCCACGAGCTGAAATGCCAGGGAGCTCAAGCGGAGAAGTCAAAGTCGTTACCAGCTCGGGAGAGAAAGCTCTATTCACCATAGGGTGTTATTGTCTATTTCTGATGCTTGGACATCTGGAGCCTCACTGGCCCTGGAGAGACTGCCCCTCCCTGGGGCTGGCCAATTCCTAGAGAGAGTAAATGACTGGCCTTCTAGAATGCCTTTCATATGCAAACTAACCAATCCGAGCCCACCTCCTCCTCTATTGAGGTTTCACAGGCAGGGCCACCATCTCCCCAGGGCAGGTACCAGACAACTAGGGACAGCCCCACACCCCAGAGCTCACTGAGAATGTTCAAACTAGACAACTGTAAGCCCGCTCCTCGATTCCTTCCCACAGAAACCACAATAAGAGGTCTTGCCCACATTTTCCCCTGACTCCTGCCCCTTGACTGAGGCTGGTGCTTCGCTTCTGCGCCCACCCCCCTGCCCCCCGTGGCATGGCCTGCCCCCTTCTCTGGGGACCTATGAGTAATGGAGCTGTGAGTAATAACTGCCTTTTCAATGTCAGTCGTCTCCTGATCATACCTGAACAGTAATAACACTTACATTTTAAAACAGAAGCCATCCCTTCTGAAAGTCGTTTGCCCTCTACTTCCTCCTCCTTACAAAGGGCCTTAGTTCCTGGGAACATCAGCAGTGGCCCAGGCAACAGCAGCTCCAACCCAGAACTCTTTTTTCACCAAGAACCACAAAGTCTGCCTTCTCGGTCAGGGCCAAGGCAGCGAGCAGGCACAGTTTGCCAGAGATACCCCAGAGAACGGTGGCAGTGCCATCTGGGCACACTCCATGCAAGCAAAGGAAACCAAAAACATCGACAGCAAGCCAGGCAACCAGTCACAGCCCTTCCAGAGCCATTTGCTCCTGTCTCCATCACCAGGGGGCTGCCTGAAGGGCACTTGGGGGGAAATACATAAAAATATGCAAAACAAATACTGCATGTGGTAGAATGCAGTATGTATATATTTCTACTTATGCTTCGAATAGTGAAGATAGTAAATGTAGAAAATGGGACATTGTAGTGAAAAGGAATCCCAGGACTGCTGGCATTGCTCCCCGGCATTCCTTTGCAGAGTTCTCATTTCTTTCAAAGTTAGGCCCCAGCTGTGTTTCCCTGGGAGGACACAGTCCATTCATGTTTTATGTAAGTGAAGAAATGAATTGAATTCGTCCCAAGAACATTTGTCACCACAGTCAGGTCAAGAAATCTGCTTTGCCCACCTCGGTGGAACTGTCTGCGCAGGAGGTGTTTGGAAGCCCAGAGTTTGAGACGGATAAGATGCACTCGATTTTTTTTTTTCTACTCACCCTTTAGCCAATGTTGCTATGCCAACGTCGGTTAACTTCATTCCTACACCTACAGGAAGGGTGAGCAAAGACAGAATTGATATTACCCGGGCTGCTCCGAAAGGACAGGGAGGTAGTGACAGCCCTTTCCTGCATAAACACACACCGCCCCGGAAGGCAGGCCTCTGACGCAGCAGTTTCGGGGAGCCTGGCTCTCTAGGGCGGTGGCTAGGGGCACCTGTTCCAGCTCAGTGGACCTCTGCTTCAATCTCACCACTGCAGCCTAGCGACGAGCCTCTGATGGCAGCGCTACCCCTCCAGTCTGGCCCCAGCCTGGTCCTGTGTGAGCCAGGCTGGGATGGTGTCTCCTGCTCACGGAGGGGCCTGACAGCACAGATGCTGGCCTGGGCTGTGGACAAAGGAACCCGCATCCTGCCAAAGCCAACCCTGAGGTTAGAGCTGATGGCAAACTTGTCAGCCCTGCCTTTCTGCAGGGCACCGGTGAGCTGACTTCAACACGGCACTTGGGGTGAGTCAGTGAGTGTTTTAAAAGCCCCTTTCACATTTGGCAATGAATCCATCTTGTTCTTTGAAAGCTGCTAACAACTAGAACGTATGTATAAATACTTCACATAGCTTTTATTACAGGGTATTCTTTAAAAAAAAAAAAAGACACCAAAACTGCAAAAGCCCCTTTTCAGACGCCTATTTTTGTGGAACGTTGTAGTGAAAAACCACAGCTCTGAGTTGCACAGAATCCAATTTTAAAAGCCATGTGGCCCTGGAAGGTAGCTCAGTTGATTGCAGCATTGTCCTGATAGGCCAAGGTTGCAGGCTCGATCCCCAGTCAGGGCACATACAAGAAACAACCAGTGAGAGCATAAAGAAGTGGAATGACAAATTAACATTTCTCTCTCTCTCTCTCTCTCTCTCTCTCTCTCCCTCTCTCTCTCTAAAATTCAATAAATAAAAAAATTTTTTAAGTCATTTGGCAGAAGGTCCTTGAACTTAAGAATTGCCTTTTCTTGCTTCTCACAGTTACTGTCACTTACAGTTTAGAAAAATATAATATGATTTTGGAAATCTCTCTCTCTCTCGTTTTAATATTTTGCCAGCAATTCGATCAAGGTTAGAAGGTCTCTGCAGGGTAATTTAAATTCTAGCGTGCAGCTCTTAAACTGTGTTGGGGATAAGAGTCATCTGCAGTTTGTCTCTGACGGAAGGAAAGGAGTCAGCAGCAATATGAGTTCGTCCTCCAGAAGTTGAGTTCTTGGGCCCTGGAGGTGGCAGCTTCGTAGGGGCCCTAGGGGCCTCCCACTGCGCATATCCTGGGGCCAGATCCCAGGCTCTGCATTCATGCCTCAAACCTGCAGGACCCGCCTCAATCCCATCAACAAGCAAATGCAAACTGGGAGAGGTTAGCTTTTAGGAGTCTCAGAAGGTAATGGTTGAGTTTGGGTTTGTTTGTTTATTTTGTGCTAATTCCAGTGCCTCGGTACATTTATAAAATATGGATATTGTTTAGAGAATGGGCTATCTTGTACCATAAAGATGATAGCAATAAAAAAATAAAAACTGTTCCTAGCAGCAGCAGAGGGTAAATAAACGCCGTAGAAATGCCACATTAAACCGCACACCTCATTTACCGGGAGAGGTAATATCCACTAGAGCTGTCTACTGGCGCCTGGAAATGAAACAAGCTGTGCATGAAGCTCCAGGGTGTTGCTCTTCAGTAGAAGAACTGTATCTACTGCGAAATGAACTCTGAAGGAGAAGAGAAGGGGGGCATCAATGATGGCACAGCAGCGTCTAATTAGGATAGATGGCTGTCTGCTGAGACCGCATCTGTGAGTGTGTGGCTGGGAAGTCTCTGAAAGGCAGCTGGGATGGCTGCCTTCAATCTGCAGATCAGCCCCATCTGCAAGACGGTAATGTACTTCCCAGCTGACCTTTGAGGAGTCCCTCACGGGAGCCTTTGACACTTAGAAATCTCTTGCAAATTTGTGAGTTAGTGCAAAGAACTTGGGGTTTGGAGCCAGAAATTATGAGTTCAAGTCTTGGACCCCTCTGGTTATTAGCTGAGTGACAGCAGGCAATTAAATCACTGCCTCTGGGCCTCTGTTTTCTCATCTGTAAAATGGGGATCACATGATCTTCTTTGCAGAGTTATTTCAAAGATTAAACAAAAATAATAGGAGAGAATGAGTGCATACGAAAACTAGCGACATCCAAGGAAGGTCTGTAGTCTGTTGATCAGGTTGTGCCAATGTCAATCTGGTTTCTATATGCACCACAGTCATGTACAATGTTAGCATTGGGCAAAGCTGGATGAAGGGTACATGGGGACCTCTCTGGACATTTTTGCAATTTCTTGTGTCTATGGTTATTCCCCAAAAAATTTTTTAAAAAGAAGGAAACACTTGCTTCACTAAATGTTTTGCTCTCATTTAATCTTCATGGCAGCCCCATGTGAAAAGGACTGAGGCACAGAGAGGTGAGCGGTTTGCCCAAGGCTGACAGCCAGCAAGTGGAGGAGCAGGGGCAGGACCCAGGGGCAGCCTTGCTTTCCACCACCAGGCTGGTGCTAGACCTCAGGATCCTGTATAGAACCGTGTCTGACATCGAGTAGGCATGCAATTACAGTTGGAATTTTTCTTAGCACGATTATTGGGAAAGCAAAAAAGGAATAGGAAACCCCTGTGGCAGGGCTGTCGGTGCCCACCCACTGCCCTCACACTAACCGCTTCCACGCACTGGCCCCACCTCCGGTGCCACCACCAGCATTGCTTTGCCTGAGAACTTTCTCTGATCACAGGACCCTGCTTTGCTCAGCTTGGCTTGCCCATGTGTGGGTGCAGCCTTCCGCTGGTAACTACAGGGGGTCACTCCCTGGGTGCCATGATTCTGACATGTGTGTTCTGCACAGGCTCCCAGAGTTCCCCCGGGAGGCGTGAGCTTCAGGTGATCACCGTGGTAAATGCTTGCCTTTCCTTTCCCTGTCACACTTCACTTTCCTACCCGTGTATACCGGGATCCCCTCCTGGATAATTGCAGTAAAGGTTCAATCCTCATCCAACTCCTATGGGGTAAATTCTAAGCCCTTGGCATGTCCTGCCTGGTACCTTGGGTCGTGTGGTATCACTTGACCTCCGGAGAGGCTAGCGACTAAGGTCAATTTCATGGGCAGTCAGCCATGCCTACTTGATGGACCCCCAATAAAACCTCTGAGCACCAAGGCTCATGTGAACGTCCCTGGTTGGCAGCTCTCGTGTGTGTTGCCACGCACCATGGCTGGAGAAGCGAGCTCCGGCACATGGCTCCGCCAGGATAGAACAGCTGGGAGCTGCTGCCTGCCGGCCCTGGGCTCTGCCTATGCACTTCTTCCCTTTGCTGATCCGAGTCTGTGTCCTTTGGCTGTAATAAACCATAACCATGAGTATAACAGCTTTTCTGAGTTCTGTGGATCCTTGCAGCAAATTAATGAATCTGACAGTGGTCTCAGGGACCCCCGAACTGCCACTTGTCTAGGGGCTGCTTCTGTGGGAAGACGAAGTATGACATCCCCACTTCATACCACAAATGCATTCCCAAAAATGTGTGTAGAAATGGAAGACATGCTGTAGCTTCATCAGGGGAGCTTGAAACCTAAAGTAACTACGAGAGACCCTTTCACCTAGTAAGAATGAATGATTACATCTGAATTTAACTTTTGGCACATCCGGATTTGCACATATACTTCTGAACCTGTGCCTGTTGAGGATAGAACAATAAAGGCTGGAGAAGCGAGCACTGGCACATGGCTCCACCAGGGTAGGACAGCTGGGAGCTGCTGCCAATCGTTGGTTGCCTGTTGCAATGGGGAGGCATTATCGGCATGAATTATTAAAATGCGCTGTCTGACTCCATTTGGCTGGTCACTTCAGGCTCCTTTGTCCCACCTTGTTTCTGAGGAGACGTTAGTAACACCTTCTGCTGCTGGAGGGGCTAAAAGGCACCCAGCACACCTGTCCTTCTCCTTCCCTCCCCATCCCCAGCAGCACCCAGGCCCACCGCACCCCCGGGCCCAGATCATGCTGCTTCCTCACCCTGCATGTCAGTGACCAGGAGGCAGCCACTTGTTTTCTGGTACACCCAGTGCTGGAAGGTGCAACACTTCTGACCCGCCTCTGAGTCTCTCCTCAAGAAGTTGATTTCCTTCCCATCCCTGATGGAATACTTCACAAATTCTCCAATCAGCTCCTCCTCCACAGTTGCATATGGGATGTTGTTCTCAGGCCGATGGATGAGAAAAATAGGAATGATCCTGGAAAGGATGAGAACATGGGCACACAGAATAAATGCCTGGGTTCCACTAGATTTAGATTAATTACCCCCCCCCCCCCATGATTATTCAATGAGTAAAAGGGTGAGTTTCTGTTTGTTATTTGTCCCTAGAGTTGGTCAGAAACTCCTCCTGGGATGGAGTTTAATTACTCAGGTAGAAATGAATGTCTCACTATAGCCATATCTCAATGGCCCCATTGATCATATGACTAGAATCCATCTATCCATCCATCGTATATTCAGTTTTCCATCCTTCCTCTGACCTTCCTCCCTCCCTCCCTCCCTTCCTCCCTCCCTCCCTCCTTTCCTTCCTTTCTTCTTTCCATCCTTCCTTCCTTCCGTCCTTCCAGTCCACACATCAACTAATACTCAAGCAGTGGCTTCTATGTGACAGACACTCCCAGACTCTATTCCAGAAAACAGCGGCAAAGAAAACAGGCTCTGCTCTCATGGATCTTACATTTAAATGGAGGAGACAGCAAGTAAATGCATGTTGCTATGTGCTAGGAGAAAAAACAAAGCAGAGGAGGTGAGCTAGGAGATCCAGGGGTGGGGGAAGAGCTGATATTTTATTTAGGGAGGTCAGAGAAGGCCTTGCTAATAAAGGACATGTGAGCAGAGATCTGCAGGAAGTGGGGGTAGAGGGGCATGAGGATATCCATGGAAAGAACTTCCAGGTAGAAGGAACAACAAATGGAAAAGGCTCTGGGGTGGGAGCATTCCTGATGTGTTCAAAGAATAGTGAGGAGCCAGTGTGGCTGCAGTGCAGTGAACAGGGAGGGAGGCTGTGGTAGATGAGTGAGGACCTCTTGGGGGGTCTGGTTGGCCATTTGAAAAACTCTGCTCTTTGTACCATTGAAGAGTTTGGGGCAGAGGAGTGACATGATCCTATGTTACAGGGATCACTCTGCCACTCTGTGTGAAATGGACTGTAAGGACAAGGGCAGAAACAGGGAGACCAGAGAGGAGGCTGTGCAGGAGTGATGACAGCTGGGATTAGAGAGAGATCAGATCCTGAATGCATCTTCCAGCACTAGTCCTTCTACTGTCACTCCATCCTGGATGATTATTTCATACCAGCTCCTCTCACCTCTAACCGCCTACACCTCCCCCCCCCCCCCCAGCCCCCGCCCCCAATCTCACTCTCAGCTGATGGCCTTACTTCCTGTTCCATTGTGAAACCTCAATCAATAAGAACAGAACATCTGAAGTTGCCACCCCACATATTCCCATTTCCCAAGGTCTGCGCCCATATCCTCTGCTGCCCCGCCCCTCTTAGGCATGAGCCCTCTTGCTCCTGCATGAAGCATCTCTCCCTCTGGTGCCTAGATCCCAACCTCTCTCAAATGCTCAAGGATATTGTTCGACAGCATCACTCTCAATGGCATAGCAACATGCTGCAGAATCTCTACAGAGCATGTAGGCCCCACGGTCTACAACTACTGACTCAGAGCTTACATCAAAGCTCAAATCCATTTTGGATGCACTGTCTCCAGTCCCTCCCCTTCCATGTCTCTTGAACCCACTCAAAGAGGCTTTCCCACTGAAGAAGCTTCAGTCACGGGCCCCAGGAGCACCATGTTGCTGAGTCTAATGGTCACTTACTTGCCCTCATCTTACTTGCTCTCAGTGGCACTTGACTCACTTCTTTTTGAAACACCTTCCCATGCCTTCCAGAAACTCACTTCCTCTTGGTTTCCTCCTGCTTCCCCAGCTACTTCTTGTCTGTCTCCTTTGCTGGTTCCTCATTTCTTCCTAACCTTGAAATTCCAGCACGCCCCAACACAACTCTCCTCTCTTACCCATTACTTACTGCAGAAGAAACTATGTGGACAGTGGGGTTGACAAGCCGTTGCCTATGGGCCAAATCCAGTCCACAAGCTAAGAATGAGTTTTACAGATGAACATTCCCCATCAATTTGGTCATAGGAAACACTAACTCTGAACCCCAATTAAGCAAAATTTTACTTAAAAAGAGAATTCCATTCTTCTCACTAGTTAACCTAAATATCAAAAATTATATTTAATTGTTATTATATTTTAAAATTCATCAACAAGGATTTGTTACATAAGTATCTACATAATAGCCTATCTGCCCCTTTACAGGAAAAGTTTGCCAATCCCTGGTCTCAAGTTTTACCTTCTGTTTGTTAGTTACTATCCTCTTACTCTTGATTTACTCTCTCTGCCCCAAAGCCAAGAACATGTTTTCATTTCCCCATCCTAAACAACCATCACCACTTTCCTTTGTAGGGACTTTGCCCTCCATATACTATCACCATTCACATGTTCACAAATTCTCCCATGGTAAGGAAGGAAAGGGGGCTTGGATACTGAAACGTCCCAATCCATCTTCAGAGCAGTGGATACCAAAATTTGCTTGGGTGAACAAATAGTGAGTGGATAAAAGCAATCTGTTTAATTTATCTCTGTAGAATTCCTGGAAGTGGGTATTATGTTCCTATAATCCTGAGCACCCAACTCACTCTTTCTGGACACAGCACTATATTTTATTTTCTTCATGGAACTAGTCATTTTGTAATATTCATATGGTCTCTTATATTTGTTTATTGTTTAGACAATGTAATATTCATGAGAGTACATATCCTTTCTTTTCTACTTAACATGATACATGTATTGCATTCATTCATCTCTCCATCTATCCATCCACACATACATTTATTTAAAGAATATTTATCAAGTATCTTTCTGGAAGCCTCTGGTGACCAATGAAGAACAGGATCGTAGCCATGGGTGCCCTCACAGCTTACAGATAGTGACCAATTGAAATGCTTGTCCTCCTGGTCTTTCTCATCCTCTTGTCCCTTCAGGTCCGCCCCGCCCCCCAAGTCCCCAACAAGTCAGAGGTGGAAATTCAAGAGAGGAAACACTTACTCTGGCACTTCTCCAAAGCCTTCCAGAGGCTGTGCTTCCGCAGCATAGATCTTGGCATAGTGTCTGGCAGTATTTTGGACATAGCATTCCTATATCACCCAAACACATGGAAAATCCAAGCGATTAGAGGCAATTCAGACAGTTGCTTGGTAAAGCTAATCAGATTTCCTAACGTAGTCATGCCAATGGATTCTCAAACCCACCCCCTGGTTGGGGGCACAGAAGCAACAATGATTGCAACCTAGAGCTGGCAGAGGAGCTCTGAGACCTGAAGGAATGATCCAGGTGAAGGTCACGTGGTCTCTGGGGCCAGGTGTCCCTGAGTTATAAAACTTATAAACTGCAAGGCTGAAGTCCATCCTTGAACTAAGAGGACTGGCCCCTTGGAAGGATATCAGATAAACCTTGGGTCTTGCTGGTTGGTTTCCTATGAGCTCCCCCATCTGAGGTTCTTCTTCAAAGGTATAATTGGAGATGTAAAAAGTGAACACCTTGACAAGATTGTTGGCATAGGAAAAGCATATTGGGTTCTGCTTTCCACTCCGTAAGGCATTTCTGAGTGGGAGTATGGGTGCTGGGGCATTTTTCTTGACTGGGTGAGATGATCGATAACTTGGAAGGAATGTTCAGTGAAAGAAAAGAAGAAAGAAGGGTGGGTTTGGAGAATTAAATACTATTAGCAAAATCCTATCCCCACAGAAGAGGGGCTGCCCTTCGTGAGCACCAAGTCCACATGACAGAGCCACATCTGAGAGAATCATGGATGGTTAGTGCTTGACAGCACCCAAAACATTGATCTGAGTCTAATCTAATCATTTTGAAGGTAAAACTTTTTAAAGGGCACCTAGTTTGTAGAAGTGCTAGACCCAGCACTACCAGAGGCTTGGCCAGTTGGTGTCAAGAGTGAAATACATGGACCAAAGTGGGAGGGGGAGGCGAGGAGAGAAACTAACAGGAGCTCTGTGACTCTCAAGCATAGAGAGGAGGAGACTCAGCTAGAGACTCGGGTCGCTCTCCCTTCATAGCTTATGGGCTGACATTAAACCAAACTTAGGAAGACAGGAAACAGGACAACCGATTCTGCCCTATCCTTCTAAATATATCCCACCTCCATCTAAAATAAAACATTAGGAACAACTCCTAATTTTAGCTGTTTTTGGGGATCCTGGTGTCCAGTACAGCATAGGACCCCCATTTCCATATCATCTTGTGTCCAAGTAGATTCAAGTCCTTAGGGAACTCATGGGGCTTCCCAGGAAATGACCTCAGCCCAGGTCAGAACTGGGGAGGTGCCTCCAAACATAGGCTGAGTCCCATCTGGCACGAGGCCAAGAAATACTCCTGGGAACTGAGACATGATTCCCAGCAGTCAGCCTTAATCCAGCAGTTCCCTTACACCACAGCACAAGGGAGCAAAACACCCTCTTGGAGACTCCCATCAATTCTGAGTCTAATTATTAGGGGTCCCTCTCACACCTAATTGACACCATTAGGGCAGGTGGACCCACCTGGGCAGCGAGGTTGTAGTTCCTCTGGACGAGCTCATCGTTGTTTTTGGTCCCATAGGCAACGGCATTGTGCACCTTGAGCACGCAGGCGTGGCCGGGCTGGAAGACGGGCATGAGGCCCTGCATCACTTTGCTGCGGAAGGCTTTTCGGTGGACACCTTCTCCGAAGTGCAGCTCCTCTGTGGCGATCTGACCTCGCAGGCGGTCCCCAAAGTAGCTGTCCTGGAGGAAGTCTTCTCTGAAGATAAGTTGGCTGAATTCAATCTCTTCGCATCCTAAAACGTAGCTCAAATTTAGTCATCCACTACAACCTCCTCAATGCCCATCTCCCCATCTCAGCTTTGAGCTATGCCTCTGTTGGGAGTTAAGTGCGGTTCCCCTTCTAGGTTCTATTGGTCACACTTGTCATTGTCCCTATGTGGTGTACAAGACGATGCTCCATCCAATTGAGCTACACAGGCCAGGACATCCCAGCTTAGTTTTATTAGTTTATTGATTAGTTTATTGCTCTAATTAATAAACTTGTAAAATGTTATTTGTTCTTTCTCTAGAGAATTAAATTAGTGAAATGTTTATTGAGAGATATCCCTCCAAATAAAAATGATGTGTCATTTGAAGTGTCTTCATCAGAAAGTGCAAGAAGAGGGAGAGGACAAGTATGGCTCACAGCCCGATGAGTCACTGAAACTGGAACCGACAGTCTCAGGGAGAAGCTGGTGAAGGTGATGTCATTGGGGTCTAGACCAAAACCTGTGGTTGGAATCAAAGGGCTACAACAGGTGTGCTATTTCCACCAGGTGGCCAGCAGCTCATCCCCACTGGGGTCCATTCCTGGCTGGTACAGACCTTGAGAAATGAGTTTCTGCAAACCTAAAATATTGAGATCATAGCAATTATCTAGTGTGTAACAGCCAACCAATGTTGAGAAGCTGATGAAGCAGCTTTCTTCTAAAGGTCATTCTGTTTTCCAAAAGGTCAGAAGGAAGGGCATTCTCTTGTGAATTTTGACTCTTGGAGAGATAGGAGCCGAAGCAGGGGAGGAATTTAAAATTATACCACAAGTACAGTACATAGTAAAGACGGGTAGTTAGCATTTGAGTGGGTTTTCGAAGAGTTTGTATCTAAGTTTGCTGTTTTGGATAAATATCACAATATTTTCTAGAGCATTTTGAAGTCGAGATCCCAGCCCCTTGCCTTTTACATTCTGAATATCACTGTATCTTGATTGTCTTTACTGTCTTGTTTTCACAAAGATTTCAGGTATCTGCTTTACAAATCAGCACATGAGGCAAATCTTTAAGACGTAAAATCAATTTAATGATCAGAGTTTCATTCCTATTTCTCCTAAGTGTGACCAAGGGTCCTACATTGTGCCAAGAGCCATGTAACATGGGGTGAGGGGGACTGAGAGGTGTGCTCAATCTGCTCCCTGAGAGCTGACTATGGGCTCCACGTTCTCGTTATATCACACTGTCAGTTCAAAATTGGCCACGGTGAGAGTGTTTACACCACAGAAATTGGAAAACTATATATTTTAGGTTCCCCTGCCCCTGCTCCCGACAAAGCATGTTGTTAACAATTTACCAGCACACTACTGGGTGGGGGTGGGCACGTGTGTGGGAATGGGTAATATTCCCTAAAAGGAATTAGGGAAAATTACAACAAGCATGGACTCCACCAAACTGTACTCAGTGGGTAGCCCAGGGGCAGGGTGAGTGTTCAGGAGAGCTGCTGGGCTGTGGCTACACCAGGTGTGCACAAGTGCCAAAGGAGAGCCCGACCACCCATCTTTCATTCTCATTATGATGCAAATGAATGGAGTTTTCTCCTAGACACCTGGCTCCCTTTGGGAATCTGCTCAGCTAGTCAGAGTGAAATTAAATTAAAGCAACAAAACGTGTTACATAGTGCCAGAGGCTGAACAACCCCATGCAGATGGCTGACCGCTAGTCTGATGCTTAAAGGGAAAAGTCTAACCCCAACTCCCTTGCCACATGTTCCCAGCAACCACCCCCTACAATCTGATCTCTTGTCATAAATGATACACTTCTGGATATTCGTAACCCAGAGAACTTATCATTGGCCTTACAGCCAGGTTGAAATGGCTCATGGGTTTTCATTCATTTTCTTAGTCATTCCTGAGTTCTCTCTTGTGTGGTTAGAAGGGTCCATAGGAATATGCCTCTACCATTGACTCCAGGAGCTACTTCATGCTTTATGGTGGGCCCGCTACCCTGACATCCCACTCAGATCAGCTTACCTTTAATGTCCTGGTGACTGGAAAGTTGTTTGAGAACTGGAAGAAGATACAGAACAGAATGCCTTCAGTACAAATGAACACTCTTAACTGGTAGATGCTAGCGGTTCTCATTTATTTGAACCTGAAAAGCTGAGGTTTACCTTCAGTGGTGAGGTTAAATTCAGCTGTCACTTTTCCATAACTGTTCTTGATGCAGCAGTAATAGAGGCCCTGGTCCTTCTGACTGGCTTGGACGATGGTCAAGGACACAATGGAGTTGTCTCCTGCACTGAAGTGGGGCACATTAACATTGGCACCTGTCATCACTCTGAGGCTGTATTTTCTGATACACTTAATGCAATAGGAACTAATGTTTCTCAGGCCTAATGTTTTCATCCTATGAGCTGGCTGAAGGACAAGATCGTGATATGCCATTTAAATCATTTATTCACCTGTAGGGGGTGATCAGTACAACTTTGGTTTAACACTCTCACTCCCATATGCAATATTAATGCATAGAAACATATGGGAGGGTGAACTATTATTAATAAAGCAAAGAACTAGAATTCTGAATTCTGGGAGCTCATCAGAACTTCAGATCAGAATTCACCTCAGTTATGTTACTAATCCATATGACTTGTGCTCGAAGGAAACCTGAAAACTTTAAACCTAAATATAAACCCCGATACAATAGGGGAGAAGAAAAACTCGTGAAGATGGTGAGGAGGAAGGTAATAGCTAATGTGTATTGAGCACTTGGTATGTACCAGGTATTGGGCTAATCACTTAAAGGTCTATTTCATGTCATCTTCAGAACAGTCTAATGTTGGCTGGTGGATGGGCAGTTGGATGGCTGGATGGAAGGAAGGTATTCACTAGGGAAGTACGCTATTTGAAAGAGCTCTCAGCCATGAGTCACTTATAAACAGCAAAGACCCCTCAAGCGCAGCTACTTTTCTGCAACTGCATGGATTGTCTTTTCTGTTTGCTTCACCTTCTTCACTTTGTTTGACCTTTGTCAGGTTAATGGGAATTTGTGAAACAGAAAACAGCAAAATTCACAAACATACAGAAGACAGCTCTTAAATCTTCAGATCACAGAGCCTTAGACTAGGAGATAATTTGATGTGGTTCCCTAAATGTAATGATTCTAAAAACTAGAATTTAACATTTTAATTAAAACTTTTAAATTACACTTTTAAGCGTAATGAAAGGTTTCATGATTTCCTAAGGCCATGGAACTCAATGGTGGAAAAGCCAGGGCAAGAACCCACCACCATTTTCCCTGTCCAGACACCTGTCTTCTACTGCTTACATCTCTTGGATACTTTGGGTGTGGATTTTTTACTCCAATTTCCCTTTTTACTTCCTATAATGTATTATTTCATCATATTATTATTGTATTTTAGAACTATGTTTGTGATCTAAGCAGCAACTATGAAAAGTATCCAAGAGCAAATACCGCACCTTCTCTGCACTTGGGCAATTGCCTTTGAATCTTTTGTCCACCAGATGGTAGAATCTTCATGAATTTCTGCAAACTGGCAGCTTAATCTTACATCTCCAGAGTGGTCAGGAAACATCTCGGCTTGGATCTTTCTCAGTAATACTGGAGCTAGAAATGAGAGATCGGCAGGTCAGCATTCTTATAACAGTTGCAAAGAGCTCTACAGTGGGCAAAAGACTTTCTCATCTCATCTCACTTAATTCTTACAACAATATCCAGAGACAAGGATAATAGGTATGACCCTCAATTTGTGCATGAGAAAACAGTGTCTGAGAGGAGATGTGGCTTGCCTAAACACTAAGAAAAGGAATAAATCAACCTAATTACTTTTCACTACTTAATGGTCCTTGAGTCAGGTCTGTAATGCACAGATGTGAAATATAACTTGAGAGGCATTTTTTTTCAAACTCGCTCTAGCTATTAGAGCCTTCCTGGAGAAATGCAAATTTAAACAACTGTATGTTCCAGGGGACCCTTGGTCAAAGTGCCCATCATAAGCAGAAAGCCTCCTTCCGGGGCGGGGGGAGGAGTAGGGAGAGGAGGATTTCAGATACCTAGTCTATAAGACCTGGTTCAAATAAAGATGCTTACTGGATGGTCCACGTTAAAATCAGATCTGGGGATTAGGGAGTAAAATAAAATCTGGATCATCCCAATAATTGTGGTTCAGCCAGCCCTCAGATGTCAACTCAATAATAGCTATTTGCTGGAAAGTAACACATTCATCTTTCCTCTAATTACCGTTGTCTTTGCTGAAGATTTCTGTTATGTCTGATATGAATGAAATAGGAGCAATAAGGAAATGATTCCCAGAGTTGAGACCTTTGAATATCACCTTTTAAAATCAGGAATGAGCTAATTTCTGGTCGAATAGAGAGTCCAGAAATTAGCCTGAACCAATATGCTCAATTAATATTTGACAGAGGAGGCAAGAACATACAATGGAGCCAAGATAGTCTCTTCAATAAATGGTGTTGGGAAAATTGGACAGATATATGCAAGAAAATGAAACTAGACCACCAACTTACACCATACACAAGAATAAACTCAAAATGGATAAAGGACTTAAATGTACGACAGGAAACCATAAAAATTCTAGAAGAATCCAAAGGCAACAAAATCTCAGACATATGCCAAAGCAATTTCTTCACTGATACAGCTCCTAGGGCAGTTGAAACTAAAGAGAAAATGAACAAATGGGACTACATCAAAATAAAAAGCTTCTGCACAGCAAAAGAAACCATCAACAAAACAATAAGAAAACCCACTGCATGGGAAAACATATTTGCCAACGTCATATCTGATAAGGGCCTAATCTCCAAAATTTATAGGGAACTCATACAACTTAACAAAGAGAAGATAAACAATCCAATCAAAAATGGGCAAAGGATCTAAATAGACACCTTTCAAAAGAGGACATTCAGAAAGCCAAGAGACATATGAAAACATGCTCAAAGTGACTCATCATCCAAGAGATGCAAATCAAAACAACAATGAGGTACCATCTCACACCTGTCAGAATGGCTATCATCAACAAATCAACAAATGACAAGTGCTGGAGAGGATGTGGAGAAAAAGGAACACTTGTGCACTGCTGGTGGGAATGCAG
Source organism: Myotis yumanensis (assembly GCF_028538775.1). NCBI lineage: Eukaryota > Metazoa > Chordata > Mammalia > Chiroptera > Vespertilionidae > Myotis > Myotis yumanensis. The sequence goes on from NW_027223758.1 coordinate 42,166,977, forward strand.
ACTGGTGCAGCCACTATGGAAGACAGTATGGAGTTTCCTCAAAAAACTGGAAATGGAACTCCCATTTGACCCTGTGATCCCACTTCTAGGAATATATCCCAAGAAACCAGAAACACCAATCAGAAAGGATATGTGCACCCATATGTTCATAGCAGCACAATTCACCATAGCTAAGATCTGGAAACAGCCTAAGTGCCTATCAGTAGATGAATGGATTAGAAAACTGTGGTACATCTACACGATGGAATATTATGCTGCTGTAAAAAAGAAGGAACTCTTACCATTTGCAACAGCATGGATGGAACTGGAGAGCATTATGCTAAGTGAAATAAGCCAGTCAATGAAGGAAAAATACCACATGATCTCACTCATTCATGGATAATAAAGACCATTACAAACTTTTGAACAATAATAGATACAGAGGCAGAGCTGCCTCAAACTGATTGTCAAACTGCAGTGGGAAGGCCAGGAAGGGTTGGGGGGCAGGAGGGAGGGGGGTAAGAGATCAACCGAAGGACTTGTATGCACCCATATAACCATAACTAATGGACATAAGACACTGGGGGGTAAGAGAGGGCAGGGGTTTGTCAAGGGCGGGGGGGAAAAAAGGACACTTATGTAATACCCTTTGTAATACTTTAAGCGAAAAATTAAAAAAAAAAATAAAGTATTTCATCTTTCATAAGCTAAAAAAAATAAAATAAAATCAGGAATGAGATCTCAAGCCGGGCAAATGTGTAATTACTCAGGGTAGCCACTGGGGGGCAGCATAACCATTAGATTAAAGAAGACAAGTATAGCTGACCCAGCCAGGTGGTGGAAATCCTTTGGTAAGCAGTAGGGTTGCTGGAAATGTGGTGTCTGATGGTTGGAGAACAAGTTCCACAACTCCGCAGCTTTGTGATGTAAAATACATAATCCACAGCCAAGATGAAAGTCATCAATACTGTTGCTGTTTGCTCTGTTCCCACAAATTCTACTGTTGTGTAATAGTTGATGCGTTAAGGTTGCCTCCCATCTCTCCTTGATGCCAACAGAGACTCGGATAACAGACACAGAGGGGGCATAGCTGCAGGCTGTTTCATATTTACAGGCTGTGCTGGGTGTTCAGGCACACAGTCTCAAACTCTTGGTCCAGAGTCCTGACCAAGCCCACCTCATCTGGGACACATTTCCTCAAGGGCCCTTCCAACATCATGGCAGTTTTCACAGGTGATCTGTGGAGACCTAAAGATTCCTAAGTTGCCAACCCCTCCACCACCTGTTGTAAATTCTGAACGCAGAGAAAAATGGGGGGCAGAGGAAAGGGCATAAAATGAGCAGTGGGATTACATGAGGCTCTTGGAGAGATGCAAAGCTGGCTTGGACAAGAGGCCTCAGGGCTTGGAAAGGAGCCCTGTCTGTGTGGAAGCAGCTAAGAGGAGGCCTGGGAGAGTAGTTGTCCAAAGTAAAAAGGTTACTCAGTTTGTTTAATTTCTTTCAGAATCATCCGAGTCACCCCCACCCCCACGTCTACCTCACCAGGTCAGGGAGGGAGAGCACCACCCCTCCCCAAATGCTGTACTTCATCTTTGCCGCCCTTTGAGCTCGGGGAGGCTCGTGGCAGCTGAGAGAGATCAGAGTCCCCAACAGCATGTGGTTCCTAGAATGTCCTTTTCCCTGTGGGTAACAAATAACCTGGACAAGCATTCCAAATAGATTGTTTCCGTCTGGGGTAAACCCACTTCAGAGATCTTTGAAAATATCACTTCGTTCTCTTAAAATGTGCTTAAAAACACATGTACTAGCAACCTGGATGGATCCCTCCAAACTCTTCAGGAGGTAGTTTTATATTTAATTCTCTCTGAAACAGGGCCGAGGGCCCATGAATCTGGATGGAGAACGACAAGCACCGCCTAGGAGTCTGAGGACTCGGCAGGGAAAGAGGGGAACCCCTCCCCTGAGCTGAGGGGGCCATAGGGCTCTGCTTCCATCCACAGAGGACCTCGCCTGCTGCAACATCTCCTCTTCTGACTTCTGCCAGGTTACACGGCAAAGGAAAGAAGAGTTCTGCTGTAAAAGAGGCTAAAAGTCGGCTTATAGGATGAAATGTGGGGTTGAAGTGATTCCCCGGGCCGAGCAGAAGTCACAGCAGTTATAGGGGCTCTGAGCCTCCAGGGGTCTGAAACCTGGAACACATACCCTTGGGGCCTTTAGATTCAGAAAGCGAAGAGTGAGTTGGAAAGAAATTTTTAGACTCAAATTTGGAAGGAAACCCAATGTTCAATGAAGCCATTTTTAGTGAAAATCAATGATGAAAGAAGACTCCCAAATTATACCTAAATGTTTATTTCTGGAAATCCTGCTCAGCATGTGGTTTATTTAATTATACTAATTGGCTATACTGATTCATGCGTCAGCTTATCTTTTACAAATATGGTTTAATGGGTAATTAAACAAAAGGGCATCCTCATCACACTCCCTCCATGAAACATACGTACAGGCAGCTATAGGCGAGGCTCTCCCCACAGATCCCCCGGGAACCTGTTAGAAATGCAATTTCTCGAGCCCATGCGTGGAATCAGAAATGCTGGGGTGGAGCCCTGCAGGTCATTCTGCGGCCACTCAAGTTTGAGAACCGGGGTCTATATGCCGAGCCATTTGGTCACAGCCATGGGGTTCCTGCCCCCTGGTCGAAACTCACCTGAACTACCAAGGGCTCAGGAGGACCCAGGAATCTGACATCGGGCCAACAAACCCAAACTTTAACAGGGATAGAGAGCAACGGAGCCTCACCTTTCCCTTCCCTTTTGCAAGGTGGCTTTTTGGGGTCTTTGTTCTCATCCGTGCATGACACCGATGTTTCAAGTTTAGGAATCTTTTTAGGAAAGCTCCCGTTCTTTCTGGTGTTTTCCCTTTCTTCCAATCTCAGCCTCAGGGCAGCCACCTTGGACAGAATTTTCCTCTTCACTCCCTCAGTTAAACGTGCACTTCCTGTGATTTCTTGCTTCTTCTTGACTTCCTCCCAAGCAGGTACTGGGGACCTTCCCGTCTGGGTTGCCATGCCACGGGGCCTACCCTCCCCTGACTTTCTCCCACGGCCCGGGGTGGGGCCCAGGTGCCATGGGTCCTGCAGTGTGTGAGGAGCTGTCTCTGATGCACGTTCTCCCGAAACCAACGCCAAAGTCACTGCTGGCGAGCTGGATGCCCTTGTGGGTTTGGTTTCCCCACTTTGGGGCGCCTCTATTTCAGGTTCCTCAATTTTGTGGCTTATTGAAAAGTCTGTTATGTTTCCTTCAGGGGATGAAGTAAAAGGCAGCTGAGTAAGACCACTGGGAGAGGGCAAATGTTTCCCACACTCACTCTCTCTCTCTCCCTTCTCCTTTGAGTCAGAAAATGCATGTTGATGGTTTCTCGGCTCCACTAACTGGTTCTCAGGGACATCATGAATTTGACCTGCGGTGTTGTCTGTGTCAACTCCAACAGAAGACTGTGCCAGGACTGCAGGAGCACTGGAAAGAGGTGAAGTGGGGGAAACAGCACCTGTCGAGTCCTTTTTACTTTGCTCGGCCTCCCCCAGGCTCCTCTCTCGGCCTTCTTGTGCCTGGCTTCCGCTGCATCCCCCTGGAACTGTCACCCCACCTTCATCAAGACACGGGACTTGCAAAACGGCAGGCTGGACTTCACTTTTGGCTTTGTCATGCTGTCTGTGTTCAGCCTCCCCTCTCTCACCAGCGTCTTGGCTTCTATTGGTGCTATTTTCGCTCGGAATGGTTTCCCCACTTTGCTGGGAGCGTGGGCCTGGAGAGATGATGGGTTGGACTTCTACTCTCTGGCCCAAGCTTCCAGCATCCAATTGACTCTCCTCTCTGACAACTCCCAGGGTGGAGTCAGACGGCTCCTGGGTTTCCACCCTGGCCCACTCCACCACACTCATCTCATCAATGGGATCGACTGAGGACTCGAGGATTTCAGGGCGGGGCAGAAACTGTTTAAAGAAGGCAGCGGGGGCCACGCCGGGTTGGTTTTCCTCTTGGCTTTGACTCACGTTGCTAACATTTTCCTGCCGTCCCGTTTTGGAAGCCTCTGATGGCCAGTCCGTGACACCTTCATCTACAGGGTCCACAGACGACCCCAGGAACCGGGGTTGGTTCAAGTACCGGGAAGAAAGATAGCTCCAGTGTGCACGCCTGGCTGGTTTTCTGCCTTCGTAGATCTCTCCGTCCTTAGCAAGGGCTGAGCCCGCCTCAGCCTGGGGACTGGCCGCCGATGCTACGGGTTCAGAGGGGTCCAGTTCAGGCCCAGCAGCACCTTCCTTTAGCGAGGCAGCCACAGCCCAGACCCCAGCAGGTGTCTTGGCACCAGCTTCTGACTCTTCGCCCTCAGAAGCTGTCAGTTGACTTGGTGGCCAGACCTCGGAGACAGGAGCCTCTACAGTCATAGTCTTGGGCTTATTGCCTGCTTCCCAAGGTGCTGGTCCACTCTCTTTAGACCCCTCCAGGGGGCTCTGAGAGAGAGGCAGAGCACTACTCACAGCCTGACTGTCATCTTCCATGGCTGCTTTGGCCACCACAGACACACTAGTCCCCAGGCCTGAGCTCTGACTTCTTTCCTCCATGGAGTTTGCTAATGACTGGTCCATGGGCAACAGGTCTGTTTCCCCTTGTGCAGCAGATGTCATAGGCCAACTTTCTTGGAAATTATCTTCAGAAAGGGAACCCTGGTGGGTCAGGCTCTCCGGCTGAATCCTCTGTGTTTCACTTCCCTTTTCTTGGAAATGCTCTCCAAGGCTCCTATGGTCTGCTCTGTCCACGGTCTGGCTCTTATCTCCAGCCTGGTTCCCAATCTGAAGAGGGGCAGTGCTGCAGGAATCTCCCTCGGGGGGCGGGGGAGCACAGACACGGACTCCTGGTCCACTGGGAGCCATGCCAAGTTCTTTGGGAGATTCGGTGGTGGAGCCATTTAAAACATGACCCTGCTGTACACTGGAAGGAAGTTGAAAAATATTTCCTTCTGCTACCTGAGCTGAGCTCTCCTCGGGGCCATCTACATGACTGTTCTCAGCAATGGATACAGGGAGGTATTTGGCTGAGTGGACTTTGGTGGCAATGGTACCAGCTGGTATGTTCCCATTCTCCCTGGTCACCTGAAGACACTCAGGAGTAGCAGTTAATGTTGTTGGCTTCTCCTGAGGAAACATAATAATTGAGCTGAGACTGGCTGGTGTGTCTGCAGCGTCCGAGGCACTGGTGCTGGAGCTCGCATCACCTTCTTTGCACCATACCAAAGACTTCTCAGGAGATAGAGGCTGTCTCTCCTCAAGCCCTCCCGAGATGCTGGGGCTCGGCCTCTCCTGCCCTGTGGAGGCCGGCGTGGAGGTGGAATGCTCCACCTTGGCCAGATGTTCCCCTGTGGATCCTTCACTGGCTTTTTGTGAAATGTCCCAGGCGAGGGCATCACTAGGTGCAGGAAACACGACTGAGTCTCTTCTCTTGTTGCTTTTATCTGTGGAGTGTGGAGGCTCAGAACCTTGTGTTTGAAGAACAACATCCAGTGTCTTGTCATCAGGAACACATAAATCAGGTATTTGGCTTTGACCTTCTGCCAACTCTAAGTCCATGGAGCAAAGTTCTTGAGGTGAATTTGTATGAACTGGGGCTCTGGCAGGAGCATCCATGGTGTCACCTGTTCCTTGGTCGCCTGCTTCAAGACGCTCCATCAAACACTCTGCTTCTCTGCCCCCTGGCCCATGGCACATAGCTTCCAGGGTGGGGGCAATATCTGCAGGTGCAGGGGAAGCAAGAGAGAGAGCCTCGGGCTCCCTGGGGCCATCACTGCCCTCCTGAGGGAGATGCACTGACAGCTCACAGGGGGACATAGTTGCATGATTGGCTTCTGGGAGATTCAGCTCATGTCCTGGGTCTTCCCAGGAACGTCCAGGTGTGTTGTCTTCTCTGTCTTGGTTTTCTTCACGCTGTGGGCCTTGAATACAGCTTTGTATCTCCAGGTATTGGGTCAATGATGCATTTTCCTCATCAGCCCCTCCTAAGTTGGGGGAAGCATCTGTTGTGGTCCCAGTAAATGCAGACTCCTCCCCAGCAGGCTCTGGGGAAGCTGGCATGGGGCTGAGAGAGAGTCTCTCCCTGACTGGTTCCTGAGTTTGCACCTAGGAAGATGAAAAGTGATATTAATGGAATTGTTCCTGGGAGAGCCCACAATAGGGTATAACCACAGTCACAAGAGTGTTAATCCTTGAGGACTGTGATTATGGACATGAGGAGCAGCAGGAGTGACAGAAATCTGAATGTTAATCCCCAAACTCTCTCTAGCTATTAGAGCCTTCCTGGAGAAATGCAAATTTAAACAACTGTATGTTCCAGGGGACCCTTGGTCAGTTGCCTATCATAGGCAGAAAACTTCCTGACAATCATTAGTTAATGATTTTTTTCTCTCTCAGAAAAAAGAAGATGAAAATAAATTCAATGTTAACTAGTCTGTTCAAGTAAGTCCTAAGAGCTTGTGTGTACCTTTCCAGAAAGATAAATTTCACATGAGCATAACAAATGAAAAATGCAGTGTTTGTAAAGTAGCAATGAGCAATCTTCGTCCCCAGATATGAGGGTTAATGATGTTAATAAAGAACAGAGAGCCCATCCTTTGAACCCACCTCTAATGAAGTAATAGGATTGTGATTGGCCATCAGCACTGCCAATCATTTCTGCCCAGGCAAGTTGTAAAATCTTGGAAAGTCTTCCTCACTTTATGCCTGCTACAAACCAAATTCACAAGAAATAGGGTGCCCAGGACTGCTTAGGTTTTTGTGAAGAGAAACAGAGACAGAGTCAGAGAGGAAGGGAAAGAGGGAGGGAGGCAGGAGAGAAAAAAGGATGAATCAGTGAACCTATCTCACATCATGAGGAGGGAACCCATTATGGTACTATTTTTTAAAAAACATTTTTATTGATTTCAGAGAAGAAGGGAGAGGGAGAGAGAGATAGAACATCAATGATGAAGGAGAATCATTGATCAGCTGCCTCCTGCATGCCCCACACTGGGAATTGAGCCCACAACCCAGGCACGTGCCCAAATCCAACTATAACCCCTTGGTTCATAAGTGACGCTCAACCACTGAGCCACGCCAACCAGGCCCATCATGGTACTATTTGAATGTTCTGTGATATTGGCTATTGTTCAAGGAAGCAGCAAATTCTTTGACTAAACTCTTGTCTCTTGAAACGTTTAGCTTATCGAGTATTTCAATGCATATGAAAATTATGCCCAGCTAAGAAGAATGGAATTGCCACTCATTTTCAGCAAGTGTCCCTCCTTTGCCCCAGGACACCTGCTCTGCAGCCGCCCCGTTCAAATAAGTAAGAACCGATGGCTGGGCTCAAAGAGGGAAGGAGAAGTCTCTCCAGCGCTGGACAAAGTGGAGCTGCAATGTTCCCGTGCACGTGTGGCCCTAGAGTCCTGAGGCGTATGTCCATCAACACAGGTGAGACCCACAGCCAGTGGGACACAGGCTAGCAGTGTGACACACCTCTTTCCATACTGCCCTAGTGCTGCTGTTGCCAGCAGGGATTCACCTCTCATTTCCTCCTTAAAGCTACCCTGATGTTCATCTAACTCAGATTTTATTGGCATGAAAGTGCTAACTGAAGAAATTTAGTATAATTTCTTGGACTATTAACTCCATGAGTGTGCATCGATTCAGCAAGTGTTTATTTAATGCTCCAGTGTATTAGGGAGCATCCCAGGTGATGAGGGTACAACATGGGCAAAATGCCCATCTGCAGGATGTTCCCATTCTGTGTTGTATTCAAGGCCTGTCACAGGGTTAGCATGAAGCAGATGTGACATGTTAGCACTGAGCAGAGGTGACATGATTAGCACTGAGCAGGTGCTCTATAAGTGCTTGTTGAAAGAAGGAGGAAGGGAACAAGCCCTGTACCAGGTGAGATAGCTTTGCCCAACTTCACCCATTAAAACTCAACATTTGAAAGGTTTGGACTCATCCATTCCCAACTTTGGGACAACTCTATTTCAAAGGAGACTCAACTGTATGCAGGAGCAGGTACTAGTCCACATCCTCATGTTGCTAAAAAGAAAAATGGTTTGCTCTTTTTCTAGATCCTTTTTTTTTTCTTTCTTATCATATTAAAAGGGGAAACAAGAAAGATAATCTCTGGGAAATAAGCAAAGTTTTTAAAGAGTACGAAGGAGTAAAGGTGTACACGGTCTCATCTCTATATCTGCAACACACGTGTAGGATGTTCTTTTCATTTGCTATTTTGGTTCAGATTTCTTATAATGAACTATGACACAACTATACTGAACTATTAAGCACAGAAAGTGTGGGTGGCTTCCTGGTTGTGATTTGAGATGTGCAAGGACACAGTCTAATCTAAACCACCATGGCGCTCTCTCTAGCCTTCCTCTCCTGCCTGAATCTCCACTATCTATGTCAGTCCTTTATTTTAAGATCTTGCCATCATTACTATATCAACAGTGCCAATAGACATTTATGGAGTAGCTGCTATGTATGAATTCTCTGCCAGGCCCTGGACAAATTCTTCCAAAGGGCTCAAGTTAAAAGCCAGTATGTCACTTGCTGGGATCTTACCCACTCATTATTGCCTGCTGCCATATCAACACAGTTACAGCCTGGTGTGGGGAAGAGAGAGACACCTGGAAAGGGTAAAACCCTGGACAAGGAGGCTTTGATTAGGGTGAGTTTGGTCATTGATATATATCATCTTAGCCATGGTATTGTGCCTGGATTTACAAAATAGTCACTTAGCTATCTCCTGTTAAGGTATACTTGCTCCTCCTCTCTTGCTTTTAAAATAAAATCCTATTTCCAAATAGCCTGGTGAAGTCCCACAGGTAAAAAGAAAAAAATATGGGGAATCCTTGACTGTGTAAATTCATTCACTTGGCAAACACTTACTGAGCACCTACTGGATACCAAGCTCTGTTCTAAGTACCGGGGAAGCATCAGGGAAAACATAACAAAGACTTCTAGCCTTTGGAAGATATGTTCAAGCCACAAACCATATCATTGGTTCACTGATAATGGGAAATTCCATAAATTTAATTTGAACCAACCAATGGGGTTTTCTCAAAGTGGAGCTTTAACAGCCCAGTAGATACCTGTCAAGGCTCACAGCTTCAGTTCCAAGCATAAGCTCCTTGGGGCTCAGGCAGAGGCTGACTCATAGAGAAAGAGAAACCACTGACCTGCACCTTTCAAGCAATTCAAACCTTTCTTTAGGAGGAGACCTCTTAGCTAAGTCCCTCTGAAAGGACTCCAAGTGCTTCTCCTGCTGCTCAGCTGTTCTCATCAGGAGGTTTTGTTATGCTGGAAAATTGTTCTCATTCTGGTGAAAAGAAGGAGGGGTTGGGGCTCTGGCAGGAAGCCTAGTATGATGGGTAGAGTGTGGACTTGGAGGACTGGCCACCTGGGTTCAGTTCTGTCCAATACTGTATGCATGACCCCAAGCAATCTCTTTGGCCTCTCTGACCCTCTGTCTCCTCTTCTAGGGCTAACCACATGCACATCAGCACCATCCTGTCCAGGGCCTGGCATTCACTGACAGTAGTTTCCCTTGTTCTCTGTGAAAATTAAGGCAAAAAGAAAACTGAGCGACCCTGATGAGCAGGGCAGTGTGCTTTGGGCTTTGCAAGGGCTTTCTCATTTAATTGATTGGTAACATAAATCTGAAATACTGATGCTTTCATCTCTTCTCTAGGTGCATAGCCAGGGTCCAATCAAAAAACAGAAACCACACACTGGTTAAATAAGGGCAGTTGAATATAAAGGGTAGTTAACTGCAATGAAAGAATAACTGTAAGATATAGAGAACCCCTATGGGATTTCCTTGGTGAGGGACAGCACCAAGGAAGAACAATGTGTAAGGGGCTCAACCCTAGTTGGAGAAGGTCCAAGCAGGCCACTGGATAGCAGAGAAGCTCCAGGCCACAGCGGGTCTGGAATTGCTGGGTGAACACTAGACCACCCTTCCTTGGGCAGGCGGGGAGCAGGCAGTCTCCAGGTCACTGGCAGGGGAGAGGCCAAGGCCTTCAGAGTGAGTGGGCTACATGCGGTGGGGTAGAGAGAGGGAGCGACAGTCCTGGGTGTTTGGGGCCATGGGGGACTATGTCTTGGTCCTGCAGGGGCCTCCAGAGAGAATTTGGATGTTGGTATAGGCAGGAGGCCTTCAGAGTGGGCAGGCCATGCCGAGCTCTCGATTCTGAGTAGAGAGCTATAGGAAGGTCACCACAAAGCCAAGGTAACAAGGTCACAGGTGGACCATGTTCTGGGCTCTATGGCTGGGACAGACCTATGGGATGGCCACAAACCCATACCACTGATTCCCAGCAATGCTGAAAATGACAGGAATGGCCTTCCTCCTGCAGTGTCCGACCAGCACCCTCTGCTGAGCTTGCTTCACATCGAGCTTATTTTAAGTGGCATGGGTAACAGAATTCCATCACTGAGCATTGCTGATGGGTGCATTTGAGGCTGAGGAGCAGTAAATTGGAAACATGAGGTTGCTGATGACCAGGGTTGGAAATTGCCCAGGGTCCCACTGTCAATGGCAGAACCAGGATTTACAGCCAAGTCTGTTGGCCATAAAGCCCTTTCCAACCCAGCTTTTCTAATACAAGAAGTTAAGAAAAACTCCACCAATGGTCCAGAAACTCCCCTCATTTAGACTCAGAACTTCTGAGGGTCAGAGACACTGGGTATCTATACTAACAAAAGGGTATATGCTAATTAGACCAGGAGACCTTCCAGGAGACCTTCCGGACATCCTTCCAGACAAAGCCAGGGTGGCGGGGCCGAGGCAGGAGGCTGTTAGGGGTGATCAGGCCAGGAGGGGAGGGCAGTTGGGGGTGATCAGGCCGGCAAGGGGGGGTCAGTTGGAGGCAAGAAGGCCGGCAGGGGGGCAGTTAGGGGGGCGAGCAGTCCGGCAGGCAGAGTGATTAGGGGTGATCAGGCAGGCAGGCAGGTGAGTGGTTAGGAGCCAGTGGTCCTGGATTGTGAGAGGGATTCCCAGATTGGAGAGGGTGCAGGCCAGCCTGAGGAACGCGCCGCCCCCCCGCCCCCCCCCCCCCCCCCCCGCATGAATTTCGTGCACCGGGCCACTAGTAAGAGTATAATCATCCTTGTTACATGCAACGTGACGACATGTTTATTTGTTGGCTTCTAAGGGCAGGAACACTATGCTACTCATTTCTGAATTTCCAAAACCATGAGCATAGTAGGAGCTGGGTTATTTTTGCTGAATGAATAAGCATATGAATGAACACAAGCGGGGGGAAGCAAATTTAGTAACACTTCCCAACCTGGTTTTGAAAGCAGCATTAAGCTTGAAAACTTACACTCTGCTCACACAGCATTTTGCAACACCACCTCTATTCAACATGCCTTCCATTCTACAAACACATTGTGTTCATTTGTTGGCCTTTCCACAAATTCTGCCTCCTAAGTGTGTCTGCCATGGATCCCATGGACAGGTGTGTTGCCCTGTTGTCCACCCTGTGACAGTCAGGGTTACACGCCTCTTCATTAACGAGAGTGTCCTGGATTCCAACAAAGTGCATGCCACTAATTTGAGTCACTAACAATAGAAGGTGGTATGAGATGAGATCTGCCTTCTCAAATAGCTTATAATCCAGCTGAAGAGAGAAAATGCACATGGAAAAGATAAATCAATCACAATTCTTGACAAGTGCAGTCTCAGGGAACTTCTCAACTGAGTAGAATGGGCAGTAGATGTGGTAGGTGCTGTTGGCTGACTAACTCAACAACATCTCCAAGCCCCCTGCCCTTGCTGGCTCCAACTAAAGTAACTGGAAAACCATACTTTCACACCCCACTGCATAGCAAGATGGAGCCAAGGGGTCAGTTCTGGCCAGTGAATGTATGGGGAATTCCAAGGATGGGCTTCTGGGGAAACTTTGCTTTGCTTCTGTAAGGCACAGATATGGGGAACACCTTGTCTACCCTCTGTCTTCTTCCTGCAATGAGGATGCAATGCCTGATGCTGCAGCTGTCAGCTCCCAGTCAGAAGGCAACTAGCACGAGACTGAAGAGCTAACACACCATGGCTGCGGGGCAGAAAGAGAAAGGACTTGGGAGCCTGCAGACATCTTTGAGCCACTGGAATAATACTGAGACCCACCAGACCTCTTGTGAAGTGAACAACAAAGGTGCTTATATCTGAGGCCACAATCAGTTGGTTATTTTGTTGACTGCATCTAACAGCAGTCCTAATTAACACCAGAGGACAGTATATTGCTGAAGGTGAGGGAAAAGGCATGTGAGGTTCACCCTGGAGCCCTTCTGAAGGTGCTGGGTGAATGGGGGTAGGGATTAATTTGAAGGACAGTATCACTAAGGGCAAAGGGCTGGTCAATATGCCAAGGGATCAAAAGGGCCTGAGGCAAGATGAACTTGGAGTCCAATGGGGGAGGGAGAATGGGGAAATGTGAGAAATTGGATCATCAAAGCCAAGGCCATGGTTCTAAAGGCAAGCACAGCCCCCCAGGGCAAGGAGGGTCAAGCGCTTAGCTCTTCACTCACTTCTGCTGGCCAGCAGCACCTCCACATGTCCTCCTATGGGACAACTTTTCTAAATTCTGGTACTTTTTAAAACTTCTTTCCTCCTTATTTGGACTAGATGCAAATTGCATCATGTCCTTCAACAGTTGTCTACACATCATTAATTTTCCCCTGTGGTTCCAAGAATCTTGATCTGGGAACTTCCCCACTCCCTTACCTCCTGGGCTGCTGTAGCTTTGAGCACGGCTAACCTTTCCTAAATTTCTGCTGAGCTCTCACTATGGGCCCATGTCATTCGTCACTTGATAGATTGAATCCATACCACCTGGGCCTGCAGAAATGAAAACAGCCCGGTCCCCAGCCAAAGAAAGCTTCAAGGCAACCCAAAATATTTCAGGAACTTGAGTTTATTTTTAGGAGTTGCCAGGTTGCCCAGAAAGGACCTTTGCTTTAAAGACTTTGAATGTTGAAATAACACATAATAAAGTGAAGGACACTCATCTAAGGTCCCCAATCCTGAAACCAGATCCTGAACCCCTGTCAGCTCATTTGACCAGCTCATCTTCATTCCATTCCCTCCTGGGAGACAAGAAATCTCCAGCGAGTTGCTGTTACAATCCTTTCCTGATTTCTTGGGAAAAACATAGAGTTTGTAAAAAGACCAGTTTGATCTCTTACTGGGAGTGGACAGGGTTTCCTTTCCCAGAGCTCAGGGCTCAGGGCATTCAGTGGAACCTGCCTGGTGACAGGCTGTGAGAGAAAGAGCACTGGACCATGAGTTTTATGTGGCCATTGCCTATCTCAGGTGATGTGGGCAAGTAGCAGAACTGTCCCCAACAGTAACAATCATTAAGCCCCACAGAAATCTTAACACATGGCAGGCGCTGTTCTGTGCCTCGCATACACCAATGCAGTTAATCTCTGTAAAATGGCATAGAAATGGATGCCTTTGGGACTTCAGGTTGTGTCATGTTAGGAAGCAATATACCAGCTACTCCCACACATGAGAGGGCCGTGTGGGGATAAGCCCCCAAGTACATGGTCAGGAAAGCAGCTGTCTTCCTTTCCCGCAGGTGTCTTTATTTTCCTGCATTTGGGAGAGGAGAGGAGCCTTGATCTTCATATCTGCACTGGGAGATATGCAAACGTAAGAAAAATGGAGTTGGGAAGGCCAGGGATGTTTATTGAATCCCACCAGGCATTTCTGAGCAGTCTTTGGTTTTTTGCTGTGTCTCGAAGAGTCTGGACTTGGATGAGGAGTGAAAAGAAAGGGGAGCGGGAATGGAAAGAGGGTTGGGCCTCGGAAAATCCAGGTTTGGTCCTGGATGCGCTGTGACGTGGAAAGTGGCTTTGGATAAGTCATCGGATCTCTCTGGGGTTGCTTGCTTCTTGCACAGTAACGTGAGAGGGTGGAGAGTATCTCTTGGCTCCCATAGCTTTGGTGCTCTATGACCTGCTGCCATGTAAACAGCACGAACACTGAACTGGGGCTTAAACCTCACCTTCCATTTGGAACTAGGTTTTCCTTTTACTCCTAGGGCTTCTAGGTCTAACTCTATATCTAGGGGAGTTGTTAGGGGAAGGGACACAGCATGTCACCATAGGTAGATCGATCCAGAATGAGGCAGTGGGGCCCCAGAGAGGGCCGGGGAAGAGACTGAGTTCTGGAGAGCAGGTCCCCATAGGGCAGGGCACTCCCTGGAGTTGGCTCTTGTCCTGCCTCTCTCATCTCTGCTTCTCTCTCCTCTCTGCAGTAAGTAGACTGCACTGTGGGCCCTCAAGCTGATCCCATGGAGTTCTGGAGCCTCACAGACCTAGTCCAAGTCAATAAAATCACCACAGCCACAGAACAGATGACCAGTGGCCATTGGCCCCCAACTTTGCTAATCATTTGGGGGTTGACGAATGTTACGACTTCCTTTTCCCAGGAAATCTTGTTTTACCCACACAATTTTGTGCATAATTTCAGGGGTCTCCAGACCCCCTTGAGCCCATCAATCCCCATTTCAGGGCCCCAGGCCCACAGAATGAATCCCTGCTGTCAGTCATGAGCAGGGGTTGGGGGTTGGGGGGAGTGGCATGGTATTGTTTAGTTTCCACAGCTCGAAACTCCTCTGCAGATTTCAGACTGGACAACAGGGGGGAAACTGAAATCTTAGTCAGGTTCTCGGACAGTGTTTTCAAATCAATATATCTCTTCACCTGTTTTTAGAATTTGTGAGCAAAGTCAAAACCAAAGTAGTAGCAATTACCGTACTGCATTGACAATAATACCTTGTACACAGCAAGTTCTTGTAAACTTTAGAAACAGGAAGTACTTGTCACCGTTACTACACTACAACTTTGCCTATTCAGCGTGACTTCAAAGTGTACAGTAATGATGGCAATCAGCACTTGGAAAACCTGAATATAAATATAGGCAGGTCACCTGTCTCAGATGGTTATTACCAAAAATGAGAAAGTGCAGACTTGGGGCTTGAAGAGCCCCTGACATGCCATATGTCTCTTCTAGTACAGAGGAGGGCAGCTATATGTCCTGGGGTTTGGCTTCTGCTTAAGCAGAACTCTCCCCTCAATGCGTACAGGTCTAAGCAGGTACAGTTACCAGCCGGCAGTAACAGTGACTCAGAGATTCAGAGAACGCTTCATTCAGCAGGAGAAACAAAAGTTCCTGGAATAATGAGATCCATGCAGGAAGGACGGGGTTAGTCTTGTTTAACTTGGAGCAAGGCACATGGTAGCTGCTCAAAAAATAGGTCAAATGAGTGAATATTCATCCAGTCTGTTCTTGGTCCAGTGTCAGCATAGACAGGAAGGCTTTGCCCCTTCCAAGTCTGGTTTTCATCTCATTCTCTGTCAATTTGTCTGTTGAGACATTGACCTCCTACCTGAAACAATTGCCCGACTGTCCTGTGCTTTGGTTAATAAGAATTTTCTAGTAAACTGTAACTCTTCTACATCACTAATAATTTGATGCTTGGTTGGCCTTGGTCTTCTTTAGATCTAAACGGAAGCCATCTGTTTTCTTTTGAGCAGAGAGAAAAGCAGCTCTTGTTTCCATCATGAACAATTGAGGTTTTCAATATATACTACCCAGAAGGCATCAGCATAGTTGTACCCATGGGCACCAGACACTGACAGTGGCAATGTCCCATTGACCATGGGCCCAGAGTTGTGCGATCACAAAGTGCAGCTGAAGGGTTAAGTTTCAAACACCTGTACTTGAAAGATGCGGGGATCAAAGGCAGGAAGTGGGGAGGAGCATGTGCAGAGGAGACTGGAAATTCAGGGACCTCTTTTGATGGAGCCCTCAAAATCAACTTTCCCCTTATAGACGGAAGGAAAAAGAATGATTCACAAAGAAGCTTCTGGGAAGCTGAAGTTGTTGGGGAAATGCTTTGAGAACCAAGGAAAAAAAGAAAGTATCTGAGAGTCAATGCAGTGATTTGAGGTAGGAAAGCAAAAAACAAATAAAAATGCTGAGCTGACATACGCACTTATGATGGTTTGAAAATTCACATACACTACTTCTGGTATGCATGAGTTAACACAGTCTCTCTGTTCTTTCGCTGGAACTGGGCTTGTCTTTCTCATGAGCTCCCAATCACAGGTAGGGACTTGGAGAATAAGTTTTCTCTCGGACTGAGCCTCGGGTCCAACAACTCAAATAGGCCTTCAGGGAGTGTTCAGGCCCTTAGTTCTGCGCACCCTGACCCTGCTCCTCAGAAACTGGTGTCTGAGCTGCCTACCCTGGGAGATGGGTGGGAACTTGTCCCCATGTCCCAAGAGGGAGGTAGAGAAAGATCTCCCGTCCTCACGGTTTCTTTGGCTTCTTCTAACACAATCCTAAAGTCAGGATGAGGTCAGGATGGTTTCCCCCCTGGCCCTGACTCTATCTCTGTGAGCATTTTTGTCTCAGTGTCTTCAAGGGTTGGGTGCCCTTGTCTACACCCTCACATGCTCCCGCTTTCTGACTGCACAGAGATAAAATTCTAATAAGAGAGGAACTTAGAAGCCTCCTCTCTCAATAAAGCCAGACTTTAAAACGCATTGTCCTGCTTAAAAAAAAAAATACAAAAAAGCACACCTGTTTTTTTCATCTGTTTGACTCCCTCAGCACAACCTACCAACCATCTGCACCTCACCCCAGGCCACCCCATTCCCCCAGTGGCTTTGGAAGAAGGCCCTGGAGGCAGAAACGGAAAAACGAACATTTTTTTCTGATCCCTCCCTGCACACACCACTGGCAACTGCGTTCATTTCCTAGGGTCCAGGAAACAAATTACCACAAACTCTAACAGCACACATTTACTCTCTCAGCTCTAAAGGCCGAGAGTCTGAGATCAAGGTCCCGGGGGGCGGGGGGGGGGGGGGGGGGGGGCGGGGGGGGGGGCTCCCTCTGAAAGCCCCAGGGAAGAAGCAATCCTTCTTTGTCTTGTTCACCTCATCTTAACTAATGACCTCATCTTAACCAATTACAGCTGCAAGGACCCTAGTTCCACATGAGGTTCCAGATGGACATAAATTATTGGGGGGTGGGGGGTAAAGGGGGACATGATTCAACCCTCTATAGCAGCTCATTCTTCCCCAGCTGGCCCCGCTTCGAGTCGCTGGGTGGCGTGGGCTTCAGAAGAAGAGAGAGGGTTAGAATGGGATTCCAGCTGCAGTTCTAGGGATGCTGGTGCTCTTCTGGGACTGATGTTTGCTTCTGTGCTAAGCAGTCTGTCGGGAGAGTGGAATTCGGTACCCCCTGGGCTGTTCCGTGTCACTACCCTGCTCTTATGAAGCAGCATCCTGGAGCCCAGCCTCCAGACCTGAAGCAGCGTGGACCGCTTCAGAATGTTCTTAAGGGACCTGCCCAGGCCGGAGCTGATGCCCCCACCACCCCCCACCCCCTGCTGAAGGAAAGGCAGTGACTGGGGAGTTCCCTGTGTTTGTCACCAGATTTCGACCCCGAACTAGAAATCTTAACGACAAAGGGGTAAACGGTTCTCGTAATGGTTAATTTCCACCCAACACCATCAGTTTGATAGTAAATGTGAAAGCACTTGTTTTTAAAACATCACTTGAAAAAAAAATGCCCAAAATCTCAAGGCAGTATCAAAATACCTGTGCTGACTCAGAAAGATAATTTTTTGAGCATCAGCAGAAAGGGGAACTTGCAGAATTTGCCATCTTACCTCCTGCCCCAGCCCCACCCCCACCTCAGCTCTGCAAATTCGTGGAGGCCGTGAATTTGGAGGGGGTGGGAGAACACGGTTGTTCCTGTTTCTGTCTTGCCTATTTAACTGTATTTAATTCAGTTTAACAAATAATAATGACAGGCAGTGGATCTGGGTGTTCACACATGAATGAAACCCAGCTCTACCCCACAAAGCTCCTGGAGTAACAGCCCAGCTGGGCAGACCAACAGCTATCACAGACAGTGAATGCCAGCAGAGGGGAATGAAACGCTAGAGGAGAAATTCATTCTCTTTCAGGGAGAGGAAGACCCTCCCAGTGAAAGATTCTGTCTTCTTGAAACTTACATTCTGTGTGTAAGGAGGTAGACAAGGTCAAAGAGGTCAGCAGATGCTCAAGAGAAGGTAGAGGAAACAGCACGCACAAAGGCACTGGGGCAGGCAAGTGCTCAGTTATCCAGAATGACTAGGATGTGGGGACCCTGGAAGGGGAAGGGTGGGAGCAGGGAGATGGTGTGGAAAGGGGCTACGCCTAATGCCTGGCACAGAGCATTCAGATTGATTCCTGCAGTGAGAAGGTCCACCACAGTTTGACAGGGGCTGGGAAGGTGTTGTTTTAAACAAGGGAATGACATTCCCAGATGTAGGCTTCAGGAAGACTGTCTCAGTAGCCTTTGGACAGCATCTTAGAAGAAGCCAATGGAAAGCAATGTATTGCAATGGTCCAGGTAAAATGATGAAGCCTGAGCAACAGTGGTGGCTGAAGGGATGTAGAGTGTTGACAGATGACTCATGTCCCTCAAAAAGATATGTTCGAATCCTAACCTGTGGTACCTGTGCATGTGACCTAATCAAGTCCACCTTGGATTAGGTGGCTGGTGTCTTTATAAGAAGAGGGAAATCTGAATGCAGGGACACTCATGGAAAACACCATGTGACCAGAGAGGCAGAAGTTGGAGAGATGAGGCTACCAGGATGGCCGGCAACCACAGAAGCTATGGGAGAGAGGCATGGAACAGCTTCTTCCTGAGCCTCCAGACAACCAGCCCTGCTGACACCTTGATTTCAGATTTCTGCCCTTCGGAGCTGTGGGAGAATCCATCGCTGTTGTTTTAAGCTACCCAGCGAGACAATTCGTTATGCCAGCCTTCAGAACCAATAGAGCAGTGATGGCGAACCTTTTGAACTCGGTGTGTCAGCATTTTGAAAAACCCTAACTTAACTCTGGTGCCGTGTCATATATAGAAATTTTTTTGATATTTGCAACCATAGTAAAACAAAGACTTATATTTTTGATATTTATTTTAAATATTGAAATGCCATTTAACAAAGAAAAATCAACCAGAAAAATGAGTTCGCCTGTCACCTCTGACACGTGTGTCATAGGTTCGCCATCACTGCAATAGAGAGAGGAAGCTCCTGACTCAGGAGACACCGTGGAGGCAGAATTGACAGGGTTTGGGGACCGGGGACAAGAGGACATAAGGGCCACTCTCGGGTTTCCAGCTCGGGGGATTCCACTACAAGCTCCTTGAGGGGTTGAGACACCTGCTTGCTGTAATACTTGGTACACTCAGTAGATGCTTAATAAACACGTGCTGGCTCAGCTGTCGTCTTTGGGCTGTAACAGAGCCACTGTAAACTTAGCTACTTGTGTCAAAGTTCTGGGGGGATCTGGGGGAAAGGTGAAGGCTGTGTGCCAGGACTGCCAAGAGGGCCAGAGTGGGTTCAGAATCGTGGCAGTAGACGTCTGCCGTTCCTGTGTCTGATTGCAGGCACCTGGGAGGAACGCTAGACACCATGATGGAGTGCAGTGTGGTGGGTGCCGAGGTTCATCTCTCTCTGTCACCACAGGCCACATCCTGAACTCTGTCCTCAGCCCCAATTATAAGACAAACAGTAACATCACTGAGTACACCAGCTTGGAGGACGTGATGTGGGACCCTCTTCCTCCCCAGCAGCCTGCCAAGTGCCCCCACCTCCACTTCTCTTGAGAATCCTCAGAGGATCCTTCAAATCAATCACAGGCTAAGAGGCTTCTCCGCCCTCCCTTTCCTGGCAGTGTGGAGACTCCAGGGGTCTGGCCAGGGGTTAACTAGCCTGGGCCATCCCCATTGGTGGACGGAACATCACCAGGTCAACATGCACAGTGCAGGCCTGCAGGGTGTGGCCTGAGCATGGGCCCCACCAAGGGGACAGGGACTTTGGAGCACACAGGAAGCTGGAGACCTGAGCTGATCTGGGCCTTTTGCAGAGAAGATAGTCAAAATCTAGGAAGGAAGGTGATGCCAGAGGAGCCCAGGAGAAGCTGGCTGTTGCCTTCCCTCTGCTTCTTCCTATCCTTGTCCTTCTCCATGAAGGTAACTCAGAAGAGAAACTGGGGTGAAAGGGAGCAGCTGATGGGGCCACTCCTCTGTTTTGTATGGTTGGCTTTCTCCAAGTTCATATCCATCAGTGGTTTTTCAGGCCAATCCTCGGAGTTTCCGGGTCCTCTGAAAAGCGTAGCATGGTCACAGTGGTCATGAGGCCAGGTCTGGACATGAATTAGCATGTCCAGTGGCTCCAACTTCCCGCCTCCTTCCATCTTAGTTCTGCCCACTCCAACCCCAGGAGTGCTCTGGGAGGCGAAACTGCCATTCAGAAACTGGAGATGGGGAGGTGGAGGGACCCTAAATGAGGCACTCCTGTTCCCTCACCTTGTTGTTGAAGGACTGTTACCCGCCCCCCACCCCAGTGCCTCTCCTGGGATTTCCTTCCTGTTCGCTCTGTAGTCAAGCAGATGGGGAGGTGGTTCTTCACTGCCTCAAGGGGCTGCACTCAACTCTCAGCTCCCTGGCATCAAAGGCCTAAAATCCTGGGAGTTTAGAGGATTTTCAGAAGTTAGAAGGTCCCGAGGCCTGGCACCCTTCCTGGAGCAGCGCCCCCTTTTACAGCACTTACCACTACAGATGTCCCAGGTAGGTCTGTTCACTGCCTGTCCCCTACGGCAAGGTGAGTGTCCTGAGGGCAGGACTGTGCCTTGCTCGCTGTGATGTCCCTGGCACACAGAAACGGGTCTGACACATGGCAGGTGTTCAATGAATATTTGTTGGATGAAGAACATAGACATGGAAAGAGTATTTTGATCAGAGACTGACCTCCCCTGGGGAGAGGGATTTGCTGGCCTAAGAATGAAGGCAGGACAGAGGGACCTGGGGTGTCTCTGCTCCCAGCTTCCAGGACAATGCCGATGCCAAGGAGTCAGCAAGAGCCTGGGGGACATGGCTGTGTGGCACCTGCAAGGTGGGTCATCAGGCTCCTGGGGGACACAGAAAGAGCAGGAACCACTGGACCTGAGGCCATCCGTGGTGACCTCTGTGACCTACAGCACCAGGACTGCACGTGAGGACCTATGAAGACTCAGGTGAATGTTTCCTGCAGTCTGCAAATGTTGCTCAAAACGGTGAGTTCTTGCCATGTTTCCTGCGCCCAAGTGTTGGACTGGCTTTGTCCTAGCTGCCTCTGTCTGTGAAGACTCGGGATTTGTTGTGCACGAGCCTATGTCCCTTCTGTTAGCGACAGGAAGAGCAGTCAGAGGGGCAGTGCGAGGGCCATGTCATTACTGTACATGTGTGTGAAGCTAATGAATTTAGGAGGAACGGGGTTTTTTGGAGGGACAGGTGGAGGTGTCCAAAGGTATTTTGAGCACAGCAGGAACATTCTGCTACTTGCCTGGCCCTTGGCTGAGTTTCTTCCCTCAACTTCGAGTCATAAGGCCCCGCAGGCTCTGGCCCAAACCTCCCTAATATCATCATCTATACTCACCTGGTTCCACCCAAACTGGGCCTTGGTTTCTCTTAATATGTCCCCTGAGCCAATTAATTCTCAAATGTGGTCACTTAATGATGGCTAATTACATCAGAAGTTTATATGTTCAGTAAAAATGGGTTAGGTCAGAGCCTCTTCTGGTAATCTCTTCTTAGCAATTAGATTGACTCACAGTGTGGATTTGGAAGTGATTAACCTACATTCCTTTAAAATGCATGTTAAAGTTCATGTTTTCATGATCACAGCAATTAGTTTAAGTTAGCAAGGTAGCACTGAAGTGCGAATCACATCTGGGATCCACATACTGAGTCCACCCAGTTTTTGGTTAATGTCATCGTTTCCTCCTCTCTGTTCGTGTGTGATGTCACAAAAGAGCAAAGATAAGCATCCGTGGAATTCAGACCATGTCAAGTTGTCCAAAGGGAAGGAATTCTCACATAGGACTTTGAAAAGCCCCATTTTTACCAAGACTGTGTACTCATCGAATTATTACTACAGAATCTACCAGTTCTGGAAAAGCCCTCACCAACCAGAGGGTAAGAATATCTTTTATCCTCTGGTGGGAAGCTGTAGGCCAGCCTTGTTAGGTAGAGTCCCAGAGCATGGGAAGGAGATGGCTGGAGCCTTAGGAACCTGTCTCAGCAGCGATGCCGAGTGCCCATTTTGGAGGAAGTTATCTGATCCGCTTGCCCTGAGAACTGGTCTGATACTGGTCCAGCTGTTGGTTTATGGTTCTAACTAGCAAGGTCATGGACATATTTTTTAACTACTTATCTTTTAAAAAAACACAAAACTTTTGTTTATTTGAGTAGATAACACACACACAAATAATACACACACACACACACACACACACACACAGTACAAAATTCACAAGGTACACAGTGAAAGGCAATAGAATGACAATTAAGTGTCCCTCCAACCACAGCCACCCTCTCCGTCCCTTTCACCAGAGGCAGCCACAGTTATCAGAGTTTATTTTCGTTCTAAAGAGGGTCAAGGAACTCAGACCTAAAATGGAATTAGAAGTTAGGTAATGTCATGGTTGGGGCTCCAGGGCCTGAAGTCGGGCAGGCTGTTCAAAGCCAGGCCGCACCACCCCCTGACCGGAGCCCGGACAGCAGCAGGACTTATCTCGCTGGGTTGTTGAGATAATTACGCTCACGCACTGAAGTCATAGCACAGTCCCTGGCACACATCTCCACTCAATAACCGGAAGCTATTATTAGCTATTGGGCAATTGGGAGTGGTGCAGGAGAGTAGGAGGGTGGGGTGGGGCGAATTGAATACTCCCAGGGAAAAACCCTATGCCTTTGTTACAGTGTGGTCTCTGGAAATCCCTGGGAGTTTGTTAGAAATACAGGTTCCTAGGCCCCACCCCAGACATGCTGAACCAGATGATCTGCTGAGCTCCCCAGTGATCTGCAAGCAAGGAGGAGTTTGAGGAGCACAATCCTGTAGGAGCCTAGGCATCGACTCCTGGCTTCTGGGAAGATGGCCATGCTGTTCTTGAGCCCTTAGACATCTCAGATGAAAACCCATGACAAAAACACTTTGAAGGGAAAAGCCATCCCCCACTCACTCCCCAGATGTCAATTTACATCTGATTTCCCCAGCCCAGTAACCTGTGACCTCCAAGACCACTGGAATGTGTCCTGTTTTGTCCTGTAGCTTGACAGTAACCCGATAGATGGCTTGGGGGCAGGGTGGCATGTTGTTTTTAAAGTGATACAAGAGACACAGTGGAGCCTGCCCAACAAGCAGCAGGGCTGCCGGGATGCCAACTGGGACACTAAGGCCCTGGAAGTTGGGGGCTTAGTTAGAGCTTGTCGTTAGAAATAAGCGTTGCATGTGGGTTAGGTCTTGGAGGCTGAGGGGGCCCTACAGTGACAATTACTGCTGTTTGCCACTTGTTCCAAACCAGTAGACCTGGGTGAGGAATGTATGGCATACAGGAAGGAGCCCTTTCTTCTAAAATAGAATTACATACTCTAATGGTGAATGCATATCATTATATATTTGTCAAGACCCATAGAATATACACCACCAAGAGTGAAACCGTATTGTAGACTATGCACTCTGAGCAATAATGATGTGTCAGTGTAGGTTCATTGATTGTAAGAAATGGACCACTCTGGTAGGGGATGTGCTTTGTATGTGGGGGTAGTTGTCATATAAAAAATCTGTGTACCTTCCACTCAATTTTTCTGTGAACCTAAAACTGCACTAGAACAGAAAGTCTATTTAAAAAAAAAAAAATAAAAGAGAGAGAGAATGAGAGAGAGAGAAAATTACATTTTTTCACTGGATCAGCTTTAGAAGAGGGGACAAACAAGGTTGAGGCCTAGGGCAGTATGTTTTTTAGAAATCACAATTGCAACAGAAATTACTAAGCTGGGCTGTCCAACCCAGTAGCCATTAGCCATATGTGGCTAGTGAGTATCTGCTGCAACTAAGAAATTGAATTTTAAGTTTTATTGAATTTTAATTAATTTACATGTAAATGAAAAATGGACATGTGTGATTCAGTGAGAGACTATTTTAAGTAGATTTGGAACAATTTGGGCATGTGAATCTACTCTTTCAACTGTTAATTTCATGAAATCGCAATACAGATCAAGCATTTCCAATGCAAAGTTAGCACCCAAACTGAGATATGCTGGCAGCCAAAAAAAAAGTAAAATATCTCATTAATATAGATTACACATTGAAATAATATTTTGGTTATGTTGAATATATTAATAAGATGTTCAAGTTTACTTTGCTTGTATTTTTAAACTTCTTTTTTTAATGTGGCTTCCAAAAAATTAAAATTACATATCTGGCTTACTCTTATATACTGCTGGTTAGAATGTAAAATGGTGCAGACTGGTACTTCCTCAAAAGGTTACATATAGAGTACCCAGCAATTCCACTCCTGGGTATCTACCCAAGAGAACTGAAAACATGTGTCCACACAAAAACTTGTACATGAATGTTTATACAGGCATTATCCATAGTAGCTACCAAATGGAAAGAGCCCAAATGCCCATCAACTGATGAATGGATAAAAATAAATGTGGTATCTCCATACAGTGTAATATTACCCAACCATAAAAGGAATGAAGAACTGATAGATGCTCCAACATGGATGACCCTTGAAAATATTATGTTAAGTGAACAAAAGCAGAAAGACAAAAGCCACTTATTGTATGATTCCTTTTATATGAAACTAGAGGCCCAGTACACGGATTTGTGCACTGGTGGGGTCCCTCAGCCTGGACCACACCCTCTTGCAACCTGGGACCCCTCAGGGGGATGTCGGACTGCCGGTTTCTGCCCAATCCCCAATTAACCAGCAGTCCGACATCCCCCGAGGGATGTAGTAGTGCACAAAGCGGCAGGCGGCCAGGGAGGAGCCCAAGCCCTGGCTGGGTGCTGCACCACTCCACTCATCCTGGCCCCACTGTGCCTGCCGCCACTGCTGCTAGGTAGCACTGCTGTGGAGGCGGGAGAGGCTCACACTGCCGCAGCTGCACTTGCCAGCTGTGAGCCCAGCATCAGCACCAGCTGAGCAGCACTCCTGCTGTGGGATTGCACTGACCACCAGGGGGAAGTTCCTGCATTGAGCATCTGCCCCCTGGTGGTCAGTGAGCGACATAGTGACTGGTCGACCGGTCATTCAGACTCTTAGGCTTTTATATATATAGATATCCAGAATAGGCATATCTACAGAGACAAAAATTAGGGTTTGCCAAAAGATAGGAAAAGAGCAAAATAGAAAGTCACTATTAATAAGTTTCTCTGGGGGATGATAAAAATATTCTGGATTTAAATAGTGGTGATGATTGCATAACTTGTGAATATATACAAAATTACATATGTGGTTTGCATAAAATTCCCATTGGACAGAGCTGATTTGGTATAGAATTTAGCCACAGCTAATCAATATAGGGTGATTTTTGCTGCCCCATCCCCTCAGGGGACATTTGACAATGTCTGGAGATATTTTTGGTTGCCAGAATATTCTCTGAAAATTGAAAAGGAAGGAAGGAAGGAAGAAAGGAAGGAAGGAAGGAGAAAGGGAGGAAGTGGGTTGTTAAGTTTATGGTGTAATTGTACATTTTTAATGAATTGCCTATTTGATTCCTTTGCCTATTTTTGATTAAGCTGTTCATCTTTTTGTACACTTTTTTCTTTACCTACTCATTACAAGTGTCTTTCTAAGTTTTTATTTGTCTTTAAATTCTATCGTGGTGTCTTTTATGTGCAAGATTCTTACATTGTCTGATTTATCAATTTTTCCCCTTTATGTTTAAAAAGGCTTTCCTCCCCTTAGGATCCACATTTTCTTCCACTTTATTTGATATATATTTTGTTAGCTGATGTGAAATTAGGGGTTCCAGGGACTTTAGTGCCTAGGAAACAGAGATCTTCATGTTTCACCCCTTCAGCTTGCACTAAGCAAAGAAGCCCAAGGAGGAGGAGAAATTACTTATTAAGACATACCGCTGTTTAATGGCAGAACCGGGACTAAATCAAGGATTCTTGGCCCCAGTTTGCTTTTCCTTTTTTAAAAAAATTAGTTTTTAATAATACTGGTAATAATCCAATAGTTTGCATCAAAAACATGATATCACTAAACACCCCTCTGAGTGCAAGATTCTTATTTCCCTCCCCAAAGTTAGTCACCATTATCATTTCGGTGTGGATTCTTCCAGACTTAAAAAAACAACAACTATATATATGTGTGTGTGGGGGGGAGGGGGGTGTATACACAAATAATATAAACTATTATGGGCTGGGTTTGGGGCATGAATGATATCATAGAGTACCATAGTGTATCATTCTGTAATATACCTTACTCACACTATACATAATGTTTCTTAATGGCTACCATTTAAACAGGCTACATTTTATTTAGCCATTTCCACATAAATGTTTCCTTAGACAAATAATTCTGCAGCACATATTATGGTACATATCTCCTTAGGCCTGTAAACAAGATTCCTCAAGAGTAGATACTGAAAAATAAAACTACTACATAATGGGTCATGCTGTTTTTAATTTTAAGTGATAGCATCGTACTCTTGCTGGCAATCAGTGTACCCATTTCTTCATAATCTCAACAACTTGATATTAGTCATCCTTGTTATACATCTTCCTATATGTTTTTTAACAATTTGTATTCCCTCTTCTATAAACTTCACATTTATTTAATTTTACCTTTTTAAAATATATTTTTATTGATTTCAGAGAGGAAGGAAGAGGGAGAGATAGAAACATCAATGATGAGAGAGAATCATTGATTGGCTGCCACCTGCACGACCCCCACCTGGGCAGGTGCCCTTGACCGGAATCGAACCTGGGACCCTTCAGTCCGCAGGTCGACGCTCCATCCACCAAGCCAAACTGGCCAGGGCTAATTTGACCTTTTTAAAAATTCAGTTGTTAGGAGTATTTTTCTTATCTATTTGTTTTTTATATACTTTGGAAATTAATCTTTCTCTATTATATATTCTACCAATTTCTCCTGGTGTGTCAATTTCATTTACATTTTAATAATGTGTATTTTTTGTTATATAGAAACTTTTAATTTTTTTAAAAATATATTTTATTGATTTTTTTACAGAGAGGAAGGGAAAGAGATAGAGAGCCAGAAACATCGATGAGAGAGAAACATCGATTAGCCGCCTCCTGCACATCTCCCACTGGGGATGTGCCCGCAACCCAGGTACATGCCCTTGACCGGAATCGAACCCGGGACCCCTCAGTCCGCAGGCCGACGCTCTATCCACTGAGCCAAACCGGTTTCGGCGAAACTTTTAATTTTATGTAATCAAAATTATCCATTTTATTCTTTGCTTTATTTTTTTGTTGTTATTGTTGTTCTTTGGGTCCTAAGAAGAACTTACGGCTTTCAAGGTCATAAAAATAGTTTCCTATACTTTCTCCAGTAGCCTATAGTTTTGTTTTGTTTTTTAATATTGAACTCAGAGACCCCCCTGGAGTTTATTTGGGGTCCATTGTCAGGTACTGGTCTTGTTGTTTTTTCTCATATGGTTGACTGTGTCACCATTGAAAATTTTGTTTCTTCTCTAAAACTTGAGAGGCTATTTCTATCATAAGCCAATTTCCAATATATTCTTGGGTCTGATTCTGTACTCTCTACTCAGTTTGGTTTATCTACTTATCTATTTGGGGCTACTACCATACTGTTTTCATGACCATAGCTTTGTCATTTGTACTGATAGATGGTTAGTTAGCTAGTCCACGTTTTTTCTATCCCATTTCAGCAAAGCAAGTTCATTTTCAATCATAGCAAAAGGACCACTAAGTATGCCTATGGCACTCAGCTCCCACCCGAGGCAGGGATGAGATGTTTGCTACAGGGACTACCACCCACCCTAGCAGCCAAGTGACCCTCCTCTCCAGCCTCTACTGCTGCCACTCAAATTCCTGTCACTGAACTGCTCCTCAAAATAAAACTCAGCTGGACATGACACACCTGTTTTGGATTAGTTACAATAAATCAGGATCTGTATTTATTTCAGTTGCCGGGCAGGTGAAGAACAAGCCACTAGGAAGCAGGGAAAAATCCAAATCATGAGGTTTTTTCCCTCTTCGGGCGAAGTGGTTATACTAGCCAAGCCCGAAACTTCCCGTTTCCTAAACCCTGTGATCCTTTACAGGAATGCCTCAAGTTGTAGTTTTCTCTCTAGGTCTCAGCCTTATTAAGCTGATGGTTTAAATTCTACTGCCCATGAGAATCACCTAGAGAGCTTATTAAAAGTGCAGCTTCAACACGTCTGAGGGAAATTTTAGAGATCTGTATTTTTAAACATGCACCTTAGTAGGTGATACAATGCAAATAAATCCAGGCCCTCGCTTTTGATGCGTTGCCCTGAGGACTCAGAGCACCTGAGCAGAAGGAGGCCTTTGTGCTCCGTGAGATCTCTGTGCTACAACACATGTGCTGTAATGACTTAGCCCTATGAGATGGGTGAATAGGGGGGTGGCCCTATGAGATGGGTGAATAGGGGGGTGGCCCTATGAGATGGGTGAATAGGGGGGTGGCCCTATGAGATGGGTGAATAGGGGGGTGGCCCTATGAGATGGGTGAATAGGGGGGTGGCCCTATGAGATGGGTGAATAGGGGGGTGACCCTATGAGATGGGTGAATAGGGGAATGGCCCTATGAGATGAGTTAATAGGGGAAAGACATCAATATAACGCAGATGCTGCATTGGTTTATATGAGATTTTCCTAGGCTAAGGGGCTCTGAATCCCTGGAGTAAATGATAGAATCTTGAGCAGGAAATGAAATAGCCTATAACTCAGCTTTTGCACTAGCAGCAGGGACCCTTTCAAGTCAATTTTAATACAATTGAAACCACATCCTGGCCCAGCGGTCCTCTCTCCTAAGAAGCACACTCCAGGCCTGTGTGATGAGGGCAGGTGGCATCTCCCAGGCCCACCTTCACAGCAGCCCCGCTGGCTGCTGGAGATCCACTCTGCCTCAGCACCCGCCAGCTTGCTCTGTCTAAAGGTATTTAGCATTTCCACTCAATTATCTTGTGTATTTTTAACCACTGGCCAACCCGAGCCACCGCCCTCGCTGGTCCAAGAGAGCTTCCTGGGTACCTTTTTGCTTTTGTCTCTGGTATTAAAAGGGCCTGTTCATGAAGTGATCTGTGAGAATGCTATTTCCCAGGAGTTCTGATATTTTAAGTGTGTGATTTTGCAGAATGTGAGGTGTTTCAGAAATGCATATACTGCACTGAAGCAGGAACCCGTGTGTGTGGAGGATACCCATTGCTGTGCTTTGTTCCTTGACTAAGATTGGGGGAAACCAGGGGGAAGGGGTCCCAAAATGCCTGAGAATGCTTTCACATGGTAACAACTTTGAGCTCTCTGCAGCCCTTGCGGGGGGTGGGGGGAAGACCTGGAGCCCCCCAGGGCCCCCCCTGCATTCCTGGCCCACCCTAGAACCACCTAAATCAGGACTTCTGACTTCTGGAGGTAGAAAGACCACAGGTGATTTTAAAGCACAATGAGGATTCTCCACCTTGGAGGTACAGAGAATCACCTGGGAGCATTTAAAACCCCCAATGCCCAAGCCATACCACAGACAGAATGTGAGCAGAATGTCTGGGAGCGGAACTTGGGCATCAGAATGTTTTAAGGTCCTAGGTGGTCCCACACGTAGCCAGGGTTGAGGCCACTGTTTGGGGCTTTTCTAATCTGGGAAAGATCTCATCTCTAGACCAGGGCATCTGGAACATCAGTGTGCATACGTGTCTCCTACGAATCGGGTTAAAATGCAGATTCTGGGTCAGTGGGACTGAGGCAGGGCCTGGGATTCTGCATTTTGACAAACTGTCTGCAGACCACACTGAGTAGCAAGGCTGTGAACTAATGATGTTCCCTTGATTATTTAACATGAACTGAGTACTGTTACTGCAGTGAACCAGGACATCCAATCATCTTGCAGGTCCAGGGCAATGACGGTATTGGCAGGAGTGGTGCATCAGGCTTTGTGATTAAAAACAAACAAATGGTTGGCCTACTCCCTGGGTCAGCCATGAGCGGTGCTGACAGGAGACGCGACTGCCAGGTGCTGAGAGATGAGCACTTATAAACTTCTGCCCTTCCCATCATCAGTAGAGAGCTGGCTTATCGGCCTCCTGGAGACAGTTTTAACAGTTGTTATTTTGGTGGGGACACATTTTATTATGCAAATGAATCCAAAATTTCAGGTTGTGCTGGCCCAGATATAAAAAACTATATTGCAAGAAGGTTGGATTGTCTGCTTATATTTTTCTAGGCTTAAAAGATTTTTTGCTGGAGACCTACTATGCACCCTGCCTGTCACTAGCTACCTGTCCATGCAAATTTTCAAGTTGCTGCATGCCCTGCTCTTGCTCTGTCTGCCTAGCTACTAGGCTGAACTTAGATTAAACTGAAGTTTCCTACCACAGTTATCACATGAACCTACACAGGTGATGTGTTTGCGTAGATTTAATACACAATACAAGTGCATCAATACAAGTAAAACTGGGGAAATCTGAATAAGATCAGTAGAAGCTGTAATTGTCAGAGCATCTACTGATCTTATTGGTTGTGATATTATCCTACAGCTTTGCACAATGCTACTAATCGGGGGAACCTGGGCAAAGTGTACAGCGAGTGCTATGTATTATTTCTTACAGCTGCATGAGCATGGACAATTATTTCATAAAAATTTCAACCAAAAAGAGGTATAAAGCTACTTGTAGCCAGCCGTCAATATGTCTTCAATATGTGGAGAAAGAACATATGTATTAAGAAGGTAAATAGCCAAAACCGGTTTGGCTCAGTGGATAGAGCGTCGGCCTGCGGACTGAAGGGTCCTGGGTTCGATTCCGGTCAAGGGCATGTACCTGGGTTGCAGGCACATCCCCAGTGGGAGATGTGCAGGAGGCAGCTGATCGATGTTTCTCTCTCATCGATGTTTCTGGCTCTCTCTCTCTCTCCCTTCCTCTCTGTAAAAAATCAATAAAATATATTTAAAAAAAAAAAAAAAAAAAAGAAGAAGGTAAATAGCCCTAGCCGGTTTGGCTCAGTGGATAGAGTGTCAGTCCGCAGATTGAAGGGTCCCGGGTTCAATTCCAGTCAAGGGCACGTACCGCAGTTGCAAGCTCAATCCCCGGCCCTGCTCCGGGCATACTCGGGAAGCACTCAATTGATGTGTCTCTCTCACATTGATTTTTCTCTCTGTCTCTCCCCCGCCCTTCCACTTTTTCTAAAAATCAATGGAAAAAATCCTCAGATAAGGATTAACAATAACAATAACAAAAAAGAAGGTAAATAAACAAAGTAAAGAGAATACTTACTAAATGTTAACTGCATAATAGGGACCGTGCTGAGCATTTTCTATGCAAGGCTTCAATCCTCACAACACTATGAGGTATTATTAGTAGTATTAGAATTAGTATTGGTATTAATATTAGTATTAGTGTTATTTCTGGTTTTGATGAGGAAACTGGGACTGAGGGAGCTTAAGTATTTTTTTCCCAGGGTCACAGAGTCAAAAAGCAGCTGTGTAGGAACCAAACTCAGGTCTGAAGCCTGCTACACTATACAAAACATGGGGCCAGGAATCTTTGTTTCTCTGGAGGGAGAAATCATAGGTAGGAATGAGGAAAGCATTTCAGGGGAGGTGCAACTTGAAGGACCCTGCAGGATCTTGGCCTTGAAGGACCAGAAGAGCCAAGCTAGCAACAAGCCACACTAGGGCATTTCAGACAAGAAGATGGAAAACACATCATCTGAGAAAATGCTTCATTTTCCAGATGTGGAAACCAATGGGTATGCCTGTTTTGCATCTCAGAAGTAGATGGAAGCAATATTCTGGAAGGTCTTGAATGCTAAGGCAATATGTTAAGATCTTCCTGATAAGGCCAAATTCACAAGGGAACCCAAGTACAATATATAGATGCTCTAGCACAAACCAATCCATTCCCAAGACCAAACAATGGGAAGCAATTTCCTCTTGGAAAGTTGGTATGTGAAGGGAGCCACGGACTATACTGACAATGAAAGCCATGAAGTGGTTGAGACTGATCATCATAGAATCATACTTGACTATACCTGGAATTTAATCTAGTATCATGTAGCTGCTTACTAATTTCTGAGTGCCTATTATGTGGTTAGCACTATTCCAAGGGCATTTATTAAATGTTACCCCCAACCAGGGATCTTTGATAATTGCAAATTTTTAGTTTCCCACAAGCCTCAAATGTCTGAGAATACAAGTGAACAAAAGGTAGTGACCAAACTCCCTGCCACCATAGAGCTCACCTTCTAGGCTTAGTGCTTATTTCTGATCAGAAAGACTCTTATCAGAACCTAAGAAGACATT
Organism: Myotis yumanensis; assembly: GCF_028538775.1. Classification (NCBI taxonomy): domain Eukaryota; kingdom Metazoa; phylum Chordata; class Mammalia; order Chiroptera; family Vespertilionidae; genus Myotis; species Myotis yumanensis. The sequence continues at coordinate 42,199,396 of NW_027223758.1, forward strand.
TCTATACTGTACACTTGAGACCCCATGACCCCAGAGAGAAATGCAAGACCCTCTGGGGTGAGGCTGGGCAGGTCCGCCAAAGGACAGGCACAGCACTTGGGATTTAGGAGTGAGGATGATCTTACCCCAGTGTGGCTACAGGGAAACTTAAGATGGGCAGCTTGTCAGGTCTTGCCTCTGAGTTGGATCAGAAAAGTGAGAGCAAACCCAAGGTGAAGGATTGGCGGTGTACCCTTGAAGATGATTCAAGTTAACCTGGGGTACCCTCTCTGTTTTCCACTCCCAAACTGGGATTAACTTTGGCATCTTCCATAAAAGTAGAGAAACTGGGGGCTTTCCAATCCTAGCCTGGGGAAGTATTATTGCAAGACAAAGCAGAACAAGATGGCCTTGCATTGTAAAAGCAGGAAAGGAAGATAGGAAGTAAGTATACCTGGAGACCTAGGTGTGGGCAGGAGATAGTATTTTAGTCTACAAAATAGACTTGTGTTTATAACATAGAATTAGAGATATGGAATTTTTCCCCAGAATGCTAAAAGCAACATACAGATGAAGATAAAATACTAAAAGATAAGATGCTGGTCACTGTCTCTACAAAAGACACCTAAGGTAAGTGAATAAGGCAAGAGCCAAGAGTGGGCAAATTTATTAAATGTTACCCCCAACCAGGGATCTTTGATAATTGCAAATTTTTAGTTTCCCACAAGCCTCAAATGTCTGAGAATACATATTTCAAATGTCCTTTGACTTCGTTATGAAAAGATTCATTAATCTTTTGGGGGGACAGTATTTTAAAGTTTGATTTCATTCCCATTGACCCCCTCCCATGCTTTTATGTCACATTTACAAGAATATTTAGTCATTTGCTATAAACCTGGCTCTACTGCATATGTGTGTTAGGAACACAGGCATTTCCTGCAATTCTACAGTAACTTTTTGCACGGGTAAAAGAATCTGTATTCACTATGCCACTTTTCCTGTGACAAAATGTTCTTGCTTTAGTCAAGGTGAAATACTTGCCAGAGATAAAGAAATCCTATTTCAAATTCCAAGTTGCACAGAACTGCTCCTGAATATACAGCTTTCATTCACATTTCTGGTTGTCCCTTGAGTGAGAGCTCAGCTCTGCTACTGGGCACAGCGTAGTGAGAAAGGGCAAGCTTTCTCAGAAGTCATGTCCCTGGTTCTAAGATAATAGTCATGCCACAAAACACAGGGGGACCTTGGGCATATAGCTGGTGAGCTGGGTGTGCATCATGAATGTGTGAGTATGTATGTGTGAATGTGTGAGCAAAAGGCCCATAAGAACTTCAATAGACTCTGGCCGGGTAGCTCAGTTGGTTAGAGCATCATCCTGACATGCCAAGGTTGCAGGTTCGACCCCTGGTCCAGGCACATACAATAGTCAACCAATGAAGCATAAATGGGTGGAGTAACAAATTGATGTTTCTCTCTCTCTCTCTTTCTCTCTCTCAAAGTCAAAAAATAATAAAATATATATTTTTAAAAAAGAACTTTGATAGAGACAAGAATGTGCACAATACAGACAACCCTGGCCCCAAAGATGGCCCATTGTGTTAGCTGCATTGCCAGTAAACAAGTGAGCAGGCTGGTCAACACGAGTCTAGATCTCAGAATTTAGTTCAGGCACAAGCTGAGGATGGCCAGGGGGGCTCCTTCCCTTAGCTCCTCTCAATTTTGGGCAATTGAGGAGCTAGAAATCGCCCCCCACAGTGAGGGTCTAAAACTAACAGTGTCAATAGCTCCCTCCTGTCCACTTCCTCCTTCTTGACTATTTCACATCTCCCCCCGAAACCTGTAATAATTAATTTGTCCAAAGAAAGGCTCGATATGGGTAAACAACTGTAAAAAAGTACTTTGCTGAGCCATGAAGAGCATTTTATAAATAGAAAAGGAAATGCTATATTTACTGACATGCAAAAATTAATATTGTAACTGAATTTTGCATTGATATTTGGCCCAACCACTTCCATAAACTTATCTTGGGCATGGATCTGTGGTCATGGGCACGTGCTCAGCAAAGTGGTGGGTGTTAAACAACCAAATAGGATAAATCAGCTCTCGTGCAAAAAGTAAAGTATAAATGGGGCTTTTGTATGTCAGTTTGCCCAGTGGAACAGAACAATTTGCTCAGTAAAAAAGCTGCCTCAGAGCTGCAGGTTTTTAGATTGCCTGTCTTATGGCTGGACTGTTAGAAATAAATGTATTAAATTTTTACTTTTTCACAGTGAGTTTAATAAGTTGGAATGCATTTGAGAATATTTTATTTTATTTTTTTGGAGTATGTCAAGTCTTCTATAAAAACAAGACTAGGCTCCTCTATAAAGTTGGGGGAAGGGAGAACACAAGATATAGTAAAAACAATTGATAACTCTTCTTAGGTACTTATTTACTAAATGAAATCTTGGTCACAGTATAGCATTGACTCAAAGCCCATTGGAACCCTTTAAAATTAAAGATATAATAAATTCATATATCAAGTACATCATCATCTGTGCATTAATTATCCCCATGAATTTAATTCCATCTCTTTAAAATATACCCCCAAATCAGTAGCAGGGGGAAATAAATATACTTCCTGGCAGTATTTTCTTAGACTCTTTTATACTTTGTGGTCTAAGCAAAACAAAATAAAACACACATCCGATCCAAACATCCCACCAGCACAGCAAAAATCTGCATTGTCTACTCTGTCCAGCATCCCCGAGTGAATTCTTCAAGTCCTTCAGACACCCCGAAATCTTTCATTTATACTATGAATTCTGATGAAAGCCAGCATTTACCATTTTCAAAGTGCCCCCTCCCAAATGACTAAAAAGAATGTTTTGTTTTTGTTTTTCTTTAAAGGGTACACCCAAAACGTGTGTTTGAAAAACGTTCTGAATAGTGATATTGCTGATAAAACACATGCAGCAGGCGAACTATCAGGTTTCTTTGTCCAGCTGTCCAGAATCCCATTAGTGCCTCTGACTTCTCTCTTCTTTTGCTATAATTAGGATGGCTTAGGGTTTATCTGGGCCTTTTTTCAAAACCAGATTTCCTTCCTAGCAGCAGCAGCTGTCATTCACAAGTGCCCTGCCGGTACTTGTACAGCAATCGGGAATGGGAAGTGAAGGGACACACACATACACACACACATCTTTACCTTGTGATTTTTTAAAAAGAGGAACCTTACCTGAGGATGATCGCTCTGGTCTGGAGCCCAGCTTGTTTCACAGAAGTCATTAACCTGCACCCCTTCGCCGCCCTCCGAGTTCGGGCTCCCTTCCTGGCGGGGAGCGCCTGGTGGGGTTTGCAGCCTTTTTGCATCTTGCTCTGCTTGGGGTAGAAGAGCCCCTTCTGCATGGACCTGAGACTTCAGATCGGGAGCTTCCCCTGTGGCATTCGAACTCTCCTCTTTATCGCTCTGGGTTCGGGGGTGCTTAGCAGACTCCTGGGGAGGGAGGTGATTGAGGGCGCCTTCTGCTGCGCTGTCTTTCAGGCTGGGACTCCGCTTCTTGGGTTTTCCCTTCAGGCCTGGTCGCCGCGCCCGGGCAGGTTTCTCTGAGCACCTCTTGCTCTGTAAATCCTTTTCCCCTACTTTGTCCTCGGGCACAGTCTCCAAACTCTGGTTCATCCCTGGCTTTTCTAACTCACCAGACAAGCGCTGCACCTCTCTCGGGGTCACTGCTTTATCCATGGTTAGCAGATTGTCGCCGGCGGGTTCCGCTCCTGCTCGGTGGCTGTCTCTGGTTTCGCCTTGAATTCCTGGATAATCATTTTCGGCAGAAGTGGTGGGTCGTTTATATCTCCCCTGCTCTGTCACCGTAGACGTCCCATCCTCGTGAGATCCCAGAGTCAGAGTCATCCCTGTGTGTGGGGCTGGGGGGCTGGGGGTGGAGGCGCGGAGACGCCTTACTCTCACTCCTTGGGATCGGGAGTGATCACCACAGAAGCCTGGGGAGGCCAACATCTGCCCAGTGTTATCTGACACCGGCGGCCCACAACCCATTTCACTGAAGAAAGGCTCGCACTCCCCTAGGCAATACTTGCTGATTTCCACCTCTTCGTCATCGCTTTCTAATACAAAAATGCACTCAGTCCCCTCCAGGTGCCTTTGCCAAACTGCATTAGAGTAATCCGTCATAACGTCGGAACATTCCAGATACTCCAGGTCATCATCTGAAAACTCCTCGGTGTAGGTTAGGGTTATCTCTGGGCAAAGTTCGTAGTCGCTGTCAGAGTCTGTGCTGGAAACCTGTGGGCTGACCTGCTCGTCAACAGTGGCCCTGTCACCTGGGTAGATGGATGTGGCTGCCTCTGACAGCGATAGGCTGGCGCTAATGTACTTCTGTGCCTTGGGATTTTGATGGCTAGAGTGTAGGTCTTCATCATGGTTTAAGGCGCCATCCGTTAACTTTGATAATTTGGACTGCACTGTCCCGAGACGGTAGACATCCTCATCAATTCGACTTGTGCTTTTCTGCTCATGTGTTTGTGTCTCACGTTTCCAACCCGTATCCCCATCGTCTTGTGGGTTAGGGGTGAGTTGTGTGTTCTTCGACGCACACTCGACTTCAATGGAAGCAGAACAGCAGATCATTCCATAACTGTTTTTAGCAGAAATCTGGTAAGTAGCAGCGTCATTTTGGGTGCAGCTAGGATGAAGAGAACAGACAGGTCAGTTACCACGGGTGCACATGCATGCCAGCATTTCTCCCGTTGTGGCACGCAGGATATAGACATGATTTTTACTGCACACTCAGGGACGTCTGTGGTCTCCCTGGAAAAGGGTTTGTGGTCAAAGGCAGCTGGCTTCTGAGCTCCATCTGTCCCAGTTCTGCTAAGAACCCTGCAAAGCTCAGCGTTTTCCCTGAAGACTTCCCACAGCCTTACCCCAAATTGAAAAGGCTGAGAATTACTTAGATGAATGGGGAGATGCTGTATATTCTAGTCTCTTCTCTCCTTTTATTTTAAGCCATGTTTATGCTATGGGACTTTGTAAAAGCAATATTTTCTGGAGTGAGACATTATATATAAGTAACTGAAGTCTTCTACCTCATACAGTAGATCCATGTAAGCAATGACTCTTTAAGAAGGCCTGCTTCTTACCAGGAAACTATAAAGATAACACCATAGTAGGACCATGTGCATGCGGAATAGTGCTATTTCTCTTTAATTAACCTGATTATTAGATCCAAACCACAGCCAGGGAGACTCTCTGGGTGGAAACCCCTGTCCATGTGCCACTTAACTTACGTAAACCAAGCCCAGTGTTCTGCTTAGCCCCAGCAGGGAAGGGACTGAATCCTGGATCATGCCAAACTTGCTCCCCTTTATTGATTGGAGTCACGTGGAGCCTAGAGTCTGACATGCTTTGCTGACCTTTTCTGCTAGAATCCTCCTCCAGGCTCTGCAATCCCAATAAAATCTTGTTTCACTTGCTTTATAATTTGCATTCTCATTGATCTTGTTTGACATCAGGGTAATTGTAACATTGCTGATCTCACTCTGTGTATTATCCAGCTAAGAAGTCAACCACATTCAGAAGGCAGGAGCTGGGAGCCTGGCTGGGCCTTAGAGGCGGTGCTTAGACGTTTACTGACTGATCTGTGTAAAATGTGCACAAATGTCTAACCCGGAAGGTCAGTGTTAGACACGCACAGCTATGGCCCATCATCTTTCTTATCCTTCTTCCTCGTTGGAGGGTCCCCTTTGTCTCCCTGAGCTCACATGTGCTCATAAGCCCTCAAACGTTGGGTGCCAGCTCACAAAGTCCTCATTTTTGGAAATTACAGACTAATTCTACTTTTGTTCACAGGTTGTTTTGTTGATAACCTGGTTCCCAAGTAGAAGCCACTCAGGGGTGGCTGGAATTGGCCACCCCTGACCCATAGCTAATATCTGACTTTGCTCGGGGAAACTGAAATTTAGGGCAACTTTCTTGGGGGAAACAGTACCTGCTTCTGTCTATTTTATTAGGTTATTCTGAGGTTCAAAAGAGAAAATCAGCCCTGGCCCATGTTGCTCAGTGGGTGAGAGCACCACCCATGCACCAAAGGGTCACAGGTTCGATTCCGGTCAAGGGCACATACTTGGGTTTCAGGTTCTATTCCCCAGCCCGGGTCAGAGCACATGCAGGAACCAATCAATATGTCTCTCTCACATTGGTGTTTCCCTCTCTCTCTTCCCCCCACCTTCCACTCTCTAAAAATTGATGGGAAAAATATCCTCAGGTAACAATTAACCAAAAAGAGAGAGAAAATCAATGTGAAAGGGCTTTGCATAGCAGAAACTTTATTCAATATGTATTCTCTAAGAATGTGGATAGAGTTATTAGCTAACCCAACTATGGTAATCATATTGCAATCTATATATATAAGCCTAATATGCTAAGTGTCCACCTGATCAGTGGACCATTCAGTCGACTGCTCCACCAGTCTCTATGACACACACTGACCACCAGGGGGCAGATGCTCTGACCTGTAGGTTAGCTTGCTGCTGGGTCTGGCCAATCGGGACTGGATGAGAGGAGCTGGACATGCCCTGGAGCCCTCCCGAGGTCCCTCCCTGGCCAACCAACCTGCCACGGTCCCTCCCCAGCCTCTAAAATATCTCTTCTAATTAATTTCCCTTCAATGTGCATGAATTCGTGCACTGGGCGTCTAGTATAAATATATCAAATCAATATGTTGTACACCTTAAACTTACACAATGTTGTATGTCAAATATAACTCAATAAAAAAAGAAAAGGATGGGTAAGAGCTAAGACCAGGCTACTTCTGAGTCTCAAGAAGTTTATGAAATAATCATCAGGGACTCTATTTAAAATTCTTTTTTAAAAAATATATTTTTATTGATTTCAGAGAGGAAGGGAGAAGAATAGAAAGATAGAAACATCAATGATGAGAGAGAATCATCGATGGGCTGCCTCCTGCATGCCCCCCACTGGGGATCGAGCCCACAACCCAGGCATGTGCCCTTGGCCGGAATCAAACCTAGGACCCTTCAGTCCACAGGCCGACGCTCTATCCACTGAGCCAAACCAGCTAGGGCTATTTAAAATTCTTGAATCAGAATCTGTGGTTAAAAGACCTGAGAATCTGCTTTTAAAGAACTTTACACAGCCCAGCTGGTGTAGCTCAGTGATTGAGCGTCGATCCAGGAACCAAGAAGTCACCAATTCAATTCCTGGTCAGGGCACATGCCTGTGTTATGGGCTCAATCCCCAAGAGGGGACCTTCAGGAGATGATGTTTTTCTCTCATGGATGTTTCCATCTCTATCCTTCTCCCTTCCTCTCTCTCAAAATCAGTAAAAATATAGTTTGAAAAAAAGATCTCAAAAAAAAATTTTTTTAAAGATCTCAACACATTCTTCTACAAATCTCCTTGGCCCACCCTCAGAGATAGCCTTATCCTCATCATCATTAATTAGGTGTAGGTCTCCTCAATTAAAGCTGAAGGAGGAATGGAGAGAACGTGACTTCTACTTGTTTCACATTGCCCACACCATTCCCTTCATGTCTCTTTTCAGTGAGTTCTTGGAGATTTGGCCTCAGTTAAGAGCTCATAAGGAGCATGAAACAGCACCATGGGCTTCTGGAAAATCCCAAGTAATTCTGATTTCCTGATTTATCCAGGCCATGATCCCTCTGCCAGAAAAACCATCTTCCCTGAAGGTACTACCATGACTTGCGTGGAAAAAAAGAGACAGAAGAGAAGGACATAAGGCCAAGAGGCACAACGGGCCAGGTAAGAAATCAGTAAAGGAAGGGAAGAGAGATCGCTCTCAAGAATTAAGAAGGGAAAATAAAAGGAATTTTAGAGAAATAATTTGGTTAAATATATTTAACTTCTGAATGACTAAATGGATGGAAAAATGTTATGATTTAGTAATGAATGATTTTATGGAACATGTGTTTAGCTGATATAAGACTTACAAGTCATCCTAAGTACGGTAAGGAGGAAAGGGAACTGGATTAAGTGTAATTAACTTCTCACTGGTTAATGAATGCCTTTCTAAGAGTTACGGTTTGTGGTTGACGTGTCCTAGATAATGATCTCTAAGCACCTTAAAGAGGAGGGGGAGGAAATCGGGCGGGGAACCAGCATTCCTTGGAAGCCTCCTCTCTGTTCTGCAGTGTGCTGGTGCTCCCTGGCTGCAAAACACAGGCTCAGGGAGCTGAGTAATTCCCCCAAATGGACAAAGCTAGTAAGCGGTGGCGCCAGCAGAGGAAACCGGAGCCTTCCGAGCCTGGAGCGTGGCGCTGTGTGTCCTGTTAGAAAACTAACATCAGATAGGGGAAATGACAGTGTAGAGAGATTGTTTTTGCAAATATAGTGTTCCTGTCCTAAGTTTTTATCTTGATTGGTCAACTGACAAACTTGTGTCAAATTATGTCCTGGTGCCTGATATGTTAAGAGCCGAGGAAGAGTCAAGGAGATGCGTGAGGCATCATGTCCAGCCCTAAAACACTACGACTCCCCTGGGGGAGATAATATAGATTGTGGAGAGCGGCTACAGTGTTTGGACAGATTCAAGCCTTGGACTAATGAGAGGGCACAGTCCTCTCATTGCCACATGCAACTCCCAGCTTGGAGGGCAGGGCCTTCCCAGCACAATTATAACCAACAGCTGTAGTTGTAAGCTTAACCTATGGTCTGAACACCTGGCCCCACGTGTCTGAGTGATGTGGGCTTGACAGAGTTCAGGTGCATGTAATTGAGTAGGATTGAAACCCAGGAGAATCTTGTAAACATCTTGACCACGCCCTTTCTTTGCCTCGTGGAATCTGGCTATAAATTAAAAACACGGATTATAGTCCGTGGCGCTGTCTCTCCATCAGAGAGGGCAGCGTTCCACCCAGCCTCAGCTCACTCTCTTGTCTGTCTTTTCTCAATCCTTCACCACCCCCTCTCAGGGTCACTGAACCAGGCTGAGCTGGCGTAGCACATAAGGTGCCCTGGGGCTGAGTATGCCATGGCCGTGCCGGCTCGCCACAATGGATTTCTTAGAGAACCTTGCAGGTCGGTCCTGTGCTAAGTTGAGTGATATAAACTGGAAGAGCCAGGGAGTCCAAAGAAGAGACTTCAGAGGTAGCAGCTGAAATGGTGTGAATAGGGTTGGGGTTTAGAATCTGCATGATGCTGGCAGAGAGACCTGCGTGACCCACAGTGATTTGACAGGAATGCAGAACCATCCAGGAAGAAATTCCCTGAACAATTAAACGAGCTCCCTCCTTAGTGTCTTTGCTTTTGGCTGAAGGAAGCAGCAGCATTCCTCCAGCTTGCTGTGAAAGTCTGCTTGAATACTCTAGGTCAGTGGTCAGCAAACTGCGGCTCTCGAGCCACATGCGGCTCTTCGGCCCCTTGAGTGTGGCTCTTCCACAAAATACCACGTGCGGGTGCGCAGGTACAGTGTGATTGAAACTTCGTGGCCCATACGCAGAAGTCGGTATTTTGTGGAAGAGCCACACTCAAGGGGCCAAAGAGCCGCATGTGGCTTGCGAGCCGCAGTTTGCCGACGATTGCAGAGTCTAGGTTCTTTCCAAAGCAATCACTTCCATATTAAAGGAAAAGAGCCCCCTGTGACCTTAAGTGGGTGGGGCTTTTGAACTTGAACCTCCTGGATTGGTCTAAACCACAGGTTCTCAAACATTTTGGCAGTAGGACCCTTTATACTCTCAAAAATCATTGAGGGGACTCCACAGAATATTTGTTTATAGGCATTATATCTATCAATATTTCCCATATTAAAACTGAGAAAAATTGAAAACATTTATTTATTCACTTAAAAATAACAAAATTAGGCCTTGGCCAGTTTGGATAGAGCATCAGCCTGCAGACTGAAGGGTCTCAGGTTTGATTCTGATCAAGGGCACGTACTTCTGATGAAGGATGCAAATATTCCAAATGTCTAGTTAGGTGAATAATACAAATATTAATTTATCACAATGATGCAGTCAATTCTGTGTTAAGTTGCATGGTAGAAGCAGAAGGGTGAGGACATCAGCAAGATGGCAGAGTAAGGACTTCTGGAATTATTTTCCTCCGTAAAAGCAACAAGAACACTGTCTGAGTCAACTTTTTCAAAACTCTGAAAATTGCCCTGCTGGCGTGGCTCAGTGTTTGAGCATTGACCTGTGAACCAGGAGGTTGTGGTTCGATTCCCGGTCAGGGTACATGCCCAGATTGCAGGCTCAATCCCCAGTGTGGGGCATGGAGGAGGCAGCCAATCAATGATTCTCTCTCATCATTGATGTTTCTATCTCTCTCTCTTCCTCTCCCTTCCTCTCTGGAATCAATAAAAACATATATTTTCAAAAAGCTCTGAAAATTCACCACAGGTAATCTGAGGAGCATTTATTCAAGAAGGGGCAATTCCAAAGCCCCATCACCCTCTTAGCAACTTTTAGATATTCAATAGCGTATTGTAAACAGTCACCATGCTGTACACTACATCCCCAAACTGATTTACTTTATAATTGTGGTGATCATTTCACAACATATATGAATATCAAATCATTATGTTGTACACCTGAAACTACTATAATGTTATATGTCAATTATATTTAAAATTTTTAAAAATCCAAGCTTTCAAGATATCATTGCAGTTCCTTCTTTAAACTAGGGTCTTTCAGTTTTTTAACATATTCTTCTGCCTCTCCTCTTTCTGGGACTGTCATTATGCATATATTGTAAGCTTAAAAGCCTCTGAGACTCTATCCACTTTTCTCCATTCATTTTCTTCCTGTTTCTAAGACTGGATAATCTTGATTGATCATCTTCAAGTTTACTGATCCTTTATTGACTGCTCAAATGTTTGCCAAATACCCAAGGCTGAATAACCATTGTTTGTCCATTGTTCTTTCAAGTAAAAATTACACTCCATGGAAAAAAAGTGGCTAGTTCAGCTTGCAACTCAAACAACCATACATGTGGTTTTCCTCAAGATGACCATCATCTCAAGGAAATCCAGCACACTTCCTATTTCATTACATTGGGTATTAAAAGGCTCTTACTGAATTGTAACAATTTGATAAAATTAGCTATTTTTACTGATGCATCAAGGACATTAAGTGAGGTTTTGGGGTTTTGATTTGTTTTAACTGTGACTGTTAAAGAACTGTATTATAACTAGCATAGTTTGGGACCACAAACTATATATAGCATTAGATTCATGCTAAGACACCAACAGTTTACCATCAGTGTACATGTCAACACAGGTAAAAAGGCAAATGATGTTTCAGTACTTTTGAGATAAGTGGACCCTCGGAAAGGGCTTTAGGGATCCCCTCGGGGTCCAAGAACCACACTTTGAGAACCACTGATTAAAGCTATTCACCAGGGGAAGATGTAAAATGCTCTCGGCATTCTCTCACAGCATAACCCCTGACTGTGGAAGATGGGCACTAGCAGGGAGGGCTGAGTATTTTGCTCAGGCAGCAGTGGCAAAAACACCCGGCGGGCCAGATAAATGTTTTTTTTTTTCTTTTTTTTTATTGCTTAAAGTATTACAAAGGATATTACATATATGTCCTCCCCCACCCCCCTTGACAATCCCCTAACCTCCCCTACCCCCCAGTGTCTTATGTCCATTGGTTATGCTTATATGCATGCATACAAGTCCTTCGGTTGATCTCTTACCCCCCTCCCTCCATGCTTGAGGACCCCTGGGATAGAGCATCAGCCTGCAGACTGAAGGGTCTCAGGTTTGATTCTGATCAAGGGCACGTACTTCTGATGAAGGATGCAAATATTCCAAATGTCTAGTTAGGTGAATAATACAAATATTAATTTATCACAATGATGCAGTCAATTCTGTGTTAAGTTGCATGGTAGAAGCAGAAGGGTGAGGACATCAGCAAGATGGCAGAGTAAGGACTTCTGGAATTATTTTCCTCCGTAAAAGCAACAAGAACACTGTCTGAGTCAACTATGTGGGTATTAAAAGGCTCTTACTGAATTGTAACGATTTGATAAAATTAGCTATTTTTACTGATGCATCAAGGACATTAAGTGAAGTTCACAGCCACTTCCCAGTGGGAGAAAGCAATATCTGGGGAGGGAATGTCTGCAGTCTTCATCCATGTAGCCAGGAATGCAGGGATGAGGAGGACTCTGGAGTCCCCGTCCCACCCCCCCCCCCACACACACACACACATCCTTCCCACCTCCATGTGGCTATGAATTTTCTTAATTTTCATCAGACAGTCATTTATGTGCTCTCTTAGGCAGATGACTTAATCTTTCTGGGCTTTAATTTCAGGATTTAGAAATAAAAAGACATATCTGGGTTCCACCCTCCAGAGATTCTGATTTGATGCTCAATATATGAGCCTATGTGACTTAATTGTGGGCAGGAGGAGGCTGAGGGTGAAGGGAGGAGGGGAGCACTGATCCTAGAAGTCCCTCGGGATCCTGCCCACTTAGGATGCTTTTGTGCCGTGGGAACAAGGGTTACAAATGTGGGTGAGAATGAAGAACACAGGGGAAATATCCACAGGACTAATAACCCTATAGAATAGGAATAGGAAGACAAGGGGTTGGGGAACAGAATGTAACAAGTACAAAAAGAAGGTAAGGAATCATTTATTGCCTCTAGCTACCAGAGCAATAGACCTATGAAAATGGATAGACTTCTAAATCTCTACAATTCAATCATCATCATCATCATCATCATCATCATCATCATCATTATAGTACCCCACAGTATTGTGTTTTCACATGCGTTCTTTCATCCATTTATTTATTTCAATTACTAGAGGCCTGGTACACAAAATTTGTGCAAGGGGCTCAGCCCTCGCAGCCCCGGTTTCATCCGGAAGGTCGTCCAGACAGTCGTTCTGCTGTTCAGTCTAATTAACATATTAGCTCTTTATTATATAGGATCATTATCATCATCATTATAGTACCCTAACAGTGTTGTGTTTTCAGATGCATTATTTCATCCATCTATTTATTCACAATTCCACTGGCATAAGTAAAATAAAATCGGTTACTCCTATGTGAATTGAAAGGTGGATTCCACAGCTCACGTTTCTGTTCTTCCTTTTGTCTCCTGAAGGCCATTTCTCTACCCCTCAGAAAACTCTCCCAACAATATTAAAATTGCTGAAACTCAACCTGCAATGTGACCAGGCTCCCTGAAAATGGAGTTCATAGGAGAGGAAGCTGAAACTATTGGCTAGAGGTAAGACTTGGAATCATCTCTGGATTTCAGATAGTATTCGATTTTATTATGTATTCCACTTCCCAGTGGGAGAAAGCAATACCTGGGGAGGGAATGTCTGCAGCCTTCATCCATGCAGCCAGGAATGCAGGGATGAGGAGGACTCTGGAGCCCCCCCCCCCCCCCCCCCCCCCCGCCCACATTCTTTATATGGCTGTGAATTTTCTGAGCCTGGCAGCAGGGACGGGGGAGAGGGCTTGGCTCAATAAATGCTTATGTGATGACATCCATGTCCTTGCCGCAGCCATAGCACCAAGTGAAAGTCAATCTCTTCTTACACTAAGTGTCTGTATTTTATTATTTGCCCAACTGCTATCAACTTTATTAATTGAATTGTTCAGAATAACTAAAAGAATAAGAAAGACTTGGGTTTTTCAGGCCCCAACGCTTTGTTGGGTACAGAGATGGAAGATTTCTAATGATAGAAACATAGAATTTCTTGATCACATTGTCTACAAACAGCTAGATACATTTCAAAACTGGTAAGAAGATTCCTTGTACATTTATCAATGTATTTAATTGGTTAATCAATAAAACAGATTTATTGATCCACACATCTGAAGAGCTGAGAAGGTCCCTGAGCTGTGCCACTCCTGGGCCTGTCTGCCTCTCACCCTCTCTGTGGCCTTCCCTGGACCCTTCCCTGTTCTGCTCTGTATCAGGGGTTGGCCCCTTCATGCCAGGTCCCCATGGCTTCCAGGACCTCTGGCTTCCTGCTGCATTTGACCAAAGAGATGCAGGCATGGGAGGGTGGAAGAAGGGGACGCCAGCCTCAGGTGGCATTCTAATAGGCTCCGCCTCTACAGTAGCTTGAGGTCCCACAGGACAGGCCCTCCAGGGTTCTAGCTTCTGCCCCATGACCTGTGACCCAGAACTAATAGTCTTGCTGTGCCCTTGATCCCTGCAGCCCAGGAGGTGGTATCCCTACTGATGCTAATCTCGGGGTGATCTCACTGCCCCCCACCCGTTTGGTTCAGTCACCTGTCTAACCCTGCATTCAATGCTTAAAAAGGGCTTTTGTCTTCCTGATGAGACCCTGACTGATAGGGAGAGGATTTATGTTACAGAGGTTGGAACTGAGGCCCCAAGAAGATATGACTGTCTTAAGTTATATGGCTAAAAAATATTACAAGAAAGGTCTGCCACATGGAAGGCGCTGTGTTAGCCACTGTGTAGAGAAGAAAGATGTGAAATTTCAGGGCCCTTCCTCAGAAAATCCCCACCCAATAAGGGAAACGTATCAGTGTACAAACAACTTCAATACAGGGCGGTATGTGCTCAGTGCTGGTAAAGTCAGACCCGTATTGGAGATTCAGAGGATGGAATGCCAGGCGTGAGGAAAGGTTTCCTGGGACCGGAGAAGCTGAAGCCGGCCTAGGAAATCCGCAGAGGGATTTGGGCAGGAAAGATGGCATGTGCCTGGGGTTGGAGATGGGGATGCTCATTCCCAGCAGAAGCAATAGCTAGGCCCTCACAGGAAATGATAGACCACTCTTTTTTGGGACCTGGGGGAGTGGTGACCTGAAAGATAGGCCAATTTCATGATTTACTGTCTACACCAGACACTAGAGAGTGAGAAGAGATGCAATTAATTCTTACACCAAGATCACAGGCCAAAACTGTGGCCACGCCAGGAAAACTGAGGCTGGTCACCCACCAGGAGGTGGGCAGGGCTCAGATGGTGGAAAATTTTCCTCCCCAGAGTTGGGGGGTTGGACCTCAGGCTCCAGCCACTGGGAAGCAGGTCAGAGCAGCCATGGAGGGAGGAATGGAAATCCTTCTGTGATATGCCGGCCACATGTGCACAGTGTACGGGGCAGCTGACATGGCCTGTGGCCACTGGTTGAGCAGGAATACCCCATTCTCCTGCACATCCTGTGGGACCTAGACAAGAAATTGGTGGTGTAAGATCTGGTTCTTTCCCTAGGGGGACTGCTGATTTGGCCATTGAATTCCAAAAGGCACATTTGAGGCAGTGAGCGCTTCTCTGGCAAGCAGGGGAGGTTAAGGTGGCCTGGACCTTCCGGGAATGAAGCCAGGCGCTTGGAACTTGAGCCCAGCAGGGAAGGATTAAACTCTGGCCGGGTGGGGAGAAAGGGAGGCCATCCAGGGCTAATGTACCAGAGCTGGAACCAGCAGATCATGTGTGAGGAACAGTCAAGAAATGAGCTGGCATCTGGAATCACAGAAAGTAGAGCTGGTAGGTGAGGGCCCTGGAGGACAGGCGCTCTGGGCTGCAAGGCACAGAGTTCTGCTCAGGAGCTTGGCAAGTGAGCCAACGACAGGAGACACAGTCTACTTTTCTTCTTGACCCAAGTGCAATTCTGAGAAGCTCAGAGAGGCAGATTTCAAAGCCAGTGTTGCCTAATGGTTAAGGGACAGAGGTAGCAGCAAGCTAACGTGGGTTCACACGCTGCCCATCCACTGTGTGACACGGGGCAACCTATTAAACGGCTCGGGACAAGAACTGTACCTACACCAGAGGTGACATGAGGATTAGGGGAGTCAATTCCCATAAAGTGCTTAAAGCAGGGCCTGGCACGAAACCAGTAGTTCTTAGCCCTGTCTGAGTGTTAGACTCACTGATGTGCTTTTAAAAATTGCCGGAGGGTTTTCAGGGCAGTGGAACTGCTTTGTGTGGGACTACATGGTGGATCCATGTCATGATACATTGGTCCAAACCCATAGATGGACAACACCAAGAGTGAACCTGGTGTAAACCATGGACTTTGGGTGATCCTGATGTGTCAATGGAGGTGCAACCGTGTAACCATGTCCCATTCTGGTGGGGGATGTTGATAGTGGGAGAGTCTGTGGGTGTTGGGGGGAAGATGGGGGTTGTACGGAAACTCTGTACTTTCTGCTCAATTTTGTTGAGAACCTAAAACTGTTCTAAAAAATAAAGTCTATTTTAAAAAGGGAAAAATACCAGTGCCAGGGCCCTACTCAAAAAAAGCAATTAAGCAGCATGTTGGGGTGAAGGGCTTCGCCAGGGGTATTTTCTAATGGCCAGCCAGAGCTTGAAGCTCTGAGCTAAATGAATGTCAGCTCCTGTGTGCAGCGAAGGAGGTAGGCATTGGGGACATGATGCTAGAGGAGAGATCTTTGCCTGGGCATACATGGGAAGTGGTTTCCTGATTCTATTTTGGTACAAAAGCGCTGAGCTTTTGACAGCTTTTTGAGCCTCTGGGCGCAATGCAGGCTGACCAGACATTTTTTTAAAAGAGAAATGGGCAAATTGACTTCAGAAAGGAAAAAACTTCTTTGGCATTACTACCATCAGGCTTAGTTCAACAGACAGACAACTGACCCCTCTTATCAAAAGAAAACTCAAGGGTAGCTGGAAACAGTCGCCACCCGCACTCCCTCCTCCCAATAGGCCACCAAGCTAGCAGAGTGTCCCAGAACATCCAGGAACATTGTAACAGTGGAAAAGCTCCTAGATTAAATTGTAAAGTATCTGTGACAGACATGGCATCTGGAAAGTGGGACAGAGAACAATGTACCAATAGACACTGGCCCAGAGGACCCAGTGCTCTCTTGTGAAAGCAAGTTTGCTTAGAATTCTGAAGGACTGCTACTGCTAATTCATCAAACACCCAGCATGCCCCAAACCAAATCAAACCAAACCAAATTTTCCTATTTAAACCTGCTTCTTCTCTCATGCATTAATGTGCTCAAGAATCACTTGGGATCTCGTTAAAACTGAGAATCTGATTGGCTAGGTCAGACTGGGGTTGGGGAGTCTGGCATTCTAACAAGGGATGCTGCTGATCTACATCAACTTCCAATGGTGAGACAGCATTGCTTCCAGATCTTCGACTCCAAGGGTCTCTGAAGAGGGAAAGACCCGTTGTTAAATTCTCAGAAAAACATGAGCTGTCACTTGACTTGCTGCTCATTCTGAGCTGAGTTCCCAGTCCATGCCTGACACACTCACCCCGCATGCAGCTCTGCAGGTACTCGAGTTGGCTTTGCTTTTTTTTAAAAAAACTAATGCCTGGACCAGGCAGGGGGAATGCACAAAACCAGACCCAACGTCTTCTCTCTCCAAAGTCATCTGGGAGATGGGTCCAGGAAGAGCCTGTCACAATTGAATGCTTCTCTCTGCCTGCTGCTCTGTCCTCAGAGCCTTGTGCTGGCTGTGTCCCTCTGTGTCATCTTCACCGGGCCACCTCATTCTGCCTCTGCCCAGCTCCCATCTCCTGGTGCCCCCTGGGTGAGTGGGCACAGTCACTAGCAATGTGACTGGAAAGCAGGGAGCCAGCCCAGTGACTGGGAGGAGCAGGCCCACATTGGGGGGAAGCTGTTCAGGGGTGGCAAGGAGGAAGAGTCCCCTGTGCTGGAGTAGCTGCCCAGGGAGTGGGAATGACAAGGACAGAAAGGGGAGTGGGCATAGTGACTAGAAGCTCACACTCCCTGGAGCTCAGTGGGTGACCCTATGGCCTTCTCCGATAGCTCCTGTGAGGGACTATTTAACATTTCCTGACTTCACAATCCCCTCCAACAGGGTAGCCTCTGAATTGCCACTAGCTGACCACTGTCATTCAGATCATGTCCCCAGGCTCAGAGGGCTGCCCATGGAACGACTCTGCAGGAAAAAGTTGTCTGTGGCCCTCTTAGGGTCCCTGCTGGGTCTGAAAAGTAAACTGACAAGGACAGATTAGCAGGAGAAAAGCTGACACATTTTATTGACTTTGTCCATGTGCATGGGAGCCTTCACAAGAGAACGAAGACCCAAAGAAGTGGCAAGAGCAGGTAGCTTTTATTTTTATACCTTTTAGACAAAGAAACAATCAATGTGTAGAGAACTGACAATAGGGTTTGGGCTGGAGGAAGTAAATGGTGAAGATGTAACTAGGAAGATAAGGATTGGTTTAACAAAGTTTGTGTGTATGGATTTATTGTCCCAAATTCGTCATCTCTGGTGAAAATGTCTTCCCTCCCTGGGAGATTCATGGCCTGTTTCAGGGAAGAAAGGCCAAGGTGGGGAGGGCAGAGTGAGCTGCCTGCTTCGGCTATTTTTAAATCATCTTCAACCAATGGTATTTAATATGCCAAGGTGCCATATTTTGGGGTAGTGTGGCCTGAACCCTATCAGCCTTTCCCCTCCCTGCAGGGCAGGACTCAGTGAAGAATGTAATGAAAGCACTGAACGCTGTATAATTAATTCTTCCCACAAATCTCTAGTTGTGGGAGACTCACAATAAACAACAATAAATACACATCATGAATGGGAACAACCCAAGTGTCCATCAATGGGTGAATGGAGTAACAAATTCTTGGCAGGTCCAAACGATGAAACACTGAAACACTGCTCAGCAACACTACTACAACAAACAACACGCATGATTCTTGAGATAATTAAGTGGTGTGAAGAAGCCAGCTACAAAGCAGCACATTCTCTTTGGTTGCATTTATATAAAAGTCTAGAAAAGACTAGAAAAATCTAGAAACTAGTCTCCAGGGACCAAAAGCAAAGTGGCTATTGTGTGAGGATGGTGGGCAGATAGGGGTAGGAAAGCAGATTGCAAAGGGGCATTGAGGGTAATATTTATGTTCTCTATCCTGACGGTGGTGATGGCTTCATGGGTGTGTGCATGTGTCAAAGCTTAACCAAACTGAGCACTTTAAATGTGTACAGTTTGTTGTATGTCAATTATTCCTACATGAAGCTGTTAAATATGTGCATATACACACACATACACACACAATGTCATGTGCTATGTGAAAAATATAGCAAGATAAGGAGGGAAGGACATGCTGGGGGCAGGTGGGGCTATTTTAGATGGCTGGTCAAAAAGGGTTCAGTTATCAGGTGATTTTGAGCAGAAACCTGAAGGAAGTAAGAGAACGAGCTATGGACTATCTGGAGCAGCGATTGCCAACCTTTCGGACGTCATGGACCATCAGTGGTCCACGGACCACCAGTTGGCAACCGCTGATCTAGAGAAAGAACATTCCAGGTAGCAGGAAGGGTATGGGCAAAGGCTCTGTGGCAGCGCACTACTAGGCCTGATTACTAGTAAGACCTTTGAGCTCTGTAATGGCTCAGAGCTGAGCTAATGATTCAAGATCTGTTCTAAATAATTGCCCCAAGCTTCAGGTACAGTCTTGCATCTGTCCTGCCTACCAGGTAGAGTCCAGGTCTTTGGCCTGAGCCTGGCTTCTCAGCACCTATAAAAGGAGCAGTCACACTAATCCAGCTCTGGAATCCACACAAAGATTCTCATTCAAGAATTTGAAGATCTATTTGGCCCTATCTTCTCTGAAATGGGCAGGCAGCCTGATTCCACTTTCAAACTCTTATGACCAAGAGTGGCTGTATCTAACAAAACACAGAAGACCTCTGTAAAAAGAGTTGACATTTACTTAGCATTTGCTGAGTGCCAGGCACTGTTCAAAAACCTTCTGTGTATTTAATCTTCACCCAAACCTGCCAAGTAGATACTATTATTATTCCAAGTTTATAGATATAGAACAGAGGCTGATAGAGGACAAAACAAAAAACAAAACAAAACAAAACAGGCCTGAATAAGAAGTAGGGCCAAGACTTGAACCCAGGCAGTATGACTCTAAAGCCAGCCCTCTTAACTATCCACATATAACCCCACAGAGAGCTGCAACATCTCTGATTCTTAACCAGTGGGGCTCTCTGAACACCTTCCATATTTGAAGCAATCCTAGGGACTGAATTGTGTTCACCTGGAATTTGTATGTTAAAGCCGTAACCCCCTATGTGATGGTATCTGGAAATGGGGACTTTGAGAAGAATTGGGTTTAGGTGAAGTGATGAGGGTGGGGTCCTCATAATGGGATTAGTGGCCTTTTATAAAAAGAGATACCAGAACTGGCTGGCTCAGTCTCAGCCTCTCTCCCTCCCTGCCCCTCCCTCTCCCTCTGCCATGTGAGGATATAGCAAGAAGACAGTTGTCTGCAAGCCTGGAAGAGGGCTCTTACCAGAACCCCACCATGCTGGTACCCTGATCTCAGACTTCCAGCCTCAAGAACTGTGAAAAATAGAAGTCTGTTCTTTAAGCCCTCAAGTCTGTGGTATCTGTGAGCTGACTAATACAGGCAGGTCCAGGTCAGGGGTTGAGCCCATTCTTGGGTTCATCTGGGGCTCAGGTGTGGTCTGCAGGAGGTCTGGGCTGGATCCACAGTGTTGGCCTTCCCCACCCATGTATAGGATTGATGTCTCAGGAGCTGGGGGGTTGAAGGTGCTAAGACTGGCTCAACCTTGTAGTTTTCTGAAAAAAGGCAACTGCACCTCCATTTTGGAGAGGGTAAGCCAGGCAATCAGAAGGAATAGAGTCTGGAGGCAGGTGGAGAGGAGGCACGGGGTCCAAGACAAACAACAGTTCGCAGAGAACTCTGCTATAGAGCAATGAGAGAATGGAGGGGAGAGGCAGGGCAGGAGGCCTTGCAGGCGATGGGGCAAAGGTGGAAAGAAATTTCATGGGAGGCCCTCAGCTAAGTACATCACATGCAGAAAATAGGGCTGGCTGGCCAGGACAAAGACACATGTTCCCAAACCAAACCTTGTTCTTGGTCCTGCGCCCCCTGCCCCCTCTCCTCTGAGTTAGAGCAAAGCCCTTCCCGGACTCACAGGCCTGATTTGGTTCCAGCTCTGCCCCTTACCTACTGTCTGCCTTTGTCAAGTAACCTCTTTATGATATTTACCTTTACGAGGGAGGAGGCCAAATGATCCCTAATGTCAATGCTGGGATGACTGCGTCAGCGAGACCCCCACCTGTCAGTCCTCAGAAATGTTGGCCCATGGTGCCGTGATTCCAAAGACTGAACCCCAGTTGGCCCCAAAACTGGTCTGCCCTGAGTCCTCAGAGGGTGTGGATGGAGTGGCATTTTCAGTGACATTCAGTGCATGTCCAGTTTCCAATGGTCCATTCACCTTTCCCACAGCCTTGGGAGGGGCTCCCAGATCAACCTGTTACCTGCCCCCAAACTCACATTGACTTGCCCTGAGTGTTAGCAACCAGTGGGAGTAACCCCCTCAGTCCCATCGCTAGAAAAGGCTGAGGGAGGAAAAGCTGAGCATCCCATGGCGTCTCGGGAACCAGTCACTCCTCTGGGATACTTACTACCAAAGTCAGAACCGGAATGTGATGACAGGTGGTGGATTCTGGCAGGGACCTGTCACGCCGGGAAAGAAATGGCAATCTCTCGTCAGACCCTCCAGGGCTCATTCAAGAAATGCTCCAGGCTGGTCTGAGGAGTGGCCAGGAGCAGCCTGTGGAGTCCATTCAGGAAAAATGATGCCACCTAGGCTCTGTGCTGGGAAGCTCTACCACTCATCCTTAAGGCTCATTACACCTACTTAAGCTCACAGGAACACCGAGTTCACAAAATGCTTTCCAGCCTTGGATGAAATGCCAACACACAGCAAGATTCAGTCATCTTTATTTCTACCCAATGATTCCTTGATCCAACACGTTAATTATATTTTATCTTCCAAGAGGGAAATAGCGAAGAAGGAGAATGTTGCCAAACTAAACTACCTTTCTTACCTCCAGATAGTCCTATTTCTAATCAGTTAAGTGCAAAACAATATTATTAATAGAGTATTCTAAATCCTTTGCCTGTGTTAGCTTAATCCCCACACCATCCCTATAAAGTGGATACTTTTGCAGATGAGGAAACTGAGACACAGAGAGGTTAAGTGACTTGTTATTGGTTAGTAGTTAATATCATTTTTAAATATATATATTTTTATTGATTTCAGAGAGGAAGGGAGAGGGAAAAGGAGAGATAGAAACACTAATGATGAGAGAGAATGATCTATCACCAAGATGATAAGAGCACATAAGAGGTAAATTAGGGATTTAAATCCAGACAACTGGCTTCAGATCCTTGCTCTCACTGACAGAAATAATCTCCTGCCTTTATAAGTGAACTTGTTGGTGACAGTTCTACCTTTAGCAAGAATTGGAGGTATTTTTAACTGATTCATCTACACTCATTTGCCCAGCCTCATTCACTGCCAACTACTCATGTTTTTTAGATGCCTGGGTGATCGTGTATAGAAAGAGGATGATGGCCCCACTAGGGGCCAAAGACTTTGGCTCAGACAATAGGCACTTATGAACTCTTTGCCCACTACAAACCAGAGTGGCCTCGGGCATGTAAGACAGACTCCTGGGGTCTATCCACCCAGATGTGAGGAATAACTGAGAAGGCCAAGACTTCACTAAAGTCACGGGTTCCACCTTCCAAAAGCCATCCAAACAGGGTTTCAGATACAAACGCATGTGACTAAAGAGCTTCCATACTTGTGTCTGGGTTACAGCTGTCCTATTGAATATCCATTTCCTTCTTGCCTTTGAAAGTTCTCCACTGATACTGACACTTTTCAACACTAGCCACATAAAAACATTCCAGTTCTAAATACAGCTGGTATTATACGCTGGGACACAGTAATTCTTTCAGAGTAATTCTGGGAACAAAATGCTTTCAGGGAGTGGGCAGTAAAATGATATTAACTACAGCCGGCTGGTGTGGCTCAGTGGTTGAGCATCACCCTATGAACCAGGAGGTCAAAGTTCGATTCCTGGTCAGGGCACATGCCCTGGTTGCAGGCTCGATCCCCTAGTGGGGTGCATGCAGGAGGCATCTGATTGATGATTCTCTCTCATCATTGATGTTTCTATCTCTCCTTTTCCCTCTCCCTTCCTCTCTGAAATCAATAAAAATATATTTTTAATGATATTAACTACTAACCAATAACAATATTTGTCAAGGCTAATATGCACACTTTGCCAACCATTATGCATGAATAATCTCATTTAAATCACAAAAACTTATTTTTCTGAGGAAGAAACTGAAGCATAGAGAAGTCAATTGACTTGCTTACAACCACTCATCTAATAAGTGGAAGACATGAAGAGTGTGGCCTTTGAGGAATTTTATTATTTCCAAATACATGAGGCTGTGGGGATACAAGATAATAGAAATCCCAGTCCCTGCCCCCACAAGTTGACATTCTAACAAAGAGAGGACATAAACGAAACAGAAGTCACTAACTTAATGCAACGAATGTTTATTGAACACATGCTCTGTGCCAGTCGCTCTAGGTACTGGGGAGACAGTGGCCTCAGGGAGCTTTCAGTTTATTGGGAACACTAACAGAAACCAAAAAAAAAAAAAAAAAATTATAAAGAAAAATTATATGAGATAAATGCTGAAGTATTTCATAGAAGATGCTTCGGGTCGATTCCTCTGAGGTGCTTATAGCGGTGAGACAGTAAGTATCAGGAAAAAGCAACATTTTCAGGGGCCAGGGATTGGTCCACGAAGCCCTGGGATCTGTGTGCCTGTGCTCAGGAGGGTTGGAGAATGGAGTGGGAGAGGGGGCATGTTTCAGGCGAAGGAATCAGAATAGGCACGCAGGACTGGGCCTGATGCTGGTGAGAGTGGTCAGCTGCTCCATCTGACCACCAAACAGCACGTGAGCAGGAGGGAAGGGAGGGGAATTTGGAATTGTGGGAAATGCTGGAGAAGGGAAGGTCTTCTACCGCCTAATGTCTCTTGTGCTTGACCTCAATCCCTCCTCCTGCTGTCTTTGTTCAGTCTCACCCTCCAATCTGATCTCAAACTACCATCAGAGGGATGGTCTAAAAAGGCAAACCTTCCCATCCATGACTCACTGCTGCTCCCAAACCCCTCCACAGGCTGGGCATGTTTTCAGGAGAAAGGGACAGGCTCATTAACAGGCACATGGGGCCCTCCGGGCCCAGCTCCACCTGCTCTCCATCTCCTCTCTCTCCTTCAGGCTGCTCAGCCTCCAGGAGCCCTCCCTGTACCCAGCCAGGGACTGACTGCCCTGCAGGACCGTGCGTTGCTCCTGGCCTTCGTCCCCACCAGGGCCGAGCTGAAGGAGAGCCAGGGGCTGCTTCGCCCTCCCTGCGGCCCCACTTGTAATCTGTGTTCCTCTCAGCACGGCGGGACTCCGTTGTGACCGTCAGAAGAGGCCTCCCTGCTGCAGAGAGGAGTCTCTCTCTCTAGGTGTGGGTTCCTGGACAGATTTTTATCTGTCACTCTGCTGCCTTTCTTTAAATTGTGTTCATCAAGACCACAGTTCCCCATTTGTATGTGCGTCTCGCAGCCTGCTTTCACTATGAGGTAGAAAACATCTATTTGCATTTTCCTCCCTTCCTCCCAACACCCACAACTTTCGAAAAAAATTTTTTTTTCACTCTACAGGGCAAAACACACTGTTATTGATGTTTCCCTCCCTTGGAATGTTTTCTTGGCTTTCCATTCCTCTTGCCTGCCCAGCACACCTGACCTGTGGAAACGCAGAGGTCCCAACAGCACTGATCCATCTCCTCCACGCCGCTCATTGGCTCAAGTACACAGTTTCACAAGATGGGAGTGGTATGAGGAGTGAGGATCAGCAGGTCCAAAAATAAGGCAACGGGTTCTTGGCCTCTGAGCAGGACTGCAGATTAATTGTTAAACCAGAGAAAGCCCTTGAGGAATACAGACACAGCTTTGAAGTATCTAGGAACACATTTAATGACCCAAAGACTAACTTCAAGAGATGAAAAAGCTAGTGTTTATTGAACCACTTCTACACAACAAGCCTTTTACGAGCACTGTGCATTAGTGTGAAACAGAGAGGATTCCTGCCCCTAAGAGGCCCACAGTCTACTGAACTGTCCATCACTCCTGACAATAAATAAGCACCCAAAAGGAGGCCTGTCGAAAGGAGAGGAGATGTTTGAGGCTGGACAGATCCGTGGGTGACTAAAATTGCCTGTGAACCATGGAGGTGGACTCCAAGTTGAAGGGGGTGAAGAGAGAGGGAAAGGCCTTGGCAAAATTGGAAAGAAGAAGCAGGAAAATCCAATCTACGGATGAAAGGGCAGCTCACGGCAGTTGGGCTGCCTCCTGGTATATTGAAGGGAGAGGAGAAGGTGGCGTGATTTGTTCACCACTTGTCTTCCATGCTGAACTTGAAGTTGTATGAGGGTGTGGACAATGTTGTTGTTGTTCATCTCTACCCCTAAAATTAAGCAACATGCCTGCCATAGAGTAACTGCTTTATGAATATTATTAAAATTAAACATTAGAATAATAAATGGATGTTTTGGATATAAGGTCAGATACACTGTAAGCCAGTTGAGTCAAGCATTTCAACCATGACCTCTGATCTTACTTTGAAACAAAAGAGTGGATAGGGAGATAAGAAAGCTAGTGTTGATTGAACTACTACTATGTAACAAGCCTTTTATGAGCATTAAATCATTTCATTTTCTTAGCCACCCTTTTATTTGGAGAAATTGAGACTTGGACCGGGTAAATAACTGGCCAACTGTAGGGCACGGCTATAGGGTTAAGCCTCGGACTGACCTGTTGGCAAAGCCACAAACAAGTCCCAGCTTAGAGGGCACAGTTCTCTTAGCATAATTAGGCTTGACCTTATGACGCTCTCTAGATCCTTCCTAGGTAGCTAAGGGGCTGTGGAAGGTGTAGCAAGTGCTGCCAAAACAAGTGAAACTCACAAGAACATTGTAACTATGGTGACCACTACCTTGTTTGCCTCTGGCTATAAAATAAAGGCTCGGTTTGCCTCTGGATCTCTCTCTGTGGCCTCAGCCAGGCACAGCAAGATCCACCTAGACCCAGCTTATTCTCTTTGTCTGTCATTTCTTCAACCTTCACCGCCCTCACTCAGGCTTGCGAACCCTTGGC
This sequence comes from Myotis yumanensis, assembly GCF_028538775.1. Taxonomy (NCBI): domain Eukaryota; kingdom Metazoa; phylum Chordata; class Mammalia; order Chiroptera; family Vespertilionidae; genus Myotis; species Myotis yumanensis. Next base: position 42,225,342 of record NW_027223758.1, read on the forward strand.
TGAGCTGGCTCAGCCTAGCCAACATCACACAGCCAGAAAATGGTGGAGCCAGAATTCAGACCCAAGCCTTACTTTGTTATTCTCAGATCGGAGGCTATTGGCATATGACCGTGCCTGCCAGTTATTGTCATGGCATGCTCTGCAGAATCTCAGGCTCCTCAGCCCCCATAAGGGACATCGAGACCAATTCAGTAGCAATGGGGACCGAGAACACAGACACCCACCCAGCTTCAAGCAGAGAAGTTCTCATTTCCTCTACTTCACATGTGGGTCTTCCTGATTTCATCCAACTTTTACTAGGGGGAACAAAAAGGAATTAGAAACCACTGTGCTGGACCATGCTACTTCCTAGAATAATTCCATCACCAATTTGCTGTGGGATCCTGGTCAGTCACTTCTTCCTTCCGTTCTTACACAAGAAAGACTGGATGGCAATGCTGAAATCCTATTGTGCTTCTTAACTTTCCAGAGAGAAGATTAAATGAAAAGCTCGTTTAATGAATGAAAATGGCTGGACCACCTTGAATGAAATTCTAGATAAAGTTGTGATTCCATCAATGGCAGCAAATAGGGGGATATGATCAATTACCAGGTGGATCCTCATTGACTCGTTGCCGGATGCCTAGGCTGATGCCTGCTAGCATCTAACTGAGACTCAAAGAGCAAACAGGAGCCAGTCTTTTGGTAACCAGCACATGACAGGATACTGGGATCTTAGTAGACAGTCCACAGAGGCTCATCCACTTACCCATAGAGATGTAACAAATGGATATACTGATTCTCGAAGAATTCATAACTGGAAATAATGTCGCCCTCTTCTATGGTTTGACCATTTTTATACCAAGTTACCTCTGGCTTGGGATGACCTGATGATACAGAAAAAGAACATTCTTATTAAATTAAGTAATTTTACCAAAAAAAAAACAACTCATAAAGCTATGAACAAGAATGGGTAATAAGCATGTTATCTGCCTACCCTGAGGCTGTGCTGAGGTGGGGATAGGACATACAGAATGGAAAATGCTGTCTCTAATCTCAAGAAACTATTATGAAAAATTATCTAAAATGTAGAAATAAGGCAAAACATGGATAATATCTTCTTTCAATGTCATATGGGAGCAGAGGTCCATCGAAGAATTATCTAGGGAAATGTACTTAGTTCCACTCAATAATTACTATTGATTAAAATTTCCCCTTTAGTGAATTTACATGTAAACTTGTAGATTTTTGTCCAATAGAGTTGCAAATAGTCTCTGTGTCTGGCAGAAAAGTTAACTCCCTAAGTTATGGCTTATTGCCCCGATAGGACATTAGCCACTGTTGTACCTAACCCAGCAATCCTAGCCGAATGTTCCTTTATTAAATTGTCTACTAATACCTAGTTCTTCAAATGTTCTCTGATCAGGCCCCAATACTTTCTGGTTCCCTTTTTATTTAAAGAGTTGAAAAAAATCTTTGAAATGTTAATTTCATATTTGCTTGGGAGTCACTTTATCTTTCTCAGAGTTATACACTGACAGTACTTAGAGCTGATTGTAAGTTATGGTACAAAAGAGAGAATGAAGTGGATTAGCAAGTGCCGTGTCTTTCTGAGGGTGAAGGAGTCTGGAATGTATGTTTCCCAGGCCGGTACTGTGCATATGTGACTGATGTCACCACAGAAAGTGACCCACGCTTTCTCCCTCAGAAGGCTTTCATCTTCCCTGGTGATCATTAACTGGAGGATATGTGAGTAGGTTAATCTGGTAAAGCCCCAGGAATTCCATTCACACCTTGGGATTCCCCCCCCCCCCCTTGTGATGGGGCAGGAAGTTCTAGTGTGTCCCAAAGAGCTTTCTCGGTAGCCTCCATGTCATTGAAAAGGAATTGGAAATGGTAAGAATTCCTTCTTTTTTACAGCAGCATAGTATTCCATTGTGTAGCTGTACCACATTCTAATCCACTCATCTGCTGATGGGCACTAAGGCTGTTTCCAAATCCTAGCTACTGTAAATTGTGCTGCTATGAACATAGATGTAAGAGATCAACTGAAGGACTTGTATGCATGCATAGGAGCATAAGCAATGGACACAGACAGTAGCGGGGTGAGGCATGTGCTGGGAGCTGGGAGCAGAGAAGAAGAGGTCAATGGGGGAAAAGGAGACTCATGTAATACTTTAAACAATAAAGACTTTAAATTAAAAAAAGAAGAAAATGAATTGGAGTGTGCTATAGGTACAGGTGGAAAGTTTGGTATTTGGAAAAATACACCTTTCTCAGTCCATCCTAGGAACAGTCTTACATTTTCTGTCTTATTTATCTCATGATTTTTGGCAAGCAACCCCAGACACCACTAAGAGAAGGACTCTATGTTCTTCTGAGACCGTACCTTGGAGATACCTGGGGCTACTCAGAGCCCACCCTCTCTTCCTGTCCATGTCTCATCTAACTTGGGGTCTCCCGGCAGGACTACCTCCCTGCCAACACCATGAATGTGCCGAGTGGCAACTGCGGGTGTTCCTCTTTGCCTCCTCCTCCAGGCAGGCGCCTGAATAATCAGTCCCTGGAGCCAGGAGCAGACAGACCTACATGCAAGGACACGTCCTTCATCCGCAGTGAGTGGCTGAATCTCTTTCAGACAAATGACTAAACCACCAAAAATGAGCTTCCCTGAGAAGCCATCAAAGAGGTTGCTGGCCATAATTCATTTCCACCTGTTCCTATCAAAGGTGTCTCCCTTTGAGTCTGTTTTATTCTATTCCTTTTTAGGGAGCATTGAATTGCTCTTTTTGTGTGTGTGCGTGACTTTTTCGAAGGAAGGAAGTAAAGTATGCATGACTGGGTCCGGGGCACTCGTTGTGTTCTCTGGGGCTCCGGTGTTCCATTCAGACTGATCAGAGCTCAATGATCCTCCAGCTGCTTCGTGGCTGACGGTTTGTTTCCCTTTGTGCGATACAGATCTGAGCAATCAGCCAGAAATGAGACTTGCACAGTGAATTGTACCTTGTGGGTGGTTCTCCTTTCTCCCTCTGTTTGCTGGAAACCTCCCCAAAATCCTACCTTTGTTTTTAAAACCTACTTGCAGGCCACAGATTGAGACCCACCTCCAACTTTTCACAAGAACTTAGCTAATGTGTGTGTGTGGCGGCGAAGGGGGGGGGGGGGGGGGGGGGCGGGGGCGGGGCGCGAGTATAGGGTATGTCCAAACACTGGGGCTTTCTGGGGAGACAAGAGGGCCCTGGGGCTTTTTGGGGAGACAAGAGGGCCCTGTTCTGAAGCTCAGGAGTGGAGCTGTGCCTGCCCCTCTATCTGAATGGCTGTGGACACACCCCAAGAAAGAGAGGGGCCTAGCTCTGGGCTTGGAGAGGCTGAGGGCACATCCTACACTCCAGCGTCCAGACAGAGACCAGACTCTGCTAGGACTCTGGCTAAGGAAGTGCCGCCATTTCAGAGGCTGGCCCCACTCTCCGGACTTAGAAGAAGAGATCAGGGGGAAAAGAGTTTTCTGTCTGTCCTCACAAAACACCACTGGGGTCTCCGTGTTTTTGAGGGTAAAGCCATAATCCAAGAAAGAAAGAAGGAAAACAGTGCATCAGGTACAAGATTCCACTCTCCTACCCAATTATTCTTCTACTTTCTTTTCATCAATCCTTTCCACGTGTGTGTGTGGCGGGGGGGGGGGGGGGGGGGGTGGGGGTGGGGGGGGGGGTTGCGGGTTGTACAAATTCTGAGTCAGCTCTGGGCTATTTATTCTCTGGCCCAGGAGGAATTCCAGGCCCCTCCTTTTCCTCCACTGGTCACCTCTGCCTGGTGTTAACCTTTTCACTGCTGACTAGCACACCCAAAGAAGGTAAGCAGTGGGTACACGAATTTAGCCAGTTTGGGGATAGCAATAAAAGAACAATGGAAGAAGGGGTCAATAAATAGTCTGAGGTGAGGTTATTCACATACTCCCATGGGCCACAGGAAATTAAGGGAGGATTATCTGGAAAAACAACCAGTGTGGAAGTTGCCTAACCAAGAACCACAACGTGAAGTGATGATCACTAAATGTGTCCAGGAAGTGAAATCTTTTAGGGGGGAAAAAAAATCATAGGTTTAATTGCTCAACTGGCTACTTGGAATAAACTTCCCAGGTAATTTTCCCAGGTGATGTTTTTTTAGTCATGCCTTTGTGGGCCAAAGAACCTGATCGGCAGGGAGAGAGATGTCAGAGGGCGATCAGCTGGTGATGGTTACCAGATATTATGCAGCGAAGCACGGTGTCTGACTTCTCAGGAACCTTCTGGGAGAGCAGCGTGGATAAGAAACACAGTGTGCGCCTCTGAGGCCCTCCTGAGTCCGTCATCCTCTCATGCCACGTGGATCTGAAAAATAAAGGTGCCCGGCATCACCATTTGTTTGGTGACTCGTCTGACTTTCCCAGGAGTTAGAGAAACGGAGAAGGAGAAGGAGCGAGCGTGGCGCTGCTCCCGGGCTTATCCAAGGCTGGGATTGGCGCTCACACCAGTGGAACCTGGAAAGCAAAGAGCGCCCTCTGCGCCAGTGTGAACCCAGCCCTATATAAGCCAGTGCAGGCGCAGTTCTGGAAGCCAGGCTTTCGTTAGAGTGCGCTCTCTTGATTCATCAAGCTCCTCCCTTCCTCCTATCCTCCCACCTTGTTTTCAGTAAACCTCTTTTTTTTTTTTTTTTTAACATATTTTTATTGATTTCAGAGAGGAAGAGAGAGTGAGAGAGAGACAGAAACATCAACAATGAGAATTATTGATCGGCTGCCTACTGCACATCCTATTCTGGGGATCAAGCTCACAACCCAGGCATGTGCCCCGACCAGGAATCCAATCGTGACCTCCTGGTTTATAGGTCAACCACTGAGCCACCCTGGCTGGGCAGTAAACCTCTATTTTTAAATCTGTTTCGCCTCCTCTCTTGATTGTTATCTTGGGGGGAGGGGGCAAGAGCCCCCTTCACTGGTGACACTCAGACAGGCTTTCTCACCACAGCACTGCTGGCATGTGGGCCCGGCACTTTGTTGTGGGGTCTGTCCTGTGCGTTGTAGGATATTTAGCCAAATCCCTGGCTTCAACCCACTGGATGCCAGTTGCAACCCTCCCCCAAGTGGTGACAATCAAAAATGTCTGCAGACATTGTCGATGTCCCTGGGGAAGGGCAGCCCTGGTTGAGAACCCCAGTCCTAGAGGATGGCAGGACAGCCAGAGCCCAGATGGACAGGGAAGACACTCATGAGCCACAGCTGGGGCCACCTCCTCTCATTTCTCTTTCTTTCTCTCCTCCAAGTCTTTCCATATTAGACTCAAAAAGTGCATATTTGCCTCCAAAAAGAAGAGCTGATTAAATGCAAAGGAATCTCCAGGTGGGAGGTGTTCTGAAATTGGGAAAGTACTGCCCGCAAGAGCACTAGCCAGGTGCCCCCGGAGGGCGATGACAGTGTTTTCCCACAGGCGTGCTTTCATTGCTACAAGTCGACCTTAACATCTGATTGGTCGCCAGGTGTGTTATTCATTCCATCTCTTGAAACTACCTAGTGGTTTCAGCCCCTTCTGTATCTTACAGATGAGGACAGTGAGGCTTGGAGAGGTTCAACCCTTGTTCACCATCATGAAGCTCCAGTGACTGCTGCCCTAGGCCGCCCTTCATGGCTGTGCCGGCTAACATCCTGGGTGTGCAAGGTGCCCCCAGGGCTGTGCTGTGCACAACTCACACAGATCTGGGGCAGCCCTGAGAACCAGTTCTGTCTGAACCTAGGGGACCCTTGGCACCCCATCCTACGGGCACAGTGTTAGCACCACTCTGCCCAATCTCACCTTTGTGGCGCCTTGAGCTTGGAGAAATTTTGCTCTGTCCAGAGTGGGGTCCTCACACACCATGGAGCTCAGGAAAAGGAATGCCCACCACACAGTAGATGCATTTAGCGTGAGCAGGAGAGGGGCACTCAAACGCTGCAAATGGTGACTCCAGGGATGCTGAGGGTCCTAAAACAAGCCTGAGCTAAGTTCTGGGTTGAAGAGGCTGGATCTAAACACCACAGCTGTATCGTGGAAAAGAAACCCTTCTCCATATGGGTGTAACCGCCCCTTTAACATTCAGAACCAATCCTCACTCTTTCCTGTCACTTTTCCAGGTTGTTCCAGATACCCCCGAGAGACAGCTTGGCAGAGACACATCCCCTGAGAACAGGTCAAGGTTTCACCAGCACCTGAATACCGCCAGATGAGCGGGAAGTGAGTAGTCAGAGAGGGACTTGGGGTGGGAGGTAAACATGTCCGAGGGCCTTGGCCTCTGCTCAGGACTGGCTGTGTCATTTGCAGGCCTGGTGCAAGATGCAAATGAGGGATTTCTTGTTTAAACATGATTAAGATATTTAAGAGGGCAATAGCAGCCCATTAAACCGAGCACTGGGAACCTTCTGGGCACAGGGCCCTGTGTGAAGGCATGGACTGTGGGCCCAGGAGGCCGGCCCTGCCTGGTAGAGCCTGCCGTGGAACATTCTGCTCACAAACGCCTGCTAGTCCTGCCCCCTGAGGCCACACCTGCTGCTTCTGGTGTCCCCACAGCATTTTCTTAATCTCAAGACGTTCTGTTTAGATGTTCTGTTTCCAGACTTTGAAAACAAAAAAGCATTCCCTATGTGAAACCCGAAAGGTCTCTGAACATCAGGGTTAAAATTTTTAATTTAGGAGAATACACTTCCCTTTCTCAGGAAGAGTGTGTGCAGGAGCTGAGGTTTAACCAACCCACGAAAAGGGTAGAAAACGCTGTAAGTTGAAGAAGTTATATATTAGCATCAAAAAGGAAAAAACCACTTGGGTGAGGGACAGAGCCCGTGGGCTGCAAGGGAAGTTTGAGGGCTGCAGGGATATGTGGGGAAGATGGAGCCAGTGAGATTAAGAGGAGAATTTTAAGACATTTTGGTCTGTGGTGATGAATTGGATCCTTCTGACATTCTTTAGTAAAGATGTGAATTGCAGTTCCAGTTATTTGTTGTTATAGGACATTTTAAATGAAACCACGCTGAGATTGGACCACAGGGGGGGTCCCTGGCTAACATGTGTTATATTTAAAAGCATCATAGGCCCCTCTCGATGTAGACGGTAAATTGGTTGCACAGAAGAGGAAGAAAATCCATCTGCAGGGTGGCAAGTAGACGCCTCCATCCCAGATTAAGTGACAGGTACACTTGATGGTTGAGGATTGGAGGGTTCTACTGGGTATGAACAGGCCACAGCTGACATGTATTTGTTTTTTTGTGGTTTTTTTTAGGTCCTTTATTTTATTTTATTTTATTTATTTTTTTATTAAATCTTTATTGTTCAGATTACATTTGTTCCTCTTTCCCCCCCCGCCCATAACTCCCCTCCTCCCAGTTCCCGCCCCACCCTCCGCCCTCACTCCCCTCCCACTGTCCTCATCCATAGGTGCACGATTTTTGTCCAGTCTCTTCCCGCATCTCCCATTCCCCCTTCCCCCCCAAGAATAGTCAGTCCATTCCCTTTCTATGTCCCTGATTCATTATAATCACCAGTTCATTCTGTACATCAGATTATTTATTCACTTGATTCTTAGATTCACTTGTTGATAGATGCATGTTTGTTGTTCACAATTTGTATCTTTACCTTTTTCTTCTTCCTCTTCTTAAAAGATACCTTTCAGCATTTCGTATAATACTGGTTTAGTGGTGATGAACTCCTTTAGCTTTTCCTTATCTGTGAAGCTCTTTATCTGACCTTCAATTCTGGATGATAGCTTTGCTGGATAAAGTACTCTTGGTTGTAGGTTCTTGGTATTCAGCACTTTGAATATTTCTTGCCATTCCCTTCTGGCCTGCAAAATTTCTGTTGAGAAATCAGCTGACAGTCGTATGGGTATTCCCTTGTAGGTAATTGAGTCTCTTTCTCTTGCTGCTTTTAAGATTCTCTCTTTGTCTTTTGCTCTTGGCATTTTAATTATGATGTGTCTTGGTATGGTCCTCTTTGGATTCCTTTTGTTTGGGGTTCTCTGCGTTCTTGGACCTGTAAGTCCATTTCTTTCAACAGGTGGGGGAAGTTTTCTGCCATTATTTCTTCAAATAGGTTTTCAATATCTTGCTGTCTCTCATCTTCTGGCACCCCTATAATTCTGATATCAGTGCGCTTGAAGCTGTCCCAGAGGCTCCTTACACTATCTTCATATTTTCGGATTCTTTTTTCATTTTGCTTTTCTGGTTGGGTGTTTTTTGCTTCTTCGCATTTCAAATCTTTGGCTTGATTCTTGCACTCCTCTGGTCTGCTATTGGGTATAATATTCTTTATTTAAGTCTGTGTATGCTTAATTTCTAGTTGGTTCTTTATCATAGCATCGAGGGTCTCATTAGTTTTCGTGAGGCTCTCCTCAAGTTTATTGCAAGCCCTCAAAAGTGCGTTTTTTAGCTCTATATCCTCCATTTCTGTCATGTTTTTTTGTCTCCGCATTTTTTATGCTTTCTTGGTGCACCCCCTTGTGGTCTTTGTGCGCAGTCTTGTTCTAGTTAAGCCTTGATTGTTGTAGTTAATACTAGAGGGATTTGACCACCAGCCCGACTGGCTGTGAGAATCACCTGTATCTGCAGTGGGAGAACTTCTGTCCTCTGGAGAGATGCTAATCTAGCCTTTGCCAGAGGCTATCTGGCAAATGGCTCTGCACAGGGCTTGGGCAGGCGGGTCGCACAGGATCAACAGGGTGGGCGGAGGGAGCAGTTATGGCTGCTCTCAGTCCCGTTCCCAGAGGCTCTGCTTCTCAGAACCCCGGCAACGGCTGCAAACCTTGGAGAGAAAGCTGCCCTCATATTCCAACTGATGCTAGACAATCCCGCTTCTCCGGTTTGAGTCTGAGTCCCTAGAGACTCGCCCGGATCTGGAGCTCAGTGTCTGAGACTCCCTCCTGATTGAAAACGACAACCGCGCCCTCAGCCACCAGCCCGCTTTTCGCGTGCACCTCCGCACCTTTAAATTTTCCACACTGCGCCTCCTCTGAGCCTCGAAATGCTGTTGTCTTTCCTTCTAGTTGAAGAGTCTCTCCTCAGCCAGCCTTCCTGTGGTTCTGGGTGATGTCCGTTCCGTCTTTTAGTTGTATTTTTGAAGTGGTTGTTTGCGGCAGCAGTCTCCGGTGTTTACCTATGCCGCCATCTTTCAAGCCTTAGCTGTCTCATCTGCCGACATGTATTTGTATTTAGTTAAAAGTCATAGGGATATCTAATGGGAAAGTTGTTCTTAACAAGGTTGAAAGAAGTATCTAAAAACAATTCAAAAGGGCAATGTTCATGCTAGCCATCTTGCACAAGAATGAAAATGTTTAAACTTGGTGAGTGTTACTGAGTTATTGTTGAATCAAGAAATAAGCCAGAGCAAGTGTGGGTCTGACAGTGCAAAGAGAACCAGGAAAATGGATGGTGACATGCTGTCCTCCCGCTGCTGAGGAAATTGGGTTCATCCCTGCACAACACGTGCAGAGAGAAGCCACCTGTTGTCACCATGCATTTACTCAGCCCATTCTGAAGTCTGAGCTGGAGCTCTGGGTGTGATTTGTGATAAAAGTTGATATTTCTCCGGATTATTGAACAAATAACTTTCAGGGCTCAATATAAGCATAAGAGAGGAAGAAGGGAATCTAAATCCAATTTCAAATTTTTTATGGTATTTCACAACTAGAAGGCAATTTGTATTCACGATCTCATCTACTGTCCTTGAATCAATATAAAATATGAACAAGGGTTGGGGAATGTATAAACGTGCAGAGAGAGAGAGAGAGAGAGAGAGAAACAAATGATATAAAGAGACAGAGAGGGTTAGATTTAGAATCATCACCTAAATAAAGATACTTTGTGCATTTATTGCCAGTCTAGTAAATTTCCCAAAGATGAGGAATATGCAATTTATATATTTTGAATCCACAAGTTAGTATATTGATTTGGACAAGGCACATAGTCAGGCTTCATTATCCAAGAAAAGCAGTGGACCAGGAGTCAGGAGTTGTCGTCCTCAAACACTTCCATTTATCATTTTGAATGGTGACCTAGCACAATTGGTGAACGGTCCGGAGCCAGCCTCCCTGGGTTCAGATTCTTCTCCTGACTAGCTCAATAGACATGTCGCAACCTCTCTGCCTCAGGCTCCTCCACTGTAAAACCGAGGCATGCTAGCTGTAGATGCTTCATAGGTTGCTATGAAAATTAAATGAGTTGTTGCCTATAAAGCACTTAGTACAGTGCCTGGCACAACAGCACAGGCTCAGTAAATGTTAGCACTCATCTTTTTTTAAAGTGCAGCTTCAAGTTGGAAACACCAGTTCATCTGACTTGTTGACGGGCAGTGATGCTGATATCTCTGTAAAACTTCTTTTTTAACAACTTTAAAGAGATGTAATTCACATACAATTCACCCACTTGGAAGTGTTACAATTCAATGGCTTTCAATATATTCAGAGTTGTGCAACCACCACCACAATCAATTTTAGAACATTCTCAGCACTTCAAAAGGAATCCTACATCCCTTAGTTTTCCCCTCCCCATCTTCTCATCCTCCCCTAGAACACACATCCAGCCCTGGGCAACCACTGATCTACTTTATGTCTCTATGGACCCACCTATCCTGGACATTTTATACTAACAGAATCATATAAAATGTGATCCTGTGTGGCTGGCTTCTGTCCTTGAGCATCTTGTCAAGGTTCATCCGTGATGTAGCAGGTACCAGTACTTCAGTCCTTCTGTGGCTGCTCTGCAGCTTCCTTAGAAATAGCCGCTGCGGCAAAGGGATGATCCCCTGCTCTCCACACTCCTGGGAGCCTTACCCAGACAAGGAGGGTGGTGAGGCAGAGAGGGGGCTCTCCTGGTGGAAAACTCTCCTGACCGGCAAGCAGCATAGGACCACCCCCAAGCTTTGTCACTTGCTGTGGCCAAATCTACCTGCAGCTCTGCCACTTACCTGGCCCAGGTACCAAGCCTGTGTCCTCATCTGTAGAAAGAGATAATGATACTGTTCTAAGACTTAGAATAATGTATGTCAGTGGCCTAGGAAAAACCTGTCGTATAATAGGTTTTCAAGATGGCAATCATTAGGCCGCAAGGAAAGACTTCATTTGTTTCAGCCTTTTTGGCTGTGGGTTACCACGGTGATTTTTTTTAAGTGATATACCAATTAATGTCTAAAAATCTCTCCTGGTATACCAGCCATCTGTCATCATAATTTACAAGACATGACTCCTCATATCCCCATTCTCAGGGTCCACTGCTAAGGATGGAGGGAAGAAAGGGCAAATCAGGCAGCCCAGAGTTGAGGTGACACTGAGGACCTCATGCGGCATCTATGACTCCTCCCCAGGTGACTGCTTCCTGACAGCGATGTCCCACAGGTGACCACACTGACGAACACACCGGTTGACTCACATAGTTGGTTCAGTCACTGCAGGCGCGGGGCGCTGACTATGAAGGAAAGAACAGTTAAGTCAGGCGTGTTTCATGTTTCGTGGCTCCTCTGAAGGCGAGAACCCTTGAAGACAGATTTATCATTCTGTGCTAGAGCTGGATACCAGTATAGGATTACTGACATTCGGAGAAGGGGCCGCGGTGGGGTTCACAGACAACTTGGCAAAAGAACGAGTTAACCGCAAAGAAGACAAGATTTGCGTTTTTGAGCTGTTTGCTTTCTTTTAAAAATGTTTTATCTTGAATCTTACAAAGCCTAAATGCATACATTCCTATTCGTTAAAATACATAAAAGGTAAAGCCTCCCATAAGCACTAACCCTCATCGCAGGACTTTCCCAAGAGGAGTGCTGGCTGTCCTTTCGGGCATCTTTCTCTCCACTGACATATCTAGTCCTTTAAATACACTGAGTGGCCAGATTATTATGACCACCCATCAGTACTTCATCGACACTTCCAAAAATACTAAATATTGAAAACTTCCTAAGCAAATACTCTCAAGGTTTTATTATTATTATTATTTGCATAACTAATTCACTTCATTGTACTGATGGGGTGGTCATAATAATCTGGCCACTCAGTGTATATATTTATAATGTTGTTGTATGTATGGCATTAACCTGCATATACTTGCCATGCAGTCGGCTTATCTTACTTAATAGTATGTTCTGGCAGTCTTACAAGGTCAAGCCAACCCAGAAAGGTTGCATCATTTTGTAAAAACTGCTCGATGATCTCAGTGCTGCGTGGCACAGCAATACCACGCTTAACCTGTCTGTTCTTGTGTTGATGACGTGTATCTTGGCTGGAGTTTTGTAGACTGACAACTGTGTCTCAAAGAACACTGTGGTCCATGCCATCTTGGGCACATAAGTGGTTCTCTGGTCTAAATGCCAGGAAATGGAATTGCTGGATAGCAATTACTCATGGGTAGCATTCACATATTACATTTGGATAGATACTCCAGAAGGCTGTGGTGACGAAGCACCCAAATTCCCGGGTTCAGCTCTGCCCCTTACTAGCTCATCCCCTCTCTGCCTCAGTTTCTTCATCTGCAAAACTAAGATAGTGGCAGTAATGATTTCATTTGGCTGTTAGGAAAATCAAGTGAGTATGTATAAAGCTCTTCCAAATAGCATAGTAAGCACTACATGCATTAGCTATCAGGGGATTAGGGTTTAACATGAGCAAAATTACAAAAATATCCTCGCCTCAAACTGGGGGAGAACAGGTAAGAGGTTATGGGAGAAGTCTTTGAATATTTAAAATTCTCCACTGAAGCCAGGTTTTATTTTGGCTAATCTGCCCCACGCAGATAGCGTGGCTGCTGTCGACTGAAGGGGCCAGGGAAGAGCCCTCGGCCACACAGATAACCTAACCAGCCCTCCTGGAGGGACAGGAAAGCCAGCTGTCGAGTGATCTCACTGGGGACAGGAGGGATTAGGTCTGATTACCCAGCCTAATCCAATGGCATCTGGGTTCCTGATTTTGCCATCTGAGTTACCATAGATTGGGGTGCCACACCCACTGCCATTTAATACCAGTCCCATATTAGTTAGGGGAAAGTACCCTCTCGAGGTGGGTTCTGGAAATATTGGGGGGTGGGGTGGAGGGAGGCAGACCAGGTGGGGAGAGACAGCTAAGGTTTTTGGGGTGTCTTCTATGTGTCAGCCCCCAGGCTGGGCACTTGGGAAACATCATGGCATTTAGTCCTCACAGCTACTAGTAAATGAACAGGTGGGTGTTCTTTCCCGTTTCACAGACAGTGACTTGGAAGCGTAAGGGAACTTCAGTAGGTTGATGTAACAAATCTAATTCCTCACTGCCTGCAAGTGCCAGGGCTGGGCGAAGAGTCAGGTAATGGAGCTCAAGCGTTTTGCTCATCTTGGGTATGATTTTCGGGTTGTATATGAGAAACAGAGGCAAGAAAACAATGCTCACCATCACTAGTCATTACGGAAAAGCAAATTAAACCACAAGGAGAGAGCATTCAGCATGACGATAATAACATAGACGGCCAAACATGGGTGAGGATATGGATAAAACAACCCTCTGACGTGGCTGGTGGGAATGTAAAATGGTACAGACGCTTTGGAAAACAGTTTGGCAGATTCTTAAAATGTTAAATATACATTTACCAAAAGACCCAGAAATTCCATTCCTAGGCATCCACCCAAGAGAAATGAAACCATTTAACCACACAAAGACTTTCATGCAAATGTTCTTAGCAGGATTATTCATAATTACCAAAAATTGGAAATAACCTAAAGGTCCATTGGAAACCATCTGAATGCCTAACTAGTGAATAGACAAAATATGGTATAGCCCTACAATGGAATGCCATGGAATAATAAAAGAAAACAAACTAGGATGCATGGTCCAACATGGACAAACCTCAAAAACATTGTCATTACTATGCTCAGTGAAAGAAGTCAGACACAAGATGCCACATGTTATATGACTCCATTTATATAAAACTAGAGGCCCCGGTGGGGTCCCTTGGCCTGGCCTTTGGGGATCGGGCCAAAACTGGCTCTCTGACATCCCCCGAGGGGTCCCGGATTGCAAGAGGGCACAGGCCAGGCTGAGGGACCACACCCCACCGGTGCACGATGGGGGCCAGGAGGGATCACAGGAGGGCTCCAGGGCGTGTCAGTCCTGATCGGCTGAACCCCAGCAGCAAGCTAACCTACTGGTCAGAGCATCTGACCCCTGGTGGTTAGTGCATGTCATAGCAACTGGTAGAACAGTTGAATGGACACTTAGCATATTAGGCTTTTATTATATAGGATGTCCAAAGAAGCTATAGAGCCACAAAGTAGATTAGTGGTTGCTGGAGGTGGCGGCAGTGGACAGAACATTAATTAGCAATCAATAAACATGAGGGACATTTTTGGGGTGATGAAAATGTTCTAAAACTGATCTATGGTGATGGTTGTGCACCTTGATAAAATTACTAAAAACATCATTGAACACTTACGCACTGTGTAAAATATGCCTCAATAAAGTTACGTTTTAAAATAGGGAATGAAGGAGACAGACATTTAATAAGCACCTATTATATTCCTTGCAGCATTGCTTGTGATAGCAAAAGACTGGAAGTCACCTAAATACCCATCAATCAGAATCTAAAAAAAATAAAATAAAATAATAAAAATCTAGTTACAGTGTATCTATACAATAAAATTTTTAATAGCAATAGGCACTAAAAAATAGAGCAGTTCTCTCTGGCCAGTGTGGCTCAGTTGGTTGAGCATCATCCCTTGCACCAAGAGGTCACTGGTTCGATTCTCAGTCAGGGCACATGCCTGGGTTGTGGGCTCAATCCCCAGTAAGGGGCCTGCAGGAGGCAGCCAACTGATCTCTCTCTCTCTCTCTCTCTCTCTCTCTCTCCCTTCCACTCTCTCTCTAAAATCAATAAAAACATTATTACAAAATAAGGCAGTTCTGTATGCACTGATATGGAATAATCTCCAAGATATATTATTAAATGAAATAAAGTAAAAAAGAAAGTGTAGAGTGTGCTAACACTTGTATAAGAAAAAAAGAGAATATTCCAATTTGCTTGTGTATACACATAATGATTCTAGAAATACACAGGGAACTGGGAAGCTGGCTGCCCTAGGCCAACTATCTGAGGAAAGGAGGGACGCTAGTTGAGGACAGTGATTTTCTCTGCTTATCCTTTTGGATGTTTTTTAATGTATAAATGTTACCCAATACACAAGTACAATTTAACTTTTAAATATGAATAGTGAGCAACTCCATGTGCCCACAGTGTGCCTGGCACACAGATACAGGGAACTGTGAACACAGATGTAGCTGCTGCTCTGTGCTCAGGATTCGTTTTGAACTTTTTGTTTAAAGATGAAAAAGAAAGTCTTCCCATTGATACTCCTGTCCTCTGTTACTTAAAATCTGTGGCAGTTTCCAGTTCTTTACAGAGAGCTTTTAAAAAATCGCTCAGGGTTAAATGAAACCTGTGAGAGAGTTTAGTACAGTGGTTCTCAACCTGTGGGTCGTGACCCCTTTGGCGGTCAAACGACCCTTTCATAGGGGTCGCCTAAGACCATCCTGCATATCAGATATTTACGATTCATAACAGTAGCAACATTACAGTTATGAAGTAGCAACGAAAATAATTTTATGGTTGGGTCACAACAAGAGGAACTGTGTTTAAAGGGCCAGAAGGTTGAGAACCGCTGGTTTAGTACCTCCCCTGATTTTACAATTGGGAAGCACAGGTTAAGCGATGTTTCCCAAGGACACACAGCTTGTTGGCAGCAAAGTCCATGATTCTTGACTCTGATTTTCAATTTATTATGTTGATGGGATACATTCCTCTGCCTATTTTAACCTTGTCCTCTCTCAGGGTAAAGACAGGCAACAGAGACAAGACCAAGATACTATACAAATACAGCGCGTGACAGTGTTGTTAATGAGACCAACTTCTGTGGATTAATTGGTAAAAATCACTGTGGTTTGAGGTTGAATGTAGTGGGCTAAGAGTTGTGGCCCATGTAGGCCTGTGCCATCAGGGTCATCACCAACCCTCTCTCTGGTTCCTCCTCCTCTTCTCTGTCCCCCCAGCCCCACCCCCATCCTCCCAGGCTCCCTGTATCCGCATGCTCCCTCCTCACCTTCCACAACAAAACCAGGAGCAACTCCTTTGGAGAATGTCAACTTTAAATGGGACCAAGAGGTAGAGAATCTCCCTGTGGCATTTCAGGCTTGGCCAGTATAGGGAGGGCCTGGGAAAGGTCCTGTTCTCCTGTCCCACTCCCTGCCCTGTGGTGGGCAATAACACTAAGCCTGCCCCTGGTGTGAGAACTGAGTCTGGATTTATTATGCTGGACACGCCACCTCTCAGTGAGTCTGCTTAGAGCAGCGGTTCTCAACCTGTGGGTCGCGACCCCTTTGGGGGTCGAACGACCCTTTCACAGGGGTCGCCTAAGACCATCAGAAAACACATATATAATTACATATTGTTTTTGTGATTAATCACTATGCTTTAATTATGTTCAATTTGTAACAATGAAAATACATCCTGCATATCAGATATTTACATTACGATTCATAACAGTAGCAAAATTACAGTTATGAAGTAGCAATGAAAATAATTTTATGATTGGGGGGGCACCACAACATGAGGAACTGTATTAAAGGGTCGTGGCATTAGGAAGGTTGAGAACCACTGGCTTAGAGGAAGTCAGCTTTGGGGACTTTGCGGAGAATGTCAGTCTCACCTTCTACCATCATCTTCAACCCAGTCAGAGGGTCTTAGGAGAAAACTTTTTATTTTTGCCTCCACTTTCCCTGTTTTCTGAACTTTTTTTTTACCTTTCTTTAACTAATTTTCTTTAGTAAAGTGTGCCTTCGAGATTAGCACACCACACCCAATGAGAAGCACCTGGAGAGGAGGGGGATACTGCATTCAAGGCTCCCTTCCTTCCAAAGGCAGGCCTGTCTTAACATGCCTGGGCTGGAGTTTTATTAAAGCTGCCCCCACCCCCCTAAATCTTCACAGTAGGAAGCTGCCCAGGGCTAACCTGATGATTAAGGAAAGAGATGGTTTGGCCATTCTCTAAAATGCCCCAAAGCGCCTACAGGGGCCATTTTGCTTGTCCAGCTAACTCCATCCCCTGCCTCTCCCATCGGTCAAGCCTGGTGATGGGTGGGCTGGTCCTTGCCCTTCCTGCTTTGTGCGTGCTGATTGGTCTAAACTGATCAAGTACTCTTGCTCTGTGATTGGTTTATTAATAAGTCTAAACCAATCAGCACATGGATCTCTCCAGAAAGTAATTCAGAGGTGATCCAATCAGTGCAAAGCTTAGGTCTTTCACTGGGTCCGTTAGGCAGAAAAAGAAAGCATGCAGAACCCTGGGGAGGGGGTAACCATTTGAGACTGAGAAAGCCTGAGGTTGAAACCAAAGCACAGAGAAGAGCAGTCTCCAGAACCACAGGGAGCCAGAGCTGGGGTCCTCACCAAACTCCTGGACTGTTCAGTTTAGTGTGAGCAATAAATCCCCACTTCCCTTTAGGCTGGTTCAAGCTGACTTTCGATTGTTACTTCTAGGAAGCATACTAAAGCATCCATACCTTCTCCTGTCCCGTGGTGCCTGAAATCCCTACCTCCATTCCAGAGCTCTACCCTGGACATGCCCTCACCAAGTTATAGATGGAAGTAAAGGAGTTAATCAAAGAATTCCCCAAGGAAGTTGTGGGGACAACTGTAGAAAGCCTAGCCTAACCCAACGAATTTCTGAGTTCCATTCACACCTTATCTCTTTCTGCCTTTTGTGTTTTCCTTTGTTTTTTCCTTTTTACAGAAAGACCACCTTCCATCACGATATGTTCAAATCCCACAAGTTTTCAAACCCCAGCTCACATGCTACTTTATCCTTAAAACCTACCCTGATGGCTTCAGCTGGAAAAAAACAGCCCCCTCCCAAATGACTGACCGCTCACCTCTGTGTGTCCTCCCCTCGCTCTATTCCCCACAGACACACTCCTCTGTCAGCTGCTTGCCCACAGGACACTGATGGGTTCATCTTCTCCACAGCTCTAGCATATAGTGGCTGCATCTCTGAGAAGTAGGCAAGTTTAGTCATTGAAAAGGACAAGCGTGAATAGGTTTTCTTCAGGAATTATAGGCCTAAGAAATGGTTCAAGCCGTGGTTCTCAAGAGAGTGGTCCCTGGATCACACCATCAGCATTAACCAGGAAATTGTCAGATATGCAAATTCTTGGGACCTTCAGAATCAGAAACTCTGTGGGTGGGACCCAGTCACCTGTGTTTTCACAAGCTCTCTAGATTCTGTTGCACTTTAAAGTTTGAGAACCACTGGGCTAGAGGATGCTCTTAAACGACTGACTGAGGAGCTATGAGCCTGGCTATGTCAGAGCAGGACTGAAGACCAAGTGAAGATCAGGTGAGTTCTGTGACCCTGGACATGCAGGCAGCAGCCACAGAAGGGCTTGCCCTGGGAGGCGTAGAGTGCCATGTACGCAGAAGGGAGCGATTCAGAACCGTTGTCTCTTTAACCTGTGTCCATCCTTTTGACCTGGTGTCCAAAGTCTCCCAGTCCTTTGGGGCTGTCCCAGGCAGGTGTGCATTGGCAAAAATCTCAATTTAAAATGTTCTTTTCAGTCATGTAAGTCGGGCATTTACTTTTATTTTTGCCATCCCTGAGACAACATGATCACTTTCTCCCAAGTTCATAATAGATGTATTCTCCTCCCAAGTTTTTTTACATTTGTGAATTTTCAGATTTCCTCTCTTGGCAAAATGAACCCCAGAATAACAGGGTCCTTGTGAACCTGTTGGTAACTCAAGCAAAGAATTTATCAAGATACCCTGATGTGCCTGGGCAAAAGCTATGGGGCATCTTGATAAAGACCGTAAAGAAGATAATAATGATGTTGGTAAAATTCTTCAGAGCTATCCCGTGAGCCCTGCTTGTGATCCTTGTCTGCTACCTCCCTCTGTGCCTGACTCGCCATCACCCAGAACAAGGGTGTATCCTGTTCATTATGAACCTTCATCACTGACCTCCAAATTCCGCCATGACTCCTGAGATGGCTCACTCAGCTACTGTCTCTGCTCAGCCACCCAACGGCTGGTCCATTTCAGAGCATTCTCACCCCACTCACCCTGCAGTGCCTGTGTCTCAGCAGAAAGGAATCAATGCAGGGCTCCACTCTAACCTTTGAGAAAGGCTGGGCCTGTGCCTTAGTTTTCATAATAATCACAGAGATTTGCTTTTGCCTTCCATTCCTGTGGATTCATGAAAACTTGTATTTAAATACAGTACTGATATGTACTAAAAAGCATTTCCAGGTGGTGTTGATAAGTCTCTACCTCTCTTTTTAGATAATGAATACATCATCAACCATTTTCAGACAAAAATAGTTTTTCTTACTTATTGTAGATGCATTCTAAAATATAATCTTTTTAAAATTTTTGCTCTCGAACAGTTTTCAAGTACAGAATTTCCTTCAAAATAATCTAATTTTCTATATTATTTTTGTTTAATCATTGCACTAATGTCAAAAATGTGTAGTTTATATTACTTTATAGTTTGTATTATGAAAGCATTCTGAAATTTTAGGGGGTTGGGGGGAGAGAGAGAAAGAGGAAGAGAGAGAGAGGGAGAGGGAGAGGGAGAAGAGTTTTAATTAGCTGAGAGGAAGAACTAGCCTTTGGAAGACAAACGACCCAATTAAAAAATGGGCAGAAGATCTGAATAGACATTTCTCCAAAGAGGACATATAAGTGGCCAAGAGACATATGAAAAAATGCTCAGTGTCACTAGTCATCAGAGAGATGTGATTTAAAATAATGAGGTACCTACCACCTCACACCTACCAGAATGGCTATCATCAATAAATAAACAAACAACAGAAGCTGGAGAGGATGTGGAGAAAAAGGAACCCTAGTACACTGCTGGTGGGACTGCAGACTGGTGCAGCCACTATGGAAAACAGTGTGGAGTTTCCTCAAAAAATAAAAAAGGGAGCTGTCATTTGATCCAATGGTCCCACTTCTAGGAATATAACCTAGGAAGCCAGAAACACCAATCAGAAAGAATATATGCACCCTTGTGTTCAGAGCAGCATTATTTACAATAGCTAAATTCTGGAAGCAGCCTAAGTACCCATCAGTAGATGGATTAAAAATGGATTTAAAAGGCTATGGTACATTTACACAGTGGAATACCATGCAGCTATAAAAAAGAAAGATCTCTTACCCTTTGAGACAGCATGGGGAGGACCTGGAGAGTATTATGCTAAGCGAAATGAGCCAGTCAGAGACAGACAACTATCACATGATCTCATTTATCACATGTGGAATCTAGTGAACAAAATAAACTGACAAACCAAAAGATCCAGAGACATAGAAGCATGCAACAGGCTGCTGAATCTCAGAGGAAAGGGGATGGGGGAGCAGGAAGAGATTAACCAATGAACTTATTTGCACATATGCATAGCCCATGGACAGATAATAGTGTGGGAAAGGCCTGGGAAGGGGAAGGGAGCAGGGTGGAAAGGTTCAAAGGGAGAAAAAGGAGACATTTATATTACTTTCAACAATAAAGATAAATTAAAAAAAAAAAGAACTAGCCTTTGGAAAAACTACAATGTGACAGATACTGTAGAGGTGTTTACTCAGCTAATCCCCCATCACCCCCTGTGAACATAGATATTGTTATCTTCCTTTTACAGAGGAGAACACTGGAGTTCAGACAGGCTGAGAAATTGGTCTAGAGTCAGAGTTTGCTTCCAACTGTGGCCCCAGAGCCTGGGATTTATTCCTCCACACCACCAGCTTCTCTCCCTCTCCACCCAGATTAGGATACTCATGACATCCTCCTTGCATAGAATGATACCTACAGGTAAGTGTGCATGAGGCAGTTAAAAAGGAATTAAAAGTGGGAGAGGGGTGATCTTTACAGATGATGAAAATAGGAATTCCACTGTACCTAAAAATCTTCCCCAAACTGTGATCGGATGTTTTGCAAAAACGTCAAAAGGGCAATGTAATTTGGAAGCTAAAATGCATTTAGTTTGGCCCTGGGCAGGTAGCTCAGTTGTTTGGAGCGTCATCCTGCACACCAAAGTGGTGGGTTTGATTCCCAGTCAGGGCACATATCTAAGTTTCTGGTTAAATCCCTGGCCAGGGCTTGCACAGAGGCAACCAATGGATGTTTCTCTCTCACATCAATGTTTCTCTTTCTCTCTTCCTTCCTCTCTCTAAACATATCCTCACATAAGGATTTAAAAATTAAAAACCTTTCAAATACATTTATTTGTTTTAAATCCGGATTTCCAAGATCTGAATGTGTTTACTGACCACGGGTGACTTTTAATGCAGGACCTGTCAATTTGTCGCTTCAGAAGGTGGCCTACAAGGCCCTGGGTTTCAGCCCAGAAGCCTCACAGCAAAGACATGCATTCGGTTTTCCCTTAGCTGGGGGGCTGTTATAAAACATCTCTTCCCATTCCTGGCTAATTCATCTTAAAAACTGAAGCCAACTTTTACTCAAGGAAAAGGTGTGGAAAGAAAATAATTAGAGCAGAAACAGCTCTAAATGCTGGTCTTGCTTTTATCTATTTTTAAGTGATTGCTCGACGTCTGTAACTGACACCCTTAATCAGTGGTTTTAAAGCTTGGATGTGTTCATCAACGTGTAACGTGACCGTGGTGCTATGTTACCGGTGGCTTTTTTTGGTTGACTTTTTGTCTTAATTTTTTTTAAAAGATCAGTGTAACAACTCGAGTACCACGTCATGCCTCTAGTTAACAATACTGCACTGTACACTTAACACTGTATTCAGAGCAAAGACCTCATGTTAAGTGCTCTTACTATAATTTAAAAAAAATAAAATAAAAAGAGCTATTTTAACGCCTGGATGGATGTTGACAGCAGCCATTTTGAAATGCCCGATAGCTTCTCAGTAACGTGACTCCTCTGTGTCCACTCAGAACGCGGCGTTTCCAATCATCATGATCACCCAGGAAAAAGGAATAACCTTTGACTAAAACACCCAAATATTCCAGGCAGAGGTATCTGGGGCCTGAGTTCATGTGCCTGTGCAAAGCCTTTACAAATCACTCCTTTGAGTCTTCCTATATGTTTGTTTTGCTAAGTTTTGGTTGACATTTTTCTAAATGTCTTGATAGCCATGATGTGAAAGAATCTTTTAAAACTATTGTCAAGCCAAAATAAGCAGACATTAAAAAGTCATAATTTCCCAACAGGAACCTAAACCGAAAGTGAACCTTTGGCTACTTAAAAACCCTAGAGACCCACACATGCCACCCAGCCCTTACTTCACTTTGTTCTAGTATTTCACAAGGACACAGTCTGCTCTGCTCCCTGTTGTAGAAAATATAAACGACTGCATATTGAAAGCACTGCTGTTCCTTATATAAAAGCCAAAGTCTAGATACTTACTTTTCAATACTTTTTGTCCCAGAGACGTGATAGGAGAGCTGTCTCGGCAGTGGGCTCCCCGGGCTGCATGAGAGGCATTGATTGGGTGTCCCTGTTCCTGGGCCTGGGGATTCAGAGGAGCTACGGGGCTCAGGGTCTTGTCCACGATCGGGTCAAAGCACAGTTGGGTCTGTTTCCAGAAAAGCTCCTCTCTTCCTAAGAGGGAGAATTCCGTGCCCAGGGGAGTTCTGGAAGGAGAGCATTTTTCCCTGCCCTCGAATGAACTAGGTCATTGCTGAAGCTGGAGAATGTTTTTTAGCATCACTGTGATGAAACTTGAGGGCTGTTCCTGCAGTAGGTGCGACACTTGTTGTTGACGCCGGGGAGGCCCTGGCACCGGGGCCCAGCGAGCTGATGAAACACAGACGAGCTGTCACTGATGTCTCGGGAGACCGAGCAGCGCTCTGCAGAGGCCATGAGGGACCTCAGGGTTAGTGGCTGGCCTCTCAGAAAAGCAGAATCTCGCTGCCTGATAAAGTGATTAAGGCCGGAGTAACACCAGCAGTCCTATCAAGGGTATCAGGCATCTGAAGTGCGCATAGGAAACCCGAGGGGGGGTGGGGAGGGAGGTGCAAACAAGAGTCATATGTTGTTCATTTAGAACTGGTATTACTGTCGTTCTCTGAAGTTCTCTGAAAAAAAGCAGAAGCCACAGCAAGGCAGGATCCACCCTTCTCCCCCCTCCTCCCCCAGCAGTCCTCCCCACCTCCACCCTCCACACACATTCTCTCTCTTCCTATTATAACCACAGTAGTAAGAAGAGAATAGAGCAAGAGCAGAAATCCATAGAAGAAATACCATGAGCCCTGTTCCTTCACATTGTCAGGAAGTGTTCCTGTTGGCAAAGTAGATTTTGTAACGTGGGCATTTCTGTTACTCAATTTTGTCCAAATCCAAGAAAGAACATAGAAAATCCAGAAGTAGTATTCTGTCACTACTTTGCCTCTCTACAAATGTGTTTCAGCCTACCGCACCTGGAAACTGACAGCTTAGAAAGAAACCTCTTATGGAACTCGGGGCGAGGGCTAAAATTAGCAGCTCTGAGTGGGTGACCTTGAAAGGGACACAGCTGTAACTATTCACTCCGTCCTGAGCACTACAATCCTCAAAAGCACATTATTTTTCCACAGCACAGTGCATGCATCGCTAACACTTGATGGAATAAAATGTTTCACGAGACAAAAAAGCATCAAAAGCTGAATAGCAACAAGGGTATGGTTGGTATGATCTGTTTTTCAATTTTATCTTCACATGAGAAGAAAGGTATGGAAAGCTGAGAGACTAAAGTAACGACTGCCTCTTTGGGGACACATCTCTGAGATGCAACAGAATGCAGAAATGACTGGATCTTGGGGACTAGGGCGAACAGTTGGTTTTATTTAAAGTTGGAGCCTCTTCAGAGATCTTTTTTTTTTTAATGTAGTTTTATTGATTTCAGAGAGGAAGGGATAGGGAGAGAGAGAGATAGAAACATCAATGATGAGAGAGAATCATTGATTGGCTGCCTCCTGCATGCCCCCTCACTGGGGATCGAACCTGCAACCTGGGCATGTGCCCTTGACTGGAATCGAACCCGGGATCCTTCAGTCCACAGACCGATGCTCTATCCACTGAGCCAAACCAGCTAGGGCCAGAGATCTTTCCAGATAAGAGGAGATAACTTTACATTGAGAGTGAAGAGAGAAGGAAGGTGAGATGATAAAACATAAAAATATATGGCACCGCAGCAGGATAGGTTACAGACACAAGGGAATGGACATCCACCGCAGTGATGAACGTGAGGTGCTCTGGAGTGAGGGGCTCCCTGGCAGTGCCTACATAGAAAAGTGGACACTCAACATGAAACTTCATTTTGTTCTGCTCAAACAACTTGAAAAACAAACTCCCTCCACTCCTAGCATACATCTCCTTGTAAAATAAAGCTAAGGAGAGAGGAATTTTTATATACACAAAATGGATTTGTCTGTATTTGTTTTATTATTCATGTCATTACTCTGCAGTCATAGAATTTCTGTTTTAATTTTAGGTTTAGGGGAGCAGGAATGGAAGAGAAGCAGAAACAGAGACCTTAGGATTAAACTCAATTAGGCCACGATGCTGTTCTGAATTTTCTGTGATTATTGGAAGGAGAGGATAGAAGGAGATAGAAGGGGAGACACTGAAGAGAGAAAGGAGACATATATTTGTGCCCCTCTAGTAGCACTAAAAAACCAAAAAACCACAAGTTTGTGATGAAAAGTAATGACCTAAAAATGTTTAGCATCATTCCCAGTAAGTAGTATGAAATACATGTTTAAGCAATCTCTTTTTCTGAAGCTGTAGGAGAAGAAAGAAAAAAACCTTCATTTGTGCAGAGTTGGAAATGTATGTTTGTATCAGATGTTTTTTAATTGCCTCTCTAGAGAGGCATTTGGGCTTTATTTTCTTGGCCTCTCGAATGAATGGGTGCCGCTCCATCCACAGGCCACTCCAGCTTGCAAAGGACTGGCATCTTCATCAGTCCCCAGTTAATCGGAATATTCAAAGCAGATTCATTAGGTTCTTCAGCTGCTCTTTGCTTCCAAAACTTGGGTTTGGTTCGGCACATGAGGAGTTTATCTGCTCATTTTATTCCTCTTGGCAGAGAAGGTCCTCGAACATTCGTGTTTAATGGCACAAGTGATAAATGCCCTTCCCAGTAGAGCACATTCTTGGCTGAGATTGGGTACCAATCACATGTCAGGTCAGATCAGATTTTCTGCCAGGATCCCTGGGCCAAGCTGGAACTGGGCAAGTCTCTCCTGCTTCCGGGAGCAGTCAACGTTTCGGGAGGGTCTCCCAGCATCGACTCCCTCTCCCTCTCTCAACAATTCATCCCCAGGGTCCTGGGGTTCTCGTGTTTTTTGCACTATGTGTGCTACCTGGCTCACTGGACATGATCTGACTTAGGCATCTATAACCTTCATTCAGTTCCCTGTACTTTAAAGGGCTGCCAGTCACTCAGGTAGGTGGACTCAACAGGCACATTTTGGCCCCAAGTACAGTGGCAAAAAATAGATATTAATGTAAATAAGATTATTACTTATAAATAAGATTATTAAGTAAGAACATTACATACTCATTACTGAAAGTGTTTAATATTTTGATTTAAAATTTTTTTAAATCCTTCACCATTCATAGCTAAATTAGTGTAAATTAATGTTCTTTCATGGTGCTTTTCATCCCAGGTAACAGATTTCTATAAAGTTTTTCATGAGATCATGAAGTTTTTAAATATTTTCAAAATAACAATTAAAATTTTAATTTTGTCAGAGGAATTTTTCCAAACATAGGAATGTTGTTTGGAATTTGGATTTCCCTCCATGGTATCAAAACTATAAATGGTATTTAGGTTCACAGCGCACTGTATAGAAGTATTTAATCCCACATGTTCCTGAGGTGCCGTATTTCAGCTCCCTACAACTACAAGTGTCAAAACCAGGTTAAAATCCAACTTAACTACATAGGACAGGCTAAATACCTGGAGAGAAAAATCCAAACATCCATGATAAAATTCTGCTAGTTTATTCAGTTTCATGAACACACACACACACACACACACACACACCATTACAACTTTCAGAATAGAAGCAAAATTCCTATTTTCACAAGTCAAATTAACTAGTTGAACAGTGTATGGATATTTAAATTTTTTTTAAGATCTGTATGTATTCTATATGTTGTCTTTTTATAAAAGTCTCCTTTCTAAAGCTTTTCTTCTGATTGAAGTATGGGGAAGGCCTGGGGTGGGGTGGAGGGAGGCAAAAAGGGAGAAAATGGGAGACATTTGCAATACTTTCAACAATACAAATTTTTTTTAAAAAGAATGATCAAGGATCACAGTAGGAAACTGAATGCAAAAAAGCAATGCACACTTATTACTGAATATTACATACTCGTTACTGAAAATGTTTAATATTTTGATTTAAAAATTTTTAAATCTCCCACCATGCATAGCTAGCCACCATTTGGGTATATTTCTTTCTATTTTCCCTCTGTGCATGCTGATACATACACTTTTCTTAGAAAGTCTCCATACTGGCCTGTCATTTGACTGTGTTATACTTTATGTGACCAGTGTTCTGTCAGATATTTGGGTTGCTTACATATTTTGTTTTTATAAATAATGATGTGCAAAACGGTCTTGTAAATAAATATTTGGGCACGTTGCTCTCGTCTAAGGACAGGATGTTAAAGTGGCATTAGTGGGTAAAAGGTTATGAATATTTTAAGGTTTTGAAGTAATTGCCAAACAAAACTCTAGCGGCTGTACTTCGTTGTGTGTCCACCAGCAGGTGTGAGCCCGCCCACCTCACTGAGAGTAACTTGGCACTGAGCGCTATCACCTAAAATGCTTTTGCCACCTTGAGAAGCAAAACTGGCATTTTAATGCACATTTCTTTGATTACTAATGAGGTTAAATATTTTATAAGTTCATTGGCCCTTTTGCTTTTATGAGTCATCTTTTCAATTTTGGGGGTCCATTTTGCTATTTGAGTGACTTCTTTTTGCACACGTGAAAACATTTCATATATAATTGGCTGCAAATAGGTTCTATCTTTCAGTTTGTGGTTTGCCCTTTTATTTGTGAAGTTTTGAAATATAGTAATTTATGAATTTTTATTTAATAAAAACTCTCTCGAGGGGCGAAGGGGAAGTTGTTTCTTGGGTACAGAGTTTCAGTTTTACAAGATGAAAAAGTTTTGGAGATCTGTTCACAACGATGTGTACATACTTAACATTACTGGACTGTACACTTAAGAATAGTTAACATGGTAATTTTATGTTAATTTTACTACAGTTTAAAAATTAAAGAAATTTAAATAAATGGAGAAACATTCATGTTTTGGGGTTGGAAGACTCAGTATTGTCAAGTGGCAATTATCCCCAAATTGATCTATATATGCAACACAATCCCTATCAAAATCCCAACAGGGTTTTTGTAAAAATTAACAAGCTGATCCTATAATTCATATGAAAATGCAACGGATTTAGAATAGTCAAAACAATTTTGAAAAAGGACAAAATTGTTGAAAGACTTATACTACCTGATTTTAAAACTTAATAAAAAGCCACAATAATAAAACAGTGAGATATTGGCACACTGTCATATGCTGGAATAGTCTATCTAAATGTATCAGAATTGAGAATCCAGAACTACACCCTTACATTTATGTCATTTTGTATTGAGATATGTCAATTAATTTTTAACAAAGGTACCAAGGAAAGGATTGTCTTTTCAATAAATTGACATTTTATTTGGGGGACAATTGGATATCCATTTGCAAAAAAACACCCTGACCTATGCCTCATACTCAAAATCAACTCAAAATTGATGAGAGACCTAACTATAAATACTATAATGAATCACTTCTAGAAGAAAACACAGGAAAAAATATGATTTTTAAAGTTATTTTGGATATATATATCCAGATGTGGGATTGCTTAGATCATATGGTAGTTCTATTTTTAACTTATTGGAGAACCTTCATACTGTTTTCCATAGTGGCTGCACCATTTTACATTTCCAACAGTGTACAAGGGTTCCAATTTCCTTACAAGTTTGCCAACACTTGTTATCTTTTGTTTTACTGATGAGAGCAAGCCTAAGAGGTGTGAAATGATATCTCACTGTGGTTTTTATTTGCCTTCCCCTGATGATTAGCAATGTTGAGCATCTTTTCATGTACCTGTTGGCCACTTGTTTATCTTCTTTGGAGCAATGTCTATTCAAGCCCTTTGCCTATATTTTATCATTTTTTTGCTATTGAGTTTTAGGGGTTCTTTATATATTTTTTAATTAACCTCTTGGCAGCTATATGGTTTGCAAATATTCCCTCCTATTCCATAGGCTGCCTTTTCACTCTGTTGTTTCCTTTGCTGTGCAGAAGCTTTTGTTTCATGTTGTCTCACTTGTGAATTTTTGTTTTTGTTGCCTGTGCTTTTGGTGTCAGATCTAAGAAATCATTTCCAAGATCAATGTCAAGAAGGTTTCCCCCCCATTTTTTCTTCTAAGAGCCTTATGTTTGTTTTCAGATCTTATGTTAGAATTTAATCCATTTTTAGTTATTTTTTGTATGTGGTGAAAGATAAGGGTTTGTTAGGCAAGTGGATTTCATTCTTTTGCATATGGATATCCAGTTTTTCCAAAAAATTTATTGAAGAGACTATCCTGTCTCCATTGCATGTTCTTGGCACACTTGTCAAAGATTAATTGACCATATATGCATGGGTTTCTTTCCGGTCTCTTTAGTCTGTTCCATTGGACTCTCTAATCTCTTCCATGTGTTGGTTTTTATGCCAATACCATCCTGTTTTTATCACTATAGCTTTGTAATATAGTTTAAAATTAGCAAGTGTTATGCCTCCAGCCTTGTTCTTCTTTTTGAAGATTACTTTGGCTATTTGGAGTCTTTTGTGGTTCTATATGAATTTTAGGATTGCTTTTCTGTTTCTGTAAAAAAAAAAAAAAAAGTCTGTCATTTTGGTGGGGGATGCATTGAATTTGTAGATTGCTTTGGGTGGTATGGACATTTTAAAAGTATTAATTCTAATCCATAAACACAAGATGACTTTCCAGTATTTGTGTCTGCTTTAATTTTTTTCACCAGTGTTTCATAGTTTTCAGTGTACAAGTCTTTCACCTCCTTGGTTAAGTTTATTCCTACGTATTTTATTCTCTTTGGTGCTAGTGTAAATAGTATTGTTTTCTGAAATTCCTTTTTTGGATAGTTCATTTTTGGTATATGGAAACTCAACTTTGTATGTTGATTTCATATCCTGCAACTTTACTAAATTTATTTATTAGTTCCAAGTGTGTGTGTGTGTGTGTGTGTGTAGTGTTTAGGGTTTTCTACATAGAAGATCATGTCATCTTCAAACAGAGGCAATTTTACTTCTTCCTTTGAGATTTGGGTGCCTTTTATCTGACCTTTATTTTGAGTCACGTTAAAAAGAATAAGACCTACTTGGTAAACCTGTGACTTTGAATGATTACTTCGAATTTCAATTCCCTTGTGGCCTAGTAAATAAATCCTCCTGAACATGATATTCCTCGTGACAGATGCCCAGAGAGCCAAAAGTCTAAGACAGAATTATCACTAGCCACCTCGTGTGACACTTGCTCCTTTGACAGTGTTATTATGCTGCTCCCTTATATAACAAGACAGCATATGAGCCCATCCTCCAAATGTAAAGGCAGCCCACGAGCTCAGCAAAGGTCAGGAGAAGGAGCTCCTGAACTCCTTTACCATGTGTTGCCTGCTGGTCAGGCAGCCTTGAAGACTTTAATGCCCAAGATTCTACATTAATAACGTTCATTTTAAAAGCATAGTTAAGATTACCTGATATTAAATCAGGATTTTTGGCAAATTACATGTTTCTTGTTCTTACCATTTACTTTTATAGTTCCTTGGTCAATTAAGAGACCAATCAATTCTGCCTACTTGGTAAATTATCAGAAAAGTGTAAGCTCCTTGCTGGAGCAAAACTAATTCACAGCTTTCTGGAGCACAGTCGACTCCCAGCGACCCTCTCTCCTTCTCTCGAATTCTGAAGTCCTGTCCAAGCTTCATGCCCTCCATCAAATACCTTATACTGCCCTGTAACTTAGGAGTAGGAACTCTGTAATTACTTGATTGATTGCTAAATACACCTGGTAAGTTACATCAGTTATTTAATTTAATCTTCACAAAAACCCACTAACGTAGGCACTGCTATTATCACTGTTTTACAGGTGAGGAAACAAGGTTAAGAAGTTTAAGGAATGTGTGTAAGATCACCTGTCATCTGGGCTTGTCTGACTCCAGAGCTCATCCTCTTAACCTTTTATCTGATTCTACTTTTATCTTAAAACTTGTTTTTGTTTATTTATATAAGTAGTTCAGGTTTCTATAATAAAACCATGACCTTTCAGGCTGTATGTGTTCCTTTTTAAGTTGGCTATTCTTGAACTTATCCATTTTTCTATTGATTTCTAATTCTTATTGATTTGAAAGAGCTTTATGTACTGGTATATAGTAGACATTTACCCTTTTACTGTACCACACATTGCAAATTAAATACATATTTCTTATTAAAACATATTTCCCTATGTTCTTTATTGATTTTTCTTCTTTGAAGACTGGACAAACCACAAGCAAATTATAAAATCAATTAAATGTGTCTCTGGCACTTAACACTCTCCTTCCCCTCTTATCTTTGCACAATTTCTAAAGAATGCCTACCTTTACCAATAATATCTCTTATAGGTTGTTCTAACTATTGAAGGTAATTTTATGAATTGGCCTTTTTTTTAAGCTCCTTCACTTACTAGCTACCTCAAAAGATTGTTGCAATAGAATTTTTTTATTTGCCAATTAAATAGGTGGAATCACTATTACTTAACTGCATTTCTGTTATTTAAAAACAGGTCAAGTACCTTTTCATATATTCAAAGCATTTGAATGATTTTTGTCTGTGAACTGCCTGTTCATGGTTTTTGCTCATCTTTTTATTGGTAGTTTTTTATTGACTTATAAGAGTAGTTTATATTTAAGAATAAGACCCTTTGCCTTTGCTACAGTTACCAGCTTGCCACTTGCATTTTTATTTTACATGTGCTATTTTTCCATGAGGAAAATCTTAATTTGTATGTAGATAAATTTACCAACATTTTCTTTTAAGTCTTCTGAAATTTTTTAATTTCAGGAAGCCCTCACTACTCTGAATATAAACACATTCACCTGAATTCTCTTCTTGTATTTTTACAGTTTCATTTTTAAAAATATTATTTAAACCTTTGATACACTTGGAAATTGTTTTGATGTGATGCACAAGTTAAGGAAACAAATTTTCCCCAGTTGTCTCAATAACCAATTATTCAAAATAAATATTTCCTCATTGACTCAAAATGCCACCTTCATTATAAGTCTAGATTCTCTTCTATTTTGGGTTCTTTTATAGTTCTGTATTCTTTTCCACTGATATGCCTATCCATGTGTTGATGTAAAACCATTTTAGTAGTAATGGCTTTTAAATTTTATTTTTATAGGGCTGGTCTCTTCTCATCACTCTTGTTTTTCATACCTTCTTGGTTGTTTTCTGATTACTTTCCCAGCTGAACTTTATAATCATCTTTTTTGGTTGCTCTCCAGCAAATTCCTATTGGTGACATGATCAGATCTGGATTTGAGAAAGATCATTTGAACTACTATGTGAAGAATAAGCGCGCATGAGGGAAGACCAATGAGAAATGCTATTCCAGGAGTTCATAAAAGAAATGTGGGTAACTTGGACTAGGATGGTGGCAGTAGAAATGGAAAAGAAATAGGATCAAGTGGTATGGAGAAATAAAAATTGCAGGACTTGGTGATAAATGTGATCTGTCAGTTTCAAAAGAGATGGTGGTTTTCTAGTCTTGCCTGGAGCAACCCTTGGATTTGGTTCAGTTCTGTAAAGGCTCCAATCTGGATCAATCCAAGGATGCAGAGTTACTTTGGGAGTTGCCCTAAAAAATCAGGTTCCTCTTGGGAAGAGATTGGAGCTCTTCTGTAAAGAGATACCATGGGTTCAGACAAGATCCCCCAAAGTGAATTACCACCACCCCTATGCCCTATACCAGGAAGACAAAACCAACTTCTAAAGCACTTCATAGGCTGTGGGGATGCACCCATGACCTCAAACATCATGGTTCTAAATTCTATCACATCGCATTTGGGGCCTGTGGTTAATGAAGAAAAACTATGACATTCCAGTTTTTCTTTCTTCAGTTCCTCAAAAAGTTCCTCAAACAGAAATAGCATAAGATTTACCATAAGAAGTACCAAAAGAATTGAAAGTGGGAATTCAAAGAGATTCTTGCATACCAATGTTCATAGCAGCATTGTTCACAATAGCCTAAAGGTGGAAGCAACCCAAATGTTCATCATCAGGTGAATGGATAAACAAAATATGCTATGTGCATACTGTGGAATATTACTCAGCCTTTAAAAAAGGAAATCTTACCCTTTGCAACAGCATGGATGGACCTGGAGAACATTATACTAAATGAAATAAACCAGTCAGAGAAAGAAAGACAAGTACCATATGATTTCACTCATATGTGGAATCTAATGAACAAAATAAATTAACAAACAAAAATAGAAACAGATTCATAGATAGAGAACAGATTGACAGTTGTCATAGGGTAAGGGGTTGTGGGGCTGGGTGAAATGGGTAAAGGGATTAAGAAAACATAAAACAAAACAAAAAAAACAGAAGGAAATTCTGGCACACGCTACAACATGGTTGAGCCTAGAAAGCATTATACCACTTGGAGTGCGGGAAACGAGTTAAGTCGGCTCGCGTGAATTGCGCGTGCTCCGCGGGAGCCGTCTTAACTCCGTTCATATAGATTTGCGGTGGAGTGCGGGAAACGTGTAAACTCGGGCCGATTGTAACTGCGTATTACCAAATATTTGTTTGTTTGCCGTTCACAAAGATTGCGTATGCGAACCGCCATCTTATATTTTGGCGGGAAATTCACCCGACACCGTAGTGATACTAAGTGATATAAGCCAGTCACAAAAGGACAAATACTCTATGACTCCACTTATATAAGGTACCTAGAAGAGACAAATTCATAGAAACAGAAAGTAGAATGGCAATAACCAGTAGCTGGGGTAGAGAGAAATGGGGAATTATTATTTAATAATTATATAGTTTCTGTTTGGGGTGATGAAAAAGTTCTGGGAATAGATAGTGGTGGTGATTGCACACAACAATGAGAACTTAAAGCCACTGGACTGTACACATAAAACAGTTAAAAAGGCAAATTTTATGTTATGTCTATTTTACAAAATTTAAAAAGTATATTTTTAAAAGTTTTCTTACAAAAGAATGTGTCATGACAGAAGCACCTGCCTCACCACTAAGACCAATTATGATCATGTGATTATGGTTATAAGTGTATTAGCTCTCTGAAACCTAGGTACTACAGAGTAGACAATACACTTTTACCCAAAACAATGCAAAATATTTTGGGAAACAAACTATATAACCTGCATCTCCGGAAATCCCCTCCCAAGTAGCTAACCACAAAGGGAGGAAACATAGCAGGGTGAAACCAAAAGTTTATAGTCAAAATTAGAATCCATGTTATTTCATTCCATACCAGATAAACACAGTGTAAGTGTGTAGTCATATTCCGCACACTTACAACAATTGGGACATTTAAGCTTTCTTTGCCTTAGTCCGTGTAATTGGAAGGCCCCAGGTGCTGAACCTAGAAGGGTAGAGGAAAAGTTTCTACAGCAAAAGGGAGAATTTGTTGTCTCAGCCAACTGAACTACAAGAAAGATGGATGTGATCCTCATGGATGACCACAGCTGGGGACTGGAATACCCCAACCCTTTCTTTCTCCATCTCTCATTTTTGCTTCTCTCAGTGCACCAATCACTTTCTCCCACCACAGACTGCTTCTTCCACACAGCCGGTAGAGATCTGGCCACCAAACAGTTCAGACTCAAATCTCATAGATTTGCCACCTGAGATCACCTGAGATCCTCTTCATCTGGTTGAAGGTCAGAAACCCCCAGGACTGGCCAAGCTTGGGGAACATGCCTACCTCCAGCCAATCACTAGGTTGCAGTTGAACCATACATCGAGAAGCAGTATTTCTAAAAAGAGAGGGCTAGGCACTCTAGGCAGACAGAACAGTACCCATGCACTGCATAGTCCTCCTAAACAGCATTGTGAAGGCCTCAGAAACACAGTCAGGTCCCCTACATGGCTCCCTTGGCATCCTGCATCCTCATCTCTCAGATGTCCTGCATCCCCGGATTTCTCTGCTAACACTGGGTTGACAGAGTGGGTGAGCAGCAGTAGAATCCTTCCCTGAAGCATAGCTAGTTCTCTGGAGCCTTTTTTTTAGCTTGTCAGTGCTCACCTCCCAGAGGGCTAGACCCTTCTTTATTCAATGTTGCTGTATTCAGACAATTTCTGGAACAACATTGGCCAGTATTCGAGATTCCTGTAGTCTTACTACATAGTGGCTAAGGTTCTCTCCCCACTCTGTGCTTCAATGTGATGTGTCTTAAAAAACTATACCTCAACCCTGACTGGTGTTTTCAGTGGTTAGAGTGTCAGTCTACGCGCCAAAGGGTCACAGGTTCGATTTCCGGTCAAGGGCGGGTACATGGGTTGCTTGTTCGGATGCATGCAGGAGGCAACCAATCAATGTGTCTCTCTTACATCAATGTTTCTCTCTCTCTCTCTCTCTCTCTCTCTCTCTCTCTCCTCCCTCCCTCCTTCCCTCTCACTCTCTCTAAAAATCATGAGGATAAAACAAAAAATAAAAAACACACAGACCTCAAACTGAATTGTGCCCTAGTCCTCTTTAGAGTGGACCTTGGATTATCAAACTATCAAATAATAGTAGTGAGGAGCCGGCAAAGATCAGCCCTTGCCAGCTCTGTCTTCACCTCCCCCCTCAGGCTGGTTTCTCTTCTGCTGAGACCCAACCTGCACTGTTACGCATAAAGGAGGTGAGAGAAGTGTCTCTACACTTGAAGTCTGTGTGCCACGCCCTTCAAAGCTTTAGGGAGATAAATTTAGACATAAAACAGGAAGTAATTCTCTATGTGGCTGTGAGTGATCTAAGAGAAGTCAGTGCCCCAAGATATTTGAAAGCTGAAGTGTGGGGGAGCAGGTCTCACACATTAGCATGGATCAGAATCACCTGGAGGGCTTGTTCTGCCCATATTGTTGGGCCCATCTCCAGAGCTTCTGACTCAGAAGGTTGTGGTGGGGCCTGAAAATCTGAATTTCAATAAAAAGCTGATGCTGTTGGTCCAGGGTCCACACTTTGAGAGCTACTATGGTAGAGGTTCAAGAAGAGACAGAAGTCCAGTGAGTATGGCTCAGTGGTTGAGCATCGACCTATGAATCAGGAGGTCACGGTTCAATTCCCAGTCAGGGCACATGCCCAGGTTATGAGCTCAATCCCCAGTGTGGGGCATGCAGGAGGCAGCCGATCAATTATTCTCTCTCATCATTGATGTTTCTATCTCTCTCTCTCTCTCTCTCTCTCTCTCCCTTCCTCTCTGAAATCAGTAAAAATATATTTAAAAGAAGAGACAGAAAACCTCTCTAGGCCACAGGGTTCTCATCTGAAGTTGTAGGTGTTGGGCTAAGTCAGCTAAGGAGCTCTTTTGGGCTGACATACCATGATGATAGTGTTAAACAGGTGACTACATATGTACTTGTGTTGAGCTATTCTTGTTATTATTAAATACTTATCAATTGCTTACTTTAGTAAGACACCATAAAAAACTCCCAATAGCATCAGAATTCTGACTTATATGCTTTAAATAAGACTCATTAAGGTCACTTAGTGAAAAACTTAAATTATAGAATATTTTAAATAAATGTCCCTTTGCTCATAATTTCAACTAGCCTTCTACAAAAATGTTTCAAAAGGAAGTTTTCATTGAGGTTGCTTTACAAACAAATTTAATTAATAATTAGCACATAAGGATTAGCAATAACTAATGTATACTTCTTTTTCTTTTATTGATTTCAAAGAGGGAGGGAGAAGGGGAGAGAGATGGAAACTTCAATGATGAGAGAGAATCACTGATTGGCTGCCTCCTGCAGGGCCCACACCTGGGCATATGCCCTGACCAGGAATTGAACCGTGACCTCATAGGTCGACGCTCAACCACTGAGCCACGCCAGCTGGGCTTAAGTATACTTTAAAACTGTTGGGTCAACTACACATGCACCTTCCTCTTTCCTTTCCCCCCACAAATACATGTTACTTGCATTTTGACAGAATAATGTGCCCATCCTCCTGAAATAACTATGCTTGTTCTCGACATCTAATTTTAGCATATAACTACTGTGTTACCATTTGAACTGTAGGTCGTTTAAATATTGCCCTTCTGCCCACACAAATAAACCTTATTGACATGTCAATTTGATTAATTTGAAGTACTCCACAATCCTGGAGCAGCAATCATCCTTCCTGGCTGTCCTTGATCATGTTTTCTCCTCTGGGACCTAATGCCCTTCCACTCAGAACCTCAGGATTGAAGGAGACTTAGAAACCACCTAGTCCACATCCTCAATCTGACCTACCAAATGTGACCTCAGGGGACTATGCCAAGGAATTCCCAGACTCTGAATGGACAGCCAGGGATTATGACTTTTAAATCAATTCTTGGCACATAATACTTTGTGAAGAGTCTGCTAAGATCCCTCCATCAGAAACCCCAGGCAACTGAGAATAGGTCATCCTTGAAGGCATGAAGTAGAAGTCTGAAGGATGGCCAGGACCTGGAATCCTGAGTCTCCTGCCAGTGTCTGCTTGGTTCCTAGGGATGTATCTATGGAAGAGGGCCGTGTTATATAGGGGACAATATAGAGGCACACACTCTCTTTACCACTGAGGAAGTCATCAGTCAAAATCCTTATGGGAGAATTCTGCCTTGATGAAATGGCATAGACTAGTAGGAACCACCACTGTACCTCAAGGCCTAGAGCAGAGGTGGCTTCATCTGCTCTCCCATACTTCCTGTCTTTCAGGTGCCACCTGACCCACATTGGCTTTCAGCTGCATGTCTAAATCCCCACCCCAGCCCTGGTCTAGTTGGCCTTGGTCCCAAGTACCTAGAGCTGGTGCCCCAAATAGGACAGCAGGATGCAGCAGGACCTAATAAGCAGATGAGCCAGTGCTTTTACAGAAGAATAGACATATGAATACCAAGGAAGATAAAAGTGCCAAAATATTGGCTGAAGGTAAGTCGGGAGCAATCAGAGGATGGCATATGGCCACCTTCTCGATGATTTTGTAAAGGTAAATTGGCTAGTTTTTCATGCACCAGTTCTATGGTCCCTCTTACCAGCCCTGGCTCTTTGGAATCCTGGCTAAACAAGTCATTTCTGAGCTCTTCCTGGGGAGGGAGAGGAATTCAAGTGGGGATTAGGGATGGAGTGGAGAGCAGTGACCATGTTAGAAGCTGGTAGGAGCTGAATGCCTAGAATAATTAAGAGCCTTTCTCCCTTAAGAGTGAGCCTAAGAAATGGACCTTCACCCCTTTCTCCTGGGCCCTCTACTGGTCTTATTTATGTCTCCCACTGTTAACATTCTAACTCTGTGAAGGGAATAAGAATTTGGCCTTTGACTATCATCAGAACGTCCTTTCCCTCTACGCTCTGGTTTCATCATGGACATACAGAAGTTCTTGTTCTCCAAAGGTGGAATGAAAGGCAGGGATCTGCCCTAGCTGGTTTGGCTCAGTGGATAGAGTGTCGGCCTGTGGACTGAAGGCTCCCAGGTTTGAATCTGGTCAAAGGCACATGGCCGGGTTGCGGGCTCTATCCCCAGTAGGGGGCATGTAGCCAATCAATGATTCTTTCTCATCATTGATGTTTCTATCTCTCTCTCCCTCTTTGAAATCAATAAAAGTATTTTTTTAAAGCACTTGCTGTTAAAAAAAAAGGGGGGGGGGGGGAGGCAGAGATCCTAGGCTCTCCCTAGAGCAGTGACTTTCAACCTTTTTTCCTCACGGCACACATAAACTAATTACTAAGGGGAAAGAGGTCATTTCCAGACCTTTTCTATTGCTCCAAACAGAAACTTTATATACATTAAACACTAACTGACATTCCTCTCTTCTACCAGCCCCTGGTAATTTCTGTTCTACTTTCTGTCTCTATAAATCTGCTTCTTTTAAGTAATACTCATAAGTGGAATCATATAGTATTTGTCCTTTGTGACTGGCTTATTTCATTAGCATAATGATTTCTAGGTTTATCCATATTTTAGCACGTGTCAGCATTTCCTTCCTTTTTAAGGCTGAATAATATGCCATTGTATGTATACACCACCTTTTGCTTATCCATTTATCTGTTAAAGGACATTTGGGCTATTTCCACGTTTAGCTCTTATGAATAAATGCTGCTTTGAATACTGGTGTACAAGGATCTGTTTGAGTCTCTGCTTTTAATTCTTTTGGGTACATATGCCTACATGGGATTGCTGGATCACATGGTCATTCTATGTTTAACTTTTTGAGGAACTGTCATACCCTCATGTGATTTTTATGTGTCGCCAAAGATGAGGAACACTGGTGTAGCCAGCATCCCTCTGACATCCAAAGAGAGTACTGGCTGGTAGTTGTTAGGTATGATTATTATTATTTTTAGTTGTTAGATATTATTGAACGACTTTCTTCATCATTTGCATTATAGCCCAATGCAGTTGTTATTGTCACAAAGTCAAAAGACCATTGGGTGGATTAATGTGGTTTGTTTGAAAACCCCCACAAAGTGTCTCATGGCCATGAGCAATATTTTCCCAACTGAGCTCCTCCCTTCTGTTGAAATGTGTCCCCAGTGATTTGTTAGTACTGATCACTTAAGTATCAGAGTTACCGAATGATTTGCTTTGTTGTTAATAAATTAGACCTGGTTCAGGACTATTCCCACATCTGCCATGATACCTCATATTATTTTATCATAACACTAGTGCTCAGCTATGTCTTCTTGAATAGGAAAGAGAGTGTGGTGCACATATGAATGTCTTCCCTCTTAGAAAGCATTGCTAAACTGTCCACTGATGGCCGCAGGAGTTCCTTTGTATGTGAGGAATTATTTTTCTCTTGCTGCTCCACAGAAATACTTTCTCCTCAGTATTTTCACCCTTCCTTTCTGCTGCCAACAGATTACTTGCCATTCTTTTCCCTTGCCAGAGGCAGAGAGTGGATTTAGTCCACCATGTATTTGTAAGCATTGTAAGGAAAACTGACCAAGACTGAAATGTAGTTGGGTATCTTAACTAGCTCATCTATCTGGGTTAATTTATGCCTTACATTGCCTTTGACCTGGCTACTTTGAAACTCTGAGAAATAGAAAGTGTAGAAAACTGATAGTAATGCAAATAATACTTAATTATAAGTAGGAAATTCTTTCAGTAGAGGTTCAATTAATATCCCTCTCCCAGTGTGGAAGAAGCCAGTTTTGCATCTATTAAGCTAATTCATTTCAGCATCCTCCTGGGCTTACATATTTACTTTGTTTTTAGGTTCTCCTTTGAAGTGGTTGTAACACCCTTCTGGGTCTCTTGTTCACTACTGTGTTAAATAAAATCTTTGACACATTTGTTGAGAGTCATGATTTTTAACTTTCCTTTAAAACAAAACAAAACAAAACAACACTATCCTATCCAAGATCTGAAACACTGACAATACTAAATGCTGGCCTAGCTGTAGAGCAACAGGACTCTCATTCATTGCTGGTGGGATGCAAAATGGTACAGCCCCTTTGAAAAGCAGCTTGTCAGTTTCTTACTAAACTAAACATACTCTTACCATACAATCTAGCCATTGCACTCCTTGGTATTTATCCAAAGGAGTTGAAAACTTATGCCCACACAAAAACATGCACACAGATATTTATAGCAGTTTTACTCACAATTGCCAAATCTTGGAAGTAATCAAGATATCCTTCAGTGGGTGAATGGATAAATTGTGGTACGTCCAGACAATGGAATATTCTTCAGTGCTAAAAAGAAATGAGCTGTCAAATCATAAAAAGACCTGGAAGAAACTTAAATGCATATTACTAAGCGAGAGAAGCCAATCAGCAAAGGCTGTATGATTCCAAAGATATGACATTCTGAAAAATGCAAAAACATGGAGACAGTAAAAAGATCAGTAGTTGTAAAGAATTGGGAGGAAGGAGGTATGAATTAGACAGGGCACTGAGAATTTTTAGGGCAGTGAAGATACTCAGCATAATATTGTAATGTTGGGTACATGTCATTATACATTTGTCTTAACAATTTTCAACTGGTGTGCTGCAGAAATTTTTTAAAAATGTGCTACTTGAGTATTTAGTCAAGGATACTAACCTCTTTTCCTTTAGATTATCAAATGAAAAAATGACAGCAGCCAACACAACAACAGCTGTCCAGTGTAATTGCATCAAAATTATACCTATTTTTTTCTGTCAGATGGGCAAAAAATATAATGTATATTTTGGTGTGACACAGAAGTTTAGTAATTAGTTTATGTGTGCCATGAGATGAGAATGTACAGCGCCATAAGTGAACCCTAGTGTAAATATGGACTTAGGGTATAATGAAGTATCCGTGTAGGTTCATTAATTGTAACAATTGCACCATACCACTCTAATGGGGGATGTTGATAATGGAGGAGGCTGTGTACATGTGAGGGTAAAGGGTATAATGGAAATCTCTATACCTTCCCCTCAATTTTGCTGTGAACCTAAAACTTCTCTGAAAAAGAAAAGCCTTAATAAAAGCAAAACAAAATTAAAACCATAATTTAACATTTTGGCACAGAGCCTGGCACAATGAATGAATGAATGTAGATAAGTAAATGTAGTCCTTGCCATGCATGATTTATTATGAAGGAAGAGTGTGAAATACTAGTGCAAAGCTTAGGTACTCTTCCAAAGTTGAAATCAAAATGGGAAAATGCCCCTAATCCTTTAGATTCCAGCAAGAGGGGCAGTAAGGGATGTGGAGACCCTTATACTGAGAGGTGACTCAGTGACCTCCACACAGAGGCTGAGTCAGAGGTTACGAAGGGTGCAGAGCATGGAATAAGGGTGAGAGGTAAAGAATGCCATTCAAGTCATAAGACTCCTGTTTCCTTCCCTCTGTTGTAGATGGAGCCCAAGACCTGCAGGTTTTCTCCCAAGCTGGGCTGTTGAAAACCTATCCAAATATGAGTTGATATGTTGTTTTGGCGTTTTTAAGTAGAGTGCTACCTACAGACAAATTGTATAAAGGAAAAACACCTATGAGTCAGCTTCCAGTTTTGTAAGTGTTTTGAAGGTTACATCAATGGATTTCCATAGAATGAAACCACAAGCTTCCTGCCAATTGTCTGGATTCCCAAAGATTTGTCACTTTCAACTAATGATGGAGGACTTCCAAGTATATTATCTAAAGACATGCATGAACTTTTAAGGGGCATTTAAAAGCCAGATAGTCAGCCTGTTTTTCTCCTATCTTTATATAAATACTAGAGGCCCGGTGCATGAAATTCATGCATGGGGGGGGGGGGGTTGGGGGGGGGCGGGGAGAGTCCCTCAGCCCGGCCTGCACCCTCTCCAATCCGGGATCCCTCTCACAATCCGAAACCACTGGCCCCTAACTGCTCACCTGCCTGCCTGCCTGCCTGATGCTCTCCCCTCCTGGCCTGAATGCCCTAACTGCCTATCTGTACTCCCCTCCTGGCCTGATCCCCCTGCCTATTTGCGCTCCCCTCCTGGCCTGATTGCCCTAACTGCCTATCTGTTCTCCCTTCGTCTCCAGCCCTTCCACCCGGTGCAGGCATGTTGAGAGCTCTCTGCCATGGCCCTGCCCCCCATCCTGATTGGTCCTTATGTGATGGTGTCCTGGACAATTTGCATATCCTCTATTATTCCTATAGATAATGATTGGTACATAGAAGAGGAAGCTGAATTGTTCTTTTATATATATATATATATATATATATATATATATATATATTTTTTTTTTTTTTTTTGATTTTTTACAGAGAGAAAGGGAGAGGGATAGAGAGTTAGAAACATCGATGAGAGAGAAACA
Source organism: Myotis yumanensis (assembly GCF_028538775.1). Lineage (NCBI taxonomy): Eukaryota > Metazoa > Chordata > Mammalia > Chiroptera > Vespertilionidae > Myotis > Myotis yumanensis. The sequence goes on from NW_027223758.1 coordinate 42,267,375, forward strand.
TCGATCAGCTGCCTCCTGCACACTCCCCACTGGGGATGTGCCTGCAACCAAGGTACATGCCCTTGACCGGAATCGAACCTGGGACCCTTGAGTCCACAGGCTGATGCTCTATCCACTGAGCCAACCCGGTTAGGGCCTGAATTGTTCTTTATTATGTTCTTCCCAAAATTAACATAGCAATTTTCAGAGTATTAATACACGCTGAATTACTTTTCCCAGGCCAAGGCAAACTGAGTCTGAAACAAGCTTTTGCAAGGATAATAGCTATCGTTTATTATCTACTCTGTGCCAAGCAGAGGTTAGTGTTTTAAATACAGCAACTTCTTTAATTATGGTTACAACTCTATATATACCATATATCCAGTCTAATTTTAACAGATGAGGCAAAGGATTAAGTAACTTATTCAGGGTCTTAAAACTAGAATCAAGCAGATGTTTCTGGATCCAAAGGTCGTACACTTGGCCATTATACTGCATCTGAACTTTGAACTTTCAGTGATGAAAAAGTATAGCGACTGCTTGTGCTATAATGTGGTGGAGACTGTACATGAAGCAACTACCTCGCCAACAGGTACTGAGAATTTGGGGGTACAAATTATTGCTA